>NC_136071.1:854075657-855275657 GCF_964261635.1 Lissotriton helveticus | reverse complement strand
AACTGTGCCGCGGTGTGTAGCAGCTGAGTTCTGGTGGCATGGTGCTACCCCGCCCACAGTATGCCTCACAGCAGCTGGCAGGCCATAGATATCCGCCAACACCAGCTCCCTGTGCGCGGACCCGTGACACTGTAACTCCTCTGTCACGGCCAGCAGGCCACTAAAAGCAGAAAGCAGACCCAGGAACAGCAAGCAAACATAGGCCTTCACTTCATGCGGCCGCCCCCCGCCCTAGCCAACCACAGGAGGGGATTTCTCATCCCTGCTGCGGCGACAGCTGTTGTTTTAAAGGAAGCGACAAAGGAGAGAAACCGCAGCTATGCCGAATGTGCATGAGCAAGATTTCAGCACCACTGCACGACCAGAAATCCTGGGACCCATAAGGACGTAACCACACCGACGTATAAAAGCAGCTGAGCAACAGCCGGACAAAATGATAGCTGCCTCGAAAGAAAGCCAAAGTATAAACGCACTGCTAGATGACATAGCCTCATTCCATAACCGTGGTTACCTTCACTCAGCATATTTAAACAAACATAAGCTTCTGTGTATCCAAATTGCAAATCTGCCTTAAGACCCTTAACGTGGCGCAGTGTGGGTGGTAATGCACCGTCTTTTCAGTTTTTTAAACAAAAGTTTGGAGGGAAATTTGGTGCTGCACAGACGCGCGTTTTTGTTTCTGGCGCACATAGCTATGTCTGCAGCGCACAGAGACCCTAAACTGCCGCACACAGAGGAAAATAATTGGAGGGAACATTGGTCAGGCCTATCCATCCCTTTGGACTCTTCTTCAGGCCTGAAGATACAATCATGTATGTCAATCTCCTCATTCTCAGAAGAGAGGGATAGTAACGTGGCTGGATTCAGAGTGGCACAGTGTTTGATCGTTATGTGCTTTTGAAAAGTGTTAGCTCATAACTGGTCAGACATGCACTGGTGAGGTGCTATGTCCTTGTCTTATTCAAAAGTGTATCCACAGCATGGGGTACAATAACTGTGAGGTCAGTATCGAGTACGAGTCCCGCCAATTGTCTTATTGAGACGGCCACAGCAGCGTCCGCACTTAGACAGCTCGGGAGGGCTCGGGCGACAGGGTCAAGCACAACAGAGAAATAAGCACACGGACATTGCTCGTCTCCAAATTTTTGTGTCAAAACAGAAAGTGCAAAACCACCCAGCTCATGGATGTATAATATGAAGCATTTAGCGTAATTTGGGGTACCAAGCAATGGAGCCGAGCAAAGTGCAGCTTTTAATTGCTCAAAAGACTGCTGACACTCTGGCGTCCAAGGTAAGGGTTCATGTACATCCTTTCGTTTTAGCGCAAGCAGGGGCTTAGTAAGCAACGAATAGCCATGTAGCCACTGCCTGCAATAGGAATTAATACCTATGAAAGCACGCATGTCTTTCTGAGTTTGCGGGACAGACATTTTAACTATGGTACTGATGCGCTCAGGGTTTTTTTTTTTTTTGCAGAGTTTTATATAGCGCGAACTAGAACCGAACCGAATCAGTTATCAGAGCGCTTTACATAGCACCAGTTACGTTACATGAGGACACACTTTCATTTTTTTAGGCACGGGGAGATTAAGTGATTTGCCCAGAATCACAGGGGGTTTTTGGCGTCGTTACCGAGACTCGAACCCAGATCCCCAACCCTCTACCCTCCTTCGACAGCAGGTGACCTAAATAGGTGACCTCCTATCGAAAATATTGACATTTGAAAAGGGATACTTTATGGCCATGCTGAGCTAAATGTAGCAGCAATTTGACTGTACTGTCACTGCAACCTTGTTCTGTATCCGAGGTGATGAGCAGGTCATCGACATACTGGAGCAATACATTACCTGTAGGGAGTAACAAGGAATCCAGCTGACCTTTCAATGCCTGACTATAGATACTCGTCCTTTCTGTATAGCCTTGTGGAGCACACCAGAATCTAAAACTTCTACCAGCGAGGGTGAACCCAAACAGATATCTGCTATCAGGATGAATGGGAATACTAAAGAATGCATTTTTCAAGTCAATAACAAAAAATAATTTAGCAGAAGACGGAATCATCATCAAGAGAGTCGTAACGTCAGGGACCACCGGAAACTGGGGAATCACTTTTTTTTTGTTAATTTCATGCAAATCAATCACAAAAAGATAAACATCTTCATTATACTCAGAGGGACCCGAAGGCATCCTTTTAAGAATGGGAAGAAAGGGCTATTGCAAACATTAGCAATCATCTCCTCAACAACTCCTTTCTCAATCAAATCCTGCACTATCTTTTTCAAAGCTCGCTCACCGGCCTGGGGTATCTTATACTGAGGAATAAGGGGTAAAATAGAACCTTCCTTGATGCGTATCGAAACAGGCAATATTTGAAACAAAGCCACATCTGTGTCGCCCGTTGCCCACAATGTGGGTGGCACATCTTTAAATTAAGCAGGGAGGGGTGCATCTTTGGACAGATACTGCTTAGCGCACACCACATCAGGACCCATCGTCATATAGACGCTGGCTGGGGAGCAGTAAATCGTAACTTGCAATTTCTTCAACAAGTCCAAACCCATCAAATTCTCTTCACAACTGGATGTCAACAAAAATTGCAAATCCACAGTGAAAGGACCAATAGTCAACGCAAGAGGTTTTGAAATGGGGCTCACAACCGGTACACCAGAAAATCATACGAAACATTATTATGACCAGACAGAGCCTCCCCAGGGACCAAGGAATGAGAAATAGAGCTGTTTGCTGCACCTGTATCCACCAAAAACTTCTTAGTTTAACCATTCACATCTGCACTAACATATGGATCTCGCTGGTCTACAGGTATCTAAACTGGTCCCTCACCCTGTCCCCAGCTGTCCTAGCTGTAAGACATCCTGGTCACCTCATCACTATCATAGTCATCATGATATTACTGTTTGCCCAGAGGGTCGTCAAAGTAGGTCTGATCAGTACGACCCTGAGATGCCACGGAGTTCTGAGCCCTGTCCTGGCCACCATCTTCACGACCCTGTCCATGAGACTCTCTTCCGCTTGGAACCGCCACCTTCTGCAGAAGTACAAGACACTGCTGCGCCAGTGTCCCTCCTCCTCACAATACGCACACTGATTTGGCCCCACCAGCATAGTATTCCTGCTAGTACGGGGAAGCTGTTGGGCCATACCACCATGACCTCTACCATTCACTCTGGATGCCTGCTGCAACAACACCTTTGTCTTCAAATCCTTGTGTTTATTTTCCACCTTCTCCTTATCCTCTTGTCCCTGTGCTCATAATACTGAGCCATATTTAAAATAAAAGAAAAAGAAGATGTGGACCAGGTACTCTCTGAAGCTTGTAATCGAGTCGCAATTTGGGGGAGGTTTGAAAAAAATCTATTGACAAACAAACACACACCACCTTCGATCGACAAGTCCTGCCCCCTATAATCTAGAAACACACATTCAAAACAAGTGAAAAAATCAGACACACTCTCGTCTTTCTTCTGACGACAAGCCGAGAGCTTGTCCCAATCAACCTTTCTAGGCGGGATAAGAGAATGCATATACGTGATAATGCGACGGGGCAAAGCAAGTGTTTGTGCTTTAAGCTTCTCACCAGGCTTCCTTTCCTGGTCCCATATTTTAGTTTGATCGCAGGTACCACCCAATTCTGCAACATGATCTTGTCTGTGCACCTATCTCCAAATATCAACAGGAACCAACAAACCAAAGAACATTTCAATATTCGCAAGCGTCATTACTGTGGAAGAAGCGGCCTCAGTAAATTCTTTATAATATGCAGTAGGATTTTTCCTAGGGTCAGGTAACTGAGTTTTAAGGGACAACACCTCACAAATCTTTCATGGAGTATACACCCACTGTTTCTGGAGCCTGGCTGCTACCTCTGGTCTAGTAACAACATTGTGCTGATCCCGTAGCTCTGATATTTCAGGGTGATACATCGGGGGACCTCCCTCCCCAGAAACTGAGATACTGTTGTCAGGCTCTTCCCAAGCAGCCTACCCCAATAAGCAACCAGCGTCGCAACATTATCAAAAACTTGATCAGGTGCCATATCAGCAACATATACATGATCCTTAATATCATAAATAATCTGCGGGTGCTGCATCGTTTAAACACAGCTCCCAAAGTCCAATCAAAGTAGCCAACATGTGCGTAAGGGCATGCTGTTGTACAAAAGGCTCATTATCTTTCATCACACTCCACACATCCTCCACACCATAAATGGGATTGTAGGCACACTGCCGTGCCTGATTAGCCACTACCTGTTTCTCTGCCTCTCCCATATCAGATCGCACCAATGTTCACCCCAGATGTTCCTTAAATTTTGTCCAGTCTCTACCCTCACAACCATGTACTGGTGAATGGAGGAACACAGTGGGAGTGATAACAGAGGTAGTGGGCATTAACGTCGCTGCTGGCTGGGTCATGGGTGTAAGAGCTGACGAAAGGGATGCCGATTCAATTGGTGTTGCAGGAATGCTATACACAAAAGGAACCAGGGGGTCTGAAAACCAGGTAATCTGGCTGGGCTGTCTTGAAAGACTAACAAGTCAAAAGGTACCCAAGTCACCGTAGAAGAGCCTACAAACAGGGAACAACTACCAATCTGGCAACATGTGAAACACTCGACACACAGGAAATACTATTCACAAACTGGTCGACAAGATCCATACCATCAAGATAGTGGATTACCATCAAAGAAGACTTAATGATCAGTCATATCATCTGGCTGTCCACCTTGTGAAACTGGCTAGTCCCTTGATCATCGAGACTGAATGCCACACAATCAATAGTTAGTATTGGATCTGGTACACAGATTTCTGTAATTCGCCATCTAATAGCTAATCGATGATGGTTGTGAAAGTTGTGAAAATACAGTGCAACATAAACAAATGTGGTGAGTTAAAATAGGATGATATGTCCTCAAAAAATAAACTTTAATGTATAGCAGGGCACATCCCCTAATTAAAAACTAGAACAGTGCAAGCGACGATATAAACAAATAATTATCGCCAAATGGGCCAACATGTTTCTACCTAACGGTCACTAAATCTCTCGGCTTCATCAGAGCCTCTGCTCTCAAAAATAGTTGCTACTATTATCAAAAAGTGACCAAATCAAAATCACAGACAAATAAATGCAATTAAATGAATATGTGTAATAAAGGTTGGAAACGATACAATCTGTACCAACCACAACGCACTAATCCTCCGTGTCAATGGAATATATGCATCTATAAGAGATAAATTCATAAAGCCGAGGGATTTAGTGACCGTTAGGTAGAAACATGTTGGCCCATTTGGCGATAATTATTTGTTTATATCGTCGCTTGCACTGTTCTAGTTTTTAATTAGGGGATGTGCCCTGCTATACATTAAAGTTTATTTTTTGAGGACATATCATCCTATTTTAACTCACCACATTTGTTTATGTTGCACTGTATTTTCACATCTTTCACAACCATCATTGATTAGCTATCAGATAGCGAATTACAGAAACTTGTGGACCAGATCCAATACTAACTATTGATTGTGTGGCATTCAGTCTCGATGATTAAGGGACTAGCCAGTTTCACAAGGTGGACAGCCAGATGATATGACTGATCATTAAGTCTTCTTTGATGGTAATCCACTATCTTGATGGTATGGATCTTGTCGACCAGTTTGTGAATAGTATTTCCTGTGTGTCGAGTGTTTCACATGTTGCCAGATTGGTAGTTGTTCCCTGTTTGTAGGCTGTTCTACGGTGACTTGGGTACCTTTTGATTTGTTAGTCTTTCAAGACAGCCCAGCCAGATTACCTGGTTTTCAGACCCCCTGGTTCCTTTTGTGTATATTATACTGTGTAGCTGGGGATTCGAATCAGGTGAAGGTCTTTAAATATTTGATATCCCTTTGACCCTCTCTCCACTGTTTGTATTGATGTTGCAGGAATGCTAACAGTCGTAATTGCCACAGACGGCAAAGACAAAGAAAGGACAGGAGGTGCTGTGCCCAAGGCAGTCTGATCAACAGCAACAGAAGCAAGGCCGGACTGACCTGCCGGGCAAGCGGGCAATCCCCCGGGAGGCTGGACCCTTGGAGGCCGGTTTCGCTCGACGGAAGTGGTGATGAGTTACGTAGCCCTGCAGCATCTTGCAATGTTGCCAGTTTGAGATTGTTTGCGAGCTGGAACAGATCGCGCATATCAGACATCAGAAAAGAGGTCGGAGAAGCGCATGAAAGACAGCCCAAATCATGCATTCCCAGAGCATGCTATTACTGTAATGCGCTTGGCTACCGAAACAGACACTCTGGGTATGCTACATGGGTACCTTCATACACATCGTCCTCACGGTTATTGCACACTTTGAGCGGGGCCCACAGTATGTATCTGCAAGTGTTTTTTTTCTTGACAGGAGCAGCAGGCATTGGGTTGAAGTGTATTTCCCTTTATTTTTGTAGAGAAGCATTTCTTTTCTCTGCGTCTTTTAGGTGCGTGCAGGCAGCTTTGTTTAATTCACCAGCGTGTGTGAACGTTTGACAGCAACTGTAAAGGAAAACATTTTGCTTAGATTGGGATCGATCGGCTTTAGAGAGAAAAGTTTGCATGTGTTGTAACATTTGTCTTTAGCTTGTGCTCCTTCTGCCGAGATGTGATACTGTGGAACCTGTACCCTTGTTAATCCGTTAAAATACCCACACTTCAAATCCCAGAATGCAATGTAAAATCGTGGCCTGAATCAGAGAGTTATGCAAGTCACTGAAAAACAAACATTGCAGCTATGGGCAATGTGTGTACCTGATGATTTGTTGTTTATTCTGGAGGAATCATTAGTAGATAATAAATGTCCTGCTTAGATTTGGAGTAGCAGGATTTAGAGATGTGCTGTAAGGCGAGGACGGACTTGGTGTAAATAGGGGCTGAATTTATCATTTTTGCCAGGGCTGCTTGAAGCTCCCAGTCCGGCCCTGAACAGAAGCAGAAACAGCAGAGACATAAGAACTGGGCAGCTGGGCCTGTGGGGAAGAGCGGGATATACCCTCTGTGGGGCATACCGAGGAGGGAGTCGAGCAACTAGCAATTCTTCCACAAAAGCATCATTTTCTTCTTGGGCTACATAGGATTTATCAATATTTAGTCGAAACCTCCTATCTTCATGCTCAATTCCTATCTCCTACTTCTCTCTATTATGCGCTACAGCTTTCTAAGTCAATGTTTGTATCCTCCCCTTCCGGGCCTCTTTCTCTGCTTTCATTCGCCTCTGTTTAGCCTCTTTTTGCCACGTTTGAGGAAATCGAACATAGACTGCCATAACGTGCAATTGAAGGAAGTGACCCTATTAGGGCCACCCGGGTCACTCGCGACCACCTTTCAGCCTTCCATACAAATAAAGAGTCGATCAGACAGTAGGGAATACAAACCAAGTATATTTTATTCAGGTACACTCGACCGGAGTCCAGTCTGACCAGCCTCCTAGGATCGCTGTAGAGGGACTGACTTCAGCCAACATAGAGATACATTTTGTATATTTCTGAACCAAGAATGTCCCACCCATAATGGAAATCTACTATCAGGTGCAGCTAAAACAAAGAAGCACAGAAAGATGAGTTTCAACTCTGAGACCGGGCACACATTATCTTTATGCCAAGGTCATTCTGTTTGGGTCTACAACTCGGCTAGTTGGAGAAAGCCTCTATTTATGGGAAAGGAACGCATTAACAAGAACAGTGTATTCATTAGTAGAGCCAGGCCTAATCTTGGGTACTGGGAGCTTTTCACAGCATGCTTCTTGAGAAGGGAATACACAGATCAAGACATGATTTAACATGGATGATGGACATAAAATGGTGCTGCAAATGCTGACTTAACATAAGAACCAAACACAAGCAGGGTAGCAAAACATTTTCATTTCATCACTTCTGGGCCATCTTCGGCCATTGGGGCCCCCATCCCCAGGAGCCTACCCTTTTAAATTGGGTGCCTCTAGGGCACCCACACATCAATGGGACCGTGGGAGAAGCATGATGGCCCCCGCTGATCCTGACGGCTTCTTGCCTCTTGTGGGAGTCAGCATTGCTTTGAGACCCAGAGAGCTGCTGAATATGCAGCAATCTGGGTCTCAAAGCAATGTCTGTTTCCCTGCTTGCTTGACAGTGAGCTGGGAAACAGACACTGCTCTGCTTTCAACAAGCGAAAGCATTTTCTGCTCTCACTTGTTGAAAGCAGAGCATGTTTGCTATGGCCTACCAAGCCATAGCAAACTGCAGTGTGCTGAGGGTGGGCACCCTGGGACATTGCTGGAACCTGCCCTGGGGGTGGTGGTAACCAGGGCCATCTAGGGCTCCATGAGGTGGGCCACACAGCCCCCTCCAACATTAATTAAGCCCCTGGGAGATGGTGGTCCTGGGGGCTGTGTGGGGGCGCTGGAACCCCCTATGCTTATTACTTATTATAACCCCGGGAGGTGGTGGTCCATGGGCCATGTGGGGGTGCTGAAGCCTCCCCATGCATTATTAATTAATACAGCCCCAGGGAGGTGGCAGTCCCCGGGGGCTGCAGGGGTCCCATGTAGGCCCCTATCATTATTTTCATTTGCCCCTGGGACTTATTCCACCCGGGGGCCTGTAGTAAATGAAGCGCGGGAGCCCATGCTTCATTTGTTTTTTTCATTTTTGGCAGGAGTCGTGAATCCAATGTGACTCCTGATGATTTTTTTTTTTAATACTCTTTTGGCCCGGGAAAGGTCCTTTTGGGATAGCCCTAGGGGTCAGGGTGTTTCGACCCTGTCCCCTTTTCTTTTTTTTCCCTTTTGTGCTGGCAGCCATCAGCTCTCAGGCATGAGATAAGGAGAGGTCGAGGATCAATTGTATGCGGCATCAATTGTATGTCTGAAAAATCTTTAAATTGCTGGGAAACTACTGAAAGGATTTACACCATTTAACAAAAAGAGTGCTTTCTGGACCAAGAGCTATCTTTTTGCCAAATTTGGTGTAATTCCGTTCAGCTTTTCAGGCGGAAAGAGTCAGAATAAAGGTCAACACTGAGCAGAAAGAGGCTAAATAAAGGTAAGACACGAGCAACAAGAGGCAGAATAGAGGGCAGAAATAACCAGAATAAAGGTCAGAAACGAGCAGAAAGAGGCAAAATAGAGGTCGGAAATCAGCATCAAGAGGAAAAATAAAGGTGAGAAATAAGCAGGAAGAGGCAAAATAAAGGTCAGCAATGAGCAAAAAGAGGCAAAATAAAGGTGAAAAATTAGCAGAAAAGGCAAAATAAAGATCAGCAAAGAGCAGAAAAGGCAGAATAGAGGTCAGAAACGAGCAGAAACATGCAGAATAGAGGTCAGAAATGAGCAGAAAAGGCAAAATAAAGATGAGAAACGATCAGAAAGAGGCTGAATCAAGGTCAGAGCAAGCAGAAAGAGCCAAATAGAGGTCAAAGATGAGCTACATGAGACAGAATAGAGGTCAACAAAGAGCAGAAAGAGGCATGGTAAAGTTGAGAAACGAGCAGAAAGAGGTAGAATAAAGGTCAGAAACGAGCAGAAAGTGGCGAAATAAAGGTGAGAAACAAGCAGAAAAGGCTGAATAGAGGTCAGAAACGAGCAGAAAGAAGGATGATAAGGGTGAGAAGCAATCGGGAAGAGGAAAATAAAGGTCAGGAAGGAGCAGAAAGAGGCAAAACATTTTGAGAAACAAGCAGAAAGAGGGTGAAAATAGGTCAGAAATGAGCTGAAAGAGGTAAAATAGAGCTGAGAAATGAGCAGAAAGAGGTCAAATAAAGGTCAGAAAGGTGCAGAAAGGGGCAAAATAAAGGTCAGAAGTGAGCTTGCTGAGAATTTCTAAGATCTCGTCGGAGGCCCAGCCCCCTCTCTCATTCACTTTGCAAAGGAGCCTCCTGGTGCAATACTGGTTGGGGGATGAACTCCCCTTGGCTGCTGAGGATCATTGGGGACCAAGAACCCCTATTGTTGCAACAAGTAAGTCCTCCACAGTGGGATTGTGTAGTATATGCCTTGCAGTCCAGTCTTTTAAGAATACATCTTACTGTGTGTTCCATGTCTTTGTTTAACTTGAGTGTTCTCTTCCAAGTCAGTTAGTCAGTCAGTCAAATAACTTTATTCGGTTAATTAAAACCATAAAAGCAGTGCAGAATTCGTAAGCAATAAAATACAATTAAAAAACAATTAAATTTACAATTAAAGTTTCAAAGATGATTGCAAATCCTAAGAAAGAATCCATTAAAAAAAATACTTTAAAAGAGAGAAAGTTATTGGATAAAAGCAAGTTCACAAAAATTTAGATAGGGAGAATACACTTTCCAGTATGTTTTGCAATTTCACTGCGTACAAAATTTACAAAAAAGTATCAGGTTTGGAGATTGTTTATCGGAGGGAGTTTAGTTTTGTTTTGTCTGCCAGCTGCTACCAAGAAACAAGCTACACTATAAGTGACCTGCACCGAGTTCAACATCTGTAGGTATAGGAGGGCCGGCCGTACCTGGACAAAGTTCAGATCTTTCAGAATTGGAAGGAGGAATTTTTTACGGGCCGCCCTGTAGTGATTGCAAAGCATAACTAGATGGAGAGTATCCTGCGTGGAAAAGGAATCGCAGGAACAGGGTGGGGTATTTTCTGGAGTACCCCATTTTGTATATGAGCCAAGCACAAGATGTATCTGGTTAAACCTGAACCTTATTAGTAAAAAACGGTGGTATGGTTTGGTTACATATTTCAGATAAGGTTCCATAGCCATGGACGACGAGAGTTGGTATAATGTCCTTACCATTGGCTTGCGAAGCTCAGCCGCTTCCCTCTCTGTCTCCAACATATTACGAAAATGCTGCTTGACCCACCTTGCATCCTCTAAGTCAGTTATTTTCTTGACCAGCTTGGAAGAGCCTACTCTCATCCTGTCTTTAACTTGATTAAAGAGTTCAAGCTTACCTGCGATTCAGTCATGTTTTATTTACCACATTTTCGCGACGATCTTCGGTGGACCCAGAGTTTTCCTGTCTTCATCGTGAAAGTCAAGATTTGCCAACTTGATGTGGTTGGAGGCATTATCCAGGTGAGCGCAGACAGCGGAAACAAGCAAGGAGGGTACGTTCCCTTGTTTCCACGGTCTAAGTATTTCTTTGGAGTTTCTGCAAAAAGGGAGAATTGCGGAGTAATTGAATGACTTCATGACGTCATTCTAAAGAGGTTGTCTTGAGCAAGGAAAAGAAGCCGTTTCCAAGCGACCCTACGTAAGGAGTTTCCTGGCAACGCATTTGGTGATCATCAATACACTTGAGGGCTTGAGGAGTTTTAAGGACCTGCATGAGCTAACTCCCCACCAACTATTGCAATACACGAACAAAAACACAGGTCCAGATTAAGTGGAGGTTAGTATGTCATGCAAGAATGGGGGATTACCTTTTCAGGACGGTTCCCCTCACACACCAGAGGTGTCATGCTTCATCATGGGGGTGCCTCCTCACACAAGAGACCCAGTCTTTGTGTGAGCTACAACCCCCTCCATATAAGGGAGGAGCTCGGGGATGTTCTTTGTTGAATCAGACAGGGTATACTAAACCCCTATGTGAGCTGGTGTGTGTGTGTGAAAAAGAAAGTGCAGTGCTGTAATGTGTGAGGTTAAAACTCGCTACAGGGTTAGCTATATTGCAACTTTATTAAGCTGTATTTTAGTGTATTGCAACACATTTGGTGAGCCAACAATCCTGATTCAACAGCAACGCAAGTTCCGTCCTTCGCTGTTGTTTTCATCTGTGGTCACTTAGCAACGCCTTATTTACCACAGATTGCTGAGACCTTATCGCTTATGCTGAGACTAGGGGTGAGCGGGCACTGGTAAACTCAGCTCCACCTGCGGTTTGCCAGAATATTTGCCAAGCTCCACGTTACAAGAAGAGCACAGAGTGGCAAAACTCTGCAAACTCTGCAGGTGGAGCAGATTGTACCGTCCACCTCTGTTTACCATTTACAGACCCTCTCAGGGACTCATGCACCCACTCACAGACCCACTCTGAGACTCACACAACCATTCACCGACCCACTCAGACATTCACGTGTCCACACACTCACCCACTCAAAGACCCACTCACCCACTAACCTACCTATGCAGCCACTCACACACCCACTCTCAAGGTTACAGGTTACAGTAAGGAAATATAATTTAGAATTTTTTTGAAATTCATTGTAAAAAGTTACATGGGTGATATAGTTAGGAAATAGAATAAAAAAAACATAGAAATTCACTGAAAATACCAAAGGTTACAGGGATGTTGTAGTCAGGAAATAGAACTAAGAAAACCTTGGAAATTCACAGATGAAAAACAAATATTACAGGGACCCTATAGTTAGACTCGCATTTCACTCATACACAACTAGAGAAATTCAGCAGTTATAGTTACCTGAGCTAACTATAACTTACTCCTCTGCAATACACTGCTTATGACCTTGCATGTTGTTGCAGGGTTTCTGTACTCACACAGAACTGTGCACAGAGGAGTGGAACCTCGGCAAATTAGGGTGTCCCAAAACTTACCTTAGCAACCAACTCACCCCTTACCGAGCTAGCTACAGTGTCTCATTGGACATATCAAACTCCCAATGTTTAGACAAACCAGAACGTGAACTTACAGTACCTCAGGGTACGTGGGACTCATGAACACTCTTTCGTTATATTATCATTACAAACCAGAACATGGAGTAAAGAAGACACATGTGCATTTGAAATGTTTATTTACTAATGCCGTCTTCTCAGGCGCAGTATCTTAGATAATACAAGTATACTTATTATCAGTATCAAAATTATCAGCATAGTTACTAAGACATAAAAAGCGAATGGTGACAGCATGTTAACATGCTGTAATGAATAAGAGTTAACAACACTTATATCTCACCCTCCCTAACACATATATTATATTATTAGCTAAGAAGGTCTCTTTGGGTTGTTTTAGGGCGGGCCCATACCTTAGTGTCCTAGCATGAAGGAATCACATCAGCATACACCAGCTCTCTCTGCATGTGCACCGCATCAAGTGTGTTAACTATTCTCCTGCTAAGCAATATCAATCCCGCCTCAAGCCCAAGTTGGCAAAGGCTGCACTTGTGTTATGACTATGAAGGCGTGGAGATCAGACCTCATAACAATTCCATATCGTGTTGCTCCTGAAACTTCAGCACTCTCCGTGCAGACATGGTTTATTAAACAAAACTGATATCAGAGCAATAACATATTATTCTCACATACACCACGGCAAACCACTAGGTTGAAAGCTAAGTCAACAATTAAGGGTCGTGTGCAGAAGTTGCAAGAAAGGAAAAATGGCGTTTAAATCTCAAATGTACCTATGCTAACTTAACACGATATAAGGATATATAGGAGCTATACAACACCCCCCCATGATCCGAGAACGGACTAAATAAGATAACAGAAGTGCCATCACATGAGAGCAGAATCCAATTATAAACGAGCATGAATAAAAATTCAATTATAAAAACTAATGCTAAAAAATAGCCCACAAGTACAATGTGGCTCAAGCCAATAGGCAAGCAAAAATAAAATGTCTTGACCAAAAGTCAATAAAATCAAGGAAATGCTATCAATCAGCATGTCAATTTGAGGCAGTGTCTATGATAAGACTGTATATGAAAAGTATGCTGCAACAGCCTCCAGGAGGAAGTCACTGTCCTCATCCGAAAACAGTTCAGCCATCCAATTTAAAAGATGAAAGGAACATACGTGATCTTCCAGCACCGGATCCTCTATAACCATCAGAGGACAGCTCGGTGGGTTTTCAAGAAAACTTCGTTCCAAGAAATTTTGCGCTGCCGACAACACATCCCAGGGACCCATTAGTCCATGTGCCACCGCCAAGGCCATAATCCTTTCGTCAGAACAAACCAACTCGTGAGCAATGATAGGACTCATCAGTTGATCAAAATCGACGTCAGAAGATATTGGTCCGCAGAGACACAAATCAATGGCCCAAAGGAAATCACAGGTCAGGCAGCGAAATACAGGCTGGACACAGGTGAAATAGGAGAACCGAAAAGATAATCCAAAAGCCGTGCTTAGAGTCGCCAACGGCAGTGTGCCATAATAATCAAGCATGCGGTTGCGAAACCGCGTCAGTAGCAGCTGAGCGTGGTCTTGCACAGGAAGGGCATCCATATTTAAAAAGGCAGAAAACCACCAATGCGCCAGCCGCTAATGCAAGTAAAAACGGGAACCCTCCAAATAAGGATGAAAAAATAGAATGGAAGAAGGCAGGGATGACTCCAAAAATCTTCTCAAAGGAAGTCACGAGACCACCGCTAACAACTTTAAAAAAATGTGCTAGGCCCGTTGTGGAGGATGCGTTAAAGATAGAACGGACCATGGCTCCGAAATGCAAAGGCAAATCAGTATTTAAAAGAGCCTGAACCTCCGTACGGGTGTTAGCAATGTGAAGCACGAAAGTTTCACGGGCCGAGCTCAAGGCCACCTCTTTCTGGGACAATAGAGCTCTTATTCTAGCCATGCCGCTGAATTCTGCTCCCAAGGTCGGTATCTGTGGCCAAATGGAAGACTCCCTATGTTCACGTGTGGGAGGATAAAGAACATTTCTGCAGCAAATAACTCGCTCACTTACTGTTACTATGAAAGCTATACCTTTAATTAAACCACAACAGTTTTCATTATTGAGCATTAAATAACTACCATTCTCTAACAATTTAAACGTGGGGATGATAGCAGGAACTGGCGTGCCCTGTAAAACGCAAGCCATATTCGGTCGGTCCTTATTACATGAACCGTGTAACTGTATGTGTCTGCACATTAAAGAATGATCTGGCGTCTCAGTACACTCCTCCCCCGTTAGATAAACTTCTTGTTCATCTTTGAAACATCTGTATGTGTATGGGAGTGACCAGACCTCATGAAGAAAACCGCTACCTAAGGGTTCAAAACGACCTATTGGCACATATTTCATACAATTTGAAAACTTATATAAAGCAAAAGGCAGTGTTATTAAACCGTGGATAAGCCACGTAGCAGTAGTGGCTTCTGCCACAGAAAAAGGTAAAGATTCCAACCTTTCAATATGGAGCATAGAAAAGGAAGCATCACGCATTGAAAGCAAGCGTTGTTTGTCTGTCAAATTAAATGGTGAAAATAAAGAGGAAACGTTCATGTATCCCCAGGGAACTTTACCCATTTTCAGAGTCTGAAGTGTCCATGCAAACTGCATGATTGACCGTAATTGATTTTGACCATGGTATAATACTGACACTTCATCATGCACAATATCTACAACAGACGACACAATATTATCTAAAGTGTAAATTCTAGAGGAAAGCACATTAATGCTATTGTCAACAACTGCAAGCACTTTCTCAAGATTCGCCTGATCAATAGCCCTAAGGCGTGAAGCAGCCTCAATCTGTGAGAGTTTCCAAATTTCATTGTAAACCCCATATAACCACCTTTTCGACCTGCCACTAGCTGGGCCTTTAATGAAATCATTCAAATCCACGTCTGCATTCAGTTTGGAAAGGTGATACTTAACCGCAGGTAAAGTTGAATGTTTCAGCCAAGCCTGACACAACTTGCCCACAGAGTAAGAGGTGACAGTATGACTCAAATCAAACCGGGGATCAGATCTAACAGTCTTAAAACCGTCAGTTATATTTAAAAATCTTTTTTGGCAAGAATCAGCACTACGGTGCCAAAGCAGCCAACCCTTGGGATTCATACTGGAAATGTTAAAGGAGGAATTAAGAAGCAGAGCCTGTATATCTTTAATGGACAATTGAGTAAAATTACTCCAATTCTCATATTCCTCCAACTCCGGGAAAGACGGGGTGTTTAACCTTTTAGATGTAGCCAATCCAAAGCATGTGGTCTGGGAAATGGTTTCATTTAAAAACAACATATGATTCGGGATGAGACATGCACGGTGCAAAGCCTCAGTGCCTCGTACCTGCCAGGCCCTTGAACCCCAAACCGATTTAAGGTCTATGGTTTCCTTCCATAACTCATAGCCCCCAGTAACTAATTGATCTAGGAAGGCCTTCGAATACAACAATTTTGTATCGGTAAGTCTAACCTTGGACAGTGGCTGTTTGTGAAATTTAAAATAAAAGGACTCGGGATTGGACTGATTAAAGTCAGTGAAATAAGTATACTTTTTAAGAAACGTTTCTGAACTCCCTTGTGTAGGTGCTGGGCAATGTTCCCACTGAGTAAAATTAACAGCATCCCTTCGGGAAGATGTTTTGTGTAAGAAGTGATTGCCATAATGTTGGTAACAGAACAATTCACCATAATTAGCAGATTCTAAATATAAATCCTCAGCATCAAAAGCAGCATAGTATTTCAAATCAGAAAACAAACTTTCCACAGCATTAACATCCCAATCATCAGAACGAATGTTTTGTTTCACCACATCCCCCATATTAACTCTTAGTACATTAGGAACATTAACGACTTCCGTTGGGCCATGAATCTGAAAACGAACTGCATCCCACGCGATTCATCCAGAACAGGCCATGCTGTGATGTTAACCAAAGTCAAGTCTCTTTTTAATCTGTGTGTAGAATGTGAAGAGGAAAGTGGGGCCAATGTTCCATTTAAATGAGTAATGCAAGTTCTCTCCTCGACATAGTGTCCATTCATAATTCGAAAAAAATAAAACACAAAACCAATTGACAAAAAAAGGTAAACCGAAAAAAGGATCAGCCAAATGTATATCCAAGGAGGAATCAAAAAATGTTTTTTAAAAAGGCTAGCATATACCGCAATTTGAGAGGGTTTTTTCAAGGCAAGGGAAGCAGAGTCAAATGAAAATCTGGATTCCGTGGCTAAACGAGCTTGCAGGTCAGGCATGGACAAATCAGTGGGGTATGTATAGTCTGTCTCATCAATGTTAGTTCCGGGTAAATTATTTAATAATGGACTGGAAACAGCAGGTAATTCGATGGCCACCTCAGGTTCATTATTAGAAGCAGTGGGCATAATTGAATTTCTCACAATGGAAGGACAGGAAACAGCTGGTGTCATGCTAAGAAGAATGGGCCACTCTGTGTATCTTGACATTGTCAATAGAAATAAACCTGTTTTCCTTACGACCTGGAAGTGGTGGTAAAATGACTGTTCTTGTGCCCTTCACTCCAAGCACTGGGACTGGAGCTCGATAGGAGGGACCAAACTCTTTCTTGTTGTCGATCTTCTCTCGAACCAGTTCTCCAACTTGGGGTAGCCAGCCAACTACCGGGATCTGCAACGCATCATCCGATGTGGAGGGCAAATGTTCCTTTGCAAGACTGTCTCTGGTCTTTTGTAGATTCTGTAAAACATTGCAATGTTCATCTGCGTCAAAGGAAGTGGCGCGAACCACAGAGTCTAGACCGTCAAGGTCAGGGACGTACATCTTGATGCCAAAGAGCATTTCGTATGGGGTCCGCCCACCCAGAGACCTTCTAGGGAGATTATTAAGAGCACGCTGCACGCCATAGAGGTGAGCCAGCCAGTTTCTGCCAGTGCCTATAACTCGGGCTGTCAAAGATTGCTTTAAATCACGGTTCATTCGTTCAACTACACTATTACCCTCAGGTCTGTAGGGTGACGAAAACTTGACTTGGACCCCCATCGAAGTCATGGCATCCTTATACGCCTTAGAGGCGAAAGCCGGACCCTGATCCGAATGGAAGGTACCACAGGCAAAAATCCCTATAAAGATACGCAAATCTCTAATGACAGTCCGTGAATCAGCGCTGCGATGTGGCCATACCCACACAAAGCGTGTGCATGAGTCAACTGCTACTAAGATGTACTTATACGCAGTATCAGATGAAAAAGGACCGCAGTGATCCAAATAAACACAGCCTAGTGGTTTATTAGAAATGTACAACTGAGTCTGTGGCGGACGCGTAGCAGTTGAAGGTTTAATCTGCTGGCATATGTCACAAAGAAGGACATAATCACGCGTCTGTTTGTACAGTCCCCGCCACCAGAAACGTTGTTGTAGTTGTGTTACAGTGGCTGAGACGCCCGCATGCGCAGACGCCACACCTTCATGAGCCGCTGTAATCAAGTCTGTTCTGCGATCCGAGTTGGGAATCAGCCGTTCCCCAACATCAGGAATTGTCACAAAAGGAACCTTTTCGGGACTTAAGTGGTATTTATACTTCGAAGGGAATCCCGCAGGATGTTTACTTCCCTTCTCAGAGGCAGCAATCGCTGCCAAGATGTCGCTATCAATCTTGGTTTTAGACCTAGTAACTGCTGCAACTAAGTATGTAGATACTGCTGATTTCGCTGCTTCATCAGCAAGCGAGTTGCCAACAGCGTGAACTCCTACGCGCTGATGACCGAGAGTATGAATCACATAAACGAGTGGCAACATAGCCTTAAGCTCTGCCACTCGAACCCAGATCATTTTATGTTTTATTGTGCTACCCTTGGAATCATGAAAATCATTTTGAATCCAAAAGAACAAGTTTTCATTGTAAGACTGGACACAGTAGTAAGAATCACTTACAATTAGAGTAGTAACACTTGGATCTGCGTACTCCAAAGCTAGTAAGAGAGCACGAAGCTCTGCCAATTGTGCGGTGCAATCGCCCAGGGGCAACGTGTGCACTTCCCTGGAAACGAACTCATCATTCAACATAGCACCGACCACAATGGCGCATGCGGAAACGTAGGCATGTTTAGAGCCATGCGCAACCTGCGCCGACCCATCAGTGTAAATGATGCAATGGAAGTCCTCCAAAGGTCGCATAGCCAGAGGAGCAGGATGAACGAATTCATACTGCAAGTACTCCTGCGACCGTAAGGAAGCGTCAAAAATAAACATGACATCCGTGGATGACAATGACGCTGCCCACTGAATCCACCGAGGGTGCAAAGCCTTTGAATTCGGTACACTGGCTTTCGTGACTGCCTTCAAGTGAGGACAGGGTGTTACCACTAGCATGCGTTTCCCCTGAGACAGTGCTCGTTCCTTTAGAATAGCCATCTGTACAGCAGTTAAAACCTTTTCCACTGTGGGAAACCGCATCTCAGCCGAAGTGTACAAGTGTGACTTGTAAGCAATAGGTACTGTGTCACCTTCATTAAAAGTGAGGTATGTGAAACCCACCGTCCCAGGAATTATTCTTATTACCAGGTTGGTGTGGTTATCACGAGTCAGTAAATATTTAGAAGCGAGCAGATCAGCCTGCAAGGATTGCAAAATGGCTGAATGCTCTGGCAGCCAGCATGATTTTGAGAAAGTCGGTTGTATCAAAGCATACAAAGGCTTGATACGCTGGGCATATTCCGGAATGTAAGTTCTGCCGAAATTCAAAAAGCCCAGTAAAGATTGTAATTTTTTCAGTGTTGTAGGAGCGCGCAATTGTGCGCACTTCTCTAAGAAGTGAGGAGCCAAACCTCTACCTTCATTGTTGAGCTCATAGCCCAAAAACAACACTGTGTGTTCAGCAATGTGCGATTTTGCAAAGTTAAATTTGTAACCCATGTCAGCAAAAGTACAAATTATGGAATTCACTCGACACAGATGCATCCAAATTTCGTCGTCTGTGAGATAAATATCATCCACATAAGAACATGCATCCGGATCGATTCCCTCCAATAGTGTGACTATTCTGGAGGTGAAGACCCCTGGACTATTTTTGTAGCCCATTGGGAGTCGCCGGAAGCATTTTTGCACACCAGCGGACGTAAAACTAGTCCATTGGGAGCTAAAGCCATCCAGTCTGTGGGCATAAAAACCATTGGAAATGTCAAGCGTTGTCTTGAAACGCTTACGCACTAGACTATCCACAAGGGCAGAGCCGTGAGTATTCTGTACTGCACAGTTACGGCAATGCGAGTTCAAATGCCGGTAATCCAATACCAAACGATATGATCCGTCAGGTTTGGTCACAGTAAAAAGGGGATTATTCATTGGTGACACACACGTTTCAATAACTCCCTGATATTCCAATTGTTCAAGGATTTCTGCGACGGCTGATTAAGCTTCACGCCGTATGGGATATTGAGGCTGAGGCTGCGGCTCAGACCGCAAAGGAATTTCGTGGCATGGGGACAATTTGTCCCAACCACATTGGTTGCGGTAGAGAGCCGGTGCAAGAGCCCGAGCCCACTCTTCTGCAAAATGCTGCGCATGCTCAGTCGAGACAGTGTGCGCGAAACTGGGAAGGATTACCTCCTCCCCTCGCGGCGCTGCGAGCACAAAAGGTGGGGGCCAGTCAGCCTCGGAAAGCAAAATATCGTACGTAGACGAAAGGTTCTCCCAAAATACCCCTCTGACAGTACGCTGTATGTCACCTTCAATTAACAGGACAATTTCAAAAAGTCTTTCAGGGGGAGCTAATCTCGTATCAGCTGTTTCTATTACAACAAACACCTCAGTCGCTGTCACCCTCAGTAGTGGACGGAGCGCCTCTCTGACTATGGTAATCTCCGCCGCGCTGTCCAGCAAGGTCAGAGCCCACGTCAGATTCCGAAGCCGCGTTCTCACTATCTGTGGCATATCTATGCGCTGTTAAGGCGGCGACTTTCTTCTTCGCAAACTGCGGACGCTTAGGCGTAGAATCCTCCTGCTTCACTGCGCCGTCTGGCTGGCGGGACTGACCACGTCCTTGCTGGCCACCACGTCCACGTCCACCCCCTCCTCCACCACCGGTCTTCTGGGCCGATGTTTCCTGAAAGGAACGAGGAGAGCGTTGATCAGAACCCTGAAAACGATCAGGTGATTTAATCATCGCGCGATCGCGCAAATCATAAACTCTGTCTGCCGGCGCAGGAGCTTGTATTGCAGGAACAGAATCCTGAGTTTGCCTAGTCTGCTTCCCCTGTGTCTGTTTTTTAGGCCAATTCTGTTTTTTGGACTTGGGCTGGACATCTGTCACTGCAGATTGTCCCTGAGGTTGTTTTTTATCCTTCACTGGAAAATATTTCAGACCTCTACTTGTGCGGCCAATTGTCTTATAAGCGGCCACCACAATCTTTGCTAACTGGCGGGGTTTGTCGGCATCGGGCAGAGCAGCCAAAGCATTCGACACCTGAAAGTTAACTGCATCTCCTTTAACATTGGAGAGAATGAGATCACTTACAATCTCAAAAGAACCACACAGGCGCATACCCAATTCAACCGCTGCCTCTGGACCGTGATCATTCTGAACACGTCTAATGATTTCAGGCAGAGCATTCATAGACGGGGTGCCGAAGCACCTCGTATAAACTGCCGCAAATGTTTTTCCCCAGCTTTCACAGTCAGCAAGTTCAGGAGTAATATCCTTCGGTAGAGTAATCGTTAACATTCTATGTTTATCAGCAGGAGTAGAATTCGGAAAAACCGCCTCCAGTTGATCAAACTTCTCTGCTAGCCAGAATGGGAAGTCATCGTTGTCAACCGGACGCGCACCAAAAACCGAATTAACCATCACTGGATTGAGACGCATTCCGCCTCGTTCCATGGGAGCGGCCGCACCCCCCTGGGGACCACCAGGAAGATGTCGACCGATGTATTGCACTAAAGCACGAATCACGGAAATGGAAACAACATGTAGCCTGCGAATTTCTGCCAGGGTACAAGCCCCGTGATTCGGGTGCGGGGTAAAGCCACCCAACGCAGGCCAATTTGTACCTGGAATTGAGAGTGGACCTAACCTCGCAGCGGACAAAGAGTGGGGGAGGGCGCCATCAAACCAAACTCGATGCTGCCAATGATCAATAGGTATTTCCAATGCCCTGTACGGCGTATATTCAGCCGGGACATCCGAGGCAGTGTAGGAGTGGAACAAACCAGAATTAGCGTCCACAGCCGGAAACGTAACCCAAGAGTAAAACAACTCGTAAGGAAACGCCGGATCTGCACATACCACGAAAATCACAGCCATCCCATCTACTGGGACTTGGTACGTCTGAAGATGGTTGCGTACCGCTACGCGACTATGCTGCGCAATAGCCACCGCCGCCATGACAACACTGGAAACAAGAACACACAAAGAATACTTTGTAGCACAACTGGGTAGTAATTCAAAGAAACCGTTTGAGAAAGAATCAAGCTTGAATAAAGACCTATTTCAAAAAATAGGTAGGTTTCACCGACACCCCGTTTTCCGGAAACGGATGTGAAGGGGTTAAGGCATGAACGATAAACTACTCGAGTGTCATGATATAAGACCACCGAAACCGTTGGGCGCCATGTTGCAGGGTTTCTGTACTCACACAGAACTGTGCACAGAGGAGTGGAACCTCGGCAAATTAGGGTGTCCCAAAACTTACCTTAGCAACCAACTCACCCCTTACCGAGCTAGCTACAGTGTCTCATTGGACATATCAAACTCCCAATGTTTAGACAAACCAGAACATGAACTTACAGTACCTCAGGGTACGTGGGACTCATGAACACTCTTTCGTTATATTATCATTACAAACCAGAACATGGAGTAAAGAAGACACATGTGCATTTGAAATGTTTATTTACTAATGCCGTCTTCTCAGGCGCAGTATCTTAGATAATACAAGTATACTTATTATCAGTATCAAAATTATCAGCATAGTTACTAAGACATAAAAAGCGAATGGTGACAGCATGTTAACATGCTGTAATGAATAAGAGTTAACAACACTTATATCTCACCCTCCCTAACACATATATTATATTATTAGCTAAGAAGGTCTCTTTGGGTTGTTTTAGGGCGGGCCCATACCTTAGTGTCCTAGCATGAAGGAATCACATCAGCATACACCAGCTCTCTCTGCATGTGCACCGCATCAAGTGTGTTAACTATTCTCCTGCTAAGCAATATCAATCCCGCCTCAAGCCCAAGTTGGCAAAGGCTGCACTTGTGTTATGACTATGAAGGCGTGGAGATCAGACCTCATAACAATTCCATATCGTGTTGCTCCTGAAACTTCAGCACTCTCCGTGCAGACATGGTTTATTAAACAAAACTGATATCAGAGCAATAACATATTATTCTCACATACACCACGGCAAACCACTAGGTTGAAAGCTAAGTCAACAATTAAGGGTCGTGTGCAGAAGTTGCAAGAAAGGAAAAATGGCGTTTAAATCTCAAATGTACCTATGCTAACTTAACACGATATAAGGATATATAGGAGCTATACAACAATGTTACATCACTCATGACAAGGTCAGTGACATCATTGCTGACATCACTCATGACATCTCAAATGACATCACCGTTGTCACCACTGATGATATCATTCACACAACCACTCACACACCCATGCACACCCGTATGCAACCTCTCATACACCCACTCACACACCCACACAACCACTCACATACCCATTCACAGACCCATACAAGTACTCACATAACCACTCACTCAAACATAGAACCACTCACACACACACACACTCACCTATACAGGCACTCACCCACCCCCTCTCTCACTCAAACGGTCACTCACACAACCACTTAATCAATCAATCAGGGTTTTTGTGAAGTACAACTAATCATCCGTTAGGGTCTCAAGGTGCTGGGTGGAGTTCTGCAGTTCAGCCGGAGAGCCAGGTCTTGAGGTCCTTCCTGAATTGAGGCAGTGACGGTGATTGCCTAAGATGCAGAGGCAGGGATTTCCAGGTCTTTGCAGAGAGGTAGGAGAAGGATCTTCCTCCAACCGAGGTCTTGCGGACCTATGGGACAGTGGCCAGAGGCAGTTGGGATGAGTGGAGATGTCTGCTGGGTGTGTAGAAGGAGACGCGGTGGTTGAGGTATGCTGGTCTGGTGCTGTGGAGAGCTTTGTAGGCGTGTGTGAGGAGGAGCTCAAAGGCCTTCAAAAAGGCATGGGGAGGGGGCCCACATGCCCCCTTCCCATTGAAAATATATCAGCACCAGGAAATGGGGTGCCTGGAGCTTTCAAAAGGTTCCAGAAGGGGACCCCAACCCCCCCCCCCAAAAAAAATAATAATACACCAAGCTCTGTCCCACCCCAGGGGGGGATTAATTTGAAAAGGGCAGAAGCCTGCCCTTTTTTCTTTAAAATGTTATTGCAGATCTTCCACGGTTCCATGGTACTATTTTTATTTTTAAAATCCTGTTTTGGCCCCCACCAGGACAATGGGGTCAGGACATCCCTACCCTACCCTGCCTCCCCACCCTATATTTTGTTTTTAAAAATGTAATACAGGGGACTAAGCCCTTAAGTCCTTAGATCGCTGCTGCAACATCTTTGTTGATGTGGTAGCAAATCAGATCATACCATTACATCTGTTGGGTCTGTGGAACCTCCGCATCTTTATATATACATTCATATTAAGTCTTAATTTCTCCAAAACTACTGCATGGATATACCCCAAATCACAATAAGCACATACATACGCAATACATCACTTATTTACTTTGTTAGACAGAAATAAGCATTTCAACAAGAATTGCCGTGCAACACAGCACAATTATTATACGAAAGGGCATATCCAGTTTAAGTGGTAGATAGGATGTTTGCTTCTAGATGCATTTTAGGTGTTGATTGTAAAGCAAAATACAGGAGGAACAGTTAACAATCTTTATGGTTATTGTATTATATTATTTCCATAAGTTTCATTCAGGGTAATCGGTAGGCATGGCAGTGAGGTAGAAAGAGATATTAGTGACTACAGTCAAGCAAAAATAAATAAGTCTTTAAGGTAAGGTGACCATATTTTGAAAATCAAAAACAGTGACAATCCTACCAAAATATCAGTAGGACTACAATGTAGCATCGACCGGGGGGGCACAACATTTCTTGACACTGCTCTGCAACATAGAAAACACAGTAAATGCAACATTTGCACACAATATCATTTATGTCAACTAAATTGCTTTCTTGTATGCGGTTACAAACTATTCCTGCACAGGAACACATGAAAACTTACCTCTATCTGTGTTCAGTTGTCCGTCTCTGAAAACTGGGACATGTTCTAGATTATTGATATGTGCTGGGACAGATGGTGAAAGCCCAGGACTGTCCTGGCAAATCCTGGCCATCCTTCTTTAAGGCAATTTTGAGAGATCAAAGAGAGATGTGGATTGCAGTACCTAAGTGTGGTCCAAGTAACTTGATTCAGCAGAATTGTGAGTCTAAACAAGGAAGCCCGGGCGAGACAAGAAGGATTAAGTTAGCCAACCGACAATTGGAAGAAGGCATATATCTTTTAAATATTCAGTAGAGATTGTTTATAGGTTTCAAAACCAGAACTAGTAGTTTGTAAGTTGCTCAGTTTTTTTGTTGCTAACCAATGTTTTTGTGATGATAATTTCTTGTAGGAGTGTGCCTGAAAAAGTAAAAAGAGTTCCTTCTCCAAAATATAGTACTAGTGTTGAGGAAGGGCGTCTTATTTGCTGTTAGAGTAATTCAACCAGCTCAGATGTATTTTAAAGGGATGTGGGGACATATTTTTTGAATATTAAGTACTTGGTATAGTGCAGCCGTAACAGTGGAAGTGATAGAGGATAGTGAGACCACAGTTGGGTTGAAACACACATCATGTTTTCTAGCTGAAGTTGTGGGTGACAGTGGCAGAGTGAATCAGAATGTGAATCTCATATTTGTGGATTTTTAGTTATCAGGGAAATATATGAATTCTGTCTTTCCATAACGGGCTGAAAGGATTGTTTAGGAGTGAAGTCAAACAGAATAGTATTGTAAGAGGGCACAGACCGTGCACTGGTTGGGTTGGCATTCTTACATCTAGGAATGAGTTCAGAGGGAAAAGTATGGGTGAGGGCTGTTAGTTTGGTAGAGTGGGTGGTGGTGAGGATGAGCATAGTGCTGTGTTCCTAATAGTGAATATAGAGGTGGTTCTCATGTTCATGATTTTCAGAGAGAAGTATACTGTAAGTCCACGGCAAGGACTGGTAACTGAGCGAATAAGAGGTGAGGGGAGAGGATATAGCAGTTGATAGTCTGAGCAGGTCTATCTGAGGGCTGCCTAGGGAGGTTGTTAAATCTAGATATATTTATCAATATTTAATGCAAAAGTGTGATAGCTCACCACAAGTTTGTAATCATCTAGGTGTTCATTTTTTTTATTATTGCTGGTTGTAGAGAAGCACCCACATGTGTGTTGTCCTTGTAGAGCGAATGGAGGGGAGATCCATGGCTGAGGAAATGGAATTGCCAGAGCAAAGGTGAGTAGAGGATAAAGGTAATTGAAGGCTGTCTGTAGGTATTATTAAAGTTGTATGAAGTAGTAGGTCTGCTTGTTCAAGGTTAATACGCAGTTGGGCAAAGGGTCGAAGTAAACTTCAGAATTCAGATTTCAGTTAAATCTGTTAATGTATATATTAAAAAAGAACGTGAGAGCAGGGGATACCCCAGCATTATCCTCACAAAAAAATGACGAGGGGCCTGAGAGAGCTCTGCCTATTGGCAGGGAGGGGGAGACCTTTGAGAAAAACAAAGGCCCAAGGGTTACACTCTCCCTAATATAGTAACACACCAAAACACTTCAGGTATCGCTTGGCTTGGCAGAATTAATTCCTATCCCACACGGGAGCCCAGTCAATATTCAAAACGGGAAGAACCTTTTTCTTTTCATAGTATGATTCCGACCCACTAATCACTATTAGAGTGGGTGGGAGTCATATTATAAAAAGTATCATCATCAGGTCCGCCCTATCCCCTAAAAGCCTGGGTGGGCTCAACCATATTCAAGGGAGCTATTTTTACTATGGAGACAACTAAATAAAAATACCTCAAACAGACCTCAGTATTCTTTTATTGGTGGTCTGGGTGGAAATGGGTTAAAAAAGATGTATCTTTGATTGGGTTTTCTATGATTTAATGCTCCCATGACCCTTAAATAATTACCAACATGTTGGAATCCCTACTGTATGGCTTATCTGGCCGATGGCTTTTTTCAGGGATGGATAGTGATTATTGCCATGGTGCCACATACATACAGCACTAGTTGCATGTTTAAGTGTCATGCAATTCTAAAATTGCATTCTGAGTGAGTAGACTCACTTGCCTTAATGTAGGCTCGCTGTTCCCTTGTTAGGATAATAGTCCTACTACTCGGGGGGGAGAAGGGGGGGGAATGGAAGCATGCCCCTGTAGCCATACAGTCCTCAAGGGGCCTCACCAAACACCTATTTCCTTCCCGCACTCTCCCGGCTCTTCCTAAGGGCCAGGGTGGACCCGATGATGAAGCATTCCACTATTAAAGTGGATATGGGTCATACTATAATAAGAAAGATTCCTCTTCCCTTTTTGAAAATAGACCAGGAATGAATTCTCATAAGACAAGGGATACGCAGAAGTGCTTTGCTGTGACCCCCTAGCACTAGCCAATGAGTGAAGTTCCCCAAGGAGAAACAGCACATATATTTATACCTATAATTTTCTATAATAAGTCACATGTTCACAAGTTTCTCTATTCAAAAAAGACATTACAAGGATGGACTTAGGTGAGCGG
The DNA here is from genome assembly GCF_964261635.1 of Lissotriton helveticus. Classification (NCBI taxonomy): domain Eukaryota; kingdom Metazoa; phylum Chordata; class Amphibia; order Caudata; family Salamandridae; genus Lissotriton; species Lissotriton helveticus. Next base: position 855,248,244 of record NC_136071.1, on the reverse strand, counting down.
GAGAAACAAAAAGCAGAAAGCCTTCAAAAGTTTACATAACATACACAGGGTTTCTAAAAGTCAATCAGTTTTTAAAAAGCACGCTTTCAGATACCACGATTGCTCCTTACCTTGGCTATGAGATGTAAACATTCAGGTCACAAATGTCAACACTGTCAAGAAAGCATGGCAGTTTCAGGCTACGTGAGGTAAGCAATATTGTAGGAAATCTGCCTTTTCTGCATGGCCATCCCAGATTTTTTGCTGGTTGCTGGGCCCTATAATTTTGGTGGTTTAGAACACTATGCACTTTATCCCTGCTAACCAGAGGTAAAGTATCTATGCTCTACCTTTCAACATGATGAAATTGGTATACACCAAATTGGGATTATAAACTTATCTAAAAGTCACTAATAGATACAAAGTGTACCTAAAGCCTGGAAGTTAAATGCCACCAGTGGACTGCAGCACATATTGTGCCATGCAACTTGTCATCAGGCCTACCAGTGTAACCTGACAATATCAGTCTAAAAACTGCCATTGCTGTGTAAAAATATTCCCTTTTGATAGGCCCAAACCCCTTTTAAATATTAATAAATCACCCCTATGTAGGACTTATCACCCAAAGGGCAGGGTGCATGGTATTTAAAAATAGGACAAGTATACACTTAATGTTAACATGTCATTGCAGTGACTGGCACCCAGAAGCTATTTTTCACTGTGCTAGGGGTAACTGTCATATATAGAAAACCAGAGTAAAGATTAGAAATACTAAAACTGTAGCTCAGGAATGGCACTAGTTATCAAAATAAATAAACAACCATTTTTAATTGTTATTAAAATCCAATTTGATATCGAAGTTGGATTTCTTAATATATATTAAGGAAAATTGACTTTTAGAAAGTTGCCTTTCCCCTGCCTGAATTTTCTGGATGCCAATTAGCATTGACCCTCAGACTTGTCCCGGCCACAGCTTAGAATTTGAATAGACGTAAAAAATAGGTGTGAAATACTCCCTGAGCAAACAAGATTTTGATCTGAATGGTCAGAGATTACTCCTCTGGAGTAAGCAGGGTGTGGGCTGTGAACATTCTTCCAAATCATGCTTGAATGTCAAATCCTGCTTGGAAGGTTTGCTGGATTTGCTGAATTTTGTTGATTTACATACAATACTTTGGGACGCACTTCCGAGGTAGGAACATAGGATGCCAAAACGGTTCTTGTGTATTCACTATATGGTTGCTGGAAAACCCTACTTTTCTTCTACCAGACTTCTGCCTCTGACTTTACTGTAGGGCAAGTTGCAGCCCTTAACTGTATTTTAGCTTCATATGTGTGAGGACACTAGCATTACCATATTACACTTCCCACCCATACCCGTAAAGTCCAAGTTTAATTTGGCAGTAGACGTACACCATCTTGAAAATGCCCAAAGTGGGCAAGGTTGGCCCTGGGAACGTTTACCCTATTTGTTAGTATGTGCTTAGGCGAAATTCTGAGCCAGAAACTCATGCCTCATGTGTCACCTTCAGGCACCGACTTCAGAACATTCCTGGACATAAGCAATCACAGAAGAGGACTGGACCTGCTTTCTGTGACCTGAGAGGAGTCCCGAATGACTGGACTTGCTTCCTCTTGTACCCAGGACAAAGAAATGGACTCCAAGGGTCACATGGCTGACCTCCTTTTCAAACTGCAGGGAAACAACATGCTATAACTTTACTGTTACGGCCCAGCTGACCAGTGACAACTGCACCTGGACAGAACCCAGGTGTGGGCGTCTGACTGACAACATATAAGTCTCTAAATGCCTCCCCTTAGAGCTTTGGAAGTGTACTCCTGTGGTGGATCGGATCTTAAATGGCTAATCCTGAAGGTAAAATCTTTGATCAGGACAAAAGTGGTTGATGCATTGACCTGTGTTCCATTGAGGTAAGCCTCAAATTGCGCATAGGTTCCAGTTCACTGTGACCGTTGAATATCATTGCCACTTTCTGCTTCTTGGCGTTAATGCTACTTCAAACGTTAACATTCATATCCCCAGTTCCAATTATTGGATTATGGTCATTTTGGTGTCATTATGTTAAATACATTTTACCCAATACAACAAAGGGGAACCCCTGAAAAACAAATGGAGGTAGAGAAAATTCAGAAACCACACAGAGAAAAGTATCTCTACCTATATAATTGAAAATGTACCATGTATCATCTCATCAAATATGCAACTCTGACTGGACCAAAAAAAAGAAACATTTGAAGAGTTATGGAAAATCAATAAGTAATTTTATTTTTATTTATAGTTTTTCTTTCAAGGGAGGGAAAAAGACCCAATGGGACGTAATAATGACAGTTAATAAATATAAATATCATAAAAAATTACAAAAAAACAGTTTTTAATTGAACACACAAAAAAGTTAGAACCCATAAAGGATGTCCCATTAACACACCATCATTTACAGCACACACTCAAACCAGATTCATACCGCACCACTAATACATACATCACACTTGTACATGAAAATAATATAAATGAACAAACACAAACACAATGGCCCCACAAAAACTAAACGATTTGCAAACAATCAATGTACAGATGTACTATTTTATACATCATATGCAATTTTAGATGTTTCTTCAAAAAAGTGCGACATTAAATCAATATCAACAGAATCAGAAGAAACAGGGTGGGGGGCCTCTTGAAAGCACCGACGCATGTTTCGGTGTACTAGCCCTTAATTCTGAAACCACCTTCTTAAGGGCGAAACAAGGCCTTGAAACACGGACAAAGGTAGCAATGGGACCTGAGTGTGAATCAGAGAAACTGACCAGAGAGATACATAACAAAATACAGGAAACAAGAGCGCCAGAATCGCAAGCCGTCTGTTAAGGGAATCCAATCTGGAGATAACTGTTTCTTAGTCCAAAAAAGAAGAAACACGATGCAGACAGTCAAGGGCGTGGGTACGTGACATCAGACAAAGGTCTGCTTAATTGCACGACTCATAGGGGTGGCAGAAGAAAACGAAGAAACCGAGAAATGGGTTAGCTTAATTGCAAAACCGACGATGCAGCAGCATACCATAAAGGTCAGGAGAACGAGTCCGTTTGATAACAGAACTTAAAGAAGTGCCAGAAAATTGTTTGCCGATCAAACAACGTCCATGATGAGGCGTTCTGTTGGAAAATCGGCTGCTATCAAGGATCCGGGACTCCCCTATGAGTTGTGCAATTAAGCGGACCTTTGTCTGATGTCACGTACCCACGCCCTTGACTGTCTGCATCGTGTTTGCAGACAGCTTGCGATTCTGGCGCTCTTGTTTAGTGTATTTTGTTATCTATCGCTCTGGTCAGTTTCTCTGATTCACACTCAGGTCCCATTGCTACCTTGGTCCGTGTTTCAAGGCGTTGTTTCGCCCTGAAGAACGTGGTTTCCGAATTAAGGCATAGTACTGTTTTTTCTGATTCTGTTGATAATGATTTAATGCCGCACTTTTTTAAAGAAACATCTAAAATGTAAATGTAAATGTAAATGTAGTTGAGCTTATATAGCGCACAGCTACCCGCAGTGGGTGTCCCGGCGCTTGCTTAGGGAACCCTTCCTGGTATTCCCCTGTGAGATGGCAGGGTATCCACAAGATGAAAGTCAGGCATCCCGCCGCGAGGGGCCGTTGTGGAGATTAAGCAAGCTATTGCCCAGAGTCGCAGAGTGTGAACCCGTGAGTCGAGGAGGCACCGGAGCGAGAATTATCGAGTCCGTGGAATTTTTAGCCCAAGACCCGGGAATTGAACCCTGGTCCAGGACCGATCTCAGCTTCCGGGTCTGCTGCCTCTAACCCCTGAGCCACACTTCTCCACTATGGCATATGATGTATAAAATACGACATCTGTACATTGATTGTTTGCAAATCGTTTAGTTTTTGTGGGGCCATTGTGTTTGTGTTTGTTCACTTATATTATTTTCATGTACAAGTGTGATGTATGTATTACTGGTGCGGTATGAATCTGGTTTGAGTGTGTGCTGTAAATGATGGTGTGTTAATGGGACCTCCTTTATGGGTTCTAACTTTTTTATGTGCTCAATTAAAAACTGTTTTTTTGTAATTTTTTATGATATTTATATTTATTAACTGTCATTATTACGTCCCATTGGGTCTTTTTCCCTCCCTTGAAAGAAAAACTAAAACTAAAAATAAAATTACTTATTGATTTTCCATAACTCTTCAAATGTTTCTTTTCTTTGGTCCAGTCAGAGTGTCATTATTCGATGAGATGATACATGGTACATTTTAAATTATATAGAGATAGAGATACTTTTCTCTGTGTGGTTAATTACATTTTACTCTCTTTGTCCAATTCAGTTTGGGAGTTTTATTGTTTTGCATTTTGACTTCCTTACTGTTTTGGTACCGCTTAAATACTTTACACATTGCCTAAAATCTGTCTGCTCTGTGCTTTACCTGCAGGGGGTTGAGCTCAGGTTAATTTTGTGACTTCAGTGGTATGTCCTGACAAAATAGTGATTACTATTGAGTTGTGTAATCACTCAGCCCACTTACTAATCACATTTCTCACAGCTGTGTGTGTTTTTTACAAATATTATTGGTGTAATGTCCTTCAAGGTTGACATGCACGAGGATGGTATATCTTTATATATTGCATTTTAGTCATTCTAGTTGTTTTTCAATAAATCAATCAGGAGTTTGTTAAAGCGCGACTACTCACCCGTAAGGGTCTCAAGGCGCTAGGGGTGGGGGGGCAGGGGTGTGCAGGTTCCATTCCATCAAGGAGGGGGTCTGACGAAGAGCCAGGTTTTGAGGTTTCTTGCGAAGATGGGGAGCGATGTTATCTATCTGAGGTGGAGCGGAAGGGCGTTCCATGCTTTGGCCGCGAGGAAGGAGAAGGAGCGGCCTCCCGATCTGGTCTTTCTGGTGCGGGGGACCATGGCGTAGGAGAGCTGGGCTGATCGTAGGGTCCTTTGGGGTGCGTGGAATTTGAGCCGGCTGTTCAGGTATGCTGGTCCGGTGCCGTGGAGGGCCTTGTGTGCGTGGGTGGGCATCTTAAAGGTGATTCTCGCCTCGACGGGGAGCCAGTGGAGTGTGCGCAGGTGCTGGGAGATGTAGCAGTGTTTTGGCAGGTTGAGGACCAGTCTTGCGGCAGCGTTCTGGATGTTCTGTAGCTTGCGGATAAGGTTTTTGTTTGTTCCGGCGTAGAGTGCGTTGCCGTAGTCGAGTCTGCTGGTGACCAGGGCGTGAGTGACTGTCTTTTTGTGTTCGAGGGGGATCCATTTGAAGGTCTTACGAAGTAGGCGGAGGGTGTGGAAGCAGGTAGATGAGACAGAGTTGATCTGGCGGTCCATTTTGAGCTCGGAGTCCAGGATGATTCCCAGGTTGCGTGCGTGGTCTGTGGGGGTTGGCGGGTTTCCGAGGGCAGTGGGCCACCAGGTGTCGCTCCAGGCGTTGGGGTTTGGGCCCATGATGAGTACTTCTGTTTTGTTGGTGTTTAGTTGTAGGCAGATGTTTTTCATCCATTTGGCGACGGCTTCCATGCCTTCTCGGAAGTTGCGTCTGGCGGTGTTGGGCTCGTTGGATAGGGAGAGGATGAGCTGGGTGTCGTCTGCGTATGACGCGATGTTGAGTCCGTAGGTTCTGACGATGGGGGCAAGTGGAGCCATGTAGACGTTGAAGAGCGTCGGGCTGAGGGAGGAGCCCTGGGGGACTCCGCAGGTGGTAGGTGTGGGGTCTGAGAGGAAAGGGGGGAGTCTGACCCGTTGCGTCCTGCCGGAGAGGAAGGAGCAGATCCAGTCGAGGGCCTTGTCCTGGATTCCTGCGTCATTGAGTCTGCGTATTAGGGTGCGGTGGGAGACTGTGTCGAACGCTGCTGATAGGTCTAGGATGATGAGGGCTACTGTTTCTCCTTTGTCCAGTAGGGTGCGGATGTCATCTGTTGCGGCGAGGAGGGCGGTTTCTGTACTGTGGTTTTTTCTGAAGCCGGATTGGGAGGAGTCGAGGATGTTGTGTTCTTTAATGAATGTGGCGAGTTGGCTGTTGATGGCTTTCTCGATGACTTTCGCTGTGAAAGGGAGCAGGGAGATGGGTCTGTAGTTTTTTAGGTCGGTGGGGTCCGCTGAGGGTTTCTTTAGGAGGGGGTTGACCTCGGTGTGTTTCCAGTCGTCGGGGAACGAGGCGGTCGCCAGGGAGCGGTTGATGGTGTGGGGGAGCATGGGTGCGATGGTGTCGGCGGCTCTGTTGAAGATGTGGTGGGGCAGGGGTCGGTGGGGGCCCCTGAGTGGATTGACTTCATTGTCTTCAGTGTGTCTTCGGTGGTGAGGGCTGTCCAGTCATCAATCGCGGGTTTCCGGGTGTCGGCAGTGGTTGGTGAAGGTTCAGTGTGTTGGTTGTCTTCGTCGAAGTTGTCGTAGATGCTCTTGATTTTGTGGTGGAAAAAGGTGCTGAGTTTGTCGCAGAGGTCTTGTGAGGAAGGGATGTCGGTAGACTCGCTGGTGGGTTGGGCGAACTCCTTGATGATGCTGAAGAGTTCCTTGCTGTTGTGTGCGTGGGTGGAGATTCTGTCTTCAATCGCTTTTTTCCTCGTTTCTCTGATGAGTTGATGGTGGGCGTTGGTGGCGGCTCTGAAGTTGTTGTGGGCTTCTGTGGATTTGGTGTTTCTCCAGGCCTTTTCGACTCTCGAAGTTCGGTGGTAAACCATCTGGCTTTCTTGGCACGGTATTGTTGTTTTTCTTGAGGGGGCTATGGTGTTTGTGCTGTCCGAGATCCATCTATGCAGGGTTCGGGCTGCGGTGTTGGGGTCGTCGTTTTCCGCGATGATTGGGGTGGAGTTGTTGAGTGAGGAGGAGAGCTGGTCGTCGGTGATTTTGGTCCAGTTTCTTTGTGGAAGCAGGTGCTGGTGTCTGTGGATGGTGGGTGAAGAGAAAGCCTGCAACCCCAGGTCAGAGACTTTCGTGCCTCATCGCGGTTCAGTTTTTGACCGTCGCATTACAATGCAGGTGGTCAAAATTTAAACTGGCAGGTCATTCCGGATGGATTCCTCCAGTTGGAGACTGGCACATATTCCCAATGGATGGGGTTTCCGCCGGTGGGATTACGATGTCAGGCTTTCCGACAAGGAAAGGCTGTTGGAAAGCGACATTGGGGGCCCATAGCAGGGCCCTCTTCAACTTGTGGCCTCCAGTTGGGGGCCGAGAGGGCACTGCCACACGGTGCAGGGATTCACACAAACTCCTATTCCTTGGAACTGATGTGGGAACAATGGCCACAACTTCACCCAGGAAGAACTTGGCATTCTTTTGGAGGAGGCTCTGGACAACTACAGCAATGCCTCAGGCATGCTCCGGACCTGAAATGGCCTTACGTTAATGTGTCTGATTTGTTAGAAATGATTAGGAGTGACTTCCTAATCTCCAAGTAATGTTTAAGTGTTCACATCAGGCATATGTTTTAATATAAAGGAACTTATAATTTTTTTATATGTGTTTAGATATTATTGAGTCTGTTTCATAATTTTAGAACTTGATTATTTTAAGGATAGTAAATAGTGAAAAAAAGATTTTGACACACACATTAGGTTGTGATAGTAACAACAAAAGTATAAGATTTTAAGGGCATTTAAGGCCTGCCTTTGTCATGGGGAAGCTGTGTGGTGTACATGGACAACAGCTACAACAGTAACACAAATTTTAACACCCATGGTGCCACTAAGCATTACAGGCTTTAATGAGAGTGTTATTTTTTTTTATTTTCTAGAGAAAGGAGGACATAATCGACCAGAAACAATATAAAAGAATCTTCTTACGGACATAAATACATATTTTGGAGAATAAATACGTTACATTGCTCACAAGTTCATAGACATTTTTATCCAAAAAAATTATTAAATATAAAGGGATTGTCCTTGGTGCAGACATACATAGATATAAGCCCCATATCTCATTTACAAAATAGAGCAAGGGTGCTGCCTAACAGGACACTACAGCGGAGCAGTCTCTAAATCCAGATTCACCACCCAAACAGTCCAACAGTTGTGAACCTTTCCATCTAATAGCCATTAAAAGCCTAACTTCTGCGACTGATACAAAGCTAACATTATTTTGGGTTGTATCTAAACAGCTATTGCTATAATACCCAAGCAGCATTGTCATAGGGCTAAGGCAGATCTTTCTCCCAAACAATTTCTCCCTGAATACCTCTAGATCATTTTTCAAAGGTAGCAGCTTGTCACAACTATAAAACATATATACCGGCTCAGCTGGGCCTTCCTCACACCTGGGGCATTTATCATCCACCCTTTTACCCCACCTAAAGAGCTTGGCTGGGGTAAAGTATACATTGAAAATTATCTTATAGTGTTGAGCCTTCCGGTTGGATGAGAGGAGAATCTTTGAGGCTAATTTAAGAGACATGTCTAAATCAGTGTCAGCCTCCTCTAATTTCCTTGCCCAAACTGTTTCAATCTTCTCAAGATTATCTGGCATATTGTCCATAAAGATATTATAAACATATCTTACTATCCTTACTATTAATTGCCTCTAAGAGAGGGATATTCTCTAAAGAAAGCTCTGCCCCATATTTGTTTTTCAAAGAATTCTTTGACTGGTAGTTACTTATAATATGCACTTTTAGGTATACTGAAATCATGCTGTAAATCCAGAAATGGGATCAGTTGTCCTGAAAAAAACATATCCCCAGTCCTAACAAGACTTCATTCCTCCCATTGTCAACCAATTACATCATAAAAGAGTGGCGGGAAGATTGAGGATCGTCTAACTTTACCGTATTGCCAGATGAAATTAGTGAAAATAGAGTCTAGTTTGTTTAGTATGGTGCTTTCTATCTCTACAGGGATAGACCTGAAGAGACACAAAATCTTTGATAACGGTATAATTTTTAGGATATTACTCCTACCAATCATCGATAAGTGTAGCCTATTCATCGGCCTTAGATCGGTGGATACTTTACTAATCAGAGGATTACAATTTATTTGGCTGATTGTATCCACCCTGGGGCTTATTCTAACCCCAAGGTAAATAGCCATTTCCACTCTGCATTGGTCAGAATAATCTATATTCCCTGTACAGATTATCTGTGTCTTTTCATTGTTTGATAAATATACTGAGGTGAGGCCAAATTCCCCGGCCATAGCTTCAACCTCCTTAATTGCACTCTTTGGGTCCGTAGTGACTATGGCAATGTCGTCTGCATAAGCCATTACTTTAGTTTTGAAGCCATTGGTAATTACCAGCTTTATTCCCAAATTCATTAAGATTTGCTCTATAAAAGGATTAACATAGAGGGCAAATAAGATTGGTGAGCTGGGGCAACTTTTTGTCTTGTCCCTCTTGCCACTTTTATTCTTCCTGATTGCTCAACCATTAACTTAAGTTGGGCGTATGGATCAACATACATCGGCTTGATAGCAGTGATCATTCTCGGACCAAATCCCTTTGCCTCTAGAACATCCCATAGGTATTTCCCTGCCACACAGTCGAATACTTTTTCTGCATCCAAAAGGATTAGCACCATCCTCTTTCTGGCCACTTCTCCAATATCAAACAGAGAGATAACACGCCTTATATGGTCATTGCCCCCCCTGCCTTGTATAAAACTGTGCTGCCAAGGTGTGACCAGATGAGCTATGAACCTTCCGAGCCGTTTCGCCAGGATCTTCGAGTACAATTTGGTGTCCGTATTAATAATAAGGGCGAATGGAATACTCTGCTCCGCCAGCGGAGTTTGTGGAGTTTTACCAACTCCGTGCTGCGTTGGGATCGTGGAGTTGATGCAAAAATCCAACTCCATGGCAGAGCGGAATATGCCGCTCAGCCAATGCGCCAAAAAAAGATAAACCCCACTTACCTGCTCTCTGGTGGTGTCTGCGGGCTGTTCTCCACCTCGCCGCGGTGTCTCACCTCCTCGCAACCGCCTCCTCGTTGCCGCCGCTGCAAACCCCTACATTTTTACGTCATTTTACGTCTTGCGTGGACTGTGCATGTGCAGTCCATGCAAGACGTAAAACGTAGGGAGTTGCGACCGGCAATGATGAGGATGGCGGCGGCGAGGAGGATAGACACCACGGGTAGGGGTAGGACGAGCCGCAGACACCACAAGAGACCAGGTAAGTGTTTTTTTTTCAATTGTAGTTAGGACTGGGGCGGAGCAGAGGTTTTTTTTTAACACCGTGGAACTTCGCAGAGTGCCACTCCGCATACTCCGCCCAGGGTTAATTAATAAGAGATATTGGTCGAAATGATGCGGGATTATCAAGGGGTTTGCCCTTTTTGGGGAAGATGGCAATATCTGTACCTTATAACAACACAAAGTAGCAGTGGGTCAGTGACTCTTTCTCTCTACTTTGTGTTGTTATATTGTCTATTGAGGGGCTGTAGCAGTGAGAGGTCTCTAAACATCCCCTTAGGCCCTCCTCCTCCTTTGTTGTATTATAATATCTGTACCTTCCCAAGATTCAGGGGCAACCCGCTACATTGTATCCCTAAAAACAAATCTAAAAGGAATGGGGCTAATTCGGTTTTAAGCGCCTTATACAGCTCCAGCTGTATTTTATCAGGCCCTGCCACTTTCCCAGAGGTGAGTTGATGTGGTGCATATAATATTTCTGCAAGCGAGATCTCTTCTTCCAGTTCTTGCCCAACAGTCTGATCTATTTTCCCACCCACATCCAACCCCTGCGCAGTACTGCACCTACTCCCCAGCTCTCATCCTCATATAGGTTTCGGTAAAATTCCTCAAATACACATAAGATATCGCCATCTTCTATAAATGTTGTCCCAACCTGTTAGAAATGGGATTTTTGGTAGGCTAGGGCCTGTGCCAAAGCCAGGCAGAAACCACCACTCTAGTCAGGATAAGGGAGTTACACTCGTAAAATAACCCCTGCTCACCCCTTTGGTAGCTTGGCACGAGCAGTCAGGCTTATCTTAGAGGCAGTATGTAAAGCATTTGCACATAACCAACAGTAATACAGTATAAGCACTACAAAAAGACACCACACCAGTTTAGAAAAATAGCCAATATTTTATATACTTAAGACAAGACCAAAAATAATGAAAATCCACAATACAGTACTTAGAAATATTCAGTTATCAAAATAAACTTGAAAAACAGTTCCTTGAAGTCAATAGCTCTGTCCGGGGCTATCACAGCATCATGAACAAACAAATACAAACAGTGTGGCTGACCGCGGCATCACGGGCCAGCTACGGTGTCGGGAAGACCCGTAAACAGTACCTTTTGGAAATGCAGGGCGTGGGCGACCTCTCGCTGAACTTCCGACAGCAAGGCGTCTGCAGGTGTCGGTTCCGGAGGACAGTGCAGGAGTCGTCGGGGCCCTCGAAGTCAAATGTGTTGCAGATCAAACTCCCCTCTGTTGAAGTCAGGGACGCTGGTGTCGGCAGACGTCTGGTGCCCTCAGGTCGTGGTGCGAGCAGCGGCTTGGTGGTGGGAACAGATGGCCCCATCGGTGAGACCAGGGTCACGGTGAGACTGGAATTCGGTGCTGGTAGGTTGGGGTACAAGCAGCAGCGTCGTCGTTGCTGGAGCGCTGTCGTCTGGAGTCAATGGCACAGGCATTTGTAGGCCAAGGCTGTGGTGCGGGTTGAGGGCAGTGCGTTGTGTAACTTTACGAGCGGTGCCCTCGAACCATGGTGCAAGCAGCGGCATCGATTTTGGTATGAAGCGGCGTCGAAGGGGAGGCCAAGGCATCGTCGTGAAGCAAGACGGTGCGGAGGGTGGTGGCCAAATTTATGTGGGTCAAACCTCACAAAAAATTAAAACACGTATTTGCCAGCACAGAAGCCGCATCAGATGCAAGACACCGAATGCCCCGCTGGTAGAGCACTTCACTGATGCCAACCATGACGAGGATGACATCCGCTGGACAGTATTAAAGGCATTGAAACTACCCCCAAGAGGAGGCAGCATGACGAGTCTCCTAAATAAAGAAGAATTGAAGTGCATAATATTGCTGGACTCCATCCGCAATGGACTAAATCGGACAGAGGACTGGACCTCTCTCCTTTGACTCGATTATTGCTTAAGCCTCTCTGAAACATGGCCTGTACTCTTTATTAAGCACACTGGTATATGGATGAACTGTCAGAGGCTCCACCTCTAATATGAAATCTAGACGTCATTTCAGTAAATATGTACTAATGTAATGCAATTGTAATGCAGACTGAATACAATTCCAGCAATAACATTGTACCTTTATAATTCGCTATGTTTAAGGCGAGGCTTCTTGCGGCGGTCTGTGGTTACTCTGGGAGCACACCGCGCCACCACTGGGAATTTTTTTCCCCACACCCACCCCCAATTTCACATCGACGTGGTCCTTATAAATGGCCGATTCATAATGCACACCCACTACCACGGAATCCAAAGCACCTTGAACACTCCCAAATGGCCCCTTAATCTATCACGCACCTAGTCCTTCCAATAGTTTGTGGTCCGCGCCCATTCCAAAATGGCGACCAAAGAGAACGCGGATGATTAGTCCCCCCTCTGTTTCTTAGTCCACTCATAGCTTTAAGCCCCGGTGGACCCACAACATCCGGACAGCGAATCATTGCTGCAATAGACGCGGAGAGAGACCATCGAGTCTCGCCGTCAACCCGCCTCGGTTCAAAAGGCCGTAATAGGTAAGCACTAGCCCTAGGGCGGGCCGAGCGCCCCATGTTGGAACCGTTTTTGCTAAAACCTCCACCCCTCAATTTTTCGTTGCAGCCAACCGGGTGTTGAAATTACATTTGGTCCTTATCTAAGGACACAATCTCCTTCCTCGAGTAAGACCGTCAGGATCGCTCGACTGGGATACTAATTCAACCTCGCCCCTAACCAGGTATTTATTACCCAAGGCACCGATAAGGAGCGGTCACACTTGGCACAACCTCGCTCGATAATAATCCATTTTCCCATTCTAGGTACCGGTACAATTACGGTATCCTGACCACCTACTTAGGTGCCTGACCGGGACCTAACACGTTGCTCGGCAGGTCAGTCTTGCCCTTGAAGAAATCTTGACGTATGCATGAGCCAAACAGGTCTTACTCCCCCGCACTTTCAGACTACCCCGTCGTGCATGAAATGCACTTACTCGCCTGTGGCGCCACCAAAATACCACCATCCGGACCATTCTAATGCCTGAATAGTTTCACCCACTAGCTCACGGTTCTCCACGCTCACTGCGTGTTCGCGGTAAAGTTAATTAATCCGACGAACGACTCGTATTGACGGGCACCCCGCCGTGCATGAAATGCACTCACTCGTCCTTGACGTCACTAAAATTCCACTACCATTTTAATGCCTGAATAGTTTCACCCATTAGTTCACGGTTTTCCACGTTTACTGCGTTTTCGCGATATAGTTAATTGATCCGCTTGACTACTCGTATTTACCAGGTTAATCCTTCTAAACCGTTCTCAGTTCACTGGGCGGCTCTTCTTTCAACAGTACCACGGTATAGGCCAGCCGCTCAAGGCTGCACAATGTAAATAATCCTCGCTATGTAAACTGTTTTTATATGTCTTTATGATTTTTCACTATTGTGGGCGGATGCCTTATGTTTTCCAACTTTTTCTCCCTTACTCCTACAGGCATGCTTAAAACAGGCAAATGATTTAAATAGTCCTGATGATGATCCCGGTTCAATAGGAGCCAGGGGATCGAAACGTTGACGCTTGAACAGTATTACGAAAATTCAACTGTATGCCATTCTGTAAATACTGTATGTCGAAACTTGTTTTGAATTGATTATTAATTTACAGGCGACATTTGGCTCCAAACTTCTTGCCTGAAAAACTTTCCTTTCTTACCTATTTCTTCTACTATAATTTTCCTTCTTGCAGGATAGGTAAAGGACTGTGCCCTATCTAAAATGTTTGTATTTGACCACCTCTAGGTCAACTAAAATTCCTTTTATCCCTAAATTAAACATTTCCTTACCCGGCTGGGTCTGGAAACTTGATTATAGTACCGATTGTGGTCTGTAATTTCATTTTTCTGTTCATTTCAAAATTCCTGAGGACCCTTGTTGTCTGTTATACAGGTCACAATGTGAGCAGCGGCTCAGTGGCGGCGTCATCAGTGAGACCTGGGTCGGGGTGCAGCTGTGTCCTCTGCACAGTCAGGACAGGGAGCTGGCAGAGGTGTCATATACAGCATCTGGTTGCTTTTTCCTCTGTTGCAGCACAAAACACACAGTCCCCAGTGCAGAGGGCAGAAGAGCTTGAAGTCTTTGCTGTTCCTGAGACTTCTTGAACAGGGGGCAAGCTCTACCTCAAGCCCTTGGAGAAACTCACAAAAGTAGATTGCAGAAAGTTCAGTCCAGTCCTTTCACTGCCCAAGATAGAAGCAGCCACTGCAGGCCAACACAGCAAAGCACACAGCAAAGTGGAAGTTCCTCCTCACAGCTTCTCCAGCTCTTCTTCTTAGCAGTCTTTTTGATCCAAAAGAGTTCTAAAGTTTAGGGGTATGGGCCCCAATATTTATATCCCAAAATCCTTTGATCTCTTAGGCAGAGAGTGTCTGTGCTCAGCCAGAACCAGTTCTGCCTTCCCTGGTGTGACTTCCTGGCAGGAGGTGGAGACGGCATGGTCAGAGGCAGACCAGGCCCTTTGAGATACAAGGAAATCTCCTCCCCCTTCCCCAATTGGAGCCCAGGTCTATTCAGCCCTTTCCTGACCTACCTAGACTATCTGGAGCCTTGCTTGGTCTCCAGCCTTCTGTCATCCAAAACCCAGACAGGCAATCCACATTCCAACAGAGGTACACGGGATGACTGAGCAAGAAAATACCTACTTTCTAAAAGTGGTATTTTCAAACACAGAATGTAAAAATCCCCTTCACTAAAAGATGCATCTTTAGATTCTGAGTTCAGGCATACTAAACTTTATTTTCCTACCTAAACCCCGGGCCAGTTATGTTTATAAGATGTTATAAACAAACTCCCTATTCTGTCCTATGGAGAACAGGTAGCCTTGCAATAGCAAAAAACTAAATTGGCCGTAATTCGCTATCAGGACATGCCACACACACAGGGCATTTCCTACCTTTCACATACACTGCACCCGGCCCACAGGAGTATATTGGGCCTACCTTAGGGGTGGCTGACATGTAAGAAAAGGGAAGGTGAGGGACTGGCAAGTGTGTGCACTGGCCAAGTCGACATGGCAGTTACAAACTGCACGCAGACTCCGCAATGGCCGTTCTGAGTCACCTTTTCAGGGCTACTCAAGGGTGGCACAATCAGTGCTACAGGCCCACTAGTAGCATTTGATTCACAGACCCCAGCACACTCCGTGCACTTTACTAGGGACTAACAAGTAATTCAAATATTCAATCATGGAAACACCAATCCATAACACAATTTACCACAGGAGCACTTGCACTTTACCACTGATCAGCAGTGAGAAAAGTACTCAGAAACATTATGCCAAAACAGTGTCTAAACCGGGAGGTCAGAAAGCAAAAACTCTGGGGAAACATGCCAAAAGATGCCAAGTCTAATATGGCCCTTCTTTTAATCGAAGCAATATTATTCTTAATAGCTTTCTGTCTAGTACTTAGTGCTAAGATTTTTCCAACTGATTCGCCATATTCATAGCTATTGTTCTTATATGTCTAGTATGTTTCCGCGATTCTCTGGGTATAATAACTGCATATCTCTGCTTTTGAGATTGTATTTCCATCTGAGTTTTAGCTATATCTAATCACTGTCTAATCCGTGCCACCTGTTCTTTTTCCAGTGCACATAGTTTTCTGAAATGGTCCAACTCTTGGCTCTTGCTGCTTCTTACGGTGTGCCACAAAGCTGATTTCTTCTCCCCTCAGCCCTGCTTTAGAAGCATCCCACACAATAGCCAGTGAGGCACTATACCTGTATATCGAAATGCCTGATGACCCAACTTGTCATATGCTCTATAAATGCCTCTTTTACCAGTAGAATTCTATTGAAAGTCCATGTGCACAGGTGCTTAAACATCTCTGGGGCCGTAACTTCTAGGACCAAGGAATTATGGTCTGATAAAAGCTTAGGCAATTTGGCAATCCCTACATTCTCCAGCATTCTACAAGAAACCAAAAAAGTAATCCAACTCAACATGCTTTCTGTGAGGACAGGAAAAATAGGTATAGCCAGGATCGGAGGATGTGTGGCAATCCAGACATCTACCACACCATGGCTACCCATAAACAACATCAGTGCCCTATTAACTCGCTGCTTTTTTCCCTGGTAGCTGCTCGGTTGAGGCCAATCCACCGCCCTGTGTATATTCAAGTCCCTACAAATAATTTTTTAATCAGGCCAAGATGCTAATGCTACCTCCAAATCTTCAATCCCTTTCGGGTCATCCTGATTTGAGCTGTAGATAGTATATACTGTGAGTCCCATTTCCAACTCCACCAGTGCCCTCCTACCATATTTATCAACCAATTTAAACTTAATAACCTGTATTCCAGTCCTTGCTAAAATGGCCACCCCCTCTAATATTAGAGCTGTGAGTGGAGCAGGCCAGCAGGGTATATCCTTTAATTGATAGTAATTCTCTCTTGCGCCACTGGGATATGTGCCGCCTATTGGCATATTATTTCTGGGGCTACAGCTCTCAGAATCTCAGCCATCCTTAAGAGTTGAGTTCCATTGTTTAGCCCTCCCAAGTTAAAAAAGCATATAGTTATTTTATCCATCCAAAAAAAAGAAGTTAACGTATTTATTCTCTTACTCATATTTTGAGAAGATTCTACAAGTCTCCTTTTGCTCCTTCTTAGGGGTTTTCTATACTTTGTGAACTTGCTCCACTCCTCCCTCTCACCACCTACCCCTCCAACCATCCTTCCTTTCCTCCCTACCTTCCCTAACCCTAGACCCCCATTCCCTACCCCTCTAACCCTTCCCCCAACCCTTAGAAGAGTACTGACCACACATCCGTCAGTGTAGAGATGAGGGCAGCCTCTTCAACCCACAGCGGAGATAGCACTACCTTTGCATTTTTTATCAACCAACCATTATACGTCATCTCTCCTGCATATACAAAACAAGTTCCCCAGAAAAACAAATGAGAAAAAATTACTAAGCTTATCTACAAGGGTTTAACAAGACAACAACAGGGGTTAGCTTTGTAATATACAAAAAAAACAGTATTTTATTGTATCTCTGTCAAAAATTCCATTGCTCTGATTTTTGAGGATGAAAAACATGTCTAGCTACCCCAGATCACCTTCAAACGTGCAGGAATCAATAGATATGCACTCCATTATCTTGGAATTACTTGATTAACTCCCGTAGATGCCACCTTCTTTCCACTGTTACATGGCAAAAGTCTGGTCTGACAAAAAAAGAAACATTGCCACTTGCTCACCTGGCCTCAAGCCTAGCCTTCTCGAAATGTAACTGTCTCAGCAAGAAGTTTCCAAAGTAAATCAGGATTGCTCATGGTTTTGAGACTTCCCGGACCGGTTGTTTTAAAACAGTTGGTACCCTATGGGCTCTTTGCACCTCCTGGGACCAATTCCACCCTTCTAAATCTGGAAAAGCAGTACATAATAACTCAACCATATATATCAGAATATCCTTTCCTTCCTTACCTTCTGGCACTCCCAGTACCAGCAAATTGTTATGCCACTGGTGGTTCTCCTGGCCCTCGAGCTTCCACTAGCTATCGGTAAGCTGTGACTCTTGCGCCTCTACCTGTGCCTGGGTGCTTGTCATATCAGTTTCTATAGCCTCCGTTCTTTTTTCGAGATCCGTTAGCCGTTCACCAATAGAGCTACATACTTTAGCCAACTTTCTGATGGCCCCCTGTACTTTTCTTGTGGCAACTTGAGTTTTACGACTGTTTCCAAAATGAAGTCCCCCCTAGAGCATCCGCAGGCCAGCGAGCAAGCAGCGGAGATCCCAGTGACCATAATACGATGGCCAGGTGAGTATCCCACTTTCTAATTTCTAATTGCGCTGCAGAATGAGGGCTGCCGAACACCATCTTGCCCCTCCCCTCTACTGGAATTCCCTAATGGACTGAGAGCATTGTTTAAATGACATATAGGTTTTATGATGTGGCACTAACAGGGCAAAGGGATATCTTTGGTGTGGTATCTAATTTTCTAAAAGTTAAGTCAATGTTGAAATAGCCATACATCTATTCATTTGTGGACTGTATACTCACATACATGTTGGAGTGAGTTAACCAACACAGTGAAAACAATGGTGAGTTACTTTGAAAGAGAAGGCCTACACCATCACAATGTGACATATAGGCTATGCTTAGAAAGAAAAGTGCTAAACTGAGCACTGGCACTGCAGTTTAGTAGGGCGCATCAGTAACATTGTCATGCACTTACTTTGAATTAAAATTTAGAAAATGTGCATGAATATCACCCTACATTGTGTCATGGCCAAATGACGACTTACATAGACTTTCAAAATAAAATGCTCTATATATTCTTTGCCTTAATTTTTAAGTTGGTTGGGATTAAACTGCCTCAAAAGGCATGAACTACTACATAAATCATTATGTCATTCAACAACATTCTTTGCTCCTAGAAATTAAACATATCTAGACATAGGTATATTTGTTAAGTATTGTGGTTTGAGGAAATATTATAGCTAATGTGTAAAGTTTTTTTTCTTGTCTTACTCTCTGTAGGTCAGCTACTGTTTCTAAAATAAAATATGGAGGGCCATTGTCAGGGAAAGAGCTGCAATAAGGGGTTTTTAAGCACCACAGCATGCACTGCTACAAAAGACAGGACGACTCGCCTCATTAACATGGCAAAACTGAGAAGGTCCTCTGAGAAAAACAAGTGAGAGCAGCTGTTGTTGGCCCCCATGATGCAGTGCCTGCTGGTGGTGGCCTACCCTGACCTGGATGAGGAGCAGAAGGCTTGGGATCAGCAACAAGTGGGTACGCCTATTTAAAAAGTTCCATGTTGCTATTAACCATTGTTTACATTTTGCAGCTTGCAATATATCAGAAATTTAGGGCTCACATTTATGGTCTGGTGTAGAAATTTGCCAGAGGTCGCTTCCTCGCAAGCATCATGCATATGCCATCCACCTTATTCCAAATGCCATAAGATATAATGCAGTAGCAAATAGAATGATGTTACATCTGAGGGTTTGTGAGGGAGTTGTACATCCAACTAAATAGAATTCAGGACAATGCAGCTCATACAATCTTGTGAATAGAAGACACATAAATTATATTATATTTATTCTTGTTCTTTACCCTAGATTGTGGGCCTGGTTTTACGTTTTGAAGGTTGATTATTATGTCACAACATGACTGATATCAGTCTACTGTATTACAAGTATTGTATACTTGTAATATTGAAGACATGATATCTGTCATGTTGGAACAGAGTAAATCCTTAGCAAAATTAAAAATCAAGGCATTAAGAAGGCACTTTGGGTCATATGTTGGTAGCTTAATACCGGTCGGTAACGGACGAAAATTGGTAAATTTGCTGTTACCGACCAGTATTTAGCTTTTTCTAATGTAGGTGGCTGGATTTAAGGATTCGGTAATTTACTGATATGGTAATTTAAGGAATCGGTAAATTACCGAATCCTTAAAATACCGAATCGGTAAGTTCCAGAATCCTTAAATCCTATGTAGGGAGAACTCAAGTGAGTGCATTTTTGATTTAAGGATTCGTTATTTACTACAAGTTGGTGGTAAATATCGAAAACCTTTAAAAAAGCAATTTTGTGCTTTTTTAAAAGTGCCATGTGGCAGACATATATGCCCTTAGGGAATGTATGTGTGCCACATGTGCACACATGCGCGATTCAGGGGTGCAACAGGGTGTCAATGTGACACCCTGCCATCCTTGAATATGTTCCCCCTAATACGTATTCGGTATTTACCGATTCGGTAATAGTGAATGGCTTCCCATTTATTCCTATCGGCCTCCAGGCCCATAGGAATGAATGGGAATTACCGAATCGGTAAATACCGAATCAGTAATACCGATTACTGATTCGGTAAAATTTACAGAATTTTTACCTACTTACTATTTACCCATTCTTAAATACCGAATCGGTAAAATTCGGTATTTAAGAATCAGTAAATAGAGATTACCTACATTTGGCCCTTTGTTTCTGCAGGACAGCTATCCCATCCCAAATATGACAGACGTCCCATCTGCCTTATAACATGCAAATTTGCATATTACTTCAATTAGGCAGACAGAATACTTTTCACATTTGTGACACAGTTTAAAAATAAAAATGCTTCATAATGAAAATACTGTAATTGTTATTTTGCGGATGTCATATCTGGTACGGAAGGATTGTGCCAGCTAAAAGAGTTCCAAATTATTATTATTATTATGCGTTCTTATATAGCGCTCGATTACCCGTAGGCATCTCGGCGCTTGCCTTGGGAACCCGTCCTGGCTTTTTCCCTGTGAGATACCTGTACTGGGCATCCCCAAGGTGAAAGCCAGGCATCCCGCCGCGTGGGGGCCGTAGTGGAGATTAAGCAAGCTAATGCCCAGAGATGCAGAGTGTGATCCCGTGATTCGAGTAGGCACCGAAACGAGAATTATCGAGTCCGTGGATATTTGGGCTCAAGACCCTGCCGCGTCGGGAATTGAACCCTGGTCCCGGGTCTGACCTCTGCTTCAGGGTCTGCCTCCTCTAACCAGTGAGCCACACTTCTCCAAATTGGCCTATCATCAAGCAATTCCTGAGACTCACACTCATATGTTCCACAGAAGAATATGACAAGCTAGTCATATGTAACCATAATGTTTTGCAAGATTTGTGATTAATTGTATATTTTTTTACATGGATAATTTCCCTTGGTCATACCTTCAGCCTCCAAATGGTCTGTCTTTTGCTTTCTCGCCCTAAGTTCGCCGGGTATGCCCAGACGTTGGTCCCGGGCTAACTGTGCCACTGGAATCAAGCTATCCTGGCTGATAAGGGCTTAAAGCCCGAAAAAGGTCCTAGAATGCTTGTTTCCGGTCCTGGGAGGACCTGGCTTGGCAGTTCGGGCTGGACTTTTCCCATGAGGCACAGGGTCAAGGCTGATTTGCAAATGGACCGGTCTAAACTGGGGTGGCATGGTGAGCAAAAGAATGATGGATTTAACCCAGATCTCTTGACTGGGGGTGAATGTTTTGATTTGTTCAGCATTCTGTCCATAATTTGTGTATCTTTTGCTTCCCCTCCAAATGGTTAAAGACATCCTGGAACAGGTCAAGTGCTGAACAAAATCCTGTTAAAAAGTTGGCCTAGGCCTTTACAGATTTTTTGATTTATATTTCTGAAAAGGTGTACATAGGTCCTGATCCGATTTAGAGTTTGCTAGATAGGCACACTGTCAATAATGTGTCGGATATCCTGCCTGCCTAATTACAAGTGATTTAGGGTATAATGCACTTGTAATTAGGTGGACAGGAAACTCCATCACGTTTGTGATGGAGTACCTGTTTGTCATACCCTAAGTTACCCCACAGTCACTCAAGCTGAGAACAGATATATTTGACATGGTCGATGAGTATACACCAGGGTATTAAAAGGGGTCTAAGAACTAAAATAACCAAAAAGAAAAAATTGCCGGGCTCCTTTTTAACCAATAGGAGAATCCTTGTAAAACATTTAAGCAGACACAGCTTTTTACATCATTATCAAAGCATGCAAAAGTTGTACTGTGTTGGGCATAACAAGAATTGGCCACATTTACAGTTTGCTGTCTAACTCTGCCACAAAAGTGACATATATCCTGCCCACCTTTAAACAAGTGTTAAATAGTATAAGAGATATTTATTAAAGCAGACACAAAATCCTTGACATTTGTAAAAGAGCAACATGTATTTTTAAATCAAAATTAAACCCTTTATATTGTCGCTCTATATGCAATTTATTGAGAATAATATATTAAAAGGGATTATGTTTGGTCGTCTTTGATCTATGCAAGTGTTGTAATTGACCAATGTACTCTGTAACTGGTATATGCCTATGTGTTTCAGTTTCTTCTGGAGATAGGGAAGGAGAAATTGCCCAGACTTTGGAGGAGCAACAGGATGATAGTGGGAATTGGATAGTGGAGCTACTGATACTGTGGGACTCGAGATGAAAGTTTAACTGAACTCATTGTTCAGGTAATTTTTGAGCCTAAAACACATGTTCCTTCTGTTTTTATTAAACAGGAAGCAAGTGTCATTGTGACTGGAAGGCTATTGTACATACAGTAGCAACTTCTTCTTTTAGTCCTGAACACTCCTCCATTTACTTTGTTCAGTCTTTGGTCATTCAGAATTTGGATTTTGGAGGGAAACCATCACTCTGTGTTTGTCTGCAGTCTATTCTGCATCCATGCCCTTAGAAAGTTTAGTTTTTGGGGAAAATAAAGTTCAGTGCATTACTTTGCTAAATGCTTGTTGTTAGATGGAGGGCAGGCAGAGCTATTTTTGTCCCTTTTCTCTATTTGTTTGTTTGTTGTTGGGTGGCCTGAAGTTAGGAGGGCCCTTGTAGGATTACGTTTTTTTAAGGGACAATGCTTATTTGTTGTTCGGGATGCTGAAGGCCTGGGGTTATAAATACAGTTTCTCAATTTCCTTTCATTCTGTGTGAAATTACTTTTCCTCAAACTTTCTTTATTGAGTTTTTAAAGGACAAGTAAGCAGTATGACAATGTTACAATGGATGGGGACCCTCTGTACATACCTAGAGCTAATGAAAGGTTCAGACTCATAGTTAGTCGGTCTCAGTACCTAGTAATATAGGAAACAATTGCATAGCAGTAAATAAATGCACCATCATCTGTCCGGTAGAGAACATTCAAACATGTCAGTTGCCCATTAAAACAATATCACCAAAACATCCTAAACAAGGGATTAATGAAAACACTTAACATGCGTGAGAGGAATACTAATTATTTACATCATCTGAAGGAAGGCTCAAGATAAGTAAAAGGATGGCAATGGCTTATGTCATGTTGCAGGGGTTTGTGAGTTGATAATGAGGTCTGGAGACGTCAAGTTTGAAAGAGATGGCACGCCCTGGTGTGGGTAGGGCAGGAGAAAAGTGGAAGTCCGGAAGAGAGGAATTGAACCAGAGGAGCCCAAATGAAGTCAAAACCCTTCTTAGTGTCTGTAAGAATGCCAGACATCCGCTCCATCGTTATGGCCTGCCAGAGGCAAGCATGCCATTGCAACATTGACGGGGCTGCAGAAGTTTTCCACGCCGCTGAGAGGGCCATTTTGGCCACTCCCAGGCAGAGCCATAGTATGGATCAATCCCCCAATGTTTGGTGTTAAAGTGATTCATCTTGGAGGTCTAGGAGGAGAAAGGCAAGGGTGTGTGGAATGTCATAGCTCAGAATATCTTTTATCTGCACAAGAAGTTTAGCCCAATATGGTTGCACCGTTGGACAGTCACACCAAATGTGCTTAAAGTTGACCAGAAGCCAACACCCCCTCCAGCAGTGGTATGAAGGGTTTGGGAATATTTTATGGAGCTTTGTCAGGTATAGGTACCAATTGTACAGCACCTTATACCTTATAGTTGGCTTCTCGCAAGCTTATTGAGGAGCTAAACCTGGGATATCCCACCAAAGAGTGTGCCATTGTTTATCTGTGGGGGTTTCAAAATTGGTCCGTGACTAATTTGGCATGAGATAAATTCCAATCCAGTAAATATGTGTTGTGTTAAGAGCTACAACACTGGTATTCAATACCTAGAACACCCACTTCCATATATGCAGTCAATACCTTGTTTCCAACAAAGTGTTTTGAGAACTGGAAGTCTTACTTCGCAGCCTTATCTGGAACACGGGTCGGCCCCGAATAGCGCTGGTTAAATTGTACATGACCACTGACTCGGGAGGTTTGGCGGTTCCCAACATGGAACTATACTATTTAGCAGCGCAGTTGCAATGGGTGTCGGGATGGCTCTGTGGGAAAAACCTGGGAGATACCGCTTCAGACATTACAGTCTGGACCCAAACGCAGATATGCACGCTGTTCCACCCTATGACCCGCTCCCCCAGCCCTACACAGCTACACCTTGCGGTGGCACGCAGATGCTTTCTGCGATGCTTACGGCTTACCCGTACCACGAAGCCGTATGCCCCGGTGATCCCTCTCCTGGGCACTCCCAGAACGGCGGGTATATTGTCGGAAGCTCTTTTGGTCAGCTGGACATGTGCTGGGATAGAATCCCTAGGCGATCTCTATGCAGATGGCACACTACTCACTTTCGCGGAACTCACTACTAACACAGACCTTCCTGCGGGACAATTTCTATTGCATGCATCCCTTATACACACACTAACCACCTCCTGGGGCGACATATCGGAGGAGTTGCCGATGCACTCCTTTATACAGTACCTCCATGTCATGGGTAACGGCTCGCACATCATACACTGGCTGGCACAGGCCCTGCTGATACACACACAGCCTTCCACACTGCCGCTCAGGGAGAAGTGGGCAACTGATAGAGGAAGGGATTGGACTGATAAGGAATGGGCAATGATCTTGAAGGGTCCGACTAACATCCCGCGAAACCCCCGCTTCAAACTTATCCAACTCTACATTTTACACCGAGCCTACCTCACTCCTGCCAAGATAAAAAGATACTTCTCGGTCACTGACTCAGCATGCCAACGGTGCTCCTTAGTAGGGGCGGACCTTCTACACATGCTCTGGCACTGCCCTAGTATACAGCTGTACTGGGATGAGGTCACGACATTGCTCACGCAATGCACAGGCGAACATGTGCCACAGTCGTGGGAAGCCTGTATTTTGGGGCTTTATAAACGCACGAAACTCAACAAAGTGCAAGGGAGGTTCTGGGATATGGGATTAATCACGGCTAAACGCTTACTGACTAAGCACTGGAAAGCCAACACCTCCCCCCACGCCAAACACTGGCATACATCCTTCATTAATTGGGCACGGGCGGAGGGCACGGTGCTCGTCTGAGAGGAAACTGCAGGGCTCCGGAAATTCCCCATTGCACAGCTCTAGGGTAATCTTATTACGTCCTTCCAAGGAGCCTGCCGGGAACAGGGGATAACCTAAACACATAACACCCTACACCGCCATGGAGGCGGGGAGCGTTACGGACAGCTGGAAGCGCTGCCCCAATGATCCCCGGCGCCTTTGATCCCCCACTACACTCAAGAGATACTGGACCTACGCACAACTGATCGGCCCTACCTACTTAATGTGTGTACCCCGCCACAAGCAATGGTTCGATGCGCCCTACGCGACAGCTAGCGTCCCCTACCTGACAGGCCCTGATCATGTCTCCCGAAGGAAGACCCCTCCAACAACCGCGCACTGAAACAACTGACCACATGCCCTCACTCGGCCCCCCCGCGCTGCCCTCCCTCGCCCCGCCCCGGAACCACAGACCCACCATCAAGGCTACACCTACCCCTCCCTATACCGTGCCTATAGACACAATTGATCCCTTACCCCCCCCCCCCCCTTCCCTGGTTCTTCTATTCATATGTTGGATTTGATAATGGTTTGTTTTAATGGTCACGTTCCCTGACCGAGCCCTTTATGGGCACTGACGACGCTCCACCACGCTGTGACTAAGTCATGAAACGACATGCGCCTGCAGTTGCGTTACATCTCTGCTGTCATGACGTGCCACAACGCAACACATACACGTGATTAGTATCTGGAATAATTGCACCGGGACACTGGCGGGACGAGCCCACACACGGGCCTCTGCTACTGGTAATCATTCACGCATCACGGACACAGGAGGGTTCAACTCACACTGAGATAGCAACCGCTTGAGACTCCGCTATGGTGACCATCGCCTGGCGTCATTGATCATGCGTGGCTGACATTTTGCGTTAGTGAGCTATACCACTATACGATACCCCGCGACATGGTGGCGTCACAGGCACAAAAACTTTGATACTTTTCCTCACAGTCCGCACGCTACCTGATAATTGCTGCTGATGTTAGCTTGTGTAATGGACTTGAATTGCAACTCCCACAGTGCAGATGCTGGATAGATGATGAGATGTTTAACTCGACAACAAAAATTACAAAACCAGTAGACCTCATAGTTACAGCACTGTACACTGCACCATGTCCCTGTGCCTATCCTACATCACGCCGCCGGACCCCCGGGTTGCCGGCTCATTGGCTGTGTCACATTACCAACACTACATCACAATGTTTAACTCTGATGCTGACGCCTGCGGACGGCAGGCTTTGTGACATGTACAAATGTGTATTCTTTGTCTATATGCTCAATAAAGGTCTTTTAAAAAAAAAATGCAGTCAATTCCTTGTTTATGAACGCATTTGCTGAAAGGGAAAGTTTCAGCGATACCACACAAGAAGAAAGCGTCACAGAAACCTGATATCATTTGTATAACATTTATTACTTCAATGAAACACAACTTCAGTTGATATACTGATAATAGGTTGCACGAGGGGAAGAAAAGGAGAGTTGGGGTAGTGGTAGTGATGGGTAGTGAGAGTAAAAGTCATAGAAGTGAAGGTAAAACAATTCGATTTGTTCGATAAATACTGGTAAACAGACCAGTTTAGGTAGACCTGTCCGTTATTGAAACATAGTATACACTTGATTCTGTAGTTTGCAAACATGCATCAAAGCATTTTCAAGGTATGTCAGGTGGGAAACTGGTACAGGTCTTAGATGGTGGAGAGCGTCGTAGTTTCGACTCGACTAAAGCAATGAGGGAATTTTGGACCTCAGCTGCGAGTCTTCATCAGAACGGGAATTGGCAACCTATTCCTGGTGCCAGGCCTGGCTACTCAGGATCGTAGGAAGAATCAATAGGGGATCAATGTTGGCCCAAATTCACCAAAACAACTTGGATCCGCGGGTAGCAGGGATTCCAATATCCTCCAACTATGTTTGTGTCAATATACGAGTGAAAAATCACTTTCCTTGTATTAGTGAAACCGGTGTGCTCCGATGCTGCTCGATAGCCTCCGGGCGGAGCTCTGCCTGGAGGCTGTCGAGCAGCATCGGAGCCCTCCGGAGCACACCGATTAAGGCCTATCCCATTGAAGGAGTTACTGTTTGGGTTCTAGCAACATGGCTAAAGAGAGCTGTCAATTAAGTACTAAAGGTCTTATAAATAAAATTAGTCCGTAAATCCATCAAGGCCAGGCTATTTGTGTAGCTTGAGTGAGTCTGTTATGGACTGGACTTCAGTTGGTTTGGGGCATTCTAGGGACTCATTACGGGTTGCAGAGACCTGGGGTAGGACAACCTCATCCAGGTAAACCTTCTGCTCCTCTATGTTAGTGGGCTCTGATGTATAGAAGTGTTTATTCTGCTCTATTCTATTCTATGAAGCACCTGTAGAGCACATAATTACCAGTAGGCATCCCAGCGCTGGAAGTGAAGCACAGAATTATAGGGGAACAGAAATGCGCATCCTGGAAAAGCCAAGTCTTTTATACATTTTGAAAAGGAAGGTTTTTTAAGTGAGCAAAGAGAGAGCGCGAAACTATTTCACAGTTTGGCTGCATTATATGCAAAGGAGCGTCCTCCATATTTAGCCCTCTTAATAACAGGTACCATAGCCAGATGAGTATTAGAGGAGCGCGGGGCTCTCCCGGTAGTATGAGAGGACAACAGTGTTCGAGTGATTGAGTGTCCTTCCTCAAGAATGTCCCTATGAGCAATACATAGTGATTTGAATTTGATTCTATTTACAACAGTGAGAGACTGCAGAAGGCAGAGAGCCTGCCGAGCCGATTGGTGTCTGGGAATGTTGTGCAGTGTTCAAGCAGTGGCATTCTGCACAACCTGAAATCTCTTTACTGCGACCTTGGGTGCTTTCAGATAGAGAGAATCACCATAGTCCATGTGAGAAAGTATTAGCCCCGGGACTATCACCCTGTTAGAAGTAGCAGGAAGGAGAGGGAGAATCTTTTGAAGCATCCTCAATATGCCAAAACAGATGGCAGCACGCTTTACTACCTGAGGATCAAACTTAAAAGTTTCATCTAGCCTCATTCCCAAGCTCTTTATGGCAGGCTTAGAGACAGGAGGGAAGCCTAACAGTTCAGCCAACCCTGAACTAATGAAAAATGTAGATGATTTTCCAGAACAATCAGCTCAGTTTTGTCTCCATTTAATTTAAAATACGAACAAATCATCCACTTAGCAATTTATTCTAGGCTGGGGCGTAAGGAGGGAAAGGGAAAGTCCTCACTTTGAGTAAGAGAGAAGTCCAATTGTGTGCTGTCTGCATAGGAATTTCTAGAAATCCCAGAGGTAGTGCGACATCTGCAAGTGGTCTCATATACAAATAAAAAAGAGTAGGGAAGCTATCTGACGTGCATTGACCATCAAAGACCTGGAAAGTCCTATCTTCCAGAAACGACTTGAGCCAAGCCAAGGTGGTTCTGGTAATTCCAGTATTCTATAATCTATTAACTAGAATGTAATGGCTCATGGTGTCAAAGGACGCGCTAAGATCGAGGAGAATAATGGCAACGCCCACTTTAATCTAGCAACCTTTTGGCTTCTTCAACCACCGCCAACAAAGTGGTTCCGTGCCATGAGATTCATCATTTTATACAAGGTGGAGAGAATCACCTTGGCTACTTTAGCAAAAATACGAAGTGGGGCAGGTCAGCTGGGGAGCCCGATTTGATTTTACTCTGGATATCTCAGAGGCTATCTAATGTCAGAGTGGGAAAAGCACTTAGCGTGATTGAATTGGTAGCTACTTGGTTCTCACTGTGACAACCACATCAAAGACATTCCTTCTTGTTTTCCCGGTCTCTCCGTAGGATCTGGTAACAGGGGGGATAGCCTGAGCCACATCAAACCCAGCCTAAGCATGGAGCCAGGTTTCAGTCAAAAATACTGCATCTGGTTTATTATCCTGAGCCACATCAAACCCAGCCTAAGCATGGAGCCAGGTTGAAAAGTAGTTGGAAACACATCATAAATGTTCTGAATTTTTCTCTGAAAGAAGTTGGCCAGATCATTCCACCACGCAGGTGAGGATTCCATGATAGGACCAGTTACAGAGGGCTCAAGAAGTGCTTTCACAATACTAAACATTTCGGAGAGAGGAGTTGGCGGCACAATTGATTTTGCTCTCAAACTATACCGTTTGTGCTTTCTTAATTTCGGCATGATAGATTCTACTAGTATTAAGGTATTTCTCCTTTGAAATTTCCTGATATTCGCTTCTCCAGTATCTTGCTGATTTTTTATGTGCTTGTTTAAGTTTACAGAGATAGGAAGTATACCACTGTGCAGATTTATCGGTAGCTCATCGGATATAAGATTTTAGGGGGATAACTAGATCGAGTGTGGATTTAATCCAATGAGAAATTCTATCATCCTGCTCTAGGATGGGTCTGGATTGCCTAGTGTTTGTTATAGGCCTTCGATAGGTAATTTAGACCATGGGGTTCTATTCTACTGAGCAATTTTGAATTTGGGTGCAGCTGAGAGGATTCCAAAGTAATCCCAACCAAAAAATGATCAAACCAAATACCTGGAGATGATGTTGAGACCTTTAACTGGTTGTTACTAGAAAAAAACGGGTCTGATAGATGGCCTTTATCATGAGTAATCCTGGCACCTTTTGTAAAAGTTGAATAGCCAGCAAATCGTGTATCAGGACAGAGCCTGGGCACACCCTGAAACCACCAGGTGGAGATTGAAATCTCCTAAAATGGAGAAAGTAGCTTTAGTGTTAGCCAAATTAGTAGTGACTTCAGGGACAGAGTGCAGAAATTTGACACCTGACCCCGGATGTCTATACAGAAGAATGCTTGAAAACGTGAAGTAGGGGGATGGAGATAGCAAACGTCAGATTCTCACAGTCTGGGGTGGATGTGGCTTCAATGAAACAAGCTAAATTCTTCCTTGGGAATAATAGCTATC
Source organism: Lissotriton helveticus (assembly GCF_964261635.1). NCBI lineage: Eukaryota > Metazoa > Chordata > Amphibia > Caudata > Salamandridae > Lissotriton > Lissotriton helveticus. The sequence continues at coordinate 855,218,373 of NC_136071.1, read as the reverse complement.
CTGCCTTCCTTCTTGTTTTCCCGGTCTCTCCGTAGGATCTGGTAACAGGGGGGATAGCCTGAGCCACATCAAACCCAGCCTAAGCATGGAGCCAGGTTTCAGTCAAAAATACTGCATCTATTTTATTGTCCTCAAGCAGGGCAAAAAGTTCACATTTATGGGCCAGGAGTGATCGACAGTTAATTCAGAAACAACTGCCAACAGTACTTACCATTAAGGTTTTCCTTAAGAGCCCCTGCCCCGGAAAGGGACCAGAGGCAGTGTTTACAGATGCTTTCTCCAGCATCTGGATCAACAGAGTGGAGGCAACTAGCGTTAGAACTCCCTCTTAAAGCTATTAGCTGTAAGGGCGAGTAAAATCACTCACTTGCCTGTAATGAAGCAGGATTCCTGGTCCCTAGACCCGTTCGGCCGTGGATGGATGCAGACAGTCTTGCTTTAGCTGCTCCATCAGTGTGTCCGCGCACCCGAAGTCATTAAATACACTTCCACTCAAGAACAACTGGAGTGCTAACATCCTTGCATTTCCTTAAAATCCTGCAGTGGCAAAAAGGTATTTTTTAAAAGTTAAAATTCTATTAAAAAAGAGCATGACAACTATAAATCCTCCCTCTCCCTCCCAGTAGCAACGAAACAGCAGAATTCCCTCTAATCAGTAGTGCGCGACATAAACAGCACATCCGCACACCGGAAGTATTTAGATACACTTCCCCTCAAGAGCAACTGGAGTGATAGCTTTCTTGTGTCTCCTTAAAATCCAGCAGTGCCAAAAAGTATTTTTTTAAAAGGGTAAACTACTACTAAAAATGAGCAAAACAACTATAACTCCCTCCCAGTAGCGGCGAAACAGCAGAATTCCCTCTAATCAGTAGAGCGCGACATAACATATTTTATAAACATCTCGAAAAGCTTGAGCTTTCCCTTCTTCAGTGTGTTGCATCTCCCCCAAGTTGCCCTGAACCCGATTGATATATGCCTTTTCTTGTTTGGCCTGTAGCTGTTTCACAAGCACTTTGCCAACCGTATTACCATCTTCTTATGTGTTTTTCTTAAGGCAGAGTGGGTTTAGTTGTGCCCTATTAGCATATAAAGCCTCAATTTTTCCCTTTAGTGATGTAACCTTTCTTTGAAGGCTTAAGGTAGGTGAAGCCTTGGGGGCTTGTTCAGCTTGGTGGAGTTCAGCTTCTAGAGCTTGTTGTTTCCCAGAGTTCTGTTGGTTAAGGGTAGTCAATAGAGAAATGCATTTTACCCTGACAACCGCATTGAAGGCATCCCAGGTTGTTGAGGGGTAAGTGTCTTGAGGTAGATTCTGCTGAAAGTATTCTCTGATTGTTTTATGCAATTCATCTCGGAAGAGACGATCATGTCTGAAGGGAGGATGGAAAGAACCATCTAAGAAATGTAGATTTCGGACCGTGCCAGTCTAAGACCACCTCTATCGGGGCATGGCCTGAAAGAATAACAGGGTGTGTAATGGCCATTGAAATGGTGTGTTGGCTAATGAAGATATAATCTAATCTAGAATAATGGCAGGAGTGCGAAAAAAGTGTAGTCTCAGGGGTGGAGTGTAATTTCCTCCATGCGTCAAGTAGTCATAATTGTCGCAGTGATAATATCATACATTTAGTGAAAGTGCCGGCTTGTATTCTATGGGGGTGAGAGCTGTCTAGGGTAGGTTAGCAGATGAGCTTGCAGTCTCCTATTAGTATGATGTTGCCTTCAGAAAATCCGCCCAGCAATGTGAAGAAAGAGAGGGGGAAGTCAGATTGACTTGGGTTGGGACCATAGATTGTGGCAATAGTGAAAAGACGGCCATTAATAGAACCCTAGACCATCAATATCCTCCCCTCCATGTCCGATTTGCTACCGGTGTGTGAAATATCAGGGAAGAGTGGAGAAGGAGAGCCATTCCGTCATGTTTGTGGAGGCCGATGACTTGTATATCAGAGGATATGATTTGTGTTTAAGTCTATGATCTTCACTCAGCTTAAGGTGTGTCTCTTAAAGAGCTACAATGTCAAGGTATCAGTCTAGGATGTATTTCCATAATTGATGGCACTTATGAGGGGAGTTTAGTCCCTTGATATTCCATGATATGGTGTTAAGCACCTTTAGAAGTTTTAGGAAGTATGGGTTACATAAATCTCTTCCCTGTCTTGCCCAGGTGGGGAGACCTTGCCATTCTCCATTTCACCCAGAAATCTCCCCAATATCTTTTCTCCCCCTGCAACACCTGTGTGCTCATCCGTGTAATGAAAACATAAACACATCCACGCAATGCAAATATGTAGAAAAGCATTAAATAATGTAAACCAGGGAGGATAAGTTCCCAACAATAAAGAACTGTCGTGTAGAACTGTAGTGAGTTGGGTGTTGTTGACTCAAACCCGTTAGTGTACGCTATAGAATTCTTTGATTAGCATATTAATCTGACGGCATAATATGACTCAAACATGGTGTGTTAAACGTAACTTGGGGACGATTGAGTGTACAGTGAGTAGTCATTTCCTTCAGGTAGTTATGGACGAGCATTATAGCTATTAATAATCAAGATGCACCTAGATAGCCATAGAGTGAGTTGGGACATTGGGACAGGAGCAGTTCCATGACTACTGATGTGGCTGTGAGCAGAAAACAAAAGAGAGCAATATGGTTAACTTAAAAGTCATCTTTTGGCCCAGTGCGTTCCTTTCTTCTGAAACTTCCATGTATCCATAGGGATTCCACCTGTGGTGTCTCCATAGGTTTTGCTATCACGATTGTCAGGGTTCGTAGAAGCAGACAAAGTCAATCCCAGTAGCGAGGCAGCATCGTCTAGTTCTGTGAAGTAATGGAGCTTGTTGTTTAACTCAAGGGCAATGCCAAAAGGGTAAGATCATTGGTATTCAATTTGATTTTGACGCAAGACATCGGTCACTGGTTTGAATTGCAAGCATCTTGCCAGGGTGGTAGGAGTTACATGTGGTAATAGTGAACATGTCACTCCATGGATAGAGGAGTCCTTTCGTTGAGCTGTTTGTAGAATCGATTCCTTAGTTTTGAAGGAATGCAATTTGGCAAGGGCATCTCTCTGTCGTTTTCCTCCATCCATGCCCTGCTGGACCACTCTGTGAACTCTGTCGATCTGCACCTCCTGTCTGCCTTCACACAGTAATTCCAAGAATAAGACTATGATTAAGCCTTCCAGGTCCGATTACTCTACTCCATGGGTACTCACAAACTTTCTCTCGGGGGCCTAATTTACAGCGTGGTTTGTGTCTGAAGGCCGCACCGGTGAGGACGGGGTCAGAAGGGGAGGGGGCGGGGCTAAAGCAAAAAAAAAATTGTGACCATGAGGTTGAACACTGCTCCCTGCAGCAGACGCCTTCGTCCACTGAGCCACCAGACCCGGCATGCACACATCTCTCTCTCTCTCCCTCCCCCTCTCTCTCCCTCTCTGTCTCCCTCTCTCTCTGTCTCCCTCCCACTCCCTTGCTCTCTCCCTCCCTGTCTCCCTCCCTCTGTCTCCCTCCCTCTGTCTCCCTCCCTCTGTCTACTTCCCTCCGTCTGTCTCCCTCCCTCTGTCTCCCTCTGTCTCCCTACCTCTGTCTCCATCTGTCTCACTCCCTCTCCCTCCGTCTGTCTCCCTCCGTCTCCCTCCCTGTCTCTCTCCCTGTCTCTCCCTCACCCCCTCCCTCTGTCTCCCTCCCTGCCTCTCTCCCACCCTCTGTCTCCCTCCCTCTGTCTCCCTCCCTCTGTCTCCCTCCCTGTCTCTCCCTCCCTCTGTCTCCCTCCCATCCTCTGTCTCTCTCCCTTCCTCTGTCTCCCTCCCTGTCTCCCGCCCTGTCTCCCTCCCTTGTCTCCCTCCCTGTCTCCCTGTCTCCCTGTCTCCCTTCCTGTCTCTCTCCCTCTCTCTCCCTCTCTGTCTCCCCCTGACTGCCTCTCTCTGTCTCCCTCTCTGTCTCCCTCCCTCTGTCTCCCCTTGACTGCCTCTCTCTGTCTCCCTCTCTGTCTCCCTTCCTCTGTCATCCTCTGTCTCCTTTTCCCTCCCTTCACTCTCCCTCTCCCTCTCCCTCTGTCTCCCTCTCCCTCCCTTTGTCATCTTCTGTCTCTCTCCCTACCTCTGTCTCCCTCCCTCTGTCTCACCCTGACTGCCTCTCTCTGTCTCCCTCTCTGTCTCCTCCCTCTGTCGAAAGAACGGTCTCCGCTGCTTACTTGGACTACACTCTTTAAATAGTGTCTGCTAAAGAAAATGCGTCATGGACATCCATATTTTCCTACCAAAATAATCTCTCAAGGCCGCCAAACTCTTTTATTCTGTATGTATTGTTTATTATTCCTGTCTCATTTGCGTCCCGCCATATTTAATCGTCGTGCTAGATGTGAATCAGTCACTGTGATCAGAAAATGTTGTTGATGATCCTTTTGTGGCAGCCCCCTGCTGAAGATATGAGCATCAGCATCACGTGTGTCTTGTGTAATTCCGGATTCTGTTTCTAGACGAATTGGCAATGTTAGTAATAGGAGAATACTGCATTTGCGATAATCGCCTCTGAAAGCCTGTGAAATTGCTGGGTGTGAATAGGCTGAAGAATGGAGGATTTCTGTGGAAATGTTGTATTCCCAGTTCCAGCAAGGTAATTCACTAGTATCCATAATATTGGTAATTTAATGTGTGATGGTCCATTGGATGATTTATTCAGCCTTTGTGAATGCCTTTCCAATGCATGGGGAAACGTGTTGCTAACTTTTTTTGGTAACTTTTGATCCGTTTGAGCCCTCTCCTTTCCTCTGTCTCCCTCTTCCCCCACTCCTTCCCTCTGCTCTCTCCCTCCCTCTGTTATCTCACCCCGTGTGTGTGCGTCAGCCCTCGGCCGGGGCTGAGACTGACAGCGTCTCAGCACACACACACACAGCCGCACCCCAGTACTTCGCAGGTCTTTCAAAGACCATTAACATGTTAATTAAGCTTTTCACCTGGTAGCACCCCTGCATCTGACAATCACTGATATCCCCTGGGGCCCCCACAGGGCAGAGTTTCTGAGAGTCGGAGCTGCTGCAAACGGCGGTGTTTGCTGACATAATGTAATTTTTTTAAAAACACAAGTACGTCATCTGCAAGGTCCGCGGGCCGCCAAGGAAGGCTTGCCGGGCCGCTGGCGGCCCGCGGGCCGTACTTTGAGTACCCATGCTCTACTCCTTCCTCCTAGCCTCTTATTTGTAGATTTTCTCTCCTGGATCGGTTTTCTAAATCTTTGCACATCAGCAGGGCAATATGTAGCTGAGATCTGAGGTGTTTCGTGGTGTCTTTCATCTGGCTTAGTCGCTGCTCCAGGTCTTGATGGTTTGCCTCAGGATCAAGCGCATGTGAACCAACTGGATCAATATCTGTTTGAAGAGAAGCCAGTTGGGTACTGACGTCTGTCTTAAAGACTTCCAGGGAGGTGGCCATATCCGCCTTGAGCTCATTCCTAAGCTCCCTCTTGAACTCTTGGAAGGAGGAGCAAAGGTCTTCCTTAATGAGGGCCATTGTTGTGGCGATACTAGAATGTGAGTCTGGTTCACTTGTTTCCGCGGGGGTGAAATAATTAGACACCTTGTTGGTCTGAACATCCTTTGGCTACATCAAGGCTGCTTAGTCGTGCAGGACATAGAGGCAAATGGTGTAGGAGAGTTCAGAATGTCACAGTCACATTGTTTACATGGGGGAGGAGAATCAGTGCTCGTGTATTCTAAACAGGGTTTCTCAAGGAGTTGTGGCAGCAGACACTTAAAATGTTGCCATTTATATCGACTAATGGCGTGCCTCATTGGGTGAAAGCCAAGTTGCTAAGCACTGTCACATTCCCCCAGGTGTTGGACTGATGCTGATGACCCCAAAAATTAGTCTTTTCACATACAAGCTGGGAGTAGCAAAATAGGGGGTTTACAAGCTGCATTCTTTGCAGTAGACAGCTGTGTAGGCTCATCTGGATTGAAGAGAGAGTGCCTTACTGAAGGTCAGTCAGGGCTGTTGTAAAGGGCATATGGAAGGCCTTTCAGGACATGAGTGGCGAGTAATGCTGGTGTGCACGCTTCACAGCCGCCATTATAACATCAGGCAGTCTGACTTCAGGACGTAGGATAATCGTTGGACTTTTAAGTGCACAGGTGATGTAACTTATGTTTCACATTCCTACTACTGCTGTGCTATATGTTTTTTTAATCATTGTAGGGGATTGTGGATGGCCTCGTAAACGCAGAATATAGCTTTTTTTGTCAGCATTTGCCTTTTGGTGGGTAGGGTTGCAATGGCTTCTGGAGTCCATGCCCAGATAGGTAGGTATGTTCCTTTGTTCTCAGCTACCTTCTTCATCATGCACTTGCCCACCATTTATTGTAAGTTTGTGTATGGGTGACATGGTTTATATTGTGTTTTACTTTTTCTACAAGTTTAAAAATGGTAATTAATGTTACATTGGGACGTGTGTGGTTGGGGAGATTTTAAAGTTTAATATTCTTTTTCCCTGCCACGACTCAATATTTTTTTGGGGGGGGGAGGAGGAGGTGCTTTAGGCAGTATAGGGAAACCATGTTCTTAGTTCTTCATGACTCCTTCTTTTGTGTCCATACAGTACTGGCAATTTTGTGCTGCCATAGATTGCAATTTATTTTCGTTGTTTTTCATACCTCCTTCTTTGCTGGCCTAGTAGAAGTGGCCCTTTTATGTAGCCTATGTGTGTGGTGAACATTTGTCTTTGTTCTCTATGTCTCCTTTGCTTGCCATACCTCCTACTTTTTTAAAAATTTCCGGCAGGTGCACAAGAAATTGTGTCATGCACAATACTGAGGCAGAGAGAATTCTGAAAATTAGGTGACAGGAACACCAAAGTCCTCTGTAAAGTGCTTCAGCTTGTGCAAAGTGCTAACCAGTAGCAGTCGGTGGTGGGAGTGCTGCCAGGCGGTGACGTGGGGCGAAGGAGGGGAAGGGTGGGGGTAGTAAACTACGGAATACGGCCAAATACAGGTAAGTAAACATAAAAATAAATAAAACTAATTGTGTTGCGCACACTGCATCGCCAACAGGGAAGTCAAGTAAACTGTAACAGTTCCCATGTTATGCCTCTTCTATTTTTATTCAGCACCAGCTTTCAAGATCTTTTATCTCTTTTTTGAAAGTGTGAAGTTTTTAGACGTGTTCAAATGCTGTCATCATGTCTTCTTACTATCTAGGCTGACATATTTTATTGTTTTACTAATGGACACTGCTTTAATATCATGGACATACACTGTAGTAGCCGACATGTTTTTATTGTTTTTAGTTAAGGAGAATATAATCAATATGTGAATCGAAATGACACATTTGTCGCCATATTATTTAGGCTTACTTTAGTGTCTGAAAGTGCAGTTTGATTTATTAATATTTAGATAAGGTCAGCAATCAGATACTATAAAAACCCAGTCACCTGACCATAAGTTAAAGGGATTTGTGCCAGGACATCTAGCAAGTGGCCCACCGTTCTGCAGCATCAGCCTCCCCCCAGCCTCGGGCTACGCCTGGAGCAGTGTAGGGAAATAGCCTTCAGCATAGCACTGTTTGTCATTTCATGGAAACTGGGATAGAAAATAGATGTGTTTCTATATTTCCAGAGAAAACAGGTATGATGTGTAATCCACCTTAAGAAACTAAAAACATAGGTTTGGTATTTATTGATTTTGCTAAAATTTAGTATAGCGCCTAGAAATAGCTTTAGGGTGATAGGGTGTTAGAAACTGGTTATCCTTGTTTAACATGTTCTTGCTGTTCTCGCTAACCATGACTTGCATTGCTGTATTTATATTCCCATTCTGTGTGGTTACCATTCATATTCAATGCACTAGAATAGAATTTAAAAAAAAGCATTTTAAAGCATCTGGGGGCCCTCAGAGAACATATGATTTTGGGACCCAACATGGGGCCTAGATTATCTAAATCTTTGAGTAGTGTAGATGGCTCACTCAAAAAATAATCATTACAAATATACAGAGATATCTGTTGTAATATTGGTTACCTCGTTCAGGTTAAAGAGAAAACCCCACTTTACTGTAGGTTTGTCAAGCTTGACTCTTAAAACATTATTTCCCATACTGTGGTTTCTACATTTTGAAAGCCAGGTTTATTGACTCTTTTTTATTAAAAATGGCAGCTCCAGTTGCTATAGGAATAGATTACAGTGCAGCAGTTACACGCCATCTCAGACAGAGGCGTCCTTGATGATGGGAGTGCAGTAACATTTTTCATAAATGCACATGCTGCATAAGCCTTAGAACTTTTTTTAGTCATGGGTGGAGTTTGATCCTGTAGGTGCAGCTACTGGACATTTTCATACATACACAGCTGCCACAGTACCTCAACATTACCAAGCAAATTGTGATTTGGAGGTCCTTTTGACCTACTAGGAACACCAACATTGATTTGGTGGTCAACTACCACATACACACCAGAATGCTAGACAGGGTTCCCTAAGCAATTATGAGGGCACCTGGCCTGTATTGGCATGGTATACACCACATCCTTATCCAACAAATTTTCAGGTTGGGGATATAGTAAGAATACTTAATCAAACATTAGCTGTGGAGGTAACTTAGCCAGTACATACTGCAGGCAACTCCAATTGCACCTGCACCACAGGCTGTGGCTGCTATACAGGCAATAAGCCCACAGATATAAACCCCATTGTGGGCAAAATGTCCGTAAAGCATGATGAAATTGCCTTCTGGATTACTTGAAAGACCAACCAGTTGAAAGCAGTCTATTCTAACATAATACCCCAGGACAAGCATAGAATTCTGACAGTAGGGCTGATTACGATGTCAAACGGAAAGTGCCTCTGTTATATTTCATATCGGTACCCTGATATAGATCCAGGGAACATCATACACATTCCCTACATCATCTCCCCATCATTACATATGAACGAGCCTTATAAGGACATAACTCCAAATAGGGACAGAATGCCTTGTATGGACATAACGCCTTATAAGGACTGTAGCCCTTTATGTTATGTTATGTTATGTTATAATAATTTATTGTGCGCGCAGCTACTCCAGCCAAGGAGCGTCCCGGCGCATAGACAAGGAGAAACATAACACAACAGGAAAAGATAAGACATGTTGGGGGCAGCTAAAACAAAAAAGTTTTTATTGCTCTCCGGAAAGTCATAAGGTCCTCTAATAGACGGATTTCAACCGGAAGAGAATTCCAGGTTAATGCAGCTTTTACTCTGAAGGAGCGACCCCCCATGCGGCTGAGTCTAAATCTAGGGACTACAGCAAGGGCCTGGCCTTGAGAGCGGAGGGTGCGAGTGGGGACATAGAGAGAAAGACAGCTGGACAAGATTTCAGGGCCTATACCTCTCAAGATCTTAAAGGTCAAAAGGTTTATGGACTAAACCTTTCACCTAGTTCCATGCTGAGGGTGGGTTTTTCCCAATCGATATTGCTAAGACGTCATCCTTCGCACATATGAATAATTTATGAGTACACTCTCCAGGAGGTACACTTCACCTCTCCCATTGACGCACAAGGTTTAATCCCCAACGTCATCCTCATACTGAACAATGGGGAACATACGCAGACAGACTGTATAAATACAGCACCTCTTGCTATCAGTAAGCAGGAGGGAACCGAGACTTCACGGCCGACACACTGACCAGAGACACTGCGTTTCCAGAATGCCATCACTCCAACTGACAGCGGTCTGACGATCACTTGCGAGTGTCCAGCTCAAGTCCAGGACGAAGTCCCACACTCTCACTATTCAGGTATGGGGGTTTGACTAAATCCTAGTGGGAGTCTTGGCTCTTAGATTTAGGCTCTTAGTCTTAGGCTCTTTTGCACCTATTCACATGCTAGGTACACTAAGGTACATCTAGACAGGCATCTTAGGAGTACGCACTTTATTTTATAAATGCATTTCATATTCATGTATGTGTTCATGACTATTGCAAAATGTTAGAACAATACTATTCTTTTTTCTTCACTGTACTGCTGGTTCTATATCTCTGCTACTGTGTTACAGTTGTAGCAGGGCACTTATTTTACATGAGAAGAACAATGGTATAATTAATTCTTATTGTAAACACGCTCAACTGTTTCTTCTGTGTATCTCTCTGAGAGCAAAACAAGCAAGTACGAGTGACTGGGGTGAAAATAGTATATTGTTTCTACGCATCTGAGGTTCTTATGTTCTGAATTTGCCAAAAACGAATCTCTCTGATAACAGGAGATTCTAGTGGCACTGCAAGCTAGCTAATGCAGAAACATAGGCTGACATATTCGGTGGGGGTGTACAGAGCCAGTTTGCCACCAAGCCCACAGTATATGTTATCCGTAAACAGCATAGGTCCTGCATGAAAGGGTACAATCGGAACTTCACTATTCCTCCACGGTCCTGTCGGAGGTGGTCGGCCTGACCGTTCTCGCATCTGATGCAGTCGTTACAACTGCTGCATTAAGATTGCCAAAACGCTTTGCTTACTGACTGACTCAGTTTCTCCGATTCCCACTGGAAATTCAGACCGCAAAGCTCTCTGAAACGCCAAATGGAGCCATTCGGAGCGACTTCAGATCCCGGAGCCACTTGCCAAAAATACGATGTGTATTTCTGATGTGCCAAATCTGTCGGGCCAACCAACTGGCCAGAGCAGGGCGGAAGGGGAGTATTTCAATCCGAATTTCATCACAACTTGCTTTCCGCAACCTCTGCTGTGCAGCTATGGAGTCCATCATGCAAATCATCCCTTTACTATACAGCATCGATGAACATTACAATCTGAACCGACGTGGACGCCGCCACTGGTAAGTAAGACACCTACCCCTACACATTAAAGTAACTACCAAGCGAAAGTCAATATAGTAGAAAGTGTTCTAAAGCATGTTGAGTATGGAGAATGAGGGAATGCTATCTTCTTGTATCTACTGTCTGACCGTCAAATACTGGGAGAAACACAAATTTTACGTTTGAACAGGAATGCCCATAGCTACATACATGGATGTATACCTACATTAATGGAAGAGTACACCACAGCACACAAAGAAACATTACATGGCAACAGAACATCATTGCACTCACAAAAGTATGTCCACAGAAACATATGCACTGGCACCAGGGCCGCACCTAGATTCATCATTTCCTCAGGCAGAACCTGAATATTTGAAACAATATAAATACCACAAGATGTCATGTTATAGGACGTCACATTGCAGGAAGTTACATCATTTACCATACTTACCATGCCATTTTTCAAACACCATTGCAAGAAGCGCCTTATCTAGTATGTACATTTTGAAATTGGCCAACAACATCTATAAACCCACATGAAAATGATGTCAAAATATATGACTGATCTGCAAAGTAGCAATACAATACATCCATATGGAAAAGCTATGCCTAGCTCATTTAAAATCTCACACCCCACTTAACCTGATGCACCAATTGTTGACAGGTCAATACATAACTCTAAACACCAAATTGACTAATACAGTCCAACCTGGTCAGCCACTCCCCCATCAGCCCAATTGGGTAGTCCACATCCTGTGTCTTGATGAGTAAGGCAGTGTCGGAGCAGCCATCCACCAAAACCCTCTGCTCTCCATTATGTCAGCCTCAGCGCAGGACAGGTAGCCAGGTCATCATAGGGAGTCACAACCAGCATGGGCTGTTGAATGTGTCTGTAAAAACAAAATTGGAAGGATCCAGCACATATCCAGAGCAGGACTCAGACATATGAATCCCTTCCATTCAATCCCTAGCATGCACCTAGGTCTGCTTGCATGCACACCTGACAACAAATACATTGGGCCACAACTATCTTGGGGACCCCTATGCTTTGCCAGGCCAGGTTTAAATGCCACCTGTGTAATTCCTCCATCACTGTTCACTGAGGGCATGAGCTAGAATACCTACCTGTACAGTCATGACATGGTATCAAAAAGTCCCACCAGGTATCAGGATATACAATAAACTGGTCCAAGTCGATCCTATATATACTGCGGGGCCCGGCGCCGAAACTTCCTACTGACTACCCGTTGATAGTGGCAAAGGACTCTTTTAAATACTTAGGTATACATATCACCTCGGATGAAAAGGAATTCTTCTCCAGTAATTTGGCACCCCCTCTGGAGAGGTTGCAGAGAGATGGTATGCACTGGGCGTCTCTGCGCCCCACTCTCCTCGGTAAAGCGGCACTGTATAAGATGATGGCCCTACCCCGGTTCATTTATGCCCTCGACAAACGCCATTTCAAGTCCCGCCCAGGTACTTTAGGCAAATAGCTGCACAAGTGTCGCTACTTCTCTGGGGCCACAGCCCTGCTCGCATAGCGCAGGCAAAACTACACAAAAGTTGGTACGATGGTGGGATAGCACTCCAGGACATAAAGTTGTATTATTGGGCGGCTCACCCCAAGGTCATTAATCAGTGGGTACACGCACCGCAGGATGACCCGACGTACAGGGCAGATAGAGCCCAACTGGGAACAAATAATATGCTCACAATCCTATATAACAATGGACTAGCACTGAAACTAAAGGGCCCTACAAAACATACGGCCACGTTTTGGCAAACAGTGCTGACACGGTTGGGATGGAGAGGGGTTATTACTAAACTTACCCCGCTGTGGGACTGATCTGCCAAGTAGCAATACAATACATCCATATGGAAAAGCTATGCCTAGCTCGTTTAAAATCTCACACCCCACTTAACCTGATGCACCAATTGTTGACAGGTCAATACATAACTCTAAACACCAAATTGACTAATACAGTCCAACCTGGTCAGCCACTCCCCCATCAGCCCAATTGGGTAGTCCACATCCTGTGTCTTGATGAGTAAGGCAGTGTCGGAGCAGCCATCCACCAAAACCCTCTGCTCTCCATTATGTCAGCCTCAGCGCAGGACAGGTAGCCAGGTCCTCATAGGGAGTCACAACCAGCATGGGCTGTTGAATGTGTCTGTAAAAACAAAATTTGAAGGATCCAGCACATATCCAGAGCAGGACTCAGACATATGAATCCCTTCCATTCAATCCCTAGCATGCACCCAGGTCTGCTTGTATGCACACCTGACAACAAATACATTGGGCCACAACTATCTTGGGGACCCCTATGCTTTGCCAGGCCAGGTTTAAATGTCACCTGTGTAATTCATCCATCACTGTTCACTGAGGGCATGAGCTAGAATACCTACCTGTACAGTCATGACATGGTATTAAAAAGTCCCACCTGGTATCAGGATATACAATAAACTGGTCCAAGTAGATCCTTTATATACTGCGGGGCCCGGCGCCGCAACTTCCTACTGACTACCCGTTGATAGTGGCAAAGGACTCTTTTAAATACTTAGGTATACATATCACCTAGGATGAAAAGGAATTCTTCTCCAGTAATTTGGCACCCCCTCTGGAGAGGTTGCGGAGAGATGGTATGCACTGGGCGTCTCTGCCCCTCACTCTCCTGGGTAAAGCGGCACTGTATAAGATGATGGCCCTAACCCGGTTCATTTATGCCCTCGACAAATGCCATTTCAAGTCCTGCCCAGGTACTTTAGGCAAATAGCTGCACAAGTGTCGCTACTTCTCTGGGGCCACAGCCCTGCTCGCATAGCGCAGGCAAAACTACACAAAAGTTGGTACGATGGTGGGATAGCACTCCCGGACATAAAGTTGTATTATTGGGCGGCTCACCCCAAGGTCATTAATCAGTGGGTACACGCACCGCAGGATGACCCGACGTACAGGGCAGATAGAGCCCAACTGGGAACAAATAATATGCTCACAATCCTATATAACAAAGGACTAGCACTGAAACTAAAGGGCCCTACAAAACATACGGCCACGTTTTGGCAAACAGCGCTGACACGGTTGGGATGGAAAGGGGTTATTACTAAACGTACCCAACTGTGGGACTCCAAAAAACTAGGACAATTGAGGAATAGCAAGGGATTTGAACAATGGGACAATATTGGTATTTCCACGATGGGAGATCTATGGGATAAGGGGACTGTAGTCCCATTTGCCCAACTCCAGCAACAATATGAACTGGGCCCGACTGAGACCTACAGTTACACGCAAATAAGGCACGCGTTGCTAACAGCGATCCCACAAGACACTGAAATCCCTGAGGCCTCCCCATTAGAGGACCGACTACTCACTGACCACATGCAAAAACACGCCATGTCCTTCACATACAGGACACTGATCAATAATCTCCCAGATCCAACAGTCCTATTAAGGGGCAAATGGGTGACAGATGTGGGCGCCATGGATGACTCCGGGTGGCAGGAAGCCCTAGCGTCACCTAAGAAGGTGCGAATCCCTGCAAGGCTTTGGTTAGTGCAGCTTAAGATCCTGCATAGGGTATACTACACCAGAAACATGTTGTTTAAAATACTGAGGGCACCACATCCATACTGCATGAGGGGGTGCGGGGAAGAGGGATCTTTCATACATACGATATGGGAATGTTCAGCGGTAGCGGACTACTGGTGACAGGTACTAAGAACAATATCACAGGTGATGGAGGTGTTGTTACTACCAGAGCCGCGCAGATGTCTCCTTAATATATGGGAGCCCAATGATCTCACGCGCCATGGTCAAACATGGGTCACTCTGGGGCTCATGGTGGCAAAACGAAATATTGCACAGAAATGGGGTGCAGTGGACTTACCATCGCTAGAGACTTGGTGTAGAGATATGGATCTAACTATGGTAACGGAAAGAACAGTATATACTAATCGTAAAAGCCCAAGAAAATGGACTAAAATCTGGGCGACTTGGAACACCTATAGGGGGGACATCTGTGACCCAATACCAGAATTGGACTCGGATAGCTCGGATGATGATTAGGGGGGGAGGTGAGCTCGATGGGAACTGAACGGCCGAATGACGAAATTGGAGGAAGTACGGATTGTTTTGCTTGATAACAGTAATGTTTTCGGAAATGTGTCGCCTAACTATGCTGCATGATTATTGCAAATGTGTCGTCATTGCCTATATGTTAAATGAATAAATTAAAAAAAACATGTTTAAAAAAAAAGTCCCACCTGGAGTTACAGTACTCAAAAAGGTCTAAAGTAATAAGAGTCCCAATGGAGCAGGCTTCAAATCTGCAGGCACATAAAGGATGGTTCAATATCCGAAACCAAGACATACATCTCAAAACTAAGACAATTTCTTACATACAAAAGAAAGGGACAGGGAATTGTGTTTGCTGGCATATGGCTCAATGCATGTACCTGCACACAAGTCACAAGTCATTTCAACAACCAAACAAATCCCGTACTATCAGCTCATCATCATGTCTTGGGCACAAATTGGGACGGATGTAAATCATCTTTCATTAAGCAGGCAATGCAGATCCGGTCAGCTAGTCATAACACACATTCAGCATTGAGTCAAGTATACAACAACTGGACCATATGGTACAATATTGAACATCTCCCAAAACACAATAACCATAACAAGATAGACAAGCACAGAGGGATCATGGGCATTAAGAAGGTCAGCATGCCACATACCTCACAGTCCAGACATGGTGGTACGACTGAGGCCTCTAATACAATAGGCATTGTGAACAGTTGACATTGTAGTGAATTCTAGGAGACCCACTTACATGTGAATGAAGGAGGAGATGTCAGGCTGCCAGTATGCAAGACATGACAGAGCACCTGCCTCATCTTTCCATGTCCGGACCACCTCTGATAGGTCCATGACCACATGGCTGTGAGCCTGACCCTTCAAAGTCCTTCACCCATCCAGTGGTTCTTCTTGTGCATCCTGTAAGTTCTGAAACCAGTTGTCCTACAGCTTAGCTTTTGCAATCCTGTGGAGGCACACAACTCACTCCCTGCACTGTACAGTAGCCTCAGCCCTACCCCATTAGCGGGTTGCTCTGGCCAAGGGTTTCAGAGTTGGGACTGCAGTGGCCTAACAATGCATGCAAATGTCCTGGTGTATGATGAGCATTTACAAATCCATATTCTAATTAGATACCTTTTAAAACCTCATCTGTAGGACTATTCGTCTCTGCATCCCATCCAATGGAAGGAGGTTGACCCAACCCCTCGCTGTGTCAAGTACATCTGTACCTCTGGACCATAGGTTTGGAGCATACAGCCATGGCCAGAACATTTGTATCACATGCATTAGGTGCATTACATTGTGTGTACAGAGGGCAGGACACAGACTTTCGGGGTCGGACCCTGAGGTGAGACATGCCCTGTGCTCGATGTCAAATTGAACGGACCTGAGTTTGGCATCACAAGATACGGTACATTGGTAGTGCCTAGTGCATTCCCACTCCTCAGTCGTGAGGGCTTGTAATATATCAGTGTCTCGTAGCCAGCGAGCGGGTGGCACTGGGTCAAATAAGCTCACCAGTCTCTGTGCTCCACCCATGACGTACAGGGCATGGTTTCGGGGGTGATATGCCGATTCAGTGTCTGTCAATCTCCACAGGTGTCTAATGTCAGGTATTATTGTGCCATTTGCCAAGAAATGGTCCCCTGGAATGTTAGGATCTTCATGCAACTGGCACAAGGTAATGTGCTCCTGGACCGTTAATAAGTCCCCCACTTAGCTCAATCCCATGTCTGTCAATACCGTCACTCCTTCCCAACAATCCTTCTATGGAAAAGTGCTAGGAAGTGCAGAATAACAGACAGAGAGTACAGGATCATGTCCCTCAGTAGCCACAGGCCCTTTCAGCTAAAAAAAGCCACTTTCACCAGGCTGTCAGCTCCGCAGGGGAGCTGTGCTCCAAGGAGCAACATTGATCCATCTCCTGTGCCCTGCATGTTGGGAACATGCCCACTTCATACAACTGCCTCCCAGACTAATATCACATCAGCCATTGCAGCGGTTCTGACAAATAACATTTCATTAAAAATGTACACCCTGGACAGCCTTCTCAGAGGCAGATGCAGCCTCTGCAGAGCCACACTTATCATGCCACTCTTGCAGATCAACCCTCGCAGCATGGTGTCCAACTCCCTGGAGGTGACTTGAGGCACAACCATCGCTAGGTGATGACAAAAATACAAGATGCAGGGGAGCATTAACATCTTTGAAAGTGAAATACCTGGGAGAGTGCTGCCCAAATCCATCTGTGGACATAAGGAGGATATGACCCTGCTCAGATGTACACAATGAGATAGTTTGAATCATGACAGTTACAGATCCCTAAGTACCAAAAAACAAGAAGCTCACGCATCACCCTCTACTTACCCGCCGTCACCTCTTGTGGAGGATACTCCACACAGAGGGGAAAACCACAAGACTTGGCCAAGTTAACCTCTTCAGTGCTGCGCGAATTTCGCTGCAGTGCTGAAGGGTTTAAAATCGTATTGGCTCATGACGGAAATGTTCCGTCATCAGCACCGACGCTGATGACGGAACCGTTCCGTCATGAGCATGGAAGGGGTTAACACCCAAACTCGACACACTCTGAACATCTGATAGTCTCACAGAAATATCTGGAATGTCCCTGCAGATAGACTGAATATAGAGCAGCATGTCGTCTGCATCAATGGATACTCCATGTACCTCATCGCCTAGTGGAACTCACTATGCTTACCACCACGGACATATTTACTGGGATAGTGGCTACATTGTCAGGGCAAAGAGCACTGGGGAAAAGGGGACAGCCCTGATGAGTCCCTCTTCTCAGTCTTAAAGAGGGTGACATGTCTATTTAAAAACTTGACTTGGGCAGTTGGCTTAGTATGAAAAAGACATATGTGTTGTTGCAGCTGCCCTGCAATGTCCAGTTGGGACTTAGTGGTAAACATGTATAATAATAATAATAATAATAATAATAATAATAATTATTATTATTATTATTATAATAATAATAAAACAGCTTGTAAAGCGCCTGGTTACACTAGCTAGTGTGTCCCCGTGCTGCGGCCTGAAGATGCTACATGAGATGCAATAAAAAGCAGGCTAAAACAGAAAAAGGTTCTATATCTGGAAGAGCCATGTCTTCAGTTTTTTCCGAAAAATGTTTTCAGATTGTTCCATCCGAAGATCTAGTGGAAGCGCGTTCCACTGTTTAGTGGCCAGGTAGCGAAAAGATCCACCCCCATTCTCATTCTTTTTATTACTAGGACTTGAACCAGCCCCGAGCTCCAAGAATGTAAGGACCTGGTATAGGTATAGGGGGACAGTGGGTAGTGTAGGTAGTTCGGACCTTTTCTCATCAGGATCCATTGACTAGTGCATAGGGCCTTAAATAGGATTCTTTCCCTAACCGGGAGCCAATGTAAAGTAGTTCGGGCATTTTTGGACGAGGCTCTCCTAGGAAGCATTAGGACTAGGCGGGCAGCCGCGTTTTTAATGTATTGCAGTCTTTGAACGCTCTTACTACTGGCGCCTATGTAGAGTGCATTCCCGTAGTCCAAGCGAGAGGTGACAAGTGCTTGGACTAGGGTTTTCCTGGCAGCTACTGGGAGCACATCTAGAGTGTTCCAGAGGCCTTTCATTATGCCAAAGCACTTCCCAGCCGCAGTCCTGGTATGGTGATCAAAAGAAAGATTAGAGTCTAACCACATCCCCAAGTTCTTTACCTGCTCATTTGGGGTGGGGGTGGTACCCAGGGTCTGCGGCCACCACCTTGGTGACCATATCGAGAAAGCTTTACCCACAGGGAGCTTTTCGGTCTTGCCGCCATTCAGCTTTAAGCAGTTGTTAGACATCCAGACTGCAAGCTCTTGTAGGCATGTGGAGAAGTTTATGGCAGCTTCTTCCTGAGATTGGGACAGAGATACTACAAGTTGTGTGTCATCCGAATATGACACAACACTAATGCTGTATTTTTCAAAGATTTTTGACAGAGGGGCAATATACAGATTAAAAAGCGTAGGGCTCAGTATAGAGCCCTGGGGGACCCCCTGATCTAGCCTGATGTTTTTGGAGCAGTACGGCCCTTGGGATACTTGAAATCTCCTGTCCTGTAGGAAAGAGCTTAGCCATTTCAGAGCCAGGTTGGTCAGTCCACCTTCCTTCAGGCGCTGAAGGAGTATGGGATGGGCCATGGTGTCGAATGCGGCGCTGAGATCCAACAGAATCAGTGCCACCATTTGTCTTTCATCAACCTGTCTGCAGATGGTTTCAGTGGACAGAAGCAGCGCCGACTCTGTGGAATAAGTTGCCCGAAAGCCCGATTGCGTGGGGTGGAGTAGACTGGCCTGGTTCATGTGTATTGTTAATTGAGCAATGACCGTTTTTTCAGCAATTTTGGCAACAAAGGGTAGCAGAGAGATCGGTTGTAGATTCTACCACTGGCTGGCGCTTTGATGGGGACAATCACTGCCTCTCTCCACCTTCGGGGAACCACCCCTGACTTAAAAGAGAGTCTGATGAGGTGCCTAATGTAGGGAACCAGAATATCCATAATCTCCCTTATATTTCTAGGTTTCATAGGATCTCTCGGAGAGCCTGACTTGATGTTCAAAGCTATGGTTTTGGGGTCATCCAAGGAGGGAAGGTTAAAACTGGAGCGACAGGAAGCCTCCTCCTTGTTACACACTCCCATCCCATCAGACCTCCCATTACGTGCCTCAGGGAAGGTTCAGTAGATCCTCTCTACTTTATCAGAAAAATAATCTGCTATCAAGTGGCAAGATTCTACTGAGCCATTACTAGGGGCGGAGGTTCTGTCAAGAGATGATAAGTCTTTAGGGATCATAAATAGCTCTCTAGAGGAATTTTCGGCTTGTTCAATCTTCATATTATAGTAAGCAGCTTGCGTCTTCCTTATTAAAGAATGATAATGCTTGAGAGTGGTTTTATATGTGGCCTTCCTGTTTCCTGAGAAATCTTCTCTCCACCTTCATTCCAGACGTTTACAGGAGTACTTCACAGTCCTTAGCTCCTCGTTGAACCAAGGTCCGGATCTAGACTGTCTTTCTCCTTGGAGCACTGGTGGTCCACTGCGCCACCTTGTCAAGCGCCTCACTGATACGTTGATCTAAAGCACTGCAGGCGGTTACTACATCACTCCCTCCTGGTGGTCCCCCCTGCTGTAGAGCAAGATTGAACTTGGATTCCGAAAAACTGGCCCATTTCCTCTGGGGTCTACCTGTGTCTGATTTTATCACAGCTTGGGGTTTAGGAATCACAATACTAAAGGGGATCATATAATGGTCTGTCCATGGGACTGCAATCGGAGTATCAATCCTAAGCTCTCCCCAATTGGCAAAAATAGTATCTAATAAGTGTCCATGCTGGTGGGTCGGGAGAATGGATACCCAATCCATGGTATGGAATGCCTTCACTAATTCAGTTCTTCCCACTCCAACAACCTAGAAGTGGCTGTGTCCCAGTTGTCAGTGAAATAATTGGAGAAGGAATCCCTTAGTAATGAGTAAAATGCGCGGGCCAATAACAACGTAGAATGTAGTCACCATGTGTGGACTGGGGTTCGCTGCACACTATACACAATGTGTATTGTATTGGGTTATGTAGAGAGAATGTTCTTCACAGGTATTCAGCATCTAGCACCTCATGCTGTAGTGTGTGGTGTTAAAAAATATTTCAATTCAGAATATGCTGATTGTTTACTGCAGAGTAGTAGGTGTACTCATGAGTTTCAGGATGTAGCATCAATCAACAGTGTCAGAGGGACCAGTATGCAGCCCATTATGTAAGGCACGCTGCCAACACTGGTGAGGATGCCGGGGGGGATAACGGTTAATCTGTGGCTCTTGGACACAATTGACATTGCTATCCTCAAGCCAGGGTATATGGGTACACCTCATGAGGATGAGGGATAGGTGTAGAATGAAATTCAGTTTGTCCACATTCGGCAGAGAAACACTGCCCCATAATCTTGGAAAACATCAAGGAGACCCTCACATGGGTCTCTTGCAATGTTTTGTCCCAGCGCATCCTGATGTCTCATCACAATGCGTGTCTCTTTCTTGTCATCCCCATACCTTTGACATTCAAAGTCATAATGCCATCTGTACCCATGTATGTGTAGTGCACTGGGAAGTGTGGGCCACCAACACACAACCTATAGTTGTTACTTAGGGGGGATATGGGCCCTAATCAATGGACTGCCATTCGATGGTTCTGCCTCATGAAAGAAAACATGAACCCTCGACACCTCCATCCCAGGGCAGTATCCAAGGGGAAGGCTGAGAAATCAGTGACAACTCAACCTACAATGGGAAACTTAGCAGTTATGACCACACACAACTCAGCCAAGGGAAGGCTAGGTGGATGGAACATGTCCTGTGATGCCAACAGGTATTGCATATGCTAGTGTTCTCTAAGCGGCCATGTCAAAAATCTGTCATGAACAATCAGTGTCAGACAGCAGGCATCAGCTAATACAAACTATATCCTAATCTATCATCTGGCAACTGTTTTGCATACATACATCTAGCTAACCTTTCTATGTGTACCTTTCCACATTCCTATTGGCCTGCATACTCTCTACTTGTGCTGGTCTGACCCCTCTCACATCCACCTCAAAGTACATGCTCATCTCTCAACCTGTCCTTCATTCACAAGCTCTTTACAATTACCCTCTGGTGCTGCCATCCTTAAAACCATTTCTGCCCACCAAGCTCTAACCTTCTACTCTTACTCTTCCACCCAGACTCTCGCATTCTCATTCTGGTGCTGCACCTCTTACATTCACACCAACAATCCCAGCACCACTCTTTACCACTATGTACACAACACCTCTCCCATTTATGCTATACACACAATGTACTGTAATCCTCACCTCCTCAGCAGCCGATACCATATCATGTTAAATGTACACCTCTCATCCCCATTTTGTCCCTTTCCAATGACTTTGACCGCACTTTTTTCACAAGGTGCACCATCATATCCAACTCTGATATTCACACTTAACACCTCACCACATCTCTCATCGACACACTTACATTTCTCAAAGAATATGTCCTCATTCATTCGCATATCACCATTCACTCACCCTACTCTGCTTAAGGCCTACTAATAGTCATTTGACAAACTAGTGCATCCACAGATTCAAACGCAACATCCATCTACTGGCCAACACGTAGCATCTTCCCATCCAGTACCCTAACTTACACAACTGGTGTATGCACTTGACATACACCTATCCACTTTCACCTAAAAACTTTAACCTTGTCTCACTGTGTCTCTGTTACATCCACATCTCAGTTTCATGCTCTATACCTCTATTAACTTCTCCACATTAACAACTACCTTTCTTAATGAACCTGCTCTATCACAGCCATCACTCACCGTAGTGCCACAGACTACAGCTCTCATCTCCTGCCGGCCTCTAACCTTGTCTAGCTGGTTCTACCTCAGTAACATCTACCTATTCCTAGCATACCTAACACAGGCTTTAACCTGTTTTTAAAGGCCCCACACTCTTATATCCACACCCCCAGTATTTCCACAAATTCACATTGTAATAATAAGGATATTTCACGTATCTTATCCAAGAACTGTTTTGACCTTAACTTCTCCTTTCCACTCTGATTAAAATTGTTACTTGTTCTGCCTCTGTTATGTCTGAGTCTCCAATCCATATAAAAAATGGAAACAGAAGTCACTCTCACTCTACCCCTGTTTAGCTAGTGTAGCCCCTACAACAGTAACCTCTCCAACAACATTTGCAGCTTGGCCTGACATTCCAACACCCACCTCCTCCCGCGTCTGTTAATTTAGTGCATGTGTGTAACACAGGCTCCTGTAGCACCTGCACAGCAGACGTGCCCACAACACTTCTGTGCACTCACAGTCCACTTGGCTTACCAAATGTGGCATGGGCAATCCACTAGCCTTAGCAACCCTGCAAGTTCTTCTCTGTGTGATCTTGGCCAGCATCAAGCATATCTCAAAAGTACTCCATTGTTTTAAATGCTCAAATAAATACATATACACATATCATATGCTCAACTACAAAGGATGTGTGGGTACATTCGTATAGTCCTAGCCTGTACAAAGAAAATATTTGTCAGTTGAAAAGTGAGCAAAAATCCAAAATCACATCCATTCTCCACTCTTCTCCCTCTGCCTCATCCCTGTTGAGCAGTGCCCATTGTGCTACGATGCCATTATGGCTGTCAGACTTTAAGTATGTGAGCGTACCATAGGTTTCCCTGATGTTCATTCAGGCAGGGTTAGGTTGCGGTCATATCGATAGCACCCTCAAGTGATGTGGCTATATGCTGTAATGATGACGAATCATTGTGTACACCGAATGAGGGGTGAGAGCAAGATAGTGTGGCATGAAAAGAAACTCAGATTAAACATTCTCATTTCAGTCTGTAAACTGAAAGGCTGCTTGTGCCAAACAGATTGACATCTCAGTGCATTCCTAAGGGACCCAGGTGAGGTGCGTTGATTGTGCATCACCCTGCTGCACCATGGCTGAAAACCCAAGGGAGGGGTCTATCCACCTGTAGCTCGTAACAGTGACAGACCACTAAAGTCAGTGCTCCGTTGATGGGCTTTGTTAGTCATTGACATTTGTGAGGCCATCGGCAGCTGTCCACGAGCAAGGTCAGCCCAGACTGGCACACAGCATCCACCCTGAACTAAATTCACTCTACACCACTCCTGTTACTAATGACTGAGTTCAGTCTGCTTGCATGAACTGAGCAAAGAAGGAGATTGTTGTGGTGCATTGTCTTGCAGCAAAGGTATACCTTCAGTTGTGTTACATGAGGGGGCTAGAAGGGGCATTGGATGACCAAACACAGAGAAATGTTGTTCACTCATAATGTACTAACAGGATTTGACCCAGCCTAGCATTCCCCACAGGGCAATTTGGTGTGCAAAAACAAATACTCTTTGAAATGAATAGACTTTGAATAAATGTATGATACTTAGATGACACACGTAGACCATGCAGCACCCAGCAGTGTCCCTGAACAAGATTACATATCTTGAACACAACAACCACAATCCACTCTTGACAGTACCGTGACAGCTCCTAATCCTTATGGAGCTAGGTCGCATGTGTGTCACCTAACTGCAGGCCTGGTTCTAGCGAGTGGGCCAGCTGGGCCAGCCCCACCCAAACATGACCTTTGGCCCTCCCGGTCGGCAGAAGAGGCCATGAGGAAAGACAAACATTGTGGTGCTTTTTCACTTTGTTTACATTAATTACCAATCTGGGATAGCGTTGTCACATTTCCAAAAGACACTACGGGCTATTTGTTGTAGTTTTAAGGGTGTGCACAGGCATGTACATAATACAAATAGTACTATGAATAAAATTGTATGTATACATTTGTAACTGTTCTTACTATATTTAATAGTCAGGAATCTTTGCAGCTCTAGAATCAATTTAATAGTGGTTTCCATTAATATTTGCTGTTTGAATTAGGTACAGATACAGGCTAAACATTCTTGCTTTAGGTGGATTTGCTTATTTTTGCATCAGCTGGGACAATAAAATACCGGTGGTGCCAGTAAAAAATCGGCCAGGTGGCAACCCTAGTCAGGTGTAATTAAGGAACCTCTAAAACACATATTAAAGTGCATTGTTTTTATAAATACTGTTCTAAGTATGCACTGTAAAGGGAAACAATGCTGACTTTGGGTGATATTCTCTATGTTTACTCTGGTTGACACATTCAAATATTCATGTCGGAAGAAAACGGCAATGTGGCAACTGTACCTCATGTAGGAGGCAAGCTACAGTTAGGTGGTGTGTATGGGGAAGTGGGGTTAGGGTGTTACGTGCCAATGATGCAGCAGGTACAGTGGCACCGGAGCCCAAAGCTGTGAGAGTCCTTCTGCACCTCAAGTTATCAAACATAACATGTGTATTTTTTTAAATTCATGTTCACCCAAGGGTATCATGGCACTGAATAACTGATGTTTATTGTCACCCAACTCAATGGTACTCATTTTATATACTTCAGAAGGATGAAAGGCTGAGTGGACCCACCAGGATTTGAACCTGTGACCATAAGGTCAAACACAGGCCTCTACAGTGGACGCATTAATCCACCAGACCCGGCTGTTTCTGTGTGTGGATTCTGAAGGTGTTCACCTTCGCTGGAATGACACTAATGATCCACTAGTTTGCTCTTTGAAGACGTTCCTCTCTGACATCAACTATATATAGGCCTGCAATGGACCCACCCACTCCAAGGGTGCTATCCTTGACCTTATCATAGCTAGAGATCATATCATTCAACTGGGTGACATTGTTCCATGTAACTGGTCGGATCACCACCAAATCTCCTTTCACATTCAGGAAAAGGTTGTGCTCAGACAAGGTCACCCGTTCAAAAACAAGCACCTGCCTTGTAATCTGAGAGACATCAACATCTCTAACCTCTCCAACTTGAGCAAGAATCTTATAGAACCTCCCACTAACATGAATAATCTGGAAGAGTTGACAGATCATTACTTCAATGCCATGTCAAACATTCTCGACACTGCAGCCCAAAGCAACTCAAAAGTATTCCTTGAAAACAATCCAAACCTTTGTTCAATGGGGCCCTTAATGATGAACAATGGAATCTAAGGCTCTCAGAGCGACATTGGAGAAATGCCCCCTTCACCTCTAGTCTCAAACAGTTAAGGAAGATGAGAAGCTCTTATTACAAACACATTTGCATTGCTAAATCAGATCATTTCAGAGATCAGCTCAACAGCGCTAAAAACCACCCCAAAAAACAGTTTGATATTATCAAACAACAGGTTATCCTACTCCAGCAATCAAAACAGCTGGTCCGAGTGAGGAGGTCTTCTCAGCGCACTTTTCTGAAAATTCTAGGAGTATTGATTGGGAGCTGCAATGTGCCGCTGCTAACCTGTTGTCGATGAGCTCCTAGGATTCAACAGTTCCAGCAGCAGTGTGTGAGCCACTTTACACCACAGAGTGCACACCCAAAAACAATGCCTGCTAGAATACCTTCCTACTCCCGTACTTTGAGGAGTTGTCACATTCCTTGGCAGCTCTTAAACCATCCAACCATTTCAGTGATCCACTCCCCGCTAAGTTGTTCAAAGACCTCAACCTGGCCATTCTGCCTCTCTGGGCCAAGATCATCCAACAATCTCTCTTACATGGGAGGATCCCGACTGCCTTAAACTGGGGCAAGTCACACCCATCCACAAGAAGCCCAATGCAGACCTAACAGACCCCAATAACTACCGTCCGATCACCAACCTCATGTCTCTAGTGAAGTTGCCTGAGAAATGCGTTCATATACAGCTCTGCGACCACATCGAGAAATTTCAGCTCCTAGACCGACATCAGTCAGGCTTTAGATCAGGGCATAGTACAGAAACAGCGCTTACTCACATTGCCTTGAGAGCTCTTGACCAAGATACGCCTTGTCTTCTAATTCTTCTGGACTTGTCCTCTGCTTTTGACACTATCAAACATGATAACTTGATTAACCTTCTGCAATATAGGATGGGGTTATCTGGCTCTGTCTTAAATTGGTTCTCCTCCTTCTTACATAACCGAACACAAAGAATCAAAGTCAACCAATCTTTGGCTGCCAGCACTACGGTCACTATTAGGGTACCTCAATGATATGCTCTCTCGCCCACTCTCTTCAATCTTTTCATGGAACCACTAACTGCTATTCTGAACTGGTCAAACATTCAGTACCATGTGTACGCGGACGATACTCAACTGTATTTGAAGATCTCCTCTCCAGATGACATTAAAACTATTAATGGAGTGCTTCAAAAAACTCAACAATGGCTAACTCATAACCACCTGTTACTAAATTCCATCAAAACAGAATTTCTCCTGATTACCTCCCGCAATCAAGCGTCCCCAATGCAAAACTGGATCAAAAATATCTCTGCACTCAACTACACCCTGCATATGGTGGACTCCGCTTGTTCTCTAGGTGTCACTCTGGACAAATTTCTAAACATGCAAGGTCACATCAGTGCCACCATTAAGAGTGCCACTCACCAGCTCAACACTCTTAGGAACATCAAACCTTTCTAACTGCCCGGGGACATCAAGTCAGCAGTCCAATCCCTTGTTATCTTGCAAGTAGAATATGGCTTGGTGAACCTAACTGGGCTTCCTAAGTCTACGTTAGCTCTGCTAGGAGCCACTCTGAATGCCTCTGCCAGAGTAATCACAGGCTCCAGAAAGCATGATCATATTACACCTGACCTAATTCAACTTAACTGACTTTCCATTGAAGCAAGGATCCGCTTCAAGATAGCCTGTCTGACACATAAAGCTATACACTTTAATAGTCGCGCTTACCTGGCAAAGAAACTTGAGCTCTCTCGTTCCAGTCGAAACTTAAGAAGCTCCAATACCTTACTCCTGAAACCACCTAAATTCAACAAAAAAAGAACCTACAATCGCACCTTCTCAGGGCTGGTCCAAGAATCTGAAATGCCCTACCGAAGGAGATCAGAGCCAACCCCTCAACTGCTTA
The DNA here is from genome assembly GCF_964261635.1 of Lissotriton helveticus. Lineage (NCBI taxonomy): Eukaryota > Metazoa > Chordata > Amphibia > Caudata > Salamandridae > Lissotriton > Lissotriton helveticus. The sequence goes on along the minus strand of NC_136071.1, from coordinate 855,190,985 downwards.
ATTCAAGAAACAGGTTAAATGGCTACATTTGGAAGAACTTCAGGACCAATAGCTTCTATGTCCTGGGAATGTCACTTCCCCCTAGTGCTGGACAATCAGCTTTACTTTGTGTATTGAAATGTACATGCTTGACAATCTTTATGTTTTGAAATATGTACCTGACAATCATTTTCTTTTTTACAATGGATTTGAAATGTATTTTCGCGTTCATTGGACATAGTGCGCTGCTAAAACTGCTTGGCTCGTCTAGTCGGGCTTTCCTATTTGATCCAATCAAAAAAGAGGGGCAAGATGAAGGTACTAGTTGGGTTCACCCTCCAATGTACATGTAGTTCACAAAAAATCTGTAAATGTCAGATTTAAAAAAAACTAACCAAGGAAATGGTTTGCTTTGACGAAGTAAGTTTTGTTTTCCTTAACAGGTTCCTCCTGACATTTTAAATCACTATTTTTTCTATTTTTCTGTTTCTTTGAGCATTTGCCATCCACGTTATAGGCAGACACAGCAATATGTTTTGCTGGTAGTTCTCTTATTTTCTCCACTATGCTCACAGTTAACTACAATGCTTTGTATCTCTTTAGGGTATGATTACAAGCCCCTCTACCCCGGCAGACCATGAGGCATAGTACTGCCAAAGTATAAGTATGTTCCAGAAGTTTTGAGAACAGTACGTGTTTATATGTTGTATGTCATAGGAGCTCATTCTTACCTGCTGACACCTGTTGCTTGCCGCTGCTGAGTACAGGCCTTTGATGCTTGGAGGGGCCAAAGCCTTGCCGCAGATCGCCTCTTTGGTGATTACGGTGCCACAAGGGGTAGGCACTACAATTCCCAGCAGCCTTAGCCCGTGCATGCCGCCCACGTCATCAGGTGTGTCAGGAGGTGCAAAAAAAGAGGTCAGGGCTCCCGCTGCGCGGGAGCTCATTCTTACCTGCTGACACCCGTTGCTTGCCACTGCGGAGTACAGGTGTTCGACGCTTGGAGGGGCCACAGCCTTGCCGCAGATCGCCTCTTTAGTGATTACGGTACCACGAGGGGGAGGCACCACAATTCCCAGCAATTCCCAGCAGCCTTAGCGGCGTGCACGCCGCCCACGTCATCAGATGCGCCAGGAGGTGCACAAAAGGAACCCAGGGCTCCCGTGCGGGGGGGGGCACGTGGGCGTGCCCGGGCGAAGCCAGAGCGTAGGGTAGGCCCGTCCACGCGCGTCAGAGCATGTAAGAGGCCGGGCCGGGCCATATTATTGACACTTTGCACCTGGGGTGCCTCCGCCCCTGCCCAAACATGAAAGCTACAGTGTTACTAATTTCATGCTCACATTAGCTCTTGGGAAGCAAAATGAGCAAGCAAAGGACTATCAGTGGACAGGGAGTTGTGGGGACACTGGATGCCTTTCTGTTGCGGGCAGAATCAGCGCTTATTCTCGAAATTGCACTCACAGAGCGGAGTCTATCGCTGGAACCCCAGCTCTTTCAAAGTTGGGTTCCACCTTTAGACCCTCTTCTGCTAATTGGCTCGGAGGGCGTATCCCACCAAAGTGACAAGTTCATACCCACAGAGCTAGATCCAGAGCCCTCCACTTTCGCTGAACCAATAGGTATATCAAGCAGGCCTAATGTAATCACTAAGGGCCAAAAGGCTAGAAAATGCCATGGCAATAGTCATGAACCCCCACCAAAAAAGAGGAAGGGCCGGGGCCCACAGAAGCAGATCCAAACTCCGTCAAGTCGCAAAACTAAAGCCGGGGAGAGACTGTGTAGAGAGGGCCCACCATAATTTCATCGCCCAAGGTACCCACGGCTCCAGACAGAGCACTCCCTTGCCACCTTGAGGAGTATTTCTGGAAAAGACTAAAAACAGTGGTAACAGCCTTGCTGGGCCCTCTGCTCCAAAAACTGTCCACTTCGGAAAGCAGATTACTTAACTTAAAGGGACAAGTCAGCAGCCTTTTCTCGGGTCAACACGACACATGTCGATGCAGAGGCACCGAGACACTGACTACAAGAGGGAAGGAACCTGCAGTTGGTCACTCAACTGTAGGTCCGGTCAGCTGGGATGACCCTCGCACAGGTTCCTCCTGACATTTCAAATCACTATTTTTTCTATTTTTCTGTTTCTTTGAGCATCTGCCATCCACGTTATGGGCAGACACAGCAATATGTTTTGCTGGTAGTTCTCTTATTTTCTCCACTATGCTCACAGTTAACTACAATGCTTTGTATCTCTTTAGGGTATGACTACAAGCCCCTCTACCCCGGCAGACCATGAGGCATAGTACTGCCTAAGCATAAGTATGTTCCAGAAGTTTTGAGAACATTACGTGTTTATATGTTGTATGTCATGGAAGCTCATTCTTACCTGCTGACACCTGTTGCTTGCCGCTGCTGAGTACAGGCCTTCGACGCTTGGAGGGGCCAAAGCCTTGCCGCAGATCGCCTCTTTGGTGATTACGGTGCCACGAGGGGTAGGCACTACAATTCCCAGCAGCCTTAGCCCATGCATGCCGCCCACGTCATCAGGTGTGCCAGGAGGTGCAAAAAAAGAGGTCAGGGCTCCCGCTGCGCGGGAGCTCATTCTTACCTGCTGACACCCGTTGCTTGCCACTGCTGAGTACGGGTGTTCGACGCTTGGAGGGGCCACAGCCTTGCCGCAGATCGCCTCTTTAGTGATTACGGTACCACGAGGGGGAGGCACCACAATGCCCAGCAATTCCCAGCAGCCTTAGCGGCGTGCACGCCGCCCACGTCATCAGATGCGCCAGGAGGTGCACAAAAGGAACCCAGGGCTCCCGTGCGGGGGGGCACGTGGGCGTGCCCGGGCGATGCCAGAGCGAAGGGTAGGCCCGTCTACGCCCGTCAGAGCATGTAAGAGGCTGGGCCGGGCCATATTATTGACACTTTGCACCTCGGGTGCCTCCGCCCCTGCCCAAACATGAAAGTTACAGTGTTACTAATTTCATGCTCACATTAGCTCTTGGGAAGCAAAATGAGCAAGCAAAGGACTATCAGTGGACAGGGAGTTGTGGGGACACTGGATGCCTTTCTGTTGCGCGCTGAATCAGCGCTTATTCTCGAAATTGCACTCACAGAGCGGAGTCGATCGCTGGAACCCCAGCTCTTTCAAAGTCGGGTTCCACCTTTAGACGCTCTTCTGCTAACTGACTCGGGGGGCGTATCCCACCAAAGTAACAAGTTCATACCCACAGAGCTAGATCCAGAGCCCTCCACTTTCGCTGAACCAATAGGTATATAAGCAGGCCTAATGTAATCACTAGGGGCCAAAAGGCTAGAAAATGCCATGGCAATAGTCATGAACCCCCACCAAAAAAGAGGAAGGGCCGGGGCCCACAGAAGCAGATCCAAAATCCATCAAGTCGCAAAACTAAAGCGGGGAGAGACTGTGTAGAGAGGGCCCACCATAATTTCATCGCCCAAGGTACCCACGGCTCCAGACAGAGCACTCCCTTGCCACCTTGTGGAGTATTTCTGGGAAAGACTAAAAACAGTGGTAACAGCCTTGCTGGGTCCTCTGCTCCAAAAACTGTCCACTTCGGAAAGCAGATTACTTAACTTAAAGGGACCAGTCAGCAGCCTTTTCTCAGGTCAACGCGACACATGTCGATGCAGAAGCACCGAGACACTGACTACGAGAGGGAAGGAACCTGCAGTTGGTCACTCAACTGTAGGTCCGGTCAGCCGGGATGACCCCCGCACTCTGGCATCCATAGTACCACATTAACAAATCCAGTCCAGTCTTGCCATTCGCACTTAAGGGCTTTATCATCCCCACATGCTCAAGAAGGTCTTTTGGGTGGTTCAGAGGGTCCTATTGCTGCTTGTACGCAACATGCAATACCCTCATACAGGACTTCCGCCAACAGGGGAATCTCTCTAGAAGGCAAAGAGGAGAGACAGAAAAAAGCGCTGACCCAACGAAGACCTAACCAGGGAGATTTTACTAACTCCAACACAACCTTATACTTCCCGCCAGAGGCAACTCTTTAGTCTTACACGGTTGTGCTGGCAAATGTTCCATCTTTACCACCCAATCTCTTTAAACACTGGTCCACATTAAAAACAAGTCATTACATCTGTTCAGCACAAGGACTGGCATTAACCAAGCGCTTTTCTCAGAGTTCAAAATGGTGCGAAGAATAGTTTGGGTAGGTAAGTCAACTAAGTCTCTTGCGGGTGACTGTGTAGTTTTATCATTTGGGTCTCTAGGTCTGGTACAGTCCATCTTTGACAGGGCTGGTAATGGTTGATTTCAACATCATTTATTTTCTCAGGCACCGGTATAGGAATGCAAGGCTGTGTGTACGTTTTGACCTGGCCGGTGATTGCCCAACCCCCTTCCAATAAGGAAGGGGGTTAGTCAAGGTTGTATCCTGGCCCCCTTTCTTTTTAACCTTTATAATAATGGCCTGGGTGAGGCGCTGCTTAAAGGCAACCAAATTCCCCCCAGGTAGCAGGTCACCCTATACCAGCCCTCCTGAACGCAGATGACACAGTATTGAAGTCACATACACAATTAGGATTGCAGATTGCAGCTTTTCCATGTTCATGAGTAATCTAGGTCTTAGAGTTAATATCTCAAAGACCTATATTATGAGGTGTAGGCGTGGTAATCAGAGGTGCAGGGACATGTTTGTGGATGGCCAGAAGCTGGGGGTCGCCAGGAGTTTTTCTTATCTTGGTATACTTTTTATTCACAATGGACTATGGGCCCAAACTATTTTAACTAAAAACAAAAACATTTGCTTTTTTAAGAACAACTTCCGCCATTGCTAGCTTTGCCAAAAAGCTGGATAGGAGACCACCAGTAGAGCTCATGCAGATCTACAAAGCAAAATGTATCACCACTGCCATGTATGGGGCAGGGTTGTGGGGTTTTACGAACACACTTCCATTGCAGGTGGTGGAAAATTCCTTCTTAAGATATATTTTAAGTGTGCCTTGGGCACCTCCTTATATGTTTGTCATGCGGAGTTGGGGTTACCGGTTATTACCGATCTTATTAAAACAGAGCCTATTCTCTTGTGGCATAGAATATGGTCCAAAGATGAGACAAAGTTAAACAGGGACATTCTATTGGACAGTATGAACCTGGAGGGGGCCCTAAAGATTTTGTGTATTAAATATGTCAGAAATGTTATGAATGATTTGGGCCACTTAAAGTATCTTATTGACCCCAGCACCATCCAGTCGATCTCGAGAAAACAGTTGAAAAAAGAGGCTCTTATGTTGTCTGGACACACAATGATTGTCGGCCGAGATTGTCAAGCAGTCTGTCCAGCATAACCAGCCAATCTTAACTTCCTTCAGTGTCCAACCGTATGAAAAATGTGTACCAGGGGGATACAATAGGTTTTTATTGACTAGATTCAGGCTGGGGATTTTTCATAGACTTGTTAGCGTCCCTAAAATGAATGATTGGGCCAGGGAATTACAAGTATGCTCCTGCGATAACCTCTCTGAACAATCTACGATACACATAGTTTTATTCTGTACATTTTACATGGAACTAAGGAAAATTTGGATAATTCCAAATTTAAAATCCATGGGGATTCGGTAGTGCCATCCAGCGTTCATCAATCTGCAGTTTCTGGACAATGTACATAATGTATGGAGGATCTCAATGTATTTAAAGAAGGTTCTTTGGCAAAGGAAATCTATTGTGATCTAATTAGTGAATTTTAAAGTAGCACTGGATCATTATCATTTAAAAAATGTATTCTGAACTTCGCAATTGTTTGTGGTCTTTTATGTGCTTTATGATTGTATGTAATCGCAATCAAATAAACCTAATTTTGACTTGACTTGACTTGTATGTCATGTGGAGTCCAGTTTATTCACAAGTGTTTTTAAAGTTATATCCCTGAAGCTAACTATGATTTCTCACAAAGGAGACGTCTGATGTGTTTTATTATGTCACATTAGATTAAAGCACTAATTAATTATTATCTCTAAGGGCACCAACTATAGAGGAGCACATTGATGCACATAATGCTAACTTTTCATTCTGTTTTATTCCCTGTACAGATATTACGAGTCAAAGACTAAACCGTATATATTTTGAATTCGGTGCTTACACATTAGGTTTGCATCCTCACTTTATTATAGGTTTTCACAAGGAGTGGCATGCATGGGGCTGGTCCCTGTGTGGTCCTGAAGAAGAGGTTTAGGGGATACCTCGAAACATGTCGACCGAATATTAGGGTCTGTATACACATAACAGTTATGTCTTTTCCCTACTATTTAACCCCTTTTTATTCTTACCAACTAGGAGCGAGAATATAATATTCGCGTACTAGCTCGGTATTTTTAACATCACTTTCACCACTCCACATACACTTCACTACACATTTCTTCACAATCAAGTGCTCCTACGTAGTTCCGCAAGTCGCAGCGTGCCCCAAGCAGGCTTGTTTGGGATGGCCCCAATGATGAAGCATGTCACCTAGGGGCAACCCTGGGTGAGTGAGGGGACTCAAGAAAAGAATTGTATTTTCTTTGAACAGGGGTCTTGTTTTTTCGTGCAATTATCAGAATCCCCATTCCCTTGGTTATGTTTTTTTAATCTGACATTTACAGATTTTTTGTGAACTTTCCTATTTGATCACCTGCTACCTCATCTTCCCTGAGCACCCACATGTTCCTTTATAACTCAGGTTTCTCCTATGCTGCCTTTTGTATTGTACTTTTATGTATCTTCACGTCATCATTCATTTTCTTCTTTTTACAGCGCTCTGATACCCATCTGGGTCTTGTTCGCGCTTCATAAAACTTTACAAATAAATAAATAATGTATTTTAGTCTGTGTATGATGCAGACAGTAATATACTGTAGGTTGTGGCATACATTATATTATTAAAAAACAATACACGTATGTGGAGGGTCACGGGGAATATTTAATGACCTGTCTGCTCGTCCCCCAATTGACGATATATAACACACAACAGAGCTGACCAGGTCTGGAAACAGTGTGTAGCTGTACTTGCGAAAGTGCAAAGAATGGATGCATGCATGGACAGATGATGTTGAGAGTCACTGACTAGATAAATCCCATCAGACCACCCATTGTGGCGGAATTTGCGTCATGTGGGATATCTACTGATCATTCCAAAACACAACCGACCCAGTAGTGTCGATGTGGAAACGGATGTCAGAAAACTAGCCGTGATATTCAACATGAAGTGATGTTTACTAAAGTGCAGTGCTCAAATAATAATAGTGAGATAAAATTGACTACAGGGGCGTTGTAAAATATTCAAAACTCAATCCTTGTGTCAAGAGTAAAAAACACGCCGAGTAATGAAATTACCCTCTGGCGTTGTGTGAATCGGTCGACATGTTTCAGCCTCAGGGGCATTGCCCCGGCTTTCTTCAGGACCATGACTAGAAATGCTACTGCAAACATGATTGACAATATTATATCAACAAGAGACAATGTACTTAACATGGGTACATATCTACCAGGAACCATCACATTTGAATGACCACTGGAAGGAAAAGGAAAACATCTTCTTCCTAAAGAAACAAAAAATTTGTTTTACAAAAACACCCGCTATCAATGATACAAACATCTAAATACACATAAGCCGCACAGGCAGAACACACTTGCATGAATGATTCGCATTCAGCATAATATGAAAAGCTTAATAGCTCAAACAACATGAGGCATTTCCTCATGGTGCTACTCACCCAGCTTTGTGTGGATGAAGACCTCACCTCACCCGGCAACCGCTCGGGAATATGAGGCCCCGCTCTATAGTGTAGAAAAAGGAAACCATGAGTACACAGCTCTATGGTATCCAAGCCAAATGCTCTACACCCAAACCCAACAAACGTGTGCTAGTTCGCCCACTATACAACCTTGCAGAACCTACATTCATGTCCATGTGACAAAAGTAAGTGCCCAGATCTATAATACCTTTAATATCCTAGGGCACGGATAAATACTCATGACCACCTATAAGTGTGTCACTAATAGGTCAAAGAAACTTATCTATTACACACTTGTCTATAAAACACAGTATATATTTCTATGTGCCCCTAAACTTAAGAATGGGGACTGTGCATACTGAAGGGCTAATTAGATACCCAGTGACAAGAGACCACCCAGCCTCCAGTGAGACCCCAAGTGTAATGGGTATTAGGGTCATAAGCACGAAGTGTCTAAACCGGTCTGCTTGTTAAAGGTTAACTGCAGCATACAACCTAACCCCACTGGAAACCAGCAAGAGACTAACCTGTCCGTCGGTGCCTCTGTTGAGAAAAACGAGCGGAAGTGGAGGTGTTCGGTAGGGACCAACCCCCCTACTTTTATAGCCACCATTAATGAATTTAAGTGGCAATCACGTCCAGAGAAGATCCCAATCTCCGGAGGTCGGCGTGTAAAGAGAGACACTCCTCGCGCGCGCATGCGCGATGGCTTTAGGCAGGTTGTAAGCGTCTGCGTGAACGGAGAGACACTGCTCCCGCGCACATGCGCGGTGAGATGCCGAGTGGTTCGTTTTGTATATTGACGAACCAGCAACTAAAGGAGAGGGGAGATAGAAAGGAAAAAAGAAGAAAGAAGCAGACACTTAAAGCTTCAATCTCGCGGGTGAAGTTAGATCCATGGACACCCGAATTTTAGATTATTGGTTGAATTAACCACCATACACTGAGTATAGTGATTCATGGGGTCACAGAGCCACCCTAGAATCATATATATGACCGGGTGTGTGTGACCTGCGCCCAATGTAGATCTACAAGGGTCAAATCAAACTGAGGTATGCATGTCCTGCACTCAATGTAGATTTACACGAGTCAAATTTAACTGAGAAATCTCGTGTGCAGTACTTGTGGTGTACAAAGACTGCACCCCGAAGCAGAACAAATAAAAATCATAGCTCTATCCAGAGTCACTCTTGGGTGAAATAAAACATCCATCCCATACGATCTCTCAACCAGAAGGCTTTGACTTCAGTCAGTAAACAGTTGAGACATCGTGCTGAGTCTCAATAGGGGAAAGCACAACGTAGCCCTTGTACAAGATCTTTATGCTCATGAATTATGAGAGATTAATGATGGTCTCATGTATTAAAACAGATGGTAGGTCTTATAACAGGTTGTAAGAAGGGAAACATGCACAATTATGTTAGGTGAGCTTCATGGGTGCAACCAAAAGTGCGTTGCACCTCTCAAAAAGACCCGCAACTAAACAGTTGCTCTAAATACTAAAAAACAATACACGTATGTGGAGGGTCACGGGGAATATTTAATGACCTGTCTGCTCGTCCCCCAATTGACGATATATAACACACAACAGAGCTGACCAGGTCTGGAAACAGTGTGTAGCTGTACTTGCGAAAGTGCAAAGAATGGATGCATGCATGGACAGATGATGTTGAGAGTCACTGACTAGATAAATCCCATCAGACCACCCATTGTGGCGGAATTTGCGTCATGTGGGATATCTACTGATCATTCCAAAACACAACCGACCCAGTAGTGTCGATGTGGAAACGGATGTCAGAAAACTAGCCGTGATATTCAACATGAAGTGATGTTTACTAAAGTGCAGTGCTCAAATAATAATAGTGAGATAAAATTGACTACAGGGGCGTTGTAAAATATTCAAAACTCAATCCTTGTGTCAAGAGTAAAAAACACGCCGAGTAATGAAATTACCCTCTGGCGTTGTGTGAATCGGTCGACATGTTTCAGCCTCAGGGGCATTGCCCCGGCTTTCTTCAGGACCATGACTAGAAATGCTACTGCAAACATGATTGACAATATTATATCAACAAGAGACAATGTACTTAACATGGGTACATATCTACCAGGAACCATCACATTTGAATGACCACTGGAAGGAAAAGGAAAACATCTTCTTCCTAAAGAAACAAAAAATTTGTTTTACAAAAACACCCGCTATCAATGATACAAACATCTAAATACACATAAGCCGCACAGGCAGAACACACTTGCATGAATGATTCGCATTCAGCATAATATGAAAAGCTTAATAGCTCAAACAACATGAGGCATTTCCTCATGGTGCTACTCACCCAGCTTTGTGTGGATGAAGACCTCACCTCACCCGGCAACCGCTCGGGAATATGAGGCCCCGCTCTATAGTGTAGAAAAAGGAAACCATGAGTACACAGCTCTATGGTATCCAAGCCAAATGCTCTACACCCAAACCCAACAAACGTGTGCTAGTTCGCCCACTATACAACCTTGCAGAACCTACATTCATGTCCATGTGACAAAAGTAAGTGCCCAGATCTATAATACCTTTAATATCCTAGGGCACGGATAAATACTCATGACCACCTATAAGTGTGTCACTAATAGGTCAAAGAAACTTATCTATTACACACTTGTCTATAAAACACAGTATATATTTCTATGTGCCCCTAAACTTAAGAATGGGGACTGTGCATACTGAAGGGCTAATTAGATACCCAGTGACAAGAGACCACCCAGCCTCCAGTGAGACCCCAAGTGTAATGGGTATTAGGGTCATAAGCACGAAGTGTCTAAACCGGTCTGCTTGTTAAAGGTTAACTGCAGCATACAACCTAACCCCACTGGAAACCAGCAATAGACTAACCTGTCCGTCGGTGCCTCTGTTGAGAAAAACGAGCGGAAGTGGAGGTGTTCGGTAGGGACCAACCCCCCTACTTTTATAGCCACCATTAATGAATTTAAGTGGCAATCACGTCCAGAGAAGATCCCAATCTCCGGAGGTCGGCGTGTAAAGAGAGACACTCCTCGCGCGCGCATGCGCGATGGCTTTAGGCAGGTTGTAAGCGTCTGCGTGAACGGAGAGACACTGCTCCCGCGCACATGCGCGGTGAGATGCCGAGTGGTTCGTTTTGTATATTGACGAACCAGCAACTAAAGGAGAGGGGAGATAGAAAGGAAAAAAGAAGAAAGAAGCAGACACTTAAAGCTTCAATCTCGCGGGTGAAGTTAGATCCATGGACACCCGAATTTTAGATTATTGGTTGAATTAACCACCATACACTGAGTATAGTGATTCATGGGGTCACAGAGCCACCCTAGAATCATATATATGACCGGGTGTGTGTGACCTGCGCCCAATGTAGATCTACAAGGGTCAAATCAAACTGAGGTATGCATGTCCTGCACTCAATGTAGATTTACACGAGTCAAATTTAACTGAGAAATCTCGTGTGCAGTACTTGTGGTGTACAAAGACTGCACCCCGAAGCAGAACAAATAAAAATCATAGCTCTATCCAGAGTCACTCTTGGGTGAAATAAAACATCCATCCCATACGATCTCTCAACCAGAAGGCTTTGACTTCAGTCAGTAAACAGTTGAGACATCGTGCTGAGTCTCAATAGGGGAAAGCACAACGTAGCCCTTGTACAAGATCTTTATGCTCATGAATTATGAGAGATTAATGATGGTCTCATGTATTAAAACAGATGGTAGGTCTTATAACAGGTTGTAAGAAGGGAAACATGCACAATTATGTTAGGTGAGCTTCATGGGTGCAACCAAAAGTGCGTTGCACCTCTCAAAAAGACCCGCAACTAAACAGTTGCTCTAAATACTAAAAAACAATACACGTATGTGGAGGGTCACGGGGAATATTTAATGACCTGTCTGCTCGTCCCCCAATTGACGATATATAACACACAACAGAGCTGACCAGGTCTGGAAACAGTGTGTAGCTGTACTTGCGAAAGTGCAAAGAATGGATGCATGCATGGACAGATGATGTTGAGAGTCACTGACTAGATAAATCCCATCAGACCACCCATTGTGGCGGAATTTGCGTCATGTGGGATATCTACTGATCATTCCAAAACACAACCGACCCAGTAGTGTCGATGTGGAAACGGATGTCAGAAAACTAGCCGTGATATTCAACATGAAGTGATGTTTACTAAAGTGCAGTGCTCAAATAATAATAGTGAGATAAAATTGACTACAGGGGCGTTGTAAAATATTCAAAACTCAATCCTTGTGTCAAGAGTAAAAAACACGCCGAGTAATGAAATTACCCTCTGGCGTTGTGTGAATCGGTCGACATGTTTCAGCCTCAGGGGCATTGCCCCGGCTTTCTTCAGGACCATGACTAGAAATGCTACTGCAAACATGATTGACAATATTATATCAACAAGAGACAATGTACTTAACATGGGTACATATCTACCAGGAACCATCACATTTGAATGACCACTGGAAGGAAAAGGAAAACATCTTCTTCCTAAAGAAACAAAAAATTTGTTTTACAAAAACACCCGCTATCAATGATACAAACATCTAAATACACATAAGCCGCACAGGCAGAACACACTTGCATGAATGATTCGCATTCAGCATAATATGAAAAGCTTAATAGCTCAAACAACATGAGGCATTTCCTCATGGTGCTACTCACCCAGCTTTGTGTGGATGAAGACCTCACCTCACCCGGCAACCGCTCGGGAATATGAGGCCCCGCTCTATAGTGTAGAAAAAGGAAACCATGAGTACACAGCTCTATGGTATCCAAGCCAAATGCTCTACACCCAAACCCAACAAACGTGTGCTAGTTCGCCCACTATACAACCTTGCAGAACCTACATTCATGTCCATGTGACAAAAGTAAGTGCCCAGATCTATAATACCTTTAATATCCTAGGGCACGGATAAATACTCATGACCACCTATAAGTGTGTCACTAATAGGTCAAAGAAACTTATCTATTACACACTTGTCTATAAAACACAGTATATATTTCTATGTGCCCCTAAACTTAAGAATGGGGACTGTGCATACTGAAGGGCTAATTAGATACCCAGTGACAAGAGACCACCCAGCCTCCAGTGAGACCCCAAGTGTAATGGGTATTAGGGTCATAAGCACGAAGTGTCTAAACCGGTCTGCTTGTTAAAGGTTAACTGCAGCATACAACCTAACCCCACTGGAAACCAGCAATAGACTAACCTGTCCGTCGGTGCCTCTGTTGAGAAAAACGAGCGGAAGTGGAGGTGTTCGGTAGGGACCAACCCCCCTACTTTTATAGCCACCATTAATGAATTTAAGTGGCAATCACGTCCAGAGAAGATCCCAATCTCCGGAGGTCGGCGTGTAAAGAGAGACACTCCTCGCGCGCGCATGCGCGATGGCTTTAGGCAGGTTGTAAGCGTCTGCGTGAACGGAGAGACACTGCTCCCGCGCACATGCGCGGTGAGATGCCGAGTGGTTCGTTTTGTATATTGACGAACCAGCAACTAAAGGAGAGGGGAGATAGAAAGGAAAAAAGAAGAAAGAAGCAGACACTTAAAGCTTCAATCTCGCGGGTGAAGTTAGATCCATGGACACCCGAATTTTAGATTATTGGTTGAATTAACCACCATACACTGAGTATAGTGATTCATGGGGTCACAGAGCCACCCTAGAATCATATATATGACCGGGTGTGTGTGACCTGCGCCCAATGTAGATCTACAAGGGTCAAATCAAACTGAGGTATGCATGTCCTGCACTCAATGTAGATTTACACGAGTCAAATTTAACTGAGAAATCTCGTGTGCAGTACTTGTGGTGTACAAAGACTGCACCCCGAAGCAGAACAAATAAAAATCATAGCTCTATCCAGAGTCACTCTTGGGTGAAATAAAACATCCATCCCATACGATCTCTCAACCAGAAGGCTTTGACTTCAGTCAGTAAACAGTTGAGACATCGTGCTGAGTCTCAATAGGGGAAAGCACAACGTAGCCCTTGTACAAGATCTTTATGCTCATGAATTATGAGAGATTAATGATGGTCTCATGTATTAAAACAGATGGTAGGTCTTATAACAGGTTGTAAGAAGGGAAACATGCACAATTATGTTAGGTGAGCTTCATGGGTGCAACCAAAAGTGCGTTGCACCTCTCAAAAAGACCCGCAACTAAACAGTTGCTCTACCGAACACCTCCACTTCCGCTCGTTTTTCTCAACAGAGGCACCGACGGACAGGTTAGTCTCTTGCTGGTTTCCAGTGGGGTTAGGTTGTATGCTGCAGTTAACCTTTAACAAGCAGACCGGTTTAGACACTTCGTGCTTATGACCCTAATACCCATTACACTTGGGGTCTCACTGGAGGCTGGGTGGTCTCTTGTCACTGGGTATCTAATTATCTAATTAGCCCTTCAGTATGCACAGTCCCCATTCTTAAGTTTAGGGGCACATAGAAATATATACTGTGTTTTATAGACAAGTGTGTAATAGATAAGTTTCTTTGACCTATTAGTGACACACTTATAGGTGGTCATGAGTATTTATCCGTGCCCTAGGATATTAAAGGTATTATAGATCTGGGCACTTACTTTTGTCACATGGACATGAATGTAGGTTCTGCAAGGTTGTATAGTGGGCGAACTAGCACACGTTTGTTGGGTTTGGGTGTAGAGCATTTGGCTTGGATACCATAGAGCTGTGTACTCATGGTTTCCTTTTTCTACACTATAGAGCGGGGCCTCATATTCCCGAGCGGTTGCCGGGTGAGGTGAGGTCTTCATCCACACAAAGCTGGGTGAGTAGCACCATGAGGAAATGCCTCATGTTGTTTGAGCTATTAAGCTTTTCATATTATGCTGAATGCGAATCATTCATGCAAGTGTGTTCTGCCTGTGCGGCTTATGTGTATTTAGATGTTTGTATCATTGATAGCGGGTGTTTTTGTAAAACAAATTTTTTGTTTCTTTAGGAAGAAGATGTTTTCCTTTTCCTTCCAGTGGTCATTCAAATGTGATGGTTCCTGGTAGATATGTACCCATGTTAAGTACATTGTCTCTTGTTGATATAATATTGTCAATCATGTTTGCAGTAGCATTTCTAGTCATGGTCCTGAAGAAAGCCGGGGCAATGCCCCTGAGGCTGAAACATGTCGACCGATTCACACAACGCCAGAGGTTAATTTCATTACTCGGCGTGTTTTTTACTCTTGACACAAGGATTGAGTTTTGAATATTTTACAACGCCCCTGTAGTCAATTTTATCTCACTATTATTATTTGAGCACTGCACTTTAGTAAACATCACTTCATGTTGAATATCACGGCTAGTTTTCTGACATCCGTTTCCACATCGACACTACTGGGTCGGTTGTGTTTTGGAATGATCAGTAGATATCCCACATGACGCAAATTCCGCCACAATGGGTGGTCTGATGGGATTTATCTAGTCAGTGACTCTCAACATCATCTGTCCATGCATGCATCCATTCTTTGCACTTTCGCAAGTACAGCTACACACTGTTTCCAGACCTGGTCAGCTCTGTTGTGTGTTATATACATTATATTATTCCCATAGTGGCAGTGCATGCCTCATTGCATAAGCTGCCACAAGGGAATCATAAATGTCCGACCATTATCTAAGAATAAATGTGGAATTATCCTCTTCAGATGAACACATAATTTTTCATGCAAAACTAAGAAAAACGATTTATGATCTCCTTTCATAAGAGGTCAGCACCCTAATACAAGTGGTATCTAAAACAGACATTTTTCAATGCTCTGTTATTGTATTAGTCATGTTTTATTATGGCTTTTAATATAACTTCAGCGATGTCAATTATTGTGATGTTATAAGGGTTAAGGTCATGTGACATCTAGGAAGATTGAGGGTCAAAGGTCTAATGATGTCACCTCTTGTGAATTCATTAAGGTCAAGGATGTGTGATTTTATTTCCACTACCCCTGGCATTTTGGGGAATCGATGTCCATGTGTAACTCTAGGGCTTGTGGTCTACCTTCGTAATTTTAATAAATTGGGCCCGCATTGGCCCACCCAAACACACCCTTGGCTCACCCAGATAAAAATTCCTGGAACCAGGCCTGCCTAACTGATATGACTATTACAGCTTTTGGCAAATGCAAACTGTCTGCCATCTTAGGTACAATGTTAGCTGTGTCATATCCTATCTCAGAATCATCACAAGCCTGAAATGTCAACATTTAGAACTCGTGCCCATATGTGAAATGCACTAGCAAGTTGCTCATTTGTGTGGAAAAGGTAGACATATCCTCATGATACACATCCCTATGACTATACACAAACAAACCCTTGTCAAACTAGAATATACAATAGGTTTCATCGTAGGAACAACATAAAGCTTGTCACAATGCAAAAAACAAGTAGAATAAACCACAAAACCACAAGCCAGAAGTACTAGGCATTGGGTCTTGGTCACAGTTAGCATGACACACATCCTCTATGGCCATGTAGACACACTCAACTTCGCTTATCTCACAAATACTCATTGAAAAGCTTGGACAACATATTGAAACTAACATTAGCCTGGGATAGGCTATATATCCCCTATCCTGCTTCTTACCATACTTTGGTCTGGTGCATCATGACTCTGGGTGTATGAGTAAACACATGGCCATTTGTGCCCTAATACAGAATCCAACGTAATATCACAAAAGAATGATGTGGCCTATGTCCAGTTCACCGATTTGGGAAATGCCTAGACTCTCACACTCTAACTGTGGCATAAGGCCAGATTGATATGTACATTATAACACTAGGTACTGTACAACTCTACAATCACAGCATGTTATCACTAGCATTCTAATTGTGTGACAACCATTTGTGTACCATATGCTGTGTACACATGTAACTAACACATACAACAATTGTGTCCCTGTAAGGACAGTATACACTGTAACATACTGAGACATGTCCCGGACACACACACCAGCCACATGATGTACCCAAACAAAATCAGGATGCAATGACTGACATCTAATGTTAAAGGCACTGGATAATACAGACCACAGACACCTTGCCCAATAGGAATATCTGTAGAAAGGGGAGTCCTGGAAGGCAACAGGGTCGGGACACTGTCAGAAACAAACCCACCTTACAGTCACCATAGGCACAGGAAATGTATTATATGGGTCAACAGCCTTGAAAGGTTATTGGGCTACAGTGGCATGCCACCTGTGGCAAGGTTGTCATTGCAACTAGTCAACCAGCTCGATAGAAGGCACAGATATGTGTCCACCACTATCAAGTCACATACAACAATTGTACCATTACTTTGTGTACATTTGTGTGACCAAAGTCACTACCATGTAGTCAAAGTCCTTATCTATCCAGGTGTATTGATGCGACAGTTGTCTTTCAGCCCATTATAAACATATGCAGCATGCTTCTCCTAAACTATTGTACTTTGCCATGCTTTCACTATGTTGACATCTGTCAGCATGAACTATGAGGAAGTGTGATTTCCAAAACAAAGCATTGTGACTTCATGTCACACTCATGGAAAAAACTAATGTTGACATTGCCACTCAGCCAATGTAAGCACAAAAAGCTAGACTACATTCTAATACTCCATGGACCATATGCTATCCATGCCATACTAACATCATTGTATACTTGCATAACAATTTACACATGAATGATAATTAACAACAAATCCATTTTGGGGAGACACAAATCTGAAAACAAAATTAGAACATGCTTTATTTAGCAAAATAAGTGGAACATTAAAATAAGAAAAAGGCCAATGGCCAGTACAATGTAGTTCCTTGCTTTCATGGGCCACAAACATCATGCCATCTTCTCTTGCCTGCACTGGTGCTGCAAAGGGTAACTTCCCATAGGAGGGGCATCTAGAGAGCAGCCAGGCACTAAGGGAGGAAGACTAGGGAGGACTGGGTTGAGTTTTGGGAAGGATGGAATCTGAAGTGGGGTGACAACTTCAGTGCTAGGGTAAGATGGAGGGGGGACAATTGCAGTGGTAGGGTCAGATGGAAAAGGGTGGGACAACTGTAGTGGGAGGGCTAGATGGGGGATGGGCTGGGCTTCACAAGTTTAGGGATACAATAATATTTAAGGGTCTGCAAGGGATTAGGGAGGGCAGGTGATTTCTTGGGGCTAGATGTTTGGGGTGTGGTGGTACTGGGGTGGGATGTTGAAGTCAGGGTTTCAGTAGGGGGTTAGGACTTTTTGGATCGGGGGATTTCTTTTGGTGAAAGCTTTGCAGGTTCTTTTTTGGAGGCGGGCTGGGATGGGTCTGAAGTGAATGGCAGGGGCGGCAGGGTCATTTTCTTCTTTTTGGGAGGGGTTGGTCATTTGGGGAGGGAAGAGGTCAAGGGCAATGAGGTGGAGTTTCTGGGCAGCATGGGTATGAGGAGAGGCAAGGGTAGGGGTCGTGGAGGCAGAGGGTTGTGAGGTCTGTGGCATGTCTGTGGATGCTGGTGTAGTGTCTGTTGGCATGTCTGTGGAAGTGAGTGTGATGTCTGTCTTGTCAGTGTGAGTGTGTGTTTCCCTTATGTCTGTGTGTATGTGTGCTGTATGTGGATGTTGAGGTGGATGCATGTTTAAGTTTGGATGTGATTGGGACGGGGAGGGTAGTCAGGACTGTGGCTGGGGAAGAGGCAGGAGGGGGGTGGGACAGCTGAATTTAAGACAATGCTGACATCAGTGTGGAGGCTAGAGCCTGATTGGATCTCTGTAGGGCAGACACGCCCAAGTGAATGCCCTTCAGGAAAGATACCATCTGGGTAAGGTGATTAGTATGCACCTGGAGGACATTCAGCGCTGCTGTCTGCCCCACAGAAATCTGCCTTAGGCTGTCAATGGCCTCCACACACAGGGCAGCAGGGGAGACAAAGGCAGAAGGTGAAGTGCCTAGCGAAGGAGACGCCTCCCCTTCTAGGGAAGCGGCCATGGACAGTGGGCTGGGGTTCAACTGGAAGGGTGGAGATGGTAGAGGTGGTGGGGCACTCTGATGGAGTGGATCCAGTTCCTGGATCATCCGCCACCACATATCAGTCCTCACTGAAGCTTGAGCTTGTCGTCAAGCGGACAGATGTAACTTTACTCGTGCCCTCAGTGAAGCTCCCCACACCCTCCGTGCCTCTGGTTCCCTTTGCTTGGTGTCAGGACAGAAACCACCATGGCTAGCTGCTTCCCCAACATCTGTGGTGTTGTCTCATCCGTTGGCCGGTTCTGGTGCTGTGAACAAGAATTAAAATGAATCACATCGGTCGTCCATATGTACCTGACATATAGGTTTCATCACAACTCTTCCATGATTACCCAACTACATTGATTGGACTTTTGGGTACAATATTTGATACTGTTCCGTAAATATCACATGTTAGTACGCAAGCATACCTATAAACCCTCACACATGATGATGTCATCGACATTGTGTGCAGCAAATTCAAGTTCCGCATCCACAATGTCTTCAACATCACTATGTACTAGCTGATGTATTGTCTTTCACTACTGATGGCCTTATATCATAACAGACATGTCTCATCTGATGCAAGGGAGTTTAGACCTCCTAATGGGAATATGAGTCACACAATTGATTTGAGGGTAACTAGACAAATATTTAAAAAAAATATAGAATAGACAGAATATCGAATCCAAAATATAGAATGGACATAATATCAAATGGACATAATATAGTGGTTAATAATATCGAAATGCAGGTAAGTAATATCGACTGGCAAAATATCGAAGTACATAATATAGGCATTAAAATATATCGAATTTTTAATAATATCAAATTTTTGTGTTTTGCATGTTAGTATATGTGTTAAAAGTGTATATTATTTTTGTAATGTAATTCAGCCTTAAAAAGCAAGGAAAGAACTTCGCTCGGATGAACTCCTCCTAGTCAACATCCCCAGAATTAAACAAGCCAGAAGTGGTGGCAGACTCTTCTCCCTTAATGCTGGCAGGCTTTGGAATGCTCTGCCCCTTCACATCCGGAAAGAGACTGGTCATCTTGCCTTCCGGAAACAACTGAAAACCTTCCTGTTCCCCTGAATTTTGCTGTTCCACCTGATCATGAGTCTGCCTAGCGCTGGGAGGCCTTCTGGTAGCCATGCGCTTTACAAATGCTCATTTCATTTCATTCAACTGTATCACTTCAGTGACATGGAGTTTTATGTGTGGTTAATTTGTCTTTACTGTTGTTCTAAGTGCATGTTACTTGGTACATTGTGAACTAACACCAACTGTGTATACGCTCTACACATAGGTATCGCCGGGGAGGCTGCAGATAGCCTTCAGTGTACAGGCCCTTTCCAGACCTACAAACATTGGAAGAGCGAGGCATCATCAAGAAATATTGTCTCACAAGGGTAACAATTGATGAGTTGGGTCAACAGTTTTCACCTCATTTGCGACCGCAGCGCACTTATTCAACAGCACTAACCCCAAATGTGAAGGTGATGTCAGCATTGCATTGCTTTGCTATGGGAACACTCCAGTACACAGTGGCAACATCAGGTGGAATGTCCCAGCCCATGTTCAGTTATGTTTTTTGGGATGTGTTGCAGGCATTGACCTGTTACATGGAGAACTACATTAAGTTTCCTAAACCTGGAGAACTGTCTGACATCAAGGGTGATTTCTGTGCATTAGGGTGGATTCCCCATGCAACTGGATCTATTGATGGTACTCATGTTGTGTTGATACCACCACTGGCCAATGAACAAGTGTATCGCAACAGGAAACATTTCCACCCCATCAATGTCCAGGTCGTGTGTTTGCCTGACATGTGCATTTCACACATCTGTGCCCATTTCCCTGCGTATGCACATGATGCATAGAATGTGCGTAACATCATCATCCCCCATTTCATGAGTCAACTGAAACCGGACCGGACCTGGTTTGTTGGTACCTGATGTTGTATACGAATGTTGTAGTGTGTGTTGGTTGTATGTCAGCTAGTGATATGTTGTTGGACAACTGAACTTTTTTCTCTCTCCAATGTAGGAGATTCTGAATCCCCCAACCAGCCATGGTTACTGACACCACTACGCAACACAGTCACCCCAGCAGAAGAGCGTGTTAATAAGGCCCATGACTGGACCAGGTAGATAGTGAGTGGAATTTTGGGCTCCTCAAGTCAAGATTCTGCTATCTGGTTAATACAGGATGAGCCCTCCTGTTTGCCAGATAATCGTGGCCGGCTGCATGCTACACAACATAGCAATACTTAACGGCATACCACTGATAGTGGGTGAAGGAGACCAGCAAGTGCCACTGATGGAGGATCCAGGTCTGGGCAATCATGACAGTGGTGATGATTATGATGGAGTGGATTTGAGACAACAGCTTATCCACAAATGTTTCACATGACTGTATTTATGAAATGAGAGGAGGTGACTAACCACCATTGCTTGTTGTTGTGTAGCTGGTGGACAATGTGTATGTATGCTTGAGAGTTTATGATAAGTGTCCTGAGGTTTTTCGAAGACTGGTTATTGAAATGTTAAATTTACATTGACAGTGTGTCATGGAGATAGGCTTTGCTTTCACACTGTGTTAAGTTAGCATGAGCTTATTAGAAGTTTAAACACCATTTTTCCTTTCTGCTGCTTCTGCACACGGCACATATTGTTATTAATGCTTTGAGCCTACTAGAATATTTTGCTTCACACGAGAATAATATGTTTTCCTATTGTATCAGCTTTGCTTGGTAAGCTATGTCTGAACAATGAGTGCCGAGGCCTTTAAGGTTATTTCAACACAGTGGTTGTTGTTCAGTCTGATCAGCGCACGTCCTAGACATATATGCAGATGTGGCCAACTCTGGTTTTGGCGTGTTTAATAATGCACTGCACAGAGCATGCACACACACTTGATGAATATTCGCATGCAGAGAGCTGGTGTAGAAGATGATGTGATCCCTTTCTACTAAGACCAGAGGTATTCTAAAACCCAAAGAGACCTTCTGTAGATATAATATAATATACTAGCACGGGAGGGTAAGACTGAGGTGCCATTTAGCCATCTTCCCTTTAGCATTTTCACATGCTTTCTCCCTTTGTATTTTATGGAATAGTAATTATGCTGATAACCTTGTTGCTTATAATATGTTTGCTTGTATTAGCTAAGATACTGCGCTTGAGAACACGGCATTAGAAATAAATATTTTAAACTTGCATGTGTCTTCAATTACTCCTCGTTCTGGACTGGTATGATAGTATAACGAAAGAGTGTTCATGTGCTCCACATTACCTGAGGTGTTCTAAGTCCATGTTCTGGGTTGTCTAATTATTGGGGGTATGGAAGAACCAATAAGACACTGATTGCTAATCTGGTAGGGGATTTTGGATACTAAGGTGAGATTTGGTACACCCTAATTCACTGGGGTTCCAAGTCTCTATGCACAGTTCTGTGTTTGAGCAGAATCCCTGCGACATGGCGACCAACCGTTGGTGGTCTTATTACATGACGCTTGAGTAGTGCTTATATCAGTCCTTAACCCCCTTCACTATTGTTTCCGGAAGACAGTGGTGTCGGACAAACCTGCCTATAGTTACATAGGTCTTTTCAAGCTTGAATCTTTTCAAATGGTTTTCTTTTGAATTGCTACCCAGTTGTGCTACATAGGTTTTTATTGTACCTCTTTCTTACTGTGTCGTTATGGCTGACGTTGACATACCACAGCATAGTCGAATTGCGGTTCGCAATCATTTGCAGGCTTATAATGTCGGGTGAGAGGGCATGGCAGTTATTATAGTAGTGAGTGCGGAAGTAGCTTACCCTTTCAAAATGTTCTATTCGTGGGTGACCTTCCCTGCTGTGAACGCAAATACTGGTGTGTTCAACACTTATGCTCCTACTGCCGTGCCGCAGGAATATGTTCTGTATAGGACACAGGAAGTTCCGATTAATGCTTGGCAGCACCGAGTTTGGTTTAATTGCGCCCTACCCAACACTTTGTTAGTCACAAGGTTAGGTCCTTTGTCCATTCCAGGCGCTACCTGGCCTGTTTTTGGCTGGATTTACACCGCATCCTCGACATGGAGCGGTTCCTGTTGTGGATTTACGGCTGCTACATACAGTCGCAATTAGTGTAATTAGGTCGTTAGGGCAATACATTACCCCCAATCTCCCGGGCGGGGCCCCAGGTGTTGCGGCGATTCCAGCCGGACCGAGCGGTATGAAGCTTAGTCCTGTTATGGTAAATGCAGTGATGGGCAAGCGCCCCCAGGATAAGGATGATATGCCTTTTTGGCTTGCCGAGAAATTTGACCAGCTGAAAGCAGTATTTCCTAACACGACTCCTGTTGAAAAACACAGGATTCTGACAATTAGTTTGCCTAAAGACTTGATACCAGAGGCAGGTGACTGTGAATCTTGGGGTAAGATTTTTGCGGCGGTGTATACAAGGTGCTTTGGCACTCCGTCAATGACCGTCCTACCCTCGGTCATTAAACGTGTTCAAGATGAGCACGGTCCTGAGGCGGCGGTTGAATTGGGTATGCGCCTATGCAGCAGTTTTGACGAAGTTTCCGATCTTGTACTTGCGAATGTCAAGGGAGATGCGGGAAGCTTTCAGGTGTCTAATGCTTTGCAGGCTGATCCGATGCCGATAAACCCCGCCAGTTACCAAGAATTATTAAGGCGGCTTATAAAACCGTGGGCCGTAATAGTTTGGGTGTCAAGCCTTTCTCTACAAAAGAGAAAAAACAACCTCAAGGGCAGAAGTCGGAAACAGACGACCAGCCCAAGGCTAAGAAGCAAAATTGGCCAAAAAAACAAAAACAGGGTAAACAACAGCAACAGAAACAGGGGTCACTTCCTGCATCACCAGTGCCTGTACCTACAGAACGTGTTTATGACTTGCACGATTGTGCAACGATAAAACCTCCTGATCGTTTTCAGGTTTCTGAACAACGCTCTCCTTGTTCTTTTCAGGACTCATCGGCCTCATCGACCGGTGGGGGAGGAGGCGGCAGAGGTCGGGGTGGCCAGCAGGGAAGCAACCAGCCGCGCCCAAAAGACAGTAAAGGCAAGCAGGACGATTTGACACCGAAAAGACCCCAGTTTCAGAAGAAAAAGGTTGACGCTTTAACAGCAAGATATGCCACAGATAGTGAGAACGCAGCTTCGGAATCTGACATGGGCGCTGACGTTGTTGGACAGCATGGCGTATATTACCATAGTGCGAGAGGCCCTGCGTCCACTACTGAAGGTGACAGCGACTGACCAGTATGTTGTTGTGGAGACAGCTGATACCAGATTAGCTCCCCCTGATAGACTTTATAACATTATCCTTTTAATTGAAGGTGACATACAACGTACCATAAAAGGGGTATTTTGGGAAAATCTTACGACTACCTGTGACATTTTGTCAGCGGAGGCTGACTGGCCCCCACCTTTTGTCCTCGCAGCTCCAAGAGGGGAGGAGGTGATCCTCCCTAGTTTCGCGCACACTGTCTCAAAGGAGCATGCGCTGAATTTGGCAGAAGAGTGGGCTAAAGCCCTTGCGCCGGTTCTATACCGTACACACTGTGGTTGGGATACATTTTCCCCACACTACGAGATTCCCTTACGGTCTATGCCACAGTCTTAATCTCAATATCCCATCTGACGCGAAGCTAAGGCTCCCGTTGCGGAAATCCGTGAACAATTGGAATATCAAGGTGTAATTGAAACCTGTGTGTCACCGATGAATAATCCTCTTTTTACTGTGACTAAGCCAGACGGCTTGTACTGTTTGGTATTGGATTCCCGGCATTTGAACTCGCATTGTCGTACCTGTGCAGTACAGAATACCCACGGCTCTGCTTTAGTGGATGGTCTTGTGCAAAAACGGTTTAAAACCACGCTTGACATTTCCAACGTTTTTTTTGCCCACAATTTGGATGGTCTTAGTTCCCAATGGACCAGTTTTACCTGTGGCGGCAAACAGAGCCAATTTAAACGCCTAGCGATGGGCTATAAGAATAGTCCGGGCGTGTTTGCTGCCCGTATAGTCTCTCTCTTGGAAAGAGTGGACACGGATGCATGTTCATATGTGGATGTCATATATCTCACAGACGATGAGCTTTGGGCGCATCTGTGTCGCGTTGACCGCATAATTTGTAACTTTGCGGACTTTGGTTACAAATTCAACTTTGCAAAGTCTCACATTGCAGAGTACACAGTGTTGTTTCTGGGCTACGAACTCAACAATGAAGGACGAGGATTGGCTCCTTACTTTTTGGAGAAATGCGCTTAACTGCGCGCTCTTACAACTCTGAAAAAGTTACAGTCCTTGCTGGGATTTTTTAATTTCGGGCGTACATACATTCCTGAATATGCCCAGCGTATCAAGCCTTTGTATGCTTTGATACAACCTACTTTTACCAAATCTTGCTGGCTGCCGGAACATACAGCTATTTTGCAGGCTTTGCAGGCTGTTCTTCTAGAATCTAAATTCTTCTGACTCGTGATAACCACATCAACCTGGTGATAAGAATCATCCCTGGGGCGGTGGGTTTCACTTACCTTACTTTTAACGAAGGAGACACAGTACCTATTGCTTACAAGTCACACTTGTACACTCCGGCTGAAATGCGGTTTTCCACTGTGGAAAAAGTTTTGACAGCAGTGCAAATGGCGATTCTTAAGGAACGTGCGCTGTCGCAGGGAAAACGCATGTTGGTTGTTACCCCGTATCCTGCACTAGAGGCAGTGACGAAATCCAGTGTACCGAATTCTAAAGCTTTGCACCCACGGTGGATACAATGGGCAGCATCATTGACGTCTCCGGATGTCACATTTATTTTTGATGCCTCCCTACAGTCGCAAGAGGTTTTGCAGTATGAATTTGTTCATCCTGCGCCTTTGACAATGCGGCCTTTGGAGGATTTTCATTGCATCATATACACTGATGGTTCAGCGAAAGTTGCGCATGGGTCGAAGCACGCATACGTTTCAGCTTGCGCCTTTGTGGTAGGTGCCATGGTGAATGATGAGTTCAAGTCCAGGGTCGTGCACACGTAGACTTTAGGGGACTGCACCGCACAATTGGCAGAGCTTCGTGCTCTGATGCTTGCATTGGAGTACGCTGATCCTAGTGTGACGACGCTTATTGTGAGTGATTCTTACTACTGTGTCCAGTCTTACAATGAAAACCTGGTCTTTTTGATTCAGAATGATTTTCATGATTCCAAGAGTAGCACAATAAAACATAAAATGATCTGGGTCCGAGTGGCTGAGCTTAAAGAGCAGTTGCCACTCGTGTTTGTAATTCATACTCTCGGTCATCAGCGCGTGGGAGTTCACGCTGTTGGCAATTCTTTGGCCGTGAGGCCGCAAAATCAGCAGTATCGACATATTTGGTTGCGGCAGTTACACGTTCTAAAAGTAAGATTGATGATGATATCTTGGCAGCCGTTTCTGCGAGTAAGAAGGGAAGTAAATATCCTAAGGGGTTCCCTTCGAAATATTCATACCACTTGAGTCCTGATAAAGTTCCTTATGTGAAAATACCTGACGTTGGTGAGAGGTTAATTCCCAACGTGGACCTCAGGCCAGCGCTGATTACTGCAGCCCATAAAGGTGTTGCGTCTGTACATGCAGGCGTTTCGGCTACTGTAGCACAATTGCAACAACATTTCTGGTGACGGGGACTGTACAAACAGACGTGTGATTATGTACTTCTATGTGACATTTGCCAGCAGATTAAGCCTTCAACTGCTACGCGTCCGCCCCAGACACAGTTGTACAGTTCTAATAAACCACTTGGATGTGTTTATTTAGATCACTGCGGTCCTTTTTCTTCTGATACTGCGTATAAGTATATCTTAGTAGCAGTTGAT
Source organism: Lissotriton helveticus (assembly GCF_964261635.1). Taxonomy (NCBI): domain Eukaryota; kingdom Metazoa; phylum Chordata; class Amphibia; order Caudata; family Salamandridae; genus Lissotriton; species Lissotriton helveticus. The sequence continues at coordinate 855,164,407 of NC_136071.1, read as the reverse complement.
TCCTGCACACGCTTTGTGTGGGTGTGGCCACACCGCAGCGCTGATTCACGAACGTTCATAAGAGACTTGTGTGTCTTTGTAGGGATTTTTGCCTGTGGTACCTCCATTCGGATCAGGGTCCGGTCTTCGCCTCTAAGGCGTATAAGGATGCCATGACTTCGTTGGGGGTCCAAGTCAAGTTTTCGTCTCCATACAGACCTGAGGGTAATAGTGTTGTTGAACAAATGAACCGAGATTTAAAGCAGTCTTTGACAGCTAGAGTTATAGACACTGGCTGGAACTGGCTGGCCCACCTCAATAGCGTGCAGCGTGCTCTAAATAATCTCCCTAGAAGGTCTCTGGGTGGGTGGACCCTATACGAAATGTTCTTTGGTGTCAAAATGTTTGTCCCGGACCTTGACGGTCTAGACAAGGCGGCGGTTGCTGCCCCCTTTGACCTAGATGAACATTGCCATGTTTTACAGAATCTACAAGAGACGAGAGACAGTCTTGCAAAGGAACACTTGACCTCCACCTCGGATGATGCTTTACAGATCCCGGTAGTTGGCTAGCTACCCCAAGTTGGAGAACTGGTTCGGGAGAAGATTGAAAACAAGAAAGAATTTGGTCCCTCTTATTGAGCTCCAGTTCCGGTGCTTGGCGTGAAGGGCACAAGAACAGTCATTTTATCACCACTTCCAAGTCGTAAGGAAAACAGGTATATCTCCATTGACAATGTCAAGATACACAGAGTGGCCGATTCTTCTTAGTATGACACCGGCAGTCTCATGTCCTTTGATTTAAAAAAATTCTGTTTTGGCCCTGGCTTCTAATCTAGTGCCTGATGTTGCCCTCGAGATGCCTGTGCAATTTCTAGTCCTTTATTGAGTACACTGTCAGGATCTAGACAGGTCTGCGCCTGCCTGAACTACTACTCCCATGGGCAGGGGCTTAGAACTACAGGTCCCATGATCCTTTGACACATCAGGATATAGCAGGTCAAGAACCAGGAAATAGTGCTTGTGATTTTGGAATTGTTTGGAAGGAGCCTGCCGGTTCCTTTTTTCTCCGTGGTACCTGTGGCGTTTTCATTTCTATGTCACCCTGGGGAGTTCTGTACTACAGCGCCAGGGAAAACTGAAGGGTATCGTTTTGAGCGCTTGCGCTATTGTGTGTTGTTTAACTGGCCTTTGACTGTTTGCTTACTTTAACTGAGCCCCCATTGAAGAGCCTCGCGGCTGCGAGGCAAATACTCTGTGTCATTTTGTTCTTCAAAGGAAGTTATAATCAACCATTCTCATCAATCTCCGGCTGGGGGTTGTACTGCACATTACAGGTGACGGATAGCAGGGGAGGGAGTTTCTCCGCTATGCCGGCACGAAAATATATTCGTCTGGATACTGACTCACTCTTGAGCTTGGATTACAAATGCTAAAGCGGATGCTGGTAGTGTGTTTAACTACAGCATGCCGTGTTTAGAAGTTTACTGGATCTAGAGAGATTATTCTGGAACCTGGTTTTTTGATTCCTCTAGCAGAAAAGGATTCTGCTGCAGCGCATTGAGATGCTTTATGATTACAATACATGGGCAAAGAATTGCTCCATGTAATTTATGTTTTTCTGTGGAGTGTTCCTGATTTAGGACTAAGCGTCTTTTTTCATAGGGTATGTGTATATTCGCCCCATTACATAGGAAGATCTTTGTTTGTGGTGGCCTTATTCATTTACGTGCTTCTTGTGTTATACAGGGGGACAAGAGTGATATATGAAGATGGTGCATATGAAGAGGCACATGCTGTATATGTACAAGGTGAATCAGATTGTGCATTATTAGCGAGAATGTAATGAGAGTAGCATTTGTACCATTATTAATTCATTGTGCATTTCTGTTGCAGCTTCTATTCCCCTGCTGTCCCTCCCTTCTATTCTTTACTTTTGGGTTTTTTCCCCTTTTGGTTTTTTTTTTCCTCGCCGTATCCCCTAAATACCCTGTGTATTAAGTTCGGGGTGTTTGGGAGGTCCAGAGGTGGAGCATTTCTGCTGCATACGGATCCTGCGGAGTGTGACCGTGACATACACTGCCTGGTACTCAACTTGATGGAACTGACTACACTTACCCAACTGACTTATCGATGCCTGATTTGCAAACTTTCTTGGCTACGGAATCCAGATTTTCATTTGACACTGATTCCCAAACATCGAGGAAACCTTCAAAAGTTTCTCTTTTGACAAAATTGTTTAAAAAACATTTTTTGATTCCCCCTTGGACCTACATTTGGTTGGTGCTTTTTTCAGTTTACCTTTTTCATGTCAATTGGCTTTGTGGTGTATTTTTTTCGGCTTGTAAATGGACACTATGTCGAAGAGAGAACATGCATTTGACATATCAATGGAACATTGGCTCCCCATTCCTCATCACACAGATTGAAGAAAGACTTGGCTTTTGTTAACATCACTGCTTGGCCTGTCTTAGATGGGATTGTATGGGATGCTGTTCGTTTTCAAATTCATGGGCCCACTGAGGTTATAAATGTCCCTAATGTGCTTAGAGTTTGTATGGGGGATGTAATTAAACAAAATATACGTTCTGATGATTGGGATGTTCAGGCCGTAGAAGCCTTGTTTTCTGATTTGAAATATTATGCTGCCTTTGATGCTGAAGATTTATATTTAGAATCTGCTAATTACGGTGATTTATATTGTTACCAACATTTTGGCAATCATTACCTCCATAAAGCTAATACCAGGAGGAACACTGTCAATTATACGCAATGGGAACATTGTTCAGCTCCTATACAAGGCAGTTCTGCTTCCTTTTTGAAGAGGTTCACTTACTTTACTGATTTAAATCAGTCGAATCCCAAGGCTTTTTATTTTAAATTTACTGAAAAGTCCACATCCAAAGTTAGACTTACCAATACTAAATTATTGTATTCGAAGTTCTTTCTATACCAGTTAACTGTAGGGGGCTACGAGTTGTGGAAGGATACAATTGACCTTAAATCAGTTTGGGGTTCTAAAAGCTGGCAAGTGCAAGGCACTGAGGCTTTGTACCATGCATGCCTCATCTCGAACCATATGTTGTTCTTGAATTCTACAATTTCACAGACAACATGCTTTGGATTGGCCACTACTAAAAAATTAAATGCTCCTTCTTTTCCTGAATTAGAAGAATATTCCGGTTGGAATAATGCTACTAAATTTTCTATCAGAGAGTTAACGACTCTCTTGCTGAATTCTTCCTTTAACATATCCAGTTTGGATCCCAAGGGTTGGTTGCTCTGGCACAGAAGTGCTGATTCTTGCCAGCATTGTTTTCTGGGTTTGGCTCAAGGCTTTACAGAGGTCAGGGTGGATCCCCATTTTGAAAGTGGCCATTCTGTTACTACCTATTCTGTAGGTAAATTATGTCAGAATTGGCTCAAACATTCCACTTTGGCGTCGGTTAAGCTACATTTATCTAAACTGACTGACAATGTTGATCTGAATGATTTTATAAAGGGCCCAGCTAACGGCAGATCTAAAAGATGGATATATGCTATTAACAACGAAGTCTGGAAAACGTCCCAGATTGAGGCGGCTATGCGCATTAGAGCTATAGATCAAGCTAAATTAGAGAAAGTGCTAGTAGTTGTAGATAACAGCATTAATACGCTTTCCTCTCGCATTTACACGTTAGACAATATTGTATCATCTGTTGTTGATATTGTGCAGGATGAAGTGTCTGTTTTGTTCCATGGTCAAAATCAATTGCGTTCCATCATGCAGTTTGCATGGACTTTGCAAACCTTAAAAGTTGGCAAAGTGCCATGGCATTGCATGAACACATCATCAATGTTTGCCCCGTTTAATTTGACTGATAAGCAGCGTTTGCTGTCAATGAAAGATGCATCCTTTTCAATGTTACACATTGAGAGGTTGGAACCTTTACCGTTTTCTGTGGCAGAGGCCAAGGTTAATAACTCTCCCGTTTCCTCTATTCAAGTTCGAGGGGTGTATGAAGTACTTTGCAATTGGTAGATATGAATCTCTTGGAAGTGCTTATCTCCATGAAGCTTGGTCGCTTCCATTTACCTATAGATGCCTTAGGGAGGGTAAGGAAGTTTATTTGAATGGTGAAGATTGCACTGAATCACCAGATCACTCATTGATGTGTAGACATATCCAATTACATGGCTCTTGTAACCAGAATGAGCCAAATTTAGTCTGTATTTTGAAAGGTACACCTGTGCCTGCTATCGTGCCCACATTCACATTACTGGCAAACGGGAGTTATTTACGTTTAAATAATGAAGATTGTTGTGGGTTAGTAACGGGAATTGCTTATGTGGTTACCGTCAGTGAACGTGTGGTTTGATGTAAAAATGTAATGTATCCTCCCCGTATGGGAAGCTTGATGTTTCCATTTGGCCCACGATTCCGACCTTGAAAGCAGAGTTCAACAAGATGAGTCGCATAAGAGCTCTATTGTCCAAGAAAGAAGTTGCCCTCACATCTGCTCGTGAGACATTTGTTCTTCATGTGGCAAACACCAGCACAGAGGTGCATGCTTTATTAAATACTGATTTGCCCTTGCATTTCGGTGAGTTAATTCACACTATCTTTAATGCACCCTCCACCACGGGGCTGGCACACTTTTTTAAAGTTGTAAGCGGTGGCCTTGTAACTTCTTTTCAAACTATATTCGGTGTATTCCGGCTTTCTTTCATTCCATTTTTTCCAGCCTATTTGGTGGATTTCCCTTACTGCTGGCTCAGGCGTTCTTTTACTGATTTGTTTAATTCAAAATGGATGCACGTCCTGTGTTTCAAGAAGAGCTGTCACGACTGGTGCTGTTTCGCAACAGAATGCTTGAGTACTATGGAGCGCTTCCTCTTGCTACTTTGAGTGCGGCTTATGGATTATCGTTTCGATTTTCCTACTCTACATGCGTCCAGCCTGTCTTTCATTGCCTGAGTTGCGATTTCGACTGGGCCCTGGATTTGTGTCTCTGCAATACGGTGTCTCACGATGTGGATTATAATCAGCTTATGAGCCCCTTAGTTGCTCATGAATTGCTTTGTTCTGACGAAGGGATTATGGCCTTTGCTGTGATGCATGGAGTTCTGGGTCGTTGGAATATGTTCGCAGCGGCGCAAGATTTCTTGGCACATAGCTTCATTGAAAACCCACCGAGTTGTCCTCTAATGGTGCTAGAGGCTCCGGTAATTGAGGAACATGTATGTTCTTTCCCATTGTTAAATTGGATGGCTGAAATATCTTCGGATGAGAACAGTGACTTCCTGTTGGAGGCTGTTGCTGCATATTTTGCATATTCATTGTTAGGATGAGATATGTCATCGTTTCTCTCTCCCATAACCGAGGTCATTTATTGGACATCGAATATTTTTTTTTCAAGCCTCTGCTAAACAAAATTCTCTGCCCCAGACCTATTGACTTTGCTAAGGCCAATGGCTAAATGTATTGGATTTTAATTATTATCTGACTATGAGGTTTTTAGAATTTTTTTCTTTCTTTTTCCCTTGTGCTAATTCGAGACTGGTTCTGACTGTCGTTCTTGAACTCTGCATTCCAAAATGTGCCCCATATCTTATCCGTGCTCGGATCATGGGAGGGTGTCATGGAGATAGGCTTAGCCTTCACACTGTGTTAAGTTAGCATGAGCTTATTAGAAGTTTAAATGCCATTTTTCCTTTCTGCTGCTTCTGCACACGGCACATATTGTTATTTATGCTTTGAGCCTAGTAGAATATTTTGCTTCACACAAGAATAATATGTTTTCCTATTGTATCAGCTTTGCTTGGTAAGCTATGTCTGAACAGTGAGTGCCGAGGCCTTCAAGATTATTTCAACACAGTGGTTGTTGTTTGGTCTGATCAGCGCACGTCCTAGACATAACATACATGCAACTGTGGCCAACTCTGGTTTTGGCGCATTTAATAATACACTGCACAGAGCATGCACACACACTTGATTAATATTTGCATGAAGAAAGCTGGTGTAGAAGATGATGTGATCCCTTTCTACTAAGACTAGAGGTATGGGGCCGCCCTTCTAAAACCCAAAGAGACCTTCTTTAGATATAATATAATATACTAGCAAGGGAGGGTAAGACTGAGGTGCCATTTAGCCTTCTTCCCTTTAGCATTTTAACATGCTTTCTCCCTTTGTATTTTATGGAATAGTAATTATGCTGATAACCTTGTTGCTTATAATATGTTTGCTTGTATTAGCTAAGATACTGCGCTAGAGAACACGGCATTAGAAATAATTATTTCAAACTTGCATGTGTCTTCAATTACTCCTCGTTCTAGACTGGTATGATAGTATAACGAAAGAGTGTTCATGTGCTCCACATTACCTGAGGTGTTCATGTGTTCCACTTTACCTGAGATGTTCTAAGTCCATGTTCTGGGTTGTCTAATCATTGGGGTTATGGAAGAACCAATGAGACACTGATTGCTAGTCTGGTAGGGGATTTTGGATACTAAGATGAGTTTTGGTACACCCTAATTAACTGAGGTTCAAAGTCTCTATGCACAGTTCTGTGTTTGAGCAGAATCCCTGCGACAAGTGTTAATTGAAGCCTAGCTAGTGTTAACAATGAAATTGCTGTGGTTAAAAAATCATACTTCTCTGACTTGTGATACCTTATTTCTGATTGCTAAACTCTGTTCTTTATGCTTTTTTACCAGGGTACATTGGCATGTCATCTACAGAGTGGACTTGCAGAGTTGGGACCTCACCAGATATATGATGCTGTGACAGACACCGACATGGAGATTTTGCAGAACTCCCTGGCACGCACTTCCTTCAGACGTGATAGTCTGGTGATTTTGTTATTAGTGCCTTTCAGCACTGTTTGACATAAACGTAGTTTTTGATCCTGCACCATGTTGGATCTGGCCAATAAATATGTGTTTAACATTGAGGTGTGCATTGTCTGATATCTCACATTCAAACATGTTCAAATCAAAGTCTAACCATGATGAACCAGTGGCTAACAATGATTGTTGACTGAGCTGGCAAGTAGTGGGAGCTGTGTAGACAAATGACTTCCAGTGAATATGTACCATGAACTACAGTATGTCTGAAAACCTGGTTGTGTATATCTAACATGCTGTTCAAAAATTCATGTACTCACTGCCAATTAGTTTACTACTGACAAGTATTTGATAACCTAGGTTGTTGACACTTTCATCATTATGATAAGAGAGTGAAGACAATATGTACATTTTGAATTCAAAGTCACAACATGAGCAAGTATTGCTGTGCAAAGTGGTATTTCTTAAACATAGTGCAAAATTAAAGCCACACAATGGTGGTGTGCTCAAAATAAAAATAAAGTGCAGATTGTAGCTGATAGAGTGTGCTGATTAAATCCAACAGAGACAAGCCATAGTTATTCAAGTCCAAAGTCCAACTTTGACTCTCAATCAGATGTGGGACAGTTATTTTTGAAAGTCAACAAATTAAACGCTTGGCAAACAATGGATGATATCAAGAGCAACTTTTTCACTTCCTGTGGGTGGTGCATTGCCATCCGACCCTCACAGATGTTTCCTTGGATGCCCCAACCACGTTTTGGTGGGGTAGCCACCGCTGCAGGCTCCTGGGGTACTGGGGACTCTCCACCTGACTCAACGTTGCTCCCTGTGGCTTGTGCAGATGTAGTAGAAACAGATGTAGTGGGCACACAGGGAGGTGTGCTTAGGTGAGTAGCGATCTGGCGGAGGCTGGTACCAATATCCCGTAGCACCTGAGTAATGTCGTCCATTTGGTCCTTGAACCAGCCCATATGTTGGTTTTGTTTAGCCTGCACCTGTTAGATGTTTCAGAGGATTTGGATGACCTAGCCCATCTCTCCCTGGTATCCCTCATAGGCATTGATTAACCAGGAGAGGTTTGGGTGGTCATCAACAGCACCAGCTGCTCCATGGCTTGAATCCACACAACCCATCCCACCTCCCCTACCCCCACAAGCATGCACAGTTGGCTTCGGCACAGTCAACCCTGAGCCTCCTTGACGCTGGTGTTGTCGTTGGCCAAATCCAGAGTGCTCTGTGTTGCTGTGCTATTGTCATTGACCAGGGCTTCTGTGTCTGTCAGGGTAGGGGTCAGCTGGGTGTCTTTAGCTGAGGCGGTAGTTGTTGCAGTTGATCCTTCTTAAGCTGCTGGTGCTGTGCGCTGCCCCAAATCTGATGGGCCAGGTTGCTCCTCCTCGTCCAAGGATGAGTGAGAGTCCATAAAGCCAGTCAGCTCATGGTCGGATGGAGTCTGGGACTGGCTGTCATCATTTGGCAGGGTGTAGTACCCAGCTTGACCTGTGGTTACAGAAATAACACAGTAATTTTTGTGAATGTCCAAAGCACATCTAATTGTACCCATTATGTAAATAACTGGACCAAAAATGTCAGTTTATGATGATAGATTGGCCTCCTTTATCCATGATAATCGCCTGTTTTGGATGAACAATGCAAGTTTGACAAGATGTGGATAGGTAATCAGCTCCACCTGTGGCAAGAAATGGGAATGTTCTGTTTAGTTCCTATGACATGTCCACTGAGATTGACTTGTACCTGACACTCTGTATATGACACTGGTGGCTTAGTGTGCTCCACATCTGTGGAATAACAATGACATACGTACTCTTTAGATTCTAATGTTAGAGTTTGTCAGTGCTGTGTACTGGGCTTACTCCATGTATCAGCAGCCACATAGGTGTGGCTGCCTACATACTCACAGTCTTTTGATTTTCCTGGAATTTAGTGCTAATGGTATGAGTAAGGTGCTTATTATTCTCATCTCATGGTCCTCAAATGAATGTCTGTAAGGAGCCAAATGTACGACTGCTTAGCTTTGTCCATACACAGTTCATGGATTTTTAATTTTGACTCCATAGTTTGGTGGGATCTCAAACTTTTCTTTTTGGTATTTGTGGGCTAACTAATTTCATGAGCTGGGGTTTGAGTGCTAATGGGCTATTTGGGAAACCTAAACTACTCCTCTCACCCAGCCTAACCAGGCCACCAGGAAGAGTGTTGTTCAGACAGTGATGGGAAGTGTACTTGCGAGATGGCTGTCACTGGTGCTTAGTGTTCGAAGCACAAGGCCCAGTTGGTAGTTATGATTGAGTCAGACATCAGTCGCCAGTGTCAAACATCTTGCTAGTCTATTTCCCCTGACTGTCAAGGACACATAGTTCCAGGTGGGCTGTTTGTACAGGGTGGGGGAAGGAGTATTTTCTATTACTTCAACTCCCATCAGGCTCTGTCATACACACACTCTTCCCACCCAGACAAACCTGGCCACCTGGCAGAATGGTTTCCTGACAGTGAGTGGAGGTGGGCTTTCAAGATGGCTGTCACTGGTGCCTGGTGTTTGACTTGACCATGACTCCCATCAAGGACTTGTGCTCCAAAAACCAGTCCCCAGTGTCAGCCATATTGCTAGTCCACTTCCCCTCACTGTCATTTAGCCATGAGCCCAGTTGAGCTGGTTGTGCTGGGTGGGGGGAGGAGTGGTTGCTATTACTCCAACCTTCCATCAGGCTCTGCCAAACACACACTCTTCCCATCCAGTCCAACCAGGCCACCTGGAACTGTGCTTTCCTGACAGTGAGTGGAAATGTACTGGGGAGGCGGCTGACACTGGTGACTGGTGACTGGTGTTTTGAGCACAAGGACTTGATCGGGTTGTGGTCAAGTCAAACACCAGTCACCCATGTAAGCCATCTTGCTAGTCCCTTTCCCCTACTGTTGTGGACGCATAGTTCCAGGTGGGCTGTTTGTGCTGGGTGAGGGGAGGAGTGGTTGCTATTACTCCAACTCCCATTAGACTTTGACACACACACACTCTTCCGACCCAGCCCAACCAGCCGACCTGGAACTGTGCTATTCTGACAGTGAGTGGAAATGTACTGGCAAGATAGCGGACACTGGTGCCTGGTATTTGAAGCACAAAGCCCAGTTGGTAGTTATGATTGAGTCAGACACTAATTACCAGTGTCAACCATTTTGGCAGTACATTCCCCACCACTGTCAAGAAAGCATAATTCCAGGCAGGCTGGTTGGGCGGGGTGGGAGGACGAGTGTTTGCAATGACTACATCTCCCATCAGGCCCTGTCCTCAACACACCTTCCCACCTCCCACCCAGCCCAAACAAGCCACCTGGAACTGTGCTTTCCTGAGAGTGAGTGGAGCTGTCCTGGCAAGATGGCCGACACTAGTGACTGATGTTTGGTGCACGCCTTGATGGGATTTGTGGTCCAGTCAGACACCAGTCCCCAGTATCAGCCATCTTGCTAGTCCATTTCCCCTACTGTCAATGGACGCATAGATCCAGGCGGGCTGTTTGTGCTGGGTGGGGGAGGAGTATTTGCAGTGACTCCATTTCCCATCATGGCCTGTCCTACACACACTCTTCCACCCAGACAAACCTGACCGCCTAGCAGAATGGTTTCCTGACAGTGAGTGGAGGTGGACTATCAAGATGGCTGTCACTGGTGCCTGTTGTCTGACTTGACCACGACTCCCATTGTCGACTTGTGCTCCAAACACCAGTCCCCAGTGTCAGCCATCTTGCTAGTCCACTTCCCCTCACTGTAATTAAACCTTGGGCCCAGTTGAGCTGGTTGTGCTGGGTGGGGGGGAGGAGCGGTTGCTATTACTCCAACCTTCCATCAGGCTCTGCCATCACACACTCTTCCCATCCAGCCCAAACAGCCTGCCAGGAACTACGATTGCCTGACAGTGAGTGGAAATGGACTAGCAAGATGGCTGACACTGGTGACTGGTGCCTGTCTTTACCTTAGCTCCCTTCAAGGCCTTGTGCTCCAATCACCAGTACCCAGTACATTTTCACTCACTCTCAGGAAAGCAGAGTTCCAGGTGTCCTGGTTTGGGGTATGTTGGACTAGGCGCCTGAATAAATGTGGCTCTACTTTGATGATTTCATCAAAAAGCACTATCAACTCCTTATCTTTAAAACATGGCTGCTTCTTCTTGAGCATGGCGAGTGTGAGGGTGAGCGTGATTGTGAATGTGAATAAAAAAGTGTGTGTAAGAAAAGGAATCTGGAAAAAAAGGGGTATGTCCAAGTAGTGGTGTGAATGCAGTGCGTGATTGTGTGCAGGGCTGACAGCAGTGACTGGCCGAAAACTTCTCTCTGGGGCTTGTAGCAGTATTGTGTGAGCAAAAGATCATGGTCATTTTTTATAGGTAGATTGGTGGGAGTGTCTACTAATTAATTTTTTTTATTTATGTTTTTGGCTGTGCCCATGCTTGTCATGTGGCACACAAACTGACATGGTTCCACAACTGTGTCGGATGCAACCGGAATGCCTATAGAACAGCCTTTCCGACCGACTTGGTCGGTTCGGACTTGTTTTTGACCGACGCAATTGAGTCAGAATCATCTCCGAATGACACGGTCGGAGTTTTCCCTGCTATACATCATAATATGGCGTTCACAGACATCACAGTTGAGTCGGGTGGAATGTACCTGAGGGCAAGTCGTCTGACGGTCTTTTCGACCGCCATCGTAATAAGTCCCTAAACATCATATTTCCATTAACACCATGAAGGAAATGATTGACAATTTAGTTTTCTTTAGTGGTTTGAGCGCGTTAAATTACATTGTGCATTTAGCTGCTGTAAGTTACTGGTATAAACAATGTGAAGCCATAAGCTTTCCATCTGGTGTACAAATTAGGGTTTGCATGGCCAGGTCTTGCACTCATCTCCAGCTGTGATCAGACAGGTCCTGCGAGTTTCTTCTCACTTTTGCATGGGTCTGTGGATGCTGCTGCGGAGTTTGCAGACCCTTACAGACTCGTATGTCATTGTTGACCCTCCATGGGTTTTCACACCCTGCTCCGGGTCTGCGGACTCAATAGGAGGTTTAAGATCACTTGCCACAGTTTTGTGGATCTATGACTAGGATTAGCAAACCTTGGGACATCCTTGGTGTCTGCAAACCCAGCACCACAAATGTATGGTGAAAAAAAGTTTTTGTACTCAAGGGGTCCCTTTGCCCTCCCTGCCCCTCGATCTAGTGAAGTCTGTCCATGCTCTTCAGTGCCCCATTATGGCTACCTCATTTTGTTTTTTAGGTTGAGGAGACCGATTTCTGACTTTAATGGGGGCCAAAATATTTTTCTTAGTTGTGACCTTCCAGTCAGGGAACATCAGGTCCGCAAACCCAAAGCCAGGGCCACGAACCTGTAGCTCGAAATGGATGATGGGAGAAAATGTTCCTTTGTCCAGTCAGTTTTGTGTAAGTATTTTTTAAAGTGCGGCTAAGAATGGTCCTTGCACTCTGGTTCGAGGGCCATGTGCAGACTAACAGTGCAGATATGTCCAACTTTCTAATCCTTTCAATGCCACCCGAAAAAGTTTAAATGCTAATTTCTTAAAAATTTCTGAATGGATTTACACCAAAACAAGCAACAGCACTCCTTTGAATAAAGTTCTACTTTTGTGCTAAATGTGTTATTTATTTAGTGTTCGTTCTGTATTAGAGAGTCAAGATGCACTTCAGACTTAAGATGAGGTCCCTTTCTTTTTCGCTTTGTTCGGTTCTATGGGCAGATTTACAATAACTGGCGCATCCCTGCATATCAGCAGGGATGCACCAGTTATTGTGCGTCACGGCTGCGCCACCATGGATGCGCTGCATTTGGGGCAAAAATGGACAGATGCGTGACGCATCTGCTGCCCTAAAGGCAGCGCATTGCTGGAGTTGCGTCGCCAGCGCGATGCAGCTCCAGCAAGGCTTGGGGGTGCCCTATCCTTAAAATGCTGCATCAATCCTTACGCCTGCTTCAAGCAGGCGCAGGGTTTTGACGCAGCATGGCCTTAAAAGTGACTGAGTGAAATTTTGTAGATTTCACCCAGCCACTTTTAGGAGGCGTTCCTGTGCCGGAACGCCCCCCCCCCCACCCCCTGCGCCGGAACGCCTACATGTGGCGCCGGGCTTTACAACGTGAAGCATCTCCCAGATGCATCAAGTTGTAAATACCCCGCAGCATGGCGCTGGCTTTGCGCTGCCGCTGCGTGACAAAAGCGACGCAACGGTGGTGTAAAAGAGGCATATGGGCTTGTAAATCTGCCCCTTTGTATATTCAGTAATTGTACAAACGCAGCTTCTTCAGATGTGTCAGACAAAGAGCTGCATCTTCAGTATTTACAGGGCTCTCTTCTCCACTGTTAAGAACTTTGGCTGATATGACAGGTTCTTGCAGACACTTTCTAGTCCTGCACAGTTCAAGCACCTTGCCTACACAAGCAATATGTTTATAATGCATGGTACCCTTCTTGATGGTAGACTACTCAGTGCCAGTTTGCATTAGGACAGACACAGCAGGAAGGGAAATTATACATACTAGGGATTGCATATTTTTATATTATTTACTTATTTTCCATTTCTGTTTGCCACAAAGTGCGTAATTGTTTCTCCTATGATTTTTCAAATAACCTGCACTAGCTTGACTCCAAATAAAACCTTATGAAATACTAGTCTTGAGTGTGCTCACTTTGGTGATAAGGTAATAGTAAACCAAAAAATACCTGTGTTTCTGGTAGGTAATGTGTGCTCCTAACGTGGATTCCTTCCAGGTAAGTTTGGAAGAGTTTCATGGGACACCTCCTGTCCGTTTCCCCTGCTCCAGATGGTAGGTTGGTATAAAGGTATTTCTTGGTGCACAAGAGAAATCTACCGGGTGTGATCAGGACTAGTCTGACTTGTAACACATTTATCAAATTTAGATTTTTGTGAGAAGGTGGATTATTAGTTGGGGTGGATGGTATTGCACCACAAGTAATAATGTTACTATTCTTGTGTCCTCATGTAACGTAACTGGTGCTATGTAAAGCGCTCTGATACCTGATTCGGTTCGGGTCTAGTTCGCGCTATATAAAACTCTGCAAAAAAAAAGAAAAAAAAAATTCTTGTTAGGTCCTAGAACATGTGTAAATCATTAAGAAGTACATAAACAGTTATAAAGTTGAAAACACAATAGAAATCTACAGCAGTTTATAAAAATAGAGAATATTTTAATGAACCAAATGACTCCAAAATGACAGAAATGATGCAATAAGCGAAACTGGAGATATGAATTATGAAAATGTTAAATAAAAACAGCACCAAAAACATAAAGTGGCAACTGCGGACATCTAGCAGTGCTACACTGGGACAAGTGTACGGTGCAGGGGAGTGTGGGTTGGATACGAGAACCAGGTTGGTAACAGTTGAAAGAGTTACCATCAAGCTAAAAATATTTTCAAGAAGGTAGAGTCCTCAGTAAGGCAACACTGCAGGCTTCATCCAAAGACGGCTTGTCGGCGTTTGCTTGACGAAAGCACAAGATCTCGGTGAAGCCATCAAAGAAGGTAGGGAAAGCTTAGAGTGCGAAAAGGCCGGAGTTCATTCCCAGAAAGCTGTCAACATCGACTGGATGATGCGTGGCATTGGGCCCGGTGGAGATTTCTACCTTCAGACTTGGACTCTTTTCTGAAAGTTGGATTTCCTCAGTGGGGCAAGGCTGCAGGATGTAACCAAAGAAGGTTAAATGTCATTGGGGCTTTTGATTGGGCTATTTTTCTAATTTCAAAGTTATTTTTAATTCCAATTGTTGCACCTTTTAAAAGTCTAAGGAAACATGGAATTGGGTTTGGCTACCCTGACAACTCTCACAGTACTGAAGATGAAGGCCCTACACAAAGAAAACTGAAGCTTGACCACAATGCAAAGAAGGTAGATTTTGAGAAAGACATCAGGGCTTGGGAGGAAGCCCGCTAAGCACAGATCCCCTCTGAGGAAGAGGCAATTCCAGAGGATGATGGACAGGGGATACTAGTCTCAACATGATTTCTTTGGTGCACCATCGAGGGATAGAAGTGAAGTGGTCTCTGCCAGCAAAAGCCCTTTCAAACTGGTGACTACGAGTTGGTGATCAGTGACATGTAATCTGCAAGTGACTTGCATGCCAAAATGGCAACCATAGCCCTGGAGGAGAAGCAACTGGCACAAGAAGAAAATAAATTAGCCTTGGAGGAGAGGAAGGCCAGCTTATGACTCCCAGGGTCTTACGAAGATGATGGCAGCAATGGTGAGGTGTCTACAGAGGGGTTCCACATCCCTCGATTATCCAAGGGTATTATGCCTAACTTTGTGGTAGGGAAAGACATTGGCAAATGGTTTGCCTCCGATTATGTAGCATTGAGAGTGTGCAGGATGGGTTATCAGCATTGGGAGCCTTATTGTGGGAGTTAGTAGCAACACTGGTGAGGAATACACTCCTGGCTCTAAAAGAGGGGGTAGATGTCTCTTACTCTCTTCTGAAGGAAGTCCTTTTGCCAACTTTTGGTCTCACACCTGAAGAGTACCGAAAGAAGTTCCCAGACACACACAAAGACAGACAACGATCCTAGGTTGAGTTTGTAGATCTCTCATTAAAATCACTAGAGGACTGGGTAAAAGGCAATACAGTATATATGATGGGATATATAATACAATCATGAAAGAGAACATCTTGAGTAATAGCCATTCAGAGTTACATCAGCATCTAGTAGATTCTAAGTTGTCTGATATCAGGTTGCTTGGTAAGGCTGCTGACATGTGGGTGCACACTAGGGTGTCTAAGAAGTTCCGGGGGGTTATCCAAACAAAGGGGTACAGTCTTCATCAGGGAAAGAGGGGAGCAACAAGAATAAAAATAAGGGGATCTCACAAGGGACCCAACATTCTACTCCAAAGGGGGGGGGGGCACCTTTCAAGCCCAAAAGGGAGGGTACAAGGGAAAGAAATCTTTTGACCCAGTGAAGGCTGAGGTGTGCCTGGACCGTCACAAGCCAGGACATAAGAACAGAGATTCAGTCTAATCCAAGACATCACCCACAGGTGGACAATCCCAAGGGACTGAAAGGGTAGGAATTGGGGTGGACGTTTGCACAGGGAACCCAAAGGTTGGGCTGAAGCCACTTTAGACTCTGTAGGTGGGGTGAATATTGATGTTGTTGTTGCCTTACCTCCCAGCATGGTGAAGGACAGGCAATGGCCTAAGATAAGGGCTCTGAGGGATGTAGGAGCCAGCATGATGAAATCTATGGACTGTGCAGTTTCTACAGAGCTGATTATTCATAGGTTAGTCAACACTGACAATGAGGTGAAGTTTCATCCCATGGCACTGGTCACCACTGAGTGGGGAGGGGTCACTGGCCTGAAGAAGGTAGCTGTGAGTCCTGCCATTCTGTTGGTAAATTACCATGAAACCTCTGCTTGGGTCGAGGTGGAAAGAAGGACCCATGGAAAAAAAGTTGGGTTTGCCTGAGTGGGTGCGTGTGGCTATAACGGTCCAGACAGTCCATCAGGGAAGTCAAGGGAGCCTGAAGTCAGGAACAATGGCCCAGGTTCCCACACCCAAGAAGAAGGCCAAATGTAGTGGGAAAACAGCCTCTAAACTTCCCATGACCTAGAAGGTACCTGACCCCAGGGGAGGATTTGCAGCCGAAAGGTGAAGAATAACCAACCCGGAGAGACCTGCTGAACTTTTCTGAATTGCATGGGGTAGATGGACTGTCCAGGGAAAAATTCGGTACCAGGCTGAAGTCCAGGAGCAGGGACCGATAGAATCTACTGTGAGGAAGATGTCCTATCCAGTGAGCTAGGGAAACAAATCCTGTGACAGGAGACTGGTTGCCACCCAGCAGAACAGGGCCATCCTCTTAAACTTAGCTCATTATATCCCCTTGCCTGGCGTTTGGGACAGATAGGCAGGCAACCACTCTTACTGGACCCAGATGTCTGAAAAGGTGAAGGTGTTTTGTCACTCCTGCACCACATGTAAAAAGAGAGGAGGGAATCCCACCAAGGCTTCCTTAATTCCACTACCTGTGGTTGGGACTACTTTTGAGAGGTTGGGATTGACACTGTTGGTCGTCTGGACCCTAACAACTGCTAAAACTGCTTCATGGTATAGGTTCAATTTAGCGCTAGTGGACCATGCTACTAGGTACCCTAAAGCCATACCTCTGAGGGTGGAGACTGTGCCCATGGTGGTCAGCACCCGGCTGGGTATCTGAATAGAGTAGGGTTCCCCAAAGAGGCAATCTCAAAAAGGGGGACAAACTTAATCTCTGCATACTTAAACCCTATGTGGTGTGACTTATAAGTTCATCACCCCTTATCTCTTCCAAACCACTGGTGTTGTGGAGCGATTCAACAATTCCTATGATTGGGGGTTGTCTGAGAAGTTCTGTAGGAAGAGGGAATTCCTACTCCCATGCCTTTTATTTGCCTACAACGAGGAACCACAAAAGGAGGGGGCTTCAGCATCTTTAACCTTTTGCATGGGTATCCTGTCAAAGTTTCCATAAGTCTTGTCTAATAAGGGTGGGAGATACCAAACAGGACATTGTTGACTATATGATCAGACTGCATTCCCGCATGGCCAAGTACACGAAGAGGGCTCACAAGAACTTGGAGGCCACCCAAGAGCTTATCAAGCAACCTAGGTAGACTACCAGTCAGGTTAAAACTGGGGGTTGTGGAGCCTGTGGGTCCCGTGGCACTCCAGGACAAATGGACCAGGCCCTACATGGTACTGGAAACGATGGGTGAGGTCACCTACATGGTGGATACCCCCACACATGATGATCCATGTCAACTGTTTGCAGCCCCAATTTGACAGGGCACATATGGACAGTGATGGAGGAATGTAATCGGAAAGTGCACATCTTTTTGACCTCCTGTCCCACAACACCAAAGATGGTTCCGTGAAGTGTGTAGTGCTCTCCCCTACACTGACACAGCAGCAGAAGAGAGCCTGTCACCAGTTCTTGTGGCAGTTTGCTGGACTTTTCTCTCTGACACTTGGACTGACCCAGTAGTGTGTTCATGACATTGACACTGGTGGAGGCTTACTTGTCAAAAATAAAATGTACAGGCTGTCAGGCAAAGTAAGGGCCAGCATCAAGGAAGAAGCTTCCAAAATGTTTTCTGTAAGGGGTGATTGAGCCCTCTAGTAGTTCCTGGGCCAACCCAGTGGTGCAGGTGCTCAAGACCAACCCAAACGACGTGGCCCCAGAACTCAGACTCTACAGAGGACTGAATGCCATCACCAAGACTGCCTCACACCCCCTTCCCAGACCTGAGGAGCACATCAACCAGTTAGGTACTGCCAAATAGCTCAGCAAGTTAGATTTAACTTTCGAGTACTGGTAGACTTGCCCTGACTGAGGGAGCACAGGAAAAATCAGCATTGTCAACTCCTGAGAGCCACTTCCAATTCAAAGTAGTTCCCCTTTTGGTTGAAGAATGCCCTGGCCATCTTCCAGAGGCCGGGGAACAGGGTGCTGTCTGGGCTAAAGACCTTTAATGTAACATATCTTGAAGATATTGCAGTCATTAGCTCCACCTAGCAGGAACCTGACCCACCTCAAGGGCATGCTTCATGCCCTGCAACTGACTTTTAAGGCCAGCAAGCGCCAGATAAGGTTTTTTGTTTCTGTGCACTACAACTCTGCTAACCATTCCCCAGTGTATGTGCTCTGACCCCAAAAACTTGTAAAAACTGCCTATACTCCTAATTGGCATATGTAACTTACATAATAAGTCCCTTGTATATGGAACAAACTGTACCTAGGGTCTGTAAGTGAAATTATATTAGTGGACTGAAGCACATATTGTGCGACCGCTACAGTGACAATGATAACATGACTGCAAGCCTGCCACCCGTTAGCTTGCTGTGCTAGTTTAAACTGCAAATTCGACCTGCCAAAAATAACCTTTTTTGACAGACCTAACCCCACCTTTAAAATATGAATAAGTCACTCCTAAGAAAACGTTAATGCCCAATAAGGCAATGTGCATTCAATTTAAACGTAGAACATGTCGATGTTCAATGTAAAACTGTCCTTACAGTGTCAATGCCCCAAGGGATGTTACTACTGTTACAGTGTTAGCTGTTTCCTAGGAAATCATTGGGAGTTAATCTTAATATTACATAATGTTATGTCCACCTAGGAACCAGATAACCTGTTCATTCTTGGACTTTTTTAAATATTTATTACAAATCCAATTCATTGGTAAAGTCATATTTGAACTAAATATGTTACAAAAGGTACTTATAAAAAGAGACCTTTTACCTGCCTAAAGTCTCTAGAAACCTATTTTCATGACCTTCCAACCATCACCCAGGTGCTGTAGAGCTCCGTGATGAGGTGTGAACTTGCTCCCAGAGCTGAGACAAAGGTCTTGGGTGTGGGCATGTTTTCTGTTCCACTGACAGGATGACCATTTGAGCAGCGCCCAGGAACGTAATTATCTTCTAAGAAGCCTACCCTCTCACTGGCTAGCTAACATGAGGCACAAATCCAAGTTGGAGAGGAGCTGCCACGGAACTGGTTTTGAATGACCACAGAAAAGGGGTTGCACATTTCCCTGGCCACTCTTCTAGAATGGGCACAGGAACTCTGCACAAGGAAAGAAAGCTCCTGCCATCTTGGTTGTGGATATAGGGGTACTGTGGGATTGCTTACAGAACATCGCACAGGAACTGTTGCGAAAGTGGATAGGATTACCACTGAGACCTTTTCCTTATTGGCAAGGAAGGGGACAGGTTTCACCTCCACCCAAAGACTGGTGCCAGGCATAAATGTGGCACCCCTGGATACACTCTTCATAACACTACTAGACCTGTGGAAGAAAGAAGAAGGACTGCATCTGCTGTTGAGACCTGTGAGGAGACCTGCTCCCAGTTGTACCCAGGACAAAGAGATAGACTCCAACGGTTAGGTACGCTGGTCTCTGTTAAGATGTAGGAACACAATAAACAGCTTGAAGCCCTTTCCTGAAGAGCCCGGCTGAGCAGTTTCCACTGGACCTTCCCTGGGCCTTGGAGTGAGCTCTTGTACCCCAAATGAAGTTTCTGAGGTCCTGTGACCCTTAGCCGTGTAAAGCTGTCCTAACATCCAGCAAAACCTAGGACTTAGAAACTTTTTGCCTCGCAAGACCTCCGAAGGACCGGGATAAACCTACCAAGTCAATCAGATGATGACTAGCATTGCCACTGATGAAATGAATATGTTTTTGCTATTTTGTTTGTGCATTGTTTCTATGTTGATTTAGCATTTGCAGCACCATTTTATGTTTAGCTGCCAATTTGAATCATGTCATCAGCTGGGTATTCCTTCCTCAAGAAGCAGGCTGTGGAAAGTTCCACTTCTCCAAGGTTAAGTCTTGCTCTGCTAATGAATACACTGTTCTTATTTAGCGCATACCTTTCGCACTAGATAGAGGCTCTCTCCCACAAGTCTAGTGGTAGGCATGGACAGAACGACCTTGGCATAGAGATAACGTGTGACCGGCCCCAGAGTCAAAACTCATCCTACTGTACTCCTTTGTTTTAGCTGCATCTGCTTGCAAAATTCCATTATGGGCGGGTCCTCCTTGGTTCTGTAATGTACATAATGTATGTCTATGTTTGCTGAAGTCAGTCCTCTCTGCAACACCCCTAAGCGACTGGGCAGACGGGGCTCCGCTCGAGTGAATCTGAATACACATATGCTTGCTTTGTATTCTCTACTGTCTGGCCAACTCTTCATTTGTGTGGAGGCCGATTTGGGCCACTTCCTTCAGTTGGAATCCGAACAGGGACCCCATCGGGTGAGTGGCCCTTCCCGGGTGGGACGTCGAGGCTGCCGTCAGGTTGGACGGACGGACCAGGGATCCCTGCATGAGAGAGTTCCTGAACTTGCAGCTGCCCCTTCTGTCCCGCCAGACGGGGCCTCGCCCAGCGGTCATCTCTACTGGGGTCCTGAACAGTAAAACCCTTGGATCTAACCGTTTGGTCCAAAGAGTCGGCAGTGGAGAATAAATTTGTTTGACCTGTGTGCACCAGGTGAGTTTGTTTTGTTTCTTTGTGGATATGGTACAGTTTTGGTTTGTCTTTGGCACGGTCTGAGGACCGATTTTCGTATGGAGTGTGTATGAACACCTTGCCAGGCAACATAACGAATCTGGCTCACTTTTGAAAAGGCCTGTGTTTAGCAGGTTTTTGGTTTCTTGTTGTCAATTGGAAGAAAGGCAGCCGGCACCTCCAGAAATCACTCCGAACTTTGATATGTATGTGAAGCACAGCCTTGACCCAATTATGTTTAGTACAATATGGAACAAATATACGAGGGACAATGCTGAGTTGTAGTGGCCGTTGACGGGCACTTTGCTGAACAAAATAATTGGGTTTCTACAGGAGAGGTTGTTTGCGAAGAGAAGCAGAAAGTAGAACGATCCATCCCTCAGCAGTTTTTGTTTGTAGTGAACATGTACTGGGTGCCATGGCAGTGAAAATGAATGTGGGCCAGCAAAATGTAATCTAGAGCAACCGTACGAATAAACGCACATTCAGGCTTTTATTACTACAGTGCATATGTCTTAGAATGTATTACCATAGTTCTGTAAAAATAAAAATTCGAAAATACTTTTGACTGAATCACAGATGGAAACAACTGTTGAACTAGTCCTGAGGCCTCTTCAAGTGTGACCTTAACGTGCGGCAGAAATGTAACCTCTTGCATCCTGGTTTTGGTTAAGTATAGTTACTTTAGAACAAACGTCATGGCATGAACCATATATGAGGATGTGAAGAGTAGAATATACTATTTATTACCTTTGTTGAGAAGCGGGGTGGTCATGTCTCACTCGAGACTTCACTTTTCCTGAGTCATGGCCTCTCCCGACCACAACAAATGTAATAAACAGCATAATACACTTTGCGCACACACATACATATGTGTGTGCGCACACGCATTTGGGCGCGCATGTATAGATAGCCAAATACGTGCACCCACACATATCAATGTGTGTGTGCACAAAGAGTATTATGCTATTTATATACAAATATATAAGTGCCCAAATGCGCGCGCACACACACACACATATGTACGTGTGTGCACAAAGTGTATATGCTATTTATTATATCTATCTATATATATTTATATTTTGTGTAGTCATTATATATATAGATGCACACATATGGTGACTAAGCAATGAACATTGTTTGGTACAGGAATGCAAGTCCCAGCTCGCCTTCAGAGATGCAGATCCAAGACCGCTATGCTGCTGGCGGAAAGCGGCGTAATGCGTGCAGAATGTCTCCCGTCATCCCCACGCCTCTTCCTCAAACCGCGAGCACCGCACTGTGGAGAGAAGGAGACCAGACTGGCGGTGGGTCCTTGAACCGCACTGGGAGATGCTTCCGGGGAGGACGCGAGCCGCTCTCTGCTGCATCCAGAGCATCTCACGGAGCTGTCGCCCATCCGGGCACCAGCCCCCACAGCCCGCCCCCTCGCTCCGCATCGCTTATTTACGCCTCATTGGATCGGCTCTTCAAAGCAAACTGCTGTCTTCTTGCGCCCCCCACTGCCGATGGGCAGTAGGGTCCATGTCTGGGAGCCAGGCGAGTTTTTATCACCGTTTCCGAGCCAAGTTCCACTGAATTCCTACATCCGAGACTCTTTTTTATTATATTTTATTTTAGGAAAAGCAGGATTATGACTGACATTTTAGCAGAAGGATAACACCAGTGTGGCTATGCTTTAGGAAGGGGGGGGGCCGCAGGACAACATGACTAAAACACGTGGAGTTGGCTTCTGCGAATGCCTACAGTGACTCACCGCGTCCAGGGAGCTCGCAGGAAACATTTTCTTAGGCACCTGGTTCTCATTTCTGTGAGCCCTCTAGCATTCAGCAAGGAGGTTGGTCGTTTTTTATTCCTTCTGCCAGCTTTCAAGGCCTGCTTTACGCTTTTTTTTGTCTATCCCAAACAATAGTTTGTAGGACCTGTTCTGCACGAAGCGACAAACTATTCACCCGACATTTCTCAAATGCATGGTCCCTGAAAAACAAACTTCAGCAGTGCAGCAAATTGTGCGATCCCGTTTTATGTGCCCTGCTAATGGACCAATTACTGTCCAGATGTTTTTGCCATTTAGTTCCATTCGCAGACATAATGCGAACAACATAATTCTGTATGAAAATATCTCCCCTATGACAGTCTGTGTCCTGGACGAATTATTCCTTGCACGAATTCCTCGTGAAAGGAGGGCAAAGTAGCCACTTTGGGAGGAAGGAAAACATAGAAAGTTATCCATTTAACTGAGCACCTTAACCCCTACAAGATATTTGAGTAGCAACATTGACTTTTCGGTCCAAGCCACTATTTGAAGGTTGTATGACAGAATATCGTGAACAGCAATACTGTGACACCAGAATGTTGTGTCAAAACATAGCCATCAAAAATATCGAGTTTACATACGTTGTATGTAATCTACCAAAATGTCATGTCAACAATCTTGTGCCACAGAATATCATTAAATAAGGTAGGAATAGCTACATTTTAATATATATAGCATTCTAAGTAATTCATTTAAAATATTAAAACGCCAAATAAAAATATAAATATAAAATCGATAGCGTTAGCTGGTAATATAATAAAATATGTGCATACATCTATGTCTGTGTGGGAGTGTATATATAATAATAAAAAACCAATAATTAAACAATTTTAAAATACATTAAATCAAATATATTAACAATAACTTAAAAGTAAAAAATAACTGACTAATTATCTAACATATACATAACGAAAACATATATGTAACCTATTTCAAAATTTTAAATTAATTTTAAAAACTGTTCATTCATTTTGTGAATTAAATATATAGAAAATATGTGTATGAAAAAAATAAACTATATTTAAACAATTACAAGATTAATGTAAAACCAATAATTAAATAAATAATTACATATCTTTATTGCAAATAATGTAAACATTAAAGAAAAAATATACAATATCAAAAAAATATCAATTATAAATCAGGAACAATATCAAACCAGTTGGACTTCAAAGGAGTCAAATTAACAGCCGCGGCCGGTAGTAGGAGTACCTGCCGGGCGGTGATGTGGGGAGGGGGAGGGGCAGGGTGGGGGGTAGTAATGTATGGATTACGGACCTTAACAGGTAAGTAAACATATAAATAAATAAAACGAATTTCGTTGCGCGCACTGCATCGCATTTGGTGATGCAGTGCACATAACAAAATTCATTGTATTTATTTATATGTTTACTTACCTGTTAAGGTCCGTAATCCATACATTTCTACCCCCCACCCTGCCCCTCTCCACGTCACCGCCCGGCAGGTCCTCCCACTACCGGCCGCGGCTGCAAATTAATTAATAAAACACCAATTTCAGCAAATGTAGGAAAACTGTTGGACTTTGGGCAGGTTAGATTTACTCTTCCCACCCCTACGTAAGTCAAAACAATGGATATGTTGGGCTTTGGAAGAGTTAGATTTGCTATTCCAAATCCAACATAAGCAAAATCAGGGAAAGTGTTGGACATTATAGGAGGTGGATTTATTATTCTGACCCACCCAACAACAGTAGTGACATTGTTGGACTTTGGAGGGTTTAGATTTTCCATTTCTACTCCAACATAAGCAATATCTGGGAAAGTGATGTACTTTGAAGGGATGAGGCATACTATTTCTAGTCCACCCTAAGCAACAGTAGGGAAAGGTTTGGACATTGGAGGGGTTACATTTACAAGTTCCACTCCAACATAAGCATAAACATGAAAGGTGTTGGTCTTAGCAGGGGTCACATAAACTATTCGAAATTCTAAATCATTTTTGAAGAAACATTTAAATACCAAACAACAGAAAATTATTAAAACATATTCAAAACAAAAATAAATGCATTACCCTCCCTGCTACCCTAAAAAACCCACAACTCCCCAAAAAAGTTAGACCAAAAAAAACACTAATGAAATGAATAACTTTAAAAAACTAATTATTAAATTAAATTAAATGCAAACCAATAATACATCTAAAATAACATGTACAAATGTTATTATTAAATATACTTATTCATCAAGTACCTATTAACTAGAAAAAAATGACATAACATTATATAACTTCCCACACTATTCCACTACAAACCCAACAACTCACAACTAATATAAAAATCACAAATGTATGTGTACAAAAATAATATATGCATTAAACATCACAAAATGTACTCAAATAATTAAAACAACAACCAATTAACCAATGTATATAACTAATCACCAATTAAATATTTAAGTATTAAAAAAATAATGTACAATTGAAATAACTTCCCACCCTATTTCCCTGAAAACCCAACAACCTGCTACTAAATTACACATTGCTAATCAAATGTAAAAAAAATCTGCATTAAAAATGACAAACTATACTTAAGAAATGTGTAATATTAGCATATATACCTAATATAATAACAAATACATAATACATTACATTAATTGACATAATATATAACATATATGAAATTAATAAAAAACTATAATACAACAATATTAAAATAAAATATATATTTAAAAAAATGTCATTATATATATATAAAAAACGATAGCCTTGGGATAATTTCTCTATACTTCAAAAGGACCCTGTCTTTTTCCTCCACACCATATAATCTGGTCCATTTCACATTGCTGTCTGGGGCTCTTTCCAACCTCCTTCTTAGGCGCCACTTTGGAACTGTGCAGTGAGTGTGTGTTATATGAATGTGCTGGATGCATGTGTGCCTGTGAGTGGTAGAATACATGAAGGATATAGTGCAGTGCCTGTATGCTGTATATACGTGCACCCAGCACCCATGTCTCCTATGAATGGTACAGTACATGGTTGACTCTGGGTTTCATTTGGGAGACCAAGGAATGCATGATGAAACAGTAGGAGGAGGGATCCACTCAGACGGATGTGTATTGCTGCATTCTTGTAAGCTGGGTGGGACGCACTGCAGAGAGGGAGAGCCTGTCTCTCCCAGTACACTCCATAGGGTGCTCTTTGATTCAGAGAGTCGTCACAACTAAGGGGCTTGGCGCATTTCAGAAAGGAGATTGGGGCTGATAAGAGAATCACAAAGAGCAGCGCTGAGGCCCTGGGCTGACCTTATAATGGGCATATCACAGTCACTGACATCCACATGTGAACTCTAGTCCCATGAACTGTGTTGTGGGGTTATTGGCTTTGTGGTCTGGAGGAAGAGAGGGCCAAGGAGTGAGCGATTCAAAAGGAAGCAGACCCCCAACATAAACTTCAAATACTCAGACTCTAAATCTTTTTTGGTGTCTGAAGATGGACTATAAGAAGGGGAGCTTGATACCCCAAATATTGTTGTCTGCCAAGCAGCCAGTCAAGTGAGGAAAAGCTCTGCAAGACTTCTGGCTGTGAGCAGGACTGGAGGGCAAGGCCTACTAGTCTCCCAGCTGGATGAGAGACATCACCCAGGGAATCAAAGGCCACCTACCCTGGAGCCTGGGGATTCATCTCCTGCCTGCTTGCCAAGACTGTGTGCCCTGTGAGTAAGAGGAGAGTGTTGAAGGGAGCAAGGTCCAGAGAGAAATCCTGTAAAGTGGACCTCTGTAGTAAGGTGTGAGGAGATTTCTGCTGCACAGATCGGGTCAGCACCCATGCGCAGGAATACGTTGGCAATCCTTGTAAGCCAGATGGAGTGGGTCGAAGAGTGAGCCTTGATCATTGCTGTTCCAAACGTGTCATCACCTGTGTGCAGTGAGGAACCGATGACACAGTATGCCAAGAAGGGCCGCTGTGGACAGATTGCCTGGTCATAGCCTTTGTGTGGTGGTGAGCCAGCGACCCCATGTACCAGGAGGGGCCACGCTTATGGAATCTCCTGTGTCAATCGGGTCAGAACCCATGTGCAGTGTACAGACGGTGACCCCGTTTGCCAGAGTAGGTCACCGGGACAAAGCAATAAGTGTGACCTGGTTGGGATTGTCACCAAAAATGAACGGCCACAGTAGGGACCCCTGCAGACCTACACCATGACAGAGGTTCAGCACCTACTTCCCTAACTCCATGCACCATGGGACAGAACCCAGAACTTGCTCAGCTTTGAGGAGCCACAAAGACCCTCCTGTCTCGGCTGCATGACTGCATGTAAGGAACTCATGGACTGCAAAGCGCAGCCTGGCTGGTATGTGTGCAGTGAACTCTCCTGAACCAGACACTCTGCTCCAACTCCCATGGAAGGAGCACACTCGGGAACTCCGATTCTGAAGGTGCGAGTTAGATTGATTTTGGACCAGTCGGCCCCAGGGGAACCTGCTTGCTAGATAGCGCTTTGGCACTGGAACACAATTGACTTTAAACAGAGTTGGAGTGGAACTTTTGAAACTCAGACTACTGGTGGGGCATACTCTGGACATTGACTACAGTGAATGTGTAATAACCACTTTTTCTAGAGAGAGTGGGAATGGGAGACAGAGAACTTCCTAAGAAATATTAGAGCCCTGACCTCAGGGGGACTGTGGCATTTCTTTGTGAATGTCGTATTTCCCTTTGTTTTAGCAGCAGTAAAATAAAAGACTTATTTTTCCATAAAAGTGAGTATTTGACTGGATAAAAATGTATTGCTGCTACTGCGTATATATTGTGAATTGTAAGCATGTGTTCACCCCCTGTATCTACCTCCACCCGAGGGAGCCTTGGAGTGCTCGAACCGACGATATTACTGAGTGTCAAGTGCTGATGGGGCACTTGGCCCAGTTGCTCACGATCCATAGTAGGTCAGGCCCAAGGAC
Source organism: Lissotriton helveticus (assembly GCF_964261635.1). Lineage (NCBI taxonomy): Eukaryota > Metazoa > Chordata > Amphibia > Caudata > Salamandridae > Lissotriton > Lissotriton helveticus. The sequence continues at coordinate 855,136,781 of NC_136071.1, read as the reverse complement.
ATCATTAGTAAAAGGCCTCAACCCCTACTGTTGGGCCTGGTAACCCCTGCTTGCCCTGTGGCCCTCCAAACAAGGTTCTGACATATGCATAAAGGCTTTGCCGCATAAATAGAATAATACTTTGTCATTTTTCTAGCTCAATATGGATGGCACTATGCTCCATGTGAAGGAGCTGATCTCCACCTGAAACTTGGGAACTACCTAGGGTTTTCTACTTCCTTTTTTGCCTAAATTATGCAGTGTGATAAACATCCTACAAGAGGCACACTTACGAAAACTGAGAAAGTAATTCCATATTCTCATATTAAGTTTATTTGCAGTAAAATATCACGTTCATTAATAGCAAACTAATATGTTTATAATCATCAACATGTAACAAACATTTAAATCATATTTATCATTAATAACTGTGTACCGTCACCAAACCAATTTTTGGCTCATCATCAACATGGAAAAGATATTTGAATCACATTTGTCAATATTCTCTGAGTACCATTCCAAGTATTATTTGATTATGAAAGAAACAATATTGTACATAAATCATGAAATCAAGATATATGACTATCTGTGTGGGGACACAGAGCATTACTTTTCTAATAAAGTAAAATGTGTATCAAATGTGAACACAAGAACGCAATAATTACTAAGAAAAGTGCAGATAATATGTTTTGAAAACATATGTGGATTATATGACTGACCATTTTGTAATTAAAAAGTGCTGTTTTTCCAACTACTTGAATTGAAAAAGCAACAGGTGTTGTGAACAAATGTATGCTGTTTTTCATTCTTAATTAAATTCTCTAATTACAGCAATTAGTAGGAGTTCCAACATATACAGCAGGCCATATTCCTTACCCTTTTTTCCCAACTTGTTATCACCTATTGTTCATCCACTGATACCTTTATCCTGGTCTGATCATATTGCAATTCGAGTTTCTCTGTTAGTTCTGGCTGCAAACCTGCTTTCTCATTTAGACATTGATTTAAACATAATCCTGTTGCCTTTTGTAATCTCCTTCAGAACAATGTTCCTGGTTTAGAGGGATCTATTGAACATTGTGCAAGGAAAGTCGACACTTGGATCACCTCAGCGTTAAATTTAGTTATACTGGTGGCATGTGCCACTAACGGCAAGGAACGTTCACCTGCCCCTTGGTTCAGTCAAGAGCTCATAGTACAGAAGAAAAAGTGTGAATGCTTGGAGCATGCTTGGCACAAGCACTATAATCATGAGGATAAAAGTATGTATAACAAAGCTTTTAAGAAGTATCATGTTGTGAAGCTTACTCAATCTTCTATGTTGAAAAATGGACTCTCCCCCAACTCAAATAGTCAAGTCTCTGAAGGACTTGGCCTACCTTACCCCACAACCTCCTCCTAAACAAGTAAAATGAAATTAACTCGCTGACTTTTTCTGTAGGAAGGTAGCTGACATCAATGCCTCCTTTGATGGTCTGGTGAAGGAGGTTACATCCACTATTTATATTCCTTATCTATAGTAAACATCATCTTCTCTTAGACCTACTGATGAAGTAAACTTTTAAACTTTTGTGAGTGTCACAAAGTCTGTGTCTCCAACTGACCTGCCACCTCCATGGATTTGCAAAATCGGTATTGCTATTTTTTCGCCTGTTTTGATCAATCTCTTGAATATGTCCATTGTTATTGACACAGGTCAATCTATGTGAAAACGTGCTGTAATTCTTCCTCTGCTTTAAAAGCCTTGCATGGCTGTATCACAGCTTTAAAACTATAAGCCAATCTCACTTTTGCCTATACTAGTGAAGATTCTTGAAAAGCACATAAACTTTCAATTATTTTCATCAACATTATTTGCTTCTACTATGCGACAGAAGCCTTTTGGGGTTCCACAGGGACTATCTCTGAGTCCCACGCTTTTCAAAATATATGTTCATCCTTTCGCAGATATTGTGGAGGCTTTCGGTATTGCTTTGCTTTCTTATGTGGATGACATACAGATTTCATCTCTTTATCTGCAGAGGAGGACAAAAGACTACCCAATCTTGGACCGTACCTTGTTGCAGTGGTTCAATGTATGGGGAATAACTGCCTCAAACTAAATGGCAGTAAAACAGAAGTTTGTTATGGCAAACCTGCTGCATTTTGGGGGCCAAGATGGTCGCTGGAAAAGCTCGGGTGACTTCTTACTCCGAAATAGGTTGTTAAAGATCTTGTAATATGGATGGATAGTAAGGTTTTGATGGACTATTAGAAAAACAGGGCCCCAGCTGGCTGTTTGTGCCTTCTTAGATACCCGAGGAAGATTCTTTGGCTCCTACCCATTTCTACTTAAAGGCTGATTTTCCAAGCACTTATCTCTCGCGTCAACTATGGCAATGTGCTCCACCTGGAGGCTTGTAAGTCATCTCTAAAGAGGTTTCAGATCATTCAGCATACAGCAGCATGTCTCCTCTCTTATGTTCTGAGGTTTGTTTCCGTTTCTTCCCAGCTTTGGACCCTTCATTGGCTTACTGTTGATAAGCATAGTAAGTTTAAAGCATTGCGCTTTATGTACAAAGCAATGACTCAGAGTGAAACACCAGTATTTAAGGAATTTAGTGCATCTGTACCTCCCTAATCATCTTCTATGCCTGTGTAACCAGAACTTAGCAGTAATTCCACTGTAAATTTGGTAAAACAGGGATGTTGCTCTTACAAATATCTTGAGCCTAAAATGTGCACCTCTTTGTCCTCCTATCAAAGGATTTGCTCCTCTATTGAGAGTTTCCAGAAGCAGCTGAAGTCCTGGCTATTCTAATACTGCTGGATCTGCTTTGCTCTGTCATGTTAGCACTAGGAAGCACCCCGGGCAAGCCATGCACTTTATAATTCGCTATAAAATAACAGAACATTAAACATGAGGATTTTGTAAAGTCAGTTCTCAACTCTGAATGCTTGTTTTGCAAACTGTGTTCTCTACTCTGAATGCTTGTTTTGCAAACTGTGTTCTCTACTCTGAATGCTTGTTTTGCAAACTGAACATTGAAAAGCCCACCAGGAGTAACAGGGCTAAAGTGAACAATTACCTTGGGGATTAGGCTGGAATTATGGATTTCCCCAATTATTCCTCATGTGTAAGGTGAATCTTCAGAGTTCTATATATAATGCCCAGTAAATCCAGCTTCTCTCTCCCTGCCCCCTCCCCCGCCTCCAAGCTCATTGATGGCTCCAGTTTTGATAATTCAAGGGCACAGAGTTACAAGGGACAAGGGGACCTTGGGAAGAGGCCAATCAATAGTTTCAACATTTTGTAACATCCCTTTTGAAACGATAAGATGGATCACCCATTCAATGTTTATGAGGAAACAGCAATATTAAAAACCTGAAAAGTGAACATTCCCTTGATTTGAGCAGTCTGAGAAATCGTAATTCATCTCTGTAACTGATCTTAGTTGTAAAAGAAATGTACGAACATAACTCTCTTTTAATCATATTGGTGATCCTCTTCTAATCATATTTGAAGATTGTTGTAGACTTAGGAAATTCTGATCTAGATATTTCCCGGCAGATTAAATAGGCACTCAGTTTATATTTGGGGGGTATAAATCACTTGTGTACTTATTGGGAAACATTTCTCATTACCTTACCCACTAATCCAGAGAGAGGCTTCAATTTTGCTAAAATAAAAAAAGCGGCTAACTGACAGAATATTGAGGACAAAAATATTGTGTGGCCAGAATATCATATCAAAAACTTTGAGGATCAAAATATTGAGAAGGTAAGTGCAAATAGGTAAGCATAGATGGATTATTCTTAACTCCACATCTAATTTCCTTGAAGATATATATTGTCAAGGTACATTTATGTGGAGTTACATCTAGTAAAATGTTGCATATACATAGAAATTTACCTTCATGATATTCTTGACGCAATGTTTTGTCCACACAACATTTTGGACTCAATATTTAGTCCAAACACCACTTTTCGCTGATATATAGAGGTACTATTCTATGCAGATGCTGAGGTCATGGTTTCTCGACAAGTACCTAAGGAAGTAGACATTATTCACTGCTGAGCTAAAAGGTTTTCCCAGCTCTGCATTTCAAGATCACATAAGGTGTGTGTGTGTCTGTTTACAGGCTTGGCTTCAAGCATCACATATTTGAGAATGTTTCTAGGAATCCTAGTGACAAATGCAAAATCTAAGAAATGGTGACAACATCTATTTATTTATTAATTTATCAGCAATTAGCAGCAGGAGCATTTAGACATAAAACAATGTGCAAAAGAATAATATCAAATGACATATAGGTCAGAAGCACTTTTGATGGGCACATAAATAGAATGTGAAGGGATTATTAGATGAATGGTTGATAATTATAGCACAAAGGAAAATTTAACAAAAATGTATCAAATATGCATATAAAACGTTAGGATATATATATATATATATATTTTTAGAGTATTACATAGCGCAAACTCGACATGAAGATATCAGGTATCAGAGTGCTTTAAATTAGCACCAGTTTTGTCACAGATGGACACATTCATTTTTGTTAGGCACAGGGAGATTAAGTGATTTGCCCAGAATCACAGGATGTTGTGCGTCGTTGCTGAGACTCAAACCTGGTTTAGATACTTGTTTCCGGTCCAGGGAAGACATGGCTTGGCAGTTCGGGCTGACTGTTCCCATGAGGCACAGGGTCAAGACTGATTTGCATATATCTGTGTCTGAACTGGGGTGGCGAAGTGAGCTAAATAATGATGATGGATTCAACACAGATCTCCCGCTGGGGGTGAGTGTCTGAATAGTGTCAGCGCTCTGTCCATCATCTACTTGTGTTTGACTCGAACCCGGTTGCCAGTCTTCAAGGTTGACCGCTCTAGCCGTAAGGCCACATCCTCTCCCCTATTTTGCACTAGCTTGGGATGTGGTGGAAGGTGGATAATTAAGACTGTTCTTGAGATGAGATACTGCTTGAGAGCAAATTTCAGCGAGTTTAAACAGTGAGGGTGGGCACCAATAAGTGGGAGGGGAGTTCCAATGTATACGTTCCAGTTGGTAGGAATAGCAACATCTACTGTAGCACACATACATTTTGATGCAATAGGAATGTTTTGGTTACTCAATTGTAGACTGTGAGTTGGACCATAATGAATTATAACTGCTGGTGGGTAGGTCGGACACAGAGGTTTATGGCTTTGAAGACAAAGATTAGACATTTGTAGATGCATGTTTTCTGATCGCCAGCTGGCTTGGTGGTGGCAATGAGATATAGGAGTGCATGAGGGAAAGTTGTACAAGATCCTAGAGGTGAAGGTCAGAGTTTTGTATGGTGGTGTGAACGAATGTAGCAGATGCCCAACTGGCAGGCTGCTACAAAATCCCAGCTTGCTGAGGCCTAACGAGAAAATAATTCTCTTGGTTCTGTAGAAAGAAATTCTGAACAGATTTTGTGTATGTTCCGTTGTTGGACTCTTGGGGACGAAACGGTTAATGAATGTTTACATGTTCACTTTGGAACCAAATAGGTCACCACAATTTCTGGATGCCAATGTTGTGCCCAGAGTGTCTAGGAGTAAGCCAGTGTCAGGATTCAGGCTCAGTTCAGACATGTGATCAAGCATAGTGCTAGAAACGGAGGAAGATTGCAGAGATGGACACAGTGGTAAAAGAACCCTAAACCACTTACACACTTGTATTTTACACTCAGAGGTTTTTGGTACACATCTGAGGAATAGGGGTATAGCCAGTATTTAAGGCCATTCTGGCATAGATTTCTCACCTGCCAATGTATCATTTTTTAGGCTGTCTCGTTTTTGTATATATTTGCACCCTTTTATTCGTCCATCACATTTTTTCTCCTTTATCTTCTACAAACAAATTTCATCACAAGATAAAAAGCAAATTGGATTTTTTTGCAACAAATAAAGGAATATGGGCTAGATCTAGGTGGTTAAATACCGGTCGGTAACGCCGAAATTCGGTAAATTTCTGCGTTACCGACCGGTATTTAGCCATGTGCGATGTAGGTGACTCTAAATCTACACGCAAAATAAGGAATCGTTAAATAGCGATTCCTTATTTTGCTCTTGCATTTAAGGAATCGGAAATACAGATTCCTTAAATGCAATGTACCTAGCACTAAAAACAGTGTCCCTCAGCCTTAAGGAATCGCTATTTACCACCAACTTCAAGTTGGTGGTAAGTAGCGATTTCCTCACAAAAATAACTTTTTAGCTTTTTTTAATGTGCCATGTGGCACACATCCATGCCCTTGGGGCATGTATGTGCCCCACATGTGCCCACATGCACATTTCAGGGGTGCAACAGGGTGTCCTTTGGACACATTGGCACCCTTGAAATACGTCCTGCTATGAACGATTCGGAATTACCGAATCGCTAATAGTGAATCTCTTCCCATTCATTCCTATGGGCCTCCTAGCCCATAGAAATGAATGGCTAGGTATTCCTTAATAATGAATCGGAATTACCGATTTGTTATTAAGGAATGTTAAGGAATCGCTAATATTTTAGCAAATCCTATCTACATTCCATTTAGCGATCCCTTAATAGCGATTCGGTAATAATCGCTATTAAGGAATCGCTAAATAGAAGTTACCTACATCTGGCCCTTTGTCTTTTAACTGGACCTGGATAGTTGGACTGTCGTACTTTGTTCAAGTCAATTTCGATTGGGTATTTTTCTACTTTGATGCCACTTTTGACTTTCATGTGTTTGTTGGGTTCAATTACTTATACTTGTTTAGGAAGACAGCACTTCTGATTGCCTTCCAAGGTGACTTGTGATGGTTGATCCCCTATTTGCTTGTGCAACTCAAATCAATTATATTACAAATTAAATTAAATGTGTAACAATGGTATGCGCTGTACTTTGCCAGAGCCTAAATCGCCACATGTTAATTACTTGAGACAGTTGCACTACTCTGAATCACCGCAAAACACGAATTCTCACCAAATGTATAGAAACAATCCAGCTGAATCAAAGTGCAAGGCGTTCACAAGCAATGAACAATCGCCATATTCTAACAATCACCAGTAAGCACACCTAACAGCCCCACAAACAAGGTGATGCAAACCTTTTTGGGAACTGGTCATCCTACATAATTATCAGAGCACCTGACATCTCTGTTGTAATGTGTACAGAGAGATGGAACTGGCATTCTGACTTGGTTCACATTCAACTATCTCGAAATGAATCAATGATGTGTTCAATGTGGTGGTTTCAAATCTCTGCATTTGATGAGTGGCTTTGAGTGTCTCTTACATTAGGTGTAACTAGTATCAAAGCTATTCGTTATCTGAGGACAATAACCTTCAAGGTTCATGAAAGAATCCGTCTACACTGTGGTGACCTGACCACCGACACAGGGCACTAGGACCCTGTGGGTCACAGGGCAGCGTCCAGGTCACTGGACACAACTTCCTGTGGACAGACAGGAAGGGGGCATTGAAGACCAGGACGACGACGAGGGCAGACGTGAGATGCACCCTGAGCACGCATGATAATAAAGACCTGCAAACCTATACCTGGTCTCCTGCGTGTTTCATTACCGAGCTGATGCAGTAGAATACGACAACTGGCGACGAGGCGTGGGAAAATACCTCCTTTGTGGCCACAGGCCAATGGAATGGCAGAACGATTTATGGGGACTATCAAGAAAGCCATAATGCGGGCAAAATTAACGCAGATATCAATTGGTCAAGCGCTTTGTCAAGTGCTCAGAGACTACAGGAATACCCCTCACAGCTCCACCGGCAGGTGCCCAGCAGAGCTGGTGCTAGGGAGATCGAGCAAAACAAGGCTACCTCAGATAGACGCAACGGAAAGTATGACCAGAAGTGACATTGCAGACAGAGATCACCAAACGAAAAAGAGAATGAAAGAATATGCTGACAAAAGGAGAAATGCAACTGAACACCAGCTGACTGAAGGGGATCTGGTGGTAGTGCGACAGAAACAACAAAGAAAGTCGGACAGCCCATTCTCAAGAGACCCGCTGGTTGTGACGGACGTAAAAGGGTCAATGGTGACTGCAGCTTCTGACAACAGAATAACAAGAAACAGTTCCCACTTCAAGTAATTCAAAGTGGAAGAGGAAGAACGCGCAACAACAACAGAAGACCGAGAGCAAGTGACAACAAGAGAGACAACACCACCAAAAGAGGAAAACGGAGGACAAGAACAGAGCAGAGAACAACGACCAAAAAGAGAGTGCAAGAAGACAAGAAGACTACTAGAAGAAATGTAGAAACTTTCTCTCTCTCTCTCTCTCTCTCTCTCTCTCTTTCCCCCTCCCCCCCCATCGGTCTATTATCGCCTCGTCATGAGGTACTGTGCCAAGGACTTGCACATGTGACACAAAGACGTTCTGTTTGTAACAAAGGGGGAGATGTGGTGACCTGACCACCGACACAGGGCACTAGGACCCTGTGGGTCACAGGGCAGCGTCCAGGTCACTGGACACAACTTCCTGTGGACAGACAGGAAGGGGGCATTGAAGACCAGGACGACGACGAGGGCAGACGTGAGATGCACCCTGAGCACGCATGATAATAAAGACCTGCAAACCTATACCTGGTCTCCTGCGTGTTTCATTACCGAGCTGATGCAGTAGAATACGACATACACTGGCTTTGATTGTCTGTGGCAGTCAACACCACTGTGTACCTAGCAGCTGGGCACCAACTTTGGACAGCCCTGGTTCATCAAAATGGTTTGCTTCCTACACTTATAATAGTCTTGACAGTGTGCAGTTGGCAACATCCTTTTATGTTTGCTCTTACATCACACTTTGCAGTGTTAACTTTGTGTGCATCGTTGGTCAACCTTTGTTTTATGTTTAATTGGTTATTTTCCCTACAGTATATATGCTGCCATCACCATTGGCTAAATCGGTGTCTGCGTCTCCGTTGTCACAATCGAGAGAGCGCAGACGTTTTTTTTAAATTCCATTTAATTTTCCAATTGTTCGCCAATTAGTCTGCGAAAATATAAATTTAAAAGCAGGCCACCATTAACCTGAGTAGAATATTGATGTTGTAAGTTTTTTCTTCTAATTTTACATATCTATGCGAGTGTGCATCCCAACCAGGCCATCTCCAAACACAGAGGGACGATTTACAAAGACATTTCTGAGTACTCCAGTGGTACTACTTCAAGTACTTTCCAATGCCTTTGTGAATTCATCCCAAAGTATCTAAAATTGAAATAAAATGCAAATATTCAGAAAATAATCATATAGGAGTGCAACTAAGACAGAGCTCTCTTTGCACTCTTACAAATTGGGAGATGGGCATTTTGGGACGATTCACAGAGGCATGTAAGAGTTCGTAAAAGAGTATTCCTGTAGTACTAATTTTACTCCTTTATGAACTGGCCCCGGTGTGTTCTTTATTGCTAAGGACGACTCTTCACTTCAGTTGGACATATCGTGGGAGCCCAGAAAACAGGTGCGTTTGGGCACTCCCAGCAGTTGGTTCAGCTGGATGCGGTCCAATATAGGCTTTTGCATGCAACCCTGCTTAGACAAGGGGATTGACATTGGTAATCTATACCTTGTAAAAAACAATTAGTATTAAACATTCACGCCTGGCAGGTGCTTGTAATCTGCATGAGGTAATTCATCTGGATCCTTCTGTGTGTAATCTCTCCCTGGATCAGGAAATCTCAACTGGTGTATGGGTTATGAAATTAGCTGGTTGCTTTGGCACACATGTGGAGAGGTGGAACAGCAGCTGTCGGTGAAGAACAGTTTGCCTGCAAGAGTTTCCACGTGTGAAAGGGGCAATGCGAGATGTGCCACTGACACCACATCACTCAGAGAGTTTACACACTCTGCCATTCTCTCTCTAAAGAGCACACTTGTATTTAATGCTGTAAAAAGATCTCGCCCGATGATAAGCAATAATTTATATAATATTTATTGCTTTTTATTGTACCATGATAGCAGGGCCCTGCATTATAGCACTTCAGACCCCAGACGACGTTGGGAAGTATCTGTCATGTTCCTGAGCACCCCTTTCAGAGAACATGGTTGAGAGGGTGCTGTTTGCAAGCTAGCTAATATGGGAGTCGATGGCTTTCACATGTCTCAGTTTGTGGTCATATATATGAACGTATAAGAATAACTTCATGACTGCATTTGCATTTAAGTATTATTTTAGGAATTGTACAAGGGGTTAGCCAATGTTGTGTCTAGTAACATTTTCACGTAATGTTCTAGATCCTGACTGAATTAAAAGCATGTGAACATAAGTTCAGACATGTTTTTTTTTATATCTGGTGCACATCCAGGTGGTTGAGATATTCCCATGATGAAGCATAGGGAAAGGTAAAAAAACGCTTATTAAACTCGAAAAAATAGTAAAAATATTGTTATGTTAAATATTAATGTAAATTAATTTTTATATATTTATTTTAAATGTACTACAAAATTTAAAAAAACATGCAATAGCACTTTTAACGTAATTTTAAATTAAATTGCAAATCTAAGTATTTAAACATAATAAATTAATTAAAAATATTTTTCTGAAGTGTAAATTAAAAAAGTGCTGTATAGAACCAATTAAAAGTAATCTAACTCTATTTTAATAAAAAAATGTTGCAATCATTTTTTTATTACAAAAAAGGCTATTAAATGTGTTAAAATGAAATAATAACTATGCTTTAGTTTCGATTTTTTAAAACATTTGGTTCAATATATTGATAATAGTGGGGCGTGGTTTGGACGCCGATGGCGGAGGCGGCGTGAGCGGCGAGCTCCGTCCCTAATCCCGCCGTTTATCCTGAAAGACTGCCTGGGCAATGGTGGTAAAGGACGTAACGGCCGTCGGACGATAGTGGGAGGCTTTGGTGCCCACCGGGAAGTTAAGTTGTGCCCCCGGGAGCACCTGGCTGGGTGGTAAACACAGTGGCTGCATCGAGAGGTGAGGCTGCAAGATGGCGGCCGGACCCGACTGAGGGAACGAGTCCGGGACCCCTCGGGATTAAGGTGTAGGGCCCTGTGCACGGACAGCTGCGGAAGTGCGGTTGGCCTGCGGCAGCCCCGCATGGACTTCGGAGGAGATGCGAGTAGAGGCGGACTGGGAATCGGCCTGAAGGGGGGCTGCCGAGAGTACGAAGCAGCCAAAAGGGCGCCCGCTGCGGCAACAGCATTGCTGTAGGAGCCCAACGCTGAGGGACAGTGCAACACAGAGCGGACCGGGTGAGTGGAGGCACTACCACATGAGAGCGGAGGTCCAGGGCCAGTAAGAAGAAGCAAGGGCCCCGGCACTGCAGTGCGGACACCTTGGGGCGGTGCATCTGCGGGGGCTCAGCAGCGGAGACCCGGAGATCGTGGGGAATACAGAGCTGAAATAGAAGTGCCCCGGAACGGAACGACTGGAGCTGTGGTCGTTGAGGCTCCCTTACTGGGGCCGCCGGTGAGTGCGGTGCTTCGGGCCTGTTCTTGGCGCTGCGGAGGTGGGGGCGGGGGCAGGCTCGCGGCGCTGAGCAGCCGGGGGCTATGGAGAGCTAGCGGTACAGAGAGCGGCATGCGGCCATGATGAAGCCTAAATGCGGCAGTGGCTGGCACTGAGGAGCAGACTCCATATAAGTTAGCAAATAGGAGTACTGGAGAGTGGAAGGGAACGGCCTGTGACCGACTGGGGTCCAACGTGTGCTGGCGTGAACTCGGGGGTCCTTCTTGGGAGAGCCGGAGGACCTGGACAGGAAGGGGAGTGGTGGCTGCGACGGGTGGTGGCTGAGAGTGTGGTACCGAACCCGGGACGAACCATAAGCATACTGGGAACTACGTGGCTGGGAGCCCAAGAGTGCACTGAGGAAAGGTGGTGGACAACGCTGCTTTTGGGGAAATCGGAGGAGGGGCAGCTATAGTGAGTTACTTTGAACATTGTGGATCCCCAGTGGGATATGTTGCTCTAGATCCGGCTCTTCAATCAGAGAGTACCCAGCAAGGGCCGATCACGCAGATCAAGATTGGGGGAGCAAAGACAGGGGCTGTGCACTGATAAGTTATGAAGCCCAAAGGCAGAAAGGAGGAGGATGTGGACCCCGCGGGGGCCAAAGGAGACGGAGACGTCGGTGAGACGTCGTCAGCGGAACAGAGGTTAAACAAACGGTTTGATCAGATCCTAGACACAATAAAGGCAACAAAGGAGTCCCTCCATCAGGACATAAATCAGGTTGCGACGGGGCTGGGGCTGTTAAGGGCAGATCATTCGAAATTAGCGGATAGGGTCAAGGACTCCGAACTGCTTCTACAAGACCTCAAACCAGCGGTTGACACAGTAGAACGTAAACTGGAAGATGCACTGAGGCGACTAGAGACCCTGGAAAAGAAGGCAGAAGACGCGGAAAGTCGAAATCGGCACAACAACGTCCGGGTGGTGGGTCTGCCAGAACGGATTGAGGGGATGGACATGGTAGCATATATGGAGACCTGGTTTAAAACTACAGTGGCCCCAACGGGTTTGTCACCTTTCTTTACACTCGAGAGAGCACACAGGGTCCCAGGCAAGCCGCCTGCGCCTGGCCGCCCTCCCCGCCCGGTGGTGGCTAGAGTTCTCCATTATAAAGATAGGGACCTATTAATCCTAAATGCACGCTCGGCGGGGCCTTTCCAAGTAGACAATAGTGCCGTGACGATCTTCCCGGACTACACCCAGGAGATACAAAGGCGTAGGGCCTCATACTTGGCTGTTAAGAAAGAGCTTAGGGCAGAAGGAATACAGTACTCATTGCTGTTTCCAGCTAAATTGAGGGTGATACTGGATGGAACGACACAGTTTTTCCAGACGCCGGAGGAAGCTTGGACATGGCTTGAAAGATACAAGGCAGGTACGGATCGTAGGACAATGGGAGAAGGCTGGATGCCCAGGCCGCCACGGATGCGCCAGTCACAGCGTATTCGCAAGAAAAATAAACTACAAAAGGAGCTGCAGAGAGCACAGATGGCGGCTGATAAGCAGGGGGCTCTGGAGGCCACAGCTGCGATAACTGGTTCGCAGCAGGAGGACTCGGCCAAAGGGACAGACTCCGAAGGAGATAAGAGACGCTCTGGTTCAGAACTGTCAGACGACGAAAGCACCAAAGGCCCGGAGGTGACGCCCAGATCGGCTGATGATCTGTAGGTTGATTTTTACTGACTGAGGCCACGGCTGCCGAACTGAAAATATTGACATTGGGAGGCCTGGTAACAATTCTCACCTTTATCACTGCGCCTAATCATTGCGGGATGTTGGGGGCGGGGGGCTGGCGCGGGAGCTGCCACCTGTCGGGCCGGACCACAACCCCCACTGCCCTTAAGGCAACCTGTAGTGGCTACTGCAGGATAGTACTGTGTGTTTTTGATATGGTAGTTTGGACGGGGACTGATAATGTGTTATTGGGACCTGTTCTGGGGGGGGGGGGTCATGGAAGTTTTTTGGGGTTTTTTATGTTTGGGGTTTGGCAGCGCTGGTGTGGGCATACAAATCGTAAGGGGGGAGGTGCACTGGGTAGGATGCAATGGGACCGTTACCTGAGTTGAAATGTATCACATGGAACGTGCGTGGATTACATACTATGTCGAGGCATCACAAGGTACATGCATATTTATTGAGAAGGGGAGTACACATAGCATTACTACAGGAGATGCATCTCACCAAACAGGAGTGTGTTGCTCTACAGAAGAGGTGGAGGGGCCAGGTGTTTGGCACTACTTACTCCGCGTTTGCCGTGGGGGGTGCTAGTGTGGGTGCGAGCGGGGATTCCGTTCCAGGCCACAAATACCATGGTAGACCCTGAGGGGAGATATGTGGCGTTAGCGGGGAGGCTGTACCATAGAGAGGTGGTACTTTGTAGCATCTACGCACCGAACGTGGAACAGCCCCGATTCTATGACACCATATCTGGGAAATTAGCACATCTTCTGGCTGGCCAGGTGATATTGGGTGGAGACTTTAACTCAATCACAGATGTGGCATTAGATAGATCGCACCCCCCGTTGGGGGAATCCCAGGTTCGAAAGATAGCAAAGAAGAGAGCGGAGTGGCAGAATGGATGGGGACTGACTGACATATGGAGAGTGCAACACCCTGAAGATAGGGATTACTCCTTCTTTTCTGCTCTGCATTAGCTACATGTCAGGATCGACGCCATACTGTGCACCCAATTGCTGGCGCCCCTGGCGACGCACTCAGAGTACTTGGCAAGGACAATATCTGATCATAACCCTCAATTGGTGTCCTTTAAATGGCAGCAGGTGAGGGCGGAGATTCCCACATAGCGACTAAATTCAGACACACTAGAAGATCAGGCCTTTAGAGAGGATATCCGTGGGGGCATTGAACAATATTTCGCTATAAATAAGAACTCGACATCTGCTAGAGGAACGGAGTGGAATGCTTTTAAAGTGGTGGTGAGAGGGTTATGTATCGGCAAATATAGGGGGGAAAGGACAGTGGTACTAAATGATCTCCGGAAAGCAGAGGAGGAGTTGAGGGAGGTTGAGAAGCTGAGACCGGAACAGAGGGAGTTGCAGGATCGACTTCTGGCAGCTAGGGAGTGTGTGGCCACTGAGACAGAAAGGTTGCGTAGTTATGACTATAAACAATATAGAGCTAAGGTGCATGTGGAGGGAGATAAGGTAGGGACGCTCCTGGCGAGAATGGCGAACCCGAGAGCAGGGGGATCCATGGTCCTGAGTATCCGATCGGAGTCCGGGGATGTGATCTATTCTCAGACTGACATTGTCTCGCGCTTCTTACGGTACTATAGCACCTTGTATCAGAGTCACTTGGATGCGGAAACGCCCGATATTGAGGATTTTCTGGCGGGGATCACGCTCCCGCAGATGGAGGAGGAGGATGTCAAAGTACTAGGCCAGGCTATCACTAAAGTTGAGATTAGAGGAGCGATCAAACACATGGCTAGAAACAAGACCCCGGGGGTAGATGGCCTCCCAATAGAATTCTATGTGACATACATCGACTCCCTGGCGCCCCAGCTACAGGAGGTTTATAATGAGGTGATGGAATTGGGTAAACTACCTGAATCCAAGAGGGTGGCGCTGGTCGTCCCCTTGTTGAAAACTGGGAGAGAGGGCGAGGACGTAACTTCCTATAGACCGCTGTCTATGTTGACGGTGGACTACAAAATACTAAGTCGCATTCTGGCTACAAGGTTGCTGCCCCAAATGACTGCCCTGGTTCATGCAGATCAGGAGGGGTTTATACCAACTAGGAACACCTCACATAATGTCCGGGACTTGATAGGAGTATTAAGTGCTGACCTCGAGGAGGCGACACCAGCTGTACTATCAGTAGATATAGAAAAGGCGTTTGACAGCCTCAAATGGGAATATCTGGACAGGGTTTTGGAGAAATTCGGATTAGGCAAGGGATTCAGACGTTGGACCAAGGTATTGTACTCCTCCGCGGCTGCTAGGTTACGTCTGGGCTCGACCATATCGCCGGAATATCCGGTGCAAAGAGGTACGAGACAGGGGTGTTCGTTATCGCCACTGTTGTTCGCACTAGCAATAGAACCGTTGGCGGTCTGTGCCAGATCGGGGACAGCTTATAGCGGCTTGGTTTGTGGAGGACTTCAGCATTACATATCGTTATATGCGGATGATTTGCTGCTGTTCCTAGCGGACACGACGGTTGCCCTGGAGGGGGCAGTGAGCATGCTGAGGTACTTTGGGAGGCTATCTGGACTGCGGGTGAATTGAAATAAGACATGTGTATTCCCATTGAGGGCAGATACGCCCCAGCCGCAACTGGCTGTTGGTTTGGTGTGGGAGCGCTCGTGCTTCACCTACCTGGGGGTTCGGATATTTCATACAGCAGAAGATATGCTGGAAGGAAATATAGGGCGCTGCATAAGGGCACTGAGGGGCAATGTGGCGTTCTGGGCAACGTTGCCCCTCTCGGTGATAGGGAGAGTTGCACTGCTCAAGATGGTGGTCTTGCCGCGCCTACTTTATTACTTTCGTACACTCCCGATATGGGTGCCACCTCGGTATTTTTGGGAACTGCGGACACTTACCATTGATTTCTTATGGGGGACAGGACGAAGACGGGTAGCACTGGACACGCTGTTACGGCCGAAAAAGGAGGGGGGACTAGCAGTGCCTAATTTCGAACTTTATTTTCTGGCGGCGCAGCTGCAGATCCTAACACAGAATGTAGCACGGGAATTTAGGGGTCCAGAGGAAGCTCGCGGATCGGGGATACAGAGGCATGTCCTCTCTTACATAGTTATGCAACAGCACCTAGTGGTCCGGGACTTAACATTGGAAGAGAAGACCCTGAGGATGTGCTGGAACAAGAGTCAAAAGTGGGCGAGAGTAGCACATCCGTATGCACCCGAAATTCCGCTGGGCATGCTCACTGCATTGCCACACGGGGGGACTGGTCCCAACTGCTGGAATGGGAAGAGTTGGGGTTACAAATGGTGGGTGAACTATATGCCGACGGTGAGTTGCAGTCATTTCAGGCACTACAAGACCAGTTTGGCCTTCCGGATGGAGGCTTCCTATTGCATATGGCTGTCACCAATGCGATGCGGAAACATTGGAGGACGGGGCAATCAGAACCGCAGACCACGATGGCTTGCCAATATGTGGTAATGGCGGGGGGAACGGTCAAAGCGGTCACATGCCTGCATACGCGAATGCTAAATGAGGGTACGGAACCTTTGACGGCTCTTAAACAGAAGTGGGAGGCGAGCATAGGGAAGCCCATACCGGACGCAACTTGGGGGTCACATCATGACAAGGACCTGGAAAGGAGTCAGGAATGCACGATTTCAGCAGGTACACTTTTCTCTGATTCATAGGGCTTACCTAACCCCGGGAAAGATCAGGAAGTATTTCCATGTGCAAAATGCAGCGTGTCCCAGATGCCTAGCGCCTGATGTAGAGTTGGAGCACATGCTGTGGGAGTGTCCGAAACTAGGGTCGTACTGGACTGAGGTGGGGACGCTTCTCAATGAAGTCACGGAGAGGCAAGTGGAATATAATATGGCGACTTATTTGTTGCTGTGGTTCCCTCACACCAGGAAGACCAAGTTAACTAGTAAATTCATCGATCTGGGCCTCATTTTGGCCCAAAGGGAAATCACTTGGCACTGGAAGTCGAGGGAGGGTCCTTCCAGTAAGAGGTGGGTGAACGAACTCCATAAATGGGCCCATAGTGAGAGCATGGTCAGATTGTGCCAGGCAGCCCGTACAGCTAACGAGAAGAGTTTAGAAGCAGCACGTGCATGGACAGATCTAGTGAGGGTGTTGAATGACAACCTATCCACAGTAGCAGAATAACCCGGGAAAGGAAAGAGAATTGTTCCATGTGAGATGCAGGAGAATAGTTGAATCCTACAGGTTTCCTCATTTTGAGATACTAGAAGTAAGAGACGAAGCCCACACTATCTGCAGTTAGGGGGGGGGGGGGTTCAGTTGGATGGTTGGAACAGTTATGGTTAACGTGGAATAGTTGGACCTATTAGTACCCAACGGGGGATGTTATCCATAGTTTGTCGAGTAGGAGGACTTAGGCTGGTGACTCATTGTGGGGCGTGGTTGGGGACAGGGCGTTACTGGAAGATTACAGAAGATAGATAAGAAAGTGACACTAGGCCAAAGCTCCACAATGAACGTACCTAGGAGGAACATACCACTAAGAGCATGGGCATGGTTGCATGGGCGAATGAGAGCGCAGGGACTAATAAAAGCAGATGCTAGACGTATTAGAAAGCAGAGAAGGGGTTTTTCCTCACAACTACTGATCAGAACAATGATTACTAATGCCGCCCGACCTCCGGGTTGTGGGCTAAATGGCTGTGATATCCTTATGTTATATTGAAAATGAAACATGTCAATGTATGTACTAGCGGGTAACCCAGACTGGAAAGATGTACAATGTCAAGCTATGCAACAAAAATAAAGTAAAAAAAAATATATATATATATATATTGATAATAGTTTAAATATTAAGACCCTACCTCCATTGATTTCTATGGGAGGGTGTTTCAGTGCCAGAGGTTGGTCATGTGTGGTGCTGTTCTTATTCCTGTTCTGACCTAGAGTATACTTGCTAATGTTTTAGGTCCTTTTTCACTGTAGTAACTTTATAAGTGCAGTTTGTAGGTAGCAATGGGCTTGGTCATTTGTGGATGAGTCTGTCCCCCCTAAACACCTTCTAAACCCTCCCTTGACCCCTCCTCATCAAACCCACATATTTTGTAGTCAGTATGCCCGATTTTTTAACCCCTACCCCTTTAATTTCGAAGTAACGAGGGTTTACCCATAAAAAGGATAGGAGAGGTGGCATGGAGATTTGCGCTCATAGGTTTGTTAATAGCATTTGTAGTACTTTAGTCGAACTATTGTAGTACTACTAAACGTGCTTCAAAATGCAGTTTGTGATTAGGGCCCTACGTTTTTAACATTCCACAGAAAGGATGTGTGCTGTATAGTGCAGAACACATACAATGTGTGAAATGTAAGGACAAAAGAATTCTTCTGTTTTACACCTTTCTCAAAGAAGGGTTATTTTCGGACTCAAAGCCAGGTTAACAATCTTGGTAGATCTGGCTTTGTGTCAGAGTATGGCTAGTAGTGTTAAAATACCCATCTACCAACCACAGAACACCCTTTTGACATCATGTAGTACAAAGCAGAGCATAGTGCTATTTGTGTTATAAAAAGTCAAAGTCCTAATAGGGCATTTAGTACCAGGTAAACGTTTTGTTGTACTTGAAAGTAAGCCCTCTATCAAGACTTTGTGCTGCTTTGTGTCACTTTTTAGGACTTTGCAATGATGCAAATTCTTAATAAATCTTGTATTATGCCCATGCTTGGAACAGTAAATAGTACATTGGGCCCCTACATGTGAAAATCAATACACCACATAGCTCCACTGAATCATTTATTTGGGGAATTTCGTCATAACTGGGCATAAGCAGGAGCACTGGTTATACAGATGAATGCCTGACCACACTCACTTTGCAAATTTCAATACTTCAAAGACCAAAATCTCTGAATGACCTCTCCTGTACAGTGGAATAGCGTAGAGTTCATTGGTGTACAGTGGAGTACATTAAGTAGTGTACAGTGAAGTGTTGCAGACTGGAGTGGCATGCAGTGCATTAGGGTACAGTGGAATGGAATAGAGTGGGGTGGTGTACAATAGAATAGCATAAAGTGGAGGGGGAGTAGCGTAGAGTGGCGTACAGTGAATACCATACACTGGAGTGGAATACAGAGAAGTGGCACAGAGTGGAGAGGCATACTGTAGAATAGCATACAGCAGAGTAGCATACACCGAAATTGCGTACAGTGGAGTAGAATGCAGTGTACTAGCATACAGTGGTGAGGCGTACACTGGAGTACCATACACTAGAGAGGCATAGATTGAAATAGCGGTACAGTTGAGTGGAGTAGAGTGCAGTGGCATATAGTGGACTGGAGTAGAGTGGATTGGGGTATAGTGGAGAAGCAGACAGTGGAATAGCATACAGTGGAGTGGTGTGCAGTGGAGTAGTGTACAGTGGAGTAGTATAGAGTCAAATACTGTAGAGTTGTGCAGCGTAGAGGGATGTTGCGTACAGTGGAATACTGTATAGTGGAGTGGGTTACAGTGGAGTGGCATACAGTGGAGTGGCATATAGTGGATTGGCATACAGTGTAGTGGAGTAGAATGGAATAATATACAGTGGAGTGCTGTAGAGTGTAGTAGCATAGAGTGCTGTACAGTACAATAGCTTACAGTGGATTGGCATTGAATAGAGTGTGGTAGAGTGTAATTGCGTACAATGCCGTAGAGTAGAGTGCAGTGACATAGCGGCATACAGTGGAGTGAGGTACACTGCACCTCACTCCACTGTATGCTGCTATGTCACTATACACTAGAATAGCATAGAATGGAGTAGCATAGAGTGGAATGACAATACAGTGGAGTGGTGTACAGTGGAGTGGCGTAGACTTAAGCAGCATACAATGGAATAGTGTAGAGTAGAGTACCTTATACTGAAATAGCATATAGCAGAGTAATGAAGACTGGAGTGGCATACACTTAAGTGCCACACACTGGAGTGGCATATATTGGAATGCTGTACAGTGAATTGGCATAGAGTGCAGTAACTTGCAGTGGAGTAGCTTATCATGGAGTACCATACAGTGGAATAGTGTACAGTGAAGAAAATAGAGTGGAGTAGCATAAAGTGAAATAGCATAGAGTTGAGTGGCGAAGAGTATGTAGATGCATACAGTGAAAAACTGTATAGTGGAGTTGGGTACAGTGGAGTGGCGCAGAGTGTTGTGGCTTAGAGTTGAGTGGAACACAGTAGAACAGTGTACAGTGAAGTGGCAAAGAATAGAGTGGTGTATAATGGAGTGTTGTATATTGTAATGGCGTAAAGTCAGCAGAGATTTCTCATTGTGGAGATTCCACCTTAAGTGCATAAACTCCCCCTCGACTGCAGGGCCTCCGCCACATGTGTGGAGGCCCTTAGTGAATCAGAGCCAAAATGATTAGATTTCCATGACTCAGTAGCTTGACCAGCGTAGCCAGCTGGATGCAAAACAAATGTTTCAAACTCAATACAGAGGTAATCATCTTCTGGAGCAACACCTCCCCATGGGATGACTTCTGGTTGCCAGCAGAGATAGTTTCGTCGCCCACTTCCACAGACCATGCCAGAAACCTCTGCACCATACAC
This sequence comes from Lissotriton helveticus, assembly GCF_964261635.1. Classification (NCBI taxonomy): domain Eukaryota; kingdom Metazoa; phylum Chordata; class Amphibia; order Caudata; family Salamandridae; genus Lissotriton; species Lissotriton helveticus. The sequence continues at coordinate 855,116,094 of NC_136071.1, read as the reverse complement.
GACAAGAAGCTCATCATAAAGAAGCAGAAAAATGCTGCCTCCTCAGCCTGCTTCCTCACTCTTCCCATGATCTGGAAAATTCTCAAATGGCTCGCCATCAACACCAGACGCACCTTCGCCCAAGCCCTCATCACCAATTGCCTGGACTACGGAAACTCCCTCTATGCGGGCATCACCTCACACCTACTGAGCAGACAGCAAACCATCCAAAACGATGCTGCCACACTCATCCTCGACCTCCCAAGATGAGCCCACATCACCCCTCACCTCAGAATGCTCCACCGGCTCCCCATCCAAAAAAGGTGTCAGTTCAAACTGCTGACACACACCTACACGGCCCTGCACAACAAAGGATCAACCTACCTCAACCACAGACTGAACTTCAACAAACCCGGCAGACAACTATGCTCAACCTCCCTCTCCTTTGCCCACACTCTCCGCTTCCATAAAGGCATAAGTGGTAGCCGCACCTTTTGCTACCTGCCCACCATGACCTGGAATGGCCTCCCACTCCACCTCCGAACTGCACCCACCCTACAGAAGTTCAGAGATGGCCTAAAAACCTGATGTTCCACTGATAACTCCTAGCAGCAGCCTCCTCCCATCCCCCAGTGCCTGGATACCTGCACGGGTGATAAGCAGTGCTCTACAAATAATTGATTGATTGAGTAGTGAAAAAGGATGTGCCCACTACATATACTTCCTTGCCATTTAGAAGAATTTCGGCCTTGATTGATTGATTGTACACTTATACCGCACATCCTGGCGCTTCAGACGACAGACTTAGACAAAGATGGAGCAGGTCACAACAGAACATCATAGGAAGGGCAGAGCTTACACCTTAGGGAAGAGCTAGGTCTTCAAGTTCCTACGGAACTCAAGCAAGGAGTTGGCTTGTCTAAGGCTCAGAGGAAGTTCATTCCATAACCGTGCGCCAGCCACACTAAATGCCCTGCCTCCTAGCCTCGAGCGTTTGAACCGGGGAATCGTCAACAGGCACGCGGTGGAGGAGCGGAGCTGTCTCGTCGGGCGATACCATGAGAACCTTTCCTGAAGGGGGATGGGACCTTGCTTATGCGCCGCTCTAAAGACCAAGTATAAAGTCTTAAAGTGGACCCTCTCCCTGATCGGCAGCCAATGAAGCTCTTTCAAGGCCAACGTAGAGGAAGAACTCCGTAGCCTACAAAGGGCCAGTTTGGCAGCAGCAGGCTGGATTCTTTGCAAACCCTGAAGAATGTAAGCAGGGGCCCCCAAATAAAGGGAGTTGCAATAATCCAGCCTGCTTCCCACAATGCTACTTACTACCAGAGCGCGAGCCTCTTTAGGAAGTAAAGGAAGTATTTTCCGTAACATACGGATTAAGGCAAAGCATACACTGGCGGTCTTGCTAGCCTGAGATTCCATCTGGAGGTCATCGTCAATTAACACCCCCAAATTGCAAACCTTCCTGACCGGTGTTAAAGGTTCCTCCTCTGGTGTAAGTCTAAAGTCAGATGGAAATGATCTAGCCAACCTGCCTGCAGAAAAGAATACTACCTCGGTTTTTCCGCTGTTAAATTGCAGTGAGTTCCTCCTGAGCCATTCAGTTGTCTGCCGCATGCAATGCTGGAACACCTCCAGAGATAGTGTATGGTCCCCTTCCAGAGAGAAGGATAGTTGTGTATCATCGGCATAATTGGCTAAACAGACCCCGGAGGACTTTATGATAGAAAGCAAGGGTTTCAGGTAGACATTGAATAAAATGGGGCTGATCGCAGAGCCCTGTGGCACTCCATGGGCGACTAGAGATTTACCAGAGGAGAACGGTGCTAAGGTTACCATCTGCTGTCGGCCTTCTAAATAAGATTGAAGCCACACAAACGCCCGTCCCTTCACTCCTATCCTCTTCAATCTTTCAACTAGAATGAGATGGTTCACCGTGTCGAATGCGGCCGACATATCGATGAGTACCAAAACCGTGGCATTCCCGTTGTCGGCACGCATCCGCAGGTTGTCCATCATGGAGGTCAAGGCCGTCTCAGTCCCGTGTCCAGGGCGAAAGCCAAACTGGTCTTTGTCTTGAAGACTGTTCTCATCCAGGAAGCGAGACAGAGACCCACCGACCACGTTCTCTAGTATCTTCACCGGATAAGGGAGAAGTGAGATCGGTCTAAAATTCGCCGGTATTGACGGGTCCAAAGAGGATTTCTTAATTAGTGGAGACACCACCGCCAGTTTCCAATAGTCCGGAACTATTCCTTCTACCAATGACTGATTGCAAATCTGCCTCAGCCATGGAAAGGTATTACGCCCAAGAGATTTCCATACCTTGTGGGGGAGAGGATCAAGGGGGGAACCGGAGGATACTTTGTCTCTCAAACAGGCAAACTCTTCCTCTGTTAAGGTCTGAAAAGTATCTAGATATACAGGTTGTTGTGAGACTACCACAGTCCCTAAATCAGAAGGAGGTAGTACATCCTTATCAATAACATGCAGGTTGCTCACGATTTTAGTGATCTTATCCTGAAAATGTATATCTATTTCGTCGCATAGTTGCAACCACTTTGTTTTCCATGCAAGTAGGAGAGGAAAGATCCTTAATGATTTTAAAGAGTGCTTTAGTGCTATTCGGCGTCTGTAAGATAGTGCTGGCATAAAAAACTGCCTTGGCCCTAAGGATTTCCTCTTTGTATCGCAACTGTATTCATCTAAGATCTTTCTTGTCGTTCTCATCATATCCTTTCCTCCATTTTATTTCTGCCATCTTCCGGCATGCACGGAGCTGTTTAAGCTCCTCGTTAAACCATGGAGCAGACATTTTACTTCTATTTTTTATGACCTTTATCGGGATTACCTGGTCCAAAATATTGCCTATGTGTTTTGTAAATACATTATGGTTTCCTTCTACAGACAGCGTGGGTTCAAAATGAGAAACGTCTAGATTGGAAATTCGAGTACCTGACTTAATTAATTTAACCCATTCCCTGCCCTTTCTATAAGACCTTTGCTGGCCGGTACTATCCCCAGAAGTTGCCAACCTGGTGTTGAACTGGACAAGATAGTGATCGGACCAAGTCTGAGGCGTTATATTTAGTAACCTAGTATTTGATGGATTAGAGAATACCAAGTCTAGGGCATGCCCTGATGTGTAGATCCTTCCACAAGTTGGGAGAGATTCAAATTTACGCATGCTTGCCTTAAGTCACGTAGATGGCTATTAACATTCTCATCTTCCCAGAGATTAAAATCTCCTAAAATAATCATGTTGGAGTGTGTCAGGGCTAGATTAGTGACGAAATCAAGAAACCGTTGAAAATGTACCGGCCCACCTGGAGGTCGATAGCACAACAATCCTGTGAGGAGGTTCCCGCTGGGGAGTGTAGAGAGAACCCCAACGTTTCTACCCCCTCCACTTCATCTATCTGTAGGATTCTAAAATCCAGTTCCTTCTTAAATATCACCCCACACCTCCTCCTCTACCCGTGGTTCTAGGCTTATCAAGAAATTTATAGCCAATGGGGCAGGCACAGCCAATATCAACAGCTGACTCTGCATTAGTCCACGTTTCTGTCAAAAACAGAGCGTCAGGTCCCAAGTCCTCTAGCAAACTTGATACCTCAGCAGATTGTTTAACCAGGAACCGGCTGTTGATCAAGCCCCCAAGAAGGATCTTTCCAGCCTTTCTCCCACAGGCCCGAGCTGGAGTTGCTGTACATTCTATCTTACCAAGCTTTATCAGTAAATCTCTGTCATAGGTTATACGTCCATGGGCACTATCAGGATGGGCAGCATTGCCGGCGGCGGACGCCTCCGGGGCGCGGACGGGCTTTCCTCTGGCGTGCCTCCGGCGCACCATCAGCGCGCGCGCTGCGTGCTTGCATCTCCCTGCTTATAAATGATGTCCTGGAGGAGCTGGCAGACAGCTAGAGCACTACTCAAAATGGCACCTGCAGATGTCAGCAAGCCCGACCCTCCCTCACACAAGATGGCGCCCACAAGAGTACTAGCCACGCCAAAGCGGCGGGTGATGAAATAATTCCGTTTTTTAAAGTGCGGGTATGCGGATTACTATGTAGTAAAGTTGTAGCATCAATCAGTGTTTATTAGCAGAATAAAATAACAATTTTAAAACGAATAGCAAACGCTGCGATTAAAAAGGGTGGAGATCCCTATAAGGTGCTCTAAACGTCCTGATAGCCGTGCAGTTCTGCAGTTTGGATCTGCGCACCTGCAGACCTCCTGTTTAAATAAGGTATCCTGAAGGAACTGGCAGACAGCTAGAGCGCTACTCAAAATGGTGCCCGCAGATGTCAGCAAGCCCGACCCTCCCTCACACAAGATGGCGCCCACAAGAGTACTAGCCACGCCAAAGCGGCGGGTGATGAAATAATTCTGTTTTTTAAAGTGCGGGTATGCGGATTACTAAGTAGTAAAGTTGTAGCATCAAACAGGGTTTATTAGCAGAATAAAATAACAATTTTAAAACGAATAGCAAACGCAGCGATTAAAAAGGGAGGAGATCCCTATAAGGTGCTCTAAACGTCCTGATAGCCGTGCAGTTCTGGCCTTGACTAGGAAATATAGAGCAGACATTTGTTCATAATTATATGGCACAGTAGGCCCACTTAAGTGAGTGTGGGGAGCTCTACTGCTGATTTGTTGACCTTCCAACAATATTGTAAATGAATTATATGGCAAAATATGACCACTTTGAATAGACTTAGCAACAAGAGAGTCGTATTCCTACACAGGAATCCTGGGTAAGAACAGCAAAACCATGGAAGCCCCTTCTACATACACTACATTTCCATGTAAAAAACTAAACTGCTTTCAAATATTTGCTAAAAATACATAACTTTTTTCCTGCAGATTGTTATCCTCTAACTAATGAAAAGCAGTCCATGACACTTTTTGTACTTGCCCAATAAATTTGTCATAATGGAATCCAAATAATGTATTAATGTGTCAAATATCATTCCTTTACTGCTATGAGTATAGGTTGTTGAGGCTGTTCTTAGATTGTTACACCCTGGAACACAGGCAAATGCACTGATTCACACAAAGAACGATCACAATTACAGAATTTGTATAACTAATGGCCTTAACTAAGTTACTGGTATAATGTGTATGCATTGACAGGAACATGTGCATTAAAATCAAGCCCTCCAACTTGAAGTCAAAAAGGCTACCTAGGGAAGTGGATTAAAGCTAGGTTGGAAGGCAGGGCATTAGGTGATTCAGTAACACAAACATTTAAGAACCTGGTCCTGCTCACCCAGAGAGAGCTTTGGAAATGTGCCCATCCTATGCTAAGCTAAGGATCTAAGCCTGACTTCAGAACTGATTAAATGAAGGCAAGGCCTTTTTTCGAACTAACTACTCAACTCATGATTCGGAAAGTGCATCAGGGTTATATAAACGTGACATGGGTTCGGTGCACACAATGGAGTGTACATTGGTCTCATGCTTCATTGCCACTCCACTAGAATTATGCGATTGTTGGGCCATGGCATTGTTTCACATAATTATAAATATGTTGCATTTGCTGCATAATCCATCATATGCTGCATAATCTGCAGATTTTAGCAAAATAATTGTTACTAGCTCAAACAATTCAACTGTTACTAAAAAAAGTGGAGGGCCTTTTGCAGAGCTTGACTGGTCACCTTCCTGTTGCTTATTTTCATATTTGAATGTTAAACTGGTACTAATGAGGTGCAACCAATGCCCAGACAGCGCTCAGAAGTGTAAAAATGACAAAATATTCAACTAAGACTATCACAAAATGTGCCATATTACGCTACATAATTTGCCTTTTCTTGCTGCATAATTTAACTAAACCCTGCCGAGTAATTTGCCCATCCCCTTCTGTATAATTCCAGTAGCTGCTAATAGTCCTGGACCTGACAAATAGTGTTTGAACTGAGTACTTAAAGAAGCAGGTGCAAGGATTACTTCAGGGGCTATGGGATATAAATTCAAGGTGGAAGTTACAATGTTCTATGTCAGCGCTTCCCAAACTTTGGTCCACGGACCCCCAGGGGTCCATGGTACATTTGCAGGGGGTCCGCAGACAGCAATTTTAAAAGCACTGCAAAGTTCCTTGTATAACCAGCAGTTTTCGAACAACAAAAAAAGTGTCAAGATCACTCATGTGTTTAATGTACCTGCTGGAGAGAGATGGGAGTTTCGTCTAGTGGCAGCTTTGACTCATCTATGGTAGCCAGATCATTAATATGCCTGCTGCAAAGATTGTGTACCAAGCAATTTAAAGAACAGCATTTTATGTGCATAGCTCAGTGGGTACTGCTTTTGTCAAAAAGATTGTTTTGTCACTGTACAGTTGATTATTTACCATTGTAATCTAGCACAGTGAACTATGAACTGACATTAAAGCCCTGCATGGAATAAGTTAGTAAGTTATGTCTTTTTCCCAGTCCTTCAATATCCTGAAACTGCTAAAAAAGGTGTGTTTGGGTAGAAATAAATTCTTACTATTAAAGTCAACACTAACCGCTGTGTTATGTTCTGAATCCCGAGTTTGGTCTTCTCCAGACCAAGCACTCTTAAAAAATGCCTACTAGTATGGATGACGTAAATCCTACACTTTGAAGTCCCCATTTCCTAATGTGACATTTTCTATACACTGATTTACACATGTAGGATTCATTATCTCTGCATATGTGTGATGTAAAGTACTGGTATGAGAGGTGCTATAAAACAAATGAAATACGTGTGAGAGAGGGGATATGGATAGATGAGAGGCACTGTTGGAGGGTGATAGTGAGGGAATCATAGAAGAGCCACAACAAAGATTGTTGTGTCCTGGTGCACAGTAAGGTTATCATTTGCTATGCTTTAAAAGCTAATACAATGAAATATATAACTACTGATAAGTTGTAGAATGCACCATTTTCCTCCAAATGTTCTTGGCGGGGTGGGGGGGAGGGGGAGAAAACCTCCCAAAACCCACCTTTGCATATATTTTTCCTTATAAAATAATATCTTTAGTTATTCGAGTATTTGTTTGGTGTGTACTTGTTTGTGCACTTTTTGGGAACTACTGTTTTAATGTTTGAAATGTAAATTGTACACATTGCTTGGCGGTCTCGGCTTCCAATAGTGACTCAGTAGGGGTGCTCAGGAGTCAAAAGGTTGGCAAACACTGTTCTATGAAATTGTATGTTTCTTTCCTAAAACTGTTGGCATAAGAAAATTATGAATCTCAAAATCAGTGGTTGCTATACTGAATGGGAAAGTAAACAATGATTCAGTTTACCAATTAAAATATCTCTCCGTTTACTGTCTTTCCCGAATGAAATGACGGAGATAATGAAGTGATGTAATTCTTAAAACTGTTGTTATGCTTTTAACTTCACCTGAGAGGGGCTTGGTGTTTACCTTAATGCCTTTCTGAGGTGCAAAGTGAAATAGACTACTTTTAAAATGTGACAATTGGCTCTTTGACAACATTTGAGTTCTCTTGGTTTTAAGGCTATTGTCCATTTATCTTTCAACAGTTTGTTTCTTCAAAATGTAGGCTACAAATGGTTTTAAGTAACAGACACAAAAATAATGGTTGATTTAATTTATTTAGATTTGATTTGTTTGCAAAAGTGAAAATTACAAAGTTGCTCGATCTCTTACTCGTTCCTCGGGGCAGAGGTGGGCGACTTTATGCACCAACCAAGCGGCTTAAACACGTTTGAACTAGCACTGCTAAAAGCTTTCTCTTTGCTACATCAAAATTTATTGTTCGGAAACTAAATATTTGTTCAAAGGTCCTGCATGAGGTGTTTGAGTGTATGGACTAGATAAAACGCTGAGATAAAAAAAAATACTATTTCATTTCCAGCTGTACGTGCAAGTAACTCAGCTCTTTCTGAAATCATTTAACAAACAACATCGACTTGAAATCAAGTTTGCAATAGAGTATATTACAGTTTAATTGTCCGTTTATTGCCAGGAGTAAATTTTGAACAAAATGTAAAGCGAGTGCTAGAATGAGGTTTCTGCAGAATGTGCCTTCAGAAAAAGGAAATTCTGTTTTCTCACACAGGGGACAGTCTTCTATAAAAGTATATTACAGCAGAAGTGAAATTGAATGAAATGTTCCCCAGGCTGGAGCATTTCATAGGAAAGTGAACTCACTGTACTCTCTACAGTAACATTGACTTGCCAAGAAACCAAAGCCAAAGTTCATAACTCTCCTTCAGAGTTGCCAAGCTCCTCCTACTTGCCTTGACCAGATGTGACATCATCCCTTCCGCCATCATGTACATATGTCATTACACACCTTCAAAATAGAATCAGTAACCTCTAAACCACTTCCCTACAATATTCTGCCATGACACCAGTCTCCTCCTAAAAATACAACTCACTATAGCCTTTTATTGGCCTTCACACTTTTTAGAGTCAATTTTCTTACACTTCCACAACATGAATTCACTTACCACCAATAACCAATATGGGTAATTTTTTCCCAGCATTTATTTTATGTAACAGCCTCTGGATGGGGTGTAAGGAGGGTTGTGAGGTGGGTGGGGGGGGGGGTGCTACATAACACACCTGAGCTAAGAAGTTGATATGACAGCAGGTCTCAGCCATTACTCCGTTGCCTTTGGTCATTCCCTGGCAGATCATTTCCCATGACATAGTATTCCCGTTGGTATGTGTGAAAAAGTGAAGATGAATGACTGCTCAATGGAAGCAAACATTCAGTGAACGATAAGAATAAGGCAAGTTGGCGATGCTCAAGATGGACGTACTGAGGGTTGCTCAATTATATTGTAGATGGCTCTTCAGAAGAACTTATTCATTTTTAGGTCTTCACTGGCTTCTAAAAAGTCTTTCAGAATGAAAGCAGAGATGGGTCTTTGCATAAGCAAAGGTTTTAAAAAATGTTTGTGCAATGAACATGAACAAACAGTGGCATGAAGTAGAAATCAATTCCTTTGCGTAATCAGGTGATCCACAACACGGTTACTTGTACTCATGTCTTAGACTATAAGTAGTGAGTTCCTTCTGCATCATGCGGCCAAAAACTGGGCTACTGAACCATATGTCAACTGTATAAAACAGCAGGGAATGCATGGAACGGAAGACAGTCTCTGATGAAAGATGATTGGTGGAGCACAGCCTTCAAGTGGCTATATGTGTCAGTGACTGGCCCCTCAGATGTTCTCTTGCATCTCTAAGTGGCCTAATATATTGAATTAAATTGAATCCCATATTTTTAACCATCCAATTCTGTAGCTCCTTATCATTACTGATACAGGACCCTTTACTGTTATTCTGACTACTTTAACACAGTGAAATCATTAGGCCTTCTTCGTGGAAAGCACTTGGCTGAAGTTGAGTTGAACTGAAATCCAATTTTTAAGGAAGCCCAGGACATCCACTTTTAAACAGACATATTTGCTAACTCCTATAGGCACCCAAATGTCTTTTCTACTTAACGTACAGGACACTACCAATAATGAACTGTTTGAGCAGAACACATGCAGGGTTTAGTTATGCTTCTCCTCACAGCAATCTGTATTGATAGCAAGTAAATATTCATCATCGGCTGTGCCATGCGACAAAGGCTAACTAGCCAAATGGAGGGCTGCTATTGAGTATTCTTACGATATATGTTGTACCAGCCATGCTACTTTAGACATAGCAGGCATACATCTTCCTATAGACGTCTATACACCTGTTTTAGAAGCACAAAACATTTCAAACGTTAGGGATCACAGTCCTTAATAAAATCAAGATTTTCTGTCCAGCAGGCTGTGAAAAATCTAAATTGTCCTAAGTGGAGGGTTACAACAGTGGGGTAATATTGCAGGATGATCAACATTATCTGATCCAGAAAGATGACTTTGGAAGAAAGATGATTCCTCATCTGTAAAGACTCTTCAGAAGTAGTAGTAGGAGGAGGGGACATTATTTGAGTGGGAGCTCTGTACTGAGGCACAGAGTGTAAGGAACAAGCACAATTTGCGATGAGTAAAATGTATATCATCCAAAATGCTGGAGCGGGAATGGAATTTAATGGGAGAATAGAGAGTCTAGTGACTGAGCTTCAAACTTTATTACCTCAAGACCTAGATTCTAATTGTGGTTCTGGCACTTCACTGTAAATCAGTAGATTCTGGGGTAATTACTTAATCTTCCTGAGCCTAGAAATTGTGGATATGTGCAAAATATTATGCAATTGTAAATACGTAGACTGCAATGTTGTGAAATGAACATATGAAAATGCCCGATAGATGTACAGCACTTATTTGCTATCCAGCTAGGTTTGTGCCTCTCAGAGGGGACTTCATCTTTTGCCCATGTCTCTCCTATACGGATATAGGCATTAGCTCTAATCTTTTCAGGTGAAATTTCCATTAAATAGCCAAGACAAATTTCCCTCTTTGTGTCAGCTTGTTACATGATTTCATAATATTTAGCTGCATTGACTGTTACACTTTCATGCATTCATGAGTTGCCCAATCGCTTATACGATGTACACTTTCTCCTGTGTACATTTCACTGTGTTGTGTCCTTTGTACTAATAAATGGCATGCAACTGTAGTATTGATAGGCATGAATTTGTTTGCTTTGTATATCCGGTGCATTGTGGGGCAAGTGGCATGGCAGTGGTTCTAGTTGTTTTTAAAAGGGTATAAACTGTGAGCTTACCTCTACCTTATGTGCCAGTTTCCAGCCAGAATATACATGGCCCTTGATCCTACTCCCTATATGTCCTTAAAAAACTCAAACACACATTTGTCAGCTTTACCAGTATGTGGGGGTGTCTCAGAAGGTAACACCTCTGGCTGTTAGTGTCCTCCTTTTCATGGCTATGGTGATGTTTCCCTCAAAGATCTAAGATACCATCTGTACATTGATACTAACATTTAAGGATTTCCATGGTCATCTTCCATAGTTTTTGCTTAACATCCCCATATTTTCTGTTTCAGTCTATTTTGTTCCTGAGTTAGGCCCATGTCGAAATGCTGCACATTTTCTTACATTGTCCGCTTTCTGCACAACAACATTTTACTGAAGTGGTTTTTGCTGTTTATAATTAAACCCAATGGGAACACTGCCCAACACCACCAAAAGGTAGTTCAAAAACATTTGCACAAAAGTTTGCCTATTTGATTGATTTTGACACATTGGACCCAGCCTCATATTACTATAGGCTTGCACCTACACCTGCAAAGAAAAATGTGCGGACAAACCCCAGGATGATATACTCTGCATTCTTTTATTACCAGCTGTCTGTACAGGGTTTTGAATTTTCGAAAGACACAATAAACACAAAATCTGTTTGGGGGACAATAGAGTGGCAGGGTCAGGTAACTGAGGCCTTGCTTCGGGCATGCCTGATACCATACCAAATGATTTTCCTGAACAAAACTGTGCAACAAACATCATGTCTTGGAATTGCCAAGATAAAAGACTTGAACACACCACGAGTTCACACATTTGCACGCTTTGCCAATTGGCAGCATTTCAAACGATAGAGTGAGGATACACTAGATGCCATGCTGCGCAATGGATCTTACAATTCCAATTGGAAGGGATGGTTGGTTTGGCCTTTAAACACTAATGGGTGTCAGTCTAGATTTCTGTGCAGCGCCAAAGGGTTTAAGATCAATAGACCTGACCAACGTTATGTACAATATGAACACGCTGGATGGTGGCATCATACAGTGTTGGGAAGTTATGCCTCGACTGGCTAAAAACCTCAAAACTGGCTAAGGTGAAACAAGACTCGTCCCTTCTTTCTGATGACATGGATCTCGGGGATTTCTTGTTAGGTCCCTGGAACCTACATCAAAAGCGCTTCTTGTGTGCAATATACAACGAGCTGTGGAAAGTTACTCAACAGGAAGCTGCTGAGAGACTGCGTGAGGTTGATAGGGTTAATTTGGAAAAGGCTTTTGCTGTGGTTGACAATGGTATGAACACATTATATTCCAGGATATATTCACTGCGCAATGTAGTATCTTCTGCAATTGATATAAATCAGCAGGACATGTCTATTTTACAACATGGACAGTCACAGCTCCAGTCCACTGTGTTATTAAGCTGGACACTTCAAACCTTACGTTCCAACCACGTGCAATGGCGAAATAGCAATAGCACCAATCTGATTTCTTCATACAACCTTACGGGAAGAATTTGGGCATGAAAACTGGGAATTACCCTTCAAGTTAAGATGTAGAAATGGGGACACAGAAGTTTTTCTCAGCGGTTCTGACTGTGAGAATGTGTTGAGCGGGCCCTTAATATGCAAGTATATGAGAAAAGAGAGGGACCCCTTGTGCCTCACCAAGGGAATAGGGTACTACTGACAAGTAAAAACAAAATATCCCTTGATTGTTCGACAGACAGTAAAGAAAAGCTCTGCTCACATTTAAATCATGTGTTTAAATGACTACAATATTACAACCCATGTAATAGACACAAAAGATGTATTATAAAGCCCGAAAAGTTATCACAAATTATCCTTTTTATTAAAAAACATTTTTATGTATCACAATATTTCATAAACAATCATCGCAGAAACTATATACCTCCAATTCATATAAAATTGTTAAAAACACTCAAAGAAACCTAATACATTTGATGCAATAAAACAACAAAAGAACATTACATGACATAAAGAGGGAAGACACATTTAGACAATATACTTTATAATTCACAGAACATATCCATTGGAGCAATTTTGTAGCTAGGCCTGGATTAATTCACTGGGTCACTCTCGGCTCCCTGCTGGTCTGAGCTGACAAGTAGTTATGTGAAGGCGGCACGCCTGGGGTTATTTCGGCGCTGCGACACCGCACAACCAAGCCAGCCCTGTGCACCTGGTGAGGACTGACTCAGATTGAGTCCCCTGCCGTTCTGCCTCACTTCCTCTTCCTCCAGACGGGACAGGCGGTCACATCCGGATTATAATCTGAGTGCCACAGTGATTGACAGCATCCACTGCCCAGAGGGCAGGCTCCGCTCCCCCTCCCCCGGGTAATTGGCAACAGTGAGTGCGTGTAAACCACGCAGCGCGCTGCTATAGCAGCCTGGAGCCAGGCACGACACATCACAGCCGGGCTGATTTGTTGCACTATAGCGCTCTCAGCCACCTCAGAGCTGAGCGCAGATCATGGCTCTTTAACTATTTATGAACTCAACCCGGCAAGCAGCTGCTGACAGTATGTCTCTCCGAGCAGCTGAGCCGGTGCACAGGCGCCGCCGGTGGCGCTGGCTGGCGAGTGGCAAAATGCGTGACAATGCATTTCAGTCCGGTGATGCGGATCACCGCACTGAAATGCGTGAGCATCACACCTATTGCGTGAAACTTGGCAGGACTGAATTTTTACCTTATTAAAACCTGTGGGTGCATATAGTCACTCCATCAACTTAGTGCCCTCTTGACTAAGACTTCTGATTATACGTGCAATGTATCAGATAATCTGAAAATGGAGAGCAGTATCAATCAGCTTATCTGTCTGATACGAAGGGAATGGCACACTTTTTAAAATGTATTGGCTCTGGACTAGTTAGCACCTTTCAAACTGGTATTCCATCATTCATACACTCCGTGCTGGGAGGCATTTCTGGAGGTCTCCCGCTTGTTCTGCTACTTGTGGCGGGAATTCTTATATTAATTTTTCTGCTCCGCAATGCACATCCCAGTTCGAACTGGAATGAAGACAGCACTGCTTGTGCTACAATGCAGAGAGCACATGATACACTGCTTCGGCACACCTCGGCTTCGAGAACTGAATGAGCATTGATTCTTATCGTTCAGGGCTGTATGGCCTCACTGCGCACAACCTGTATTCCGCTGCCAACTGTGCAGTCATGAGCACGTACTAGATTTCTGTCTCGGATCCCAATTGGTTGCGACATTGGACATTGATGTACTGATGGACTTCTTAAAGGCCCTTGGGTATAGTTGTCCCCAGCATATTACTTTGCTGATGAATGCATTCTTCAAGCCAGCCTGGGATGCTTTTTCTCCTAGAGAACTGGATATCGGCTCTGCGAAACGTTTAGAGGATGTAGTCCCTCCCTCTGCAGCTGCTAGGGGAACTGGATGGACCACCTTTGCTCTATAAACTTGCTTCCAATTGCACCTCTGGGAACATCGTCTGCGGCTGCTAGCAGCAGCAATGTTGCAACTACCACTCAGAACACATAAACAATTGGCTTTTCCGTTTGGTAGGAACTATTTGGCCTGTTATTTAACAAAAGTGTTACAAAGTGAAGAATTATTTTCCCTTCTCTTACTTTTCTTTTATGCACCTTGGCTTTCTGTATTCTTAGTATTTCAAACTGTATCTTTTTAAAGATGTTTTTAGAATCCTTTTTAATGTTGATTTTAGATTGTTTTTAGATTTCTACAGTTTTACAATTTTATATGGCAGGCTGTTCTGTAGATAACTAACTCTTCAAGTCATATGAACTGCATGTACCGGGATGCAAAGGGGCGATCCGGCGGAGAGGTTAGGAGTGTGCTCCCATCTTTGAATACTTTTAAGGGCTCCCGTAAGCCCACGTACCTGACGAGCTATTGGAGATGCACCTTCGCGCCAGAGAGGCAACGAAGCCTGTGACTGTTGTTTGGCAGCCTTCTCAGCCACCCCAGAACTGATCTCTACTGATGAGGGATATTATCCCGAAACACGAGCCGTGTCTAGAGATACTGGAAATACCAAGTACTTACTTGCACCAACCTTGGTGAAACACTTACGAACTTTTTCCTAACTCTTCAAGTCATACGACTGCATGTACCAGGATGCAAAGGGGCGATCCGGCAGAGAGGTTAGGAGTGTGCTCCCATCTTTGAATACTGTTCTGTAGATAGCTTTTTAGGTAAAACCTTAGTGTGAGTTATGTGCCTGAGTTAGGCCTATGTAGAAACATTTTCTTACATTGTCTGCTGTCTGCACAACACATTTTACTGTAATCTTTTGCACTCATTTGCGTGCATAACAATGTTGGATTAGTTTCCTTGAAACTGCATGGCCTATCTGGTTTTGCGCAACAATATGAAGATGCACCGAACACAGAGTACAAGGCCTTTGTGCACACTGTACAAATGTCATCCTATCTTCATCCACGAGGCAACAGGTCTATCTGCATATCCATAACAATGCTAATCTACACGTAGATCACAAGGATGCTTTCTATAATAAATAAATAAGCATTTCCAGGGGTTAGCAGAGGAGGCACTTCCGCTGACATCGAAGGAACCTGCATGCTGAGGCTTCATCAAGGATCTGCCTGACAATCTCTGTGTGGGGTGTCCAGTTTGTGACCAGGACGGGGTCCTACATTCTTTCCCATCAGGTAATGGGGTTGGATCCTCCCGTGGGGGGGGATTCTTGGTTACACACCTACGTACAATCTAGACACACATAGAATAGGGAATGCATAGGTGGAGTATGCCTGATTACTACCTTGTATCATATGCCTGCATATATACATTGTTTTTGCGCCATGGTGGTACTTTACCCGCTGTTTACCATTTTGGTGCTTGTAATCACTTTCATATGCTTTTGTCTACTGATTCTTGCAGCACATGTATTCTATACAAGAATAACATTGATTCAATAAATATATTTGAAAACGTCCCAGTGTGTATTTGTTGTATATTTCAGAGAGCACGATTGACTGAGCAAAAGGGTTCTAGATCATCACGATCCCTTAGGGGACAGGACTGTCATGTTCAGTTGTTGCCAGAAACCAATTGCTTCCTGGTTTGGTTAGGGGGGCTTACGATGGTGCTGTGAGCTAGTTGGTCTCTAGGCCAACATATACTGCGGGGTGCATGGAATGAGTCTAAGCACCTCACCCAAAGTTTATGTTATCCAACAAATGCGCAGATCATACAGATTGGTAGGAACTACACGACAATACCCACTGGCTGCTGATATATGAGGAGAAATGGAAATGTTGGCAATTCCTCAATTCCAAGAAGTAGGATACATGAGGCCCAGCAGCTGAGTGGGACCATCAGAAGTGTGTTCTGCTGCAGCTCACAGTCACACTACTGAGTTTTGGGTTGGGTGTGACTTCTGATAAGGGATTCACACATACATGGAACTCTACTTTCTGTCCTTCTAGCATGGACACTATTTTTGAAAAAAGGTCTATAGCTAAGTCAGTCAATGACTTGACAAACCCATGTAAAATGTAATGTTAGGTGAACACCCAAATACCTAGTAGTGAATTACATTAATAAAGTTTGTCATTCTCTCAGACATTAAAAACAATCAGCATAGAAATAGAATCAATGTAGATGGAGGCAATGCGGTAGATAACAAATTACGCGCATTTCGGCTTGTGGGCCTTCATCGACCGCTTTCTGGCTATCAGCCGTCTTCAGCAATTCTAGCATGGACACTCCAGTTCAGTCTGTTACATCTGTATACAACCTAGGCCCATTTATAATTTCCAAACTTAATACAGTAGGTCTAGTAAATGGAACATCAGCCTCTTGTTTGTTTTGCTGCTCTTTGCGTAGCTTGGAAAATACTTAATTTGATCACAGAAACCTCAGGAAATAATGTGATTAATGGCATAATCTTTTCATGGTAAGATTATGTAATTATGTAGTTATGTCTTCCCAATTACATAGTACACTGCATTCAAGCGGTGAAAAATGCTGTTTGTCATCTTCTTTCAGGGCTTTCGTCATGTGTCCTCATATCTCCTCATTGAAAGAAATTGGACTGGGGGTGGAGTTCGACGCTTGGGGAAAATGGCGACTCCCTAGACAAGCTCCTGAGTCAGCAGTGCCCTTTGGCAATCCTTATCTTCTGTTTGGGGCCAGATGAAGTAACCAAGGAGGGGGCCTTTCGTTGATCAGGTTGGGAGCCTGAGGGTGCTACTTGAGACACCAGAAGGCCTGGTCAACTTGCTGTTTTTCAGTGGCCCACCGGTGCACCTTCTCTGTCTGGGTGTGGCCTTTGGCCATGGCCTCAGTGGCGGCACCGCCTGACTTCGGCATCGGCGCCAGGCGGGGGCTAGGCCACCTGACCATCAGACCCCCTTTTCCAGGCTCTGCACCTTGCTGGCTCCTGTGGCCTTGGTGTGATTGAGACTTTAATACCCATCGCTGGGCCCGGCGGTGGACGCTGGCTGCACCACCACTTACTCTGCAGTCAGGAACTGCAGGAGTCACCCTCCAAACACCAGCAGGCATAACACTTGGGGGGGCTCTCTGGCTTGGACTCTTCCCTTCCCTCCAGATTGTGATGCCGAGGATGCCTCCATGGACCGAATGAATGGGACAGTGCTATAAATTGTACGGTGTGCGACACTCAGACATCGTGGTCACTGTGGGAGCGGCTTGATGTACTCGTGGCCTCCCGCACGGGTCTCTGGCCCATCATCCCCACCCACCCCAGCCTCACTGGGATTGGTGGGGTGAGGGAGATTGGGAAGCCCAACGCACTGGATGCTCCATGTGCCGGAAAAGGCAGCACCAGTACAGCCCACAGTGGGTTCCTGGATCTGACCCGCGAACGAGGCCACTAGACAATATGGGGACTGACAGACTTTGCAAATATCTTACATTTCAGCAGCACCCATTAGCGTAAGTAAAAAGCTTTAAAGCGAGCGAATGCTGGAGACATCTTGGTGTTACCATCCCAGAAAGAGCCGACAGAAACAGAGACCTATTTGAAAGAAAGAGAAAAGAGCCATGTTTTTAACATTTTCCTGAATTGTAATATGGGATCTTAGTTGAAAGGGTAGGGAGTTCCATAGTTTTCAGACAGAATAGGAGAAATTCCTGCTGCCCCATTGCGCCTTATTGATTCTGGGGATGGCCACCAGCTTAGCTGAGTTGGACAGAAGGTTGCAGTTGGACACATGCCAGCAGGTCCTTTGGAAATATTCAGAAACAGTATTATGAAGAGCTTTATGGACCATGCAAAGCGCTATTAATTTAATCCTCATGCAGAATGGTAGCCAGTGAAGGCTAAAGATAGTTTGGGAGACCGGACCGAATGTAGGAATTTTCATGAGCAGCCGGGCTGCTGCATTTTGAAGAAACTGAAGATTTTGCAGCAGAGCTTCGGATTGCCAGTATGAAGAGCATTGCAATAGTTGATCTTTGAGATGTTGAGTGCCCTGAGGACCAATTTCTGCAGCTCATGGGGGGATAAAGGGCAAACATCGTTTTTAGGGTTCTAAGCAGGAAGAAACAGGAGAAAGTGATTTGGTTCATATGATCTGAAAAGCAGAGTTTTCCATCAAACAAAACAAGGCCTAGGTTGGAAGGCCACCAGGAGGTGTTCCAAAAGGTGGTAGAATTTACAAATAGTAGCATCTCAGTCTTGTCTGAGTTTAATTTAAGGTCAAACACAACTGGAATCTGGTGGTCAAAAGACTATAATGAGAAAAACGCAATTGCTGAACATACAGTCCCCAAACCATGTGTTACACCAATTAACTACTCATTCATATGAACTCATCACAACTTAGGAAAGTGTCTATAGGATTTCCATCAACTGTCCTTCATGGCCAGTGTCATACAAAAGGGGATGATGGACGGAGCGTTTGAGCAAATCAAACACTCACCCCCAGTCAACTGATCTGGGTTTAATCCATCACCATTCTTTAGCTCACTCGGCCACCCCAGTTCAGACATGGCAATATGCAAATCAGTCTGACCCTGTGCCTCAAGAGAACAGTCCAGCCTGAACTGCCATGCCATGTCTTCCCTGGACCGGAAACAAGCATCCTGTGACCGGTTTCGGATTCATAATCCTCATCAGCCAGGCTATCTTGAATCCAGTGGCCAAGTGAGCAAGGGACTCACGTCTGAGCATACCCTGCTACACTTAGGGCGAACAAAGCGATACAAAAGGGGATGATGGACGGAGCGTTTGAGCAAATCAAACACTCACCCTAGTCAACTGATCTGGGTTTAATCCATCATCATTCTTTAGCTCACTCGGCCACCCCAGTTCAGACATGGCAATATGCAAATCAGTCTGACACTGTGCCTCATGGGAACAGTCCAGCCCGAACTGCCATGCCATGTCTTCCATGGACCGGAAACAAGCATCCTGGGACCGGTTTCGGATTCATAATCCTCATCAGCCAGGCTATCTTGAATCCAGTGGCCAAGTGAGCAAGGGACTCACATCTGAGCATACCCTGCCACACTTAGGGCGAACAAAGCGATATAAAAGGGGATGATGGACGAAGCGTTTGAGCAAATCAAACACTCACCCCCAGTCAACTGATCTGGGTTTAATCCATCACCATTCTTTAGCTCACTCGGCCAGCCCAGTTCAGACATGGCAATATGCAAATCAGTCTGACCCTGTGCCTCATGGGGACAGTCCAGCCCGAACTGCCATGCCATGTCTTCCCTGGACCGGAAACAAGCATCCTGGGACCGGTTTCGGATTCATAATCCTCATCAGCCAGGCTATCTTGAATCCAGTGGCCAAGTGAGCAAGGGACTCACGTCTGAGCATTCCCTGCCACACTTAGGGCGAACAAAGCGATACAAAAGAAGATGATGGACAGAGCGTTTTAGCAAATCAAACATTCACCCCCAGTCAACTGATCTGGGTTTAATCCATCACCATTCTTTAGCTCACTCGGCCACCCCAGTTCAGACATGGCAATATGCAAATCAGTCTGACCCTGTGCCTCATGGGAACAGTCCAGCCCGAACTGCCATGCCATGTCTTCCCTGGACCGGAAACAAGCATCCTGGGACCGGTTTCGGATTCATAATCCTCATCAGCCAGGCTATATTGAATCCAGTGGCCAAGTGAGCAAGGGACTCACGTCTGAGCATACCCTGCCACACTTAGGGCGAGCCAAGCGATACAAAAGAGGATGATGGACGGAGCGTTTGAGCAAATCAAACACTCACCCCCAGTCAACTGATCTGGGTTTAATCCATCACCATTCTTTAGCTCACTCGGCCACCCCAGTTCAGACATGGCAATATGCAAATCAGTCTGACCCTGTGCCTCATGGGAACAGTCCAGCCCGAACTGCCATGCCATGTCTTCCCTGGACCAGAAACAAGCATCCTGGGACCGGTTTCGGATTCATAATCCTCATCAGCCAGGCTATCTCGAATCCAGTGGCCAAGTGAGCAAGGGACTCACGTCTGAGCATACCCTGCCACACTTAGGGTGAACAAAGCGATACAAAAGGGGATGATGGACGGAGCGTTTGAGCAAATCAAACATTCACTCCAGTCAACTGATCTGGGTTTAATCCATCACCATTCTTTAGCTCACTCGGCCACCCCAGTTCAGACATGGCAATATGCAAATCAGTCTGACCCTGTGCCTCATGGGAACAGTCCAGCCCGAACTGCCATGCCATGTCTTCCCTGGACCGGAAACAAGCATCCTGGGACCGGTTTCGGATTCATAATCCTCATCAGCCAGGCTATCTTGAATCCAGTGGCCAAGTGAGCAAGGGACTCACGTCTGAGCATACCCTGCCACATTTAGGGCGAACAAAGCGATACAAAAGAAGATGATGGACGGAGCGTTTGAGCAAATCAAACATTCAACCCCAGTCAACTGATCTGGGTTTAATCCATCACCATTCTTTAGCTCACTCGGCCACCCCAGTTCAGACACGGCAATATGCAAATCAGTCTGACCCTGTGCCTCATGGGAACAGTCCAGCCCGAACTGCCATGCCATGTCTTCCCTGGACCGGAAACAAGCCTCCTGGGACCGGTTTCGGATTCATAATCCTCATCAGCCAGGCTATCTTGAATCCAGTGGCCAAGTGAGCAAGGGACTCACGTCTGAGCATACCCTGCCACACTTAGGGCGAACAAAGCGATACAAAAGAAGATGATGGACGGAACGTTTGAGCAAATCAAACATTCACCCCCAGTCAACTGATCTGGGTTTAATCCATCACCATTCTTTAGCTCACTCGGCCACCCCAGTTCAGACATGGCAATATGCAAATCAGTCTGACCCTGTGCCTCATGGGAACAGTCCAGCCCGAACTGCCATGCCATGTCTTCCCTGGACCGGAAACAAGCATCCTGGGACCGGTTTCGGATTCATAATCCTCATCAGCCAGGCTATCTTGAATCCAGTGGCCAAGTGAGCAAGGGACTCACGTCTGAGCATACCCTGCCACACTTAGGGCGAACCAAGCGATACAAAAGAGGATGATGGACGGAGCGTTTGAGCAAATCAAACACTCACCCCCAGTCAACTGATCTGGGTTTAATCCATCACCATTCTTTAGCTCACTCGGCCACCCCAGTTCAGACATGGCAATATGCAAATCAGTCTGACCCTGTGCCTCATGGGAACAGTCCAGCCCGAACTGCCATGCCATGTCTTCCCTGGACCGGAAACAAGCATCCTGGGACCGGTTTCGGATTCATAATCCTCATCAGCCAGGCTATCTTGAATCCAGTGGCCAAGTGATCAAGGGACTCACGTCTGAGCATACCCTGCCACACTTAGGGCGAACAAAGCGATACAAAAGGGGATGAAGGACGTAGCGTTTGAGCAAATCAAACACTCACCCCCAGTCAACTGATTTGGGTTTAATCCATCACCATTCTTTAGCTCACTCGGCCACCCCAGTTCAGACATGGCAATATGCAAATCAGTCTGACCCTGTGCCTCATGGGAACAGTCCAGCCCGAACTGCCATGCCATGTGTTCCCTGGACCGGAAACAAGCATCCTGGGACCGGTTTCGGATTCATAATCCTCATCAGCCAGGCTATCTTGAATCCAGTGGCCAAGTGAGCAAGGGACTCACGTCTGAGCATACCCTGCCACACTTAGGGCGAACAAAGCGATACAAAAGGGGGTGATGAACGGAGCGTTTGAGCAAATCAAACATTCACCCCCAGTCAACTGATCTGGGTTTAATCCATCACCATTCTTTAGCTCACTCGGCCACCCCAGTTCAGACATGGCAATATGCAAATCAGTCTGACCCAGTGCCTCATGGGAACAGTCCAGCCCGAACTGCCATGCCATGTCTTCCCTGGACCGGAAACAAGCATCCTGGGACCGATTTCGGATTCATAATCCTCATCAGCCAGGCTATCTTGAATCCAGTGGCCAAGTGAGCAAGGGACTCACGTCTGAGCATACCCTGCCACACTTAGGGCGAACCAAGCGATACAAAAGAGGATGATGGACGGAGCGTTTGAGCAAATCGAACACTCACCCCCAGTCAACTGATCTGGGTTTAATCCATCACCATTCTTTAGCTCACTCGGCCACCCCAGTTCAGACATGGCAATATGCAAATCAGTCTGACCCTGTGCCTCATGGGAACAGTCCAGCCCGAACTGCCATGCCATGCCTTCCCTGGACCGGAAACAAGCATCCTGGGACCGGTTTCGGATTCATAATCATCATCAGCCAGGCTATCTTGAATCCAGTGGCCAAGTGAGCAAGGGACTCACGTCTGAGCATACCCTGCCACACTTAGGGCGAACAAAGCGATACAAAAGGGTATGATGGACGGAGCGTTTGAACAAATCAAACACTCACCCCCAGTCAACTGATCTGGGTTTAATCCATCACCATTCTTTAGCTCACTCGGCCACCCCAGTTCAGACATGGCAATATGCAAATCAGTCTGACCCTGTGCCTCATGGGAACAGTCCAGCCCGAACAGCTCTTCATGGCCAGTGTCATCATCTGGAATTCCTGCTTTCCTACCACAACACCCCATAGTCAAAGAAGGTGCCTCTGAGGATTAAATTACATACTATTCAAAAAGCAGTAACCAACTTGGTCGCCAGTATAGACAATATCCGCCTACGATCCTATGTTCAGAGCAATCAAATGAGAAATAAAAAGTGAAGTGCAAATAATGTGAAAGTTCAAAAATGATATGGAAGCAAACAAACACTTTTATTCCAGTATTGCTTTCAAACCTATTAAAAATAGTGCAGGAGCGGCTTGTACCAAATATGCCGCTGTTCTAATCGGTCTACTAGTTTCAGCCAAATGGGGCCTCTTGCCCTGGATTTCTTCAGGACCCTATCATGATTAAGCTACTGCAAATAATGAATGAACATATATACACAAAATGTGATTAATCAAATACCTCCATACAGGCAGGGTGAGCTTCACTCCTGTAAGAGATGGTGACACAAAAATTAAAGTAAACAATAAAAACAGCAATTGCATTTCCTTACTTCATCTACAAGATATTGAGACAGATACACTCACCTGTACTGTGCGAATTATTGACCTTACCTCACCTGGTAACCACTCATATATTAAGAAACCCCGCCCTGTAAAAAAAAATGTAATTTCCTTCAGTCATAGTCCCCCCCCATTCGTATTGCTAGGATAATTCTAGTCATTCATCCAGTCTCTTCACGTCTTCTAGACGCTGTCATTTTGCAAAGCAACCTCTGGACCTCTGAGCACCAGCCCGACGGATACAGTAACTAAGCTAGGATGTACACATTGCGCTGTTTCTGTATCCTACGCTAATTATGCGCAATCGTCTCAAGCTCAAATGACCATACTACTCTACTTGGTGTATGCTTTTCTTAGTCTGTATGTAGTCAAACGCTAGATAAATAAATTATTTAGACATGTCATAGCCGCCTGTATACGTGGAACTAACCATGTCAAACTGACACATCAGTGAAACTAGGCGTATCAGTAAAAACAGGCGTGTCAACTTGAACGGGTTCTACTGTGCCCTTAACTCCTTGGCATAGCGACCTCCAGAGCTTACTCACAGCTCTAGAGAGGAGCTTTCTCTAAAGCACTAAGCAGCTTGGCAATTAGTAATGTATACTATCCACAATCATTGAGCACCCCATTGTTATGTATAACGGCAATTCATATCAGGGTATTGCTTATTCCGCGCTGAAGGCACTACTGGTGACAAGTACAACAGGCAGAATCTAATTACCAAACTGTCACCTACACAAGCGCCGAGAGGTCTGGTGTAGCGTAATCTTACCTCTCCGTCGGTGCCTCGGTCCTAACCTAAGTTTGTGGGAGGTACTGAGGCACCGGAAAAGGCTGTATTTACAAGGCAGCCACCCGATGCACGTTACGTCCTTTTTTCCGCATCACGTCACGTGTACAGAACACGTTGTAACGTCACGTCCGGTTTAAGGACTACAAAATGACGTCAAATAGGAACGATTTGTAGTTCCTGTAATCGATATTCTGAATTCTTCGCTAATATCACAAATGACTTGCTTGGAAGCTCATTCACGAAAGTGATATATTAGCCATAGATTTAACAAATTAACTTTCAGCCTATTGGTAAAATGTTGCTCAATGAACCATAGAAGCAACATGTGTGCAAAACACGTGATGTCATCCTATCGGATGAATGGACTACAAGTTGACATCATCTAAGGACGCCTTGTAGTTCCTAAGTTTGTCAACAAGAGATGTTCAAAACTTTATTTCCAATTAACAAGAATAAACACTAGCTCGCCTGGATGCTCTCACAGGCGAGCAATGTAAGAAACCGAGGGATGTCCACAATCTATCCACTAATATACCAACTTCCAAAGTATTGGTCAGGTTAAAAATATAGTTATCTTATTAAATCCATCTATACCAACTTGTCTTGATTTTAATCAAACTCTGGTATAACTAGAGTGGAACAACGATTTATTGTTGGTGATTCAAGGCAAACTAGTTATGCGATGTTTGTGTTATTAGAACTCATTCAAAGTTGCGATTAAAGTGTTCCAAACTATATTGTTAGATGACCAGCAACAACTTGAATACTTAGTTCCTTACCTTGACATATAGAACAAGGGTGGGGAAAAAACGACAGCAATGTCCAGGAAATCGCATCATTCAGTCCCTGGGTGTCACTGTGTAACTTTAACACCCATTTCTGTTCTTTGTTAAAAAGGAATTTAGCTTTGTTATCAACATGAGGTGGTATGTAAGGTTTCTCCAACACTGTCCATGAAAAATCATCTGGCATATGGTTGAGCTCAGTGTAGTGTCTCGTTAGTTTGGTGTTACTCTTTCTACATCGGAATGTACTTTTGTGTTCTAACATTCGCAAACGCACTTTGCGAGTTGTCATTCCGACATATTGATACCCACACGGAAACTCAATTAGATAAACCAAATTTTCACTGTTACAATTGGAGAAACTCGATTGTATCCATGGCCTAGACGTCCCAATGTCTACAGTTTTAGATTGCTTGGTATGGGGACAGATCGAGCAGCCCCACATGGGAAATGGCCTTGGACAGGTGGCAGATCCCATAGTGTACTGATCTTGCTTTGACCTGATTGTCTGGGGCGTGTGTGTACCAAAGTATCACGTAAGTTACGCATTCGCTTGAAGGCAAAGAGTGGCATTGGTAGTTTCTCTTTCTTTGTATTCCGGAAGCGCCAATTCTTCCGAAAACATCTCTGTATGCCATTACTGAGAATACTGAATGTGTTGACAAAAGTCAACCGACCCAAGGAAGGTTTCTCAATTTTGGGTTCCAGTAGAGACTCTCTGTAATTATTGGAGGCACGTTTACAAGCTTGCTTAGCCAATTTCCGGGGGTACATCTTGTCAAAAAGTTGATTAGAAAGATTACTTGCATGATGTTTATATTTGTCCATTGTGGAACAGTTATGTCTCAACAGTATAAATTAGCCAAATCGTAAATTGTCCCTCAACGACTTAGGATGTTGGCTGTCGTACGGTAGAAGTGAGTTACATGCCATAGATTTGCGAAATAATTTGTTTGCCAGTCCGTTCGATGTTACATAAATTGATAGGTCCAGAAATGAAATTCTGGACTTATTCACTTCCAAAGTGAATCTGAGATAGTCATTACAGGAATTCAGCCATGTGTGAAAGAGTTTGACAGACTCCTCGTCCCCACGCCACACCACCAAGATGTCATCAATGTAGCGCTTCCATAGTCTAAAAGACTTATGGAAGGGATTCACATTTGTTAGTACATGTTTTTGGTCGAAATTATGTACGTACAAGTTCGCCAGACTTGGCACGTACACACTCCCCATACTGGTTCCGGACACCTGGAGATAGTAGGTTTCCTCGAACTGGAAGAAGTTTTCTTTCATGGCCAGATATGCTAGTGTCATGATGAAATTCACTGGAGTGATGGAATTTAACTCCGTGTTGTTCAGGATATCTGAGATGGTTTCTAGAGTTTCATCTTGAGGTATGGATGTATAGAGGGATTCCACATCAAATAAGACTAGAAGCTCGCACTCGGGGTCAAAATCCACTGTAGGTAATAATCTCAATACATCCTTGGTGTCCTGTAAGTAAGTTGGCATTTTTGCACTACTGGTCTCAGAAAGAAATCTACAAAAGTAGATAATGGCTCCAAACAGGAGCCTATGCCCGATATGATGGGTCTACCCGGTGGTGGCCTTTGTGCTTTGTGCACTTTGGGGAGAATATAAAAATAGGGCATCACTGGGTGAGCTGTCTGTAGGTAGGTGAATTCTTGAGATGTAATCCATCCGTCACTGTAGGCTTCTTCTGCTGCTTCCATGATGACCTTACTGAGTCTTGTTGTGGGGGCCTCTTTCAGGGGGCGATAACATTTCTTAACGCTCAATTGACGTACACACTCTGCACGATACAATTAGGTATCTAAGATGACTGTGGCACTGCCTTTGTCTGCGGGCTTGATTGTGATGGACTGATCTTCAGTTAATGCTTTTAAAGCATTTTGTTCCTTCTTAGGAAGATTCTGATAGTTACTTTTCTTGTTTCCATAGAGGGTAGTGATTTCTTGCTGTACCGCCCTTTCAAAAGCCAGTACCTGCGGTGCCACACTGTGTAGTGGAGGTTTAAATGTAGAGCGATTCTTCATCCCTGTATTAGTAATATCATGCTGGCTTTCTGGCTGATCCTTATCTTTAAAGAAATGATGGAGACGGACCTTCCGAAAAAATTGGGCTAATTCACATTGGACTGTGAACTCATCTCCATTCGATGTTACCACAAAACCAAGGCCCCTGTTGACTGCAATACT
Source organism: Lissotriton helveticus (assembly GCF_964261635.1). Lineage (NCBI taxonomy): Eukaryota > Metazoa > Chordata > Amphibia > Caudata > Salamandridae > Lissotriton > Lissotriton helveticus. The sequence goes on along the minus strand of NC_136071.1, from coordinate 855,089,127 downwards.
GAGATAAACTATCAAGTCTCGTCTTGTTGCACCCCCCTCTACTCCTGATTCTGGTTCTGTTTGGTCCTGGAGCGAGTACCTATTTGGTTGGATGCTTGCGGAGACTGATTCCAGTGCACTTGTGCCTGGTGATTTCTGTGTCTTCCTCTGGGTCTTCCTGGGCCTACCCCTAAAAAAGCATGATTCGAATAGTCTGTTTGGTATGGTTGAAATGGCCCTGGTGGTTGCAAATGTGTTGGAGGAAAACCCCATAGTGTGGGTGGCCACCATTGTTGGAAAGGTGGTCCTGTATGCCCTCTCCAGAACGCTCTCCTGCCTCTTCCTCTGTATTGTTGCCTATTAATGTCAGTGGATTCAGAGTCACTTGAATTGTCTTCTGAACTGCTGCCAGAGTATGTAGAACCCAGGCGCTTCCCTTTGTTATTAAATGCAGGTGCTGTGTACTCATCACTTGTGTACGGATATACCACCTCATGTTCAAACTTGAATTTCTCAATTTTTGATAAGAGGATTGAATCTTTAAAATCTTTATTCAGTTTATTAGATTCTTCCTGTTTCTTTTTGAAGAGAATACTAGTGATAGTGGTCTTGATTTGAGCTTCCATCACCTGTATTTCTATCAAGATTGCATTTGCTATTCTTTTTGCCGTGCCGATATTTAAAAGTAACCAATCCCGAGAGCACCGCCTGGCTATTAAAGACCAATCATTGCGGAAAGCCTTATCCTGTAAGAATAACCTGGGGGCATTGGGCACGATTAGCCCCGGGGGTGCACAGTTGCCACGCAAATATTCTGCCATAATGGCGCTGTGTATCACTGTACGTGAATGTGATTTCTTTTGTATTGTCACTGAGTTCCAATCATCCGCAGTTGGAACTGCGGAGCTGGTTATACTATCTAATATACTTGGTGTATTATCTAGTATACTTTGATATGTAGTGTCATTATATGCTAGGCCACTAAATTCCGCCATAGCAAAGGCACTAAGGTAGAGGGTGTTGCTAGACAGAAAATACAATAAAAGAATGTTTCACCTTAAGAACATTCAAACCAGAACGGCCAACCATACGGTTTGGGCTCCAAGTCTACCAAGAACTCACGGACCCGCAGCCATCAGCTGCACTACAATACTAAACACAGTTCCACAAGGGAACAAGGGTCCAAGGGAAAATATTTACCGACCCACTACAGATTCAATCCCCAATCCCATACTAGTTCAACCACAACTGGAATCTGGTGGTCAAAAGACTATAATGAGAAAAACGCAATTGCTGAACATACAGTCCCCAAACTATGTGTTACACCAATTAACTACTCATTCATATGAACTCATTACAACTTAGGAAAGTGGCTATAGGATTTCCATCAACTGCTCTTCGTGGCCAGTGTCATCATCTGGAATTCCTGCTTTCCTACCACAACACCTCATAGTCAAAGAAGGTGCCTCTGTGGATTAAATGACATACTAATCAAAATGCAGTAACCAAGTTGGTCGCCAGTATAGACAGTATCCGCCTACGATCCTATGTTCAGAGCAGTCAAATGAGAAATAAAAAGTGTAGTGCAAATAATGTGAAAGTTTAAAAAGGATATGGAAGCAAACAAACACTTTTATTCCAGTATTGCTTTCAAACCTATTAAAAATAGTGCAGGAGTGGCTTGTACCAAATATGCCACTGTTCTAATCGGTCTACTAGTTTCGGCCAAATGGGGCCTCTTGCCCTGGCTTTCTTCAGAACCCTCTCATGATTAAGGGCCATATGTATCATCAACCTGATTTGAGATTCTCAAATAGCGATTTTTTTAGAAATCGCTATTTGAGAATCGCAAATAGGGATGCATGTACAAAATCACAATTTTTTTGCGCTTTCTTAGTGTTCTTTAATTGCGATTAGATAATTGCGAATCGCAATTAAGGAATACTTTCCCATTCATTTCTATGGGCCAGGAGCCCCATAGGAATGAATGGGAAGTTATTCTCAATTTGCGATTCGCAATTTGAGGATCGCAAATTGAGAATAATTTCAAGGGTGCAGGGGTGTCCAAAGGACATCCTGTTGCAGCCCTGAAATCAGCATGGGTGCACATGTGGCGCACATACATGCCCTAAGGGCATGTATGTGCCTCACATTGCACTTTGAAAAATGCAAAAAAGTGCATTTTTCAAGGTATTCGCAAATTACCACCAACTTGAAGTTGGTGGTAATTTGCGATTCCTTAAGGCCAATTTGCATTTTTTTTATGCTTCATACATTGCATTTAAGGAATCACAAAATTTGCGATTCCTTAAATGCAATCGCAAAATAAGTAATTGCAAATTTTGCGATTCCTTATTTTGCACGCAGATTTCTGTGATACATACCATTTTGCACTAATGCGTTCGCAAACGCCGAAATTCTGTGAATTTCGGCGTTTGCGAACGCATTAGTGCTTGATACATATGGCCCAAAGCTACTGCAAATAGTGAATGAACATATATACACAAAATGAGATTAGTTAAATACCTCCATACAGGCAGGGTGAGCTTCACTCCTGTAAAAGATGGTGACACAAAAATTAAAGTAAACAATAAAAACAGCAATTGCATTTCCCTACTTCATCTACAAGATACTGAGACAGATACACTCACCTGTCCTGTGCGAGGTATTAGCCTCACCTCATCTGGTATCCACTCAGGTATTAAGAGACCCCGCCCTGTAAAAAAATGTAATTTCCTTCAGTCAGAGTCCCCCCATTCATATTGCTAGGATAATTCTAGTCATTCATCCAGTCTCTTCACGTCTTCTAGATGCTGTCATTTTGCAGAGCAACCTCTGGACCTCTAAGCCCCGGCCCGACGTATACAGTAACTAAGCTAGGATGTACACATTGCGCTGTTTCTGTATCCGACGCTAATTATGCACAATCATCTCAAGTTCAAATGACCATACTACTCTACCTGGTGTATGCTTTTCTGAGTCTGTATGTAGTCAAACGCTAGATAAATAAATTATGTCACAGCCGCCTGTATACATGGAACTAACCATGTCAAACTAATACATCAGTGAAACTAGGCGTATCAGTAAAAACAGGCGTGTCAACTTAAACCGGTTCTACTGTGCCCTTAACTCCTTGGCATAGTTTAATTTAAGACAGTTTTTCAGCATCCAACTCATTATTTGTGCCAAGCAGTTGTTAAACCTTTTGGCCACCTCCTCAAAATTGGACGAGATCAACACTACTGGCGTGAGATACCAGTGAGGTGCCTGACTCTCTTCCTAGAAGCTATACATCATATTCAGGAGTATAACCTACAGCTGGTTAGCAGACAGCTCTCATCGATACCCATCACACACCCTTGACCCTTGCCAGAGCCACAGGACTCGAGAAACTTCAGAACAGTGAGCGCTCACTGCCCGCATTAACTGGCCTGGCATTGCACTGTCCGAGCTACACCCTTGCTGGGCGGGCCGCTGCCAATGCCTGTCTGGGGGACTCTTTCCCATCACCCCAAACCTTCCAGCCCTGCTTGGGGTCCCCACCTGTTTCCTCCACTCCCACCTACACATAGGCCTCTCTCCAGGGCACAGAGAGAGAGCACTGGCAGATCTAGTGCCTTGAAACATCTTTCTGGGCTGTTAGCCCACATACAAGCCCACAGTTCCCTACTCACTAACCCATGTGCCCCACCAGCCCTCACATTTTCTCTTCCTGTCCCCCTAACAATCTATGAGGTTGAAGCCCTCCAGCTAACTTATTTTCACAGAAGTTGTGGCAGGCAAACTGAAAGACAGAAAAGATACGTACTCTAGACAAGACAACCCTGAAAGCTATCTTACAGGAACTATCTGCTCTTATCATTACTTTGAAAGAGGTAGCTGACAACACCCCCAAACCTTCAATGGGTGTCCAGTCCATTCGCCATGACCTGGATTCTTTCAATGCCTGCCTCACTGAAGCAGAATCTCTCTTGGTTCGAATAGACCACCAACTATCTTCGGCGATAGACTGACAAAAGGATCACTGGTACCATCATGTAAAGATGGTGGAGCTGGTGGACTGAAATTGGTGTGATAATCTTTGTTTTTAGGGGATACGGGAAAGTTGGAAGGTGAAGACATGCTGGGGTTCCTCTGAGACTTTATACCGGCCATAACAAAGGTGTCATTCGACCCCCTCATTGGAGTTCCAGAGGGCACACCACATTCGCTCTCACCATCTGAAAGAGCAATCCAGACCACGCCAAATAATTAAATGCTTCTTGAGGCACCAAGGTTAAGGCAGGGCTCTCAATGGCCAGATGTCATGGCTTGCTCTTCCAGACGAGCATAAAATGTACATATTGCAAGACTTCTCCTAAGACACCATGGTCCTCAGGAAGAAGTTCTTCCAAGTACGCCCGTGCCTCAAGAGTATGAAAATCAAATGCGGTATTCTAGACCCAGCCACAATGCTCATAATGCCTGGTAACCAGACGACTGTAATTCAACGACCTAGGACAATTGGACGTTTTCTTGGACTCTCTTACCTCTTTGAGGATGGAGGTCAGAAGGGACCAGGATGGCCCCCAAAAACACACAGACCAGCCCTGCATGGCCCAGTCTATACCCCAGAGGGTGAATGCCACTGGCTGGAGGAAGTCACCAACTATGGTCAAGCGGGCCTAAACAGAGCTTGGCCTGCAAAGATCTTCAGGCACGAGACAAGTCTCGATCTCCCCTGAAATACTCAGCACCTCCCTTGACTATGTTTCTGGGCCACTAACCTGCCTAATCATTAACACTGTCACTTATCCATACCCTAGCCAGCATTTCCTCCTCCTCCCTGCCGCGCTGCTGAAAGCACAACACACTCTTAAATCCCAAGTGCCACTATGGTGTAATGCCTCGCTGTTAATAGATGAGAAAGAATTTCAGTGGAATACCTTCAGCTCTAAAGGCATATGCTCCCTGTCAGACCTACTGACGGACCATTTTATAAGTCCTAGTCAGAGGCATGGAGCCAACACAACCTGCTTTTACACTCTTTCAGGAATTACCAATGTATCTATGAAAAAAGGTGGGCCCCACTCCAGTAACACTGGTGTCATCCCCTATCGCAAAATATTTGCGGGAGTGGGGCACATACAAAGGAGTGGTGTCGGGCCTCTAGCTAATTCTGGCAGACCACCAATATTGCAAACCATTGACCCGCTCCCTAAATGCTTGGTGGACAGACAGGTTGGTTCTGCAATACACAGATGAGGACTGAACAGATCTCTTAGCTAATCCTGATGGCTCTCTCAGGGTAGTCAGATTATAGTTCAGTTACTTTAAAATACTTTATCGACGACACTGGACACCTCTCAGGCTACAATGTGCCCTAATACTCCCCACAGCAACCTGTTAGCAGAGGGGCTCCATGTAAGGATATATTGTCCACCTTTTGAGGGAATGCCCCTTGCTAGTTCAGTACTGGGCATCTGTGACAGCAATGATAAGGAACACAATTCCTTTTAAAGGACCCACCATGCCCCAACTGATTCTGACACAGCACAATGCACTGACATTACAAATGAACAAACTTTTTTTTTAAATTCTTTTTACTAAACAAAAGCATCAGCAAGAATTACAATACAGAGGTCACTGTCACATTGCGGATGATATAGCAGGGGTTACAAGGATAAATGAATCACAAATGGAAGGGAACTTTCACGGGGAGGGGGGTCATCCAACACAGCATGCCTAGGTGGCATACAAATGTCTCCTCGGTAGCTATTCCAGGGTCCCCACACCAGTGACCACTTACGAGGACGTCCCCTTGGGAGGTATGTAGTTTTTTCCCTGAACATACACCACACTTCCAGGTTGGGAGGTTGTTTGGCTCCCCATAGCTGGGCAATGTTGCTTTTTGCTAGCATAAAGCCCAACGTGGACCATTGAGTCTGTGAGGTATTCAGGTCAGTAGGTTCCCATATGTTCAAGAGGCATCTCCTCGCCTCCGGTATCAAGGAGACCCCCAACACCCTACGCATAGTGTTGAGTATTTTGCGCCAGTATGAGGTGATGTATTCGCATTCCCAGATGATGTGTAGAAATGTGCCTGTAAGGCCACACTTCCGCCTACATAGACCATTATCAGACAGTCCCATGTGTACAAGTCGAGGTCCCGTGACATAAACCCTGTGCAATATCTTAAGCTGAACCAACCTTAATCGAGCTGGGATAGCGACCTCTCTTGGGGAAGAAACAGCCTTCTGCCAGTCCTCGTCGTCAAGTTCTATTCCATCTGGCACCCACCTTTCTCTCAGTGTCCCAAGGGGATCAGCTCTGTGATTAATTAGCTTCTTGTAGATCAAGGAGATAATGTTTTCGGGGAGGTGATCGTCAAGAATTCTATCCTCCAAAGGCGAGGCCTCTGGGGGATCGGCATCCCCAGGCAGTGCGGCATGAAGCGAATGCCGGACTTGTGTATAGCGGAAGTATTCGGTGTTAGTTCCATTTATCGAACCCCTTTGTCATCCACAGCTTACCTAACATCTCTGAGTGCCAGAGCGGGGCAGCCTTAGTCAATTTAGCTCTCCAACCCAGGGAACTCGTATCATCATGCCAGATACGAACAGTGTGTTTGGTCGGCCCCGTCAAATCCAGTTTCGTTGGCCTTGAGTACAAGGCCCTGTTATACCCACCCCCAGAAAGAAGCCAGCTATCCATAGCATATCCTGGGTCTCCAATTGGGCCATATGTGCCATGATTGATTGCGGCCAGCTGAGAAGCCCAATAATATCGCTTGATATCAGGGAGGGCGATGCCCCCGTCGTACCAGGGAAGCGTCAGCTTGTTTAGAGCAATACGGGGTGTGCCCTCCCACAGGAGACTACACTGCAAACTTTCGACTTCACGAAAGTAACTAGCAGGAACAGCGTCAAGAGTATTCTGAAGGGCACATAGGAAGCGGGGCAGCACCATCATTTTAAAGAGGGCTGCTCGGCCCAATAACAAAAGCGAAGCATCCTCCAGTTAGCAATATCACTCCGAAGCCTCTGCAAAGGGGGAAGAAGATTTTGGGCATATCTGACCTTTAGATCAAGAGAAATAAAGACTCCCAAGTACTTGAAACCTTCCGTATTAACTTGTATGGGACAGTTTCGCGGAGGTACCGGGGGGTTCCCACTCAATACAAATAAAACGGATTTCCCCCAGTTGATTTAGAATCCAGAATTTCTCCGAAAGGAGGCCAGGACATCGAAGACCACACCAAGGGACCTTCGGGGAGAGGTCAGGTAGAGCAGAATATCATCTGCGTATAAAGATACTCGATGCTGCCAGTCCGGGGACCACCGAATGCCCCGAATGGAAGGCTCCCAGCGCAACCAGACGGCAAGAGGCTCCAAAGCAAGTGAGAAAAGGAGAGGGGACAACGGGAAGCCCTGTCGGATGTCCTGACCAAACAGAAATGGTGCAGAAGCCCTATTGTTAACAACTATTTGGGCCAGCGGTTCGGTATACAGTAGTCGTACCCAACTGATAAATTCGGGGCCGAATCCAAACTTGGCCAAAACCGCCCACAAATAGGGCCATTCAATAGTGTCGAAGGCCATGGTTGCATCGAGCGAAGAGATTACCGCTGGCTCTCGAAGAGTATGGGCTCTGGCTATTACCCCATGCAATCTGCAGAGATTAAGGGCTGTGTTTCTGTGGGGCATGAAGCCCGATTGATCTGGGTGGACCAGCTCACTAACGACCTTCACTAGTCTATTCGATAGGAGCTTGGCCAAAATCTTAGGTTCGGCATTTAATAAAGAAATAGGCCTATATGAGGGGCAATTAGTTTTGACCATGCCCTCCTTATGAATGACGGCCACCGTAGCCACTCTCTGGTCCCTAGGCAGTGCCCCCCTATCTCTAGACTCAATATACATGTCTTTCAGGTAAGGAGCCAACTTATCAGGCTTGAGCTACAAATGAACAAACTTGATGGCTAGCCACGGCATTGACTATGGCAAAGCTGCGCACCCTCCGGCTGTGGCGCAAAAGTGTTTGCCCATCCTAAAATTCCTGGCTACAGGACATGTATAAACTGGCATCCTACAAATGTATCATTGCATGACTGAATGACCGCGTAGAGAAATCCCTGGAAACATGAGGAGGATTTCTTAATGCTCCTTGACACTGTTAATACTTGGAGCTACTGGCGTTCTACGGGGGACTCAATCTTCAGTGCTTACATTGAGCTCACTTAAGGACCCCTACATGTTATACTGCAGGCCCCTGACCTAGGTCAAGATGATATATTAGTTCAAACGTTAACAATGTTAAGTTTTTGGGGCACATAGTGGGCCCCTCTTTTTTTTTAACTTACTCTTGCCCATCGGTCGTTTTTCTTTCTACCCCTACCTTCATTCACCCTCCCATCCCTGCCTTTCTCCTCCTTCCTCGCTTTGTTCCCCTTCCTTCCCCACACCCCAACCATATATTTTTTCTTTCATTGTTAAAGTTCTAAGGCTTATTTTATTTTACTTTGTTCTATCATGATGTGGTGGAGCGCATTACTCAACTTTTGATCTTTTGACTCTTGCAGGCCTTGGCGGATATATGTATGTTTGAGCATGAGGTTGCCCACCCCGTGCAAAGCTGATACTGGGGCGTTTCCATTGTGCTTTGTCGCACTTTGTAGCGCTTTGTTGTCATTTCTTGTATGCACACTGCAAAACCTAATAAAGTTCATATATAATCCCCCAAAAAAAAGAAAGAAAGAAATTTGACCGGCTCGCCACCAGGTAAAGTGTGGCTTTGAAAGCGCTATGATTAGCTCATAATTCAATAATTGGCTGTGGACCAAGCATAGTTGAGTGTGTACTGAGATAAGAAAAGTTCAGAAATCTCCAAGTACCAAGAATAAAAAATCACTATATTGGGACAGAGCCATGCTTAAACTAAACATATGTAACACTTATCTTGGTGAGAGAGATGAAAGAACATCTCCCTTTCAGGAAATAATCTAAACACTTGGCTGTTCAGTAATGCTATTTGAGCTAACTCTCAAAACACGACATCAAGAAATGGATAAACCGCATGACAGGTCCCTTAGTGCATATTTTTTGCAAAATGCTATAGGACATTCTACCACTGTCTCCAAATGTTACCCTTATCTTCACTCTAAGGTCTACACCCATAGCTTGAGAGGTTTAAAAAAAACTTCCTCTCTCGTTGGATTTGCCATTTGATGAGATTTCCAAATTCAACAAACCCACGTCAAGCTAAAAGAGGACTATGCCAATCCTACTATTTTCCACATATTGAGATACTACAGTAAGATTTTTTTTCACAGTACATCTTACGCAATGCAATTTCAATAGCACCGCCACCAAGAATAGTATATAACAACTGAACCCGTGGAATTTGGTTGTTAATGGACATTAAAGTTTCCTGCCTAGAAGAGATAATTCGTTTACATGGTGTGAAGGACCCTAAAACAATTAATGTGAAGGGGTACAAAAAACTCCAAGCATGATAATATTCACTAGACTAACATTAAATCCCCAAAAAGTAAATTTTTGTTATGAGCCCTTACATGACTTCTCAAGACTTTTATCGATGATGACTTCACATTGCAACAACTTTATCTGTATGTTCAGAATTTCCAGCTGTAATTGTAATGACATTTGTGTGATGCTCTTTTACTCACGAACTAACAACGCTTATCACTCTTCTAGTCTAATCCAGCAACATTCGGTAAATGAGACTGCAAGCTTCCAGCACATGCCAAGAGTAATATCTCTAAAAAAGAAATTTTAAAGGGGAAGCAATTTAAATAACACAAAGCCAAAATACTGCACACTTCAGTTATAAAGTATAGGGTGCATGGAGACACTGCTCCTTGCGGCAAGACTTGAGGAGATCAAATGAAGCCCCCACATATTCCGGCCATATTAAGACACAAAAAGTGATTGGTGAAACGTGGGAGGCATATGCCCATGCAGTGCTGACTTTGTAAGACCCATTTGGCATGTGAAGCTGCATTGTAAGGGGCGGGACGCTGCAGGCAAAGCAGGCCCTGTCGGTTCCCTGTAGATTTAGGACTACGAGTGGGGTCCCCACTGGTTGTTCTTGTCACTTGTGGGAGACAGCGGATGTCACCCATGGACTTCTATTAATGAGCCCGTAACTTTCCCCCCTGTGGAAGGACACATACTGCCAGGTAACGTAGAGCCCCATATATTTGCATGTGAAATACAGGTGCTCCAAGAACATAACTGGGAAGGACATACAGAGAGTCTACACATCTTGAAAATGTATGGCGACACTACTGAAAGAGCAGACTTTGTAGGATGCAAGGATCAGAGGATATTTGAGGCTGAGACATCTGTAGAAAGCAAACACAAGGAGATGATGGACGGAGCGCCGAACTTTTCAGACACTCGCCCTCAGCCACAGATCTGGGTTGAATCCATAATCATTCTTTAGCTCACGTCGCCACCTCAGTTCAGACCCAGCTATATGCAAATCAGTTTTGACCCTGTGCCTCATTGGAACAGTCCAGCCGAAACTGCCAAGCCAGGTCTTCCCTGGACCGGAAACAAGCATGCTGGGACCGGTAACAAACGCCATTTGCAGGAAGATATGTGTCTAGTTGAGAAGTTTGTAAAGAAACCCATTCCTTAATTCAGTACAATCAGTAGCCCAGTGTATTTTCCTGATTCACAAAATCTTGTCTGTAATGGCATGGTTACTGCATTGGAGTCGTTTAGCTGCCATAACTTCCTTACATGCCAAATATGTATTACTTTTGAGAATTTGTATTCAACTTTTATCTCATATCGCTAGCTCAACATTTTGGGGATAGTTTGGTGCTATTTTGGTAAGAGGACCCACGGTTACTGGTTGACGATCAGGTACAGAATCTGGGATGTTACTATAAGCCGCTATTTGCTATTGTCAGGCACCTGTATATTTATAAGCTTTTCCTGAGGTTACATATTGTTTTTTTTAACTTGTAATGAAATTCTACTTTAAATGTCAACATTATTCTTTAATACATTTAAACGCATTTTAATGTGGATTTTTATTTCCTTTTTACAGTCAGAGCTGCAATATTTTTTTAATTCTCTTTCCTCTCATTTCTTCCAAAGATACTGTTCCGTTGAAAGGTTTTACTGGTCAAGTGTTAGTAACCTGAGCTTTATTTGCTGAATACCCCTGACTACTGCTTTATCTAATAATTTCCCAACATTAATCCATATTTTACAAGGGTACGGCCTTGGAAACAAACGAGGAAACGGCTCGGATGACAAGAAGGCCGTCGAAACTGAGCAACATCAAACACGTGCTCAAAGTATGAAGATCTGCGTAACCAGAACCCATTGGGAACAACTCAGCTGCCCTTTCATCTGTAAACTAGCTGATTTGTGGGTAAGCCTCATCACACCGGACTTACTTTCATTTCACAATAAAAATCAACCATCCACCCAAGTGCTAAACCTGCTTAAGATACTGCATTCTACAGTTGTTTCATAAAACAGAATCTCTCTCTCACACACACACACACTCTTTCTCCCTCTCACACACAGTCTCGCTCTCTCTCTCACTCTCCAAATATATATACATATATTTACTGGGAAAAAAACCTTAGGGTCACAGGGACTTTATAGTTATGTAACATATTGGAGTCAACTCCTTACGTTATAAACACAAAAAAACACTGAGCTAACTATAATGTGTGTCCCCGCCATGCACTGCTTATGACCTGACATGATACATCACTGTTGACATGTTCAAATACATCATTGATGGCAGCACTGATGACATCTCAAATGATATCAGTGAGTTTTTTCAATGAATGTCATTGTTTTTTCCCTATTGAATAGTAATATAATATGCATTATGCACTAAACAAGTGGGAATTTTTAATTTGTATTTTTAAATTAAAAACACAGCAAGAATAATTTTCAATTTTTATAATTTTTAATCAAATTAACATTAACAGTTTAAATAAGATCTCGGAAATTATATACATAATCTTTGTTTTGGCTCCATCTTGGATTTGCAAAGCCAAAATGCCTGGCCCACGCGGTCCCATGGTCTTCTACTTCCTGTTCTAGGCACCATGATGGACTCGAGGATCCAGCATGTTTTTTTTTTTTTTTTTTTTAACTTTGTTCACTATACAGGAGTTTATATTATTGGGTATTGAGTCAAGAGTTTTAGAATTAGTCACACCAAACTACGATATCGTGTGTCTACACTAATGTGTAAACACTAATAGTGTTTTTATCTGTGCAGTTCTAACTTTGCCCAGATCTGCAGATCCTTTGCAGTGTCAACACAAATCGACCGCGAATCTGAGAACACACCCAAAGAACACTTCTGATTGGTTGAAAGGAGTCTCCACCTTCTTTTGCAGGAAGTCCCCCCAACCACAGTTTACTCATTTGAGTGTGTCACTGTCCTGAGGACAATTCTGTGCTTAAGACTCTGGCGTTTATTTGGTAATTTGTGGCTTCGGGAGTGCAGAGGGAGGAGGAAAGGGAGCATCATGAGGAGGAAGAAAAAGAAGAGCGCCCCCTCCACAGGCCCCCCAGTATAAAAAATAGCTATTATGGGACTTCTTTTCCAAATCATCGGGAGAGAAAAAGGACATGATGAAGATAGTGGAATGCTCGTTATGCCACAAAAAGATATCAAGAGGCACAGTGAAGAAATACTCCCATGGGACATCGCTTATGATGAAGCACCTGTGCACATTCTATCCTAGGCAGCTCGGAAGTGGTGAATAACAGAGAGATGCTGCACAGGCATCTACACCATCATATGCACCAGCCTTCGCTCTTGGAGAGAGTTGCCTAGCCACCTCACCCAATCACTACCACCCCGGCTTCCCCAGCTTGAAAAAATTGCCACTTATTACACCATCTGCAAATACATTTTCAGCATTGGGAGCAGTCCATGTCTAGTTTTATGAAAGCTGTGGTGGACACAAGTGTTAAGAGGATTTCATTTTCGAAATTTGTTGCATCCAAGTTCGGAGCCCATGTTTTTTCTCCACCATGGTTGATGAAAAGAAAATCAATTATCTAAAAAAAATATTAAAAATGATTTTTAGAACTGCCTATGTTGGTACAAAGAAAGAAAAACTACATGTTATAAATTAGTGTGTCAAGGTCCATGATTATTCACTTCACTTTAATAACTTTATTTCGGTTGATGACCATAAAAGTGCAATAAAATATGTACAGGCAAGATGATAAAACATAAATACTTCAGAATTAAAAAGTAATTAAACATTGGTTATCAAAGGAATAGAAAAACATAAAAACAGTAGTCCATTATTCCTTATGGATAAATACAGTTCTTCTTCGCCACATGCCGAATAAAAACCGGGAAACGGCAAAAACAATGGGAGGGGCAGTGTCATAGGTTAGGACTCTACAGGCGTGTACACAATGTCTAAAACCCAGGTTTTTGCATAATGGGGTAATCCAACACTTCCGGGTTTTGCTGTATGCTGGGCAAAAAAAGAAGATATGTGTAATGTTTTCCCTGACGTGATTACAGGCAGGGCAATTAGCCTTCATCGTTTTTGTCCATCTGGATGTGAATGCCCCAACCGGTAAGGAGCTGTGCCTCAATTGGATATATAGTTTTCTTGTCAGTGGCGGCTGCACCAGGTCCAAAAATGCCTCCGTCCAATATTCAACTTTTGTTATGAGGAACTCAGTGGACAATCTACCCAGGGAAGTAGAGCAGTGTAGCAGTTTGAGGTGATGGGATTTTACAGCTGCCACCAGTACAGTCCTCTGCATCCTCAAACAACTGATCTCCGGTGTATCCCAAAGTTGGGGAAGACCAATTTGGTAAAGGAGAGTCTTAACGTGTACCAGCCAAGGTATATTCTTGTTCCTTAACTGCCCCCAAATAGTATTGAATTCTGCTCTAAACGGTTCAAGCTCCGGCACAGACCAGAGCCTTCTCCAATAGAGCAGAGGTCGAGCTGCCACCAGATCAATGATAGGTTCCAGACCCAGGTCCAGGCGTAATGGTAGCAGGGGCGTGCTTTGTGGAAGACCAAACAAATGTCGCATGAAAGAGTGCTCGACTTTCATTAGATTACATACATTAGTGTGTCCCCAGAGTTCAGCAGCATATAAAGCAGCAGACCTGACCTGTGTTTTGTATATCTCTAGGGCAGGGGTAACTGGTTTAAAAGTTGAGGCACTATGGAATCTGCCTATGCCACCCATAATCTGTGCAAGTCTCAAGGAGGATTTAGAGACTTGTTGGTCCCATGTAAAATATTCAGTCAGAGTCACCCCCAGATATATAAAAGTCCTAACTCGCTCAAGTGGAGTTCCATTCAATGTGGGGTTTGGGCGGGTGTGTCTCGGGGGGTTGAAGACCATAAACTTGGTTTTCTCCAAGTTGATCTCCAAATCCCGTGAGGCACAGAAGGAAACAAACCCGTCCAAAACACGCTGGATGCCCGTAGATGTCCGCGACAACAACAAGGTGTCGTCTGCGAACATCAAAGCGGGCACCCTACCAGTGGCCAGGTGTGGAGCATCGTTATCCCTGACACAATTGAGTCTATCAATCAGGCCGTTAACATATAGGCTGAAGAGAGTAGGGGCCAGTACGCAACCCTGGCGTACTCCCCGAGTGACGGGGAAGCGATCGGATAGTTCCCCGTTTTTCCCACACCTCACCTGGGCATAGTTCCCCGTGTGAAGCCGGATTAGGGCATCTAGTAAATGAGGAGGGAGACCAAGTTCCTCCAACACCGACCAGAGTCTCTCCCTAGGGACCAGATCGAATGCGGCCCGCAGGTCCACAAAAATAAGGTAGAGGCTGCCACCCTCTACTCTTGCAGTTTTCCAGAATAGGACCTGGAGTCGGAAGATCTGGTCCAAAGTCGAGACCCCTGATCTAAAACCGGCTTGGAGGGTGGTCAAAATTTTGTTTTCCTCCATTCAGCCCAGTAGTCTTTCCAGCAGGATTTGGCCCATCAGCTTCTGGGAAGTATCGAGTAGACTAATTGGTCTATAGTTTGATGGGGCGAGCGGACAGCCCTTTTTAAAAATTGGGACGATCTCGGCTCCCAGCCACGTCTCCGGTACAGGGGAGCCCTGTAAGACAGCATTGAACAGAACCATCAAATATGGGGCCCAGATTTTTGGCTGAGAGCGGAAGAGGTCTCCATGGAGCTTATCTAGACCCGGGGCCTTGTTTGGGAGCAGTTTCTCAATTGCCAGTTCAACTTCCCTAAGTGTAATATAATCTAAACTAAAAGTGGGAGACCCAGTGGGGGCATCCCCTCTCGCTATTGCGAGACAGGATCCAGGTCCGGAGCCCAAGACCCCCGGCAGTCTACACTCGTGCAGGGGGTCTGGGGCCATGGGAGGCTCGGGAACCTGGCTGCAGCCATAGTCTCGACAGGGGGGGATCCCAGCACCCGGGGCCCCCAGCAGTCGACACTCGTGCGGGAGGCCCCGGGCCGCGCCAGCGCAGGAGATCGAAATCCCGGAGCCCAAGGCCCCCGGCAGTGATTATTAATGTTTTTATGTTTTGTTTCCATCATAAAATGTTTGTGCCCATGTTTGTTAGCAAGTGTGTATGTTTCTGAGTGATTGTGTGTGCATGATTTGTGAGAGGAAACATCTGTAGATGTATAAATACACACGAGTCTAGATTTGGGTATCACTGATTGTGTGGTTGTGTAGGCCTGTATATGTGTGACTGAGTGTGTGTGCATGAGTGTAGTGTTCGAGTTTGTGTGCAAGTCCGAGTAAATGACAATGGATGTCGAAGCACATGTGTTTCTGGGTGTGTGGCAGTCTGTATGGGGCTATGTGAGAATCTGTGTGATGTTGAGTGTGTGTGTGTGAGAGAGAGAGGAAATGTCTATCGATGCATGAGTACGTGCATGTCTGGGTGTGGGTGAGAAAGAGTATTTGGTTGTGAATGTCTTTATGTGTGTGTGTTTGGCAAGGGTTGGTGTAGTGTGTGTGTGCGTGTGTCTGGCACTGTGCGTGTCCAAGGGAATGTGTGTGGAGGTTTGTGTAGGTGTTTGAGTTTGTCTCTCAATTAATTTGTGGGGGTGTCTGTGTGTGACTAAGTGTGTGCGAGCTTGTGCTTTGCTTGTGTATCTTTAGTGCAAGTGAATGTCAGTGGACATATGAGTATGTCTGGCTGTGGATGTGTGCCTAACAGAGCAAGTGCAGAGGTGTGAGAATGTGTGTGACATTGAGTGTGCGTGTGTGTGTGTGTGTGTCTGATAGTGGAATTGTCTGTGGGTGCATGTGTAGGTGTTTGTCTGGACGTGGGTCTCTCTGAGTGTGTGAGTGTGTATGTGTGAGGGTGTGTGCATGAGTGTAGTGTGTGTGTGTGTGACTGCAAGTGAATATCTGTGGATTTTGTGAGTACCTGCATGTCTGCGTGTGTTTGTGTCTGACAGGGTGTGTGGTAATGTATGACTGGATATATATGACTGAGTGTGTGAGTGTAGTAGTGTGTGTATGTATGTGTGCCTCTGGGTGTGGCAAGAAAATGTCTGTAGAGGTGTATGTAGGTGTACAAGTGAGTGTGTTTGCCAATTAATGTGTGTGTGTGTCACTGAGTGTCTGATGGTATAGGTAAAGTTGTGTGTGAGTGTGTACATGTTTGTGCAATGTAATATGTGTTGTGGTGTGTGCACGTATGTGAATGTGTGTGTGAGACTATTTGCATGGGTCTCTGTGTGTCTGTTTAACTGTGACTTAATGTGTTTTTTTTTGTGTGGGTGTAGATGTGTATGTGTGTGTATGAATGTTTTACAGAATGGTAGGATATGTGTGTGTGTGTAAGTGTATCTGTGTGAGTGTGTTTCTGTATGCATGTGTGCACATGTATTAGTGTCTCTCTATTAATAACTACCTATATGAGCACTTTCAAGATTGTGGACAATGTTTATAGTAAGCATTTACCACTACCTCAAATTTCAGTATATACAGATTAAGGCTTATAATAAAAACACAATTATAAAGTAGTGATGTAAAGCAAACAATATTTCAGGATAATATAACCAGCTCTTCAACCACTTTTAAACTCCATTCTTCTTCTTCTTTAAACTTTTCTTCACATATTGGTGACAGCGCTTAACCCTAATAAAAATGTAAATAATCACTAAACATTTTATTTAAAACAAATTCTCATCTGTTTCTAAATTAGTAAGAAATTTCAACAGCAGCTCGGTCTTCCCTAGTTGATGTGAAAGAAGGATATTTAGTGCACCAAAAAGATATGTTATGTTATGATAAGCTTGTAAAGTGCCTTATCACCCAGAGGAGTCTAAGCGCTATCAGCGGACACACAACACCAGTAAGAACACCAGACCACCCGCTCACAGGGGCCCCCAAGCCTCCATGAAGAGAGCACAGTCTTCAGATTCTTACTGAAGAGAAGGATATTCGTTTCTTTCCTAAGTTTAGGAAGTTTTGGCTGGAAGACGATTCCACGCCCGGGGGACAGTGCTCGAAAAGGCTCTTCCACCCTTGGATGCAAAGTTGAATCGAGGACATATCAAATTACACGCTTCAGTATACCGAAGAGTCCTACTTGGCGTGTATTTGATAAGCCGGTCCTTGATGTAACTGGGGGCTGAGCCATAGACGGCTTTGTGTACAATACAGAGGCTCTTAAATTTCGCTCTTTGAGCGATTGGCAGCCAATGTAGGTCCCGAAGTAGGGGCGTGGCCCGGGGTCATCTAGGTTTTTTGAAAATGAGCCTGGCTGCATCGTTCATCACGACCTGAAGTCTAGCCAGAAGGTTTTTTGGTAGGCCATAATATAAGGAATTGCTGTAGTCCAGCCGTGCCAGGATCAGGGCAGAGACCGCCAGCCTGAGGGTGGAAAAGGACAGTAGTGAAGATAGTTTCTGGAGCTGGCGTAGTAGACTAACACAGGTGCCTACCACCGCCGACACCTGCTGTGTCATTGATAGCCGAGCATCAATTCTGATACCCAAGCTCTTTACTGCTACTGCCGGTTCCGGAAAAGGCCCCAATTCGGCCGGCCAGAACAGATCACTCCACGGATTGGCTGTTGTAGTAATTGCCAGGACTTCCGTTTTATCCGGATTTATTTTTAAAGAGTTGTCCGACATCCAGTTTATAGTAAACTTGAGAATGTCTTGCATTCTCAAGTAGGCCGTAGATGAATGGTAAATCTGAATCAGAATTTGCGTGTCGTCGGCATAATTGTAGACCCTGCAGTCCATCTGGTTCAGGGCTGCAATCAAAGGCTGTAGATATATATTAAAAAGCAGGGGCGAAAGAGCTGAACCCTGGGGCACACCACAAGTCAACTTGGCTGGTTTTGACACTAGGTCTGCCAGTTGAAGTCGTTGCGAGCGATCCTTGAGAAAGGAAGTCAGCCAGGCCAGGACCGTGCCTTGTATCCCTTGATCCTTAATCCGCGATAAGAGACGGCAATGATTAACAGTGTCAAACGCCGCGGATAAGTCCAAAAGGACCAGGGCACAAGGTTTTTTTTTGTCAGCCTTGAGTCTTAGGTCATCCAGCATGGAAAGCATCACCAATTCCGTGCTGTGATGGGCTCTGAAGCCCGCCTGATTGGGCTCTAGAAGGTGATTGCCTTCGAGAAAATGGGTGAGAGAGTGCAAAACATGTTGCTCCAGGATCTTGGCGAGGAAAGGTAACTGAGAGATTGGCCTAAAGTTCTCTAGGTTGTTAGGATCGGCGCCTGGTTTCTTTAGAAGGGAAAACACCCGTGCTTCCTTGAAATTGGAGGGGACAAGTCCCATCTCTAAGGAGCGGTTTAACAGGGCAAGAACTTTGTCCTCCATTCCAGACCAGCCCAGCTTAAAAATCTTAGGCGGGCAGGGGTCCGCTGGGGAACCTGATTTCACCCGGTTCATTATAGTAAATAAAGACTACTTGGTGAGGACTGGCAGCCCGTCAGGAAATTCGTTATTGGCCTCGAGGGAATAGAGGGAGGCTCGATAGAGCAAGGAAAGTTTGGGGTCTGCTAGATTTCAGCCATCTAGGGCCAGATGTAGGTAAATATATTTTACCGACTCATAAATACCGAATTTTACCGATTCGGTATTTATGAATCGGTAAAATATAAGGAGGGAGATGTAGGTAAATCCAGATGTGGATTTACCGAATCTGTAAAAGTCGGTATTTACCGATTCGGTAAATACCGACCGGTAATGCCCATTCATTCCTATGGGCTTTGAAGCCCATAGGAATGAATGGGCATTACCGATTCGGTATTTACCGAATCGGTAAATACCGAATTTCACAAGGGTGCAGGGGGTGTCACTTTGACACCCTCTAGCACCCCCAAAACAGGTTCGGGTGCCATGTGGCAGGCATACCTGCCCTAAGGGCAGGTCTGCCTGTCAAATGGCACAGGTGTGCATGCACACATGTGCATGCACACCGGAATCGGTATTTTACCATCAAATTGAATTTGATGGTAAAATACTGATTCGGTAAGGCTTGTGGGACTCAGAAGAGTCCCACCTACATATCAAAATTACCGTATCGGTAAAAATACCGATTCGGTATTTTACAGAATCGGTAAATTTACCGATCAGTAAATTTACAGATTCTGTAAAAATATGCCCCCTACATCTCAAATTCCATTTACCGGTCGTAACGGCCGAATTCGGCCATTACCGACCGGTAAATCCCTACCTACATCTGGCCCCAGGTCCTTTATCTTATTCATGAAAAAGATTTGTAAGTCTTGGCAGTCTTTTAAATTGAAGGTTGGATTTGGTCCCTTAACCGTCCGTAGATCATTTAAGACTTTAAATACTTCTTTCTGTGGATTGGCAGCCTCCAAGATTGCTGATTCATAAAATTCGGCCTTCCTCAGGCGGATGGCTTTTTTATATGCTGCGAACTGCATAGTATAGGCATCCCGCGCGCTAGGCATGCGAGATTTACGCCAAGCTCTCTCGCATTGGCGGAGGACTTGTTTTTGTTCTCTGAGAGCATTATTAAACCATAGTGCTCCTTTGCCCTTGTCTCTCAATCTGATTTTATGGGCCGGAGCAACTACCTCAATAGCCTCCTTGAGTGTAGACACCAGGGCGGCACTTTCGCTTTCCATGTCACCCGCTAGAGACTGAAAAATAGTGTTAGAACCAAAAAACGATATACAATTTTTTCATTTACAAGAGCGAGCTCTGTGCAGAGGATAGTCCTACTCATTTAAATTGCTTTGCATAAAAGTTACTGACAATTTTCTAAAGTGCTTTAAACAGATGACAGGTTATATATATTAGGTAAATACTAAGTTGTGAGGAATGTCTATACTAGTGAATTGAGCTGTCATACGAACTGTACTGTGTGTACACTGTAGATAGTATTGGATTCTGTTATAACATGGGTTGAGTAACAGGAGAAAAAAGTTTGTATGTGGTGTATGTAGTTATCATGCAGAATTCCAAGACACACTGATGCAGTTATTTCCTGCTAAATCTGTAATTGCTCTTCTTCATTTAGTTGAGCTACTAAACTGTCGAAGTCAATAGACTCGAACTTCACCTAATCCATAGCATTTTGTTACCTTATTCATAGCAACTGCTTTCTCATTCTCAATAACAAGCGGGCCAAGAGGATCTTGACTATGAGGTCCTGAACTCTGGCTGCCTTGTGAACTATCGGTTTCACTCTCAGCTGCTATTGTCTCCTCTTGTTGAATCTCATCATTCAAAATTTTCACATAAGTAGGAAACATTGAGCATTCAATATAGTCTTTAACTGCATTGAAAGCATCCCGATAGCCGTCGTATTGACCTAACAGTTCATCCATATCACGTCAAAGTTTGAAGAGTTGCAGATGAGCCGCATAAAAGAACTCCCTTTTATCTGCACTTTCACACCTATGAGCCTCATTTATATGTTGGCGGTGAGTTTACTCCGCCACAATATCAATGGAGTGAACATACTACCAACATGAAGGTCTGCCCGTCTGATTAAATGGAGAAGTGGAGAAGTGTGGCTCAATGGTTAGAGCGGCAGACCCTGATGCAGAGGTCTAGCCCGGGACCAGGGTTCAATTCCCCGCCTCGGCGGGTCTTGGGCTCAAAAATTCCACAGACCTGATAATTCTCACCTCGGTGCCTATTCCAATCATGGAGTCCCACTCTGCAACTCTGGGCAATAGCTTGCTTAATCTCCACAATGGACCCCACAACGCTAAGGATGCCTGGCCTCCACCTTGGGGGTGCCCAGGAGTGGACACCTCACAGGGAAAGCCAGGATGGGTTCCACAGCGGTATTCGTACAAGCGCCTTGAGACCCTTGCGGGTGAGTAGTGCGCTATACAAGTATCAATGTACATTTTTACATTAAATGCAGGAGGATCTTTGGTTTGGCTACTGTGGTGACTACTTCCTCACCGCCACAGCCAAACCTCTTCAACTGCCAAACGGAGTAAGGGCCGTCAGAGAAATGGCTACTTTTCTGCCCACCCAATCATTATGGGCGGACATATAGCCTTTTTTTTACTGCATGTCACTAGGGTGAGGGACAGTAAAAACCAAATAATGATCCCCTCCATCATGAGAGATCACTCCCATGGTGTAGGGAGCATTACTTGCCAACTTACCAACTTGTCCCTACCAATGCTTTATACATGACTGCCTGCTAGGCGGTCATTTATAAATTTGGCAGGCGGTCCCTCTGTCATGGGGACACAGGTATATACTTCATCCCCATGGCAGGCCATCTGCCAAGATATGAGGCCCTAAGTTTCCAGTGGTTCAAGGGAATTGGTTTGTTATGTCTCTCTAAACAATTATTAGACCCAGAGAGTGCAAACTTGCCACTTTCAATGTTTTTCAACATTGGTTTCGTATGTGTAGAGTTGAACTAATTCATACAGGCTGAGGTTTTCTAAATGAACACTAAAATGTGGGTCGTAACTGTCAGGCATATTTGTTTTGACAATGTCTGTGCTATCAGGATCAGAGTATGCAAGATATTCAGTCTCCTCCAAATACTTCAATACTCTGTTACAAGTAGAAGCAAGGCCTAAACTAATTCAAACAATGGATTTAGACTTCCCATACAAACTAGCCAAACTCAATCTGCTGCATGCTTCATAAGAACTAACTTTACTGAAGACTGAAGCTACACAACTTCTTTGTTAAAGACTCCTCTGCTAAAATGTGCCGCTGCACTTCTTTTACTTCTGACTTTTTAGAATTTGTAATGTAAGGCGTAACATTGAGCAACAGAAATGGAATTGTCAGCTACCTACTGAATGTCCATGCTTCTTTCCTCAGACACAAAATGACAGGATTGCAGTCATTGATAAGTTTGAATACCCGACTTCTATTAATGTTGTGTGTGGTAATAAAATCCCGAGGGAAACCAAAGCGACACCTGGTGCAGTATTTTCCTATGGTTCTTTATCTGCGACAACAGTATTTTACACATTTGTGGGTCTGAAATCACAAAAACTGTTGCATGAGGTTTCTGTTCTCAAATTCTTTGGGAATCTCACATATTATATGGTGTTTAATGAATGACAGTACTGACTCATCAGTATCCTGTCCAAATGTTGGCACATCTTTTATCCACAGTAATATGAGAATATGTGGAGTACCTCTAGCTTGGTATTCTTTCCTTCAAAATTAGTCAATGACCTCATGAAGGAGAGGATTTCTTTAAATATATGATGAAAGTACCCAAAAAACATTTGCTAGATTCACCGAGCACAATTCACACAGTATTTAAAAGTTGATGCCCGCAATGTTGGAGATAGCTTCTCTGAGGAGGTTGTGCAAATCATCTCAGACTTACTCCGCACAGATCAGAGTTACAAACCAGGTAGGTGCACCCAAGCTGCTCAACATGCACTTGAGCTAACAATGCCGAAGGAACCAGTTCTGATTTGTGCCATGTTGGCACGCCTTGAGATTCATGAGGTCGATCTTTACCTGGACCTTTCTCAACAAAGTTTCTTGCACTCATATTTAAAAACTGTGCTTTTATTTGCACAATAAGTGCAACTACGTAGACAGAACAGCAAGTTCCCTTTCGAAGAGAAGGTGATAATGAATGCTTTATCTGATTCTCGGATCGTCAGAATACAGTCTAGTTGATCTGTGCTTTGAAGCAGGAATCTGCACTGGACAATCATCATAACAACCTCCTTCTCCTCTGTGGAAACGGATGTGTAAAGCAGTGGGAATCTAAACTCTTTTCCCACATACTAAGTTCACCTTTGGCTTGTTTCATCTGATAGACTTCTAATGCATCATCCTTTACATCCCTAGAGTGTAGAGGGTGAATAATGTACTGTCCATATATCTCTTCTCTTCAGCTTTTACAGAATCTACTCTTTCAAACTGTCCGCTATTAGTAAACTTTGAAGAGGGTGTACTCACTGAAGATATATGTTGATCTACATCCACATCTTTTTAGAAAAGGTTTTCTTTTTTTTCAGGGATTACATGGCTTTGTTTCCATTCTCTATACTAACAAAATCCTGCCAAACTGTTTTATTCTATGTTGGGACATCATTTACTAGCACCACTAGTGGTTGCCCAACATTTCACTAATTCAATTGGAGGTAATGTTTTAGTTTTTGTTTACGTGCTATTGCTTGAATAGGATGTACTGTTTGGACCAGAATACTCTCTTATACGTTCAGCTCTTGTAGTTCAGGAGGCATTGGAAAACCTTTCAACTTATTGTGAATACGTCGAGCTGGCATTCTGTTTGTCATCCAGCTTGCTTATGCACATCTTGCGCACTACTTGATTGAGGCATAAATCAAAGTGCAATTAAATATAGGGTAAGGTTAAACCACTGGAGAAGGTATTCCTCTTCATTTTCTGCACATATTTGAATGTTTCTAGTTTGTGTTTTGTAGTGTGTACAATCCAAAAGGCACATCCCGTGTTTGGAATTTCAGCAAATGTTGCACTAAATTCTCTTACTTCTTTGCTGAAGTTGTATACCATGTACTCTCTCTGTCTCACTTTAAAGTTCAACTACTACTTCATTTGCTTAAGTGTGGCTTTCAGGTCCAAAATACAATAATTGGATAGCTTCTGAAATATTTGCAACTTCAGACAGATAGCCATGTAAAAGAGCTTTATCCAAAGCTACTAAATGCAGAGCTGAACATTTCCCCAAATACAACCTTCTAAGTAGATTGTATATTTTTGTGTGATGCACAGACAGCACACACAAATGGTGAAAAGTACTGTTGCATAGTTCTTTTGAGAGGCACACTAATGAATGTCCCTGTGGATTGCATAGTTTTGTTACTCTACAAGGCTCCAGAGTTCGCAAAATTCAGATTTTCTGTTTTAAAGTTGCAATGTTGACCTTTGCTAGGAATAGCCTAAGCTTCTCCATAGAATCTTAAGTAACTATAACTTGTGTCCTTGCCATGCACTACTTATGACCTCCCATATTACACCACTCATGACATGTTCCATGACATAATTGATAACTGCAGACATCATTGATGACAACAATGTGCATGGCAGGGGAGCGAGTTATAGTTACTTTAGGACAGAAGTTATATTTACTTGCGACAATTATAACTTGTGAATTCCAGTGCTTTTTTTCATTTAAAACAGTATATTTTAACTGGCATTTTTTACCAAACTACAACATCCTTTTAACCTTTGTTCTTTCAGTGAATATATATATATTTACAGGCGCACACATATACATATACATATACATATATATATATATATATAAATATACGTATTATATATATATAAATATACATATATATATATATATATATGTATACGTACATATATATATATATATATATATATATATATATAAATGCACAATATATATATATATATATACACACACATATATATGGCAATTTGTTCGAAAATGTGTTGAGATATATTGACTATTTTTTTAAATCCAATTGTAAAAACACTGACCTCATATATTAAGGACTCCATGGATTTTCTAAATATATTTATGATGTGCATTGGAATTAAACCACTATAGGATACTGTTAACCTTTGAAATTTCTACTTTATATACGAGTATAAGGCATACGGATGGTCTTAAAGCAACTGAACACTTTCAGAATAGGAGACTGATATGATTCCTGAAACATAATCGAATGATTTTGGAATTAATGGAGTGGTGCCTTACAAAAAACATATTCCTCTTTGGTGAAGAACTCTTCCAACAAGAACAAGGGAATGCGACAGACACCTGCTGCGCCACCAGTTATGCTAATTTACATCTTGGCTGGTGGGAGGAGCAGGTGCTCAGAGGTCGGTCCCTTGAACACTGGTCAGAACAGATTTTGTTATGGGTTAGGTTCATTGATGACGTCTCCGTGCTGTGGCAGGGCACAGAGACGGAAATAGAATCATTCATCGGGGACCTTAACCAAAACTCTCTCAATCTGGTGTTTGTAGGACAGCATAGTAAGACCACTATAGACTTCCTAGATATTAGGGTAAAACTGATGGCAGAGTAATTGGAGGCCACAGTTTTTAGAAAAGATACAGCTGGAAACACTGCCCCCCACGCCGGTAGTGCTCATCCTGCACCCCTGATTAGGAGTATCCCCTTTGGGGAGTTCTATAGAGCACGAAGGGCATGTAGCAATCAGGAAGAGTACCATATAACAGAACAGGAAATGACAGATAGGTTTATCCAGAAAGAATACTCGCCCGATGTCATAAAAGGGGCAGCCACTAAGGCCAGGAATCTAGAAAGACAGAAAGTGTTGTTCGAGCCATCTAGAACACAACAGAGAAAAAATGACAGAAAAAAAACAGAAAACTGGAGAATTCTAGATTCATAATGAAATTCAATGTAAAACATAAAGAAATCAGATCTATTTTAAATAGACACTGGCATCTGATAAAAGGTGATCCAGTTTTAGGATCAAAAGTGAAGCAACATCCAGACATTACTTTTAGGAAATCTAAGTCATTAAAAGACATGCTTGTTAAAAGTGAATATCAGGAAAGGAGAGGCGGTGCCCACACGTGGCTACAACAAAAACCAGGTTTTAAAAAGTGTTTTAAATGCAAGGCGTGCCAACATGGCATGAATCGCACGGATTTTAAGATATTTTTTAATAAAACATTCACCATCAAAAGTTTCCTGACCTGTAGATCTAGTTTTGTTGTCTATCTATTACAGTGTCCTTGCTCTAAAATGTATATAGGAAGTACAACCTTGCCTGTATATAAACGAATTCTGCAACACAGGAGAGCAATTGTAAATCAGGATAGGACTTATCTGATGGCAAGGCATTTTGAAACCCTTCACCAAAGTAATCCCTCGAGCTTGCAGTATACATGTATAGCAGAAATCCCCAGGAAAAGAAGAGATGGGGATAGGAAAAAAGAGCTCAGAAAACTAGAAACTTATTTTATACTTGAGTTCAATAGCAATGAACCTCATGGGTTAAACGTAGATGAGGATTTATATACTTGCTTGTACTAAGAGTAAGATGGAGAAAAAATAGAATGACAATAAATCTGCACATAGTAAAGACCATGAATCCTATTTTTGTTTTTAATTCTTAATATTCGTGAATGACTTTGAAATACAGGGGACCTAAGCACAATTAATCAACATGATAGAAAATGTTTTAGAATAATTCTTGGACAAGTAAACAGTGCCTGAGTTCAGTTATATAAGTTGGAATGAGAAAATGTTTTTGAATTATAGATTTTTGTAACAAGGAAAGTTTTTAAGAAGAATTTGGAATATATTTTTCTAAGGAAATTCTCTCTTGTATATTTCAGTTTACTAATTTTAATTTGTGTCTGTAGAAAAGTAATATACCATATTAGCACTTGCACTTTCAATAATTCTTGTACTGTATTTAAAGTATCCAAGGCTGCTGGAGAAAATGGTAAACATTTGAATTATACCTGGTTTACTAAAGCACAAGCACTTTAAAGTATATTTTGATGATATTAATCAATAGGAATTTAGTTTAATTTTGATATTACTCTCATTTCCTCATGTGCAATATAACTGTTTTTTAAGTATATGAAAGTTTTCCTGTTTCCTGTGAGGGTTATGGAATAATATATTCGTAAAGCACTTGCACTTTAGAAAGAATTCAAGTTCTGCTGATGACTATATCAATTTCAGTCAGGGGAACCGATTAATTTGCACGAAAGCATTAGCACTTTATTGCCAAGAATTGCACTTTATGAAACAGGCACTTGTTGAGTAAATTATTTAAATTACACTCCTATGAACTTTTTGCACTTGCACTTTAATTCCCTCCTAGGATTAAACAAAACATATTGAATGAAAGAATAATTGAAATTATGTACAATGATGTAATTTTAAATGTAATCTACGAAAAATATTGGACAAGAAACGCAAGAAATCAAGGTTTCTGCTGATTATAAAAATCCAAAGTGTTTGATCATTTAAATTACGATATACTTTGTTGATAGTAGCATTTGAATATTTATTCCTACATAAGGTTTAAAAAAGAGGTATGAAGAATTAAACAGGCTGTATAGATTGATATTGGTTCAAATCAAACATGCTCCAAAATGGCGGCCGATTTGCAAGCAGTAGAGCATTGTATGATTACTGTTAATTGAGTCCCTTGTTAATGTTATTCACTGCATTCAGTATTTTAACAGAAATGTAATGGTGCTCAGGCATCGTGAACAAGGCAGCGTGAGACTGCTGAAACGCGTTGATGTGACTTCGTCCAAACAATAAATTAAGCAAGTGTCCAAACTTCTCTCGGAGTGCCAGATGATTATTTTCTAAAAATGGAGTAATCCCATATTGAATGAATATATATAGATGGAAATCACCAGAAAAAGATCCAATATATCCAGCATGGAATGGCAAGCTATAAAATCACTTAAGGAAGATAACAGCATAGAGATCAAATCCTCTGACAAAGGGGGGAATATGGTGATTTTCGATAAAGATCAATATAAAATGGAGGCTTTGAGACAACTGGAAGACAAAGAATGCTATGAGGTTATCACCAAGATTGAATTTGATAAATGCATCTTGGAATATCACGGACTCCTCAAAAATTGGATGGATGAGGGTATGTTGAGCAAGAATGAACATGAATATCTACATTGTGCACACCCGATCATCCCCACTTTCTACCACCTACCAAAGGTGCACAAAAACATCAAGCACCCACCTGGGAGACCGATCGTCTCATCCATAGGAAGTCTTCTAGAAGCAATTTCAAGATTTATTGATAATTACCTATCACCCTTTGTCAAGGACCTCCCATCATTTGTCAGAGACACTCAGGACTTCCTTAGGATTATTGACAATATACAATGGGAGGATGACATGCTTCTCATTACTCTGGATGTGGCTAATTTGTATACATGCATTGACCACCAAGATGGACTCTAAGCCATTGAATGGTTCTTGAAAAAGAAAAGCATGCATTTCCATCAACACAATCGCATGCTATTAAGGATGACTGAATTTTGTCTTTTTAATAACATCTTTCTTTTTTCAGGTACAATGTATCGCCAAATCAGGGGGACCGCCATGGGTACGTGCTTCGCCCCCAGCTACGCGAATTTATTCGTGGGCTGGTGGGAGAAGCACGTGGCCTGGGGGGGGACCAACGAACATTGGCTGGACAATATTATGATTTGGACCAGATACATTGACGATCTGTTTGTGGTCTGGCGGGGAGACAGACCCTCGGCCGAGAGGTTTGTGTCAACGTTAGGCGAAAACAGTCTCAATTTGAAGTTCACCAGTGAGATCAGCGATAAAACAGTCCACTACCTGGACCTGGAGGTGTTCGCGGAGGGTGGCAGGATTCAAACCAAACTTTACCGCAAGCCGACGGCGGGCAACGCCGTCTTGCATGCCGCAAGTCACCACCCCAGATCCATGGTAAAGAATATCCCATATGGCGAGTTTTTACGCCTGAAGAGAAATTGCTCTGAACATAGCCATTTCCTTTCAGCACAAAAAGCAGCAACCGCCAGATTCATGGAACGAGGATACTCACAGAAATCACTACTAGAAGCCTCGGAAAAAGTGGATCTGATAAATAGGAAAGACCTACTGGTGAACAAAAACCTGAAAGAAACAGAAAGGACGAAACCCATAACTAGAATGATAACAACCTATAACATGAGATCCAACGAGGTGGTCCAGATTTTTAATAACAACTGGCATATTCTGAAAACAGACATTGTTCTGAAAGACAGAATATCACCTAGACCAACGATCACATATAGACGTTGTCAATCTTTGGGCGATCATCTAACTAGGAGCCATTACAGGGATCCCCCCAAACCAGTGAGATCCAAACCAATTCAGGGTTTCTACCCGTGCATGCACTGTAAGGCGTGCAAATACAGCCATAAAAAAACTAAGTATGAGGGTAGACCCAATGATCCCCGACCAACCAGAACCATCAAGAAATTTCTGAATTGTAATTCAGAATTCGTGGTATATTGTCTTGTTTGCCCATGCTCAAAGAGATATGTTGGAAGTACGATCAATCCAGCAAAAAAACGTATCCTAGAGCACATGCGTGCCATCACTAATAAAGACAAAAATTACCCGGTGGCGCGCCACTTCGAAACCCACCACAACAGTAATAGAGATCTTCTTTCCTTCTATCTAATAGATCAGTTGGAAAAACAAGAAAGAGGTGGGGATAAAATCAGAAGTTTGAGGGCAATGGAGTCGAGATACATCATCGACCTCCAGACCATGAAACCGGGGGGTTTAAATAATGACGAAGAACTTTGGGTACATCTGGAATAACTATACAGTGGGAATAACCTGTTCAGAAATATGGGGTCACATCTGTAACAAAACCTGGACACCTATCTTCTGCCAAAACTCTCCCCTTAGTTCTGTTCTGCAGAACTAATCAGGATATTAACAGAATATACTAGGGAGGCCCATGCCCATACAGGGCTAGATATTTTAAAAGCAACTAGTAAATGCCAATTGAGGCTTATAAGAATTGCGACTTGCCTGTAGTTGATACCAAAACAGAGACAGAAACGTAAACACTGAGGTGCATGTTTATAGATTGTTGATGGGCACTCGTGATATGGAAATATTGTAAATATATGATGAATGTTTAAAACATCTACATGAATTCTTCACATTATGTGGTACCATGTAAATCAACTCTTTATTCTTTTCCTTTACAAGAATACGACTTTTCCAAAATTTGCGAGTATACTGTACATGTGTAAACACATGAGATGCATGCACTGAGATATAGAGGATTTCCTCTTTCTGTGTGCAAGTCAAGTATTCAACGATTTATTTTGTGAGAGTTTCTTTTTAACTGTTTTTGAGCACGAGCACTTTGTTTATCGCCATTACTCTCCATGTTTAATCGTGAAAAATAGTATTTTTGCACTTTACAAGATGTCTGCCATTGTCAGGATTAACTGTCGGCTTAGTCCTCTCTTGATGCTAATGGAGAGGAGGAGATATAATGGCGTGGTAACTTTAGTATGTTGACACTGAGGAAGCCGTTTCTCGGCGAAACGCGTTTGTCTTTTCCTGGGGCAGGGGGTCTGCTATTAAATTTTTGAAAACACCTACAGCTTGGAGTGCCGTCTGCTTTCTACGATTGTTAGTGAGCGTGTGTGCATATATATATATATATATATATATATATATATATATATATATATATATATATATATATATATATATATGTATTCAGCAAACCTCTCTGCAAGAGAGAGGGAATGAGTCGCAAACTCCTTCCGGTATTTTTAAAATATTTATTTCCTTTTCAAATCGGCACCTTCTTCACTAATGCATTTCGGTCACCACTGTGACCTTCGTCAGAGCTGAGGCGCCGCAGGTTCAGGCAATAAACAGCTCACTCACACGACCATGGATGTTATGGTGCTTCCATTGTTTTTAACCCTCTGTTGGGCGCCGCATTTCAGCTGTTCTTTTCATTGCTGCATGCTGGGTCATGTAGTGCGCTGTAGCCTCCAGTGCGTGCTGCATTCAATTATTTCGCCTCATGTGCCAGTCCGGAAACCCTAAATAATGTCCTTTAAAACATCAGCAGGGACCCTAACCACAGTCCAGTCTGTGGCGGCACCGCGCACCCTTCGTGTCTCCACATACTCCAAGATGGTCCGATTTCGGGTGTGACTGGCGCTCTTGGCGGGCGGTGCGTGTCTCTTGGGCCGGACCAAGCCACATCAGTATTCAGCAAACCTCTATGCAAGAGAGAGGGAATGAGTCGCAAACTCCTTCCGGTATTTTTAAAATATTTATTTCCTTTTCAAATCGGCACCTTCTTCACTAATGCATTTCGGTCACCACTGTGACCTTCGTCAGAGCTGAGGCGCCGCAGGTTCAGGCAATAAACAGCTCACTCACACGACCATGGATGTTATGGTGCTTCCATTGTTTTTAACCCTCTGTTGGGCGCCGCATTTCAGCTGTTCTTTTCATTGCTGCATGCTGGGTCATGTAGTGCGCTGTAGCCTCCAGTGCGTGCTGCATTCAATTATTTCGCCTCATGTGCCAGTCCGGAAACCCTAAATAATGTCCTTTAAAACATCAGCAGGGACCCTAACCACAGTCCAGTCTGTGGCGGCACCTCGCACCCTTCGTGTCTCCACATACTCCAAGATGGTCCGATTTCGGGTGTGACTGGCGCTCTTGGCGGGCGGTGCGTGTCTCTTGGGCCGGACCAAGCCACATCAGTATTCAGCAAACCTCTCTGCAAGAGAGAGGGAATGAGTCGCAAACTCCTTCCGGTATTTTTTAAATATTTATTTCCTTTTCAAATCGGCACCTTCTTCACTAATGCATTTCGGTCACCACTGTGACCTTCGTCAGAGCTGAGGCGCCGCAGGTTCAGGCAATAAACAGCTCACTCACACGACCATGGATGTTATGGTGCTTCCATTGTTTTTAACCCTCTGTTGGGCGCCGCATTTCAGCTGTTCTTTTCATTGCTGCATGCTGGGTCATGTAGTGCGCTGTAGCCTCCAGTGCGTGCTGCATTCAATTATTTCGCCTCATGTGCCATTCCGGAAACCCTAAATAATGTCCTTTAAAACATCAGCAGGGACCCTAACCACAGTCCAGTCTGTGGCGGCACCTCGCACCCTTCGTGTCTCCCCATACTCCAAGATGGTCCGATTTCGGGTGTGACTGGCGCTCTTGGCGGGCGGTGCGTGTCTCTTGGGCCGGACCAAGCCACATCAGTATTCAGCAAACCTCTCTGCAAGAGAGAGGGAATGAGTCGCAAACTCCTTCCGGTATTTTTAAAATATTTATTTCCTTTTCAAATCGGCACCTTCTTCACTAATGCATTTCGGTCACCACTGTGACCTTCGTCAGAGCTGAGGCGCCGCAGGTTCAGGCAATAAACAGCTCATTCACACGACGATGGATGTTATGGTGCTTCCATTGTTTTTAACCCTCTGTTGGGCGCCGCATTTCAGCTGTTCTTTTCATTGCTGCATGCTGGGTCATGTAGTGCGCTGTAGCCTCCAGTGCGGGCTGCATTCAATTATTTCGCCTCATGTGCCATTCCGGAAACCCTAAATAATGTCCTTTAAAACATCAGCAGGGACCCTAACCACAGTCCAGTCTGTGGCGGCACCTCGCACACTTCGTGTCTCCACATACTCCAAGATGGTCCGATTTCGGGTGTGACTGGCGCTCTTGGCGGGCGGTGCGTGTCTCTTGGGCCGGACCAAGCCACATCAGTATTCAGCAAACCTCTCTGCAAGAGAGAGGGAATGAGTCGCAAACTCCTTCCGGTATTTTTAAAATATTTATTTCCTTTTCAAATCGGCACCTTCTTCACTAATGCATTTCGGTCACCACTGTGACCTTCGTCAGAGCTGAGGCGCCGCAGGTTCAGGCAATAAACAGCTCACTCACACGACCATGGATGTTATGGTGCTTCCATTGTTTTTAACCCTCTGTTGGGCGCCGCATTTCAGCTGTTCTTTTCATTGCTGCATGCTGGGTCATGTAGTGAGCTGTAGCCTCCAGTGCGTGCTGCATTCAATTATTTCGCCTCATGTGCCATTCCGGAAACCCTAAATAATGTCCTTTAAAACATCAGCAGGGACCCTAACCACAGTCCAGTCTGTGGCGGCACCTCGCACCCTTCGTGTCTCCACATACTCCAAGATGGTCCGATTTCGGGTGTGACTGGCGCTCTTGGCGGGCGGTGTGTCTCTCTTGGGCCGGACCAAGCCACATCAGTATTCAGCAAACCTCTCTGCAAGAGAGAGGGAATGAGTCGCAAACTCCTTACGGTATTTTTAAAATATTTATTTATTTTATATATATATATCTCACGCTCAATTCCAAAAAGGAAACACGGTGCACTCGTGGGCCACTTCCAAAATATTTATTTGCAAGGGCGCGTTTCGGCGTTTAGCCTCCTTCCAGCTTGCATATGAATACAACTGCACTGTTGTGGCAGTCTTTAAAACTGGTAAAATGATTTCATTGGATGCAGCCTGTAAAGGGAGAAAGAGGACGGTTACATCTCAGACAAATGTCCTTTCACATACAGCTCATACAGGGATTATAAAGTCCAATGCTAACTTTTTGGGAGCATAGAATCTTAGTATTCTCATCTGCCTGACATATAAATATTATGCCGCTACATGGGCACACTTCCCAAAAGTCCACAGTCCGTATCATCCTGTGCTGGCAAATACCTGCAGTCCTCCCTGTCCAAGCCGCCAGTTTGATACATATACTCATTATTCTAAATACCTTGTTACGCTGCTTTGATGACTTTTATGGAGGGCACCTCGTGGAACCACAGGGTTTCAGAGCACTTAGCGCGGGAGCCGGCCAAATGTATATATAATACTGAGGAGGCAATAGCACATCTGTATCTATGGTTGGGGCAGAGTTTCCAATAAAAATGTGTTTTTGTTTTCTTAATAACTTTGAATTTGCATGGAATTTTCCAAAACAGGTAATCTGGTTTGGTTTGGCAGAGCATGTTTTATGCAAATCCATCAAGTGGGTGTCAAAAAGTGACATTTCCTCTTTTAACACCTACAGGATTATTTACTTACCGATATAGAAAACAATGACTAAATTGAATTTCACCAAACTCGATAATATGGTGAAACTTAACTCAAACAAGGGCTTTTTTTGGTTTTGTGTAAAATCCATTCAGTAGTTTTTGAGAAATTAATGCTACAAAAGCGTTTCAGTAGGAGCTGAAATTCGTGTGACCTATCAAGTTAGAGATGTCTGGATTGTTTTGCGACAGATTGGTCGTAAATGTGTGAATCCAATTAAAAAAAATGTAGGCACACCATTGGATGAGTCAGCTGTTTCTCCTGTAATCCATTGCAGATTTACAAATCTGGCTGCAGATTCACAAATCTGCTGCGCTCTGATTGGCTGGCCATCACAGAAAAATTTCTCTTGTGGTCGCCATTCCCAGCACAGTTTCCCATGCACCTTATTAGGAAAAATAAAAACATAGCATGCTGTTCACAAAGGTAAATTTGCATATGAGAAAATCTGCTTGCATAAATGTACTCTTAAAGTTTAATAGTAAATTTACAACTTTGTCTCTTCTCTATTTCCGAGTGTAAAGTTAATACAAAGTGTGGTCTTACATGTTTAATAATGTTTTTCAACCATAAAGTTACCCTAGTAGTACATTTATGACCATATTTTACATTCTGCACATTTGGTAAAAACCTCCACAACTTGTATGGGGAAATGTATAAAAGTTTGTTAAACTTTTAGAAAATAGTAAACATACTTTTATGTTAAATATTAATCTAAACTAATTTTATAGATGCATTTTAAATGCAGAGTTATATAAAATGGTTACAGCATTAGTAACTTAATTTCATTAATTTAAATGTATTAAATTACATTAAAATGCTTTTTAAAGATTTATGAAGAAATAAATTTTCACCTGAATCAAATGTTTATACTTATTTATTATGTATTAAAATTACAAAAAAATATGTAAAAACGATGTAACTTATTATTATATTTATGGGTTATTAAAATATTGCATAATAAAATAATATTTTGTTTTTATTGATATTTATTTTGTTAACATTAAAATTAATTGATCTATATTTTTTAAAATGTCTAAATAATTTATTTTAAAAATATTTCGTATCGGGTTTTATTTTAACTCCATTATTTTACCAGCAGTACCAGTGGTTGGCCATGGGTGTGCTGGACTTACTTCAGGTCTGAGCTGGAGTACATTTACGACTACTGTTTGGGGTCCTTTTTGGCTGTAGTATCTTTAGATGTACAGTTTGTGTTAAGCATTAGGCTTACTTTTTTGGGGGAAATGCATGTCCCTCCCTAAATCTCCCTTAACCCCTTCCTACTCCTCCCTATTTAATATTAAATATTTCCCAGTTTCAAGCCACTCCCATCTGTCTGTTCCGCATTTACATCTAAAATGTAGGCAGCCAAGTGCAGAGACCTCCACAGTTAGTGCACAGATCTCTGCACAGAAAATGTAGGAGTGGCAAAGGTGGAGGCTGGCCCATGTAGGTTTGTGAATAGAATTGTGTAGTGCTTGAGTAGTAGTATTGTACCTCTACTAAACTTACCTAGAAATGCAGTTTGACACCAGACCACAAAAAGTGCGTTAGTAGTCAAGGTGAAGCTACCTTGACCTTGGCTGGACTGGCCGTAGTGGGCACTGGGCATTTCCCCATTGGTTTGCCAGGGTGGGGGCTGGTTTTGGACCCCTGGGATGCCGTCTTAGTTACCGGAGACGGTTTTGCAGCATAGCTGCAATATCGAACCACTGTAAAAGAAGAGCTGTAGCAGTGAGACAGGAGAGGTGCTTCCGACTAGCACCCCCTGTCCCCCCCATGGGCCGGCCCAACTGTTTTCCATGGCCGATTTTGGTTCCCAGTCCGGCCGTGACCTTGACCCCCAAACTCATGCGATGGGCACGCAAAGGTACCACCAACTGAATTAAAATAATTATTAGAAGAACATATTTTTCCACAGGATTTTTGACTTCTATCATAAAACCATATACTTCTGGCTGAACGCACAACAATCATGCAAACCATAACTCACACATCAAATAAAATGGTGAAGACCGCACAATTTTTATGGCAATATGTAACAACACCTAAAATCAAAACATAATAAAATAGAAACATATACAAAGTTCAAATAGCTTTATTCGACAACATGTATCATAAAAGCATTATTTGACATTTATACACTAAGACAGTATAAGGACAGTAATAAACAAGCATTTGCAATGCAATAGGTCTCGCAGTTACACAAGTTTAAGCTATTGGCATTGTAAATGACAATGCCTTTTATTTATGTTTTTAAAACGAAAACAAAAATAAAAGGCATTGTTATGTGCAATGTCAATAGCTCAAACTTGTGTAAATACGAGACCTATTGCATTGCAAATGCTTGTTTTCTGTGTAGATAAAACATCAATGGTCCAGTATATAAATCAACAAGGTGAGACAAGGTTCCCGATTCTGGCTCTTATGCCTCACCAGCTGGATGTTCATCCTGCAAGCAGACTGGATCTCCAGATACCCAACAAAATTTGCGACTGGCAGCTGCTTTCACTGATATTGCAGGCATAGGTTTATTTATTTATTTTAAAGTTTTATAGAGCGCAAACTTGACCCGTGAGGGTATCAGAGCGCTTTACAGGTTCAAGAGTAATACAGAAAGATCGGTTGACAAAATGATAACAATAAATCGGGGGGATATACAGAAACAGGGGTCATATGGTAGGCAGGGGGTCAAAGGGGTATGTGCAAGGAGGGAGGGAGGGGTGAAAAGGTATATAGGAACATTTTACAGAATAAATGGTCATACATTGACACAGTGATCTTTACAGAGTCAAGGATCATACAATAGCACAGGGTATCATACAATAGAACAGGGTATCACAAAGGTAATCAGTCTCTCAGTGCTTGTGGAGCAGGTTAGCCAAGGAATTTGGCCATGAGGAAGGATTTGGCCTCTTTTTTAAAGCGTGCCAAGGAGTGGATACTTCTAATGTCAGGCGGGAAGGCGTTCCATATTCTTGGAGCAGACCCGGTGAAAGAGCGGTTGTAGTTTTTTTTTTCTTAAAACGTGCAGGCCGGAGTAGGAATGTATTTGCCGATCGAGAGTTTCTGCTTCCTCCGGATATTGCGAGCTTCTGTGCAAGATACGCAGGGGAGTTGGTGTGTAGGGCCTTGTGCGTGATGCATGCCAACTTGAGGTGAATTCTAGCCTCGAGAGGGAGCCAGTTCAACGCTTTCAGGTGGGGGGTGATGTGATCAAATTTTCTAGAGCCCGTGAGTAGTCTGGCCGCTGCATTGAGGCAGGCTTTTAAAGGTGCCAGAGTGATCTTGGGTAAACCAGAGAGGGTGGAGCAGCCATATTCCAACCGAGAGATGACTAGAGATTGGACTGCTAGTTTTAGGTCGGGAGTAGCTAGAAATGGTTTCAGTTTCCATAGGTAACTCAGGTGGAATCTGGCAGATTTGGCCATTGAGTTGATGTGGTTTCGCATGTTTAGGTTGTAATCCAAGGTGATTCCCAGTGATTTGGCAGAGTCTACTATGGTCGGGGAACAGTTTAAGGCTGTGATAGCTTTGATCCAAGTCTGTATCTCAGAGTTGCTCTTGGGCGGGGAGATTAGAAGGAACTCAGTTTTGTTAGCATTGAGTTTGAGTTGGTTTGAGGCTAGCCAACGGACGGTCAACTTCAGGGCCTCATTCATGGTGAGGATCTCCGCAAGAGATGAGATTTTTATGTAGATCTGAGTATCATCAGCGTACATATGGAAGGAGATATTAGCATTGCGGAGGATTTTAGCAAGGGGTTCTAGATAGAGATTAAACAGGGTGGGGGACAACGTTGATCCTTGAGGGACTCCCACCGTGACCATGGAGGAGGAGGAAAGTTCACCATTGATTAGGAATCTCAGCTATCTGTTTTGGAGGTACGAACTAAACCAGTTGAGTACTGTGCTGTCTAAACCCATACTAAGTTTGAGGCGTTCGAGTAACATCTCGTGATTGACAGTATCGAAGGCAGAGGATAGATCCAGGAGGATTAGGAGACAAGTTTTGTTTTGGTCCAGGGCTTGAAGAGCATCATCGACAACGTGGAAGATGGTGGTTTCAGTGCTATGTCCTGGTCGGAAGCCGGATTGGCAGTCATCGAGTAGATGGAAGTTGCTGATGTGGCGACTTAGCTGTATGTGAACACACTTTTCCAACACTTTTGCCAAGAGGGGAATGTTGGAGATTGGTCTAAAGTTGTTTAGGGAGGTTGGGTCCAGTGATGGCTTTTTCAGAATAGGGAGAACTTGTCCTGCTTTCAGTGAGATTGGTATCGATCCCTGCCGGAGAGAGGCGTTGATTATCGCGGTCCAGCAAGGAATAATGGATTTGGTCATCGTCGCAAGACAGTTCGAGGGGAGCGGGTCGTTGAAATGGTTGTTCGGGTTTAAGGAGGAGAGGATATTTGCGATGGAGTCTTCATCGTAGGGTAAGAATTCAGACCAGAGCGCTAGGTTCTTGGGTGAGGCAGGTGTCAGTAGCAGTGATGGAGGAGGCGGATGGTCAGTGTTTGGTGGGGGGAGTGAGGCAGCTTTGAGTTCGGTATCTAAGGTGATGATTTTGTTTGCGAAGAACGAGGAGAAATCTTCGGAGGAGATGAGAGACTTGGGGTTTTCTTTTGCTGTTTTGGACAGTTTGTTCGACTGGAGTTTGATCATCTCAAAGAGTTTGCGAGGCCTGTTCTGAGCATTTCCTAGTTCCGCTCTGAAAAACTCTTTTTTTGAATTGAGGATGTTTTTGTTGTAAGCATTTCTGGCCTGGCGAAGAAGTTTCAGGTGATCTGCCGATGGGTGCTGTCTCCAGATTCTTTCGGCTTGACGGAGGGATCTTCTCTCGTTGTTGAGGGAGCCAGTGAACCATGGGTTTCTGTCTTTGACTTGAGTCCTTTTTAGTTTAAGAGGGGCGAGGTCGTCCAAAATGTTCGACATCGAAACGGTGTAGTGAACATTGAGGTCACTGGCCGAGGTGATGTGGGGAGGGGGTGGGAGGTCGGATTTGCAACGAGACTCAAGTTCAATTAGGTCGAGGTTTTTGGTGTCTCTGACCCAGCGTTTTGGGAGCACTGGTTGAGGAGCCCATGTTTTGAGGGTGCAGGGTAGAAGAAAGGCGATGGCATGGTGGTCTGACCAGTCGCAGGGGTCGGTGGATATGATCTTGACAGTTTTCTCATTAGAGATGATCCAGTCGAGAGTAGCCCCTTTCGAGTGGGTAGGGAGTAGGCAAGCTTGGGTCAGGGATAGATCAGCCATGAGGTTTTTAATGGCGTTGACATGTGGATCTTTATGGTCGTTCCAGTGCAGGTTGAAGTCCCCAAGGAAGATGTCTTTGGAGTTGGGGGAGTTCTTAGCCGTGATAATTTCCATCAGGTAGTCAGTGAATTGATTGTTATTGCCTGGGGGGTGGTAAAAAGTGTGCAGGTTGCACAGGAGGGTGGTGTCGCTCCAGACTGAGAGGGCTAGATATTCGCAGGAATCAGTGGTATCCGTTGAAAGCTCTGAGACAAGGAGGTTAGAGCGATAGATGCAAGCAATTCCGCCACCTTTTTTGTTAAGCGGTCTGTCTAGTCTGGTAATGTTAAAATTGGGGGGGGACTAAGAGGTCGAGGCAAAGGGATGATGCATCATTGAGCCATGATTCAGTTAGGATGGCTAGGTCGGTGTTATTGTTTAGGATGCGAGCAGCGTCATCGGCGGCATGCTTTATTGCCGATCGGCAGTTGATTAAGAGCCCCGACAGACCGGGGGGGGGAGTGGTGGTGGGAGTCGGGGAAGTCAGGGGTGCAGGTGCAAGATTGCTTCTGATCGCCCTTCTATTGCAGGGGGGGGGGCAGTCTGTGTGGGTCAATAGCGACCGTGCAGATGGGGTGTGCGGTACTCACGTCCGGTAGGCAGGGAGGGATAGGGGCTGGGTTGAGGTCTTTAAGAATATCCAGGATTTCGATTTCGGTGAGGTCAGGGGAATCGGTGGTGATTGGGCAAAGGTTATATGAGCAGGCGAGGTCAAGGATTTCCTCCTCGGATAGACAGCTAGTGTGCTTGCGAGGGCGAAGATGTCTTAAGGCTGTTGGTAGCGGGCGTTTGGGAAGTTCAGGGATGGGCGGGGGAGATCGCTGAGGCATGAGGTTTGCGAAGGCTGATTCGGCGAGGTGGAGGAGGTTTGTTAGTTCGAGGATAGAGGAGTGGACGCTTTGAATTATTTTGGAGGCTCTGGAGTGCAGAGAGCGGATATATGTGGGGGAGGGGTAAGAGGGTTGGGGTGGATGGAGCTGGGAGTTATGGAGAATTGGGTGGTAGGGTGGACTTTCCTAGGAGTCATGGAAGGGAGGGTGTGATTGTTATCGGGGCAGGCTTGATCTGCTGCGGAGGGCGTCACTATGGAGGGGGGGTTAGTAGGATAAGGATGGACAGTTTTGGTGGATTGGGTGGTAGGGAGGATAGTGCTAGCGGTCATGGATAGGGGGGTGTGCGTGCTAGCGGGGCTGGCTTGACCTGCTGTGGAGGACGTCACTAGGGTGGGGGGATTAGGAGGACAAGGGTGGACCATTTTGGTGGGTTGGGTGGTAGGGAGGATAGTGCTAGGGGTCAAGGAATGGGGGGTTTGCGTGTTAGTAGGGCTGGCTTGACCTGCTGTAGAGGACGTCTCTAGGGTGGGGGGATTTGGAGGAGAAGGGTGGAATGACCGAAAACTCTGCTTCCAAGTTCTACAGATGGAGGCTGCAATGTAAAGAGTAGTGGTGCATACATCCATTCTTTGGTGCGGAGGTACAATGGGTGTGGTGAGAGGGTGCATAGTTCTCCCATTTGGGCTGCACAACTGTTTTCCAGGTTTTCAGGAACTCTACATGGATGTTTTTCCATTTGACTTCTCCAGAGTGAGGCTGTTTAAAATGTATCCTCCCTGGGCCACTCTCAATGTGTCACTCTCCCGGAGGGAGTTTGCAGTCTGAAAGGATAAGGACATTTTGGGCATACAAGGATGTCTTGAATTTTCTAAACAGAATGCCAAATTCACCATGCAGTCTTGGGCATCTGTATAAGTCAAAAACCAGAGGATCGCCACTGCAGACTTAGTTGAATGATGCACAGAACAGGACACCCATCACTTGTAAGACTCTGTACTGCATATGCTTAATTTCTTGTCTGCACTGGCATGACAGCTAAAGATTACAAGCATTGGCATAGCCAATAGGTCTCGCCTTTGGGACCTTATAAGTATTTAGTTACCAATCACTATGCTGCATTAGAGTGTTATGGCTGTTCAGGGGATCCTGGGGGCTTCCTGGTTCCCGAGTCGTGATGGAGGAGAGACACAACAGTGACAAGGTACGTTTTTGTTTCCTTTTATTTTTTTGTACTCCACACCACTCCCGATCCATGCCGGCCGCCACTGAACTGGCAACGATATAATGATTTGCGATGCAAAAAAGTTAGTTAATGTGGCTGCAACAAGAACAGAATCTACAGGGACAGGGTTTTTCCACCATAACCAATACAGAGTTCTTGAGTCCATCAAAGTAGTCTTTAACTCCCCTGTCCTTTTGCCAAAAAATACCTTACTGTTATTCCAACTCGCTAGGCAGGGATTTAAGTGGGCCGGGTCTCACCGGGTCTGAGCACCGGCAGTTTTATTAAAGGGGGCCTTGAAACTGGTCTCTATCGGGCTCTGTTTTGTGCCCTGGCACAGACCACCCATTTTTTTCCGGACTGCAGTGACAGCATGCACATTGAGGTTTGCGTGCTGACGTCATCCCAGGTGAGTGATGGAGAGGGAAGGTAAATCCTTTAAAGATAGTCATGTTCTCTCTGGATTTCGCTTCTCTTTTTAAAATTCAGGAGCAGCAACATTGTTGAGGTGTCACCAGGGCTTTAAGTGGAAGCTTTTTCAAGATTATATACAAGCGACAGTTGCTGCTTATTTACCTTATGCAACTAACAAGCATTGAGAAAGCCAATAGTGCTCAGGTATGATGTTATTTATTGTATCATATATCTGGATGTAATGACAGAAACAGCAAAATACAAGTCAGGCGGCACACTGTGCTAAGCACAGATTTTTAGCTTGCGTGTTTTAAGCCAAGCCCTTAATTACACTGGACATGCCCCTTTGAGAGTTCCCCCAGTTTTTTCATCCCACTTAAAGCCCTGTTGCTAGCCCATTTGCACCTGCAATGCAAGCCAAGGGTCAAACTGAAGGCACGAAGACAGGTCATCCATTAACTCAAATCATGCGCCTCCGCTCCTCAACACTTGCATTTTTCTTCAAGTAAGGAGGTGGGTGGCACCACAAAGTGGAAATAAGGAACACAAGGGACAATGGTTACCCCAAGAAACACACGCACAGACCTAAAAAAAAACACAGCTAAAGGTCATCAAGTACACACATAAATTACATATACAAATAAAAAATGACTTCGTTTTCAAAAAACGATTGTTTGGTTTCACTCCCTCCTCTTAAGTACTGTTCGTCTTGTGGCATTTACATATAAAGAAGGTTCTGGAAGTATTTCTGTGTGCGGCTAATACTCTACCCATGCTCAGGTGCATACATGCAGCATAGAAAGCAATGGTCGCACTCCTGTGCACATGCCTATGTTTCAGGTGTGTTGAATAGAGAAATAAAGCATTATAGTAACTCTGGGTGATATGCAGATATGTTTCGCATCAGATGTGCACTAATTGTCACACAGTACATGGTAACAAGTAATTTACCTGTATGCAGTTCCATCTTATTTGCAGCATACCAAGCGACCAAATAAAACCTGTTTTTACCTCAAACATCTAATGATAATTTGGTCTTTTTTTAAACAGAATTAAATGTGGTTTTCCGACAGCAATTCTGAAATGATCCCTAATGACCCGCTGGTCTCACGGGCATCTAAGGCCTCAACACCCAGCCCTAAGCGAAGGGAGGGTCATGTATCATGGGAAGGAGGTGAGGGGGGGCACAGGGCAGGGGGGCAGTGGGTCTGGAGATACTGGCTGTATGACGCGCCCGCCTGGCACCGCCGCCAGGCGCCTGGCTGTGCTTTTGTGATGGAAAGGTTGCCTCTGCCCTGCCTGTCACACCTCACTCATGCGCCTGCAGAAGTTGTCAATCACAGCATCTCACGCCACAGGGACTCCAGCATCTTCACCTCTCCATTAATCCGCCCTCACTCTCCATATCATATGGGAATGCCCTGAGGTGGTGCGATTTTGGAAACGTATACATGAGGTGATGGATGAAGTAGCGGGTGTTGTGATGATGCCGGAAGCCCGCCAATGTTTATTGAATGTGTGGGGTCCGAATGATTATGACGTGTCGCAGCTTCGGTGGGTGACTCTTGCCAATATGGTTGCAAAAAAGGATATTGCACAGTTGTGGGTGTCCTCGAGGCCGCCTACAGTGACTGCTTGGAAAGAGAGCCTGGACTGGTGCATGTTCAGGGAGAAAACAGTGTATATGGCAAGAGGCAGACCCAAAAAATGGGGGAAGATTTGGGACCAGTGGAACTCATACCGTGGAGACATCTGTACGCCCCCACTCACTGCGATTCCTAGTCCTTCCCAGTCGTCCTGACCACATTCCTTCTAGCAGTGGTGTAATGTGCTGTTCATATGCAATTCTACCTTTGGCGGGCTCCCCCTTATCTGTATCCGGAAATTCTTTCTCCTGTTGTCATGTATCTCCCGTCCTACTTGAGCGCGGACCTAATGGCTGTATTATTGCTGTATTGCCTTGATTGTATGTTTGATGTGTTGTTTCCTTTTGTTTTATATAATAAAAAGTTACAACAACAAAAAAAAATCCGCCCTCACAAGAGCTCAGCCTCCTATCAGTGTGTGCTCGTCACTGGGCAACAGTAAGCTGATAAGAAGGAGGGGCTGGGGAGGTCACATGGTGAGTTTGGAGGGGCATCGCCGAAATCATGTAAGAGGCATGCGACATTTGCTTCTTGCACCAGAAAACAAACCAGAGCTGCAAGATGTTAAAATGAGGAGCTGCTGCCACGTGAGCATTGTGCTAAGGACCTTTGGTCATGAAATAATGAAGTAACCCATGTAATTGGAGCTGAACACAACAATGCA
Source organism: Lissotriton helveticus (assembly GCF_964261635.1). Lineage (NCBI taxonomy): Eukaryota > Metazoa > Chordata > Amphibia > Caudata > Salamandridae > Lissotriton > Lissotriton helveticus. The sequence goes on along the minus strand of NC_136071.1, from coordinate 855,045,018 downwards.
ACAATAACCAATGTGTATCGAAATCTGAAACAAAATAAATTTCTGTAAGTGTGAAACCCTAATAACAAGAAAACATGCATGATGTGACAACACAAAACACTGTATCCCTGGTGTTTACTTGAAAAAAAAAACAAGCAGACCGGGTGAGTCGAGCACGAAAGTGAAACTGTACGCTGGATTGCCAGCGAAAGCGGGACAGGGGATGTGCGCGTGGCTGGACGTACGCGTCCACAGACCACAATCTGCGCGTGCCCCAGCAACACCCGCGAGCGGCGATGATACCCCAGAGGCTGTCTGGCACTTTGAGAACATGCAGCGCAATGTTTTGGAATAGCCCTGCACTTACCAGAGGGCGGACGATGTTCATGTGAGCCCCGCTTCTGCCACCCGTAAAGTTCCTGGAGAAAGCAGAGCAGAGGGCTGAAGGTGGAAGTTCTGAGTGGCGAGCCTGCTGCCACTGTGGTTCTTCCCGCAGGGGAAAGAGGCCGGGTTTCAGGCGTGGCCCTGCCAGCGTGAGGAGAGACTCCTGCAGCCCCATTAATGGAGAGCAACAGCCAGCTACCAAAACAAGCAGACCGGGTGAGTCGAGCGCGAAAGTGAAAACTGTACGCTGGCTTGCCAGAGAAAGCGGGACAGGCGATGTGCGCGTGGCTGGACGTGCGCGTCCACAGTCCACAATCTGCGCGTGCCCCGGTCTTTCTCCTTTGGGAAGCATCACGGTAACAATAGTTCTCGCTTGCGAGACCTAAAAAGTCGTTAGATAAAAAGTTCATTAAAAAAAATATCTTGGCATGTCATTATTAGCAACTTGTTCAAATATAGAGCCTAAAATGAGTTACAATAAAAACATTAGTCTAAAAGGGATATCGATCTCTGGTGGCTACCTTGTGTCCAGTGAAACGTTCTTACCTGGCATTGTGTTAAGAAGCCTTGGAAGCAGCAGCGCAGTATTTCCTGGAGAGACTGTTCCGCTGGTGGCTACGCGGACGGTCGTAGACTACAGCTCCCAGCATTCCCGGCGCTCCTGTGGGCTGCAGCCGATTGCCATCATCCCTAAGCGCCAGGAAGGGCTTAAAAGCACGCGAGCCTCCTGCGGCATGGATTCCCTTGATCTCTGGTGGCTACCTTGTGTCCAGTAAAACGTTCTTACCTGGTATTGTGTTCAGAAGCCCTGGAAGCAGCAGCGCAGTATTTCCTGGAGAGACCGTTCCGCTGGTGGCGACGCGGACGGTCGTAGACTACAGCTCCCAGCATTCCCGGCACTCCTGTGGGCCGCAGCTGATTGCCATCATCCCTAAGCGCCAGGAGGCACTTACAAGAATGCCGAGCCTCCCGCGGCGTGGGTTTCCTTGATCTCTGGTGGCTACCTTGTGTCCAGTGAAACGTTCTTACCTGGTATTGTGTTCAGAAGCCTTGGAAGCAGCAGCGTAGTATTTACTGGAGAGACTGTTCCGCTGGTGGCTACGCGGACGGTCATAGACTACAGCTCCCAGCATTCCCGGCGCTCCTGTGGGCTGCAGCCGATTGCCATCATCCCTAAGCACCAGGAAGGGCTTAAAAGCACGCCGAGCCTCCTGTGGCATGGGTTCCCTTAATCTCTGGTGGCTACCTTCTGTCCAGTGAAACGTTCTTACCTGGTATTGTGTTCAGAAGCCTTGGAAGCAGCAGCGCAGTATTTCCTGGAGAGACCGTTCCGCTGGTGGCGTCGCACACGGTCATAGACTACAGCTCCCAGCACTCCTGTGGGCCGCAGCTGATTGCCATCATCCCTAAGCGCCAGGAGGCTCTTAAAAGCACGCTGAGCCTCCCGCGGCGTGGGTTTCCTCGATCTCTCGTGGCTACCTTGTGTCCAGTGAAACGTTCTTACCTGCAATTGTGTTCAGAAGCCTTGGAAGCAGCAGCGCAGTATTTCCTGGAGAGACCGTTCCGCTGGTGGCGACGCGGACAATCGTAGACTACAGCTCCCAGCATTCCCGGCGCTCCTGTGAGCCGCAGCTGATTGCCATCATCCCTAAGCGCCAGGAGGCGCTTAAAAGTACACCAAGCCTCCCATGGCGCGGGACACGCGCAGGCATGCCCGGGCCAAGGGTGGGCCCGTCCGTGCCTGTCGTAGCCAGGAGGAGGCAGGGCAGGGCCACCCCCTTTCCAACAGTTAATCGGCGCCCCAAGGACTTGGTCAGTGACTTTGACTTTTATTACATTTTTGCTTATTGCATCCTTTTTTTGGGGTAAATAGTTTTTGTGATAAAAGCTAACCATGAGTAAAATCAACCACAAGGGGTCAGGGGGTTCATGGGTCGTTGGAACACTTGATGCCTTTCTCATGAGGGCGGAATCTGCACTCATCCATGAGATTGAGCTTACCCAAAGGCGATTGTCTCTAGATCCTCGTAGAGTTTCCACTGCAGCTCCACTAGCATGTTCTCAGTTAAATTTGGATCCATCTGCTGAATCGACGCCACACTTCTGGGGCACCTGTAACTCCAACAGACGTTCCTTCTACCCCAGCTAGAGATTCCACCCCCATTACTTTATCCCCAGACAAGATACTCACTAGTCAGCAGCGGCAAACCCAGGCTAAGAAGGGGGAGGGTGCGGTTACAGCTCCATCTAAGAAAAGGAAGGCGGGTGGCTTGCCGCTTACCTCGCATCAGGCCAGTAAAGTGGCAAAAACTAGAGGGGCTGCCCGTGGAAAGAAAGGCTGTGTCCAAGAGGTTATAACTTCAAATGTCTGTAGTCCAATAGTTATTAGCTCACAGGCCAGCTCTAAGCAGATGTCATGTGATATGGAGGACCGGTTTTTAGTCAAATTTGAAGAAAAACTATTGGTAATGCTCGAACTGCTAACATTAAAACTCGCAGATATTGCATTAAGATTGAGTAACATTGAGCACCACCTATCACTGCCAAAATGTAATTCATCTGATGGTATACCTAGTGGCCCTATTGTTTCTAATGGAGTGCCAGTTTCCGTATCAAACTTGCCCCCCATCGATATTGACACGGCCGCTAATTCTGTTTCACAAGCCCCCCTGAAACTATATGTAATACCCTAATCTCTGATGTAATAGCTTTACACAGGAGGGAACCACCCGGGACCATCAGTAGAGGGTTGCTACAGGGAGGCTCGGTAAGCCATAATTGTAATGATCATCTCCATCTACCCCCCCCAAGGCTACGCCCTACACTATTGTACTCTCGAATGTACCTCCCTTACAACCTAGTATTGAGGAAAACTGGGCTTCACTTAGGAATAAGGCCCTTTATCTAGTAAATGCTAATACAGGGCTGGGTGGTCAACTATTTAGGGGATTTAAAATGGCACGCAGGATCGCCTGGATAGGGAAATCAAGAAAAATAAGTAGAGGTGACTGTGTGGTGGTGAATTTTGGGTCCCCTCATATAGTAAAAACAATTCTTGATAGAGCTGGATCGAGGTATTTGAGCGGGGAAGGTAACAACACCTTAACCCCAGGTTTTTTTTACTAAAACATACCCCTATCGATAACGGGCTGGGTTGATCGCAATACAGCAATACATGCCCCGGGAATGTATGAGTATTCAGTACCGACTTCCAACAGATTTGAATCATTTACAAATCTGGAGGATATAGATTGACTGGGTCCCATAACTCTAATTGAAAAGACCCTATCTTCCATGGATGTTCAAGATGGGGGCCACCAAGAAACGGCCATCTCCAAAAGTGGTGAGGAAGTTTCTAATGGAACCCAGTGGCGAACACCGCCTATAAATTCGGGTTCATCTGTAACCAGCAGGGCACGCGACCATGTCATGGTTCACTCGTGCTTCTCTATTGTTAAAGTTCCAGAATCCTACATGTTAAATCACGGACAAGGCCCCCAAACAAAAACTTGTGTTCATACCGAGTCTAGCACTGTTCTAAAAATAGCTTCTTGGAATATTGCGGGGCTTGAACACAAAATAGCTTCCATTGAATGGACCTCATTTATTGAGGACCTAGATATTATGGGCCAGATGTAGGTAGCCCAATACCGGTCGGTAACGGCCGAAAATACCGATTTTCGCCCGTTACCGACCGGTATTGAGCATTTGGGATGTAGGAGACAGAAAATCGTCCGATTCGGTAAATTTACCGAATTGGTAAAGTTACCGATTCGGTAAACATTCCGAATCGGATAATTTACCGAATCGGTAAATTTACCGATTCGGTAAAATACCGAATCGGTAAAAAGGATGTGATAAAATTGAATATTGAGATGTAGGTAAGATCTTAAATACCGAATTTGCTTGAAATTCGGTATTTTATGAGTCGGTATTTACCATGGATTGAAATCAGGTGGTACCCAGGTGCAGCCTATATAAAAGGACCCAAAATGCAATACTTTTTTCACAATGGCGACATTTTATGTCATTGCGAGACGGCTACAGGAGGAAGGAGAGAGGGAATGGCAGAGACAGGAGCAGGTCTACAGACAGAGGATCACCTTGTTCATGCTCACAGAGGCAGAGATACTCCAGAGGTACAGGTTGGCCCCAGACACCATCTTGGACCTCATCAGGGACCTCCAACCACTGTTGGAGCACACTACCCCAAAGGCACACGCTATTCCACCCCACGTGCAGGTGCTGTGCAGCCTACACCTGCTTGCATCTGGGAGCTACCAGAGTGTGGTTGCTGCGGTAGGTGGGGTGACCCAGAGCAGCCTGTCACGCTTTTTCCACAAATTCCTTGACGCCATGTTACAGAGGATGGACCATTATATATCTTTTCCTGCAACCCATGCTGAACTGATCCAAACAAAATCTGACGTTTCCCAGATGGCGCGTTTCCCCAATATCATTGGCTGCATTGATGGCACCCACATTCCCATTTGTCCCCCTGCTGCCACCGAATATATATACAGGAATAGGAAGTCCACCCACACCATCAATGTGCAGGTGAGATGCAATGCCAAGTGCGCCATCACTGACCTTGTGGCAAAATTTCCTGGGAGTACCCATGACTCCTTTATATTTCAAAACAGCGGTATCTATGCACGGCTGACAGCAGGGGAATTTGGTGAAGGATACCTCCTAGGTAAGACACAGTGTGCGACCCCTTTTACACCTATTGCAGTAAGAAGTATTTATTTATTTATTTATTTTTAAAATTTATAAAGCGCAGCTTATACCCTTGGGTGTCTTGGCGCTGTGGCTCAACCTACCGAATCCAAAGTGGTGAGGTGAAGAGAGATGTCATTGGTTGAACAACCAAGTCTTCAATAACTTTCTAAATTGAAACAGAGAATGGGCCGATCTAATCATCAACGGGAGGGTGTTCCAAAGTCTTGCCGCGGTGTTTGTGAAACATCTGTCTCCCCAAGTAACAGTCCTTGTCCGCCTCACTGTCAGTTGGTGCAAATGTTCGGATCTGAGTGATCTGTTCGGATGATAAAAGATAAGCTTCTGTTTAAGAAACACTGGCCCCAGACCATGTAGTGCTTTAAAGGTAAGGCATAAGGTTTTAAATCTGATCCGATTTATGACAGTTAACCAGTGGTAGTTCCTGATTACATGCTTAATTGGTTTGAATTTGGGGGTGCCAGACAGTAGCCTTGCAGCTGCATTTTGGATAAGTTGTAATTTGGCCACCACCTGAGATTGAGCATTCGCAAATAAACCATTGCAGTAATCCAAGGAAGAAAGTACCAAGGAACTTACTACTGTCTTCCCAGCATTGTCTGGCAAAAATGGCAGGATTTTTTTTTAGGAGTCTACGTTTATGAAAAGCTGACGATGCCACCTGATTGGCATGGTTAGCAAAATTCAGCTTTTCATCAAAAATTATCCCTAGATTCCTAACCTTTTGAACGGGAGTTGGTAGGGCTCCGAGTGATGGGGGCCACCAGACTGGAGACCACAAAGGAGATAATTTGCCGAAGATAATTACCTCAGTCTTCTCTGAGTTAAGTCTCAGGCAATTCCCGGCCATCCAGTCCTTGATTGCCAGCATACCTTCTTGAAACTGAGCTGCCACCTCTTCTCCGTCATTATGGATGGCGAGAACCAACTGGGTATCGTCGGCATGGTATACACCCGTTACAACGGATCTTTTACTCCGCAGACCCATTACAACGCGACCATTACTCCGCATACCATTACAACGCATTGCGCTGGGGGGCGCTCTAGGATAGGGGATAAGTATAATTTACTATCCAACACCTTCCCTAGGGTCCACGGGGACTGGAGTTAGAATAGTAAATTATACTTACCACTATCCAGCGCCCCAAGACGCTATGCGTTGTAACGGTATGCGGAGTAAAAGTCGCGTTGTAATGGTCTGCGGAGTAAAAGTATGCGTTATAACGTCATACATCCCCAAGCATATGTATTAAGGCTCATCCGGTAGTTTTTAATAACCCTAGCTAAGTCCGACACGTAGATGTTAAAAAGTGTCGGACTTAGGGATGAGCCTTGAGGAACACCACATGGTAAAGCCAACTCCACAGATTTAAAAGATCCCAGGGTGACTGCCTGCGTTCTGTCCGTCAGAAAAGAAGCAAGCAAAGCCCTGGCCATCGAGTGGATACCCAATTCTTCGACGCGGTCAAGGAAGATGGAGTGGTTGACCGTGTCGAAGGCCGCAGATAGATCCAACAGGACCAATACCGCTGTACCCCCTTGATCTCTAATGGCCCTGATGTCGTCAGCGGCCTTAATGAGTGCGGTCTCAGTCCCATGCATTTTTCGGAACCCAATTATATATTCTGATAGCTGACTATTCATTACTTTCTCAACCACTTTGGCTAAGAAAGGTAAGCTAGCAATGGGTCTATAATTTTTCAGCGTCATTTTATCTAGACCAGGTTTTTTAAGGAGTGGCTTTAATAAGGTATTCTTTAACCTATTCGAGAAACCCCCTGATTTAAACATCCCATTGCAGATTCGTGTAATGACTTCACTAATTAGATCAACTACCGGAAAAAAACATTTGGGGGGCAGGGGTCTAAGGCTGAGCCTGTTTTTATAAGCCTAATGATATCAGCTGTTTGTTCCTCCTTTATCTCTTCAAATTTAGCAAGTGAGCAATCAGCACGTTTACATGAGAAAGTGGATTTCCGTTTAGTAGGGGTTTTCATTACAGAAATCTCAGAGTAGATGTCATTTACTTTTGAAAAGAAAAAGTTTGCCAATGCGTCACAAAATTCCTGCGAAGTGGGAGGGCCCAAGTCTGGAGATTTACCAGCCAGTGATTTTACCACCTCATACAGTTGTCTACATGAATTTTTGGAGTTGTCGATTTGTTCCCCAAAATATTTCTTTTTTGCCTCCTGAATCATTTTTTTGTAAACAGCAAGTGTTTCTTTATATCTAGATTTACTTTCATTATCATAGGTATTTCGCCAATTTCTTTCATGATTCCGACAGACCGGTTTTTGCTTTCTTAAAATGTCTGAGAACCACGGTGCCGAAGGCACTTTCCTGTTTTTTGAAATAGCTTTAAGCGGCACAAGTGCCTCCACCGCGTTGTCCAGCCAGGTGAAAAACTGATCCACCGCTACATTAGAGTCTGCCGAAATAACGGGGCTGGATTTAGCCAGCAACGTTCTAAAGATCTCATTATCAATGTCCTTCCACACTGAACATTTCCTGAGTTGGAGAAGCCCCTTTTGGAGTTGGAGCCTGAGTAATAGGAATATGACACAAAATGGCGTGATGATCGGACCATGTGAGGGGCAATATATCACGAATTACTAACTCACTGATGTTAGAAAAAATGGCATCTAATATATGCCCAGCCTCGTGTGTAGGTACAGTTATAAACTGAGTTAGTCCCAGCATTTCACAGTCGGCCAGTAAGGATCGTGTTTCAGAATCCTCCGTTTTGTCTAAATGGAAATTTAGATCTCCCAAGGCTATGAAGGTGTCATCAATTGCTAATGGTTCCATCAATGACATGAAGGAAGACAGGAATTCCGAACGTGCACGAGTACATGTATGCATGTGAGTAATGTATTCCCATTTCCTTTTAGGAGACAGTGCATATGCCCTCCGCTCCTTCATACTCACCCCCTACCTCAACCCCTCAACACCCAGCCAAAGGAGATATAACAGGGCCCACAAGAGCACAAGAAATGTTGTGGAGCGTACCTTTGGTATATGGAAAAGCAGGTTCAGGTGCTTGCACAAGAGTGGAGGTGCCCGGCAGTATACCCCCATCACCTACTGTAAGATCATTGCTGCCTGTGCTATGTTGCACAACCTTGCTGTGAAGAAGGGCACAGAGGTGGAGTTGTCAGACTTTGAGGATCATGACGACGAGGTTGCTGTACCTGAAACACAACCTGCTGGAGTGTCAACACCAAGTGATGGCAGATACAGACGTGAGGATATCACACGCAACTATTTCTGAGTACGTAATGAGACAAAGACATATGTAGAATGCTAGAAGACTAGTTTAATTTTGTAATGATGTCGGTATTTTAAATAACAAAAGTGCACAAGAAAGCATTTCACTGCAATGCTCACAGTGAGTTAACAGACACAGACAGGTGTTGTAAGCACCCACAGTAGTTTAATGTGGTCACTACGCAGGTATCCAAGGCACAAATGTGCAACACAAACTTTTAACTTTCAAAATTGTATGTCCAGGGTCACTAGCCCATACTAATAATTTTTCATTTGCGTCCACGCTTAGCACTGCCAGATGTATGTGGCTCACTGTGTTCGCTGGGCGTTTAGCCTGTAGCCTCACCTTGTCGCCTGCTGCTCCTCCTTGTCTCTACAAAAAGGGGGCTTGCCATGCTGCTCCTACTTGTGGTCCCTTCACTCTCTGGCACATCAATAGCAGCAGTTTGGGCTGTTTGAGCATTTATTAGCGCCTCAAGAGCACCGGTCATTCCGGCTATGCCCCTTGTCAGATGATTGCTGTTTTGCGTCAAGACCTCCTGACTGTTCATGCTTCGCCTGCATAGCAGGGATGTGGCTGTGGCCAGGCGGTGAATTGCTTTGTTATTTTGCTGTGCACGCTGCTTCTCCCTGCGCCTTGATGCTATTTCTGTGTCCAGTTTGGTGCACAGTAGCTGCACCGATTGTGTCATTTCATGTATCCCTGTAGCCATGTTCTTGTTTTCTTCCACCAGTTCCCTGATGCCCTTTCCAATTTCTTCCATATTGATATTGAGGTTGTGCATTTGTCGTTGACAGGACATGATGCCCTTTCCCTGCATCCTCTGAATCTTGACCATGGTTCCCTCCAGGCCTTGGAACACACTGGACCCCTCCCCACGTGCACCTACACTCCTTCCTTGGACTGTGCGGCGTCTTGTGCTACTACGGACAGGCTCTGCGCTGGACTGCAGTGTGGCAGAGATATCATCTCCAGACAAGGTTTGTGGGTCTTCAACCACCATTTCACCGGCAGCTGTCTCCATTTCTATCAGTGGGGGAACGACATGCCTCCTGCTTGGTTGTGCTGCAGGTGTTTCAACAGCCAGTGATGCTGGCATATCTGGTGAATTTTTTGAAAAAAGAGGAGTATGGCCCTATGGACAGAAGTGGGGAAGGGCCCAAATGTACTTTACAAAAAGAAGAACCCACACTTCACAGTATTTCAAAAAGTATTATTCTGAATGAAATGATAAACAAAAACTAATATGTTTATCTTGGCAATTAATTGCGCCTTTTATTCGTGCTTTTTTTTGGAAAAAGGATACTGTTTTTTAGCAAGAAAGGACAATATCCTTCACATACATAGCCAGACAGTCTTGCTGTCTTAATTATACTGAAACATATATACAAAAGGTGAAAACATACAATTATAAATCATTACATTCTACAAGACATGATTAAGTCTTATTCTTTGAAAATAATTAGAATTTAGTACAGAAATGAACTGCACTTAAGTTTCAGCATTCTAATGATGTTATTTGAAAAAGCTTGACATCGCTCACCTGTTCCTTTCTTTTTGAATGTCATGTCTTGTAGAATGTAATGATTTATAATTGTATGTTTTCACCTTTTGTATATATGTTTCAGTATAATTAAGACAGCAAGACTGTCTGGCTATGTATGTGAAGGATATTGTCCTTTCTTGCTAAAAAACAGTATCCTTTTTCCAAAAAAAAGCACGAATAAAAGGCGCAATTAATTGCCAAGATAAACATATTAGTTTTTGTTTATCATTTCATTCAGAATAATACTTTTTGAAATACTGTGAAGTGTGGGTTCTTCTTTTTGTAAAGGGCATATCTGGTGAAGACATTAACAGAGGGGACTGTGAACGTCGTGGGGATGCCTGCAAATCTTGAGTGATTTCAGGGTCTTGGGAAGGTGGCTGGCCACTCGGTACACCTGTGTCCTGTGATGCACTGGGACCTGGCTCCTGACTTTCACCCCTCTCGGGTGCCGTGCCTTCAGTCTCCTGTGACTGCCTTCTGGATGTGTGACCTGTGGCCATATGAGCGTATATCAGCTAAGTGCAAATGTCTCACAGCCACTACAATTAAATCTTTGAAAATTGCACAATTTACATGTTGCCTGCCCTTCATTATGTCTGCAATCATTTGCCTAACTTGGTGGTTGCTGTGCTGTATGACATGGTCTTTCATTAAATGACTACATGTACCATGATGCATTGCTACTGTTTGGTGCTGGCACACTGCGACTGGGGTAACTTAGCTTAAAGGGGTGAGGGAAGGATGAGGGTGTGAGGGGGATTGCTGTGCATGCATCTGACCTTTTCTACTTGCAGCTTTGGCAGAGCTGTCCACTTCTCCCAGTCCGCAGACGCTTTCAGGCACTAAGGTTGTGGCCACCATCTCCTCCAGGTCAGTGAGGGGGGGTGCTGTGTTCTTTCCTCCACCAGTTTGCGATGCCTGCTTGTGGTGGTCTGCTAATTTTTTTGGGTGAGGCTCCTCAGGTCATAGAACCTCTTTTTCAATTCCTCTGTAACTCTGGTGGTCACTCCCACAGCATTGACTTTGTCGAGTATATCTAGCCAAATCTTCCTTTTAGCAGATTCAGCCACAGAGAGGGACTGCCTTCCAAAAAGTTTGTGGTGCACCTTTACCACCTCCTCCACAAGCACCTGTTGCTCCATGCTGCTGCATTTCAGCTTTCTCGTTCTCTCTGTCTGCTCTGTGTCTTTGCTGGTTGCCATGTTTCAGGTTTTAAACTGCACAAACTCTTTCTGCTGCTGCTCCCAGTCTCTCGGCTCCAACTGCCTCTCCAGAACCTTCTAATTAGTTGCAGCTGCCTGTGTAGCCACTTCCTGGTAGGGAGGGGGAGGGTGGTAGCACCTGATTGGCTGTTTTCTTAAGTTTCACTTTTGCTTGCTTTCCGATTCGGAATTTACCGAATCGGTATCCCATTCATTCCTATGGGCCTTTTGGCCCATAGGAATGAATGGGAAATACCGATTCGGTACATACCGATTCGGTAAATACCGAATCGGTAAATTCGGAAAGTCCGATACCGAATTTTACCGATTCGGTAATTAATACCGAATTTTTCCCTACATCTCATTTACCGACTCACGAATCCCGAATCGGTAAAATTCGGTATTTAAGAATCGGTAAATGACATTTACCTACATCTGGCCCTATATTTTTTCAAGAAACCTGGGCAGTGGATCAGGTCTTTTGCCATGGTTATATAAACTTTTCAAAATTAGCTGTACAGGGTGAACGGGGTAGACCGAAAGGGGGTCTAACAATGTGGGTTAGGCAGCTCCACCAATACAAGCTAGAGGAGATTGCTATTGACACTCTGGACATTCTCATTGTCAAGTTATCACAGGGTAACTCTGCGGATGTTTTACTTATTAATGTTTATTCTAGAGGCCAGCAAGGCAGGAAAGCCTCAAACATTGTAGCCCTACTTGATGCTTTTTTAACGAATCACAGAGGGCACAGTAACATTTTAATAGCTGGGGTCTTTAATTGTACTTATGAACCCCTTGATTGTGAGGATATGAACTTTAGTGTGGAGGAGGATGATCAGTGGTCAATCCCACCTCTGGAACTTCCTCCTATAACAAAGTGGACTAGTGCAGCACTCCAATTAAAAGTATTCTGCATGGAACATGGGTTGAGAGCGGCAAATGGTAGCACAAAATCTGATAAATCAGGGATGCCAACATATATTAGTGGTACAAAAGGGGGTGGTGATGGACGGAGCATCTGAACCAATCAAACACTCACACCCAGTCAAAAGATCTGGGTTTGATCCATCACCGTTCTTTGGCCCACTCTGCCACCCCAGTTCAGACATAGCTATATGCAAATCAGTCTGACCCTGTGCCTCATGGGAACAGTCCAGCCCGAACTGCCAAGCCATGCCTTCCCTGGACCGGAAACAAGCTTCCGAGGACCGGTTTCTGGCATTCCAGCCATCTTCAGCCTGGCTTGCTTGAATCCAGTGGCAAAGTGAGCAAAGGACTCACATCTGAGCATACCCTGCCACACTTATGGCGGCCAAAGCGGTACAAAAGGGGGTGGTGATGGACGGAGCATCTGAACCAATCAAACACTCACACCCAGTCAAAAGATCTGGGTTTGATCCATCAGCGTTCTTTGGCCCACTCTGCCACCCCAGTTCAGACATAGCTATATGCAAATCAGTCTGACCCTGTGCCTCATGGGAACAGTCCAGCCCGAACTGCCAAGCCATGCCTTCCCTGGACCGGAAACAAGCTTCCGAGGACCGGTTTCTGGCATTCCAGCCGTCTTCAGCCTGGCTTGCTTGAATCCAGTGGCAAAGTGAGCAAGGGACTCACATCTGAGCATACCCTGCCACACTTATGGCGGCCAAAGCGGTACAAAAGGGGGTGGTGATGGACGGAGCATCTGAACCAATCAAACACTCACACCCAGTCAAAAGATCTGGGTTTGATCCATCACCGTTCTTTGGCCCACTCTGCCACCCCCGTTCAGACATAGCTATATGCAAATCAGTCTGACCCTGTGCCTCATGGGAACAGTCCTGCCCGAACTGCCAAGCCATGCCTTCCCTGGACCGGAAACAAGCTTCCGAGGACCGGTTTCTGGCATTCCAGCCGTCTTCAGCCTGGCTTGCTTGAATCCAGTGGCAAAGTGAGCAAGGGACTCACGTCTGAGCATACCCTGCCACACTTATGGCGGCCAAAGGGGTACAAAAGGGGGTGGTGATGGACGGAGCATCTGAACCAATCAAACACTCACACCCAGTCAAAAGATCTGGGTTTGATCCATCACCGTTCTTTGGCCCACTCTGCCACCCCAGTTCAGACATAGCTATATGCAAATCAGTCTGACCCTGTGCCTCATGGGAACAGTCCAGCCCGAACTGCCAAGCCATGCCTTCCCTGGACCGGACACAAGCTTCCGAGGACCTGTTTCTGGCATTCCAGCCGTCTTCAGCCTGGCTTGCTTGAATCCAGTGGCAAAGTGAGCAAGGGACTTACGTCTGAGCATACCCTGCCACACTTATGGCGGCCAAAGCGGTACAAAAGGGGGTGGTGATGGATGGAGCATCTGAACCAATCAAACACACCCAGTCAAAAGATCTGGGTTTGATCCATCACCGTTCTTAGGCCAACTCTGCCACCCCAGTTCAGACATAGCTATATGCAAATCAGTCTGACCCTGTGCCTCATGGGAACAGTCCAGCCCGAACTGCCAAGCCATGCCTTCCCTGGACCGGAAGCAAGCTTCCGAGGACCGGTTTCTGGCATTCCAGCCGTCTTCAGCCTGGCTTGCTTGAATCCAGTGGCAAAGTGAGCAAGGGACTCACGTCTGAGCATACCCTGCCACACTTATGGCGGCCAAAGCGGTACAAATGGGGGTGGTGATGGACGGAGCATCTGAACCAATCAAACACTCACACCCAGTCAAAAGATCTGTGTTTGATCCATCACCGTTCTTTGGCCCACTCTGCCACCCCAGTTCAGACATAGCTATATGCAAATCAGTCTGACCCTGTGCCTCATGGGAACAGTCCAGCCCGAACTGCCAAGCCATGCCTTCCCTGGACCGGAAACAAGCTTCCGAGGACCGGTTTCTGGCATTCCAGCCGTCTTCAGCCTGGCTTGCTTGAATCCAGTGGCAAAGTGAGCAAGGGACTCACATCTGAGCATACCCTGCCACACTTATGGCGGCCAAAGTGGTACAAAAGGGGGTGGTGATGGACGGAGCATCTGAACCAATCAAACACTCACACCCAGTCAAAAGATCTGGGTTTGATCCATCACCGTTCTTTGGCCCACTCTGCCACCCCAGTTCAGACATAGCTATATGCAAATCAGTCTGACCCTGTGCCTCATGGGAACAGTCCAGCCCGAACTGCCAAGCCATGCCTTCCCTGGACCGGAAACAAGCTTCCGAGGACCGGTTTCTGGCATTCCAGCCGTCTTCAGCCTGGCTTGCTTGAATCCAGTGGCAAAGTGAGCAAGGGACTCACGTCTGAGCATACCCTGCCACACTTATGGCGGCCAAAGCGGTACAAAAGGGGGTGGTGATGGACGGAGCATCTGAACTAATCAAACACTCACACCCAGTCAAAAGATCTGGGTTTGATCCATCACCGTTCTTTGGCCCACTCTGCCACCCCAGTTCAGACATAGCTATATGCAAATCAGTCTGACCCTGTGCCTCATGGGAACAGTCCAGCCGGAACTGCCAAGCCATGCCTTCCCTGGACCGGAAACAAGCTTCCGAGGACCGGTTTCTGGCATTCCAGCCGTCTTCAGCCTGGCTTGCTTGAATCCAGTGGCAAAGTGAGCAAGGGACTCACGTCTGAGCATACCCTGCCACACTTATGGCGGCCAAAGCGGTACAAAAGGGGGTGGTGATGGACGGAGCATCTGAACCAATCAAACACTCATATCCAGTCAAAAGATCTGGGTTTGATCCATCACCGTTCTTTGGCCCACTCTGCCACCCCAGTTCAGACATAGCTATATGCAAATCAGTCTGACCCTGTGCCTCATGGGAACAGTCCAGCCCGAACTGCCAAGCCATGCCTTCCTTGGACCGGAAACAAGCTTCCGAGGACCGGTTTCTGGCATTCCAGCCGTCTTCAACCGGGCTTGCTTGAATCCAGTGGCAAAGTGAGCAAGGGACTCACGTCTGAGCATACCCTGCCACACTTATGGCGGCCAAAGCGGTACAAAAGGGGGTGGTGATGGACGGAGCATCTGAACCAATCAAACACTCACACCCAGTCAATAGATCTGGGTTTGATCCATCACCGTTCTTTGGCCCACTCTGCCACCCCAGTTCAGACATAGCTATATGCAAATCAGTCTGACCCTGTGCCTCATGGGAACAGTCCAGCCCGAACTGCCAAGCCATGCCTTCCCTGGACCGGAAACAAGCTTCAGAGGACCGGTTTCTGGCATTCCAATATATTAGTGGGCACCGTTCCAGTCGTATAGACTATTTTATTATAAATAAGGAGTTTTGCACACATTGTTAGATATGGTGGTAGAAGCCTGGCCAGAGAGTGATCACAATCCCCTTTTAGTTTCCCTGCGGGCTTTGGAATTAAACCATGCTGAAGAGTTGCCACCATGTGTAGATTTTGTAGAAGGACACCTGTCAAATGACACAAGACGCCTTAATAGGGCCAAGGTTGCACTCAACCTTGAGAAGGTGCAAGACATGAGTAACCTAGTAGCAAACCCTATAGTTACCCTCCAGGCAGATGCTGTACTTGGGGTATATTTGGATAGAGTTGGCCAGGCACACAAGCATCTTTTGCAATCAACTTAAAAGTTTTTTTATTATTAAAAATAAAAAAAGGGCCCAAATCATCCCACCATAAGGCTGCAGTTTGGTATAACTCCACCTGTCGCTTGGCCTATAGAACTTTGGCAGCGGCAATCAGGAGCAAAGACCGGGTCATCATAAACGAGAAGAGGCAGGCATATCAGGCAGCACAATCCCAGGCTAAAAGGGACTGGGACGAAGCTAATTGGGCAGAACTACTTAATGCTTGCTCTGGAGAGATATGATGAGATTTTGTCATCTGGTGAAATGGGGGAGCGAGACCCTAGAAATGTTCCCACAAATCACGTGGAACCAGATCAGTGGGTTCGCCACTACAAAGGCCAGTTCTCCAGTGACTCAGATGCCCAAGCCACCTTTGTAATGCCGTCTTCTCCCCCTCCTCTTTGCATTACCAAAAAGGAAGTAGAAAACGCTCTTCTCCAGGTCCCCAAAGGTAGGGCTCCTGGTCTTGACTGCATTCCTGCAGACCTTTTTCTTCAAGATCTGGACTCCCTGGCAACGTATATTCAACTACTAATGAATGCAATCGATCAGGGAGCAGCGATTCTCAGTTCCTGGGCAGGCGCAGTAATTCTTCATATTTTTAAAAAGGGGGACCGCTCCTTACCAGGAAATTACAGGCCTATAAGCCTGATTAATTGCATTCAAAAGGTATCGGCCAGGGTGGTTTTAGGCACAATGCAGGCTTGGTTGGAGGAATGCCATATCCTCTCCGATTTACAAGCAGAGTTTCGACAATGTATTAGTACAGTGGACCAGGTTTTAAGGTTCATTCTCATTTACTGGCGCACTGTTACCTTGGGGAGAGGTTCTATTTATGCAGCCTTTGTGGACCTTAGGTCAGCTTTTGACTTAGTTCCAAGTCCCAAGCTGTGGCACAGTCTTTTAAAGTTGGTAATGCCACTGGACATTTTGGCTTTTGTTGTTAAATTGCATACGGATAATTATGCCCAGGTTAGATGGGATATGGCAGGTAGCACCACCGAAAAGTTCCCGGTTGAGAAGGGTGTGATGCAGGGGTGCGTATTGGCGCCCACCTTATTTTCAATATATATAAATGGGGTTCTGAAATATTTTGAAAACTGCCCCACAGGCGCCCCGAGTCTAGCTGGGTCAAAGATCCCACTCCTAATGTTCCCCGATGACACCCTCATTCTTTCAAAAACGAGATAGGGCCTACAACTTGCCCTCTCAAGATTTGAAGAGTTCTGTGTGGATCATGACCTCGTTGTCAATGTTGACAAAACAAAGTTCATGGTCCTCCAGAACACTAATAAAGCCATCGGTGAAGTAAGAATGCAGGAAGGTGTCCTGGAGCAAACAGCGCCTTTTTCATATTTAGGGGTAATCATAGATAAAAAACAAAGCTGGAAGCCACAAATAGACTGCCTAACGGCGAGACATGCTCAACACTCGGTGTGTTGCTTAAGAAGCATAGACGCTCTTATACCAAACCCATAGCTCCTGTATTGCAGATCTATAATACTAAAATTGGTGCTTCAATCCTTTATGGTGCTGAGTTGTGGGGGCATGTAAATTTGGATTCTTTAGTGGTGGGTCAAAATAAATTTTTAAGAACGTTAATTGTTCTCCCGCAATTGACCCCACTGGTCCCTCTCTTTTTGGATTTGGGATGCCATTTCATCAGGGATGTAGCACATTATAGGTTAGTAGCATACTGGAGGAGACTCCGGGTGACTCCCGAGTTAGCCAATTATGCCCTGGCTTAGTTAGAAGTCAGGGAGTTGGATGTAAACAATAAAATTGCGTGGTTTAGCTGTGTAAAAAATATTCTCTGAGAGCTGGGGTTCAGTCGGTTGTGGACCTCTCCAGCCGGAAGTACGTTACCAAGTAAAACAGAGTTAAAGGCAGCCTATTGGCATATGATAAATCTTAGACGGTTTACAGCTTCTACCAGTCTTACCCTGTCCAGCACTTTTCTTGAAATTAAACATGAACCAAAATTTGAGCAGTACTGGGACTTAATCACATCAACACGTGATAGAAAATTATTCCATCAGTTCAGAGTGGGAACAATACACACAAAGGCTTTTATTTCGAAGTGGTCTAATCTTGATGCAAACAATACCAACTGCTCCTTCTGTCCGGATAGGGTAGAATCATTGGCTCATATTCTTTTTGCTTGCCCAGCATACAGTAACCTGAGGCGATGCTGGTTGAAACCCATTTGTTCAGCATTGGGCACCAGGTCATGCAGTGAGGCATACAGAATCCTTAAAACAGCAGTAGACGGCCCCACTGTGATTGCTACAGCTAAGTTATTGGGTTGGGTGTGGGTGATTCGTTGGATTGAAGGGAGGTATAGGTAAAGTCCCTCCTTCGTCCATCACCCTATTTTTTACCATTGTTATATGTATTGCTCTTTTTAAAGGAAACATACACTATGGTATTTCCTGGCCGCCGATACAGGAGTGTTTTAGAGTTATATTAAATTATTTATTGTTTTAATGATGATTATTATATGTCCACGCCCAAAAAAAACAAGAGTGTTAATATAGTGATATGATGTATTGTCCAATTTGGTCTCTATATTTGTCTTTGTGGTAACTTTTGTGATTTAATCCAATCCCAATAATAACGCTTAAGTTCCACCTTGCTAGGGGGAATTTGGGTATACCATGAATATTTAAGGCCAAGTTGTATCATGGTTTTCTTCACATATGTTATTCACTTGACCCTATGGTTCACATCCAAATTCATTACCTCCATTAGGGCTGCGGCGTAATTGGTAAGCTCATCAGTATGCCTTAAGCGAGCCCAAAAAAGCAGTGGGCGTAGCCTAGCAATTGCTCTAAATGGTCGCCTGTCCATGTCATACATTAGAGGTGTTAATGGGGTGTTACGGGGAGCATTACCAAATCCCTCAAAAATGTATGCTCAGACCTACTTATTTCATCCACATTTTCGAACCTACATAGCTCGGCTCCATACAGAGCAGAGCTAACTGCTTTTGCTTCATAAACTACGAGCGCCGGGGCAACTGGCCTACTATACGAGGAGCGATGTTCTTTGCTTAGTGCCCCGGTCACGCGTTTGTGGTTCAAAGCATTTTGGCTATATGGGGCCTCCAGTGCATTTTGTCAGAGAGTCGTATGCCAAGATATTCAAAGTTCCTGTCTCTCTCCAAGGGGGTACCATTCAGCATAAAATTATTCCTAAAACATTTATGGGGGTTAAAAGCCATGAGCTTTATCTTGGTGGTATTAATAACTAAGCCCCCTGCATCACAAAAAGATTGATATCTATTCATTAGTTTTTGTAGCCCAACTAGGGTCTTTAATATCAACAGGGTGTCGTCAGCGAACAGAAGCGTTAGCACTTTGTCGGCCACCAGGATTGGAGCATCAGCTGGATCTTCTTGCAGAAACTTCACCACCCCGTTCACATACAAAGAGAACAGGGTAGGAGCCATAACACAGCCCTGGTGGACTCCCTTGCCAACAGGAATCTGCTCCGTCATCTGACCTTGGGCACCCCATCTCACCTGGGCATAGGTTCCCTCATGAAGACAGATTAGTAAATTAGGAATTAATGGTGGAATGCCCATATCTTTTGAAATCTGCCACAATGTAGCCCTAGGTACCAGATCAAACGCTGTTTTTAAGTCAATGAATGCCAGGTAGAGGCTCCCTTTTCCAATTAAAACTACTTTCCAATATATAAGCATTAGTCTAAAAACCTGGTCAATCGGTACTGGCTCTAAAGCCTGCCTGGTATTGTGAGAATTTGTCCTCCTCTTTAGACCATAATTGAATTCTCTGTCGGAGAACACTACCTAACACTTTTTGCATTGTATCAGTTAGACTTATGGGCATGTAATTTGAGGGGTCTTCCTTGTCACTTTTTTGTAGATTGGAACTACTTCTGTGCCTTTCCAGGATTCTGGGACCGGGCAACCTGCAGCTAAGGCATTAAACAATAGCTGAAAATGAAATGACCACCCTCTGCGATCGAACAAAAATAGGTCTCCCGGCAACCCGTCTGGTCCTGGGGCTTTAGCGGGAACTAATTTCAAAATCACAGCCTCTATTTCAGCCTACGAAAAGGGTTCACTAACATTCCCCATAGGAGGGATGTCTGTGGTGCTTCATGGCCTCCAGACATCCGTCCTCTGAAGTGGAATATAATTTTGCAAAATGATTCTGCCATTCGTAGCTGGTAATATGGTTGGGCATAGTGCCTAAGTCCTTATTAATTCCCCGACTCACTAAAGACCAGAAGAGGTTCTTATTCTTCCCCAGACTTGCATCCCTCCGCTCTTGCCAATACTGTTTATCCCACGCAATCTTTGCTTTATGCAAAGCAGCCTTATAATCCTTCCTGGCCGTTTTAACCCATAGATTTGATTCATGCAAATAGATTTTGTCCCACTTTAGGTGCCTTTTACTATTAGAGGGGACGATGTTGGTAATACGGATCACTGCCCGACTAATCTGAGGATCTGGTGGAGGAGCCCACGGATTTCTGATGGTCATACATAGAGGATTGTGGTCGCTGTCGGTCGTTATACCCACAGACATGTCAGTTATATCATCCCACAAATTTACATCAAGTAAAATATAGTTGATTCGTTAGAGGCAACTGACTCTGTTAAAGGTGTTAGCTCCCTGTGTGTCCGAAGGGGTTCTACCGCCGGTTGTCCTAAGATCAAACTCTGTGACTAATGCATTAAGTTGAATGGCTAAATTGGTCAATTTTTTAATGGGAGTTAAATTAAGTGGAGGGACTGTCCATTTATCATCAGCCCTATCATACTCCAGCATATCGTCTGAGCTCAAAGGCTCAAAGGTGCAGTTCAAATCGCCTGCAATCATAATGTGATTGACAGGTGAACAGCTAGATATAGCCTGCTCTAAAAGCGTAACAGTGGGTGATTGATTGCCCCCCTTGGTTCCTCTGATACAGACATTAAACAAGTCTAACATATCCCCCCGATTTGGGCCCCAAATAGTCAGTCTCATGATATCATTAGTTGGGGATGGGTGTATGCGAATACGACAGCCTAGGGCGATATTCACCCAAACAATCAAACCCCCTGAGGGACGCCCTCTCCCCATAGTGGTAGCTGGAATGCAATAGCAGGCATAACATGTTTTGTGTAATGACACCAAACTCCATGTCTCTTGAAAGATACAGATGTCAAACCCCTCAATAAGTTCATTCCAGTGCGGGAGTAGGAGTTTATTTTGTAAACCTGCTACATTCCACAATATAATCCTAAGGTTAGTGGTAGAGGGAGTTGCAGCCAAATTATCGTTTGTTGATTGAAGCAAGCTTGGCTACGCTTGCCTTCAGGCATTTCAGAATGAACTAAAGATTTACTTAATCCTGTCCCATATATCCTCTGAACAGTCTCAAGGTGGTCACTTAGTCCCCTATTCCCATGATTACCTAATTCTGATGCACAAGGTATAGCATTGGGTAAAGGAGTTTGTGGGTTGTACGTAGATCCAAGGGTAATGGGACTTAGGTCTATATTAGAACAGTGGGCGGTCTCTAGTCAGTCAACTGCTTCTAAAGATGTCCCTTGCTCAGGAATATCAGTTGACCCACCCCCAATGTGAGAGCGTATGTTCCTGAATTGTATGGATGAAGCAGACGGGGGACAGGTTCTGAATTCCAGGGCAAGCAGATTCTCTGCCAGATTGCTGGAACAAAGTGTAAGCTCAATGTAATCATATGTTTGTGCGTGGGTTGAACATCTACGTGTGTAGATGATATCCTCGCATATCAACAAGCGGCAGCCCTTGTGTGACGGATCTAGTGTATCACTTTGTTTGTTAAGGAGTCAGGACTTTCTTTAGCAGCATTAGGATTAAGCTTGGGAACATATATCATAAGAATGGTTTGGCCCTGTGACTGGGGAGCAACGGTTGGGTAGTGAGTCTGCTGGTGTAATTTAGCCAGAGTGTTTCTTACCAAGGGTGTGCGACTATAGCTTACTTGGTCCGATTGTGTTCTGGAGGCAGTTTGATTAAGGCGCTTTCTGGATGTGTTGGGCTTTAGTATGTTGGAGACTTTTAATACAGTATTATGTATATGATTATTGGGTTTCAAAGTTTGGGAGATAGAATTTGTGGGGAATGAAGCACAGGGAATAGCGGCTCCATTTAATATAATCCTTCCAGATGGAAGCATTTTGTTTGGCGATTCCTTTTTTTGATTAGGATGATTAAAATGAAGCTGATCGTTTACTGTACTGCTGACAAATTGAAACTAGTGGCAATAAAAGTTTAACCAACACAGTGAGATCTTCCATCATCTGTCTTAAAGTTATTATTTCGCCCTTAAGTGAATTAACAGTTGTAGAAATATCCTGCGAATTAAAAGATTATTGGTCTTCACTGTCTTGTGCATGTGGTTGTACTGGTTCTGGGCTTATCATCTGTTTATCTCTATTTGTGTTGGGGTCGACCGTGGCCAACAAAGCAAACCAATTTGAACAGGTGACTATAGGTTGGGGTACACACTCGAGAGTACCAGTGGAAGATTCTGAGATATTAGTGTCCTCCACCTGCCCATATGCATGTCCTTTGGCTTGAACAACTGATATGATACTACCACTATCGGGATTACCCTTTCCAAGATGTTTCTGGAACATTGCGGGGATAATCTTTGGGCATGGCTGGCTGGCGTGGGTAGGAGAAGAATGACCATTAGGATGTGGTAATGAGGATTCTGTGGCTAGGATATCCTCACACTCACTGATGTGAGAATCAAATCTGTCTATGACACAGTTACCAGCTGAGTGCTTCAGATTTTACCTAGCCTATTTCCCCTTGCCTACCTCACTACTAGCGTTAATAACCACCTTTGTGCCCTTCATAGTTTTCTGTTTCCCCATAGTTCAACAGAAATAAGTTGGGCAAATCCCATATAATTGTTATTCCACAAGAAATTTAAAAATTTCACCAATGTTCGAATGTCAATAATAGCAGATGCAGATTAAGCCCAAAAGGTGGAGTTTCGCCGAAAAAGTAAACAGCTACAGTGTGTTCAGAAACACCAAAGCCGAGGGATAATTACACACAGTACCTTTTCAGGATGGGATATAACTGTAAAAAGAAATGCTTGCACCAGCTGTAAGATGAAAGGGGGGTGGCCCTCCCCTGCCTCTTCCTGTCGATGACAGGCAAAGACGGGCCTGCCCTTGGCCCGGGCATCACCCGCGCGCATAACACGAAGCGGGAGCCGCGATTGCCTTTATGCGCCTCCGGGCGCGCAGGAAGGTGTCGGCGCCTACAAGCGCAAAGAACAGCAGGGCAGTCTGGGGGCTAAAGTTCCCCCTGCGTGGGGTGGTGATGCAGGTCCGCGAAACGAGAGCCGCAATTGCCTTTATGCACCTCCGGGCGCGCAGGAAGGTTTCGGCGCCTCCAGGTGCAAAGAACAGCAGGGCAGTCTGGGGGCTGAATTTTCCCCTGCGTGCGGTGGTGATACTCAAACCAATAATTAATATAGCATTCATAGCCATCTCTTTTATAGTGTTAAGAGTAATAGGATGTGTAATATCACCTACAAAATTATTTACAGCATTTGAAATTGCATCTGTCATATCAAGGTTATTGTCATGAACGGGGGGCGTGGCTAAGCACGCAATTGAGCAGGATGCTTTAGGGTAGAGCTCCGTCCCGAGCTCCCCTTCACCAGGCCAATTATCTGCTAATCTTCCAATTCAGCGGCTGTAAATTGCAGTGAGGAGACATCGGGCGACCCGCAACACCCTTACCGAGTTTGGGGCTAAGCGGAGCATTCCGACCGCACCGTGGACTCTGGTGGCAGCGCGCCCGCCCTGGCTCACCCCGGCCCGGCGGGCCTGATAACGGGAGACCGCGGCTTCAGTTTCCCTGTTAGGCCCCGGAGCGCCGACTGTGGTGAGGGACTGCCGCGCCTTGCTGAGGGCGTGAAAATCGGAAGGGGGTCATCGCCGCTAAGTAGAGGAAGCGGAGCGCGACCGGCCCACACTCCCAACACCCACCCATCCGGAGGCGCCGGGAGACATCAAGACACTGGGCCCCGGAGAGGAGCACCCACCTGGGCAGACGGAAGGCACGCGGTGCGCCACGCTCCACAAAGCCGGGAGCTGGGACGCTGGGCTGGGCCCTGGGGTGCGGGTCGGCTTGTGCAGCAGTGCGATAGCTGCGTAGTGGCAGCCGGGTGGAGGGAGCTGTCGCTGCTCTCTGGAGAGGCGTGAGGCCCAGGTGAGACCCCCTGTCTTGCAGCTACTGAACCCCGACAAAGCAGAGCCCTGAAGTGAGAGATGCACTGGGGGAAGCAGACGGAGCCCACCACACACCAGACTTGCTGTGGGAAGGACACTGAACAGTGGAGGGACTAGGCACTCAAGCTGGTGAGACGTTCATGACACAGTAGGGGACCGGGTGTCGTTAAGCCTGCCCACAGGACCCTGCCTGGGGATTGTTGTGAGGGCCCATGACGCAGTGAAAACTGGGTGCTGCCCAGAACGGTGACATAAGGGCAGCCCAGCCCCAGCGCCGGTTACAGGGACCCCCCCCTGTTGGATTCCCTGTGGGCCAAGGAGGGACAACCAGAGTGAGGGGAAGGGCACGTAACTAGCAGGGAATCCCCCCGCCCCGACTGCTGCTTGGGACACACGTGGTCACTTCTCAACGCTGCAGGCGTGGCTGCCGGAAGATCCACTGGCACACACAGTGACCATAAATACCACCTCCCTCATCTGCCGCGCCGCTCATGTCTGGGGGCACCAGGGCACGGACTGGCACCGGAGGCGTGCAACAGAAAGGGAAAATGGAAAAGTCTGGGAAACAAGCGGAAACAGACCAAACCACGGCCAAGCTAGACACCATGTTGGCTGCAATGGAAAGACTCGAGTAATCCGTCCGCTCACCCGCACCTCCCTAGAAACCAAAATAGATAGCGTGGCGATCGACCTAACGCATCTACGAGTGGACCACAAGAAGCTAGCAGAACGCACCACCACCTTGGAGGGAGCAATGGCGGATCTTACGCCCAGAGTCGCACAAACTGATAAGCGGCTGCAGGACTTGCTTGACAGGGTGGACTTCTTAGAAGACCGTGCAGAGGACGCGGAAGGGCGGGCACGGAGAAACAACGTGAGGATCGTTGGGGTGCCTGAAAGATGGGAAGGAAGAGAGCCTGCGACACACATGGAGAACTGGCTGAGAGAATTGCTACCGGAGGGCGCATTATCGCAGCACTTCGTAGTGGAGAGGGCGCACCGAGTGCTGACGAGGCCACTTCCCACTGGCTCTAATCCCCGACCGCTGCTCATCAGGGTGCTAAACTATCGTGACCGCGACTCCATCTTGCGTGAAACCCGGCAACTGCCGGACATTCGTACATTCGTATTGATAACTCTAAGATAATGCTCTCCCCTGACTATACAATTCAGGTGCAGCGCCAGAGGCATTCCTTCCTAGCGGTCAAACAGCGCCTGCGCCAGTTAGAGCTTAAGTATTCCTTGCTATTCCCAGCCAGTTTGAGAGTGGTAGCGCAAGATAAAACACATTTATTTTCCACCCCGGAGGAGGTTGAGGCGTGGTTGGACGGAGGGGCGGCTGGGACGACTCGACAGCCACATGGACCCCCGACGGCACGGCGCCCACGTGGATCAAGGCGGCGCCGCAGGCGGAGGTCGTCGTCAGCCCGACGGACGCAAGAGACAGCGAGCGCCGGCCCGTCTGAGGATCTCATACAGACTGAACGACAAAATGCCATTCGTGTAGTGGCTGAAATCAGCTGCTCCCCTACCACAGACACAGCTTTGGATGCCAGCCTACGAAGCTTGCCCAGCGATGATGAGGCAATATATGGATTGGATAGCAAAAGTGACTGAGCTGTTCCTAAAGGAAAGAAAGTGAGGAGAAAACGGTCACGGGAGTGATAGGGCTAGTTCTCAATGGAGGACTACCCGGGGTATCCAATGTGTTGGATATAATGGCCTCACACACCCTTGCGAGTGTCATGCTTCATCATCGGCAATGCTCCTCGTTGGACAGGCGGTGCAATGTCCAACGGGCTCACCTCAAAGAGGGGCTCTTTGACGGAGATCTTTTGTCCAACTGCCTATGGGTGAAGTGTGGGTGAGGGGCCAGGAGGAAGAGGATAGTGTGAGTGAGGATAAAATGTGGCAGAAGGTACCGGAGATCAATTTATTCTGGTGGTCCTCTGTCACAATTAAAAACTAGGGGTAGTCTATAATCGCTGGAAATTAGGATTCCAAGTCACGATACAAGACTAACGTGCAGTTCATGTGGTCAACATGTTTCTCGCCTAAGCATATTTCGCTGCGATTCTTCAGGACCTATTAACGACTACTATCACAAAAACATGACCTATCATAGTGTCAGTTATTAAAACATCATCAGTTGTACTACCTGGACGGCACTGCTTCTGCCTGGAGAAAGACAAAGCAGATCGTTACCACAGAAAGGAGACAACAAGTGATCCTCAGGTGACCGTGAGCACACAGTGCTGAAGTGAACATAGTGACATACTAGTAAAATTGTGTGACTAGTATGCAGTTCAATAAAACGCATATTAAAAACATGTAAAGACGCAGCATTCTGGAACACAAATGCAAAACCTGTTGAGCACGGATAGTCTGTCACTCACCTAATGTTTAAAGTGTGCAGGTGTCAACAGTACCCGGTAGGTCTGACATCAAGGGGGAACCAATAAGATTTATGGCTATAGAGGGAACAATCAAAGTGGCACTGTTAAGAGACTCAATGTTGAGTATTTGGGAGTGGTCGCCGAATGATCTCTTAGTCGGAGGGACCTTAAGTTCAAAAGGCTTAGCGGTGGCGTTAGTTGCATACGTGGCGTAAGCGTGGTTGAACTAAGGAAACCAACTATGTAAATTTCATCCTTAAAAAGATATAAGCCCCTGTGCCTCGTAAAGCAAGCTAATGGTACAGTCACTTAAACATAGATTGGTGTGGCATAAGAATATAAGCTCGCGGTAAGCTGGTGTGTTACGCAAAAGCTTTGAACAAAGGGCCAAAGGTGACGATTGAGTTAGTGGAAGTAGGAGCCACTGGGGGCAGCGGTGTCT
This sequence comes from Lissotriton helveticus, assembly GCF_964261635.1. Classification (NCBI taxonomy): domain Eukaryota; kingdom Metazoa; phylum Chordata; class Amphibia; order Caudata; family Salamandridae; genus Lissotriton; species Lissotriton helveticus. The sequence continues at coordinate 855,018,210 of NC_136071.1, read as the reverse complement.
ACCAAGTAATGTGTGGGTTATCTGGAAATAATAATAATTATTATTAACCGCTAGGAGCCTGGTCAGGAGGTGTCTACAGTGCAGCCCCATACGTGAGCCTCAAAGTAGGTCAATGCTAATATATGGATTGCCAGACTCCCAGATGTCTGTAGACCCGCCAGATGTGACCCCCCAAGCAGCAGATTTGGTTCATTAAACAGACGCCGCAGTCGACGTCATGACCTATCCGCCCCATGCAACGCCGATACCACCACCCCTCCAGGCACTTCTTTGACCCCGCCTCTGGTGTAGCTAGAGACTTGGGTCCTCACGATCCACTTGGGTGCTGGAGCAAGGCGCTGTGAGTACTATTTGTGTGGTGGTGGGTATCACTGATCTGCGGCACTGGGGACGAGCACATACTGGCAAGGGAGACTCCCACAAACCTGCTGTTGTTGCTCTGCCTTGGCGGGAGGAGATGGGGCCTGCGGAACCTCACAAGGCAGAACCTTAGCTTGAGGGAACTGCGTCCAAGTGAGCCACGCGATCCCTGGTGGTAGACACGACATTAGCTGCGATGGATTTGACTGCCTGGTGAAGGGGAAGGTTCGCTTTACCCACAGTATAGTACAAGCTGCCCACAGTGCGCAGCTACCCCCCTTGAAGTTCACAGTTTAATAACTCATTAGAGAGTTTGGATGGTGGCGAGTTTCGCAGTCATCCTTTTGGTATTATTAGCCTGTATTGTTTATATGATGGTTTGTCACGTACGGAATGTTTTTTTCTCCCTTTATTCTCCTCCCCTGTTTTTACACTGTGGAGCACTTTTATTTTAGCAATACTCATGGACATGTCTTTGGCGATACCTTGTGGGGAGATGTTGGGGGGGGAGTTTGGCGGTCGGTTGCGGGACTGTGGAGGGGAGCGGCTAGAAGGATAATTTCAAAGTCACACGATGTCTAAGGTGAAAATATGCACATGGAATGCGAGGGGTATACACACGCCATCACGCAGATACCAAATGTATTCCTACCTCAAGCGACACCAGGTGCACATTGCGCTCTTACAGGAGACGTACCTCAATGGCACGGAGGTGCAAGCGCTAGGCCGCAGATGGCACGGGCAACTGCATGCTACGAGCTACTCCTCCTTTGCCCGTGGGACTCTACTATGGGTGAGACCTGGGACCCCCTTTGATATCACACATACCCGCATAGATCCGGAAGGTAGATACGTGGTTGCACAAGGCAAATTAGATGGACAGCCGGTAGTCCTGGCCTCAATCTAGACCCCTAACACGGACCAGGGAGGGTTCTTTACTAAGCTCTCGACGGAATTGGCGCCCTGGCATGGGATTCCTTGGGTGCTGGGAGGTGACTATACTAGCATCTTAGCTGTGGCGCTGGATTGATCTTTCCCGCCCCTTCCCAGCGCCCCAGCATTAGGGGCAATGAGGGCCCTCAACACCTGGGCCACGCAGTGGAACCTAAGCGACACTTGGCGGAGTAGAAACCCCGCCGCAAAGGTATACTCCTTTTACTCAGGGGCACACATGCTGCATGTTAGGCTAGACAGGTACATGCTCTCCAATGATTTACTCCCCCACGTCACAGACACGTACTATATGGGTCGCACACACTCTGACCATAACCCGCATATCTTAGAAATGATGCGGGACTGTCCGCGCCCCCCCGCCCCCACCTGGAGGTTACAACCGGACTTGCTACTAGATGCCCCTTTTCGTAACTCATTGTATGCACAGACAGTCAGCTATTTTGAGGAAAACACTGGCACGGAGTCCACCCCGCAAATTGAATGGGATGCCTTTAAAGTAATGACTTGAGGCATATGCCTAGGCACACAAGCTAACATGCGGAAAAAGCTGGATGGGGAGCTGACACATATCGAGGCTGGACTGCTTGAAAGGAAACGGGAAGCATTGGTGGGTGAAGAGGCGCCATTGTTAGAGTCCCGGGCAGATCACGCGCGCACATTGGAGAGGTTACGCCATCTTAATTATGCAGCCCACTCAGTGCGCACACACCACATTGGCGACAAACCCGGCAAGCTCTTGGCCTGGCTGATTCAGCAAGAGGACCGGACGGCGTCCGTAGCTGCGATACGCACTGGTCAGGGTGAGGTGGTCTATACACAAAACAGAATACACGCGGCTTTTGTTGAACACTATCAAACGTTATATGGCTCCCGCTTACAGGCTTCCCCTGTTGAATTAGCAGCTTGCCTCTCAGATATACAACTGCCCGAACTCGATGACACGCAGCGGGATGAGTTAGCAACTCCACTTGCGCCCGATGAATTACGAACGGTCATTTTCGTCCTCTCCAACGGCAAGTCCCCCGGCCCGGACGGGCTACCAGCTGAATTTTACTCCGACATCCTGATCCCTGAGCTTCTGAGGATATATGCGGCGGCTATTTCGGACTCCTCTCTCCCACCCTCGCTGAATGAAGCTACCCTCATCTCTCTCCCGAAACCGGGAAGAGACCACATGCACTTAGGCTCTTACAGACCACTAGCTCTCCTAAACACAGATTTAGGTGCCCGCCCTGGTGCACAGAGATCAGAATGGTTTTGTGCCCAAGCGCAGCACCTCCTATAATATCCGCCGATTATTCAGGGTGCAAAGATATGCCACATCGCACTGGCCCAACTCTGGATGCCTGGTACTGGATCTAGAGAAAGCGTTTGACTCTGTAGAGTGGCCTTATTTGGTGGTGGTGTTGAGAAAATATGATCTAGGTGATGACTACGTCGATATGGTGAGTTTGTTGTACCAGAAACCCACGCTGCGAGTGCGCACCGGTAAGCTACTGTCGAACACGATCAGAGTGAGGAGAGGCACCAGGCAGGGATGCTCCATTTCCCCGCTTCTCTTCTCGTTGGTGATGGAGCCGCTTGCTGAGGATACAGGGTGCAGACTGGGGGATCCCGTTGGCGGATGGACTACACGCGGTCTTTTTATATGCAGACGGCCTGCTCCTATATATCAGCGATCTGACCCCTGTGCCACAGACGCTATCGGATACATTTCGTACCTTCGAGAAAATGTCGGGCCTTAGAGTCAACTGGGCCAAGTCAGGAGTGTACTCCTTCAGCTCAGACACACGGGAATGTGAGGTCCGCATCAACAAGGAAAGACTCACCTGGTATCCCACAACGTTCCGATACCTCGGAATCAATATTTACAGAGACGCAGCAGACGTGCTGGAGGGCAACTTGGTGCGGGCAATCTCCTCTTTGCAGGCACAGATGACCTTCTGGAAGACCCTCCCACTTAATGTGCCCAGCCGTGTCACATTGACAAAAATGATAGTCCTACCCAGACTATTATAATATTACGCCAATATCCCGGTGTATGTCCCGACCCGCATGTTTCGAGAGCTAGAAACTATGATCAGGAATCTTATATGGAATGCAGGGAGGCCCCGAGTAGCGCTACATAAACTGTATGCGGCGGCAGACGCCGGAGGCCTAGCAGTCCCTAATCAGGAATTATATTATCTGGCATCACAGCTGCAATGGGTGACTGGTTGGCTGAGTGGAAACAACTTGTGTGATACAGCCACAAACGACACTATCTGGTCTCAGGTACAGATTCACACACTATTCCACCCTTTAACGAAGATCCCCTGCCCGCCTCAGTTGCATTTGGCGGTGGCCCGCAAATGCTATGTCTGCAGCCTGAAAATCACCCGGGCTGTGACGCCATATGCCCCGGCGCTCCCACTACTGGGAACACCTCGAGACGGATGGGTTGTGATGGAGGCCACGCTGGAACAATGGACACGGGTTGGATTGGACACACTAGGGGACCTATACGTGGATGGTGCCCTGCTCCCCTTTGAGGCGTTAGCCGCAGACACGGGACTCCCACCCGGCCTGTTTCTCTTACACGCATCCCTCAAACGCACCCTTATGCAGAGATGGGGAGACATCTCTGAGGAATTGCCCACGCACGCATTGATACAATACTTGCATGTCATGGGAAATGGATCCCATGTGATCCATTGGCTAGCACAAGCCCTATTAGAACGCACACATTGCTCCCTCCAACCGCTACGGGAGAGATGGGCAGAAGACAGAGGTAGGGTATGGACCGACAAGGAGTGGGCGGTAGTACTGACCGGACCCCCCCAATGTCCCACGCAACTCCCGCTTTAAACTTATACAATTCTATATATTACATCGTGCATATCTATCCCCTGATAAACTTAATAAATACTTTGCGGTGACCACGTCTGATTGCCCGAGATGCTTGTTACATGGTGCAGATCTCCTTCACATGCTATGGTCCTGCCCCAACATACAATACAAACGTATTGGCAAGAAGTGAGGGCCATCTTGGTCGGGAGTGTGGATGAAGATTTGCAGTGTACGTGGGAGGCGTGCATATTGGGGCTGTGGAAGAGAATGAAACAGAACAAAGTTGTCTCTAGGTTCTGGGATCTAGGGCTAATCACGGCGAAGAGATTCCTTACGAAACATTGGAAAAGCAGTGTGCCCCCGCATGTAAAACACTGGCGTGCCTCTTTTGACAACTGGGCACAGGCAGAGAGTGCCACGCTACATAGAGAAGAAACGGCGGGATTGAGGAAATTCCCCATTGCGCAATCTTGGGATGACACTCTGAGGGATTTCCATCGAGTTTGTCTGGAAAGAGGGGTTACTTGATTGACAATAGTGTGCCTTACACCTAGATGGTACGCAGTGATGGCACATCTCACTCATATCCCAAAAGACCCTCCCCCCCTTTCCCCCCCCCCGGTTCCCCCCTAACACGACATGCCTGACACCCCCTTTTTTTATTATGCTTACCTGGCTCCCCCCGCCTGGAGAGCCCCGCGATGTGGTGGACCTCCTGCCTTTTGGACATCCGCACTAGCCACCCTTAGGAACTAGAGACGAATGCTCATGAGTACACGCAGTATTGCTTTTAGCCATTCTCCTCTCCCCCATTTTCTTCTTTTCTTCTCTTCTCTCTTTTGTTTAACTAGTTTGTAGGTAATAGTTGAGGGCCGAGACGGTTTCTCCGCCCATACGCATTAGATTGAGATAAGCTGAATATCGCCTCAAATGTCAGTTGCTCCTGTTTCGAAATGTCCATTAGTGGACGTACCTCCTTTTATTTAATTTTTGTAGACGCAGACACGCGCCTACGGCAGGGTGGGAGATATGGTTGAGTCCCACATCCGGGTGGCTCAGCCATACTATGACGCAGACACATATAATACGACTTGCTACTGACAGACGGCGCGGCTATGCGCTTCCCGGGCCGCGATCATGCCACATACCCTGCATATGTTCGCAAGGGTTGAGCATAAGGACACATTATGCTCCCCTATTGTTCATAACACGAGTTCTTCAGACAAAAGGCCATCACACCTATGATGCACACCTGGGTTAATTCTTGTAAACACTGTACCTTTTGTGATAGTTCTGGTTATTGGACATGACAATGTACAACTGTAACATCTTTTACTTTCTCCTTTTCTGTTTACAGTGATGACCCGTTATAATTCCTTATCGCTGTTGCATGGAAATGCGATCATATGTTGAAAAGCCTTACTTACATACAGAGCTGTACTGTAATTATGTATAAAATACGAATAAAAGATATTCAAACAAAAAAAGGTTAATGTCATGAACATTCCGTATTGGTGAGTGAGGTATGGTTTGCATAGCTATTGTGTGAGGAATGGATTGAGCAATTAACTATACCTTGTGAATTTCTGTTGGTTTTTGATTAATACATGACTATAACTGTACTTTAACTTTCGGCATGGTACTTGAATTTAGTTTTTTTTTTAACATTTGTTACATTTTTTAACAAAAGCTAACCATTACTTCACTTTAACCTTATTTTTTCAGTGAATATACATGGGTATATGCCTATGAGTGTGTGTATTTTAAAGAGACCGAAATATATTTTTATATCGTTGATATATTTGAGGCATGAAGCAAACTATCATTTGGAGTGCAAGCGAGAATTCTCAGTAACACTATGACTCAGTAACTGTGTTACCTCACTCAGGCCCTGATTATGATATCACGGCTGTCAGGAGATCGTTCGACAAGCAGGCGGTGGTCCAACCAGCCAATTATGATACGACCGCCATGCTGGAGGTCAGAACGTGCATTTGGTGCCTGGCACACTTTGCCGTGGCCCATAAGGGATGGGAACCCTGCTTGGTGCCCACAAAGTATGTTTCCAACAGCCTTTTCATGGCAGTCAGATTGCCATGAAAAGACTGTCGGAAACAGACATTGCATTAGCTACGACGGTGCCTGCACAGGCACTGCCGCCATGCAAGGGATACAATTCCAACTGCCTCCCCAATGGGCTCCATGTGATCAGATAAGATGCTAACAGCAAGACCAGACATGATTTAGTTAGAGTGCCAAAACCCAGGAATAGAACCAAAATAGGTGTCCCAGCAAAGCAGTCAAATGAACTCCGCTAGAGTTGGTGTGTGGGTTCCTGGGCAGTCACAGTGACGAAGAGTCCATGGGTGGAACCCCAGGCATCTGAGGCAGTGTCATTCACGACCAGGACTCGCCATCTGAGTCGTGGATTACTGGGCTCCCCGACAGGTCCGAGTCGGACACCGCACGTCGCAGGGTTGGACTGAGGCCAGGGATGCTGCCCAGGTCAATCAAGGATGAGGCCAGTGGTGGAGGGTCGGGTCCCTGCCCCTGGGCCCGAGTCTGCGAGCCCCGGGGCTGTGTCCCCGGCGACCGGGAGCCCTCGGCTCGACGGCCGCCCTTCCTCCGGGATCCGGTCCTATGTCGCCGAGGCTTCGGGGCAGGCTGGCCCTGCCGCCCGGGGCCCTCCAGGAAGGAGAATGGGACCCCTCAGGCATGAGGGGCCGCTCCCCGTGAGCCAGGTCCACGCCGCCTCGGGTCAGTCGAAGAAGAAGGACTTGTCTTGAAAGATGACTTTGAGGCAGGCCGGAAAGAGGAGTCCATATCGAACACCCATCGCTCTGAGTTTCTGTTTGACTTCGTCGTAGGAGTGAGGCTGTGTCTGGACCTCCCTGGAGTAGTCCGGAAACACCAATATTTTAGAGTCCTGATGGTGCAGGGGCCCCAGCTCCCGGGCCGCCCCCAGTATGGCGTCCCTGTAGCAAAAGTTGAGGATCCGGAGAATGATAGGGCACGCATGGGCGCCGGGTGGCGGCTTTGGGGCAAGGGAACGGTGGGCCCGCTCCACCGCGAACTAGGGGTAGAGTTTCTCCTTAGGCATCCAGGAGCGAATCCAGGTCTCAATAAATGTGTTTCGATTTTATATAGCGCACTAATCACCCAGGGGTCTCAAGGCGCTTGCTTAGGGAACCCGTCCTGGTATTCCCCTGTGAGATACCCTGGCAGGGTATTCACAAGGTGAAAGCCAGGCATCCCGACGCGAGGGGCCGTAGTGGAGATTAAGCAAGCTATTGCCCAGAGTCGCAGAGTGTGACCCCGTGAGTCGAGTAGGCACCGGAGCGAGAATTGTTGAGTCCGCGGAATTTTTTTTGTGCCCGAGACCCGCCGAGGCGGGGAATCGAACCCTAGTCCACGGCTGATCTCAGCTTCCGGGTCTGCCGCCTCTAACCACTGAGCCACGCTTCTCCACATCCACTGAGCCACGCTTCTCCACATAAAGGTGGCAACATGGACCGTCTCAACCCTTTCAGGGAAACCCAGGAGGCGCAGATTGTTGCGGAGCGCCCTGTTTTCGGCATCCTCGGCTCTCCGGTGTACCTCCGAGGTTGGTGACTGGAGGCAGGCCACATGGGACTTGAGGGTGTTCACGTCATCCTCCAGCGTGGAGGTACGGGACTCCACCTCGGTGATGCGTTCTGTGGTCTTGCGAAGGTCTTGTCGGATTAAAGCCACGTCTACACGCACTTCTCCGATCTTGTTCTCCACGGATGCCTGGGACGTGGTGATTGCCTGCAAGATGGTCGAGAAGTCACCCCCGGCTAGGCTAGGGCCCGTCAATGGTCCGCCGCCGGGGCCTCGGTCAGACTTCGCAAATTGTTCCATCGTCGTTTGTGCCGAGGGGACGGGGACCGGAAGGGCAAGGGGCTTCCCCATGATCTCCAGAGAGGCAGGCCAGTCCGTGCTAGGGAAGGAACAGAAGGGCTGTCTGGTCAGCGTCCCCCACCACCCGACACTGCGGCCGATTCACGCTCCCACACCAGGCCCGTCCGCTCCCTGGACTCCCAGCCCAATATATCAGGGAGGGGGAGGAAAGAAGGGGGGAAATGACACCCGACAAGATGGCCGACCTATCCCCACCCAGGTCTCCATGCAATGTTTCTCACGAGGGAGGGGAGGATGGCCGAACCCGCGACCCAGCCACCAGGTCGAGCAGGGAGGGAGCGCCGCGGCGGGGCGACGCACCCAAGCCCCTCAGCGCTCCCGTTTCGCCGTCGGGCCTCCGGGCGAACCAAGGCCACCTCTGCCTCCGCCGAGCCGCAGGCCCTCACCCCACCAGTCCAGCGGGGGAGGCGAGACCTCACCGCCCAGGGAAGAAGGAGGATCTATGTGGTCGGAGTCCGCAGGGGCAGGGGGCCTCCCCACGGGGTGCAACGTCGCCAAGCTGGGCAGGACCGGGCCACAGGATCGACCTCCCAGGCCCCAGCCGCACCTCCCCCTCCAGGCGCTCCTCACCGTCGGGTGCACTCCGCCGCTCGCCACTCCCGCGACGGCACTGGTCAGGGCACTCGCCGGCAGCTCTCACAGCCCCTCCGGCCTCCTCGCTTTCGGCGGCAGCATCGCCCTGTCAGCAGCCACTCCGCCTCTGGCTCCGGGATCGCGCGTCGGCCCAGCCACCTCCCGCGCCCGGCTCGGGATCCCGGGCGTCCTCTCCCCCCACGGCCTCCGGCTCCCGCGGCAAAGGCCGTCCCCACCGGTCCGCCGGCTCTCCTCTCCAGGCAAAGGAAGCAACGCACAAGCCCGCAGGGGCGCGAACGACCGGGCCTCGATCCGCGCTGCCTGGGGGCAGCCATGTTGGAAAAGGCAGCCGATGGAGGGGGGTCCGACCCACCCATGTCCCACTTTAGTGGTTGCTAACCGTTTTAGTTTAACTCTTTACCTCCTTGGGAGGTGTTAGTCTTAGGAATTGTTCAGGGCGACAGATGCTTCACTTCACGAAGTATAGGGTGGGGGGAGTTGGGGGGCGAGGCAGGGGGTGGAGACCATTGTCTCTCAGATGTTTGTTGTTTTTGGCCGCCTACGAGCCGCTGTGCTCTGTTCCCATTGGTAGCACACTGATCTTTCCTTCTTCGTCAGCTGGCACACACACAGTCATCTCCTCAATCCCTATCCAAGGGCCCCAATCCTGGGTGGGACTTCCTCTTCGGCCCGATAAGGCCCTCCACGTGCATCCGCGATATCCACTACTCATTTTCATACATGTATCCCGCCTATAACAGACTTCTCCACATTCTCTCCTGGAATGTAAATGGCCTACTGGACCGTATTAAACGTACTGCAGTGCTTCGGGCGGCCCACCGTCACATGCCTGGCGCCTTGCTTCTCCAGGAGACGCATCTTCTGGGCTCCCACTGTCAGTTCTTGGCCCGTTTTGGTTTTGACCGAGTATGGCACTCCGGCTTTGCCCGAGGTTCCCGGGGGGTGGCAATTCTCCTTCGGCGGGGACTTCCCTTTACCCTAGTCACGGCCGAATCAGACGCGCACGGGACATACGTAGCCCTTTCTGGGTTGATTGAGGGGAACCCCGTAAACTTTCTATGCACCTATGTCCCTCCAGCTCTCATGACACCCACTCTTCGACGCCTGACGCAGGTGATCTCCTCTCTTCCCCAGGGATTCGCTGTCATCGGGGGAGACTTCAATGCGGTCTTGCAGCCCTCCCACGATGTGACGGACACTCCGTCGGCGCAGTGGTTGGCCTCTGTGAGGAACCTTGAGAGGTGGACCTCAGCTGTGGGTCTTTGCGACGTTTGAAGGATATGGCACCCCCGTAAGGAGCAGTACACGCCCACATCAGCTGCTCACCATACCCACTCCTTCATAGATCTGGTCCTCATGCCCGCCACGGACTGTCAACTGGTATCGGGGTGGACATCCTTCCCCGGGGAATTTCCGACCATTCCCCCGTCTCTCTCCGTATAGGATCCCCCACTATGGGTCCCAAGGCGGTCGGAGGCTGAACGCCTGGTTCCTGCAGGACCCCACATTAGTGGAGTCCCTGGGCCAGGAATTGCGCCACTATTTCTCCACCAACAGGGGCTCGTCCCTTCACAGGGAACGCTCTGGAGGCCGGTAAGGCGGTGGTTCGAGGGGTGGCCAGAGGATTGGTACACGCCAAATGTGCAGACCAGGTCGCCCAACTGGTACAGTTGGAATCCCGGGCGGTGCAGCTGGAACTCGCCCAGCTAGCTGATGGTACCGGCGACTCCTCTAGGCAACTGGCGCTGGTCCGAGACGAGATTCGTCAGATCTCCCTGGAGTAGGCCAAAATTCTCTGGTGCTCCTCAGTGGCACGCATCTATGGCTGGGGGGATAAGAATGGTAAACTCCTCCATAACCTGGTGTCCTACCCCAAGGCCGACCGTATTATCCCGGAGATCCGGACGGTCACAGGGGCCCACCGAGTGACCTCGACAGCCATCGCACAAACCTTCGCGCACTACTACGAGGCCCTGTATGCTTCGCATCCCCCCAGTTCCTCCTTAGCTGGTCTAATGGAGGAATCTGGAATCCACCTACCGTGTCTCTCCCGAGAAGCCGCAGAGGCTCTGGACGGCCCTCTCTCCCCAGAAGAAATTCATGGGGCTATCTCCCTGCTGCATCCCGGCAAGACGCCTGGACCTGACGGGTTCCCTCAGGAATACTATGCTATCTTCCGGGACGACCTTGTTTCCCATTTGACGGAGCTTTTCCACCAAGTGGCCGAGGTGGGTTCCTTTCCAGCTGAATCGGACGTGGCCACCATCATGGTCATCCCCAAGACACGGCCTCCCTCCCTAGAATGCTTGGATTACCGCCCGATCTCACTGATCAACACGGAAATTAAAATTTTCGCCACCGCGATAGCCCAGCGACTTCGACCATTCCTGCACGATTTGGTCCACCCTGATCAGTGTGGCTTCATGCCCGCCAGGGGCACCCGCCACTGTATTCGTCGCCTCCATCTGGCGTTGGTCTACCATCATCGGCTGTCCCCCTACCTTGCGCTGCTTCTCGTGGATTTCAAGAAAGCCTTTGATACGATGAACTGGGGGTATCTGGGCGACGTCCTGGAGAGAATGGGTTTTGGCCTCCCCTTCCGCCGCCTGATTGGAGCTCTTTAACGTAGCCCCAGAGCCCGGGTACTTGTCAATGGTGAGCTGTCGGAACGGTTCCCGATTCGGAGAGGCACCCGTCAGGGCTGTCCACTCTCACCACTTTTATTCGCTCTAGTGATGGAGCCCCTTGCGGCGCTCATCCGACAGAGCCCCCTTATCAAGAGTTGGGCCTGGGACCGGAGACAGGTGGATAAAATCGCCCTATACGCGGACGATGTCTTGCTCTACCTGGAGGACCTGAGACACTCCGGCCCTAGGGCTCTAGCGGCCCTCGCGGCGTTCGGACAGGTCTCAGGGCTTCGTCTTAACCCGACGAAATCCACCCTGGTCCCCCTGCATCCCTCCCGGGCATGTTTTGAGTGGCAGGCGGTGATCCCCCTCCAGAGGCAATCATTCAAATACCTGGGTGTCTGGGTGACCCTCCTCCCAGAAATGGAACGGGTCCTCAATATCACCCCCCCTCCCCTGGTTGCCCGGATGAAAACCGACCTCAGGAGCTGGCAATCCCTCCCCCTCAACCCGCTGGGTAGGAGCGCCCTTTTCAAAATGATGGTTCTCCCCCGCTTTCTCTACATTTTACAGAACACCACAGTACATCTCTCGGGGGTTGGTTTTGGGAATTGGACAGCTCACTCACCTGATTCCTGTGGGGCGGTAGACGCCCGCGTTTGTCCCTGTCCCATTGTCGGGTTCCCCCCTTTGATGGGGGCATGGGTGTTACCAACCTTCACCTCTACTATTTGGCCACGAGGCTCATTGTGATCCATGACTGGTTCGCGGGCGGCTGGTCCGACCCGGCCTACCGGGTGGAACTCAGTACCCTTGATTTTGCACAGCTCCAGGGCTTCCTCTATGGCTCCCCGGTGCCTCAGGCCTTGCCCCCAGTTGCCAGGACAGTGATTACGGCCTGGCGCGCAGCCCTTAGACAAGTGAGATGGGACCGGAGGCTAACTAGACAGACACTGGTATGGCATGGCGCCTGGCTGCGGGAGGTCTCGTCCCTGGGAGGTTTCCATCGCTGGGATCTAGTGGGGATCTCGCTCCTCGGGATGTGTGGGTGGGTGACCATATGCGATCCTTTTCGGACTTGCAACGCACACATGCTCTCTCCCACTCCCAGTTCTACAAATACCTACAACTCCGTCATGCCCTCCACACGCATCTCCCAACACCTGCCGCCCTCCCGGAATTTAGTCCCCTGGAAGCTCAGGTAATGATGGGCAACCTGGGTCGAGGAGGTGTGTCCCGTATATATTGAGCCCTGGTAAACAATAGCCCCACTTCCCTGGACCGGCTTAAGGTGTGCTGGGAGGGGTGGGTTGGTCCTCTAGATGATGCGGACTGGCGTGACGCCCTCATGGCACCCAAAACCCTGGCAACCTCTTCTAAGTTACGCCTGATCCAACTTTATTACCTCCACGCAACGTACCTTACCCCAGCGCGTCTCTTCAGGGCCGGCCTGAAAGCCTCCCCGGCATGTTCCCGCTGCGACTCTGCCCCTGCAGACTTCTATCATGTGGTGTGGCTATGTCCGGCCCTAGAGTCCTTCTGGAAGGGGGTGGAGCACGAGCTAACGCAGACCCTGGGGTGGGAGGTTCCCCATGACCCAAAGTGTCTCCTGTTAGGGGTGTTTGATGGCCAAGATGGCTCCAGGGTTGACAAGCGTTTCCTGGGGACCGATCTGGCGGTGGCGAAGCGAGACATAGCGGCAGGTTGGTCCCAAGCTGCGGCTCAGACGCTGAGGAAATGGAGGAGGGGTGTGGACTGGTGTGGGGTCCAGGAAGAATCCCTTTTTGATGCCCGGGGTTGTCCCAAAATGTTTACCAAGGTGTGGGGCAAATGGTTCGGCCTGCTGCCCTCTTGAGAGACTCTGCCTCAATATGCTATATGTTTTTTGGTTGCTAATGTACTGTGCCAGTGTTGCCGCCAAAGGGGGGAAAGGATTTTAACGTTACTATGTAATATGCTACCAATGAACTTTTGTGTTTCGAAACTTTCAATAAAAATTTGATTATCAAAAAAAATAAAATTGCATTTGACACAATATATCCGGATGTGACATTCGTTAAATGAGGACCACAGTGTTATTGGTTATTTAGTACGTTATAGACTGATATACTCAATACAATTTACACTAGACGAGAATTTGTTTGTTTGACTAAATTTGGCTAGGTCTTGGGCAGGGTTGGGTAGGGATAACAAATAGGCTCAGTACCCTAAAACAAAGTGGCTCACATTTGTGGATTGTGCCTTTTCGCAAAACTCTTCTTCAGTGTTATTATAAAAAGAAGGGGGTGGATTTCTCAAAAGGAGGCATGTTTTCATAACTTCACTGAGATAAAAAAAAATGCATATGTTGCCAGATATCTTTGTGTATGGATTAGTTCACAATGGTGAACCACACCTAAATATAAATGAGACTACTTCTGCTCAGGCCCCCTACCTCTGCTCAATCTGCATACATTAATGGGCAACCCAGCAAGAGACCGTGAATTACACCAGTGCCTCATAAAAGGGAGGTAATAGAGGCCCATCTGCCTCTGGAAAGGCCCGTCAGGCCCCCACTGGGCCGCTGGAGGCAACTGAACAGCACAGCTACAGCCCAAATCGGCCACCATGCTGGCCAAAAAAGCAGCCCACATTGCAGCTCACATAACGGCCCATTGCCCGAGTGCCCGCATTACCAGTCCAACCCTGGTGTTGGGTGCAAATTATGTTTATGAAAATTGTGCTGATTCTCAGACAATCAAGTACTTCCTGTGACAGAATCACTCAAATGAGTGACTGTGCTCTACTACGTCCTTGTGACTACCTACAAGAGGTGGAATCAAGCTTTAAAGACACAATATGCTGGTCATGAAAATCGTGAATTAAAGTGGGATAACTTAAAAATGACTGCATATGGATAGCGGAAATAAAAGTGTCATCTATATCGGTTCTAGTGGAGCCCACAGGGCACATTCAAAGCCCATGTTCCTAGTACACTACATACAGGGCTTGGCCACGGGCCATGTCCTATATTCCCTGTGACAATAACTGCAGTGGTTTCAGAGCATGACTAAATGCCATGTCCTAAAAAGAGATTACAAATTAGCTGAAAAATCCAATCCCTGTGCAAACCCCTGTTTCCCCAGGTAAATTTCAGCAGGCCAACTTGGTGAACTTCTCAGATTTGGCAACAGGATCCTTAAAGCTAAAGAAGGGGGTATTATTAGTGCTTTGAATACATCAAAGAGCTGGTTCTGGTAGTTGTTCATGGTATGAATCAAGGATTTAATATAGGTGGCTTTGGCCTTACAAATATTACCCTTGTAGCACCATCTGGAGATCCTAAGATAATCAAGGTGAGAGAGGGTGATTGTTTTACACTTGGTTTCCAACTAAGGGCCCCACTCAAATTAATGCCTTTGTTCATTGGTATACTCCGGGCAGACCACTTAGATCCTCATGCTGTTAAAATTGTAGTATCCCCAGATCTCGGAAGACGAGATGGGGTGGGCGCTCCTTTTCGGTATCACGCACCAAACTATGGAACACTCTGTCTACCTACATCTCAGAAGCAGCCTCTTTTTTGCCCTTTAAAAAACACCTGAAAACCTGGCTCTTCTCCTCTTAGAATACTTTATCTTGGCTGTGTTGCTCCTGCAGACTCATCTGTTCCACTACAGCACTTTGACACATTCGGGTTTTAATGTGCTCTATAAAGTCTATTCCATCCTATCCTTTAATTATTTTACTTTTCTCAGAGATACCATCGGGAAACTGGGAAGCAATATGTTTGCGCCTTTTCCTTTTGTTTTTAGGAGGGACCAGATCCTTCCACACCCTTCAGACAAATGGCCATTAAGATTAACTTTGGAAGCATTGACATTGTCATTAAGATTGATTAGTGTGATGTTATTTGGACCCTGTGCAGCTGGATCACATTTTTTCTGTGTCTCAGAACCAGGTAAGTTCACAGATTGAAATTTGTTCGGAGACCATTCAAAAGAATATCAAGCAATGATGGGAGCAGTCTACAGGAATTAGGTAAATAGAAAAGATCATCTCCTCCTTAGCGATAATGGCACATGAGTAGACTATCAGCTAATTTGGTTTATGACAGTTTTGAGTGTAATCAATTTCCAAGAAGAGTGTTGAGAATATGCCGACGTCGTTGTCACCAAGATACGCACAATAAAGGTTGAAATCAACTAGCAAGATGATAGCATCAGATATAATGAGTTAATTGGTCTTTGGCCTGGTGGTGCAGCAATGGAGGTCCAGCCACTACCGCACCGGCAGTCCGACCGTCCCATTACGACTAGGGTGTACTGCCACAACCGCTAGGAATCACACATTCCTGGCAGTGGCGTGGAGGTCCAAGGGCCGCAATATGCTTGATGGTGCCCTGAGGCACCGCCAAGTATATTACAACTTTCCTTACCACCATCAGTCTCATGGATGTTCTTCCTCCAAACTGCTGGCAGAGAGGAAAGAAAGGGGGCCCTACAGGGTCCCCTCTTGCCCCTGTGCATGGGAGTTCATGAAGGGGTGAAGGGGAGCACATGATGTGCTCCCCAGTATTTGTGCACCACCTGTTCCTGCTCAGGAAGGAACGCACAGCATGGTGCATTCCTTCCAGGGCTGGAACGTGCTCTGGTGGTCCTGCAGCGGTGCAGTTTAAGACTCACTATAATCCTTTAAACTGCACCGCCATGGGGCCGCTGTGCTGCCCGCCCAGCAGACCACAAAAATACTTGTAATCTGGCGGGCAGCAGTGTTTTGGTGGTGCAGGAGCATGGCGGTGGCGTGCCGCCTGCTCTCGCACCCCCAAAACTCGTAGTCAGGCCCTAATTTTAAAGATGAGGCAATTTAATTTCTACCATCAAGCACTAGAAGAAAGAGGATGGGCGGGGCCGGTATACATCTAACTACTATGAACAGAATTCTTGGGTCCGTGTCACAAAGGTAGACTTAGATGTTCGGTCTAAATTTAGACCAAATATCTAAGTTTACGACTTTGGGAATACACAAAGGGCATTTAGGACTACTATTTTTATGTCCACACCAAGGGCCCGATTCTGATGTAGTTAGGAATGGCTCCGACCCTCGGTCGGAGCCATACTAACTGCATCGAACTTGCCCGTTCGGATTCCTTTCCGACCGAGCCATTCCGATGGGCTCGATCGGAAAGGAATTCAACTCGTTTTTCCGGATGGCTTCCAACGGGCTCGGAGGGCCTGTCTGCCATCCGGAAACCCTTCAATACTCCCCCGGTCAGCTCTTTCCGGCCAAGGGAGTACGATGGCAGTTTCCCACTGTGCTGGCCTTTCCGACACAGAAAAGCATTGGGAAACTGTCTTTGGGGGCCCCCAGCAGTGCCCCCATGAGTGCAAGGCCGCTGAATGGCAACCTCAGGGGTACCGATGGTGCACCCCTGTTGATCCCTGCACCTGGTGGCAGGCACATAGGGGTGCCTGCCGCCGGGTGCAGGGATGAACAGCACCTCTGCACTTAGCGATGCAAGCATGCATTCCGTTTGGAATGCATGCTCCCATTGTTAAGTATAGGATTGCGACCGAACAGGGTTCGGTCGCATCCTACTTGCAGGTCTGGAACTGACACCAAGAGGTTGTTCAGTTCCAGTTCCTGACCGATGTCGGACAGACTCCGGTCCGTCCGACATCGGAATCGGCCCCTACATTTAGACCAAACGTCTAAGTTTACCATTGTGAATCGGGCCCATAGGGTTTAACTGTAAAGCTTCCACAGTATCTTCTATTACGATTGGTCCATATGGTGGAACAGTCATTTGGGTTTAGAAGTTCCACATATTATGGGATGTGTCAGTAAATCAAGTCTTGGTGAGAAATAGAAGGTCAAGACCATTATGACATTAATGTCAGTGAATTGCCAGGGGGCTGCGTTGCAGAGAGGTGTAATGAGGCCACGCCCATATTTACACCTCTCTGAAACGCAGGCCCCTGGCGCATACTGGAGGTTCCTGGTGGGCTAGTTGGCCCCCAGGGACCACCAGTATTCAAGGGGATTTAGTTCCCCCTCTGGAAACGCGCCAGGGGGCTGCGTTGCAGAGAGGTGTAATGAGGCCACGTCCCTTTTTACACCTCTCTGCAACGCAGCCCCTTGGCGCATACTGAAGGTTCCTGGTGGGCTAGTTGGCCCCCAGGGACCCCCAGTATTCAAGGGGATTTAGTTCCTACTCTGGAAACGTGCCAGGGGGCTGCGTTGCAAAGAGGTGTAATGAGGCCACGCCCCTTTTTACTCCTCTCGGCAACGCAGCCCCCTGGCGCATACTGGAGGTTCCTGGTGGGCTAGTTGGCCCCCAAGGACCCCCAGTATGCAAGGGGACTTAATCCACCAACTTAGAACGTGCTACGGAGCGTGTTTGCACAGTGGTGAAGGTAGGGGGCGGGGCTTGAGGTGATATGTGTGCAAACATGCCCTGTGGCGCGTTTTAAGTTTGGGAATTAATTCCTCCTCAATCCAGAGCCCCCTAGGGGCCAACTAGCCGACCAGGTACCTCCAAGTAAGTGCCACGGAGCTGCGTTGCAGAGTGTTGTAAAAAGGGGGAGTGGCCTCTGAACACCTCTCTGTAACGCAGCTCCCTGGCGCATATTGGAGGTACCTGGTGGGCTAGTTGGCCCACAGGGGACCTCAGGATTGAAGAGGAATTAATTCCTCAACTTAAAACTTGCCACAGGGCGTGTTTGCACACATGTCCCCTCAGGCCCCGCCCCCTTCTTTCACTATTGCGCAAAATATTCCTCTAAAATCAGCCAAACTACGAATTCCGATTTACTCACCTGTTATCACAAGAGACCTCAGTGCTGCATCTTTGAGCCCAGTACGGACCCTGAAAAGTAAATCTAAGTGTACTTACCAGTAACTTGTATTTCCTTCCATAGGAATCTATTGTGTGGTTTTCACTAGAAAAGTTTCTGTCTATTTTTGAAACGTACAAATATTCCTCTAAAATCAGCCGAACTACGAATTCCGATTTACTCATCTGTCATCAGGAGAGACCTCAGTGCTGCATCTTTCAGCCTACTACTGATCCTGTAAAGTAATTCTAACCATACTTACAGTAACTTCTATTTCCTTCCACAGGCTAACACTGACTGGTTTCACTTGGAAATTCTTCTAAGTGTGAAGTTTTGGAGCTTTAAAAAATTCCTCTAAAATCAGATGTACTACAAATTCCGATGTACTCACCTGTTATAAGGAGAAACCTCAGTGCTGCATCTTTCAGCCCACTACTGATCCTGAAAAGTAATTCTAACCGTACTTACAGTAACTTGAATTTTCTTCCACAGGCTAACATTGACTGGTTTCATTTGGAAATTCTTATAAGTATAGAGTTTTGGAACTTTAAAATATTCCCCTAAAATCATCCGAACTACGATTCCCGATTTACTCACCTGTTATCAGGAGAGAACCCAGTGCTGCATCTTTTAGCCCAGCACTGACCCTGAAAAGAAATTCTAACCGTACTTACCAGTAACTTGTATTTCCTTCCATAGGAATCCATTGTCTGGTTTTCACAAGAAAAGTTTTGAAGTAACTATTTTCACAAACTAAAAATATTCCTTATAAATCGCCTGTATGACTTAAACGCATTCTTTCAACTGTTTACAGGAGATGCACCAGTGCTGGATCCAGGATCCATCACTGAGTAAGAAAAAATAATGATAACACTACTTACCTGCTAAGTGAATTTCCTCTCATAGGATAACATTGGTGATTCTATGTGAAAACATTTCGAAGTGTCAACTTTTAAAATACAATAATATTCCTTAAAAATCACCATTGTAACTAAAACACTTTTACTCAACCGTTTACAGGAGATGTCCAAGGACTGAATGTAGGATCCAGTCCTGTGGTTAGAAAAGTAATCCACAAAGTAACTAATTGCATTTAACTAGAAAAACACTTTGAGGTCAATGTTGCATTGTGTTTGAAATCATGTTGCCCATTGCAACAACTGTAACTACTGTACTTAAAAGTCTATTGCCTATTGGCAAAGTATTTTAACTATAGTAATTCATTCTGAGAAAGTATATTTTGTTATGTAATGTATAATGTAATTACAATGTAATAACAAAATAAAAAAAATATCTAAAAATAAACAGTTTAACATAATTTAAAAAATTTAGTAAATCAGTATAAAAAAATATATATAACAATTAATACATTTGAAAATTGTCATTTACATAACCTTCAAAATTCACTGAAAAAACATAGGTTTCAGGCCTGATATAGTTAGGAATTAGCATTTTAAAAACCTTTGAAATTCACTGAAAAAAACATAGGTTTCAGGCATGATATAGTTAGGAATTAGCATTTAAAAAACCTTTGAAATTCACTGAAAAAAACATAGATTTCAGGCCTGATATAGTTAGGAATTAGCATTTAAAAAAACCTTAGAAATTTACTGAAAAAAACATAGGTTTTAGGGGTGTTATAGTTAGCTGGACATTTCACTCGTACAAAACCATTGAAATTCCTCCGATATAGTTAGTTGTACTAACAATATCTCGCGCGCCCGCAATCCACTGCTGATGATGTCACATATTACATCATTCATGACATGGTCAGTGACATCACTGATGACATCTCAAATGACATCACTGATGACATCATCCACATGACAATCAGATACACCTCATCATACACTAGTATATCCATTCATCACTCACTGTAAAATACAGAGTACCATATTTGAATCCATTGACACATCAATACAAGTTTCTAAAAACCCACTTAGTGATTCCTAGATCTATACACACATTTAATCACTTACCTACAGATTCACTCATACATGCAGTCAATGATCAATAGAACACTATCAAATATACTTATACACCTATATCGACATTACACACCAGCACACATCCTATTCACTTATGAAGTCATCCTATTCACTCATGCAAACAATGGATCATACTTACATTTACTTAGCTATACACTTATACAAACACCACTTTATTTATTCATATTAGTGTGTTATAAAATCACTATTACAATTATACAGTTATCCATACAGTCATGCATACAATCACTGAGTCTTATATATACTTATTTATATACAACTGTCATATACACTGCCTTTTATTTTTCTAGTTTGTTGGACATGTACCATTGAGAGATATATTTGCTCACCACCAAAACCCATAAAGATATTCACTCTCCCAAACAACTGTTATAACATGTAGTCTTAACGTCATTTACCTACTAAATCAACTATTCACACATCTTTGGGCAGTCACACACCTCCCACCGAACCACACACACATTCACCCTCCCATACAAATACTCAGTTAACTATTCAATAACTAATATAAACTTTCAAATAGCTAGTAACCAACTGGAGAAGTAGTTTACACAACAACTGACAAAGTGATGCAGATGTTCACACAGTTTAGTCACTATCCAATATATTTAGTGAGACACTTTAAATTAGTCAAGTAAACAGTCAATCACACTGCTACTAAATCCTCCATCCAGATATTTATATATCCACTCTTTCTTCAATGCAAATTGCTATACATATAATACATATTTAAATAACGAAGCAAACCACATTCACTGGATAATGTCATCAGTGGTGTCATTTGAGATGTCATCAGTGATGTCACTTACCATGTCATGACTTATGTAATATGTGACATCATGAGCAGTGGATTGCGAGCGTGCGAGATATAGTTAGTACTACTAACTATATCGGAGGTATATATATATATATATATATATATATATATATATATATATATATATATATATATAAATAAAAAAAGTATATATATATATATATATATAAATAATTTGTTATTGATATACAAATATATTTTTACTAAGCAAAATGAATTAGAAATTGTACATTTTAATGTAACATTATAAAACATTTTCTGATAATTTTCTCATGGTTTCCCATTGATTTCAATGGGGAGAATGTTCCTTTTTCAGTTTTTACTTTGCAGGTTGACTTTCTTTTGTGCTTCTGTTTCTACAGTCGGGCAGTTATGATCAGTAGCATGGAGGAGCTTAGATCGAGTAAGATTGGTTTAATTGGTTTAGTAAAATGATGCTTATATTTATAAGTTACTTTTAACCAATTTTCATCTCCATACATATTGTGTCTCTAAGCCCATGTTAGGTTTAAAAAAAAGGAACTTAAAATTGAAAGTACTTTTCTTAAACATAGATTTAGAAATAACAACCATTTTTGAAATTTTTACTTCGTGTTTTTTTAATCAGTGTTTAACTTTCAACAAGAAAGACAGCAGAGACTTTCAAGTAACATGGATTTTATTTAATTTTGGAGATAACTGAAGAAGTTTTTTAGAAAAGGTTAAAAATGTTGAGGTTTCCTTGGTTTTAAATGGATGTTTCTTTTTTGGTGCAATGAAGATAGATTTTGGAGTGTGGACACTGTGTAACACATTTTTTAGAAAAAAGTTTTAAACAATTTTCAGGTTTCCTTCTTTTGGATGGATGGGTTATTTTTTGGTGCAACAAAGATGGATTTTGCAGGATGTTGTTTGGTACCCTAACTAAATCATCGATTGGAGAAATATTTGGTGTGTTGCTGAAAAGTTGTGGATATGACGATTTTGTTTTTTTTGTATAAGTTTGCAGATCCTAAATTTTTCAAAAAGGTGAGACTTAAGGTTTTGTGGGACTTGGCGGAGGTATGGTACAAAATAAGAAGAATATTGAAATTGCCTTATTTTAGTTATATGGCTCCAATATGGGACTCTCCTGGAGCTCCACTTTGGACAAAAGATGCTTTGGCCTTTCAGTTGAAGAAAGATGATGCTTTGCAGAGATGGAAGGATTTGTTCCAGGGTGGTAAACTGCTGCCTTGGGGCCTCTGCCAACAACGTTGGGGCCAGGTCTTTTCGAGATATAAGTATTTACAGATTCAGAGTTGGGTAAATGATCCAGAAAATGTAATTGGGACCCAGAACGATTTTGAGTTGAAGCTGCAGATAGGGACCTTTAAAAAGGAAGTGGCCACATGGTATTGGATGATACTGGAAATGGAAGATGGACCATTTATGCTTCCGGAGGCTCTGTGGATGGAATGCTTGCCGAAGATCGCGACAGAGAACCAATGGCAAGTAACATTGTCTATGCTTTACAGTATTGTTAAACCCGCAAATTTACGGCCACATCTTTTATTCACTATCCATAGGGCATACTGGTCCCCTTGTAGATTATCTAAATTCAAAATTGGCAGAGTTGTGGAGTGTCCGAAATGCAAGACCCCAAATGTGGATGATCTACACATGTTCGTCTTCTGTCCAAATATAAGACAATTCTGGCTGGATGTAAGTAACGGTCTATCTAAAACTCTGAATCTGCGGATTGAGGCAAGCCCTGAGTTAATAATTACGGGAAGATATGATTTAGAAAATAAAAGTATGAATGATAATGTAAGACTTACTTTCACCATCTAGCACAAATTTAATGGACTGGATTTTAGCCATGAGGTATATGGCTAAGCTTGACACTTCAGATCACACCAAGAGAAATCGGGGATTTTGGGTACCTTTCCTTGCATGTTTTGGTTGAATAATATTATTTGGTATGATTCTCCGATGATTAAGCCCGCGCCTATCTCACTGGTATTTATTATATGAGATTCCAGGTCGGAAACAGAGTAAGAGGAAGACACACTTGGTGAGTCAGGTGGCTAAGAAAGATCGCTCGATGTATGGCCAGACTCAAAATAGGTGGAGTTTATGCCTCGATACTTTAACCAGCTTATGAGATAAAAAGCCCAGTGGTGGACTAAGTTAGAAGATATGGGTGGCGAGACGGCAAATGAGGATTTAAAAGAAAATTAATTTTGGGAAAAAAAAGATGGATTTTGCAGTATGGGCAGTGATTACCTCAACTGGATTGTCAGATTGGCAGAGACAGATGCTGTGTGGCTCGTTAAGTATATCACCAACAGTTGAAAAAAAGGGAGACCTCTACAGGAAAGACTTTTTTTTTAAATGGTAATGTACAATTTCAAAAAGGGCAATTTAATTAAAAGATTCCATAAAAGCAGGAGAGTAATGCACTATAAAATGGGGTATGATTAATAGTGTGGGATATAAGCAATGTTTTCCAGGTAGTTTGAACATTCCAACATAGAAAAATGTTGGATTTTGGCCAGTAGTCATTCAGATATTTATTGCTTTTTTTTAGAACCTCGAGGATTCAGACTGCCTATGAAAGATGGCGCCTGTCTCATTTTGTGAAAGCTGATTTTTTTTTTATTTCAGGAAATAACACCGGTTGGGGTGCTATTTGCCAATTGATCTGTTAAATGAGGTATGCCAATCCTTAATGGCATTATTTGTTTTTGCACCACCCTCTAAGCAGGTTGAGTAGCAGTTCCACCATTGAATAGGAAAGAGTGGTTACCTCCTGTGATTCAACCTGCTTAAATGACCAATACATGTATCTTCACAATAATTTAAAAGGGTTGCCAATTTTCCTATTTTTGAGTGAAGAAATCCAATTGTACAATTGATGTGTAGACGTCATCCACACATTCAGAAGGCACAAAACACAAAGCTGTTAGTTTTCGAAGTTCAAACCGTAATTTAATATTTGACTTGTAATCCTTAGCTAAGAATGTTTTTAAAAAATGTTTCCAATATGCATGGGGAAACTGAAAAACATCCTTGAATTTGGATAACTTATTTTCCTAGTATTTCTGTTCACTGATTTAAATTTGATAACGGACAAAAACAATTGTACAGGTTGAGGATTGCTTGTCAGGGAGGAAACTGTAACTTAGTGGGGCAGTAGTGTGAGGAATGTTAGCATGTATTATGTACATTTGAGTGAATGGATGGGGTGTAGATTTAAATGTGCCATCCTTCATCCAAATGTCACAGTTTTTTAGTGTACCTATCTTATGAAAGGTTGCCAAGATAAAATAGGCTTTTGATGGTGTTGGTTATCATAAAGAAGGAAATGTTCATGGTTGAAAGACTCTGTTAATTCTGGAGGAATGTTAATATCAGAGTAGGAATAAGGAGTTGTATGTTGGGGATTACTCGCCTGTTTTTGAAATTGCACTAATCTCCAAGATTAGGAAATGTTGGAATACCACTAGCAACATCATGCATGGGGATGTTCTGGGTTACCTCCCTCAATATTAAGCCACAGGTTTTATTGGATGTGGCACCACGTGCTTTAATGTGCTGTACATTCTCATGTGCTCCCAACTCTATTGTAGGGGCAGAGTGGTTATGCTCAGTTGCTCTTTCAACTGTGTCACCAAGATCAACCACTCTGCCTTTGCAATGGGTTGAGAAGTACTCCTCACACCTCCAATGGCTCCTGGGATCAGTAAGTCTCTCCTTACAATAAAGGTAACCACCCTATTTTAGGAGTGTATTGCCCCTCTTGGAGAGTATGTCTTTGTCTTATCTTGAATGTTCCATCTTCCAGTTCTGAAAGGGAAAAGAATGTTCAGAATATGTTATGGAAATATTTATAATCATAATCATTTTCCTGCAAAAATGGTTTACAAAAGGACTTCTGATTGTCAAGCTCTTCTTTTGAAGGAAAACCTTTTCTTTCCTGGAAATCTGCTGATGGAGAGGTTTTATGAATTTTAAGTGGTTAAAAAGCTTTTGTTTATATTGTGAAATGGAATACAAATGGTTACTTTATCCATGGTGTCAAGTAAATAGGTTAGTTCTGTGAATTATTTTGGGTGAGAGATTTAAAAGGTTATTTTTTTGTTTGAAGGAGAAAATATTTTAATTTGCATCTGAATGTGATTATAGAGACCTTTAGAGATGGGGTGTGGCCTTTAGTTGACTATTTTTGAGGACCTCCAATGAAGTTGGTGGTAGATTTTTCGATTTTTCTTCTCAGGATTTAACACTGAAATCAATCAAAAAAGGTAGATAAAATGCTAACATATGTTTCAAAAATGTTGGTTCATGCTGTCATAGAAAAGCGAAGTTATGTATTTGAAACATACTTTACAAATGATTACTTTAAATGTTTGGTTTCCACTTTTGCTTAAGATATTTAATTTTCTTTTTCCTGTAAATTGTTAGTAAGAAAATGATTATTAGTGTTAGTCCAACAGCTGCAGAACTTTGTTGCAAATGTATTTTCTTTTCAAAACTGGTATTCTTCTTTCATGGTGGATGGTTATTATGTCTTTTAATTCTTTTTTACTTTTTACGTTACCTTCTCTGAGTTGGCACAGGGTGAAGATGGAATAGTAATATTGTCCCCAAGTAAGTCTCCAGCATCTTTCCCGATTTGGCACAGGGTGGAGTTGGAATAGTAAATCTGCCCCCAGCCAGTGTCCAGCACCTTTCCCAAGTTTGCCCAGATCAGGGTTAGAATAGTAAATCTGCTTCCCAACCTGTGCCCAGCATCTTCCCCAAGTTCACAGAGGGTGGAGTTGGAATAGGAACTCTGCTCCCCAACCAGTGTCCAGCACCTGCCATGAGTTGGCACAGGGCAGAGTTGCTACCCAGTGAGTGTCCGGCACTTTCACCGAGTTGGTACAGGGCAGATTTGGAATAGTAATTTTTCCCCCTCACCAGTGTCCAACACCTTTCCCAAATTGACACAGGGAGGAGCTGAAATAGTAATGCTGCCCCCAGTATTTGTCAAGTACCTTACCCAAGATGGCACAGGGTGGAGATGGAATAGTAATTCTGTGCCCCAATGAGTGATCAGCATCTTTTCTCAGTTCTCTGATTTTGGTTACCTTACTATTTCAAATGGTTTAAGAACATTTTACAAAACACATTTACTTTATTAACAACAATGGTTTCCAAGTTTGCTTTTTCAAAAATAGGTTTATTGATTGAATTCTGACAAATTAATTCTTTGAAACATTCTGAAAATCACACAAAAAATAATATTTAAACCGTATTTAAAATGATCTGTAGAAATGAGTTTTAGTTGACTAATCATTATTGTGATAAATAATTATTAGATTTGTCTATAGGTGGCACTGTGATTGCGAAGAGAGTGAGGCTCTTGCTGCTATTCACTGTAGTATGTGTTTTCACCTCTGTGGTTAATGACACACTGATTACAAGATGGTGGACACAAGTTTATATTCTGTTTTTGTGGTAAAACCTGAATTAATTTCACAATATGTGCTGTAAAGGTTGATTATTTTCTCATAAAAAAAATGCTTAAACCTATAATTTAAGTGGTGTGTGAATTTTGAGCTTTTAATCATGCCCTTATCAAGACTGCTGGTCCACCATCTTGGTAGGGACATTTATACCTTGTGTTTAAAAAATGCTGTATACAACTAATTTGCAAAAGAAATTATACATTACATTTAACTGGTTTGGTGCTGAGGACGGCTCCAGGCCATCCTCGCACGTGTGTCATTAAATTCTTCTTGTGCGAGCACCAAGGGATTTCCATTTATTTATTTTAGTCTCTGTTTTATTATTTTTTCTGAAATGACATGCGTGGTGCGCTGCAGTCATTTCAGAGAAAGTGAAACTCAACTGAGCCAATCGTCTCTTTTCACTTTCACTACTTTGGTGCTCGGGGCATATCTGAGTCCTCAAGCACCAAAGCATGCAGGAGAGGTATTGTTGGAAAGGGGAGAATCTAAAAGTACCTTTCTCTAGTGCATCCCTGCTTGGGGATCACCGCAGGAGGGCAATCCCTCAGCAGGAATACACTTCACAAGACAATAGGGACTCTTTTTTGAGGGAGGAGCTGCCCCCTTGCAATTGGCTAGTGCTCTCCCCCTCCCCCAGGCCCAAAAGCATTTCTGCCCCCCCAGCGGGCAAAAAGCCCACTAGACACAAGGGATATTTAAACCGCTTAACCGCTGCACGAATTCCGCCGCGGTGCGGCGGTTTGAATGAGTGGGTGGGGCCGTGTCGGCCATCAGACGTGCGCAGCACTACCGAGGAAGTGCTCGCGATGGCTGTTGGCCGGCGCGTGCATCGAAGGGGTTAATGGGGCATAAATGGGACCGGGTGGCCCACCCAGGCATTGGGCCAAGCCACCACCTCCCCGGGCCCAAAAGCTTTTCTGCCCCCCAGGCACAGATTGGAAGGTCTAACCTCCAATCTGCCCCCGGGTTGGTAAAAGCCCTAGACTCCAAGGAATTTTAATAGTGTCAGAAATGGTTGGGGACAGCCCAACCAGGCATTTGGCCTAGCCACCACCCTTTTTAAATAATCCCAGGAGCCTAACTGCCCCCATTGGGGGCATATTGAAAATGTCTTCCTCCAAACTGCCCCTGGCGGGGGCAGAAAGCCCACTAGACCACCACAGACTATATTTGGAGGGGAAGCAGCCCCCCTCAATGGGCTAGTGCTCCCACCTCCCTGGGCCCAAAAGCCTTCCTGTCCCCCAGGCACAGATTGAAGGTTCTAACCTCCAATCTGCCCATGGGGGTAGAAAGCCCCTAGACTCCAGAGAATTTTTATAGGGTCAGAAGTTGGTGGGGCAGCCCACTCAGGCATCGGGCCTAGCCCCCACCCTTTTTAAACAACCCCAGCAGTCTTTATATTCCCTCATCTGGGCAGATTGGACGTATCTTCCTCCAGTTTGCCCCCGGCAGGGGGCAGATTCCCACTAGACCACCAGGCACAATATTTGGAGGGGGAGTAGCTCCCCCCAACAATGGGCTACTGCTCCCCCTTCCACCCTCCCCTGGCCCAAAACTCTTTCTCCTCCCCCTTTGAGCAGATTGGAGGTTCTAACCTCTAATCTGCCACCTGGGGGAAGGCAGAAGGCCCACAAGACACAGGGTATTTTTAAAAAGTGCATTAATGGGTGGGGTGGCCCACCCAGGCATCGGGTCTAGCCCCACCCTTTTTAAATAATCCCACCATTCTTTCTGCACCCTGTTGGGGGCAGATGGGAGGTGTTTTCCTCTAATGTGCCCCCCATGGGGGCGGAAAGTCCACCAGACCACCAGGGATTATATTAGGATTATATTAGGACAGAGAAGTACCCCCCTGGAAATGGGCTAATGCTCCCCTCTACCACCAGGCTCTGGGGGCATATTGGAGGTTGTTACATCAATTCTGCCTGGGGGGCAGAAAGCACACTAGACACTAGGGATGATTGTTTTGTGGAGAAATAGGTTGGGTGGCCCACCTAGGCATTGGGCCTAATTCCACCCCTCAAATGACCTGCAACCGTTTTACTACCCTCCTGGAGGCAGATAAGAGGTCTTTAACTCCAATCTGCCCAAGCGGGAGGGGCATGAAGCCCACTCGACACCAGGGAATTTTTTATATGGCTACAAGGTGTGGGGTGACCTGCCCACCCGCCCACTCATCTCCACGTCCAATATGGCCCCTCCTCGGGGACTAAAGCATCCCCATCTTTTTTGCAAGAAGGGTAATTTTGATTTTCAAAGCTTTTTTGATATACCTACGGGTAGCAGAGGTAGGCTAAGTCCTAATATTGTCCTTTGCTGAATGGCTGCACTTTTTGGGCTCGAGTCAGCTGCCACCAGGAGACACCTACTAAACCCAGACACTTCGGAAAACTAAACATCCTGGGGTGTCCACTGTGGTATACCTTGCATGGATCCCTTAAAGTTTTCTTACCCACAATGCCCTGCAAACCTCAAACTATGCCTAAAATTGCATGTTTCCCTTGCATTTCTGTGATGTAAACTTACAGAATCTGTAGGAATCCACAAGAATGTTGCTACCCAGCTTTCCTCAACTTGTCCCAATAACAATCTTACCCCACTTGCGTGACTTGGCCGTGTGCTCCCAACAGGCACAAATCAAACGAGGGTCAATGGGAATTGCTCCGTGAGACTCCCAATGACCTTAGTTTGATGCCAGTCTGTCACGTGCACTAGGCCCAGCCACACAAGTGGGGTAGCATGTTTATCGGGACAAGTGGGGGAATGGTAGGTGGTCGCAAATTAGTGGCTTCTTGCAGATTCCAGTACTTTCCATCACAGAAATGTGAGAACATTTGTTTTTGAGTCAAAGTTTGAGGTGTGCAAGGGATTCTGGGTAAAACAACCTTGTGGGAGCCACGCAAGTCACCCCATCCTGGATTTCCCTAGTTGTATAGTTTTTATAAATGTACAGGTTTGCTAGGTTTCCCTAGGTGCCGACTGAGATAAGGTTTAAAATTCACAGCTACGCACTAAGCAAAAAACAGGTCTGTTTTGAGTGGAAAAATATGATATATCCATGTTGCATTTTGGTCTGTTTCTCGTCACTGCAACAAGACCTACCTGCATAAGTGAGGGACCATTTTTATCAGAAGACATGTGGGAGCATAGAGCAGTAGGATATTTATTACTACCAGTTGGATTTCCCTGCATTTGAGCCTTCCAAATGTAAGCCAGTGTGTAAGAAATTAGAAATTTTGAAAAATACCCTCTAAATTAAATACTCGTATTGGAGCCCACAAATTCAGAGATGCACAAATAACCACTGCAACTAAACTCCATAGCTTGTGTCCATTTCTGAAATGCATAGGTTACCTTGATACTTAGGGGTCGATTCCGATCCGGTAATAAGCGCTCCGAATTGCCGTTCGGAGCGTTTTTCCCGTACGAATCGTACCCTGCAACGTCCCCCGTACGAACGACGAAGTACGATCCGTACCGGGAGCCGTACTCCGTACGAATCGTACAGGGACCGTACGAATGAAATCCCCGTACGACTCTCCCTCGGAACCCGCTGTACGCGACATCTGTACGTTTCGCGGCCGATTTTTCCGAACCGGCAAGTACAATTCATGTTGGGTACGCACCGTACGACCCTTTTCCTATGGGAGCTGAAAACAGCCGTAAAAGCAGAGTTCGCCCCGAAACAGGTACGGAACGGCCCACCCCGGGTATGGCGCGTACACCCCATGATCGCAGGGGTACGCGCCGTACCCCTGCGATCATGGGGGGTACGTGCCGTACACCCAGCATACATGGGGTACGCACCATACCCTATGTACGCTGGGTGTACGGTGCGTACCCCGTGTACGGCACGAACCCCCCATGATCGTAGGGGTACTGCGCGTACCCCTGCGATCATGGGGTGTACGCGCCGTACGGTGTGTATGTGATTGTGCGCTTTTCCGTACGAATCGCCCTTACCTGACGTGGACCGTACGACTCTCGTCCTGGTACCCCGGTCGGGATCGTACTCGTCGGGTCATACGGCGTCTGTACGAGTCGTACGGAAACGGCTCCGGATGCGAGTCGTACGGACGGTGATTTTACCGGATCGGAATCGGCCCCCTATTGTTCACTCTACATATTTCACCATATGAATTGGTCTATATTCAGTACACAATAAAGTCCACATTTGTAAAGCGCACAATCACCCGTAAGGGTCTCTAGGCGCTGGGGGGCCGTCGGGAAGATTAAGCGAGCTATTGCCCAGAGTCACATGGTGCTGGGCTGACCTGCCGCCGGAGCTGGGGATCGAACCGTGGTCCCCAGATTCCAGCGTCAGTCGCCCTGGCCGCGGCGCCACACCTCTTCGGTCAGCTCAGTTGTGGGCTCCGGGTCCCTCGGGTTCTTAGAGAACCTACAAACCCTATATATCTCCACAAAAAGGTCTAGCAAACATAGTGGGACACTGCTTCTGCAAATCAGCCATTGTGACAAAAAGTTACATATGAAAACACTGTCACAAATGGCTGTTTTTACCTGTTCGTTTTCAATATTTCTTTATTTCGACAGTTAGTTTCTTTGGGAATATCTTAAGGGATCTACATATATGACCCCATACTGAATTTGGAATTTTGGCTACTTTTCAGAAATATATATATCTTTCCTGGATCCCCCGTGGGTTTTACACTGGTTTACACCTCAAAAAATAGGTAAATGGGCTACCTCTTTGAAAAATTCCAAAACTGTGGAAAAAAAATGTTTTTGATTAAACTCTGCATATTCCAGAAGGCTGGGAAGATGGTGACTTTAGCGCATCAAACCATTTGTTGATGCCATTTTTATTTTTTTTAAACAGACACTTTTATTCAGAGCACCTTTATCCTAATTTTCCACAAAAACTCAAAATCTAGGTATATTCTGGCTAATTTCTCGGTTTCCCCCTCACCCACAAAATGAAGCGAAAAACTCACCCAATTTGGGTTCAAGTCACGCCTCATCAATTATTCTGCAGAGCAACAAACTTTACTAACGAGTTAACGTCATGCTAGTTTGAGGAGGAAAGGGGAAGATAAAAACACACAATGGGTCCAGGAGACAGCAACGATCTACCCGCATGGGACGTTTTGCCAAAGCTGAGTGACAAGGGTCATTAAGGCCGGTGGGGGAGACAGGGTTCCCTTACTTACAGTGTTCCAGGAAAGCAGGTACCGTGAACCTACCCCTCGCTTTTCCTGGTCATGAGGAAGGAAGGCAAGTGAAGCCGGTAGGCTTAAGTAACCCGCTCCTAGTTGGCGGAGCAACTGACCCGGAAGAGCTCGGGTAACGGGTGCGCGTGTGTGCACTGGTACATTTCAAAATGCAGGGAACATATGGCGGCCATCTTGGAAGGTGGCGATAGAAGTTTCAAAACAAATGGAACATAAGGCGGCCATCCAGGAAGGTGGTGATAGACATAGCCATACTGGATTAATAAACCAAGAGGCGTAAGAAGTCTGTGAAAGGTTGAAAATTCAGTGATAAAGAGCCATGTGAGTATACTAGCCCGTCAACAGCCTGTCATTGCGGGGCCCAGCGAAAAAACTATGCCGGATGAAGAGACCGGCTGTGTAACATCAATGCTACTGGAACAGGAGTGGCAGGTAGTAGAGTCTCTGGTCGAGGTGACAACCAGGAGATATCACAAAAAGTAGGTTAGTGGACATAGTACGTGGGAATGCATAAGTCCAGTGTGGATATATTGTAAAAGGACAAGGAGAGCCAATTCGTAATTGGTCAGGAACCTTTGGGTAATTGAACTTTTTTTAAAGACAGTGGTCCCCAGACAAAAAATAGTTGAAAGACAATAAATATAGACCCAATCAGTTCTATGCCGTAGAAATCTGTCCAGCCGGACAGATAATTAATATGCAATCAATTCAATATTTACATAGAGTAAACAAGAAGCATTTTTAAGTGGGACACAAGGGTATCCAACTTTAGCAAGAAAAACTTACAACACCATCAACACCACATTCAAGACCGGCACCTTTCCTGACAACTGGAAACGCACAGAAGCTAGACCCCTGCTCAAGAAGCCCTCAGCAGACCCCACCGACTTCAAGAACTACAGACCCATCTCCCTCCTCATCTTCGTGGCCAAAGTCACAGAGAAAACCGTCAATGCACAACTAACCAAATTCATCAAAGAAAACTCCATCCTCGACCCCTCCCAATCCGGATTCCGCAGCAACCACAGCACCGAAACCGCCCTACTCGTCGCCACAGATGACATCCGCACCCTCCTCGACCAAGGACACACCACAGCCATGATCCTACTCGATCTCTCTGCAGCTTTCGACACCATCTCCCACCGCACACTCACCTCCAGACTCCACAATGCCGGCATACAAGGAACCGTCCTCAACTGGATCCGCACGTTCCTCACCGGCAGAACCCAAAGAATCAGGCTACCACCCTTCCTCTCCGAACCCACGGAAATCAACTGCAGAGTGCCCCAAGGATCATCGCTCAGCCCCGCGCTCTTCAACATCTACATGGCCCCCCTCTCCGCCATTGTCAGACAGCACGGAATCAGCATAGTATCCTATGCCGACGACACCCAGCTCATCCTCTCCCTTACCAATGACCCAATCACCACCAGACTCAACTTCCAGGAAGGAATGAAGGACATTGCATCCTGGATGAGCAGAAACTGCCTGAAGCTCATCTCGGAGAAGACAGAAGTCATCATCCTCGGACCCTCCCCCTCGGCATGGGAAAACACCTGGTGGTCTACTGCCCTCTGCAGCCCACCCACACCCATGAACCACGCCCGAAACCTCAGCATTGTGCTCGACACCTACCTCTCCATGACCCGACAGGTCAACGCCGTCGCCTCCAGCTGCTTTAACACCCTCCGAATCCTCGAAACACCTTGTTATGTTAATTATATTTATAGAGCACACGTTATCGGGGATGTCCTGGCGCTGACAGTGACCTTCAAGTGGTACCCCCACGAATCAAGGAAGGCCGTCACCCATGCGCTCATCAGACTGGACTACGGAAACGCCCTCTACGCCGGGCTCAACACGTCTCTGATCTGCAAGCTCCAGACCATACATAACACCGCAGTCGGACTCATCCTCGACATTCCTCGACATGAGCGCACCACCCAACACCTACGGAACCTCCACTGGATCCCCGTTGACAAGAGAGTCACCTTCATGCCTACAAATGCATCCACAACTCTGCACCCCAATACCTCAACGAGAGAATCTCCCTCCACGTACCCAAGAGAAACCTCCGATCCGCCGACCTCGTCGAAATCCCGGGCATCCGCAGAGTCAGAACAGGTGGAAGAACCTTCTCCTACATTGCAGTCAAGAACTGGAACGAGCTCCCGCTCAAAATCAGGCGCGCCCCCTCTCTGAACATCTTCAGAAGATGCTCAAGACCTGGCTCTTCGACTGAACGGAGCTGCTTAACCCCCCCTCCCAGCACCTTGAGACCCTCACGGGTGAATAGTTTACAATTTATTTATTTACAATGCATTTAATAAGATCCCCTCAGCATAATCCTGCCTTTGACATCTGCGCCGCCTCCCTTTTAAACCGGAGCCCTATAGAATATATATATATTGAACCCTGGTCCAGGACCGATCTCAGCTTCCGGGTCTTTGTACAATCTGTGAACAGGTTTTTTAGTGTTCAGAAATCTGGCGCTCTACTTCTCACGGTAAGGTTTCAGAGTGTCGTAGCTTCAAGTTAGGTGCTTCTTGGCAGAGGAAAACCTTAACCTCTGTAAGAGAAGAGGATCAGGGACCTCCCTCTTAATGCAATTGTATAGGAATCCAGAGCACACTATGCGTATCAAATTGAATTTCAATCTTCAAATGGTCATACATATGGGATAGATCAGACCAAACATAAGTTTTCAAAAGTTTTATTGCTCAACAGTGTTCTCTTCTCAGAATCACTGTGCCTGTCACTCTAGCCTACACGTGTTTCATCACAGCATGTGGCTGTGAATCTTCAGGGCTAAAAAGGATGTATAAAGAAACAAACGATAATAAAAGAAAATTATAAACAAAATGAAAATGAAAACCATACAAACAGTATGTGTGGAGGGAAGGGACACCAGTGACGTGGATACCAAAAAAAAGGAGGGTAGGAGAAAGACAAATAGTGACTTTTGAAATGTTTGTTCACATACGGGTTCTTATATTTGTGTGTTCTCAACTATATAACTGTGCAATAGATTGTGTAAAGTGACATCCGGCGTGTATACGGTTGGGGGATCCTCTAGTCAGTGAACATTAGTTCCAATCCTAACTAATCAAACAAATTGTGTTGTGAGGTGACTTGTCATTCTTAAGTGTTTCACTTTAAGTGGTCTAGAATTCAAAAACGTAATATCATCTTGCCTGAGAATCAAAGTTTAAATAACCACTTATACTGCATTTCGGCATTATATTAAATAAGCATAGACAAGGATGGCCCACGGGGAAATGTAGAAAATTAGTCATATAACATGAAAAGAACATCTTCCATTACTTCATTCATTAATAGACCATAATCTCTAATTATCATTGCATTGTCGTTTTCACTATGTAAATTACATTTATACTCTTTGAAATTAATATCGTATGTTTACTCATTCCTACATCATTTGTTTGAAAAATCCAATATCATAAATGATAACTCGCACAGTCACTAAGCAAGTGTTGTTTTGAAGCCCGGATTTACAACATTATTCTTTGTATATTTCCCCTAACTAATTAGTACAAATTATCGTTTGATTCAAAGCATACGAACAGTCAAAGCCGTGTCACCTATTTCTATCAATATGGGTAACTATAATTAAAAGGTTTGTTCATTACAATCTATGCACAGACTTTAAAAAAAAGGAACGGGCTACAATCAGGCAGCTGCAAAAGAAAGCGAGGAAAAGGGGAGGTGGGGGGAAGGGTATTGTTTACCTGATCTTAATGATCGAGGCGCGTTGTCTGGAAGTAAAAATAAATAAACCGCAATCAGAAAAAGGAAACGGTGATTGTTGGTACACTGAAAACGTTTAACAGACATGAGAGTATTTCCTGAAGCACTCTAAAATAGACTCACCGGGTGACCGGTGATAATTCCGACCCGGTCCTTATCGGGTAGTTTCTGTAGAAACGAGAGCGGTACCGATGGTGTTCGGTTGCCGTTAGTCAAAAAGGGGAAGCGTGTAGTGTTACACAGCATCAATAATTTAGGGCTGGAATTCAAACAAAAAGAGTATGTTCCAAGGTGGTTTACATAATTTAACTAGGCGTATGATGAGAGGCAGTGATCTCCGCGGAGATCGTTAAAAATCTTACCCGTTTGTTGCCCGTGGTTTGAGCTTGGTGCAGCTTCAGTTTCCAAGTACGGGAACAAACAAACCGCGGATCCCGCCCATTTTTAAAGGGCAGTTTCCAAAAGGACTAGAGTGCTCAGTTTGTGGAGTTGCTGGCAAGAAATAGAAGAGTTACTGCCATTACACACATGGCTCTTTTCTTGAGCGGAATCATATTGACAGCTCAAGAGAACGGAAAGTAGAAGAGGAAATATAAGTTATAATATAAAACGGGTCAGCACAATGAAAATTAATCAAAACTAATAAAATATAAAGGGCGGGGGGAGGGGGGTTTACATGATGGGGATTTTTTTGGGGAAAATAATTTTTTACATGGTTTGAGGTCCAGAATAATCGCATTTGTGTCAGATGCATCAGGGAATGGTTTAGCGTATAGTTCGAGCGCTTAAACTCCTGAAAGAAAGCGGTATTAAAGTAGTTTCTAATTTCTCAAAAATGGTTTCATGATTAGAGGTGTCCCCAAACTCGCCAAGATTTGTGTTTTAAGGCTAAATCGAATGGTCATATAAAATTTTTATAATTTATTTTGCAGCTGGCTAAGGTTATAATCAATTGGTGAGAGTGACCCCTATAGGGTGTTGGACTACCCTTGAAGTCCAACATGATAATTTGAAAGTAATTCAACTTGGTGTGGATGAACATTGGCAGAAAATTGAAAAACAACTCCCAGATGGGAGGAAAAGAAAACAGAACCGTCAAAATCTGGGATAATTATTAGCGATGGAAGCCCCTTTGGTAAGATATATTGGCATCATTAACAAGGTCATTACTTCTACATTGCTTTACATATTCATCATCAACTTCCAGTTATACATGTCCTTGTAGACTGAAAATTAAACTGAATTCAGTTCAAAAATAATAACATAGTATTTCTCATTGAAATTTCAGCTGAGCAATTTCTTTATATACAATATAGATACTTCATGTCTGATAAGGGATCATCCTATTAATCAGAACCCAAGAAGAAATGCAGTTCGTCATCCGTATTTTGGCCTCTGTTTGTTGTATCTAGACGCATGATCCATAGTGCTTCTTGCCTTCTAAGGCGCAGTTCCCTGTTCCCACCTCTTACTGAAGGTTGTACCACATCAATGCCATAGAAGGTAAAAGATTTGATCTCTCCTTGTAAAGGACACGAGGCCATATGTATAGCCATGGGGTATCTTGGGTCCTTGGTGGCATATGCTCTTGCGTGTTCTCTGATGCGTTCTTTGAGTGCCCTAATCGAGCTTCCCACATATCTGCTTTTGCAGGCACATTCAATGATGTACACCGTAAACTTAGTATCACAGTTAATGTTTGTGTTGATTGTATATTGTTTCGATCTGTGATCTCGGAATGTCTTGGTTCCATGGTTAGCCCATCTGCACATTGAGCACATGCCGCATTTGAAGAAACCTTTAGATTTTTGAGTCAGCCAATCACAAGTCCTTGTAACTTTGGGCACAGTTGGGCTTAGTCTGTTCTTAAGATTCCTCCCTCTGCGAAAGGTTATTTGAGGATGATTTCCTATAACATCAGTTAATGTTCTGTCTGCACTAAGGATCCCCCAATGTTTTTGGAAAC
Source organism: Lissotriton helveticus (assembly GCF_964261635.1). Classification (NCBI taxonomy): domain Eukaryota; kingdom Metazoa; phylum Chordata; class Amphibia; order Caudata; family Salamandridae; genus Lissotriton; species Lissotriton helveticus. The sequence continues at coordinate 854,980,857 of NC_136071.1, read as the reverse complement.
TTTTTCGTACTACAGGACTCAATTCATTGAAGTCTGTGACGAGTCTCACCGGTTGCTGACTGTTGTTCGTTCTTGGGCGTCTGGCTGCTAATGTTGATTCCCTGCTTGTTTTTTTGATCTTTTTGTCAGCTTTAGAAATGATTTGAGGATTATAACCTCTATTCGAAAACCTGGACTGCATATCTTGTAAACAAATTTCAAATTCCTTTTCTTCGCTACAATTCCGTCTTGCTCGTATGAATTCTCCATAAGGGATTCCGTTTATCTGATGACTAGGATGACAACTGTTGCTATGAAGTATTGAGTTACATGCTGTTTCTTTGCGGAATAATCTACTATGTAGAATACCATCCTTAATGTATAGTTCTAAGTCTAGAAAGGACACCTTAGAAGTGCTGATATGTGTGGTGAATCGCATGTTCATCTCATTGTCATTCAAATATAAGCAGAATTCCTCAAGTGTGGTTTCTGATCCTGACCATATTAAGAGGCAATCGTCTATGTAGCGACCCCAGTACAATATATTGTCAATCCATTTACTGCCCTTAATGCTCCAGATCATATCAGCTTCAAGAGCTCCCATATAGATGTTAGCAAAAGATGGGGAAAACCTTGAGCCCATGGCTACTCCCCTAGTTTGTCTGTACCATTTTTTATCAAATACAAAGAAATTTTGATTTAAAATGATGTCCATCATTGTTATCAGCATTTTGGTGTGTTCAAGCAGTGTGATTGGTCTAGTGTTTAATGCTTTAGTAACAGCTCTTAATCCTAGGTCTGGTTCAATGGAGGTATAAAGCGAGACCACATCAAGGGTCGCCAGTATCAATCCAGGTTGCCATGTGATGTCTGTTAAAATACTCAAGATATGTTTGGCATCCTGTATATAGGATGGCAAATTTTTCACCAGTGGATTCAGGAATTTGTCCACGTATTGGGAAAGTCTTTCTGTCGGACCCCCAATCCCCGATACAATTGGTCTCCCAGGGGGAAAAGAAGCGGTTTTATGGACTTTCGGCAGGGTATAAAGCCACGGATAAGATGGACGTGTGACTTTTAGGAACATGTATTCCGCATCATTTATCAAACCTGCCTCCTTCCAATCTCTCAGATGGTTGTTGATTAGTATTGTTACAGGACCCATGGGATTACTGGGAATAGCTTCATAACAAGAATTGTCAGAAAGTTGAGAGAAAATTTCTGTATTGTAGTCTATTCTATTCATGACCACTACGTTCCCTCCTTTATCCGCTTCCGGGTCTGCTGCCTCTAACCCCTATAGGAGAAGTGTGGCTCAGGGGTTAGAGGCAGCAGACCCGGAAGCTGAGATCGGTCCTGGACCAGGGTTCAATTCCCCGCCTCGGTGGGTCTTGGGCTAAAAATTCCACGGACTCGATAATTCTCGCCCCGGTGCCTCCTCGACCCACGGGTTCACACTCTGCGACTCTGGGCAATAGCTTGCTTAATCTCCACAACGGCCCCTCGCGGCGGGATGCCTGACTTTCACCTTGTGGATACCCTGCTATCTCACAGGGGAATACCAGGAAGGGTTCCCTAAGCAAGCGCCGGGAAACCCACTGCGGGTAGCTGTGCGCTATATAAGCTCAACTACATTTACATTTACATTTACAATTCCCCCGATTGATTGATTGCAGTGCATTTTCAGTCAACAGTAACTTTTCTCTCGCTGGTAACCTAGCAAAGTAAATTTTGCGGTAGTTTCTCATTTTGAAAAGAGTGGTATCTTCCACTTGCCCGGAAATTACGAATTACCACCAGCTGTATCATCTGCCTTGTGATATGCCCTGAGATGGTTTGGTAATAGTAAATGTGATCATAACCACACGAAGTTGATGTCAAATAATAACGCAGAGGTCCTTTATTTATTTATTTTTTATAATGTATGCTTCAGCTGTAGCATCAGTACCTACTCCTTCAAATGCTTCATTCCGCAAAGCAGCAACATGAATAAAATCTCTCCATTTTGCACTCACCAGCCTGGCCCCTCACCCACACCGGGGCAATGCACATTGTTTTGATGCTTTTCTACAAACGCTCTATAGGGCTCCGGTTTAAAAGGGAGGCGGCGCAGATGTAAAAGGCAGGATTATGCTGAGGGGATCTTATTAAATGCATAAAGGCGGCCCCAGACAAACCTTTCAATTCACGCTCCCGCCCCCTTTTATTAACGTTCGGTACAGTAAGGGAGGTGTAAAGGGCACGTTTACAGTAAGGCCTGTGCCCATTACACGGATCCGAGTGGTAGCAGTTAATTATCTGCAGGTTTTACTGGCGCTCTCGTTGCCGTTTCATAACGGAGGCTGCACAGGTAATAGGCCAGGCCCAGACTGCATGAAAGGCGGCAGCAGGCCTGCTCGCGGGGGCTGGGCAGGGCATGTGCGTGATTACCGCGGGCAGACGACAATAAACCGCGCTTACACTTCTAATAGGAGTCCAGGCTCGGTAATTAGCAAGAGGTTCCTTGGGGTTCCTCCATACCCCCGAAGCACACAGACAACTGACGGCGGGGACCCTCTGGGTGGAGAGACATGCGTCTGGTAGGCAGAGAACAGCAGGACCAGAGTTCAGTTGTTTACCCCGCTTTATGGGTCTGTTGAGACTAAGCAAAAGGAGAGAAGAGACGGAAAAGTCGTCGGGCCGGTTTATTTTATTTTACGGAGAAGCATGAACTTTTAAACTAAGATGTTACGCAATCTATACGTGAGCAGGGTCGGGCTGGGACAGAAAGGCCTCGGCACCAAAATGAAAGTGGCCCTCATTAGCGAATCAGATAGCTAAGAAAGTGGCTGACATTTGGGAATTGTAACAGTTTTGATCGTGTAAAGACACATTGCAGGTCAACGTTTTGTAAGATATGCGAGGGAGGCTGCATGTATTTGACCTTGCTGCAGGAAATATTTGTTTTAATATCAGGAAAATCAACAGTATAAAACGGCGCCGCAGACCGTAAAGCAGGATCAGGAACAGCCAAAATGCCGGCCCACGCGCTGACCTTTCAGCCCGGTCCGCGGGGCCCTGCCGGATTGCCTTATAGACCAATCTAACCCTGCACATGAGGTCTGTTGGTTGCATTTTTGGGTATATAACGGTTTATTTTCGGTGGATTTTGATTGTGGATTTATAGAGGGAGAGATTAAAAGTATTCAAAATGGTAGGTAACGAGTTAAATTCTTTTCTTTTTTATTTAACGGACAATTATTCACTATTTTATCAACTAATAATACCAGATTTCAAAAAGTGAAATTAAAAAAGCACATCTAATATGAGGCCCTTGCCGTGAAAGTGCACCCCACGGTCTTGCGTTACATATAAATGTTTAAAAAATCGACACCAGCTTTATATAAACCACATAGGCTATCTTCACCTCCTGTTTTTTATGTGACAAATATAACCACACTAGGATAATAGCGCCACCATATTCTATTGGTGGTTTTAAATGAAAAAAAATAATCACCAGATACTGATTATTTGTTCAAAGAGTTATCTGTCCTAGATTTTATAGCTACCCTAGAACATCAATAATGATCTAACAATTATAAAGTGTGGCAATAAATACATTTTAGGCATGCAATGAATGCATTTGGAAAAATAAAATGTATTTAAATGATTTGTAACGTAATTAACGCATTGTGTAGTTTTATTCGTGTGTGTGTACATGCAAACACACACAAATATTCACAATACAGGTCAAAACACATTGAATCCATGATTTATATAGGGCATCAAAGGAAACTATGTTTCAAATGGATATTGGTCGTAAACCCCTCATCGCCTGTTCCTTTATAAATGTTCACAGAAACAGATGCACTTTCAAGCTGTTCCTGGGGAGTTCAATTGTGAGTGAGTACTTGTATGTGTGTGGTTTATATGTGCATTTGCTGCTTGCATGCATATGTGCCTGTCTGTGTATGAATTTGTGTTCGTATGTACACTCTTACATGTGTGCTTGTGTTTTTGGTACTCGTAAGTTTGTGAGTTTGTGCGAATGTGCTTATGTCTGCGTGTATATCTTTACATGAGTAAGTACTGTGTGCATATATTTAGGTGTCTCCCCGTATGTTGCATGTTTTAAGTTACTGTGTGCGCCCGCATGTGAGGGACTTTGGAAATATTTGTGTGTGTGTGGTTGTGCATGTGTGTGCCACATTTGTATGTATTTGTGGGCTGCTATCTATATTTGGGTGGTTGCATGTGTGTATTCCTATGTTTCTCTCAACAAATTTTTGTTTGTTACCTATGTGTCTTGTGAAGTATGTGATGTTTATGTGTTTGTATATGTATGTGTGTCAGAGGGTGAGCATTAATAGTGATTATTTTTTGATTCTGCTTAAAAATACAAATGAAATGTCCGCATCTGCTCCAAATTTTAAAAACTTCCTATCGCGGAAGGTTCTGGTTAATAGACAAATTGTGTGTTTTTTAACAGTTTTACTGTGGTTCTTCTTCTCCATCCCAGTTACATTTGTCCTGAAAGCCTAAAGGATATGGAGACAAACACCGGCACGTACTATAATGTATGTTACATAACAGTAAGCACTTCAAGGCACTTTATGCAAAATATCATAGTACAAAATATTGTATTTCAAACTAATCATTAACCCAACAATATACACTCATCTGAACGTATGCACTACATTGCAGTATTGCAAAGGCACACTCTGGTTTGATGCAAAATCTTTTCACTCAGGCTCGCAGGCTTTTTTTGTGTCACTCCACATGTGCAGGTACGCCATGTTGTAAGACAGGACGTGCAGCAGACCTGACTGATGCAATAGATAGACACAGGAGAGCTGAGCAGAATGGTAATATTGAGATGATCTAACTAACATTTTAGAGTGGACAAAGATATTAATAATAACCATCAACTTCAAAGTGTATTAAACTGAAAACTAGAAGGGTGGCAGGCTTACTTTCATTTAAAAATTGTTTGAAAATAGCAGCTGACTTTAAATACCTGGGTCGTGTGTTAGCTTGTGAGCTATTGGTAGCTCTTAAGTTAACTGTAAGTAGCTCTCCTGTGTCAAACTAATATATTTATGTCAAAATTTAAAAGTGTGTAGGGCAGAAGAAAATGTGTATATTTTCAGAACTCATATGGTGATGTTGGGTGACAAATTGGTAAATTTCCAAAGGTATATTTAAAGCTGATATTTGTAAATGTAAATGTATTGCGACTTATATAGCGCACGTATCACCCGAAGGTATCAAGGCGCTTGCTTAGGGAACCCGTCCTGGTATTCCCCTGTGAGATACCCCGGCAGGGTATCCACAAGGTGAAAGCCAGGCATCCCGCCGCGAGGGGCCGTAGTGGAGATTAAGCAAGCTATTGCCCAGAGTCGCAGAGTGTGACCCCGTGAGTCGAGTAGGCACCGGAGCGAGAATTGTCGAGTTCGTGGAATTTTGAGCCCGAGACCCGCCGAGGCGGGGAATCGAACCCTGGTCCACGGCTGATCTCAGCTTCCGGGTCTGCCGCCTCTAACCACTGAGCCACGCTTCATATTTGAGTGATAAATCATGCAGCGCTGGGTGTGCGCATTACTAACATTATTTCATTGGTGCCAGGGGGTGTTGCAGCTCTAGCTATTTTGTATTACCCATAATGTACTAGGGTGAATACTTCTTGTAATCTTATATTTGCTAACCACTAATGTAACCTTGTCCGATGTTGTCACAATTACAACACTAGTATTGGTAGCTCAGGATGATTTTCACTGAATATAAGGATCTTTTATTACAGAAAAAGTTGGAGACCCCTGGTTTGGATATATCAGTCACTTAAAATAATAATCTAACTATATTTATATACATATATATACCCTCACACCTCTGTATATATTAAAACAAAAGACCACAACAATTTTACAAAGGATAAAATCCCAAAAGTACTAAACAACATCACTTAGAGCAAAGCCACTGAGTACTTCTTAATAATGCATCGTGTTGTGCTGAGGTGGTGATTTAAGGTACAGTTAATTTTTTTTTAGTAGTATTTTTAGGAAATGTAAACCTGATGTATTTCAATATGTGTCACGCTTTAATTTGCATTTCAGTTTTCATCCATTGTTACTCAAGTCCACTTGCAAGTGTAGGTTATTTATTCTACTAATATTTTTTTTTAAATGGAGAGGAAGAAGTAACAGCATTAAATTCACTTTGTTGCGCTCTAGAGAGAATCTTGTTTTTAAATGTGCTTGTAGAACTACACGTTCTGCACCAGAAATCCTTGACCGTTTTTCACGAAAATTCAAATTTAACTGCCAAAATCGGAGACAAAACATTATTTCACAAATCGCAGCATTTTCACTAATTTGAAATTCACACGCTGCAGGAATGATTTCATACCAAAGACGCATTTCCCATAAGAATTACATAGTTTCAGTGTCTTGTGAATTTAAACCTATAGGGAGAGCAAAATTAGGCCAAGTTTTTATCAACCTGTTAACTAGTCTCTAAGCATGACACTACACTAAACACTCAAGCCAGAGGCCCGGCTTAATGACTGCCCTTTGTCCAATCACATTCTCCACAAAGATAACCAAAAGCCAAAAATCCTACCAGCACCCAGCCAGCCATTTGGTACTTGAACACTGCAAAGAGTAGAAGAAAACAAACCCATCACCTGAGGACAGAAGATGCTTTATAAACAGCTGAAATTGTCTCCACTAAAACCCTGTCAGTAATACATGCAAATAAAATGTTCTATTCTTTTTATCACAGAGAAACGAATAGTACAGTACAGTATTCAACTTAATGTGCTTGATAAATATTTTTTCAGGTTGAAAAAAAATGTTCATTAGTCGTCTACTAAACCAAGTTAAAAAAAGAAGGTAAACCAATGCACACACAATACATAATGGGTAAAAGTGTCACATGGTCCGCTGTTGCCATCAAGGGTTTCTTATAACATCATAAAACTACGTGGCCTAAAGCAGAGTGTTTTTTAATTGTCACCTGACACCAAAATGATAATATTGGATCATACTACGCTGGTTACCCCTTAAGTATTTCAGATATAACATGTTTATTTTGTGGCAGTTAGCATGTATGTAAAAGTAATCTATTTAAAGAAGGGAAATGTCTATTGAAAACAGTATGTGCTTATTTATGCATGTGCTATTTTACATCTTATTTAAATTCTATAATGTATTATATTTATTATGCTCCTCTTCACTATACTATACATGATCGGTCTTCCCGTAAACTTGAACGTAACAATTTTCCTCTATTGTATTGTAAGCAGGATATTTGTTATCCCCCTCGGGTTACAATATGTATGATAAGTTTTACCCTACACCTGATCATAACACCCATTTTAAGAGATATTATATGTATATATTTAAGGAAATTTCAAAGCACTACCTTACACTGTATGAAATAACGAATCGATGTATAGTAATTGATTTTATGGGTATATAAAATAAAAAATTTAATTTAAAAAAAAGAAAACAGTATGTGAAGTAACAGACCGCACAGTTTAGTTTTCGGCAGAAAAAAGACCAGAAAAGTCTCAATCATGTAGGTACGTTTATGGAGGTTTAGAAGAAAAAAAAAGCCCTTTGCTTTTTAAAAAACACATTGTGGCTGTAGAAGGGAGGGATTGCTGAAGTGATTCTCTGTAGTGTGCAACTAATATTGGAATTAAAATATTCAAGTTTTGATTACATTAAAGTACTGGCAGTTCATTAAACAATGGACGAAGGACAAATTGTCATTGTGAATATATCTCTTTGCATTAATCTGTAAACTGTTTATCATAATTCCTGGGTCCCCTTGAAATATAGGCTTTTATAACTTTGCAGATCATACAATAAAAGCACCTAAACTGGTAAGACATCTGATGTACTAAAGTAAAATGCTAGGCACGTTTTAAAGAAATACGTTTCCTTAATTTTGAACAGACTTTATTATAGTTTCACATACTTGTTGCTTGATTCACAAACCAAATATTTTCAAGACTTAGCTTGTGCATGGGCTCTTAGAGCCAAACCAGGCTCCTGGTTCGGCTCTCCATGTTAATATGTTGGTAGGCACACTATCTCACTATATACGTGTTAGATATATATATATATATATGTGTGACAAAGATCGTAAGATCGAAGCGCGTCAGTTTTGTTTCTTGAATAAAAAGAATACCCAAAATCTTGCCGTGTTGGTGTGGCTGTTTCCTCCAGGAGTAGCAGGCGGGAGGATTTCATTTGGAATATATATATGAGTGGAATATATATATATATATATATATATATATATATATATATATATATATATATATATATATATATATATATATATGTGTATGTATATATATATATATATATATATATATATATATATATATATATATATGTGTATATATATATATATAATGTATGTACCGCTCCTGGTATCACACAATGCTTGTTCCACAAGAACCAGAACCGGGCCCAAATAGTGCTCAATGCGGTATTTATTAGGCGTTTCAAAGTATAAACTTCTTGCACCCGTGAGGAAGTCGTTTATACTTCGAAACGCGTAGGGTTTGTTTTTCGTGTGCCTAATAAATACCGCATTGCACACTATTTGGGGCCCGGTTGTGGTTCTTGTGGAACGAGCATTGTGTGATACCAGGAGCGGTACATTTTGAGGGGGTGGCGATCCCGCCAGGAGCCCGCCGCAACGAGAGGCTTAAGCACGCCAAGTCGGGTGTGTTTAATATGTGTAAATATGTGTGTATATATATATATATATATATATATATATATATATATATATATATATATATATAGAGAGAGAGAGAGAGAGCGAGAGAGAGCGAGAGAGAGAGAGAGAGATATGTATAAAATATATATATATATATATATACACACACACACACACATATATGTATAAAGTGAAACTGTTCCCCTCTATCAACAATAGTAATAAATAGCATCATATTACACTATGCACATCTTCATATATAATTTATGCCATGCCATTTTTTCTTATATACTTATTTTGAAAAATGTATTTAAACAAACCCGGAAAAAAAAGATGTACAATCTGTGCAGTAAGGTAAAATCCCTTTGAACAGGGCATTTGTCTGTTAGCAAGTTGTTTACCTGGGCAAAACGTTTGTTACCTGCAACCTGTGAGGTATTAAACTGCGTTTTTCCTCAGTAATTTCCGCTATACTGTGGTAATAACTTTGCGTTTGATCTTTGCATTGTGGTGATAACTGTGTTAATATTGGTTTAGTGGTATAGTTGTTTTGCGTACCAGGTTACTGGGTCATATTTATTTTCACTGAGTGGAGATAGATAGATAGGTAGATAGATAGGTAGATAGATAGAGATAGATAATGTGTAATTGTGTGCAATATGATCCTATATTGCAATAGACAAGTTCTGTGAGATGTGTACATACATATATGCATTTTATGAAACAAAGTTAAAGTACAATTGTGGTTACAAATTAAATCAAAATACCACTGAAATTCACAAGTTAAAGTTAGTTCTGTAATCCATAACACTCCTCATGCAATGCTTATGACCTCACAATATTTATACCCATCAGTAACGACACAAAAATAATGTCCTTAAATAACAACAAATGCTCAGATCAATAAATAACTCTATATTCATACTGGTTTCATTCATAATGTTGATATTAATGTGATAGGTAATCTGACCTGAAAAATAATTTATGTAATTTGTAATTGCATCTGTTACATCTAGGGTGTGGCTCAGGGAGGTTCATAAATTGGGCTCTGGATTTGTGAAAACTGCATTAAAAATCATGTTTTAAATATTAATTTTAATGCCAGGAGTTATTTTGGGACCACTTGCACACGACCTTGAAATCAGGGGGGGGAACTCACCCTGGCTCCTTATGCTCTCTGTTGCTATTTTTCCCAAAACTGTGCTCAGTACAACATGATGGGTAATGGCGGCATCAACAAATGTTTTCTGTGATGGTCAGCCAATCAGAGCACGGCAGATCCACAAATCCACATCTGAATGCATAAATCTGAAATGAACAACGGAAGAAAAAATGTCCTTATTCCCATAGCATACTTTTGTTTTTTAATTGGATTTGAACCGCCTCAGTGGAAAACAACTGAACTGATTTACAACAAAATACGAAAAGGCACTTTTTTACGTGAAATTCTACTTTTCTGATACGTTTAGTGAAATTCCGCTCAACCGTGTTTTCTTCAGAGAAAAGTAAATAATCTTATGGGAGTTCAAATTGTAAGTGTCGCTTTTTTCCCCTGCATCTTTATCTCCTACACTTGATGGAACTGAAAAAATTTTTACATGTTGAAAACAAATCAGATTGACTTTTTTTAACGTTTCAGGCACATGCCTAGAATGGTACAAACGTTTTTTAGAAAATAGGTGCCAACTTTATATTAAAAACAAAAAATGATTTTATAATTTAAACTTTGAGCTAACCATGACTACACTCTGGCTTTTGCCATTGAATAACATTTAGATGACACATAATGTGTAACTGGGTAATATTGTCCAGTATTTCATTTGCGTGATTCTGGTGTCATTATAAATCATGAGACCAAGAGATTTGTAAATGTAACCAGAACCCTGAGATGTCAATAAAGGACCATATTACACACTATCCATTGGTATTTTAGTTTTTTATATTACATATTTATTTTGAGGGAGTTAGCATGAAACAATCTCTTTTTTTCAAAATGTAGTTTACAGTGGGAATTGATTGGATTTAGTATGTTTATGATTTGTTTACCTTTCTTTAATAAATTGTTAGTAAAACAGTATGCAATAGTGAGGATCAGTGAATTTATGTGATTATGTGGCTGCAGAGTTTACTGCATTCTGCATGATTTGCTATGTTTCATTTGGCACATAAGTTGCAATATAATTTCCATAATTTGCAGTTTTCAACCAAAATGTTGTTTCTTGATAAAACGTTTGAAATTAAATCTTTCAGAGAATGTGCTATATAATTAACATTTGTGTTGCTGCATAATTTAGATAGCTTTGCCACAAATGGCGGTTCCCCATGCCTTTGTAATTCTAGTGGCCTTGACAATGGTACAGCGCTGCAGTGTGGTGTAGGGGCATATTTCACACTGACCCCCTATGTTTTTTCAATATTTCATGGTTCCTGTCGAACATGGGTTTTTATAACACTGCATTTTGTGCAATTAAAGGACCAAAATGTAGTGTGAAATGTTAATATATGTGTGTGTGTGTGTGTGTGTATATATATATATATCAGCATCCGCCCTCCAGCAGTGTGAAAGGAAAGAGCCACAAGCAGGGAATTACAGGTGAGGCTGTTTAATGGCAACTGGACAGCGTAGGTATAATGCATTTCGGATTGCTCCTTCTTCAGACACCTCTTGCTGCCGCGCCTCATGTCCGTGTTGCCGAAATTGAATGTCCGCAGCTTTTAAAGCGGTATGCTCACAAACGCCTCCCCAGCCATGTGATCATCCGCCCTGTTGCAGATGATAAAGAACTCCAACACCCAGAATGCTGTATGTCTGGGATGGCGTGATGTGGGAAACTGCAGTTATTTCTCATCGTTTGTAGGCGTTGTGGGGCTCGGCAAACTTGATGAGGTCGCTTTTTCAAGTCCTGGCCCCTCGAGTCCCTGCATAACGTTCCAACCCGCAGGACGCCGAATCGCTGGGTCATAGGTTGGCGAGATTGCACCAACACTCCCATGAAGTCACGGTCTGCATATCAGCAGTGTCCCTCGCGTGCCGGCGCTCAGTTGGTGGGCTGCCTGATAGCCCATACCTGGGCACGCTCCATTGCTCCACTTGCGCAGATATGTATCCTTCCGTGTTATGCTCCTTCTGTCCCTCCACGCCAGTGCAGAGGATCGCAACATCCGGCGGAATGTGCCGGCCAAATGTCCGAATCCAATCAAAAATAATGCGATCACTCGAAGGATTTGACTACAGCAGCTGTTTTAATTACAGTTACACGTTTCGCTCACACAGAGAGCTTTAGTGAGAAGTGTTAATATACATGTGTGTGTCTATATATATATATTACGTAAGCAAATATCCACGCAATATGATTGTAATACTTTAAATGGCCTCTGCGGCGTGACATCACTGTTTATGGATACGCGAGTTTAATAAAACAGTTTCCTGCCTAAATAAAGTTTGTTGAAGCAATGGTAAATAACACTACCTTGCCCACAATGCACCATGAGAGGTATTTAGGTGCACAGCACAGGTATATATAGTAAAAATTGAAAAGGGACAAATGTAAAATACTGCAGTGATCAGGAACTTCGGTTCAAAACGCGTAGGAGAAAGACACGATCTGAAATAAAAACATCTAACTAACCAAAAGGAGTTCCGCGACAATTATTTTTTGTGTAATAACATATATATATAACATGTGATCAAGCGCTCTGTGAAGCGCGAAACACGTTGTGATGACTGGGAACACCATAGCTGAATAAATCACCTTTTTGCACTAAAATTTGGGTTCGTATCCGTATCTGCAGCCTCGAGTAAGCCTGCGCCATACTGGATTATCTATATATATATCTATATATATATATTTTTTTTTTTTTTTTTTTTTTTTTTTTTATTATCACCCCAAAAGTCTAGTGAGAAATGTACCTTATGGCGAGTTCCTACGTCTAAAGAGAAATTGTTCTCTGGACCGTGATTACAGCCTCGCCATAAGGGAAGCACAAGAGAGGTTTGAGGATAGAGGGTACAACAAGGAACTCCTCAAACAAGCAAAAACTAAAGCCTCTGGGGTCAATAGGAGGGATCTCCTAACTCCGAAGGTGAAAGAGAAGGCACCCGACGAGGTGCGAATGATTACAGAATTCAGCACCAAATCGTCAGATGTGGTTAACATCTTCCAAAAACACTGGCACATACTAACTGCTGACAAAACGCTGAAAAACAGTCTGCCAAAGAGACCCCTGATAACTTACAGGAGGTGTCCTTCGTTGGCAGACCACCTGGTCCACAGCCATTTTAAATCATCGGTCCAACCCATCAAGGTGACAAACATAGTTGGTTTCTTTCCGTGTCTTAAATGTAAGGCTTGCAAATTCAGTAGCAAAGCACAGGAGTATCCCAATAGAACAGGGGAAAAAAGACCCAACATCAAAATCAAACAGTTGCTCAATTGTAACTCTGAGTATACTGTATATTGCCTAACCTGTCCCTGCAAGCTGCGATACATCGGCAGCACAATAAAACCAGCAAAACTAAGAATTCTTGAGCACATGCGGGCTATTACAAATAAAGATAAATCTTATCCCGTTGCCCGCCACTTTGCTGAGCACCATCAAAGTAAATGGGAAAAACTTAGTTTTTATTGCATGGATCAGGTACCCAAATTAGAACGAGGAGGGGACAGGGAAAAATCCCTTCGAGTACTAGAGTCAAAGTATATTATCAGTCTTAAAACCATGACTCCTTGGGGGCTAAATAACAATGAAGAACTTTGGGTCCACTTGTAAGTCCGGTACTTCAGGTATCAGTGAAAAACATCTACTTGCTTTGCCAATCTGTATATAGAGAAAAAGTGTTTTCAAACAGAAGCGAATTTGTCCTTACTAGAACTGTCTGTATTGCTTATTGAATTGCCCATTCAGGGCGTGATAAAGACACTGCTGCACTTTAATGAATGAGGAAAAAATCGAAAATGAAAGAAATATATCCTCTCAGTGCTACTAAACTCAATATAGCAAAAAGTTATTCTCGCTGGGTATATCATATACACAAAATGAATTCTTGTACATAGAATGGTTAATCCATATGTTTTTAATCACGCACTATGCACTTTTCACTGCACTCGCCACTTTCAAGCCGACAATGTGAATGCAATTTGCACGTTACAAGATGGCCACTGTAATTTTGCAGAGTTGTTGTCCTTCTTTTATGTTTATTAATGTGAATAGGACAATTGGCTTTATAAATGGCGACTTTAACCATACACTGTGTTACACTGACGAAGCCTGCGAAGGCGAAACGCGTCTGTAAGGGGTGAGGGGGGTTGGTGCTATTAAATTTTGAAACCGGATACCAGTGTGCCTGCCTTCTTATTTCTGCAACCCATAAGATTGGACACAGAAACGTGCGTTTATATATATATATATATATATATATAAATATAATGTAAGCAAATATTCACGCACTCAGGAAGCCAGGTAGATTCGATACCAAAGTTGATTTATTCCTGCATAAATCTAACGTATGGATTTATGAAGGAATAAATCAACTTTGGTATCGAATCTGCCTGGCTTCCTGAGTGCGTGGCTATTTGCTTACGTAGTCTGGATTGATTGCTGGTTTCTCCGCCAGTGTTACATGCCACCTCCCACAGGACCGGCTTCCCGGAAGGAGCGCTTTGTTATGGGATATATATATATATATATATATATATATATATATATATATATATATATACACATACACATACACACACACACACATATATATATATATATATACATACATACATACATACATACATATTGATGCATGGAGTGTGATATGCTGTTTATTACAACCGTTGAGTTGGGTGTGGGGACAAGCCATGATGCAAAGGAGCGTACGCCTCAAGTGGGCCGAGAGGCCCCTCCCTTAACAGAGGTAATAAATACCATAGCACACTCTGCGCCTTTGCATAAATGGTTTGAGCCATGGCATTTTTAATGTAGTTATTTCTAACAAAAAGTATTTCACCAAAACTAGGATCCAAGGGGTTAAATATGTGCACTAAGGTAAAATCACTTGAAGAGATTCTATGAGTATTAAGAGTGTATTCCCTGTGGAAAGTAACTGTTGCATGCAATCTGTAGGCAGTAAAAAGTGTGTTTCCCTGTCAATATACTCTGGAAATAAACTTGAATTGGAACTTTGCACTGTTTTAAGAAATGTGTGAATGTGTGTTTTTTTAGTACCGTTGCACTAAATACAAACTGTCACTGGGCCACATTTATTTTCACTCTCATGGCATAAGAGTGTGTCTGTTTGTGTGTGTAAACTTTTCAAAGAGGTACATAAGCACATGTATACATCTTATTATACTTACATATGGATCATATATCCTCAAACATACACATGCTATCACATCATATTTATTGTGGGACACCCCTTAGCTGTAGATATGATCAGGGCCGGCTTTAGTACTGGTGGCGCCGAGTGAGATATTTATTTCTGGCGCAGACACACCCAATGACCACCTCCTCGGATTCCCTCACTACCACCGGGCATAAATGCCCCTCATCTCTCCAATCAGAAGTTATTGCTAAACACAGTGCCTCCCCATGAGGCCAGCGCCCTGTGCGACTGCACTGCCCGAAAGCCGGCCCTGGGTATGATAAACAGAATTTCGTCGTGCGGCCCCACCTACTTGTGTGTGAAATTAATGTAACTGGTAATATGTCGGCGAACAAATGTATTGTATACTTGTGGATTGATAACTAAAAGAAAAGTATTATCTCATTGCCACACAATAATATATACACGTATAAGGCCGTGTGTGGTCATATGTACCAATACACCCACATACCTACAGATGAGGCGTATGGGGTTCCGCAAAGATGGCCTGTTGTTCTCTGTTCCTGCTTCCTGTTTAAGGTTCAATCCGGGTGGCTCGCGCTGTGCTTCGCTGCACGTGTTGATCCTTGACCCAGAGACGGCTCTAAAGCAGAGACTGGACGCATCTCTGTTTACGGCCTAGACGTCCTTGGCTGCTGCTGATTAAAGTGCAGTGCGAGGTGTGTGTGCACAGCTCGGCTGCCTTATTTAAACACGTCGAGGGCAATAAAAGGATTCCTCGTGCATGAGCAATACTCCGGAGAGATTGTGGTCCTGCGCAAAACAGTGTATTTTTTTTTACTGTCTTTTTCCCTACTTCCTTTTCACAGCCGCCTGCACAACTTCGGCGGGAGTTAAGTAAGCAAGTCCAAGGCCGCCCTAGAAATTCGCGGAAGTGAAGCTGCGCTCAAATCAATTAACTCTGAAGACCTCTAGCGGGAGCGTCCTGCCACTGCACCACGGTCTTCTCCTGCAAGGTGGAGGGTGGGCGGGGTGGCTTCCCCTGCCAGAGTGCTGCAAGATCCCTCTTCTCAGGGACATAACGTAGGCCCCTTCGGCCCCTGCGACACTGGCACCGCCCTCCTTCTAGGTGCCCCATTCACCCGAGCCCTTTTACTGTATTTGAGATACAGTGCCTCGTCTGGGGTAGTAAGCGCTATATAAATACAATATAGTAGTCTCAAGTGCCCTCTACCACATTCGTGGGGCGGGGGAGGCGATTTAAGTAATTCCACTGGTACGCTATCTTGGTCAGGTGAATGGGACTGACCTTCAGACACACACAGGAGGTGGGTGGGGCAGGGAGAGAAAATATGTCCCGGCACCAAAATAAAAAGGCCCTGCATTCGTCAATTAGCAAAAAAAAAAAAAAAAAAGTGGAACGTTTGCAGTAGTTTTGAACTTGTAAAGGCACGCTGTGTATGGGAGACACCGTGGATTTGACCTTGGTTGCAGGCAATGTTTGTTTTAATATCAGAGAAAGCAAATCAAAACCGGCTCGCCAGACCATTAAACAGACCTCCAAACAGCCCCAAAAAAAGCGCCCCACTCACTGATCCGTCAGACCCATCGGGCACTGCCGATGCCTTGTAGGCCAGTCCGACCTTGGGACTATTACCCGAAACTTCGCGCTTCAAGCTGCTGCAACCCCCAGACCACCAAGTGGGGGTCACCGGGCACTTCTGTGCCGGCCTCTAGCTCCGTTAACGTTACGTCATGGTGTTATTTTTGGTTTCCGGTTCAATTGGTGACGGCAAGAAAATAATAAACATAGAAACTGTGTATGGTGGTGACAGATCTCTTCTTTGCATACTTGTTTCATAAGAGGGGCTGCTGCTGCTATAGATGACATCATATGTATATATTATTTATTTTAGTATGTCTTTCATTACTTAAACATGTTTGCCAGATTAGTCACAAGAAATAATATCTCTACCGTTTCTTAAGGGTGGGCGGGGAGATACATACCTATTAAGGGTCAGTACAGTGAATGATGTCATCAATGGTTTCAAAACCGAATCAGACATCAATCATCAAAGGAACATTCTAGAATCCTTCTTGTTGGCGGCGTGTGTTGGTGATGCCGTGTTGGGCACAGAGAACATAGTTTTCTTTCACTGGAGGCCTCGTGAAAGGATCCATCTGGAAAATGATGTCAACATCCTCTACCAACCCAACCAGATAACATCAAAGGGGCGTGGTTTGAACCTGGTGTAAGTGATTTGGGGGAATGCCGATTAGGCTGATGGAAACATGCTTTACTTTTACTACATGGCTCCTATAGAGGGACGCTGAAGTGAGGATGTCGCGATATGTCCAATGTCTCAGCCAGGTGTCATTACTCAAAGGGGCATTCTGAACCCTGATTGATGCGACTTTGCGGAGGACGTCCGCCTGATAAACAATCGAGGGGCATCACACGAAGGGGGCCACGGATCGCCCATACTGCTGGTGCTTGCTGACTATGCAGTGTTAGGCAAAAGGAATGTGTTTTTGTCACCTGGTAAAATATCTGAAAAACTCCACCAGCCACAATCAACAAAGGGGTCTTCGGGTGTCCTTAGAGACGGAGCTACAGCGCTGGGTCGAGAGAACGACAACGTTTCTTTTCTTTGCACTGAAAGGCCCTTAACTGGCATCAAGGAAAAAGTCTCCCTGGGGCGGCATGGTGTTCGTCGAGGATGGAAATTGACGTGTTTATGTCACTGCACAACAGAACGAACATGTCCGAAGGCTTTTACAGCGAGATCTGCTCTGATTTGCATTCACGATACTGGATTGGTAGCTGGACTTCATAAGTGTAAACACTTTAAAAAGAAAAACCTGCAAATTTGACACACGTCAAACCCCATGGCAGACCTGCCTCGCTATGGTAAAGTGGTCACTGGCATTGCCGGCGTGTCATGTGACCCTAGTGCTAGGTTGGAAATGGCCACTCTGGGCCCAGCCTGAACTGTGAAATACAGCAACAATAAGGGTTCAGTGCCCTCCTCGGGCCTCGGTGTCACTGCACCTGCTGCACCAGTGATAGCTACGCCCCTGAAAGGAGTAAAGTTCCTAACTTTTGTTTTCTTTGGCAACCTCCCCTTTGAAGTTACAAACACATTCCAGTTTCCTCCGAGATGTGCACTTGCAATAGAAAAGGTGAGAGATTGAGATAAATAGACAAGGGTGAGACAGAGACAGAAAGATCACCTTCCCTCGTGGCCCCTTGGAGAGTGGGGCCCTTGGCAACTGGCCACTTGGCCATGCCGTCTCTGGTGACGGGCACACGAGTGCGCCGGTGGACTAATGTGTGCACTGCAGGGTGCGTGTTTGACCATTGCGGTTTCAGGTGCAAATCTAGCAGGCTTCAGTGGTGTTAAATCGAGGAGCTATAAATGGCTGCTGTTCTGCGGGAAGTAATCCCCGGAATAACCTGCTTTCCAACTACATATGGGAATAGCTTGTTCAGACTGGACGATGATTGACAGGTCTGTCCGCTTGCACTTGCCGATGATACGACATCCGCCACATATATCAGGGCGGGGGTGGGACTTCCGGATGCCTGCTAAAATGCTATGAGCGTTGGTCGTGTTCTCGTTGCTGCCAATGACCTAAATTGGATGTTGTCAGTAATCAGCATATGACGCTGTCACTCACCCGCCGGGCTCCTGTTTCCGCGGCCAGTCCCCATATAACTGACCTCTTGACCTGAGGGCGGCAGCGTGCCATCCCAGATGTGTGGGGCCGGCCTCTCTCTGGTCACAGGGGCACAGCAATCATTAGGGCAGGAGGTATTGTGGCACCGAGGCTCGGGGGGCATGAGGTGCGCCCACTACGCTCCAATTATCGTTGTTTTGCCCTCAATGGCGTAACATAAGCCCCAGCGGGGATGTGAGGATGGTAGCCCCAGGGGGCCACCCCAGCAAAAGTGATAAGTGGTGGGCCGGGCAGGGGGGGCTCCCTCTATGTACTTTTCAGCCGCAGTCCCCAAGTTTTGTTACGCCACTGTTTGCACTGCAGAATTAGCAGATGTGGGTCCATCCATCTTTCTTGCTTGCATTAGAGCCCATGTACTCCCCCCACCTTGTTACGTCATTGTCCGGTTGGGCAGACCCAAGGCTTCCCCAGTAGCTCTTCTTTCACAAGTGTAGGCTTTTTTCTGCGTGTCACTATGCTGTGAAAGGTGAGCCACCACCCCACAGTCTTGGCTCGTGTGCAGCGACCCCGTGCAGCCGTTTTGCGTCAGGGGTGTTTTGTCTGTGGTCACATTCAAGGTCAAGTTCAACTTTTTGGATTACACTTGGCTTCCGCCGTGGCAAGATATAGAACTCTTCTTTTATCCTCAGGGCAACGGCAATTCACCCGCGAAAAAGTGCAAGTACTTACCAGGCACGAAAGTGCGTCCCTTTCACAGAAACAGTTGACAATTTGCACGATTCATCTTTGCCTGCTTTTGAGGGGAAAATACACTCCGACGCCACCGCACTGAAGAGCTCGCACTCAGTTCGAGTGAGATTCACACTCAATTCTACAATATGCTCGCATGTGAACATTAGCTTCAAGGTGGTCACGTCATTTTGCTCGTCAAAATTAAATAGAATTCGTAGGGTACATCAACGAAGTTTTGTTATTTTTAAAAGATCACTAGATCGGCGTCACAAATACATTTTGTGTATAAAAGGACCCAATTTTTATTTCCCATCTGCTTTGAGTTTTTAATGCGGTCTATGCTCATCTTTAGTTTGCATTACACTTGATTATAGAAGGATTATAGCGCTTCAAGCCCATGAGCAGACCGAGTAGCGCTCCAATCCGCATGTTTACCATGGCAAATAATGCAGCACTTCCTTTTTGATGCGCATCGGATGCTGCATTATATACGTCTTCAGGTCAGCTTCGTATACGGGGACTCGCCCCAGTCTCTGACATATTTTAAAATTATAGGGAACATTGCCTTCCCATCGTCCCGCCACTCAGCGTATTTCACAGCCTAGAATTAAAACGTGAGGTGTAGTTTATGACCAAATGTCATTAGGTGTGCACTACCTCGTACTTACCCCCGTTGCAGAGTCTTGCTCTATAGTCCTGGTGACAAGGCAGTAATTTGAGAACAGACATCCTGTCGGTGCTTTGTGGTAGCAATAAAAACAATAATTAAATCACAATAAGGACCATTTATATTGCGTACATGTCAAACCGAACTGACGTATAGCGCTTAATATTACGCATCATTAACCAACGAAGTCGTTCTCAGTTATCGACCTCAGAAAAATGAAAGGGCGAGGCAGCGCCACTAGACTGCAGGTAATATGTTGCCTTTTCTTTCTGGCTTCGTGAGAGTCGACGTTGCCGGAAAAAAGTTAATTCGAACGCTTGAGAGACATTTTGGATGGGGTTGGGTCACAGATGATTATGGGGTGACGACGTTAAATTGGGTTAATGAAGTTATTAAGGGATGTCTGGGCCAGTGTCACATGATTTTAATTTAGGGGGCTCTGACAAAACATATGCTAGGGGGCCCCCTTTTCAGAACAACACTGAAATGTGTTATGCATTTCCTGCTGATTCAAGCTTCCGTAATCCCAATTTATGCTAATGTACATGTTAAACTTTACCCAAAAATCATTGAAATATGTCTTGCCGGCAACCAGAAAAATCCTTAAAATGGCACGGTGTAGTGAGAGATAGGATAATGGATACAGACAGGCAGAGTGGGGGTGGTTTAGACAGTGAGACAGACATAAAAGACAGAGGCCAAATACGCAGAATGTTCACTTTTCCAGGGAGTCCCTTGGAAGATGGGCGGACCTGGGAAACTGACTACTTTGTCCATGCCTTAAAACGTCTCTGGCTTTGGTAACACACAGCCAAGCATGTGCACAAAATCTTAACGGGCCAACACTACGGGTACTGCTACTTAAACATGAAAACAGACTCCAGTTTACGATGAACCCTCCAAAACAGGTTCTCAATAGCACCACGAAGCCATACACGCAATACAGCGCTATACACATATCGGCTAACATAATAGTTGGCATGCACTTCCCCTGAAGAATTCTTACAGTTCCCACTGTTCTTCAGCCTTGTCACTTCAGAAAAAGGCTGGTGAAGGCGGTACTTAAAACTCCAACGATTCTATATATATATATATATATATATATATATATATATTGTTTTTACAATGTATTTATTGGCGCTATGTTTCCCTGAGTGAACGAGGTATAGTAAGTAACGTAATTTTGGGGAGAGTATTAACGGTCCGGATCTTTCTGCAATAACTCATAGGTTCAGTGCATTTAAGAGAGGGCCGGGCAGGTGATTGTTAGAACTAGAAGCCAACATGTGCATAGCCGGTAGCCACTGTTAGGAACGGGCACCGAGTGTGCACGGGCTGGCAGCTCTTGTAAAGTCTGCGAGGGCGGCCTCCCGTTGTTGTGAGCAGTGATAATGAAATTCTGCGTAGCGTTTGATGTCTGGCTCTTGAAAGGGGGCTGTGTTTAAAACGTGCATGGGAAAGTATTTATTGCAGGACGTTTCATTCATTAGAAGAAGGCTTTGCGAGTTGCGTTTTAACAAAATAAAAGGTGGGTTGATTGAAACACGATCATGCTAAGACTTATTGCACAGCGGTCTACGTCATGCATACTGCATAGAGACACATAGGGTATACTGAGAGATTGGGTGACGAATGCAATGATGGTTTACATGCGATGGAGAGACAGAAGGACAGTAAATATGTTGATGTACACTCTACACCCACTGCACAGCCTGCGAGTGCCGCCTACTTTGCGCGAATACACAATAATTGATGTAATATAATCTCGGTTTATTCCGGTAACCTTCCTTGATCAAACCCACAGTATTTCATTGTACCAAAGCATGCCTGTCGCAGCAGCTACACGAGTACGAACGAGACAAGAATACAATGTTATGTGGCACGTTGGCTTCCACCTTCAAGTAAAACTGCGTGGCAGTACCCAGAGCCATTCTGTTCAAAGGCTGTGTCACGTAGCACAAGTTTATTTATTGAAATTTTATATAGCGTGAACTTTACCCGAATGTGCCAGAGCGCTTAACAAAAGGACCAGTTACATTACATAAAGACTTCATAGTACATGAGTTACATACAAGATGAAAAACAGAAAAACTCTAAATTCACATACGAATGGTAGCAAGAACAGAAGTCTACAGATACTAGGTGCTTAGATTTGCATACATACAAGTTGCAAATTCACTCTAGGAAAATATACAACGGGTGGTGGTTATTACAATGGCAAGTAGCTAAACAAACAGAGGCAAACTGTTGTTTGGGGTCCTGCAATGCAAACAGTGAAACGTACATATGTTCACTGGTAAACAGTGTTGCAAAACAGCTCTCACGAACAATTCACAGTGGAGGTCAATATATCCGCGCGCGCTTCATTTACCAGGAGCATCGGACACGTTGTAGAACTTTGTATCCAATCTAAAGAGTGGCAACACACCTACTAAGAGGTCTCGTTTTATGAGTGACATCTACCTGCCCGGGCATGTTAGCTGACTGTTTTCATGCATTCTGGGGCTTGCAGTTTCAGTTATAACCCACGTATTTGCACACAGACAGTGCTGTTGGACAAGACGCCAGAAGTGGTGAAAGGACATGTAACCACTAAAATAGCCCTCTAGCTACACCAATGCCAGCTCAGGTTCTCTGGCGTGTTTCGTTTAAAATTAACACAAATGCATGCCAGTGTTCTAAGTCCCCCTCGTCTTCTTGACTTTTCTAGAATGTGTTACGGACATTTTCATTTATTGTATAAAAATCATGTCAGAACACCGTCTTATCAACTATTACACCAGGCAGAGTTGTCTAAGCAAAGTTTACAGAATCTGTGGTATACTGAACCTGTTTGCTGCTTCATATCATTTTAAAATTAAAATCCTAACTTTAAATGACTAACTTGCTGCTTACTGAAAATGGCGTTTAGTTTGTCAGTGCTTCCTTCATACACGCGACGCCAAAGTTTACTCGAGGGTTTCCCTGACGTCACTCTCACGCGTTTACGTGATGGCGTCATTAGCTGGGAGACTGCAGCAGCCGAGCTGAGAAATTTAACGAACCAATAACCAAGAGGGTGTCCGGCTGTAGTGGGTTTTATGAGAACATGCATCCGGCAGGGCAGTGAGTGTGTGGAAGGTCCTCTCAGCAGGAGTCAGGGAAGCAAAAACAGCAACTCGGTTCAGGCACGCACGAGACATGCAGAGGGGAGAAATACCTGCTGGAGGCTAGGGCGCACTTCGGGATAAAAAGGGTCTCTGCAGGTACTTGAAGCTATAAAAGGGCAGCCTTGCAGATACCATTTACGCCAGTCTTCCTTTAGGAAGGGCACAGAAGTTTACAGCAAGACATGAAAAAGAACGGTTTCATTTCTCTTGCGGGTGATTTAAAGCAGTTCAGAATCTAGAGAGTTTAATTAACAGGGCCAGTCATGGGATTTGTGGGGCCCCAGGCATAATAGGAACATGCGAGGCCCCTATAATTTGCATTAGATTTACCCTTAAAGGACATCATAGGAAGTAATAGCAAATAGCCTTTAATTATATGGCACTGTTGAAGCCGCTTTGCATTGGATATCAGTAACACGGTTACAAATTGAATAATCAATCCTAATAAAATACGTACATATTTTTTAAATTCCTATTAAGTGGAAATACATTAAATGACTTAAACTTAGTTATTGTTTTATTGTTTTATTGAATGGTATGAATGAAAAAGATATGCTAACCTGACAGTAAGAGATGTCCAGAGGAGAGGTGGAGACTTTACTAATGTGGAGAAAGGACAGTTAAAAGTGTTTTTCCAAAAGATTGGTGTTACACTATACCTCAAGAGGGAGAGAGTTCCATTCTCGCACAACTGGAAAGGAGAAGGATCTGCCTCAAATGCCATCTAAATTTTAGGATTGCACAGGAGTTTGGTTGGGAAAGAGTATAAGATTCTGTAAATGAGCGTACGGAGTGCTGTAGAAAGCGAGAACCATTTTAGCTCAGTGCACAGTGACAAATGGATAGTGCCAAGCAAATAAAGAGTTCCAAACCAAAAACCCAGCAGAAAGGTGAGAAGAAATGAAATTGCGTTAGGGCAGGCTCAGATGAGGAGCTTAGCACTCTTCTGCAAGAGAGAGGTTATTTTCATAATCTAGTGAGAAGATAATTGACTGTACAACAGCCTCCCTGTAGTGAGAGGGGAACATTGGATGATTTTGTGTTGCTTATGGATGTAGTAAAAGCAAGTGGTTAAAACATTTTTAATCTGTTCTGAAAAAAGAGAAGATGCTGGAAAATAAATCCAAGATTTTTTTGCTGACTCCTCCAATGTGGGCAGTTGACCCAGCTCCACCAGCCACTAAAGAGAACACCATATGAAATGAGATCCTGTAGAAAAAAGGACCCTTGATTTGTCACTGTAAGGTTTTAATGAATTAGTCTTCATTCAGAAATCAACTGCTAGTATACAAGTCCAAACACATTCTTGGGTAGAGACTAGATTGCAGTTCAAGGAAATGATGTTTGGGTATCAATATGCACAAGATATCAACAAGAAACCAAAGAACTGTATGAGTAAGGCTAAGTGGAAATGAAAAAGATTAAAGAGTGCAGACCCAATAAATTCCACAAGTCAGAGGTTTAGTATGAAACAGAAATAGGCGGTGAGTGGATTGTATCAGATATCCCAAATAGGATGGAGGTATGCCACACCGGAGGAATACCTTAAATTCTAGGTTGTACTAGTTGATTTATAAGCACTAGTTGGGAAATAGCCTCAAATGTGGTACTAAGGTTTAGTAATTATAAGGCAGCTCTAACTTCATGATCAAGAGTCATCCAAAAAGCATCAGACACAACACAAGATGCTGCTTCAAACCTTGTCAAAGTGGTACAAAAGGGGGTGGTGATGGACGGAGCATCTGAACCAATCAAACACTCACACCCAGTCAACAGATCTGGGTTTAATCAATCACCGTTCTTTAGCCCACTCTGCCACCCCAGTTCAGACATGTCCATCATCCCCTTTTGTATCGCTTTGTTCGCCCTAAGTGTGGCAAGGTATGCTCAGACGTGAGTCCCTTGCTCACTTGGCCACTGGATTCAAGATAGCCTGGCTGATGAGGATTATGAATCCGAAACCGGTCCCAGGATGCTTGTTTCTGGTCCAGGGAAGACATGGCTTGGCAGTTCGGGCTGGACTGTTCCCATGAAGCACAGGGTCAGACTGATTTGCATATGGCCATGTCTAAACTGGGGTGGCTGAGTGGGCTAAAGCATGGTGATGGATTAAACCCAGATCAGTTTACTGGGGGTGAGTGTTTGATTTGCTCAAATGCTCCGTCCATCATCCCCTTTTGTATCGCTTCAAACCTTGTCAGACCCCAACCGGCTGATTGTGAATGAGCATATTACCTTTTATGAAAGATTATGGGGCCGATTCTGATCTTGCTCGGAAGGGCTCTGAACGCGATCCGGCCAGAAAAAGTAAGAGCCGTACGCGTGTTCTCCGCCCGACTCGTACAGCTGTACGAGCGAGCAAGTACGATGCGATAAACACAAAATCACAGTCCGAATCGTTTCTGGGTCCGAACCGCTCCTTTCGGCTCGTCCGTAAGCAAACCGTGTCGTGCAATGGAGGCGATTTCCGACTGGACCAGTACGATGCACCCATCGGACAGCCGGATCGAGCTGAAGTTTCCAGCTCGTAAAATGTACGGGAAGCTTCCTTTGGGGGTCTGCGTCAGACCCCCCGTCACCCGCAGTCTTACGAATCGGACACAGGGGGAGACCCAAGGGTCTCCCCAACACCGGCATGTACGGTGCGGATAGCACCAACACGTACCCACTGCAGGGGGCGCCATTGTGCGAGACGTACCCGTTCAGTCAATGTGAGCCCATGTACACGTCTTAGGGAACCTGCTCCCATTGACTTCTATGGGAGTCCGACCGAACCGAGTCCGCCAGCATGCGGCCGCATCGTACTCGCTCGGTCGTACTGCAGTAGTCCGGCTCGGTCGAAAAACACTCCGATTCCGGCTTGGTCGGAGAGCTTTCTGACCCAGATCGGAATCGGCCCCTTAGAAGTTGACTTCTTTTCTGCTAGGATTTTCAAGAAAGGGGCAACAACAAAGATGCTGATACATTTTGAGTCGGCTGAACATTTTTAAAGTATTTTTTTCCTCCCCTTCAGGCTTTTACTTTTATGCTTCAGCTTTCTCTTGCTGGTTCTGCTTATCTAACTTCCACCTCCCCCCTCCCATCTCCCTCCGCCCTACCTCTTACCATCTTTGAGGAGGTTCTTCTTTCATCCATCCACCTCTTACCATTACTTCTGCCTCCACTATGCTTATGTTCCCTTACTGGTTCTGTCTCTCATATATACACACATCTTATCCGTACACTCCCCTTCAACTCTCATCTCTCCCCCAGCCTCATAACTCCTTTCGTTGTTTTGCTTCATTTACATCCACCTCCCCACCCATCCTCCCAGAGCATCTTACTTTGTCTTGTTAATACCGACCCTCTTAAATCCACCGCCTCTCAAAGCCCTACTTATTTACTCATCTTTCCCTCTGACTCTTCCCTTCTGTATTCTATCTCTCTTACATCCATCTTTCCTGTGGCCCAGGTTTGTCCCGTTTCCTACTAGTTCTGTCTCCTAAATCCACAGAAGAGCTACTGGAAGAATATAAGCTTCCCTCAATAGCGACACTAGCATCCATGCCTAGATTCACACACAAATTTGTTTGAAAAAAGGGAGTGAAAAGCCTAACCTTGAGAAGGGACATTGATGAACCCTCCCGATATAAGCATAGCAGGTACATTATAGACACATTTTCTAGCTTAAGGAAAGCTTACTTTGATTTTAATGTACGAGCTCAGGACAAGACAGCATTTCTGAGATTCAGATTTTTACCTCCCCTTCAAGGCTTTTGATGGTTCATGAAAATTAAAGGGCTACACTGATAAGTCATGTGGGACATGCAAGTTAGCCGAAAAGTCCATTAAACATATAATGTGCCTATGCCCAGCCCTACTAGACGTGAAGAAAATATATTTAAAACCAATGCTTATTACTGCGGAAATGAGAACAATCCCAGAGGCTCTATTATTGTGTTTTAAAGGTGTTTCTCTAAAAGTGGTGGGTAACATTGTAAAGTTCTTTGAGGCAGGCGTTTAAGCTCTGGGAGAAAAATGCTTAACTTTGTGTTGAATTCTTAAAAAATGTGTTGATTTTTAATGGTGCTTTTTAATCAGTATTTTGTGATGTCTTTTATTTAAAGTATTTATTGTATATAGTTTTATGTAAACTTTAAACAATAAAGTATTCTCTCTCTCTCTATTTCTCTCTTCAACGCTTTACTAGTGGCGGCTCCTACACTATGGCGGTGGCACATTGCCCAACTGAGAAAGTCAAAAAGGTAAAAATAAAATGATAACTCATTATTATTATCATTTTAATTTTATGTTAATGTTTAGGTGATTTGTATTGCGCGCAAATACCCTGAGGTGTCTCGGCGCATAGGATTGTTAGTTGGACAGACAAACGCCGAAGGGCGGTCATTGATTGAAAAGCCAAGTTTTCAGATGTTTTCAGAAGATAGTGAGTGTGGGACTAGATTTGATGGACAGAGGAAGGGTGTTCCAGAGATTGGGAGTAGCCAGTAGGAAACGTTTGTCTCCCCAGGACGAGGTTCTGGTGCGTGGGACTGGTAAGAGGCAGGTAGAAGATGAACGGAGGGGTCTGTTGGGGGTGTAAATAAGAAAAGCATTCCTCAAGAACCGTGGTCCTGAGTTGTGAATGGCTTTGTAGGCAATGCAGAGTGCTTTGAATTTAATCCTACTTCTGACCCGCAGCCAATGAAGTTGACGTATGGCTGCAGTGGTGGAGTTGTATTTAGGAATGGCGAGTAGGACTCTGGCTGCCGCATTTTGAATGGATTGAAGTTTATTTAAGACCAGTTCTTGTGCATTAAGAAAAAGGGCATTGCAGTAATCCAATTTGGAAAAAATGAGGGTGGTTATGAGGGTTTTTCCTGCAGATGCTGGTAGATATGGGAGTAACTTCTTAATTTTCCCTAGCATGTAAAAGGAGGAGGAGACCACTGTGTTCACGCGATGATGGAATAGCAGTTTGTCATCGAACATGACCCCGAGGTTTCTGACCTTGGCAACAGGTTCTGGTGGGGGGGGGGGCAATTTCGCTTGGCCACCAGGTGGAAGACCATCCAGGGGAAAGGTTGCCAAAGGTCATGACCTCGGTTTTGTCCGAGTTTAATTTTAGGCAGTTATTCGACATCCAGGAGTTTATGGCCAGCATACCCTCCTGGAATCTAGAAGCAACCGCTGCCCCGTCCTTATGCACGGCCAAACCAACTGGGTGTCGTCTGCATAGGTGGTTAAACTCAGCCCATGTGCTTTGATGACCCTCGCCAAGTCTGACACATAAATGTTGAATAGTGTCGGACTCAGCGATGATCCCTGGGGCACCCCGCACGGGAGAGTGAAAATGGGCGAGTAAAAAGCGCCCAGTTTCACAGACTGGGTGCGGTTAGCCAGGAAGGAAGCAAGAAGGTCCTTAGCCAAGTGGTTAATCCCCAGGGTCGAGACACGGTCGATCCTTGCTCAGCTGTGGTGAGGGGCTGCTCTGCTCACAGAGCAGGGCAGTGGAGGAGTGGTTTGCCCACTCCTAGTGCACATGATGCTTTGGGTTGCTGAAATGGTCATGCACTCTTTGCTTGTTCTCCATGCAGGCTGCATTACAGTCTGCATGGAGAACATACCCAGCCTCCCATTCTCTGGCTAAGCACCGATCCACGGCGCTCAGGCCAATTGCAGCGTTGTGATTGGCTATGGAGAGGCTGGGAGCTGGGTGCTTCCTGCCCTGTAGGCAAAGAGGACCGAGAGAAGGAGGTGGCGGCAGCGGCAGACTGTTAAGTGTATTTTTATGTTAAAATCATTCCCCCCACTGGTAAATACTAGCCGCCTCTGTGCTTTACACTTCCTTTAATTTCTCTGCCTGACTCTTACGAGTGACAAATGCAAAAACAACAGTTGATGGACAGAATGCAGAACAATGTCATACATTCACCCCAGTACAGAGATCTGGGCCTAAATCCATCGTTTTTTTGCTCACCACACCACCCCAATTCAGACATGCCATATGCAAATCAGCCTTGACCCTGTGCCTCAGGGGAACAGTCCAGCCCGAACTGCCAAGACGTGTCTTCCTTGGACCGGAATCAAGCATCCTAGGACCGGTTTCTGGCTATCAGCCGTCTTCAGCCAGGATAGCTTGGCTCCAGTGGTGTGGAGAGCACGGGACTCACGTCTGAGCATACCCGTCCCACTCGGGGTGACAAATGCAAAAACAACAGTTGATGGACAGAATGCAGAACAATGTCATACATTCACCCCAGTACAGAGATCTGGGCCTAAATCCATCGTTTTTTTGCTCACCACATCACCCCAATTCAGACATGCCATATGCAAATCAGCCTTGACCCTGTGCCTCAGGGGAACAGTCCAGCCCGAACTGCCAAGCCATGTCTTCCTTGGACCGGAATCAAGCATCCTAGGACCGGTTTCTGGCTATCAGCCGTCTTCAGCCAGGATAGCTTGACTCCAGTGGTGTGGAGAGCACGGGACTCACGTCTGAGCATACCCGTCCCACTCGGGGTGACAAATGCAAAAACAACAGTTGATGGACAGAATGCAGAACAATGTCATACATTCACCCCATTACAGAGATCTGGGCCTGAATCCATCGTTTTTTTGCTCACCACACCACCCCAATTCAGACATGCCATATGCAAATCAGCCTTGACCCTGTGCCTCAAGGGAACAGTCCAGCCCGAACTGCCAAGCCATGTCTTCCTTGGACCGGAATCAAGCATCCTAAGACCGGTTTCTGGCTATCAGCCGTCTTCAGCCAGGATAGCTTGACTCCAGTGGTGTGGAGACCACGGGACTCACGTCTGAGCATACCCGTCCCACTCGGGGTGACAAATGCAAAAACAACAGTTGATGGACAGAATGCAGAACAATGTCATACATTCACCCCAGTACAGAGATCTGGGCCTAAATCCATCGTTTTTTTGCTCACCACACCACCCCAATTCAGACATGCCATATGCAAATCAGCCTTGACCCTGTGCCTCAGGGGAACAGTCCAGCCCGAACTGCCAAGCCATGTCTTCCTTGGACCGGAATCAAGCATCCTAGGACCGGTTTCTGGCTATCAGCCATCTTCAGCCAGGATAGCTTGACTCCATTGGTGTGGAGAGCACGGGACTCACGTCTGAGCATACCCGTCCCACTCGGGGTGGCAAATTCAAAAACAACAGTTGATGGACAGAATGCAGAACAATGTCATACATTCACCCCAGTACAGAGATCTGGGCCTAAATCCATCGTTTTTTTGCTCACCACACCACCCCAATTCAGACATGCCATATGCAAATCAGCCTTGACCCTGTGCCTCAGGGGAACAGTCCAGCCCGAACTGCCAAGCCATGTCTTCCTTGGACCGGAATCAAGCATCCTAGGACCGGTTTCTGGCTATCAGCCGTCTTCAGCCAGGATAGCTTGACTCCAGTGGTGTGGAGAGCACGGGACTCACGTCTGAGCATACCCGTCCCACTCGGGGTGACAAATGCAAAAACAACAGTTGATGGACAGAATGCAGAACAATGTCATACTGTCGTGTATTTCTATAGGTTCTGAATCAGTCCCCCTATTCCTGACCCTATTCTGGTTAAACTAACTATCAAGTTAACTAACAGTCAGCCCATGAGGCAAGAAAACCCCCATGATGCAGATACCGTTATCTGACGCAGTCACACTCCGGCACAGGAACGTGTTATCTGATTAGGTCATAACGCTTGAGATCTAATTAGACAAGCGACATTCCTCCAGCCCCTGATAAGGCATACGACGTTCTCATAACAAATCAAACCTATGACAACCTGGAAAATCCGTGCGGCCATTGTTTTGATTTCACAGAGAACTTTAGTAAAGAATGTGCTAACGAGCAAGTCGTATGACATCTTTATTGACGTATCTATGTCCATCCTTACGTCAATCTCGGCACCTTTAAGGTATAAATATTGCCGACCTTGCCCTATGCAAACACACGCGTGGTGACAAGACGGAGCAGCCATACTTGCCGAAGCCGAGAGCAGAAGCAGACCCCGCTGGCAGCAGCCCCGCCTTCCTGACGCGCTGAGAGACGCGCTGCTATCTCAAGCCGAGAGACCCAGCACCGGCGCTTCTGGGCAGCCCTCGCAGGCAGCCTGGAATATCGAGAGCAGAGAAAGAGATACCATTCCTCATTCATCCTAACTTCCAGGTACAGAACTGAATAACCCCTCACAGAGAATTCCTTAGTTATTCACTTGGCAAAAACAAACTTAACTTAAACTGTAACTTTCTATTCCCGCCCACGCATTAGACTTAGGTCAGGTACACGGGGTAGGCGTATTTAGAAACACCAGTTGAGTACGTTTAGTCAAATGTATATGTATATGTAAATATATTTTAATCATTTTAAACATCATATGGCTCAGAAACCATATCAATGTTTTTACAGTATTATTTTATACTATTGCTTTTAATGTATGCACTTTACTTAACTATAAGTATTGCAATAATATCGATCCATTTCTCTTGTACGAGAAAAGAGACTGATCAATAAATAACACCTTTTTATTGAACACGCCCGTCTCTTCCTTTTCTCTACATTCTGATGAGACTAAGAATGCACGTACTGACTGAGTAAAATAATTGCCTTGTGCTCACACGACTCTCGAGATTGACTCTTGATTAGGGGAGAGCAAAGTTGTCATGTTCTATGGTTGTCAGAAACTAAATCCCTTCTTGTCTAATCAGGGAAGTTAATCCTTCCTTGAACATTCGAGAAAGTTTCTAGCGAACTCTGAGCTTAGCTGGCAAACCCAAAAATTAAGTCTAGTATCGACAGTAGTAGACCTAGTTAACGTCTGGCCTAGGCCTTTACTGCTGTAGGTACTATTCCAATGCGCAGAGCCTATTGGGAAAATAGGAGCTACACTACATGGCGCCCAACGCGTTTGGAAAGGGCGATAAAACTAACGTAAGACATTTAGAGTAACTCAGTCGTGCTTTCTCACTCAGACCCCTTTTCCCAAATACTCCAAAGACGTCTGGAGTGGGTGAAAGGTTATATCCTCCAAAACCTCGCAGGAGGGAACTCCTATGTATGGTTCTTGGTCAAGTCAACGTTGAAGGATACACAGTTCCAAAATATTGTGCATCTAATCTTTGTTCCATAAAGAAACCTGATCTGCAAACAAACATAATACCATCCTGTCTGTAAAATGGCAGAGAGTGATGATGAAAGAGAGGCAGTTAGATTAGCAACTGAACTCGCAGATGCTGATGCTACCATGCAAGCAGCAGACGCGGATATAATACTCATTCCGGTCATCAAAAGGAGATCTATAACCTTAAAACTTATAGAAAATGGACTGACACCTAGAGGTGGCACAGTCATATTCGTAATTGAGGCACACGAATATCGGCAGACAGAGGTATACTATTCATGGATACATTTTCCGGCAGCAAATGCTGTAACAAAGTACTTCCACTATTACAAAGTAGAGGAACCTCCTGAAACGTACACTCCTTTCGAGGAGGTGGAAGTACCACTCAAATTCCAAGAGCATTTGCTCTTATTTGATGGCGCCCTAAAACATAATAATCACATTACAAGGCTCGGTCCTTTAGGAAGACCAGGAGCAACGTGGCCGGTCTTAGCCGGATACACACCACATCCAGACATCGAAAGAATGCCTGCAGCAGAGCTATTAATACAGCTAAAACAACTACTAAAAATTCATAGACAATTAGTTCAGTATGTAATGCGGACTTCAACAATTCAGCCAGCGATTAAACTTCCACAGCTGACCCCTCACCAGGGGAACACAAATAAAATTACACCACAGAACATCCAATCCTGCCTAGGTAAAGTTCCAGCTAAACGGGAACAAATACCATTCTGGTTGGCACAGAAAATCACCCAAATAGAGGCGGTGTTTCCTGACACCACCCCGCTGGAAAAACACAGGATTCTGACTATATGTCTCCCAATGGGAATCGCACCACACATTGAGGACTGTGACACTTGGGGTACAGTCTTTGCTTCCATCTACACAAAAACGCACGGTGTTCCATCCATTTCGGTAATACCAGATGTGCTAAAACAAATTCAAGATGAATACGGTCCAGAACCTGCTTTAACTCTTGGTATGAAATTACTAAAAGACTTCAAGCAGGTCTCGGCTATATTATTAGCCAACATAAAAGGTGAGGCAGCAAACGTGGCGATCCGCCAGAGGTTAAAAGAGACAGATATAGCAGACCAACCAGCTGAAATTGCCAGAATCATAGAAAAATCCTATGAAGAACTAGGCAGAGATAGTCTAGGTGGAATACCAGTAAAACCGCAACTGACTACAAGTCCAGAAAAAATATTTTTTAATAATAATTCACCAAAAAAGAACTGGGATGGAAATAAACAATCCAATCCTAAAGAAAAGAAATTCCAGTCCAGAGGAAGGTCTCCGAGGCGAAGAGAGAAATCTCCAAACCAAAGACAGAGGTCACCACAGAGTGACCCCTCTGGGAATAGATATAGCCTTAGAAATAGGGATAATATTAAAAAACCTGATAGATATCAAGACATTGATACACGTCCCTCTCAATCTTTTCAGAATTCCTCGCAGAAATCGGAAAGAAGAGGACGATCAGAAGAGCACGCCAAGTCCAAAGACAAGGAACCTGCTCAGCTAAAAAAGAAATTACAATTTCCAAAAAAGAAGGTAGCCAGTATCAAGGTAGTTAAAAATGCAGAGAATACTGAGGACACAACTGAAAAACGGAGAATGGGCTCAGACAATGCTAGACAGCGCAGCAGAGGTGAGCATAGCTCGCAAAGTCCTTATGAATCATCTGGAGACAGTGGACACGAATGAATACCTTCAAGTGGAAACTGCAGACACCAGAGTTAGCAAGCCCCACAAGATATACGAGATAACATTACGTATAGAGGGAGATAAGACTAGGAAAATAAGGGGACTATTTTGGGATAACCTCTCCAAAGGCTATGACATCCTTCTAGCTGAAAAAGACTGGCCACCAGAGTTTGTCAGGGAGTGCCCTCATGGCGAAGAAGTAATTATGCCTGCCTTCTCGAATCAAATACCGATTCATAAAAAATACACACTTGCTAGAAAGTGGGCAGTGGCCTTAGCACCTGCTTTATATAAAAATCATGTAGGATGGGATGAGGATTCTCCTCCTCACAAAATCCAGTTAAAATCACAACCAACTGCACAAAGGCAGTACCCAATTAAGCAAGAAGCTAAAAAACAAGTAAATGAAATACTAGATCAGCTAGAATACCAGGGGGTGATTGAAACTTGCACCTCACAAATGAACAATCCTTTGTTTCCGGTCTCCAAACCAGACAATTCATATCGTCTAGTTTTGGATTACCGACACCTTAACACATGTTGCAAAACCTTTGCAGTGCAAAACTCACACAGTGCTGCACTAATGAATAACATAGTGCGCAAAAAATACAAAACAACCTTGGACATCTCCAATGGATTCTTTTGTCAAAACATAGCACCAGAGAGCAGATATTTAACTGCATTCTCAGTAAATGGCACTCAAAAGCAATTCTGTCGGTTAGCCCAGGGGTACAAGAACAGCCCGGGGGTATTCTCAGCGAGAGTAACAGAATTACTACAACTATATGATGATGAAGCATTATCTTATGTCGATGACATTTACTTAACAGATGATGACTTGGAGACTCACTTGAAAAGAGTGAACACCATAATACTTGGGTTCGCTGCAGAGGGTTACAAATTCAACTTCAAAAAGTTCAGAATTGCCCATCTGACGGTCCTATTCTTAGGATATGAGTTATCAAGTGAAGGTAAAAGCCTGGCAGACAATTTCCTAGAGAAATGTGCCGTAATCCAAGCTCCTAAAACACTAAAAAACCTACAGTCAATTCTAGGCTTCCTAAATTTCGGAAGAACATACATTGCAAATTACGCAGAAAGGGTCAAACCCCTTTATGATCTAATTAAACCAGACTTTAAAAGATCCAGTTGGACTCAAACACACACAGAAATTTTGAGATCCTTACAAACAGACATGCTAATTAAAACAAAATTAGAAACACGTGATAACACACGCAATCTTGTGATTCGAGTCATCCCTGGGAGATGCGGATTCACATACCTGACCTCTAATGAGGGAGAAAAGGTACCAATTGCATTCAAATCACACTTGTACACTAAGGCTGAAATGAAATTTAGCCCAACGGAAAAAATTCTTACAGCGACACAGACAGCTATAGCAAAAGAACGAGCCCTGGCACAAGGTAAACGAATAATAATCGTGACACCGATACCAGCCCTAGAGGCGGTAACAAAGGCAAGCATTCCAAATGCTAAAGCACTCCATCCGAGATGGATACAATGGGCTAACTCTCTTGCTGCAACAGACGTGGTGTACGAATTTGATCCTTACTTAAAAACACAAGAATTTCTCCAATATGAATTTGAATGTCCTCTGCCGACCGAAATTCTGCCTCTAGACCAATACGGCTGTATAATATATACAGACGGATCAGCACAACCCGCAGTAGGGGGTAAACAAGCTTACAGTGCTGCGTGCGCGATTGTTAAAGGTCGTTGGCACGAAGGGAAATTTAAACCAACCCTCACTAAAACCCAATCTCTAGGAGATTGCACAGCTCAGCGGGCTGAACTACTAGCATTCAAGATGGCGCTTGAAAATACCGATCGAGAATTCCCCACACTCATAGTGTGCGATTCGTATTATTGCGTTCAATCTTATAATGAATACTTGCAGATCTGGCTTCAAAACGGTTTCAAGGATGCGAAAGGTGGCACAATCAAGCATAAAATGCTATGGGAACAAGTAGCTCTTTTACAAAAAGAACTACCAAAGACTCACGTGATACATACACTGAGTCATCAACGTGATGGCGTTCACGTTGCAGGGAATTCATTGGCTGATGAGGCCGCGAAGGCAGCTGTGCAATCGGCTTCCGTAGCTGCCGTCACCCGGTCAAAAACAAAAATAGACAGCGAAATATTACAAGCTGTCAGCGCTTCAGAAAAGGATTCGATAGAACCACTCCCTAAAGGCTTTCCAGTAAAATACTCATACATAACTGATGAAAACAATGTTCCTTTTGCTCAAATCCCTGGAGTGGGGGATAGGGCAATTCCAAACATGGAACATAGATTAGGACTAATAATAGCGGCACACGAAGGGCTTGCTTCTACCCATGCTGGCGTCTCAGCCACTGTATCATTATTAAAACAGAGATACTGGTGGCCACAAATGAGAAGACAAACAAGGAACTATGTTCTAGCATGTGAAATATGTCAAAAAATGAAAGTATCAACTGTGAGACGTCCAGCACAGACGCCCCTTCTAATCTCGGATAAACCATTAGCCTGTGTTTATCTAGACCACTGCGGTCCCTTACAAAGGGATGGTAACTATAAATATATCTTGGTCGCAGTGGACTCATGCACGAGATTCATATGGATGTGGCCCCAGCGAACGGCTGACGCCAGAACTGTTATAAAAGATTTGCGGGTCTTCATCGGCACATACGCAATTGGCATTCTGCATTCGGACAATGGTCCTGCTTTTAGCTCTCGGGCTTATAAGGAGGCCATGGTCAGCATGGGCGTGCAATTGCGGTACTCTTGTCCATTTCACCCTGAGGGGAACGGAATTGTTGAAAGAAAAAACCGTGACATAAAGCAATCTATAACGGCAAAGGTATTAGGTTCGGGAGCTGGGTGGGTCAAACATCTAATAAGTGTCCAACGTAGTCTAAATAACTTGCCAAGAAATTCTCTGAAGGGATTCAGTCCGTACGAATTATTATTCGGAACTAGGATGTTGATCTCTGACCTTGATAGTCAGACTTCAGTGGTAATAGAAAAAACCTTTGATGTCAAAGACCGTTTGGCTATTTTGCAGGACTTAAACAAAACAAGAAAAGACCTGAGCAACATACAGTTGAAACAACAGCCAACAACCACTGAAGAATCACCACCTGTCCCAGCAAGACCTGTCTGGATTCCAAAAGTCGGGGATCTAGTCAGGGAGAAGATCGCGGTAAAGAAGGAATTTGGGCCTTCTTACAGAAAAGCAGTTCCTGTCTTGTCTGTCAACGGGACAAGATCAGTTGTACTACCGCCACTTGCTGGAAAAAAGGAGAACCGAGTTGTATCCATCGACCTGGTAAAACCACAACATGTGGCCGATAACAAACAGTAGGCCAAGTGGACTCCCAATAAGTAGCAGAACACCAAGGTTTGCTACCAGCACAGAGGTCCTATCAAAAAGGCTCATCACATTCGAAACGCCTGCAGAAGAACAAGAAGGACTATGCAACAATGCAATAGAACTAAGACCTCTGAAAACCCAAATAAAGACATTTAGCAGAGACACACCAATCTATACTGAAGTACCAAGTGAAAATGCAAGGAACAAAAATCCTGAAGCAATTGGAACAATTGACAGAACTGCATCCGGGTACTTCATCAACTTCGATGATTCCTCTGACGGCTTCAGTGAATCAAAGACACAGCCATCATCAAAATCCTTTAAAGACAAAGCTAAGGAACTTTTGAAACATCTGAAAGAAACATATCTGGTTTCTCCATGGATTGAATTTTGGGTGGGTTTTGGTGCATTTATCCTCATACTTTGGCTCATCATGGTATTTACTTTGGGACGCTTCATTGAGGGAAAATGTGCTAAAATGGACACAGCAAGTCAGAACATCAACTTGGTCCTCAAACCACACACATCTTCACACGTCGAGAAAAGAGAACTTTCTTCAGAACTTTCTTCAGCCAACTTCACAGCCAATCCTATACCTGGTGGGGTAGCCTGGGACAACACTGACTATGAAATTTATGGTCCGGTCGAGATCCTGAAATATCCACACCAAATCAAGATCTCTTTGAGTGACTTTGCAAAACCAAACTCATTTGCTGATGATTGGGACTTCGAGAGTATTAACAACATGATGTCTGACTTAGTAATGTCTGCTAAATTTACAAAACATGATTATTTGCAAGGTTCTACAAATTATGATAGTATGTATTGCTATAACCATTATGGTAACCATTTTTTGCATAAATCTGCACAACCTAGAAATGTTTTAAATTATAATCAATGGGAACATTGCGCTAC
Source organism: Lissotriton helveticus (assembly GCF_964261635.1). Classification (NCBI taxonomy): domain Eukaryota; kingdom Metazoa; phylum Chordata; class Amphibia; order Caudata; family Salamandridae; genus Lissotriton; species Lissotriton helveticus. The sequence continues at coordinate 854,942,486 of NC_136071.1, read as the reverse complement.
ACCTCCAAAAGGGAGCTCTAGAACCGTGTATGACAAATATTCATATTTTTCAGGTTTTAACATAAGTAATGCTGAAACATTTTATTTTAAATTGTCAAACAAGACAGGGATGAAAACCATGATAACCAACACAAAATTGATATATTCAGATTCATTCTTTGAAAAAATGAATACATTTGGATTTGATTATTGGGACAAAAATGTTGATTTAAAAAGTGTTTGGGGTACAAAAGAATGGCAAGTACAGGATTTAGAAGCTTTGTTTAGAGCCTGCATGATCCCAGAACAAGTGATATTTTTAAATGACACTGTTCAACAAACCACCTGTCTTGGCTTAGCCAAAATCAAAGATTTAAATAATCCGTCTATTCCAAAGCCAACAATGTTTAGCAATAACTCTGATACAGATGAAGAGATAGACGTAAACCATATATTAAACAAAAACAGAACACATCCTGATTGGAAACAATGGTTGATCTGGCCCACAGATACAAATAACTGTCAAGATAGATTCCTGAATAAAACACAGGGTTTTAAAATGACCAGGCCAGACCCTAGATATCCCCAAAGACATCACCCAGGGATAATAACAACCTACAGTGTGGGCAAATTATGCCTTCAATGGCTACAGATTTCCACACTGCCTGAAATTAAGCAACACCTAACTTTACTTACTGATGGTGCTGACTTGCGTGATTTCATAATGGGACCACGCAAACAGCGTCAAAAGCGTTTCATAGCAGCCTCTGTATATGCAGCATACAATGAGGCCTGGAAGGTTACTCAAATTGAGACAGCAGAAAGAATACGGGAAATTGACCGTATTAATTTGGAAAAATCACTTTATGTAGTGGACAATGGGTTAATGACTCTGTCCTCCAGAATTTTTTCATTGGACAGCATTGTGTCTTCAGCAATCGATATATTATCGCAAGACTTACTGTTATTACAACATGGTCAGTCACAATTGCGTTCCATTGTACAGCTTGGCTGGACGCTACAAAATCTGCGTTCAGGCTATGTGCCTTGGCGTTTAATCAACACAACGTCACTATTCCAAATCTTTAACCTTACTGATAGACAAATCGGTATGGCGCAAAAGGGTGCTGATTATACAATCTTGAGCATTGAAAAACTAGAAAGATTACCAATGACAATGTCAGAACGACCTGTCAGTGAATGGATAATACACGGAATCATAAATATTACAATCTCAACCTTCAGGTTTCAATACTGCCAAAAATATATACAGGCTGGCATGTACGAGAAATTGGGAAAGGGGTACCTTAAAACAACTTGGAACCTGCCCTATTCACATGCATGTGTCAGTAATAAAGGACAGAAAGTGTTTCTTAGTGGCAACAATTGTGCTATGTCACTAAGCGGCACGCTTCTGTGTAACGGAATTAGTTTGCATGGAGCCTGTGAAGGGAATTCATACAACCTTTCATGTCACCAGCAAGGCGCACCTGCAACTGAAATAGAACCATTCTTTCAAAGACTCTATAATGGGAGTTACATTCTTATTGTAGACCGCAGATGTTGCAGTCTTATGCCCGGGACTCCTTATCTAGTAACTACAACGGCGAAGGTCAAGTGCTGTGGACGCTCTTTATTCCCCAGCTCCTTTCCAGACAGGGAGGCAAGGGCATGGCCCAGTTTGAAAATTACTTCTATTCGAATAGACACTTTAAGCAGAATGAAAACAGTGCTTCTTCAGACGCCTACAAGGCTCACGTCATCAAAAGAAACGTATGATCTACAAGTCGCAAGGACGACTGCAGAGATACATACATTATTATCAACTAATTCCCCCGTACATTTCGCGGAAATCCTAAGCGAAATCTTAAATATTTCTGATACCACTGGGGTCTCAAAGGTATTTAAGACAGTATTTTCGATGGCATTAACACCATTCAAAGCCATACTGGGTATTTTTCCAGATTTCGTCCATTCGATTTTTGGCGGACTTCCCCTGATCCTGGGACTAATTGCAGGAATCCTATTCCTAGTCCTTATTTTTCGTTATGGCAACCCATGTCACAGATCAAACTCTCGCGACAATGGAAGATACGATCCTAGCCATTGGATACCGGGACCGGATATCAAAAATCCTGGGACTCTCCCGGCTTAGAGACCTGAACATGACTTGGTTTCTATCATTTCGACCAATGTGGCAAAGGTGTGTTTTACCTGTACTAAGGTGTCTGCTATGCGGAGAAGAATGCGTGTTAGACACCTGTCTGACGCTACAATCGGATGCGCCAGTGGATGCAGATACACTGTTGGTTCCTACCAAGGTTCACGCTTTGTGCTGCCCTCAAAGGCTGCCAATCCTGATGACGGCATTCCTGGAATCTTCACCACTGCGATTGAAGAGTAGTGAAGTTCAAGATGAAAGCAGCATCGAACAGGTACGACCCTCTGTCAGCAATGCGAATCAGAATGTCAATGGAGACAATCATGCGCACGAATGCATGGTTACACCTATTTCCGATTTAGTGGAACTTTCCCATGAAGCTGTTGACAGTTTTTTCGAAAGCCTGAATGATATGATGTTCTCTCCAGAACAGAAATAGAGACTTTTGAGTAAACTCGCACACGGCGTTCCCTGAATTCGGCCTTCAAACTTTAAAAATAAAGTCACATGAACAATTTCACTCCAGTTCACGGACAGCAATTTTTTCAGCATGCCCCTTAAAATATTTTTCTACATATTTTTTCCCGGGACACTGATCTTCTGCTTAAAGTAAGAAACTATTCCTAGAGAACTAAAATTTCTATTTTTAGATACTTTATAGACTTTAGCTGCCCGCTGGTAGGTTCACAAATATTTTATTATGTGATGAAATGGTCTCGGACTTCCTTTCTGTATAGCCATATTAAGAGCCATTTCATGTGTATTTCTCATATACCGATAAGCAATAATGCATAAAAATGCGTGTTTACTTTTGCATTTAATTCATAGCATAAGTGCATACAATATATATGACTGCAATTTTTCAGTATATTTGAAAATTTCGAAATGCATTTATGTATTTTGGGGTGGTAAGGTATACACTATACTCTATAGTATGTTGTACTATGTTATACTATGCATAGATTAGTAGATATGACCATAGTTAGCGTGGAGTGGGTGTTGTGTATTTCTATAGGTTCTGAATCAGTCCCCCTATTCCTGACCCTATTCTGGTTAAACTAACTATCAAGTTAACTAACAGTCAGCCCATGAGGCAAGAAAACCCCCATGATGCAGATACCGTTATCTGACGCAGTCACACTCCGGCACAGGAACGTGTTATCTGATTAGGTCATAAAGCTTGAGATCTAATTAGACAAGCGACATTCCTCCAGCCCCTGATAAGGCATACGACGTTCTCATAACAAATCAAACCTATGACAACCTGGAAAATCCGTGCGGCCATTGTTTTGATTTCACAGAGAACTTTAGTAAAGAATGTGCTAACGAGCAAGTCGTATGACATCTTTATTGACGTATCTATGTCCATCCTTACGTCAATCTCGGCACCTTTAAGGTATAAATATTGCCGACCTTGCCCTATGCAAACACACGCGTGGTGACAAGACGGAGCAGCCATACTTGCCGAGAGCAGAAGCAGACCCCGCTGGCAGCAGCCCCGCCTTCCTGACGCGCTGAGAGACGCGCTGCTATCTCAAGCCGAGAGACCCAGCACCGGCGCTTCTGGGCAGCCCTCGCAGGCAGCCTGGAATATCGAGAGCAGAGAAAGAGATACCATTCCTCATTCATCCTAACTTCCAGGTACAGAACTGAATAACCCCTCACAGAGAATTCCTTAGTTATTCACTTGGCAAAAACAAACTTAACTTAAACTGTAACTTTCTATTCCCGCCCACGCATTAGACTTAGGTCAGGTACACGGGGTAGGCGTATTTAGAAACACCAGTTGAGTACGTTTAGTCAAATGTATATGTATATGTAAATATATTTTAATCATTTTAAACATCATATGGCTCAGAAACCATATCAATGTTTTTACAGTATTATTTTATACTATTGCTTTTAATGTATGCACTTTACTTAACTATAAGTATTGCAATAATATCGATCCATTTCTCTTGTACGAGAAAAGAGACTGATCAATAAATAACACCTTTTTATTGAACACGCCCGTCTCTTCCTTTTCTCTACATTCTGATGAGACTAAGAATGCACGTACTGACTGAGTAAAATAATTGCCTTGTGCTCACACGACTCTCGAGATTGACTCTTGATTAGGGGAGAGCAAAGTTGTCATGTTCTATGGTTGTCAGAAACTAAATCCCTTCTTGTCTAATCAGGGAAGTTAATCCTTCCTTGAACATTCGAGAAAGTTTCTAGCGAACTCTGAGCTTAGCTGGCAAACCCAAAAATTAAGTCTAGTATCGACAGTAGTAGACCTAGTTAACGTCTGGCCTAGGCCTTTACTGCTGTAGGTACTATTCCAATGCGCAGAGCCTATTGGGAAAATAGGAGCTACACTACAATACATTCACCCCAGTACAGAGATCTGGGCCGAAATCCATCGTTTTTTTGCTCACCACACCACCCCAATTCAGACTTGCCATATGCAAATCAGCCTTGACCCTGTGCCTCAGGGGAACAGTCCAGCCCGAACTGCCAAGCCATGTCTTCCTTGGACCGGAATCAAGCATCCTAGGACCGGTTTCTGGCTATCAGCTGTCTTCAGCCAGGATAGCTTGACTCCAGTGGTGTGGAGAGCACGGGACTCACGTCTGAGCATACCCGTCCCACTCGGGGTGACAAATGCAAAAACAGCAGTTGATGGACAGAATGCAGAACAATGTCATACATTCACCCTAGTACAGAGATCTGGGCCTAAATCCATTGTTTTTTTGCTCACCACACCAACCCAATTCAGACATGCCATATGCAAATCAGCCTTGACCCTGTGCCTCAGGGGAACAGTCCAGCCCGAACTGCCAAGCCATGTCTTCCTTGGACCGGAATCAAGCATCCTAGGACCGGTTTCTGGCTATCAGCCGTCTTCAGCCAGGATAGCTTGACTCCAGTGGTGTGGAGAGCACGGGACTCACGTCTGAGCATACCCGTCCCACTCGGGGTGACAAATGCAAAAACAACAGTTGATGGACAGAATGCAGAACAATGTCATACATTCACCCCAGTACAGAGATCTGGGCCTAAATCCATCGTTTTTTTGCTCACCACACCACCCCAATTCAGACATGCCATATGCAAATCAGCCTTGACCCTGTGCCTCAGGGGAACAGTCCAGCCCGAACTGCCAAGCCATGTCTTCCTTGGACCGGAATCAAGCATCCTAGGACCGGTTTCTGTCTATCAGCCGTGTTCAGCCTGGATAGCTTGACTCCAGTGGTGTGGAGAGCACGGGACTCACGTCTGAGCATACCCGTCCCACTCAGGGTGACAAATGCAAAAACAACAGTTGATGGACAGAATGCAGAACAATGTCATACATTCACCCCAGTACAGAGATCTGGGCCTAAATCCATCGTTTTTTTGCTCACCACATCACCCCAATTCAGACATGCCATATGCAAATCAGCCTTGACCCTGTGCCTCAGGGGAACAGTCCAGCCCGAACTGCCAAGCCATGTCTTCCTTGGACCGGAATCAAGCATCCTAGGACCGGTTTCTGGCTATCAGCCGTCTTCAGCCAGGATAGCTTGACTCCAGTGGTGTGGAGAGCACGGGACTCACGTCTGAGCATACCCGTCCCACTCGGGGTGACAAATGCAAAAACAACAGTTGATGGACAGAATGCAGAACAATGTCATACATTCACCCCAGTACAGAGATCTGGGCCTAAATCCATTGTTCTTTTGCTCACCACACCACCCCAATTCAGACATGCCAGAATGGGTGGCCGCTCATTTGCTTGGCTGGCCCCCTCACTCTGGAATTCTCTTCCCCTTCAGATACGCACTGAACCTAACTATCTCAGGTTCCGTGGACAGATAAAGACCTGGCTATTTAACATCTAAACAGTTTCTTCTGACTTTTCCCTCTCACTTTTTGGTTTTAGCGCCGGGAAACCTACGGGTAGCTGAGCGCTTTAGAAATGTAATTATAATAATAATAATAATTCACCCCAGTACAGAGATCTGGGCCTAAATCCATCGTTTTTTTGCTCACCACACCACCCCAATTCAGACATGCCATATGCAAATCAGCCTTGACCCTGTGCCTCAGGGGAACAGTCCAGCCCGAACTGCCAAGCCATGTCTTCCTTGGACCGGAAACAAGCATCCTAGGACCGGTTTCTGGCTATCAGCCGTCTTCAGCCAGGATAGCTTGACTCTAGTGGTGTGGAGAGCACGGGACTCACGTCTGAGCATACCCGTCCCACTCGGAGTGCCAATTGATTCTGCCCCTCTTACCACCTCTCACTAGTCCCTCTCGGCCCCCCTTCACTAAGTTGTCTGTTGGTTCTGCCTCTTTGACTAGCTCCCATTAAAGTGCTACCCTTCACCCTTCACCTCTCATCTCTCATTCCATTCTCGCACCTTTTTTTGCTCACCTGTCCCCTTTAAATCAACCTCTCCCCTGTAAATTCCACCTCTCCCCTTTCACCTCCAGCCTCTTCCTTTGTCTCGCTTTTTCTGAATCTCTTACATCCATCTCCCTCTTCCATGCTCAGCACTTCACCTCATCCTTCCCCGATTCTTCTTTTTCTCACTGATTCTTCTCCTCTATCATCCCCCTCTCTTCTCCCTGCTGCACACTTCATCTCTTATCTCTCCCCAGCCTCTAATCTTTTTTAACTGGTTCTGCCTCTGTAAAAGCTGCTCTACTTCTCCCCTGCCTCCCTACTCAGCCTCTTACTTGCTCTTGGTGTTCCTGCCCTCTTGTATCCACCTCTCACATTTCCCTCTTCTTCACCAGTTACGTTCTCCTTATGATTCTGCTTCTTTTATATCACCTGCTTTTCTTCATGCACTTTCTTGCACCTTTACCTTTTCCTCCAGCCATAATTTTTTCGCTGGTTCTGCACTCTTTAGATCCACCCCTTCCCTCCATGTTCTACTCTTCATGTTTCATCTCTCCCCCACCTCTACTCTCATCTTGCTGGTTCTGACCCCATAACATTTATCTCTCCTCTCCATGTGCTGTTCTTTGCCACTTTTCTCCCCAGTCTCTTATCTTGTTTCGCTTGTTCTGTTATTTTACATCCACCTCTACCCTTCCACCGTCCCACTCATCCCAAACCTTTTACCAGTGGCGGCTGGTTCCCAGTATCAACAGGCACAGAAATAAGCTTCTTAGAACAGCTATGAAAGGCATAAAGTTAAACATCCAAACTAACAGTCCATTTGCGTGTTTACTTTCATCATTGCTATGGTCCTTCTGCACCCTTCACAGATTCACACGCCACAGAAATGCTGTGCGTACTCCCTGAATCTCACACCTGTGACACATAGGGGCATGCTTGGGCGGTCATGCATTTGTAGCAGTGTCGCCCCAACCCCTATCTAAAGCCATGATAGATTTGGGATGTTGAAGGGCCAGCTTTTGTTCCTATTCTGTCTTCTGATAGGGCTGTCAGCAAACTCTTGTGCAGGGACACAGATACGAGGACTGAGTGCACCAGAAGAGAAGAGCTGATACGTAGAAACCTGTCTCAGTACCAGCTGGTAAGTTGGACTGCCCACTGCTGGTGCTTTCTCCTGTCGGTTTGCTCACTACTGGCCAGGTTTGTATTTCAACACTACAGCCTTGGCATGCTGTACAGGTGGTCACACATTGTGTCAGCTTTCCTAGCCTACAATCACACTCTGAAATTTTTGTTGAGATGAGTGTCACCTATGATCATACGGTGTTGCATTCCTGAGAAAACTGACACAGCATATTCGCGTTTTGAGTGTCCAATAATATAGCCTTATTGCAGGTGTAAGTAAAGATTTATTGTCTAAGTAGTAACCATGGTTGCACTTTGAGTTCATTTTAAAAGCTAGGACAATCGATCAGTGTAGTGTGTTGGGACTATTCTCCCATGTACCTCCTGTGCTGCACTATTTCCCTGTTTGAACATAAATGTATATTCTAAGCAAAATCGCAAGAGCCATCCATGTACATCAGACATATATTAATTTGATTGAACTATTTTAGACTGGCAATGTCTTCCCTTGAGTAGGAACACATTTTAAGGTGTAGGAATACTTAAATTGCAACTAAAAGTAAATGAAACAATACCTTTTTTATATTGCACTTAATATCACACATTTGCCTGCATTAAGCTCACTAAATATGTTTTATTAATAGCCAATTAAAACGTGTGACCTGCTGAACATTATGTTTTATTCCCCACACAATTCCGCATTCTGACGTAAGTTAAAATTTCGAATTCCTGGATAATTCCCTTGTATAATATAGAAAATATGCTTTGAGTCCAGATGGAGATAACTTTTAGCGTCCCCTTAGGTCAGGGTAATTTAGATCCAGGTATTGCAAAAATAGTTGCAAAAAGAATTTTCATCTGACTTAGCAGTAATGTTTACATTAGGCCCTGCATGCAAATAGCGCTTGCCCCTGTTTTGTGCACTAGGAAGAAAGACGACAATGCAGGTAGGGTACAAATGGTGTTATAATGGTATATAAAAGAGAAAGGAGTTTAGAGAGCAGAGTGTTTTGTGCTAGAGGACAATACACAATAAAAAGGTGTTTACTGGGGGGGATTTTGAAGACAGGAAAGTGTGTTGATTGAAAGGGTAATATAGAGCACATGGGAAAGTGGGGATTACAGAAGGGAGAAGGGAAAATACAGGAATGCTGTTCTTGCATGAGAATGAGGCACAGGAAAGTGGTGCTGACTGGTTGGAATGGATCGCACATGTGGTTTCTTGACCACTTATCATGGAAACTGGGCCACAAATACTATCTTCTGCCATTTTTCAAAGAATTTTTGGGAAGGGAGAAACTTTGAAACCACTGAGAAGGGTGATGCTTCCCTGGCACACCACAAATTATTGTATGTTTCTTTAGGAACCTTTGCATTTCAAAGTTCGCCAGTCTATCTGCCTCTTAATTTTTTACGTGCATTCTACCCCTCTAACATTATTATCTTTTGCATGCAATGCCCTTCACCTCATTTCTCTACCAGCCTGTTTGTATGGATTCTGCCCATTACATTTATCTCTCCTCTGCCCCTGTCTCCCTTCCTGCCAGCCCAGGGCTTTAAGTGGGCTGGAAAAAATGAGTGGATCTCTAAAAAGGCATGTGGTCCATGTAATTAAGGGCGTAGCTTAACCCCTTCCGTGCTCACGACGCGAGCACTACCTGCTGGGTGCTGCGCACGACTGTTGGCCGATGCAGCCCCGCCCACTCCGTCGAACGCCCGCACCGCGGTGGAATTGCCGCCGCAGTAAACGGGTTAAACACATCATCTACATTTCTGTGATTCCCACAGTGGTCTATCTGACTGGCCCTTTAGTTTTTCTCTGTGGTTTCTGTGATTGAATCCAAAAATATAACACAGCACCTGGCATACACCTAAAACAGCCAGGAGTATTGGTTTTGTCAATGGTAGTTAGCTGTTTAAGATAAATGAGTAACAACAATACATTTTTTTCACCTTGTTGCTGTTTTGACCAATAAGCACCTCCTTCACACACATTTGCACAGAATCACAACTGCAAGTGTGGAATACGGGAATGTTACTCTGTGTGCTCTGGAGAGAGGCCATGTATTGAACAATCATGTATTCTGAACACCGTTTTGACCCACAGACAGGCACAGTGAGAAAGTTGTTCTGCCTTCAGCCTCAACTCCAAAGCACTGAGCTGCAGCATGTTATAAATACCTGGATTCGACTCAGCACAAAGTGTGCACCATACAAGAACAATATGCTGTGAAATTAAATACATAAACACACATCCTGGAAACAGCTAACACCCTTGGGGAATGCAAGGTTTAGTAAAGCATGTGAAATATAAACAATAACTAAATCACAGCCATGGATTACACTAACAAGCAGCATCGGACTAGGACAGAAAAAACAAACGTGGCCCCCATTAGTAAATTAGGAGGGAGCTGAAAAAGTGCCCCATGTTTGCTAATTAGGGCAGTTTTTAGCTTCTAAAAACATACTGTATATGTTTTTTGTAAGGTATGGAAGACTGCATAGATTTGAGTTTCCTGCAGATAATGTTAATTTTAATATGAAAATCAACAGTAAAATCAGCTCACCTGAACGTAAAGCAGTCCAACAAACAGTCAAAACAAGCATTAGAAATGCAATAGTGCTCGCATTTGTTAGAGTGGGAGCGATTGGCATTGTAAATGCCAATGTTTTTTACATATGCAATAGATACACCCTTCCTACCATAATAAAATAAAGAAATACGTTGTGTGTTTTTTCGGTAGTATTTTGTATAGCATGAAGTACCTGTTATTTTGAGAAGCTCTTCTGTTTTGTATAATTCAAGTAATGCGGGGTAATTTAAATATGTAAAATAAACACAATAGTCCTCTACTGTAAAAAGTGTAATGCTATTTGTATGAAAAAACATGCTTTATGGCAACTGTGCATACCTTTTTTAAAAGCACTGTTCAATTTGGAAGAAATGTTTAATAACACACATTACTGCATTTTAGGACATGAAAATAATATCTTCAAAATGACATAGTCATGCTGAAAAAAATGAACTACAGGCAATTTAAAGAAAATAAAGAACCATAAAGTAAGTAATTTTTTTTATTGTTTTGATTAATTAACACCATTATAAAAATACACATTAATAAAAGTCTAATATACAAAAACAGGTCGAATACGTTTCTAAAAACTAAAAAGTCTCCAGTGTAAAAAGCTTTCTTGTTCGGATTTTGCTGAAGAGGTTCCAATATCTATGCTCACAGATTACAGTTACATAGGCTAAAATCCTTATGTATTTTTTGTGTTTGCACGGGGTGCAGCTGATCCTTGCTGAGAATCTACTAATAACAGGACTTTTACTAGCTTCCCATTTAGCAGCGGGTCCTTGGGATCGAAGCATGCAATCACAGCCTGTCTCTGAGTTTGAATCCCTCGTTCATTAAAATGTGCTTTAAGTAGACCTACCCTTTCCTCTTTTAATTTAGTACAGGAGCATATTAGGTGCTCCAGGTCCTCAATACCATTCCCGCATAGCCTGCATGAGTTTCCATAATTCTCTCTCTGCCAGGTAGGATGGTGCGGTATATAAAGAACAATGAGGCAGTAGACTAACAGTAACACATCACCCTAACCTGGTTCTCCGTGGCGCGCTCGTTAAGAAAAAAAGCCACGGCTAAGGCTAATATTTCAGACTCGATGTCTTCCCATCGCTTCAGGGGATTTATAGTGAAATAACTTTTTACTGGTGTTGGAAAGCAGGGACAGAGTCTCATCATTTGGAATGCAGAAAAACCTTAATAACAGACCCACCTATTAGAAAAGTATATGTAAGGCACAGGTAGTTAGGTGGTGTCTATTAAAACAAGCATTTGACGTTGTATTATGAGCTGTAGGGTTTTGTAACAGAGCAAATAAGGAAGCAGTTTAAGAAAGACTACTTTTAATGTATTCACTAGCAAGGATTGGTCAGTGCGTTTCATTAACATGTCGAAAGGTGAGGTCTTAGAAACGTGTCTGCTGTGTGAAGCACACTGTATTACGGGCTTTTTGTAATTTACTACTGTGACCCTGCCAAAAGGAATATCCTGTAAGAAACTGGCAAACTAAATGTTTCAAGGTATGAAAAAATCTTTCAAAATACTTTTGGACAGGGATACTGAGATGTTTGAGAATGAGAGATAGGAACACGTTGTCTTGATGGCCCTATGAGATGGAGGCACTGAAATGGCACAATATGCATTAATCCATGCACCAAATCAGTCCCCATTCAAAAAACAACTAACCATTCATTCATCAGTGCACTTACTAATTGATTCATAAACTCACTCATCCATCAATATATTCAGCAATCCTTTGACTTATTCTCAGAATCAACCTCTCACCATCACACTATGACCCATACAGAATCACCAAACAATGAAGTGGTGTTTTCGTTAAAAAAAAAAGAGCCTGTCCAATTGATTTACCAATGGTTGTTTTAAAAACAGTGGAAAAAGAGCAGGAAAACCTTGTAATAGCACAGCTTTTCGGATGAAAATTTCTGAATAAAACCTCAAACGCTCACACACTTCTACAAAGACTTATTTTAGAGCACCTAGTTGTGAGGAGTTGGGATTCAGTGACACCACATACAAGTATATGAACTTTGAAAGTAGCTCATCCTCACCAAAAGGGAGCACCCAGAGTCCTCTTTCTTGGTTTGCACATACTTTACACTTCTATTTGGGAGATACAGAAAAGTTTGCTAACTATCAAAAGTGATCCTTTTCTACAATATTCAATGTTGTAGCGCATAATGGTCTCAATATTTTATCATATAGTTTTCTCAGTGAATTCACTCACTGTGATGATCAGTATGACGCACTGTGAACATTGGAAATACATTTGCAACTACATACAACATTTCTAAGTTCTCTAGAGAATGAACAAAACTCTTCATATTGATTTTGAACAATTTGTGATGGAAAAATATTTTCGTACATCCCGAGGCATGCATAGTTGCTCTGCCTTGATGAGAACATTGGATGCGGGACTTACATCCTGTAATAATGGACATCGGAGTATTTACTAGATTAGAAGATGGAGAGAAGAAAGTAAAAGTTTAAGGAGTTAGAAAATCAAAGGATTGTATTTTGTCACATCTCTATACTTTACTGGAACATTTTGCTCAGTTCCTTGATGTGAGACTGTTTAAGGAAGTTAGCAAGAGAAGAAAGACTCAAGGGAGCTGACAGAAGAAGGGGGCATGTGCAGCGGCTGGAAAGCTGCCAGCGAGGTAGGAGGCTCCTTAGAGCAGCACGGACTGGAATAATCACAGAACAACAAGAAAGAAGGGGAAGGTCGATAACTTTCCCACTGTGCTCAGTACACCTCTATGCAGGCAGCATGAAAAATAATGATCTAAAAGTATTGAGTAACCAATGAGGACTTAGTAAATATTCAAGGAGGAAAATGTTCTCTTTTTTCTTTTTACAAACTGCCCATGGATTAAGAATGTACTGAGGTTAGATTACCAACCACATGATGACCAGAATCATTTTCCATGCAGGTACCCTCACCATTCCTTACACGTTTCAAACACCATAGCCCCTCGTAACTGCACCCCCGGAGCCTTCCCTCATTGTATCCCACTCGACCGTAAGTGACCATGCAAATAATATCTGTTTGCAAGAGCGGGAGGGCGGGATTACATGGTGCACAGGGTGTACTTGTCTCCAACCCAGGCATTGACAACCTAATCCAGCCCAGAACCCGAACCTCGCATCCTTTTTGGAAAATAAAAGTACGGGTGGAAACGTAATGTGTCCCGTATCATACTCAGAAGGGGGAGCTGATGTGCCAGCCCATTCAATTGATGAGCCGGATACACACACCTCTGTGGCTGCTTGTGTCACTGGAGCCCAGCAGGAAATATAAGCAGCGTGCTGTAAATGAAAGACGTCCAGTAGTCTATGTAGATTATGTAAAATGATTTATTAGGATAGATGTTAAGATGAAGAGCCCCACCAGGAGCTGCCTTCCTGCTGCTCAGCCCATCCTCCAACTGACAACACACTCATCCAACATTCCACAGCAGCACCACACCAACATTCCACACACCCAGTCAAACTGGCTGAGCAGCAGGTATAACACATCTCCCTTCTTTACAAAGGATAAGAATATGAGCTCTTGTATGCAAGCTTCACTAAAGCAAAGGATAACAATAGAAGATCTTACATGCAAGTTTGCACTATAGCAAACTAGACATCATAAAGGAGCATGGAAATCAAATCTGGAAACATTTCACACATGATGCATAAATGAATAAGCAACATGTCATAATTTATTAATAGGAAAGTACCATGTATGTTGTCACAGCACATAAAGAAAAGAAAGTTTACCATGTGATAAATATACTATCACGTCACCCTTCTTTGCAAAGGAAACATATAATAATACACACATCTTCTCCATTTCTAACCAGCAACAACAACATACACTCCACTGCATCACAAAACCTCTAACAACCTCTAATGCCACAAACATGCCAGCTGGCCAGGCTGACATAAAAGACAGTACGCAGGCAACCCACCACCGGAGGCGCAGTGGAGGATCATCCATAGCAAACAAAACATCATGAAAGGTGAAACACCTTAGCTTAAAACTGCCCCCACCCTAACCTAAAATAATGATGGAACAACGCTTCAGGCAGAAAGCGTTTGACTTAAATGATGACCTTCACCCTAAACCAAAGTAAGTATGGAAAACTCTTCACTGATACTAAATATATAGGAACCTTAAACACCCATGAGTTGGCTCAATCGCTGTCCTTCACACCTAACCCATAGTAGAGATGGAAAAAACTCTTCAATCACAAGAAGTTCAGCTTCAACTCCTGCTCTTCACCCGTACCCCGTAAAACGGATAGCACACTAAAACCTTTGAACCTTCACCCCAACCCGTAGTAAGGGTGGAATAAAAAAAATCACTCACAAATCAAATATTCAAACACTCAAGAGGTGGCCTAATCCTGCCCCTCACCATTAACCCATAGGAAGGGTGGATCATCTCTGCCCTTCACCCTTAACCCATGGTAAGGGTAGGAAAAAAAACCTCAATAACCCATGGTAAGGTTAGGACAACAACTTCAACACTCAACTTAATGTACACATAGTCAATCCTCTCAAATACATGTGTTTTTCAATTTTACCAATTAAAGCTTGTGTGCTGCCATGACAGAGGCCAATACATTGGCCCTCAAAGCATCAACTTCAAAATGAAGACACAACATGAACAAATCAACTTTCACATACCGCAAATGCATAAGCATAAAGTACAGCTCAACATACCAAAGATTCACATTTTACCTTTACCCATATCCCTTGAGCATGAAATATGACGCATAAACTTTGACTAGAAAACACAAAGTCTGGAGTTTTACCAGAGTTCCCAGGCTGAGCTCCAACTCTACCCCTGCACTAAAGCGGTTACTTCTACAAAAAGCAATATGGGATGTCCCACAAGCGAGGATGGAGATCTGCTGCCTTGCTGAAAATGAACATCCAACATAAAAGAAAACACTCTTGAGACTTGCCGCTTTGACAATGTCACTTCCACATGTTTCAGCACCAGTACTCCTCGCTGGACCATGAAGACACCGCTCACCAGAACACCTTGAGGACACATGGATGCACAAGCCTTGCTGAATCTCCATGGCAATGCTGAGTGAGGCAGCTAAGACCGATGCTTCTCCTGCTTCAGCCTCTTCGCTTAAGGAGAACGACACTCAGGCGAAAGTGCAGTTGAGGCCATCACCACATACAAGATGGTAGCACACACGCTATGAGCATGCTGGGAGGTCCCGGCACGTGCGTGCTGCCCAGCATCAAGTTCCAGAGCTCCTCACCACACCACAAGATCCTCATGACTGGGCTCGCACTAGTCACCTAGAAGACTTGGTGCTCGAGCCGTAACTGTTGGGGTGAGTAAGCCTTCTCATTCATTTTTTTTTAAAATGAAGCTGGTGCAACGGTCGATCAAGGAAATAGCAAATACTTTCTGCCATAGATTATAACGTTCCAAAACGTTACCTGCTAAACATCCACGTCCCCTTTCTCGAATCTTTCAGTGTGGGGACCGGCGGTGGAAGACCGATTAGATGAACTACCCTAACCACTTTACAAATTCGAAGTTGGTCTACCAGCACCTTGTATGTTAACGCCAAAAGTTGTGCCTTCTCATTCCTTTTGCTTATATTCCTTCTTGAGAGCATGTTGCATGTCAACCTATGGGCAGAAACCGTTAAAGAGACTCAGATGTTGACAGATGCTTCTCTGTTAAGTCTTCATGAAATACCATGACACAGCAAACCACCAGCCCTGTCCACCTGACTGCAGGCCGGCTCCATTTTTAATTTAAGAGTACACCTAGGTCAAGCATGCCCTGGCTGGTAGGCTGTCTGGTGGATCAGGACACTGGCCTGGCTGAAGGGCATACTGACTTCCTCTGCACATTTGAGTTCTTTCAAAATTCTTCTTTTTGGAAGTTTCTTCAGGTTTGTATATTGTAGGTAGGTTAGTATCCGTAGTTTCTTTTTTCATTAAATTTACACGCGTAGATTCCTCTTTGGTTCCTTCTAAAAATCGTGCCAAAAATATGTTGTAAAAGAAAGGAAGTCCAGTTCCGAGGGAGATTATGTCAGATGATTCATTAGGATAGATGTTAAGATGAAGAGCCCCACCAGGAGCTGCCTTCCTGCTCCACAGCCCATCCTCCAACTGACACCACACTCATCCAACATTCCACAGCATCACCACACCAACATTCCACACACCCAGTCACACTGGCTGAGCAGCAAGTATAACACAGCACTTGGCTACTACTATAGTTTATGGGACCAGAACTAAGCACACTTTTGCCATGTGGGCGCAATTGGCTACCCACTCTCTCTTTAACACTTGCAACGGAGTTCTACATGGTTTCCTTAGCTGCAAATTAAATGTTCACTGTAGTCTACAATGCTGCTACACTCTCCAGTCCCAGCCCCCACATATCTTGATCTAAATTTAGACACTACCACTCAGTTTCAAAGTAGTACTTGCCTGCTAACTTTTAAACAACAAGTTAAGCAGAACATTCCATGTCAAGCATTTCTTTTAACACCCAAAAATGTAAAAGTCAGATATATTAAGATGCGCTCCTCCGTTTGTCTCTTTTTAAATTAAAACATGCTCTTGTGCTCTTTCCTCTGGCCAGAAGAAGTCAGCTTTGGTTGTTAATGGACATGAAGGCACGTCTTCTTTCATTAACCCTTTGCGTGCTGGTGACGGAACCACTCCGTCACCAGCCACGGACGCGCTGTGCTAATGACGGAGTGGTTCCATCACGGCCCTGCGCCTGCGCTGAGTGTTTATTGAGCGGGCGGGGCCGTGACGGAACCACTCCGTCACAAGCACAGCGCGCCCGTGGCTCAAGACGGAGTGGTTCCGTCACGAGCTTGGCGGCGGCGCGCGGCCCCCCAACCTCCCAGCGCCGCAGCGGAATTACCGTTGCGGCGCTGGGGTTAAGAGAGCATCAGAGAAAAACAATTCAGTACCTGCCCTCTAATGGCTATTTGAAAAAGGTCCCCATGCTGCTCTTTCACTTTAATGGCGGCCGTGCTCATTCCCTTAGACGCGGCTCGTCTAAAGAAAGGCTTAGCCGCCATTAATGTGAAAGCATGGCATGGGATACTTTTACAAACAAAAGTTACAAAATAGAAGAAAAAAAACATACGCCACGTTCGGCATGGCAAATAAACCAAAGGCGTGGCCTCCGCTGTGGCGTGTCATGCTATGAGAAAAAAATAATAAAGCCTTACGAGAGTTGGTGCCCTCCCTGAAGCAGACAGGTGAAAAACGTTTAACAAAATGGTGCTCGGAGGCTGTAATTATAGCCTACCGAGTATCAATACAGGTAACGAGGTGTCGCCCCTCTGCGTGTCCCTCTTGTCTCATTGCCATACGTTTTATTGTGCACCCTGCAGATTATCCTGCTTTTCATTCATACAGAGGCAGAGTGCGCTTCACACACAAGGGCAATTTAATTACCTGTTTAATTGCTGTCATCATCATTGAGATGCAGCGATTAGGCCCAGAGAGAGGGTTCAGCGGGGGAAATTGATAACAAAATTAAAAACATAAGCTATTAGGGGACACCCTGGGACTCAAAACTCTGGAGACTTTAAAGATGCGAGGCCTCACAGCTGCGAACAGGTGTGGGGTCCTGGGCAACTGCCCACGCCTAGCACCGGCCCTGTTAATTTGAGCCGGTCGGCCCGCTGGTACTCATTAAAGGACACTGGCACAAATGCTTCCCCAACAGACTTTGAACCAGAGCAAGAGAGAGAAAACATTAAAGGGGGAAAGGAGGGAGAGAAAAACAGGAAAACTGACAAACGGAGAATACAGGGATGATAAGGAACCCACTAGAATGAGATAAAAGGGTAGGGATTGTATGGTGGTTCATTGAAGAAGTATCAGCTGGAATCAAGACAAGCAACCTAGATATTAGGCATCCCGACCTTCGAAAGCGCCAGCCAGAGGTTTCTAAGTAAAACATTCGGCACATCACTTATTGCTTTAAAAATTAAGCACTATGAAATACCCCTAACTATTTATAGCTTTACTGAGGCAACTGACCACCATTTCCCCTTTCATTTTTGTATTTTGGTCTCAAAGAGGTGAACATTTATTTTCGGTGGAATGAGGGAGTCCCTTTTAACATTTGATTGGTGTTGAAAATAGGCACAGGAAATCAAAGCAGCACAATTCCGCAAACATGACTAATTCTTAAACAAAAATGAGGGCCATGAGCTCCTGCATATGACTCATGGTGGTCTACAAGAGGTAGTGGATGTGTGGGTCCCTAATGAACATGTAGTAAGGGCTGTATGAAGGCATCAGTCTTTATTTTCTTTCTGAATTTCAGAACAGTGAGAGATGATCTGATGTTAAAAAGGATGGTATTCTAGATCCTGAGTGCAAAGATAGAGAATGGCCCAATTGCTTGCCAGAAATCTTCATTACTGTTAGTCCTACTCATCCTCGTCACAGTCATTATGTCATGAGGGAAACCTACCTCCTTGGACAGAAGGAAAACACAGGAGAATTTAATGTAAGCCCTATGTACCCTCCTTTGCGATATATACCTGGAAAGTTACCCAGAATACTGTTTTATCGAAGCAATTGTCAAAGACTTAGCGAGAGAGTGGATTTGTCATGACTTTGACAAGGACAGTTATGGCTAACAGTAATAAAGATTACTGGAAATTATTTTGGGCATTTCCTTCTGCATCCCCCATACTCATCCTATTCATTACATCATGAGGTATACTAAATCATATGCCTTTGTCAAAATAGAAGAAACCAACACCAAAGTATGCACACCCAAAAACACTTAAATGCATACTCATAAGTGATAACATAAGCAATTAACTGCAGCCCTGATTACTCCAAAGCTGAATTAAGAACCCCAACACCGACATTTGTGTTGTAATCAATACAATTTCTTAGTCTATAATGTCTAATAAAAGTAGAGTTCAAAGTCAAAGTAGCTCCCTTGCAAATTTCCCTGAAGTTCCCTGAAACTCAGCCCAGGAGGCAGCCATGCCCCTTGTAGATCTCCCCTGAACAGGGCCCACTTCACAGAAGCCTTGATTAGTTTGACGTTTAGTAGTATTTAGCCTCCAGCTAAGCATGGTTTTAGTTGCTCCTTTACCTCTTCCTGCTGGTCTGAATTTCACAGACAAATGATCTTATTTTCGGAATGCCTGTGACCTGTTAGGATAAATCAAAAGAGCCCTTCTGACATCCAGAGAGTGCTGAGAATATTCATTCTCCAAAGAAGGAAGAGAAAATGAAGGAAGACTCACCTCCTGAGAACAATGAAAGGAAGAATTGACTTGAGGAAGAAAATCCGGATTTGGTTTTTATATCACACCGTCATCAAAAAACCTAAGAAAAGGAGGACAACTAAGAAGAGCAGAGAGTTCCCAGGTTCTCCGCGCTGAGGAGGTGGTGATATCCACTAGAAAGAAGACTTAAAGAGAGAAATATAAAGGCTACCTCCTCAAAAGGTTAAAAAGTAAGAGACTGCAAGGCTTCATACACCATGGGAAGATCCCAAGATGGAGAAGTAGATTTCATCATCGGTCTCTAGAGAGAAAACTTCTGAAAAATCTTGATCAAAGAAACACTCTCCTTTTAAGGTTCCAAAAAGTCCCGGGAGGCCTTGACAGCAAATCAGTGAGTCTTATGAGTAGAAAAAAAGACCAAGATGAAATACTTACACCAAAAACTGTAAGGCTGCTTGTAAGGAGACAGGTTTTTTGCAAGTTTCCCCCACTTTTTACCCTGCATTTGGACTATTAGTTGCTGTTTTTTTTACTCTGAGAGTGCACTAAGGACTGCTAACCAGACCCCCAGTGCCAGTGTTCTGATCCATTATCAACGTTATGTTGAATCGGCTATACTCAGTTGGCAAGTGCTGACTTACTTATAAGTCCCTAGAAAAAAGGTGCCCAGGGCACCAAGGGCTTGTCAGGCAGAGTGTCCACCCAGGGCTGCAGCATTGTTTTTGCCACTCTGAGTGTGACAAAGGACACAATGGCTACCAGCCTGCCACAGCAGGGTATTTACTGCTAGTTCGACTTTGTCAATAAAACCAGTGACAAAGACACCCTTCCCTTAACAGTAAACATATGTCTCCCCTAAGGAAGACCTATAGAGCCCTATGGCAGGAAATTGTATATTGTTGTGATAGACATATAGGTTTATATATGTCTAAGCAGCAAAACTCTGAAACGTTGTTATTTTGCTGACAAAAGTTAGTAGCCCCTTTGGCTAACAGAGGGTTATCAGCCAGCATCCTAGCCTGTCTAACTTCTGAATGGGACTACCTAATTGGGTGCTGTAAGGTAACAACTTAATTGTGAAATTGAACCCGACTTGATGCCCAAGTCGAGATTTATGTCACTTTTAAAGTTTAGTAACTTTTAGAAAGTTGCCGCTCTGTGCCCCAGCTAGTCCAGCTGACCCCTTCTCCAGGAAGGCTGAAAAGGGTGTTAGGCCAAAAGGTGAGCTTCAAATGGGAAGCTGCCTTTGATGGGCCACCTGTGACAACACGCCAAGAAGTCTGCCTTTTGTTCCTGTAGGCAAGTTGGAGACAGCGCCAGAGAAGGAAAATTCATTCCCAAACTGGTTTTCCTGTGGGCGTGTAGCCCTTAGGTAACCACTCCTCTGAGGTGGGCTACCAGGCTCCTCACAATTGAGTAAGAGGTCAGACATCTTGAGAATGGCAGTAATATTGAACTCTGGGATTGTCAAATGCCACACATTGCCGAACTTTGTCACCAAAGAGTAGGAGACCTACTACCTCTTTGGTTAGTGGCTCCATTGTACCCTCAGGGCACTTTCCTGGGCTATAATAGACAACCCTGGCACCCTGAACTTCATTACACCGTTGATTTGGAGAGAGGGCCAAGAGAAAAGTGTCCTGCTGCCTTTCAACCTGCACAGAGACAGGCTACACCATTGAAAGGACTACACCTGGTGCACTTTGGGCTAGTAAGATAGCCCCCGATTGAAGCAGTGCCTCCAAGGGTCAGTCGGCTGGCCCCCTGGAACAGCACCTGGGACATTAAAGTTGTGGAAGCCCAAACCAAAAAAGCAGTATCTACTCCTGAAGGATCACCACCGAGTTCTACTGGGCGCACAGCTCCTGGAGCATCGTTGAGCATCTTATCTGTCTGCATCCCCAGCATCAGGACCATTCTATTTTTGGCCTAGGCAGTCATTTCCTAAAGGATGGCACTTGACTACAAAAGGTTCTGATAGCCAGGTAACTGTCCATAGTAACATTACTGGACTCCTAGACCTTTTCTTGCCCTGTCGTATAGCTCCATAACTGTTTCAAACTATTCAAAACTTTGCAAAATTTGTGTTGACCAATGCTTGTTTGCAGTTGGATTTAAAAGTATGTATTGCTTCTAAAATCTGTAGCTCTGGAACCCTCTGGTGGATTTTAATGATCAAAAACTCTAAAAAAGACATTAAAATATGCTCTATTTTTATAAATTGTTGTATTGTCACTTTCTTGCTGTGTGACTTTCTTATTCCATAGTGTGGTGCTGTTGAATGATTTACACTAAGGTCCTCTGTCAAGCCTTGCTGCTCGGAGCCACAGCTACCCAGGGTTAAGCTTAATGTTTATAAATGATCCTGACTGGACCCAAAACAGTTTCTGTGAGTGCATTGCATGATAAGGCATCACAACCATATCATATAATACACCCAAATCCTCACACTACTGAAAATTGAGGCTCAGAAGCAGAAATATCATGCACAGAGCACCATTTGTATAAAGAATCCTGGGACCCGATTCACAAAGGTAAACTTAGACTTAAAGTCTAAGGGCCCGATTCACAAAGGTAAACTTAGACGAAAGTCTAACTTTACAACGTTCAGTATTTACAAAGGGCATTTACGAGCAGTAAAGTTTAACCTAAGTTTTGGTTTTAAGTTTAACTGAGACCAAAAGTCTAGTCTCATTTAAACTTAAGACCAAAGTCTAAGGGCCCGATTCACAAAGGTAAACTGAGACAAAAGTCTAACTTTACTACTTATAAATGCCCTTTGTGAACTGTAAGTTTAGACCTGAAGTTTAAGTGTAAACCTGAAATTTAAGGTTAGACCACAAGCAAGTCTAAGTTTAGAATTCAGGTCTAACGCTAGACTTCAGGTCTAAACTTAGGCTTCAGGTCTAAGTTTATCTTTGTGAGTCCGGCCCCTAGTGTCTAGAATATACCTTTAGAATAGAAGGTCTTCTAGAATTCTGAATTGGTTACCAGGATAGGAGGAAGCCTCTTACTCAGCAAGTATGGCCACTCAACCTCCAAACCAAGAGAGTCAAATTTAGCAGACAAGGTCATAAGGTCCTTGTTATAATTAGCCGTCTGCTTGCAGAAAATGGAGTGCATGACATCACAGATTGTGGTGTAGCATTCCAACTGGAAAGGATTCAGTTGAGAGCAGTACTTGTTGGTGGTTGTATTAATTAAAGCTGGTGCTTGAAATACTACAAGATCTGGACTTTTTATCACTGGCGACGAGGGAAAAGCTTGATTGGGGACAAGCACTCACAGCCATCAATTCCCCTGTGAACCCATATTCGGATTTAAGACTAAGTTGGACTACAACAGTACTTTCGGAAATTCTCGGCAAGGAACAGTTTTATTAATGAAACTATCAACACTTCTATATTGAGGGAGGTCATGAACAACGTATGTATTTTTTTTGTACTTTCTGGATTTAAGCTTACTCTTAAATGCTCCGGTGTCATTCGCACTTTCACGCGATCAGTTTTCATCTGAATTGCTGCGCGTGCTGGCCCATGAAGGGCTGGCTGGCTTGAGAGGAGCATTCCGACTGCGCATGCTGGCTCGTGAAGGCTGGCTGGCTCCAGAGGAGTATTCCGACAGAGTATTTCGACTTCATCACGCTGACCCTGACGCTTGAATACATGTCAGGTCACGCAGCGTGCAACGTTTTGACGACACAGCAGCCATTTTTGTTAAGTTAAGAAGCTCTTTTCAGTCGGAAGCTTCATATTTTCAGTACGAGCGTAATGGATGATTTCTCCCATGGATCTGACTGTTTAAATCAGCTGTGTTAAACGAATTTACCAACCATACGGTGAGGATTTCTTTTCACTTTTTTTTTTTCTTGTACATCATTCTAATTTTTACATCGTTTTGTTGATAGGAACTTTATTGATTTGTTAACAAAGGAGAATAAGAACATCATTTTCTCAGTTTTTTGTGCTGGATATTCAACTAACAATGGCAACAGCTACTAGTATGTCACAATCTCCACCATTTCTCTCTGAAGAAGGAGAGCCAATTCTTCCTTGGAAGAGGTGGAGGAATTTGTTCGATTTTTATACAGTTGCCATTGGGGGAGAAAAGTTTTCAGCCTTTAGGAAACAGGCAATTTTGTTACAGAATTTGGGAGTGGAGGGTAGAAACACTTATGACAGTATGGACCTTATACCAGTAGGCGGTGGTGATGGTGAGCCTGCATACGTATATGAGATGTCCATGAATATGTTGGAACGTTATTTTGGTCCCAGAATTAATGTTGTTTTAGAATGACACATGTTTTTTACACGAGTACAAGGTCCTGCTGAACGTGTCGGAACTTACATTGCTTCTCTCAAAACACTGGCACGTACTTGTGAGTTTGGAGAGCTATCTGATTCTCTTGTAAGGGATCAACTTGTAAGATGTACAAACAGTTCAAGAGTTCAGGAAAAGCTCTTATCTAAAAATCCCACGTTATTTGAAGCAGTTGCCATTGTGGAAGGAATGGAAAATACTTCCACTTGGGTTAAAGAAATCAGGAAGAATCGGGAGGATGGTAATCAAACTCCTAATGATGACAAGAAAAAGAAACAAGATAGTGTACATACGTTGGAAGATGGTGACATTAACTCCTTCCATGCTCATGACGAGCTCAGCTCGTCATGAGGCATGGTGCTCGTGTGCTGATGACGATCTGAGCGCGTCATGACCACACCCGTTTCTATTGACCTTCAGCACAGCAAGGGAATATCTCAAGCAGCCAGGGTGTTAATAAGGAGTTCCCTGATGGCGTTGCTAAGGTGTCTGTGAATACCAAAAATAAGACTGTACCAAAGAACTCCCAACCTCAGAGAAACTCTTCTGACGGTCAAGCTTGTTTCTCAACTGGTAGAGATGTTCCACCATCTAATGAACGTGATACTCGTCAGCAACACTCTTCCGTTCATCAAAAAATGCGTTGTTATAGATGTGGTAGTTTTTCGCATTACTCAAGTTTTCCCAACTGTTGTGCTAGAGACAGTATATGCAATAATTGTGGGATCAAAGGGCATTATGCTCGTGTTTACAAGTCATCCAGGAAAAAGGATGTGAATGAAGATGTTTCGGATGTTATTCGCACTGTAGTAGTGTCAAATATAGCTGTGAGTGATGGAGTGATTGACTCTGAACAAATTAGTATGCCCTTTTTTAACATTGGTGTGGATGGTAATGTATTTAAACTTACGGCAGACTCAGGATCTCCATTCACCTTGATTGATAACAAAAATTGGAATGAGATTGTAGGATTGGAAAATGTGACACTTTTACCTCCTGACATTGCTCCTGTAAGTTATGGAGGGTCTCGAATTGATGTTCTGGGGTATGTGGTTGCAAAAATCACATTCAAAGGAAGGGAACGGTTGGAAAGGTATATGTAGCTGTGAGGGGACACAATCTCCTGGGTTGGAGACACCAACATGATTTATGGATAATTCTTAATCCGGGTGCTAAGAATCCTCAAGATCAAGTTATGTTGATGGAAGAATTGGTTGGTAACTCCCAACCTGTATCGGTTGATACGGTGAGTGATACAAGCAAATATTTTAAAGACTATCCTGATGTGTTTTCAGATACTCTTGGTTGTTTGAAATAGTTCGAGCACAAAATCATTTTTAAGAAATCAGCTAAACCTTGTGTCCACAAAGTGCGCAGAGTGCCAAATATGATGTTTGAGCCATTGAAATTGGAGATTGAGAGATTGTTAAAGGTGGGTGTGATTGAAGAGATTGAGGCTTCCGAATGGTTGGCTCCGGTGGTTTTGGCGCCCAAGGATGGTGGTAAGTCCGTGAGAATGTGTGTGGACTTGTGCGGATTAAACAAATGGATTTGGGTAGAACGCCAGCCTCTTCCAAACATTTCCAAGTCCATTAGTCTGCTGAAGGGAGCTAAAACTTTTAGTGTGCTAGACCTTTCGTCAGCGTATCACCAAATTGTACTTCACAAAGACTCACAGCATTTAACATCCTTTGTTAATCCTCTGGGGGCATATTAGTTTCTGAGGATGCCTTTCGGGTTAGCCTCGGTGAGGAAAAGTCAGCCCATATCACACCTGTTGCCCAGGCTGCTGGCGCAGGACGCCTCTTAGTTCCCATCGTGAACGATTACCAAATAAAGAGACGGGCGCTGGAAGCAGGAATACAAGAATAGAGTTTTATTTCTCATGAGGAGAGCCTGTCATTTCGGACACTCGCATAGTGTCTTCAGGAGGTGCTCTAACAAGTTCTCTGAGGCTTCGTCTTTTATACATATGTTTATGGCACACAAATATTCCTTATTACAATAAGACGCTTCAAAGTAGGGGAAAGGCATGCTTGGAATCCCAGCTTCAGGCCTATTCCCATATCAGTCGCTCAGATGTCATCCTCCCCTCCTAAATGTAACAAGAGATTGTGATCTCTCAGCTGGACATTCCTACAGGACACGAGGGCAGGAGGGGATGATCAGGTCAAAGGTTGGTCAGGTGGTAAGGTCGGACACTTCGGTTGGTGTATCACGGTTTTGTTATGCTGGGCAGGGAAAAGGGGGATGTACATCCACGAGGCTTGGTCTTAAGACTTGGGACCGTGTCGAGAGGCCAAGTTCAGCCGGGGGGGTTTGTCAGCTGAGGGGAAGGGTGTTCTTTGGGAGGAAATGGGGGGTGTGGGTCAAGCAGGAGTGCTACTTTTAGAGAAGGGTCACGCAGAGGGAAGAGGGTCTTGTGGTCGATGCATGAGCAGTGCGCGCGGGGAGGGGTGTCGGGGGTTTAGCAAACGGTCAGAGAGGCCACGGTGCCTAAAATAACTGTCGTGTACATGTGTGCATGGGTCTTATGCTGGCGGGATAACACAGTCAGTGTTTCGTAATTATTTGTTCTGCTTACAACAAGGGGTACAGTGAACACAAATGAACGCCGCTTATGTACACATACATTGCCATTTTCAACAGTCGCCGCTTTTTTACATAAGCAAGTTCAATTTCTACATAGTCGATGCGATAGGCAGAATGTAATACATGTTAATTTACATTTGTTGGGTTCTTCATACAAGTCTAGAGATCGGCATAATACTTAGTCGGAGTCAATCAAGAAAAGAGGTTTCGAAACATTATAGAATCAAGTTCAGACTTTCTCTTCGGTGACATCAACATACAGTAAGAGTAATCTGATACCTTCGGGTCTTATCAGTGCTTTGGAAAACTAGATACATGGGTGACCGATGAAACATTTTAGAAAGCAATACAAAAATGGCTGAGGGAGGAGTTCGAGTTGATACAAGCAATTTGGTCAAGGGGGTGAGTAGAAAGTTCAGGAAGGGGGGTTTCGTCTCAATGTCTTTTTAACGGAGTCCGTCTTCTTTTGTTGGCGCTGTTGAGCACCGGCGGTGGAGCTATAGGTCCAGCTCGGATTCATCCTTACACGTTGCAGGGTGCGATCAGTCCTCTGCTGTTAGATCACAGTCCTGTGTCTTAACTCATTGTCTTAGGGGTGCCTCATGCTGGGCACCTGCGTGTCTTTCTTTTTCGGTGGCAAAACCTCATTCCATAGTCAAAAGTTTATGCAAAAAGGTGATGTTGTTGAATAATCAAGGGAAGAGAGGGCGGAGTGGGATCAGATCTTTGAGCACATCAAGGGACCAAAAGGAGCAAAGGATAATCGAGCAGGCAGGCCCATCGGTCGGGCTCAAAAAGGACGGGGACTTCAGGCACGAGTGGGGCAGCAAGTCGAGGGCTTCAAGGCAGCCCTTTATTCCTTAATCTGCCGAGTTTGAGAGTGGTGCCTCGTCCCGCGTCTCGTTGCTCGGTGGCTCCACCTTTGGTCGCGGTCACACGTGCTTCACGATCTGTGGCCAGGCTGTGCGTCACGTCCAGCTCCTCTCCTCCGGTGATTGTATCTTTGAATGGGTAAAAACAAGTTTTAGAAAGACTGGCAGGAGAAGACATTTATGCATCTCAATTCCGTCCCCAATCCTATATAGGTGGGGGATAAGTTCATCGGTCACAGTCAGAAGTCATTATTTATGGAGTATGTAGGAGGGCATTACCATCGAATTCATAAACCTGTTTGGCGTTCATTCGTGACGTATGTGGAGAGAAATTGGACCTTTATACACAGTGTATTATATCAAACTCAAAATCGAGTCTTTATGTAGAGACTCGTCCTTCCCTTTAACCCAAGTATCGACAATCTTACATTTCCCTCCGGGGTCGGCTAACTCTTGTAAGCAGGGGCGTTATCGTCATGAAGAAGGGGGAGGGGGCAGATGTAAAACATGCTTTTCTTGGGGAGCGACTGTTAATCAAGGTCATCAATTACGCTTCGAGGGTAGCTGACATGAAGCTGGGGTTGATCGGGGGAAACGGGGACGCTTTGGACAGGGAGCTGGGGTCAATCGGGAGGAGCGGGGGCGCTTTGGACATCCGCACTTAAGTGCAGAGGAGCGAAGTAATCTGTGCATTGGGAATTGCATTTTTAGCGAACCGAAAAACAGAAGGCCATTGACGTTATAGTCCCCTTATAAAAGGCCAGATTAGGGGACATCCGTCGTCTTACCTGTCCTTTCCTTCATTACCAACTCGGGTTCTATCGTTTTGCAGAAAGGAGAGGTAGTAATATGGCAAGTCACAATCGTTTTAGTTCCTGTCAATTTTACCGAACACTTTTGTGTTCGAGGAGACCCAATTAAGTTTTGTGCCGGGGGGGGACAACGTCACCAAACAAGGAAAGAGGGAACAGGGGGCTTTTGGAGAGAGAGAGAGAAAAAGAGAGTGAGAGAGAGAGAGAGAGAGAGAGAGAGAGAGAGAGAGAGAGAGAGAGCACTCTTAATGGTCCATTCGGTACACGTATGACATGGAGAGAGAAAGAGAGTGAGAGAGGGAGAGAGAGAGAGACGTGTACAATAATGGGTCATTCAGCGCACGCACAACACAGAACAACAGGGATTAAGTACTACGGAAACACAGGCAGAGGGATGACGTAGATCCACACATTACGTACATACATACTCAGGTGAGGGAGACAGTACATGTATTATATACAAAAATCCAAGACAAGACATATAACCGTTATTGGCCATAATGATCTCTTCCTGTATGCTGCGTATCCTTAGCATCCTAAGCTCTTTTTACCCCTTTCTTTCCTTTTATTGTCGGCTGCCCTTACTGGTCTTTGCTGTTTTACACACTTACGCCTTTGGCAATTGGTCATGAACTAACCTGGTCGGGCTAATGCTCACGGTGGTATTTTGGAGTCATTTTAGTAAATGTGTTTCCAGGCTGAGACAACAGCTGGTGTCAGTTGGGAGAACAATAGGGCAGCTCTGAGTTTCCGGTCCATGAGGGTGTGGAAAGGACGCAGTAATTTCTATACTGATAACATTCCTAGTCCTCCAAGCGGAGTGTACTAGAGTTTAAACCTTACCTCAAAATATTCTTTAAACCTTTCCCTATTTAGTTAAGTGTGAAGTGCCTAATCATGAGTGGACATTATTTTTGGTTGTATTATTCGGGGTGCGTAGGCACCATAATCGAACGCCTTTTTCCCGTCTCTTCGTCCGTTAGATCACCTTTTTCTTTTTCGTATTTTAATCGATGTTCCAAAGTGACCTGCAGAAAGGGGGCGGGGGCAGCATTTAAAACACATCAGCGCGCATAAACCCGAAAAGGCTTTTACTTACTACATACTCAGTCTATCTCCACGGAACGCAGTTCTTGCCAACTCGGCATTTAAGCCCAGATGGACCTTTTAGTGTGGGAGAGATGATTATCGGAAGCCGGTGGATAGCATAGGTCACCCAAGTGTGGTATTACGGACCGTATGTAGGGAGGCCAGGTGGCACTCCTTCGGGGCGACTTAGGGGCATTTTAGCACAATTTTCCTGATACAGGTAGCATATAAAGTATAGACTGAATTCCAGCGTCTTTCTAGCGGTTGCTTTAGGCTGCACAAAAATGTGCAAAGTACATACAACAAAACCTAGACTATTCATATTTGCAGTATTTCTGCGTATTATACCTTTTAACCCTTAACTAATCGAGCTGAGCCATTTCACCTGTAATTCAGTTATATCGGAAACAGTGATCATTTATTCGAAACGTACCAATTTACACGTGACAACTACGTACGTTTTTTCCAAAAATCTTTAATAAAAAATGTCGGTGCATAAATACGGGCCTACAACCCAGTGGGCCGGCCAGAACTGTACATGTGGGGATACTTATTAGTGGAAAATCTAATGGAGTCGGTGATCGTTGATTTCATAATGAAAGTGCGACAAGTGCAATAAAATCATACCGAAATTTCAGTGTGAGCGAGTATCATAAGTGTTGAAATTCGAACTTTCAATAATCATGATGCGCCAAACTTAACAACAATTCATTGTCCGAATGTTCAATCAGCACCCATCTCACTTCAATTCATTGTCCGAACACATAATCAGTACCCATCCCATATCAATTCATTGTTTTTTTTAAAAAACTGTATGCATATTTCATTGACACCAAAGTTGAGCAATCGGGGTACAACAAGGAGTTGAAAGTTTCATTTGTACCAGCGCCATTTTGGGTGCGACCAGGCAGATCCAGGCATAGTCTAAATTTCCACGGCCCAGAGCCTCTTTCGGCAGTCCAAAAGGTTCCGTTAAAGGGCAACAGAAAGGATCGGCAGTATGAACGATCAGTCAAAAGGGGGAGGGAGGCAACAATTTTCTACCGGGTCATACTGCGTTTTCACCGGAACTGATCCGAACTGTAGTCTGCAGGATTTTAGTCATTAAAATTGAGGCTGGCGTCAGCATGGGAGCGCCGACATCCCGCGGCTACATTTTCATCGTTCCACGGGCAGTTATGGCAGTCATTCCCCATCGGGGGTATCTGCGGGGGTCGGGGGCTCCCGCGGCTCCTCTAGAATCTTCAAGGTCGAGGAGAACTTTTATGATGGTGGAATCAACAAGCAACCAGGCCATTCCTTCATGCTGGGCCCGCTTTTGCAAGGTCGACCGCCATTTTGAGAGTTCGGCAGCTACCGGCAATCGCGGGGTCAAATGAGCAGACGGGCTCCAACCTGCCGGGCGAGGTGTCGCAGCATCGTCACAGTGGATGAACCCTTTGCCGGGTGCGTGGAGCGTTGGGGGTGCAGCTGGGGAGCCTTCACCTGGGGAGGTGGGAGAGGCTCGTTCGCGCCGCCTCTCCCTCCCGGTGCACCCCACGACGTCTTGCTTGACATTTGTTATGGCCGGACCAGGCGATGAGGACGAGGGGGGGGTCGGAGACATATGCAAGACATCCCCCCCCCCCCCCAGTGTTGTCGCAGCCATTATTGAAGAAGTGGCGCCTAGTACGTTTCGGGCCAGGCCTCCGGTCGATGGCGGCCGGACGCTCTTCGCCACGGCCCCAGGAACGGGTCCCTTGGTTCATCCGGGGGACAGGCCTTGGCATGTGGCGCCGCCTTCGGGCTATTCGCGTAGTGGTCCTTCCACCCCACCGCCCTCAACGGTTTTGTAGACTTTAAAACGCCCAAAAACTACTAGAAAGTAGCCCAAAGTAGCCCAACATTGCTACTTTGGGGAAGGAAGGACTGGAACGGCGTCAGGCAGACGGCGAAATGCATTGTGGGTTTTCGTTTGCCGTTGCAGCCGTTTGTCCTGCAAATAGTTGCTTAAATGTTTTTTTTTGTTTGTTAAAAAAAATAAAACGTTTTCACCTGTTACTTCGCTATAGTGTTGTATATTTTCTATTATTCGCCTAAGGTTTGTCGTTAATTGGGTGGGGTGGGTGGCGAAGCCAAGCTGTCTCGAAGTCATAGCATTAGGTTCGGCTTTCCTCACCAGTTTCATATTTCCTGAGGGGTTGTTCCCTATGTTTCCATTTCAGCGAGGTTAAAAAGAGATCTCATCAGCGGCCTACTGATTTCACTCTATTCCTTTTCTTTTCCCTAACGATTTTTATATATATATTTTTCTCTTTTATTTGCTAGCATGATACAGCGGCTAATCCGCATTTTTATATTTGTCCTTTTGTATTAGGGGTACCCTCCTGGTCGAGCCAGATGACCTACCTCCAATAAATGGTCCGGGTGGAACTGGTTTACCAATCAGTGGGGAGTAGATAGGCATGACAGATTACAACGGGGGACAAAGGTCCGCATTACCTACCCTTCCTTATTTGCAAAGACTAGACAGAACATTTCTATTCCACGTTATCTGCAAACAGAGAATGCCTCAAAAGAACTATTCCTTGAACAATAAATGTCCAGACAATCAATCAATCAGTGGGGAGAAAAAAACAGGCATGACGGATTACAACGGGGACAAAAGTCTGCATTACCTATCCTTCACTATCTGCAAAGGGAGGCAGAATATTCCTATTCTTCCCCGTTTGTAGACAGGGAATATCTCAAAGAGCAATAATCGATAAAAATCGATAACAAACAATCAAATGCGGAGAAAAGATAGGCATGACGGATTACAACGGGGACAAAAGTCTGCATTACCTACCCTTCACTACCTGCAAAGGGAGACAGAATATTCCTATTCTTCCCCGTTTGCAGACAGCGAATGTCTCAAAGAGCAACAGAGCAACCAATCAATCAGTGGGGAGAAAAATAGGCATGACGGATTACAACGGGGGACAAAAGTCCGCATTACCTATCCTTCACTATTTGCAAAGAGAGAGGAACGTTCCTATTCGTCGCTGTTTGCAAACAGAGAATGTCTCCAAGAGAACCAATACTTCAAGTAGCAACCGAGGCTAAATGAACCAATCAATGAACAATACCAGTATCTAAATACCGTTTCCAATATCAACAATCAATCAATCAATCAGATGGATAAAGCCATCCTACCAATCAGACGTAAAGACGTCCTACTTAACCTTACCCGGACCGGACCATGTGGGCAATTCTTCGTCTTCCTTTCTCCAGCGCCTCTTTTCTCCATGTTTTTATCGCAGCATTCCTGTGAGATTCCAGTCAGGACAGTAGGTCACTTGAGAGAGGTCCGTTCAGAATCGGTGAAGTTCATTCAATCGGCAGCCGGACGAGGGCCCTCTCAAGGCAGGTATACTCCAATCATTTAGATGTTCACCCCATCATCTGGACCTCTCTTACCGGACCTTATGTCGCTGATGGACCCCGCGTTGGGACGCCAATTGAGGAAAAGTCAGCCCATATCACACCTGATGCCCAGGCTGCTGGCGCAGGACGCCTCTTAGTTCCCATCGTGAACGATTACCAAAGAAAGAGACGGGCGCTGGAAGCAGGAATACAAGAATAGAGTTTTATTTCTCATGTGGGATACTTGTAAAGCGCACTGTTACTCTACCCGAGTGTCCTGGCACTGTAGACCGCTGGGGAACCCGTCCTGATTTTCCCTGTGAGATGGTCCCTTTCTGGGTATCTCCAGGGTGAAACCAGGCATCCCCGGCGTCTGTGGGGGGCCGTTGTAGAGATGAGGCAAGCTTAATGCCCAGAGTTACCGAGTGTGTTCCCTGGTTAGAGTAGGCACTGAGGCGAGAATTATCGAGTCCGTTGACCCTGGTCCAAGACCCTGCCGCGTCGGGAATTGAACCCTGGTCCCGGGCCGCTCTCTGCTTACAGGTCTGCCGCCTCTAACCAGTGAGCCACACCTCTCCACACCTCTCATGAGGAGAGCCTGTCATTTCGGACACTCGCATAGTGTCTTCAGGAGGTGCTCTAACAAGTTCTCTGAGGCTTCGTCTTTTATACATATGTTTATGGCACACAAATATTCCTTATTACAATAAGACGCTTCAAAGTAGGGGAAAGGCATGCTTGGAATCCCAGCTTCAGGCCTATTCCCATATCAGTCGCTCAGATGTCATCCTCCCCTCCTAAATGTAACAAGAGATTGTGATCTCTCAGCTGGACATTCCTACAGGACACGAGGGCAGGAGGGGATGATCAGGTCAAAGGTTGGTCAGGTGGTAAGGTCGGACACTTCGGTTGGTGTATCACGGTTTTGTTATGCTGGGCAGGGAAAAGGGGGCTGTACATCCACGAGGCTTGGTCTTAAGACTTGGGACCGGGTCGAGAGGCCAAGTGCAGCCGGGGGGGTTTGTCAGCTGAGGGGAAGGGTGTTCTTTGGGAGGAAATGGGGGGTGTGGGTCAAGCAGGAGTGCTACTTTTAGAGAAAGGTCACGCAGAGGGAGAGGGTCTTGTGGTCGATGCATGAGCAGTGCGCGCGGGGAGGGGTGTCGGGGGTTTAGCAAACGGTCAGAGAGGCCACGGTGCCTAAAATAACTGTCGTGTACATGTGTGCATGGGTCTTATGCTGGCGGGATAACACAGTCAGTGTTTCGTAATTATTTGTTCTGCTTACAACAAGGGGTACAGTGAACACAAATGAACGCCGCTTATGTACACATACATTGCCATTTTCAACATCGGTGGCAGCCTGCTTTCTGAGAGTGATGAAGATGGTTCTTGGAAGTATACGGAACGTGATGTTTTTTCAAGACGACATCTTGGTTTATGGGAAGGATGAGAATGAGCATGAAGATGTGTTGAGATCTGTTTTGAGTAAATTGGGGGAGAGCGGACTTACTGTCAAGAGAGAAAAATGTCGAATTGGTCTAGAATCCGTTACTTATCTTGGTCATGTGATCTCGGGGAATGGTATACAACCAAAGATGGAACTTGCGGAGAGCATTGTTAAAGCTCCTGCACCAGAAGACAAGGAGCAGATTAAATCTTTTTTGGGTATGACAGAGTTCTACTCTAAATTCGTCAAAGGTTTTGCGAGTGTTGTTTAACCTATTAGAGTTCTTTTAAAAAAAGGTGTGCGGTTTGCTTGGTCGACTGAATGTGAGAAGGCTTTTAATACTGTAAAGTTGGAAATTGGAAAAATGCCAACTTTAGGTCACTTTGACTCAAAGTTGAAGACTATTCTGACAACTGATGCTAGCCTTAGAGGACTTGGAGCTGTCCTTTCTCAAATAGTGAATGGAGAAGAAATAGTTGTAGCTTTCACCTCTAGGGCTCTTATAGAAGCTGAAATAAATTACTCTTGTATTGAGAGAGAAGCATTTGGGCGTATTCTGGACAGTACATCATTTAAAATGTTATTTGTGGTGGATTCCGTTTGTTGTGAAGTCTGACCATCGTCCCCTTGTGCAAATTTTTTCATCTCATCACAATGATCACATGACTCTTAGACTAAAGAGATGGAGTGAGGGTTTACAAGAGTTTAATTTTTCTGAACAATATATTCATGGTCAGAATAACAAACCTGCAGATTGTTTGTCACGACTACCCATTGAGTCCGAACAAAAACTAGAGGATTTTGAAAGTGTGAACTGGGTGATGGAACCATCTGTATCTAAGGAGGAATGGTTATCATGTGTCAAGAATGACAAGGTGTTTTCATCACTTAAAACAGTTATCTCTAGAGGTTGGCCTGCTTATGAAGATCTTGATTGTGATCTGAAATTGTACTGGACAGTAAAGAACGACCTTACTTTTTGTCAAGACAATCTAATGAGGGGTGACAGGATAGTTCCACCCAGTGAATTGAGAGATTGAGTTGTCAACTTGGCTCATGAGGGGCATTTGGGAAGAAGTCTTACCAAGGCACGAGTCAGAGAGAAGTATTGGTGGCCTGGGATGGACCGGATGATGGAGTCTGTAGTTAAGGATTGCCATTTATGTGCTGTTAATGATAAATCTCGCACCACTAGCCATTCTCCTCTTTCACCTGTGGAAGTTCCTGATGCAGTTTGGATTAAAGTTGGTTTGGATATAGCTGGCCCTTTTGAGTTGATGCCTTCTCATGAGAGACTTGTGATTCTCTTGGTTGATTACACTTCAAAATGGGTGGTCTCGAAGTGCATGAGTGTTGTCAATTCCAAGTCTGTGATTGAGTTTTTAAAGGTTGTATTTGTTTCAGAAGGGATTCCGAAGTACTTAGTCTCGGCCAATGGGGTACAATTTACCTCTAATGAGATGGATGTTTTCCTTAAGGATCTTGGTATTGTTCATCAAAAGACGGCTCTGTATTCTCTTCAGGCCAATGGTCTTACAGGGAGGATGAACAGGGTTGTAAAGAGCTGTGCTCAACGAGCATTGGAATCTAGGACCTCTTTTAGTGGTGTGTTGAGGGAAACTTGGTGGGCACACCACACTGTTCCCAATGTTATTATGCAGAAGTCTCCTTTTGAAGCCTTGAGGGGTAGGGTGGCGAACTCTAAGCTCAACCCAGTTTGGCTTCCTATGAGGAATAGTGATGATGGTGTGACCAATGAGTTGAGTAGGAGAGACAAACTTGCTAAATTTCAGCAAAAGTATAAACAACGGTATGATGTCAGGATGGAAGTCAAAGTGAGGAACTGGAACTTGGGTGATCGTGTTTTGGTGAAAAAGCCTAAGCATGGCCACAAGGGTGCCTCTAATTTCCGTGGTCCTTTCATCATTATTGCAATTTAAAAAAATGTTGTAACCTTGGACAATGGTTGTACCTGGAACATGTCCAGATTGACAAAGTTCACGGAATCTAATGATGGTTCTGCGGTTACTCAGCATTATGTTCCTCCAAATAAGAACTTGAACACTGGACATGTGAGCAGGCGGCACAAACATTTACCAGGGAAGCTCAAAGATTATGTCCTATATTGATGTATTTTTTCTGTTTAGTTCACTTAACATTTTCTTTATTTTTTTGAGTTAATGTTTTTGATGACTTGTTATTTATTCTATCAATTACTTTGTAAGGGGGATGTGTTATAATTAGCTGTCTGCTTGTATAATATGGAGTGCATGACATCACAGATTGTGGTGTAGCATTCCAACTGGAAAGGATTCAGTTGAGAGCAGTACTTGTTGGTGGTTGTATTCATTAAAGCTGGCGCTTGAAATACTACAAGATATGGACTTTTAATCAGTCCTGATGGTAGATGGAGTTGACAGAAGGGTCCATGGAGGGCAAAGGGACATCTTCCTGAGGATCGGCAACCAAGAGTGTGTTGGCCAGAAAGGAATCACCAGAATCACTTCCACCCTCTCTAGCTGAATCTTTCAAAACATTGTTAGGATCAGAGGAAATGGAAAAAATGCATATAGAAGTCTTGAAGGCCAGTAAAGCAGAGGACATCAGCCCCGGGCTCCTTCATCCTGAAGCCTGGAGCTGAACCATGTTAGTAAGATTGTTATGTTGGTAAGATTTATTGAGCGTGTGAATACCCGGAGGTATCTTGGCGCTAGGATTGCGGTAAGCCCAGCCGAAGCGTCTAGTTATGAAATAGCCAGGTTTTTAGACCTTTCCTGAAGATGGTGAGGGAGCTTGCACTTCGGAGCTCCATTGGGAGCATGTTCTAGAGTTTTGCGGTGCCATACAAGAAACTTTGATCGCCCCAGCTTGAGGACCGTACTGTCTGAACTTTCATAATTCTAGCACCTGTGGAACGTAACTGTCTGGCCGGTTCATACCAGGCAAAGAGATTTCTAAGAAATAGTGGTTCTGTATTGCTCAGTGCCTTGTATGCTAGACATAATGACTTGAATTTAATTTGTTGTGCCACCGGAAGCCAGTGGAGTCTACAAATGTCCTTGGCTGACGTTCAGCAGAAGTCTTGCAGCTGTGTTTTGAACTGTCTGGAGCTTTTTTTGATATTGCTTCTGCATACTCAGGTAGAGCCTGTTACATCTATTCAATTTTGACTGAGTTAGTGTGGTTACATTCGTCTTTCTAAAGTCAGTGGGGATGTAAGGTAGGATCTTCTTGAGTTTCTTTATCAACAAGTGGGAGGCAGAGACAATGGCATTTGTCTGGTAAGATAGTGCTAGTTTATTATCAATTAAAACTCCCAGATGTTTTGCCTTCTGAGCTGGTTTTGGCGGGTCACCTACTTCCGCCGGCCACCAGAGATTATCCCATCTGGGTTTCAGGTTACCGAAGACTACTACTTCAGCCTTTACAGAATTAAGCTTAAGACAGTGTTTTCCCATCCAGCTATTCATATCCCTCATACAGTTTTGAAACTGTAGAGTGGGGAGGCTTGATGTTTGTACACTGCCACCACGATATGGGTGTCATCAGTGTAAGACATGAGACTAAAGCCGAACTCTCGGATCAAAGGGGCGAGTTTCAGATACGTACGCAATAAAAAGGGACGGACTCAGAGATGATCCCTGTGGAACTCCCCATGGGAGGACGTATGGATCCGATTTATACTTGTTCAACGTCACTGTTTGTCTCCTTTCCCTCAGAAAGGACGAAAGCAAGGCCAGGGCAGCTCCCTTGCCCCCCAGCACTTCCAGCCACTGCTGCAGAAGATTGTGATCAACAGTATCAAACACAGCTGATAAATCAAGGAGAACAAGGGCTGCCTTGCCCCCTCTGTCCATCACAGTCCTGATCTCCTCCATGACCTTAATTAATGCCAATTCAGTACTGTATTTGTGTCGAAAACCAAATTGGGAGTGATCAAGTAACTCGTTTTCCTGGATGTACTGGGCTAACTGTTTGTTCATGATTTTTTCTACTATTTTGGCTGGAAGAGGCAGCCAACCTATAGGTTGGTAATTATTCGGATTAGACACATCCAGATTGTTTTTTTTTTTAACTGTGCAAGTATGGAGGAGTCTTTCCATAAAGATAGAAAATTGCCCAAGATTAACATATTGTTGAAGATTTATGTGAGCTCAGGGCTCACCACCTCCGCTATTTCTTTCAGAAATGCAGGCGGGTAGGGGGCAAGTGGGGACCCAGATGTAATTTCCCTGATATGTTTTTCCACTACCTCAGGGGAAATCTGAGAAAAGCATTAAAAACTATTTCCCTTCAATGACTTTGTTTTTGAAAGCTACTGCAATCATATCACAGAAATGTTGATCGCTCTGATCCAGTGAGACACCAACCTGCGGATAAGTATCACTAAAATACACAATTTCTGGCCCATAAACCACTCTCACTTACAATATCCGGTCGGTGAAACCTCACTGGGGATCAATTTTGGGGCTTTCCTATATGTCCGGTTTGCTTATAGAATTTAAACGTAATTATTTCTAAACCCTTCCTCACTCATGGATCTATTTTAGTTGAATTAGAGTTGGTAATTAATTACATTTAAACATTTACCTTTTTATTCATTTAATAACCACAGACTCAGTTTAAGTTTAAATTTTATCTGAAGTATTTTAGTGAATCAAATACAAATTACAGTGTTAACGCCATCATTCCGAAAAGGTAAGGTTCAGTTGTCTAAATTAATCTATACATTTTAATGACGAATGCCTCAGGAAGAGAGGACAGAGAGAAAAGGCACATTGACACAATACACATTTATATTTACCTAGAATGGTGTGAGATCAGACCACTCTGGCCAAGAGTTTGGACCCCACGAAATATCAGGTACAGGTTCAGGTCAGGATTAGGACAGGACAGGTCACCTCTTCTGGATTTAACACAAGTGTCAAACCCCTGTCTCATACTATTTTCCCTCCTCAACTATGTTCCGCATCTCGTTCCTAGTTCCCACGCCTCCTCGGTCCTCTTCCGCAATCTCGTTCCTAAAATGTATTGGAAAATTCTAAGTCTGCTTCATTCAATTTGATCAGCAATCGGACAGCATCTCTGTCTCTCAACGTTCTGGCAGCGATCAGGCAGCGATTAGGCAGTGATTAGGCTTCTTCATTTAGCTAACAAATGTTTCTATCTTGTATAAACTGTAATTTCTGATTGAATAAGCTGAGGGGATGATCATCACACCATACTAAGCGTATTACTTTTTCTTAAGAGCATTGTCTTATGTTCCCGCCCATCTAATTTCTTTCACCCAAACTTTATTCCCATCCGTTTCTCATATTAGTTTTAACATTGTATATCATTTATACATTTGTTCATTGAGTCTTCAGGATGTTCTGTCATATTTCTGCCTATGAGAAAACGCCGTCCTTGACCGGGTTCCAAGACTTGAGATCACAATTCCAGGGTTGCTTTCTAATGAGACTGTGCCTGGGTGTCACATGGCTGTCAGCCCTTAGCTCTCTTTAAGTCCCAAATACGAACTAACAGTGAAGTCAAAAAGTCAAGATGTTAGATTCAAATGAAATGGTTTCACTGTATACCACTTATGTCTACTCTAATCCCATTTAATCAAAATAATTCTTTAAGCATTAGCACTTAGAATAAAACACAGTTTAGTTGTAAACAAAGCAGATGCTTAGCATGTGAGATCTGAAGTGCCCATTTTGGACATTAGTGTGCAGAAGCAAAGCTTTCCCTCCAAGCGTTATGACATCATGCAGTTGGCGCATGCACAGTTCATTTTCCCGCATTTGCAGCCATCTTTAGTTGCACTCTGGTTACTTGTTAGTAAAACACATAGGCTTCCCCTACTTCTACATTGTGTACCAATTTTGTGTAAATTAGTATAACAAACAATTATTAGTACTTTATTATGATTATACAAGAGGATTCACTCAGCAAGTTGCTTATTTGCAAATCCTTGCTCCATCACTCTTGATTCCTTTATTCTTAGGTAGAGACGATAGTTTCTCTACTACCCCAAACAGTTCTTTTGAGGTATGTTTGGCTCTCTCAATCTGTTTGGTAAAGAAGTCAGTTTTTCCTGATATCAGCAGATTTTTATATTGAGTTAGGGTGGATTTATATATCTCTTTGTCCGCAATGTCGTATTTAACTCTCACGCGTTTTTCGAGTCTACAGCACTTTTGTTTTTCTTTTCGCAGGGCGTCGGTGAACCAGGGGGACGAACGCGAGTTCCGATTCCCTGAGGTTTTCCCAGTGGGTATTGTTGCCTTGATGGCGTCATTTAGCCAGCCCATATATTTAGTGACTGCTAACTCTGGGGGAGCATTATGGTGATGTTCCTTGATGCAAACAGGTCCTACATTTCCTGCAGATCTGTGATACGATTATCCTGGTTCATTAAAAACAGAAATGTTCTGCCGAGAAGGTCTACCTGCAGGCTGTCTACCCCTGATGTGGATTGCTGAATCAGACTCAAGAGAATGTTCTCTGCCCAGAGTCTGATTGTTGTTGCAACCTGATTCAGGGGTCATGTCCTGGCGCTCCCCTGATGTTTGGTAAGCAATGGAAACTGTATTGTCTGTCCGTATCGGGACATTCTTCTGAAGGAGGAGAGTCCTGAACCTCAAAATAGCTCTGAAAATAGCGATCAACTCCCTCTAATCCTCTGCTCTAATCACAGCATTTCTGTGTCTGGAATGATGCAGCAAGGTAACCTCCCACCCTGTCTTGCTGGCATCTGTTGTTATTAAACCTGGCTGTAACGGATGCATGTGCATTCGCTTCTGAAGATTTGCTGTCACCAGACACCAACCCAGATCCTGCTTGATTTTGCTGAGCGATGAACTGTATGGTCCAAAGGAATCCTTGGAAAGTCTCAGCTGTGGCGGTGCCATAGAGGAGGATGGCGATGTAGACATGCCCAAGGAACGTGGGTATGTATGAAGACACATGCTGCCATGTTCTCTTGCAAAACCTTGCCAACCCCTCTCAGCTGGAGAGAAGAACCCTGACCAGATTCTGGAGATGAAACATTTGTTCCTGTGGTAAGAAGATCTTCCACAGGTCTGTCCTGAAAATGTCTCCAATAAAGTTGATTTGTTGTAAGCTTACACTTCGGAATATTTAGCAATAGACCCATTCTGCTTATTACAGACTTCATGACCTCCAGAATCCTGAACATTTCCTCAATAGAAGAACCAGTTGTTGAGGTACGGGAAAACAGGAATCCCTTGAAGATGAAGAAAAGCTACCACTGGACCCATCATCTTTGTAAAGACCCTTGGGCATGACATTATTCCAAAAGGAGAACCATCGCCAATGCTGTCTACCTACCGTGAGCCTGAGAAACGTCCAATTTGTCTTTGCTATCAGAATATGGAGATAGGCATTTGTGATGTCTAGAGTAAATGTGAAACTGTCTGATGGGATGCAAGTGGTGATTCTCTAAGAGTTTTCCTCTTGAATTTCATATCCCAAATAAACTGGTTGAGGTTCTTCTAGTCTATGGCCAAATGATAGCTCTCGGAAGCCTTACAGGAACACTATCGAGTAGATAGTACCTTTTTCTTTGGCAAATTTCTCTTTTTCTTTTTTTTTTTTAACATTTATTTAGAGTTTCACATGAATACACATGACAGAAATGCAAAAATAATGTAAAGACATGATGGAAATAACATAAGAAAACAATAAAAGTATAATCAAACAGTCACAGTGCAATGTATTATCAAATAATGACCATAATAATAAAGCAGCAAAGCATATCCATGAGGTAGGAACATAAAAGATGACTTTCAGAGCGAAGATCAAAAAGAGAGTACCATGATATCTCAACATTGCATTAGAATAAAGACATCATACTGAGTAAGCATCATTCCAAGAACACAATTACAACAGACAGTAAGATAGCGATGCAGAGTCCGGCACTGTACCTCCCAAATGTAGGGAGGGAGGTAGTTCAACCCACCCCGGTCGGGGTGATGCCGGATAGTGTCAATGGCTCTTGGGTCGCTTGTTGCCGGGAGATGTAGTTTCAATAGGGGCCCCATTTATCAATAGGCCTGGAAGAGGGGGGGAGTAAAGTGCTGAACTCCTCGCAGTTTGTATTGCAGAATGTTAAACTGTTTAACCATGATCGGAGAGTGGGGACCCTTCTACTACCCCAGAGCAATGCAATTTCCCTCTTGGCCAACATGAAGCAGAGCGCTGCCAATTTACGAATGTTGCTGGGGAAATTTGCGACATATCCCAGCAGTGCAATCTCAGGAGTAGGCAGGAGTGGCATAGAGAGTATATCCCTCAATGTAGTGTGAACGTCTAACCAGTATTGATGTACCTTGGGGCAAGTCCATGTCAAGTGTGCGAAATCTGCAAAAGGGGAAAGACATTTCCGACAGTGGTGGGGTCGGGATTCATCTATGCTATGTGCACGGGCCGGGGTAAAATACCTCTGCCGGAGAAATTTAAACTGTAGCAACTTATGTCGAGTGTTCAGGGAGACGTCCGTTGTGGCCTTACAACAGTATGTCCATTGCTCATCTGAAATAGGAGCGCCTAAATATCTCTCCCATTCGGCCCTGAGTTTGGAGTCATCACTAGGTTTAAGTGTTACGTCATTTTGACCCTTTTTAACATCCCCCCTTACTTGCACCATAATTTGTGTC
This sequence comes from Lissotriton helveticus, assembly GCF_964261635.1. Lineage (NCBI taxonomy): Eukaryota > Metazoa > Chordata > Amphibia > Caudata > Salamandridae > Lissotriton > Lissotriton helveticus. The sequence continues at coordinate 854,899,819 of NC_136071.1, read as the reverse complement.
CCTCACCGCCGTTCGGGCGGGTCTGGTCCTGGGGTGGGTGCCCTGCTCGTTTTTGGCGGACATCTTGGAGTGGGGTGAGTGGAGTGAGGCGTTTCCAGCTGCCAGCGCTGACTGCGCATGAGCGGCCTGGGAACACCTATTTAAGGCGAGTCCCTCCTGTTCTCAGCCCCAGACAAGGTAGCTGCTGCTGCGAGAGCGCTTCGCGCGTTTTTGCAGTAAAACTGCTGTTTTAAAAACGTTATTTTATAATTTCTGCTGGCTTTGGTCATTTTGACCCTTTTTAACATCCCCCCTTACTTGCACCATAATTTGTGTCCCTCACCGCCGTTCGGGCGGGTCTGGTCCTGGGGTGGGTGCCCTGCTCGTCTTTGGCGGACATCTTGGAGTGGGGTGAGTGGAGTGAGGCGTTTCCAGCTGCCAGCGCTGACTGCGCATGAGCCGCCTGGGTACACCTATTTAATGCTCCTCCCTTAGCGCAGCGGGATCGTGCAGCGGGCGCGTCCTCGCGTGGCCGGAGTCGTGCCAGAGTCCTGCCCGTCTGCGCCCGTCCGCGCTCGGTTGCGCTGGTTTCGCGGTGGCCCTAACATCAGGTACAGCTTAAATTATGCTTACGTACACCAGGGAAACTCTCCTGGCGATTAACAACTGTCTGCCTCCCTGCGCTGGAGCCCGTGTCGATCCTTTGTGTGGCCCCCACCATTGTGCTTGTGGTGGCTGGCTACTCGAGGCACCATCTTGCTTGGGGTCCTGCATAGTGCAGCCGGCCATAAGCAGTAATGTCTCTTCACGACATCTTACCATCTGGAATTTGAACGTAAGATCGGCGGTCACGCATTATCAGGATATCGCTGATCTTCTGGACAATGACCCCCCTGACATCTTTTGTCTGACAGAGACATGGCTGCAGGATACCGATTCTACTGTATTGAATCTGGCGCTCCCCGCTGAGTATTCCATCTACACGCTCAACCGCTCTTCGAGAGGGGGTGGAGTCGCTCTTGCAGTTAAATCTTGCTATCCTTGCGCCTGGAGTGTGCAGAACATCACGGGATGCGAAAGCGCCCTGTTCAAGGTTGCAGTTACATCGCATTTTACCTTGTCAGGATTGCTTATTTATCGCCCACCTGGTAGTTCCGTGGCATTCAGGGAGGCTCTTCCTGAGGCAGTCAGTTCACTAGCAGTGGGGTCTGCCAATTTTTCTATCATTGGAGACTTGAATCTCCATTTTGACACTTTGTGTCTTTCTGCAGTGGGAGGGATGGTGGCGGATCTCGAGGCCCTTCAACTGTTCCAGCTGGTCTCGGATCCCACTCATAGGGGTGGCCACATTCTGGACCCCTTTTTTTCCAACTTAGAGGGGGCTACAGTGGCCCCCCCCTCCCCCTGACCTGGTCAGACCACTCGCTCGTGACTATCTACTGTCCTCTTATAGAAGCCCCACTTAAGGCGCCACTGCGAGCCATGCCCAGACGGCGCTGGAGCAAACTTAAGGCGGAAGATCTCCATCGCCTTCTCACTGACGACCCTCTGGGTGCAGTGTAGAATGTGGAATCTGGTTATGACCATTTTTGCGGATGGGTAACCAGAGCCCTCGACTCCCTTATCCCGGTGGTTTCCAGTAAGTGTGGCCTCCGCGCCCCCAGCCCCTGGTATGATGGCAATCTGAGGGCTTTAAAGAGTGTCTGCAGACGTGCAGAGAGAGACTGGAGGAAGAGGTATGACAGCAGCAAAAAAACCCTGTATATGGCTGCGGTCAAGTTTTATCACCGCGCGGTTTGTAGAACCCGGGCGGCATATTACGCTCTGGAGTTTCGCAGCAGTGGGAATCCTGTAAAAACCATCTTTAAGGCTCTTAAAGACCTTGTGGCAAGGAAGCCTGCCGGCAATTCCATCAGCTCCAATACCCATTGTGAAGCGCTGGCGGCTTTCTTCCTGGAGAAGGTCCAGACCATCTATAGGGCCTTCCCCACCACTGCACAAACCAGTACGGGGCCACCCATCCCGCTGGATCAGGTGGTGCTAGACTCTCTCCCCTGTCTCTCTTTGGAGTCTTATACGGCATTGGCTCTTCGAGTCAAGTCTGGGTCGCTGGTTGACCCGCTCAAGCCACCAATGTTCAGAGACCAGACTTTTGCTCGCCCGGTCTGCGACTTGATCAACATGTCGCTTTCATCTGGCCAGGTGCCTTTGAAATGGAAGCATGCGGTAGTTATGCCCATTTTGAAAAAAACATCTCTCGACCCTACAAAATCGGAAAACTACCGCCCGATTTCGCTTCTCCCATGGCCAGCCAAACTCGCGGAGGTGCATGTTAACATCGCCCTCACTGACCATCTGTCGCGTGCCAACATTCTGGATGATACCCAGAATGGTTTTCGGGCCGGCCACAGTACGGAGACAGCATTGTTATTTATGGTCGAGCACCTGCGGGCAGTTCTGGATGCAGGTCAAACGGCGGCGCTTGTTTTGTTAGACCTAAGCGCCGCCTTTGACACGGTCTCCCATGAAATTCTCCTGCAGCGTCTTGAGGAGATAGGGGTGACCGGCACTGCACACCAGTGGTTTCGTTCGTTTCTCAGTGATCGGTCCTTCTGTGTGGCGTCCCCGCCCTATCAGTCCAAATGTCATCCTCTGTCTCTTGGGGTCCCGCAGGGTTCCTCGCTGAGTCCCACGTTGTTTAACATCTACGTAAGGCCGCTGGCTGAGGTTGTGAAGCTCTGTGGTATGACCATGGTGTCATACGCAGATGACACCCAGCTAGCGGTCACGATCAGCGGGGACTCTGGGGTGGATGCCCCAAGATTCAGAGAAGGACTTAGGGCGGTGGCTGGTTGGATGACGTCCAACTGTCTCCAACTTAACGCCAAAAAAACGGAGGTGATGGTCTTTGGGAAACGGACGGACCTATGGGGAGATACCTGGTGGCCCCCTGAGTTGGGTCCCACCCCCACTCCGGTTACGGAGATCAAAAATCTTGGTGTCTGGCTGGACCCTTCCCTCAACTTTGTTGGCCATACCAAAAGGACGGCGGCGTGCTGCTTTGGCATTTTGCGCAATCTGCGACCTGCCCTTAAATATTTTGATGCCGCAACCCGTCAACTTGTGGTACAAGCAACGGTTTTAGCTCGGCTGGATTATGCCAGCTCCCTTTTTATAGGGTTAAACCAGGCCGAGCTAACCCGACTTCAAAGAGTACAGAACGCAGCGGCCAGAGCAATCGTAGGTCTTCCTAGGTTTTGCTCGGCCGGTCCAACTTTGCGAGCCTTGCATTTGTTACCCGTCAGGCAGCGGATCCATTTCAAAGTATTGTGCATATCTTTCAAGATTCTGAAGGGCCTACCACCTCCCTTACTGTGCCAACTTTTGTGCCCTTACATCCCGGGCCGCACTCTGCGTTCGTTGGACCAAGAATTAGCGGCAGCCCCTCGGTTCAAACTCAGTCGGGCGGGGGGTCGCTCTTTTAGGGTGCGGGCAGCTGCACTTTGGAATGCTCTTCCCTTGAAACTCCGGACCCTTGGCGACTTGCTTTCTTTCCGCAAGGCCGCCAAAACTTTTCTGTTTTCTGAGCTCTGTTAAAATTCATACCCCCCATTTTTAATAATATTTTCTGTGTCCTGTTGTGTTGTGTTCGCTACCTTGTCGGTGCGCCGGGACGCTCCTTCGCTGGAGCAACCGTGCGCAATACAAATACTAATAACATAACATAACATAACATATATAACTTGGAGATCAGGTGCGTGTTAGATGGGCTCTCTATTATTAACGTGAGGGGGGGACCTCTTCTGGGGCTAGCGGAAAGGAGGGGAAACATGCCCTCAATGCTGAGCGCAGTCGGGTGAGAATAAATGCGTCCATAAAGGAGCGGTCGGAGAAACGGGCTTCCTTCGTCATAGAAAATACATGACCATCGGGGAAAAGATCCCCGAGGGTGACAATCGTAAATTTCTACAAGGTGTGTTTTACCAATGTCTCTTCTGTAATGGGAAAAAGGGAGGAATTTGGAAGGGGCAGTGCCGGTGAGTAGAGCACATCTAGCCCTAAAAGTTTACGAAGCTTAATCCAGGCCCAGCATGTGGTGGATACTGTTTGTATGTCCCGCTGGTCCCGAGGGAATTCAGTGGGAAGAAGTGTGAGAAGCTGCCCAGGGAGAACCAAATCCGCCTCTGGACGTAAGTATGGAATACGTGCGTCTGGGTGGAACCAAGAATAGGCATAGGCACATTGGGCAAGTAAATAATACAGATAAAAGTCTGGTCCCCCCAGCCCGCCCTTATCTGGTGGCATGGTCAAGACCTTCCAGCTGACACGTTACCCGGTTACCCCAGACCAATCGGAGCAGGAGTGAGCGAAGTTGCTTGAAGAAGGCTTTGGTGAGGGGAACCGGTATGTTATTAAAATAATATAAAAACCGTGGAAGAACCACCATTTTAATAATCGCTACTCTTCCGGCCATAGAGAGGGGTAGGTTAATCCAGCGGTTAATCTGTGACTCCAACACAGAGACTGCAGAGCCATAGTTGAGGCGTATCATTGAAGCAGTGTCTAGGTGGATATGAATTCCTAAGTATTTAACGGAATCATCGCACCACTCCAGTGGAAAGTCAAAAGACCAGGGTGTAGTGCTGGTAGTAAGTGGAAAAATGACAGTTTTGTGCCAGTTGATATTTAGTCTCGAGAATGCGCCGAAACGGATAATTTCCCGTATTAATGGGGACAGATTACAGCGGGGCTGCCGAACATACAGTATCATGTCGTCTGCGTACATGGACAACAATAAAGGTCCAGTACGAAACTGCAATCCGCGTTGGAGGTGGTTTTCCTGGAACTGCCGGGCTAAGGGATCCAGAGCTAAGATAAACAATAGTGGGGAAAGGGGGCAGCCCTGTCTCGTGCCCCGCGATAGAGGGAAGGGATTAGACAATACTCCATTAAGTCACAGCCGAGCGGTGGGCCTGGTATACAAAAGTGCAACCGTCTCAATAAAGCACTCCGGCATGCCCAACGGTGCATGACAGAAAGGAAGAACGGCCATTCCAGAGAGTCGAATGCTTTCTCCGCATCCAATAAAATTGCCGCGGCTGGAGTAACGGGGTCGATACGGTGTAGGACCGTGAATAGGGTGCGGAGGTTAAGGGACGTAGACCTATGAGGAACAAATCCCGACTGTACGGGAGAGATGATGAATTCCATCAGAAGGGAGAGTCTGATTGCTATCACTTTAGCTAGGATTTTGTAGTCCGTGTTCAGCAGTGACAGCGGTCTATATGAACCGCAGAGCATGGGGTCCTCCCCTGGTTTAGGCAATAGAATGATCACTGCTTCACAAAACGTCGGGGGAGGATGCCCACCTCCAAGGCCTCCGCATAGACCTCAACCAGCCGAGGCACCAGAAGTTCTTTATATGTTTTATAAAAGTCGGCCGAGAAGCCGTCCAATCCGGGTGCTGAAGAGCCACGCAAAGCATCAATGGCTTCTATGATGCTGTCTGCAGTGATAGGGGCTAGAAGGAACTCTTGCATGTAACGTTCCAGATACACAAGGGCCACCTCCGATAGATACTCTTCTTGGTTGGCCTGATTACCGGAGAGGCGTGAGGTGTAAAGGGACTTATAGTACGTGAGGAAGAGCTCACAGACCGCTGGGGTAGACTGTACTGGGGTGCCGTCTAGACCAGACATGGAAATGATGCAAGTAGGGGCTCTAGGAGGGCGCAGGGTGTTCGCTAATAGGCGACCAGGGCGTTCGCCTTCTCCATAACGCCTTGCCACACAGTGCTTATTGAGAAATGAAAGTTCTCTATTCGCAGCGTCTCGGAATTTAATGTTTAGCGCTAAGCGAGTGGCGGACAGGGCGTCTGAGCGGGCAGTAAGTAGTTCGTGATCAACGGCGGCAATTTCTTCTTCGATCTTGTTTAAGGTGGAACGCAGGTCTCGGAGGATCCCTGCGTGTTTTGAAATGCACACCCCTCTGATAAATGCCTTGAAGCCCTCCCACAGGACCGCCCATGTGTCAACAGTGCCAGTGTTCAAATCAAAGTAGTCTTCGATAGCTTGTCGTACCTCTTCGGTGAAGACGGGATCCAGCAACGCTCGTCCAGGGAAATGCCAACACCTCTCCAAACACACCTCTCTAGGGATAAACAGTTGGAGCAGAACCGGGCAGTGATCGGAAAGAGTGCGGGGGAGAGTGCGGACTGATCCCAACCAGCTGGCAATCATGGGAGAGACTAACCAGTAATCCAGTCTGGTCCATGTGTTGTGGAACCCAGAGTAGTGAGTGAACACAGGGTTGATAGAGTGTAAACGTGCCTCAACGTCAACTAGGGAGAAATGTGTGCAGATCTCTTGAAGGGCCCGTCAGTGTTCGGGCCGTAGACACAGACCAATGATACCCTATGACCCAGGAGCTGACCAGTGACGATCAGGAAATGACCTTCAGGGTCGCGTTTTGTGGCGAAGTGTGCGAACTGGATGCGCTTATGCACAAGGATAGCCACCCCTCTTGAGTACGAGCTAAAACTGGAGAAGTACCTATTCGGGCCCCACCCGGCTGCCAGGCCACCAGCCATGGCGTCCGACAAATGAGTTTCCTGCATGAAAAGGATGTCCACCTTATGACGTGCCACGTAGTTTAGGACATGCCTCTGTTTCCTATTATCGTTCAGGCCCCGCACATTCCAAGTCATCAACGACAGTCCGGAGGGACCGGGCACATTACCTAGCACAACCATATCTACAATGTCCTAAAAAATGGAGTCAATGCATCGAAAAAACACAGCACTCGAAATCATCTTCATACTTTGCAGACTGCAATAATCAACAGAAAAAAACAAGAAGAAAAATAAAAAACACAAAAAATCCTTCCCTCCCGCCACCCACCCTCTCCCGACCCAGAAAGAGGAATGCCCAAGTACCGTTCCCACAAAAACAAACCATGGAGGTATTCACCATGGGGCATGGCAACACCACGCCAGTCGGGCAAGTCAGCATTCAAACAATTAAAACAGTAGAATGGTAAATATGCATTCGAACGAGCAAGAACCAACAGACACATTGTTAACCAAGGAATAGAACAAAACAGTCATTCAGCCACTTCCGGACTGGGGAAAGAGGTCCACGCTGGATTGCGAGGACTGCTGTGGAGGGGAGTGTGGCCTTGAGCCCCCGGGCGAGCCACTTTTGTTGTTCCTGAAGTTGCTGAAAAATTCCTGTGCGGCGTTTGGGGTATCAAAAATTCTCGATTTGCCATCAATGTCTACGCTGAGTCGGGCCGGGTAGAGCATACCATAACGGAGGCCCAGATTTCTCAGCATGGCCTTGACGCTCTGGTACTTTCGCCTGGCTTCCTGAACCATGAATGTAAAGTCCGGGAAAAAGGATAGGCCGTTGCCCTGCCATTGGATGTCCCCTTTCTCACGGGCCGCTCGGAGGGCTGAGTCTCGATCGCGAAAGTTCATAAGCCTTGCAATGATCGGTCTGGGGGGCAAGCCCGGTTTGGGGCGAGGGCCCAGGGACCGATGCGCGCGTTCAACCACGAAGCCCAGGGTAAAGGTTTCCCTACCAAAGAGGTCCGACAAGAGTTGTTCCACAAACGTGTCCAGTCGACCAGTGGGCGTCGTCTCCGGAACGCCAAGAAGGCGTATGTTGTTGCGGCACCCCCTTGCCTCCAAATCTTCGTTCTTCATAGCCACGTCCTTCAGGATCTTTTCGACTCTTTTCAGCTGTTTCAGGGAAGAAGAGGCGCCATCTTCGAGGTCGGAAACCCTGGACTCCACCACGTCAAGCCTGAGGTCGTGACCCTGGATTTTTGCGCTCATGTTGGCCAATTTTTTATCGAGGTCGTCAAAGCGGGCGTCTAGGGCCTTGAAGCCAGATCTCATTTCAGCTATAGTGGCGGCAGCCAGGGAGTTCGAGTCGGACCCCTCCGCAAGGGGGGCTGCCGCGGCAGCAGGATCCGCCGTAAGGTCCGCCGAGGTGTCAGGAGACTTTTCAAATTGGAGTTTAGGCTGTCTCTGGTCTTTTTTAACCATTTTAGAAAGTGAGCTGATGCCCAGGGAGGGCGACGCAGTTTGTGGCATGCAGGCGTTTAAATGAGCTGGTCAACCGGAGCCGAGGTGAGCCCCCGGGTCAATGGGAGGATGTAGAAGGTCAAACCGGGGCACTGTCGTGTGGATCAACCCGGATCTCAGGGTGCCCAGCGTGTCAGGACCAGCCGGGTCGCCACCAGTACCAGGATGCCGTTGAGGGCCGCACAGCGCCAAACGGAGTCACTGCGCCAGAGAGGGTCCGCAAAGAGATGGTATGTGCAGGTCCACTGCGCTTGGCCACGAACAGGAGACCACCAGGTGCCAATGTGTCGCGAAAGAGCAGCCCACGGGCCTCCCCATCAGGGGCGGCTGGTAGGTTAGGGAGGATAGTCGCCGTTTGCGCAGCCGGGCGAGCCAGACGGGTGGGCGCTGCCGAGGGAGGGCCCGGGACAGGAGGAGGGCGGGAAGTGGAGCCAAATATCCCCCACCGGTCACAGAGCACCCCTCCTGTGTCGAAAGGGGGGGGAAGGCATCATCACCCTAACCCTACCGTCCCACCGACACCCCACCATACCAGGAAGCCGGACCCGCACCACACGCACTCCAGGCCTACTGTGGGCCCCGGCTCCGAAAAACGCTGCAGGCCCGAAGGCCGTCACTGCCACATCGGTCGCGGGGGGTCCAGCAGGGGAGGCCAGCCAGAAGACAGGGTGCAGGGATAGCCGCCAGAGCAGCGGCGCGCAGGACGAGGCCAGCGTTCGGGCAGAGCAACAGGCGAAGACTCACCCCGGCCCCGACGGCCCTAGCACGGCGTTATCTCAATGCAGGCCCGGTGTCATCAGGCTCGACTGCCGTCCTCAGGAGTGCCGTAGCTGCACCAATCAGGCATCCTCCGGTAGCTGAGCTCTCCGCGCAGAAGGGGGAGAAGGAAGCGTGTAGTTCCGCTCGCTCTACGCCATGAAAGGGCTGCTGGAAACGCCCGACCGGTGGAGCTCTATGCGGGTGCAGCCATCTTGGTTGCCTCCGTAGCCACGCCCCCAAATTTCTCTTTTTCTTACCAGCAAAGAAATGCTCTCCAAAAAGGCTTGCAGCTTGATTGGGTTCCTGAGAACAGGCATCTAGAAGTTGCTGAAGGACTCGAGAAGACAGAAGCTCTATATGATAGCATCTCCTGACTCTCATGATTTTTTGCCATTCTGAGAAAAACCCCTTTATTGGACCACCGACCTGGAATTATTGTGATGTCTCTGCATAGTCAGGAATTCAGTGGCTTGGAACCAGACTCCAAAACAAAGAAAAGTAGGAAGACTTGCCCTGAAACTTGGATGATTGGTTATAGAATTGCTTTCTTGAAGTCTGATGAAAAGATTTCCACTTAGATGATTTAGAAGGTTTTGAGGATTCTCTCCTGAATGAAGAGGAATGCTTCCTGTATTTAAACATACAACGCTGTGTCTCTTCTAACTCTGCTACAAATAAGCTCGGACCCTCAAACAGCCTCCTGAGTGCAGTAACACATTAAGCAGCATCAGTAATCCAATCCTTCGGGTACAGGTTGCGTCTAGCTGCAACGAATGCACCGTCCACCAAAGCTGCTGATCTGACTACTGCAAAGGAAATATCTGCTAACAGCTCAATGTGGCATTTAATAGATTCCAGTAAAGGAAGACAGTCTCCATCCTTTTGAACAGTCTGAAAATAGACTTCAAATCAGTAATCAGAGATTGTGTTGTGTAGGCCCTGTAAACTCCTGCACTGAGAGCTATGTGAGCTCCTGCAAAAATCTTCTTTAAAAAGGTGTCATCATTCTTGTCTGCTGGATCCTTCAAGATATTCTCCTCTGCCATGGATGATCTGCCGACTAGAAGGGCTACCACTGAATCCACGAGAACTGCGCCTGGCAACTTCGTATCCATCACTCCAGAGGATACAGCTTCAACATAAAGCGAGGAAGAGAAATCTTCTCTGGGTCCCGCCATTCATTTTTAAACACATCCAAGACAAACTGGTGACCCAAACAAGATGGCTTCGACATTGAGAAAGTGGAGGATCCTAAGATGAGGATAGCTCCTCAAATGGAGGAAAAACTCCATGTTTTCTCTGACTTGGGAAAGACATATCTCCTCTTCAGGTCAGGAGAAAGAGAAGAGTCATCAGTGTCTCAAGAAACATCAGTAGTTTAAAGGTGTTCACCTACATATTTCCTGGCAGAGTCTTTGGAGACAGTATCAAAGTCTTTTGGAATAGTATCATGAGAAGCCTTCTCAAAATCCCAAAGAATCTCAAAAACAATCTTACTAATCTTCTCTTATTCATCCTCCTCACCACTCCTCCTACATTTCTTGGGAGAAGAGGACGAAGAGCCCGTATCTGAGCTAGAAAGGACGACAATGATCTTAATGGAGAGGCATGCCTCCGTTTCGATGTGTGTTTACCTGTGTTGCCAAAGTCCAAGGGTAACACTGATAGCCAATCCAGGAAAATACACCCAATACAAACATACAAACAATCTGGAAATGGGGCAGGCTACTTTCTGACAAGGGGGCAGCTTTAAGGGAATAGCCTCCCAAACAGATTCATTATAGCAAAAAATACACCTTCCTGTAGCCATTTATAGGATTTGACATCCTAGAAGCAAGTGAAATCCAAAACAAGCAAGCACAAATCTGACTGGCTTCCCCGCCTATGCGTGCACCTTCTGCCTCCTCCTTGTAGCCACCCTCTGAGGTAGAGAGAGGGTCAGGTGGGCCGGTCCTGTCTGTGGCCTGTATCTGCCTACTACCTCCTCGTGGACTGCTCCTCCCTGGAGAAACACAGCCAAAGTTAGGAGTCTGTTACCATTTCCCCGCATGGTCAGACCTCACTGCAGATCTTCTATAATGGAGGAAAGAAGAGCCCGCAGCCCAGCTCTCCATTCCCTCTGTGTCCCGCATCCTGTGTCCTTCATCCCAGACAGAAAGAAAAAATAGAAGGATTCTGGTTCTGGTTATATCACACCCAAGATGGTGGGTAGGGCTTACATTGCATTCTCCTTTGTTTTTTTCTGTCCAGGGAGAGAAGTTTCTCTCATGATTTAATGACTGGGACAAGGGACCTAAAAGTAATGCTTGCCTTCTGCTCTTGTACTTCTTTCATTTCTTGTACTCCAGTTTATAATAGCCAGGGTATATCACTGTCCTCAAGAAGTGGTAACCTCTTAGGCCAGGTATGCAGGGTAGAGCTAGGCCAGGCATGCAGAGTAGAGGTACTAGAGGTCGAACAAATGTAGTTCCTTTTGTGCAGCAGTCTTTTATTTGGGATACTGCTCTGCTTAGGTGACATACCTTTTGGGGTTCCCGAGTAGTGTGAAGAAGGACATTGAGCATGGAGATGCAACCAATGAGATGAAAGCGGGTCATGGACTATGCTGTCATCCTCGAGTGGGGTTCAGGAGTTGATATTGCATTATTGCATTTGAGTAGATTATACCTACCCCTAATGAGGTCTCTAAATGCTTTTTAGGTAGGAAGCTAATTAGTATGTTGTGCATGGTGGGTAGGTCATGTGTTTTTATGGTGTGTTCTATGTAGGAGGTATTTTGATGTCATTCTAAAGTGTGCTCTAATCATGTGACATCAAACATGTGGCTATGCTTAAAAATTAGATGAAGCATTTGCATATTTTACTGTATGCACATGCCAAATTTACCATCATTGTTTCTTATTTTGAATGTTTAGAAAGCTATCAGTATGATTGTGTTTGCTGAGTAGTTATGGGTTTATGGTCTAATCTGAAGGGAATCAATGGAAGTAAAAAATCCCTATCTCGGTACATGACTATTGACAATCTAGCTAAATGTCACTGTCACAATATGAGTTGGAGGATTGTCTTTTTAACGAAGAGATACTGGAAACATTTTAACATATAATGTGATTCTGTAATTTCTTGAAGTATGAACATTTAAGGCATTTATATACAGTTCCTCTTTATTAAGGAGAGAGAGCGGATATCATGCTGTCCTGGTTTTCTTGTCAATGTTTTCTTTGAATCCGCCCCCAGTACACCCCCCACCTACGAACACTAAAGAAAAAGTGCAAAATAGCTGACAGGAAATGGAGGAAGGACTATGGTGAACCAAGCAAAGCAAAATACCCCAAAATAATGTGGAGCTACCACACAGAAATTAAAACTGCCCAGCCCGCATACATCGAAGCCAGAATTAACGGTGAAATACATTTCCAGAGACATTTCAAATTACTGGATCTCTGCTGTAACCCACTCCAAACAGCCCCTCCCCTGAGCCCTTTAACTCAAGGTAAAACGATCTGGCTATATATTTCCCCAAATATTAACAGACATTTACCCAACCTTTTAGGAGTCGGGGGGAGATCCTAAGCCCAAATCTCCATGGCTGGACAAATCATTATCAATGGAAACCCAAGCTACCAAACTCTCTGTCTGTTGTTCATACTCCACTGCTCCCCACATTATCCAGGAGGCTGGTGTCCAGGCACTGCTCTTCTCCCATCTGGACTATGGAAACTCGCTCTACCTGGGTGTGCCTCAATCCATTATCCGTAAACTACAAATTGTGCAGAACGCTTTAGTGTGTACCCTGCTAAGTATCCCAAGACATAGCTCAGCCCAGCTAGCCCTTGCCGATCTCCATTGGCTCCCAGTCGCCCAACGGATCAAATTCAAGACCCTATGCATAGCACATAGAGCCCTCTTCGTTCCAGGCCTGCCCATCTCTTGGCAGCTTCTTGCCCCCTACACTCCTAAAAGAGTCCTCAGATCCTCCAATACCCGATGGGCATGTGTTCCTTACATTAGAAGGGTGCGACCGACTTTTGCTTCTGAAAACTCTCAAAAACATGGTTATTCGAGAACTAATCCCCGATTTTTTTTGTTTGAATATATTTTATTGTTTTTTTGACATTTATAATCAATACACAAGTATGTGGTGCTTAAAAGGAAATAACACACATATGTTGCATGGTAACATAGCGACAATGCAGTACAATTATAACGCATAGCAAGGTAATCATTATGCATTACAGGTTGTTCAGTAGAATTGACAGGACAATATGGATAGTTATTGGGGCTGTAATGGGTGTGATGTCGCTCTGCGTCCATAGTAATGCAGCCTGGAGTTTTGTGAGGTGAGATTTGTCAGGAGGCGGCATGCCCTAGCAATTCCGCATCTTCCCTGTGTCCTTCCCAATAGGCAGTGTGTGGTGTGTCACCCGATGTGGTGTGTTATCAGGAGTACTGAGTGGCAGATGGTGACCATCAACCAATGCAATATATACAGTTTTATAACAGGCGTGTCGGTGGAAAGAACCACCGTAACATCTTAACGAAACCGTTAGGGGAGAAAACGGAGCGGGACAAAACAGGGAGAAGGGATAGTGTCCACAACACTATGAAGTGATGAGGGGGAAGATTGGAAATAAAAAGAATGGTATGAGGAAAACAGGATGAGATAAGAGGTCTGTAGTGTCATGAGGGGTGTCAATGTACGGCCGTGAAGGCAAGTGTTCGAGTCCGTGATCAAGATAACGGGTGACAGGTGCTCCGCGGGGTGCAGGCCCCGCCCAAGGGAGGGGGGAGATCGGCCCAGCGGCATCTGGCAGGCACCAGGGTGTCAACGTTAGGAGTACGCGGGCGTCAGGCAGTTGGCATAACGTGCCTCCGCAGCAGTGCCCCCCTGCATAGACACATGACGCTTCTAGTGCGCTATCCAGAGTGAGGCAGTGTCAGGGCGGGAACGGGTCGTTCCGTCGCACCTGCCGATCAGGGCCTGCTCAGAAAGGGCCACAGCTAGGTGACTCCCTGATCCAAACTTGCCTGTTGGAAAGATTGCAGGGTATCATCCCAGAGTTGCGCAATGGGGAACTTCCTCAAGCCCGCTGTCTCCTCCCGATGTAATGTGATGCTTTCTGCTCTCGCCCAGTTAGTAAGGAAGTGTACCAGTATTTAGCATGTGGGGGTTCACTCTTTTTCCAGCACTTGGTGAGCAGGCGCTTGGCCGTGATAAGTCCTAGGTCCCAGAACCTAGCTGGTATCTTGTTCAATATAGTCCTCCTATATAACCCTAGGATGCAGGCTTCCCATGTGTGCGGCAGACCATCGCCAGCGCTTTGTGTCAGTAGGGTCATTACCGTATTCCAGTATGGTAGGATAGCGGGGCATTCCCAGAGCATATGTAAAAGGTCCGTGCCAACCAGGGAGCATCGGGGGTCACCCAGCAGTGGTGGTCGACAAATATTTGTTGAAATTGTCTGGCGATAGATATGCGTGGTGTAAAATACAAAATTGTATAATTTTGAAACGGGAGTTGCGTGGGATATGAACAGGGCTAGCCAATACCATCGCCCACTCCTTGTCCGTCCATCCCCTCCCCCGGGACACTGCCCACTTGTCTCGCAATGGCTGGGTGGAGCGTTGCGTGTGCATCAGGAGGGCCTGTGCTAGCCAGTGAATGACATAGGAGCCGTTATCCATGACATGGAGGTATTGCATGAGATGATGTGTTTGTAGCTCCTCAGATATGTCTCCCCTGGGGTCCGCAAACGTGCGTAATATTGATGCGTGGAGGAGAATTTGTCCGGCTGGTAGGCCTGTGCCCTCAGCTAGCTCCCCAATAGGAAGCAGGGCCCCATCCGCATAAAGATCTCCCATCGTTTCCACTCCGGCTTCCGTCCATCTCTCCAGCATAGCCGTCGTCGCCACTCCACCCATCCTGGGGGTGCCCAATAGGGGAGCGCCGGAGCATAGGGTTTCACCTCTCGGGTCAATTTCAGGCTACACAGGAAGCATCTGCGAGCCACCGCCACGTGTAACTGCGACGGGCATGGCACCTTGGTCAGGGGGTGAAACAGTGTGCAGATTTGTGTGTGGGTCCAAACAGTGGCATCTGTGGCAGTATCATCTAAGTTCTTCCCACTCAGCCAGCTCGACACCCACTGCAGCTGCGCTGCCAGATAATAGGGTTCCAAGTTGGGGACTGCAAGACCCCCAGCCTCAGTGGGCACATAGAGTTTTGCCAATGCAACGCGGGGTCTCCCAGCGTTCCGGATAAGGTTCCGGAGCATAGTGTCTAAGTCACGAAACACTCGGGCCGGGACGTACAATGGAATATTGGCATAATGGTACAATAGCCTCTGTAGTACTATCATCTTTGACAGCGCTATACGGCTAGGCACGTTCAGAGGTAGGGTCTTCCAGAAGGCCATCTGTGCGCGCAGCGAAGAGATGGTTAGCATCAGGTTTCCCTCCAGTATGTCAGATGGGGTCCTGTAGATGTGGATCCCAAGATATTTAAATGTAGTGGGGTACCAGGCGAGCCTCCCTCCGTTGATACAGATGTCACATTCTTGTGTGTCTGGACTGAAGGAGTACGCACCTGACTTAGTCCAGTTGACTTTTAGTCCCGACATGTCTTCAAAGGTCCGAAATATATCTGATAGGGATTGCGATATACAGGTCAGGTCTCTTATGTATAGAAGCAGGTCATCTGCATATAACGAGACCACATGCAAGCCGTCCGCCAATGGGATCCCCCACTCCTCTCCCCGCGTTCTCAATAACGCCGCGAGAGGCTCTATGGCCAAGGAAAAAAGCAGCGGTGACAGGGGGCAGCCCTGTCTAGTGCCCCTTTGCACTCTAATTGTATCAGAGAGCAACTTGCCCATACGTACCCGCACAGTGGGCTTTTGATACAGCAAGCCAACCATGTCGATGTATTCATCCCCCAGGTCATATTTCTCTAGCACTGCCCTGAGGTATGGCCATTCCACGGAATCAAATGCCTTCTCGAGGTCCAGCACGAGGCATCCCGACGTTGGCCATCGATGGGCGGCACATTCCTGCACTCTGAACAGTCGGCGGATATTGTAAGAGGTGCTGCGCGTGGGCACAATACCATTCTGGTCATGATGGACGAGAGTGGAGACCAGGGGGGCCAGGCGTTGAGCCAGGGTGGAAGTAAATATTTTGTAATCAGTATTTAGCAGGGCAAGTGGCCGGTATGAGCCCATGCGCGTGCCATCTCTGCTAGGCTTTAGGATGGAAATGAGGTTGGCTTCGTTCAGCGTGGGAGGGAGGGAGGAGTCTTCAGCGGCAGCGTGTACATTTTTAGTAACTCAGAGATCAGGATGTCAGAGCAGGCTTTGAAAAATTCGGCAGGTAGCCCATCCGGGCCAGGGGACCTGCCATTAGAGAGAGCAAAAATGGCAGTACGTAGCTCCTCCGGTGTGTGCGGCGCCCCAAGGTCTCCCCACTGTGTGGCTGTCAGGTGCGGTATCTGTATTTCTGAGATATAGTCTGTGACAGCCCCAGCGGGGACTCTCAGTTGCGAGCGATACAAGGCCTGGTAGTGGCTCGTAAAAGCCAGGTGTATTTTACTCTGTGTGTATACCACACCCTCCTCGGTAGTGCAGATTGCAGACACTGGTGCTGCGCGATCCTCCTGTTTAACAAGCCAGGCCAGCAACTTCCCGGGTTTGTCACTAAGGTGGTGCGTGCGCGCTAAGTGGGCCACATAATTGATGTGACAGAGCCGTTCCAGCAACCACGCATGCTCCGCGCGAGCCGTAAGTAGTGGTCCATCAGCCCCTTCCATCGCCTCATGCTCTCGTTGGAGCAGGTCAGCCTCTACTTGTAGCAAGTCCCTTTCCAATTGTTTCTGCATGTGTCCCTGCGTGCCTAGGCAGTGCCCCCTGATCACAACCTTGAAGTCGTCCCATTTGATCTGCGGGGAGGACGCCGTGCCAGAATTGTCCGCAAAGTATTGCGTTATGCGTTCCAGTAGGGAATCCCGGAAAGAGGCATCTAGTAGTAAGGTGGGTTGTAACCGCCAAGTAGGGATGGGTGGGTGCGGCGCTCCCATGCTATATCCATTACGTGTGGGTTATGGTCAGAGTGGGTGCGACCCATATAGTGCGTGTCTATGATAAGGGGTAGAAGTTCTGAGGATACCATGTATCTGTCCAGCCGTACATGTAGGGTGTGTGCTCCCGAGTAATAGGAATACACCTTAGAAGTAGGATTGCGAGCGCGCCAAGCATCATGCAGGTCCCATTGCGTCGCCGAACTGATGAGCGCTTTCATGGCTCCGCATGCTGGTGCGCCGGCCTGAGGCGGGGAGGAGCGGTCCAGTGTCGCGTCAAGTATGCAATTATAATCGCCCCCCAGTATCCAAGGGACTCTGTGCCAGGGTGCCAATCGCGCCGATAGTTGTGTGAAAAAGCCCCCCTGGTCTGTGTTGTATAAGGAGACCAGAACTACAGACTGCCCATCCAGTCGGCCATGAACAATTACAAATCTGCCCTACGAGTCAATGTGGGAGTGTGTCACCTCGAAAGGAGTCCCAGGCCTCACCCACAGCAGTGCTCGGCGGGCATAGGAGGAGTATTCTGTGGCGTAGAGTTGTCCGCGCCATCTACGGCGTAGCGTTAGCACTTCTGCCTTATTTAAATGTGTCTCCAGTAAAGGTGCGATGTGGACCTGGTGGCGCTTAAGGTAGGAGTATATTTGATACCTGCGTGATGGCGTGTGCATGCCCCTGATGTTCCAGGTACAAATTTTAATCGCAGTCATTGTATTAATTTAGGCAAACCCCACTCTCTACTCCCACCCCACCCCCACCGCAGCAGCCCCCCTCCGGACCCACCGCCCAGCCCCACTGTCCACACTCAGAGACATCCTCATCGACACTAGGATAAAATCCTCAAAAACATTTAAGGAACTTAAGTTAAAAAACATAACTGACCAGAAGGGGCCAAACCAATAAGGAATACCAAAAGGGTGGTTGCCGAACATGCCACCGTCCAAACTCTCAATCGAGATAAGTAACCTTTCAATTCTATGGGGTGTTACATGCTAGGCACAGTTACAGCGTTATAACAGTTTGGTCAGGTAAGGAGGCTTTATCCCTCCCCAGGCCTTATGAAACAGGCGTTGCTTGGCTAGAGCCATACTGGGCTATCGTGTCCTGACTCGCTGTTCAAATGCCCCGACATGGCGAGCCACTGTGAATTAAGTCAGGTATGGCCACGTGCCACGTGCCATGAGCGTGACCGGATACCAATAGTCAAGGCCCAGCAGGCAGGGGGCCCAGGGAGGCCTCAGCAGTGCAGCGCTGTATCAGTTTTCGAGCTGCAAGGGTAGTACTCACTGTGTCTCGTCACCGCCGTCTCCCCGCGGGGTGTGGCCCCTCCCCAAACGCCGTGAGGTCGCAGTCTCGCAGTGGTGTGTGTCTGCTCCCTGATCAAGATGTCGCTGTCCAGGCATATCTAGTTGTAACCCAGCAAGTTTCTTCAGTTGAGCAGGTCCGCTGTCTGTGGTGTGACGTCCGGTTGGTCCATGCACATCTGAGAATCTGGTAGCCCATAAATAGCTTCATCATCGCTTGGAAACGTCTGGGGGCTGGGGTCCTGGGCGGCCTTCGATGTTGGGGAACTGCTGATTTCTGTGACCCTGCGGAGTGCGTCTTGTTGTTCCAGGATAACTAGTTCTACGGGCGGGGAGTGGTCCATCGCTCCCTGCGACTGGCGGGCCAATGGCGACCTGTTTCTGCGGCGTCGCCGCGATCCGCGTGTGCGTGTCATCGCAGTGGAGCCTTGTGTCCGCCTGGGTGCCGTGTCGATACCGCTATCCAGCCAAGTCACGGTTTCTTCAGGGCTGGTAAAAAAGTATGTTTAGTCCCGTGCCACCACCCTCAGCTTGGCAGGGAAGGGGAGGGAGTATTTGAGGCCCACGCTGCGGAGTCGCCGCTTTACCTCGAGGAAGGAGTGTCGCTGGCGCTGCACTTGGACCGTGTAATCGGGGAAGAACATTATTTTGGCGTTGTCAATCTGAACCTCTCCGAGCTTTCTGGTTTCTCGCAGGATTGAGTCGCGGCCCGGTAATTCAAAATCCGGAGGAGTAGCGGTCTAGGGCTGGGTCCTGTGGGCAGCGGCCTTGTCGGCACCCGGTGTGCACGCTCCACCACAAAGTACGGCGACAACGTGCCCTCCGGCAGTATGGCCCTCAGCCAGTCTTCCACGTGCTGTGTAGGATCTTTCCCCTCCCAACTTTCCGGCACTCCTAAAATTCTGATGTTGTTGCTCCGTGCCCATCCTTCCGCATCCTCAGCACGGTCTTCTAAAAACTCAACTCTGTTCAGGAGGTCCTTTACCTGTTTATCTGTCTGACAGACTCGGGGTTCAAGGTCTGCCATTGCTCCCTCCAGAGACTTAGTGCGGTCCGCCAGTTTCTTATGGTCGGCTATCAGATGGGTGAGGTCAATCGCAACACTGTCTATTTTGGTTTCTAGAGAGGTGCGGGTTAGCCGGAGCGATTCTTCTAGGCGCTCCATGGCTGCGAGTACAGTACAGCTTTGTCGCCACGTGGTCGGCGTCCATCGGTTTTGGTAGCTTGTCGGTTTTCCCTTTCTGTGAAGCACCCCCAGTGCCAGTGCGCGTTTTCACTCCTCCAGACATGGGCAAAGCGATGGGCGAAGGGGCTTGCGGCGTCCGTGAGTGGCCACAGCAGCAGGGCACGCCTCGGTTTGCAGCTCCAGGAAATGTATCAGTCTCTAGGGGTCACCAGGGCAGGCAGCGTTCTTGTCGTGGCCGTTGTGGCGTCGCCTTAGTGTCAGGCAGCGGCGGGCACTGTGAATTATGGTATCAGGTGATTCCTGTTGTTATTCAGAAGTGGTCATCTGCGAGGTATAGCCTTTTGGCGTGGTGATAGATCACGCATATAACCAGTGCGGTGGTGGCAGTTTTCGGCAGTGTGGCTCCGTGTCGTGATATGCAGCTGTCGGCCCCCTTCATCGTCGGAGCCTTAGCAAAGGTGGCTGTCGGCGAAGGGTCGCCAGCCTCATAGGTCCTAGTGGTGCTCCAGCAGGCGCGAGGGTAGTGGGGGGGGGGGCCCGGAGGGGAGCCGAGAGCGGGTCGTCCCAGCGTCCTGGTCTAGTGGTAGGCCGTGGAGATTAGATGTTCACACTGCGTGGTTGTCGGCAGAAGGGCTGGTGTTGTGGTGGTCTGTGGGGGGGGGGGGGCCCGGAGGGGAGCCAAGAGCGGGTCGTCCCAGCGTCCTGGTCTAGTGGTAGGCCGTGGGGATTAGATGTTCACACTGCGTGGTTGTCGGCAGAAGGGCTGGTGTTGTGGTCTGCTTCCCCCAGCGCGGAGCCCCGTCTCATCCACCAGCACAGGGGCCGCGTCCGTTAGGGGGACGTACCTCAATCAATCAATCAATCATGCCATTTGTATAGCGCACTACTCACCCGGGAGGGTCTCAAGGCGATTGGGGGGAGGGGTATGCTACTGCTCGAACAGCCAGGTCTTGAGTTGTTTCCTGAAGGCGAGATGGTCCTGGGTCAGCGGAAGGTGGATGGGGAGGGAGTTCCAAGTCTTGGCAGCCAGGTAAGAGAAGGATCTTCCTCCGGCGGTGGCTCTTCGAATGCGTGGTACAGCTGCGAGGGCGAGGCTGGTGGACCGTAGCTGGCGGGTGGGCATGTAGAAGGTCAGGCTTGTGTGCGTGGGTGAGGAGCCGGAACGTGATCCTCTTGTCGACGGGGAGCCAGTGCAGGTTCCTCAGGTGGCTGGAGATGTGGCTGCGTCGGGGGACATCCAGGATGAGTCGGGCGGAGGCGTTCTGGATGCGCTGGAGTCTTTTCTGTAGCTTGGCTGTGGTTCCGGCGTAGAGGGCGTTTCCGTAGTCCAGTCGGCTGGTGACGAGTGCCTGGGTGACAGTCTTCCTGGTCTCGGTCGGGATCCAGCGGAAGATCTTGCGAAGCATACGCAGGGTGTTGAAGCACGATGAGGAGACGGCGTTGACTTGTCTGGTGATCGAGAGGGAGGGGTCCAGGATGAAGCCCAGGTTGCGTGCGTGGTCGGTTGGCTTGGGTGCGGTGCCCAGGGCTGGGGGCCACCAGGAGTCGTCCCAGGCGGAGGGCGAAGATCCCAGGATGAGGACTTCCGTCTTGTCCGAGTTCAGTTTCAGGCGGCTGTCCTTCATCCACTCGGCGACATCTTTCATCCCTTCGTGTAGGCAGGTTCTGGCGGTGTCAGGGTCTCTGGTGAGGGAGAGGATCAGCTGGGTGTCGTCGGCGTAAGAGATGATGTTGAGGTTGTGCTGGCGTGCGATGGCTGCGAGAGGTTTCATGTAGATGTTGAAGAGGGTGGGGCTGAGTGAAGATCCTTGCGGGACGCCGCAGATGACTTCGGTGGCCTCGGAGCGAAACGGGGGGAGGCGGACTCTTTGTGTTCTTCCGGCGAGGAACGAGATGATCCACTCCAGTGCCTTCTCTTGGATACCGATGTTGCTGAGGCGCTGGACTAGGTTCCGGTGGCAGACCGTGTCGAACGCAGTGGAGAGGTCCAGGAGGATTAGGGCCACTGTTTCCCCCTTGTCGAGCAGGGTCCGGATGTCGTCGGTGGCTGCGATGAGGGCGGTCTCGGTGCTGTGGTTGGCTCCGAAGCCGGACTGCGAGGGGTCGAGGGATCCGTTCGTCTCGAGGAAGGCGGTCAGCTGTCTGTTGACGATCTTCTCGATGACTTTAGCAGGAAAAGGGAGGAGCGAGATGGGGCGGAAGTTTTTGAGATCGGTGGGGTCCGCTGTAGGTTTCTTCAGGAGGGCGCTGATCTCGGCGTGCTTCCAGCTCTCCGGGAAGGTGGCGGTGTTGAAGGAGGCGTTGATGATGTCCCAGAGTTGGGGTGCGATGGTGGAGTCGGCCTTGTTGAAGACGTGGTGTGGGCAGGGGTCGGTCGGTGATCCGGAGTGGATGGTGTTCATCGTGCGGGCTGTGTCTTCGGTGGTCACCGTGGTCCAGGTGAGAAGGGTGGCGGTGGGGGGCATTGGTTCGACGGTTGGGTGCGTGGGTGGGGCGCCGAAGCTGTTGTGGATGTCGGCGATCTTGCGGTGGAAGGACGAGGCGAGGGAGTCGCAGAGGTCTTGTGACGGAGTGATGTCGTTGGTGCCGGTGCTGGGGTTGGAGAACTCCTTGACGATAGTGAAGAGCTCTTTGCTGTCGTGGGCGTTGTTGTCCAGTCGTTCCTTCAGGGATTTCTTCTTGGTGGTGCGGATGAGCTGGTGGTGCTTGCGGGTAGCGTGTTTGAGGGCGGTCATGTTGTCGGTGGTCCGGTCGAGGAGCCAGGCTTTCTCGAGGGTGCGGCAGGTCTTCTTGGAGTCCTTGAGGTCGTCGGTGAACCAGGATGCCTTCTTGCTTCTGGGTCTGCTGGGAGGGTTCTTTAGTGGCGCGAGGTCGTCGGCGCAGGCGGTCAGCCACTGTGTGAAGTTGCGGGCTGCTTCGTTGGGGTCCGTTGTGTTGGCGGGTGGGCTCTGGCTGAGGGAGGTGGTGAGCTGGTCTGCGGTGATCTTGCTCCAATTCCTGTGAGGTACCTGTTGCGGGTGGTGGTGGTGGGTCGTGGATCTTTTGAAGCTGAAGTGGACGCAGCTGTGGTTGGTCCAGTGGAGTCCGGTGGCGTGGCTGAAGGTGATGTACTTGCTGCAAGAGAAGACGGGATCAAGCGTGTGGCCGGCGTAGTGGGTGGGGGTGTTGACCAGTTGCTTGAGTTCGAGGTTGGCGAGGTTTTCCAGCAGGGCAGTGGTGTTGCGGTCCTTGTTGTTCTCCAGGTGGAAGTTGAGGTCCCCGAGGAGGATGTAGTCAGTGGAGGGGAGGGCGTGCGGGCTGATGAAGTCTGTGATGTCTTCGCTGAATTGTGTGCGTGGTCCCGGGGGTCTGTAGACGAGGGTGCCTCTGAGGGTCGTCTTAGGGTCGGTGTGAATCTGGAAGTGGAGATGTTCGGCTGCGGCGAAGGAGTCGTTGGCGTCGGTCGTGATGCGGATGGTGTTCCTGTGGACGATGGCGATGCCACCTCCGGTCTGGTTGATGCGGTCCCTCCTGATGATCTTGTACCCGTCCGGGATGGCGATGTCGATGTCGGGTGCAGAGGAGGCGTTCATCCAGGTTTCCGTGAGGAAGACGACGTCCGGTGATGTAGCGTCGAGGAGGTTCCAGAGTTCCACGGCGTGTCTGTGGACGGAGCGGGTGTTGATCAGGATGCACTTGAGGTGGTTGCTGCTGGTGTTTGTCTTGGCGGGTGCGGGGCAGGTTCGGAGGCAGGTGAACTTGCAGGTGCAGCAGGTGAAGGGTCCGTGGGTGCGTCTCGGGGTGGCTCGGCAGCAGGCGTGGGTCCGGCCGGCATTGAGTGCGTTGAGAGTGGCGGCGTCGTAGGTCAGTCAGGTCGTCTTGCCTCGGCGGGGAGGGCCAGGGGTCCTGGCGCTGGGCGCGGGCCAGGCGCGGACGGGCGCAGACGGGCTTACCTTTGGCGCACCTTCGGTGCTCAATCGGCGCTCCCGCTGCTCGCGTCCGCTGCGCGGTCGCTCTGGGGGCGTCATAAGTAAGGAGCCGGGAGGGAGGAGCAGCTGGGTGGCGGGAGCGGGGCGGCGAATGGAATCACAGGGGGGCGGGGCCGCAGGGAGGCAGCAGCGGGAAATTCCAAGAAGCAGCGGGCAGCGGGAAATTCCCAGGAGCAGCGGGAAATTCCCAGGAGCAGCGGGCAGCGAGCGAAGGAATCTGCAGGCAGGAGGCGGCAAAGGCAGGCAGGAGCGGCAGCAGTGAGTGGGGCGACCAAGCCCTGTGGAGGGCTACCTCTGGTAGCCGTGGTTCTCCGCAGGCATCCGGTGTGATTCTGTCTTCCAAGCTCCCCCCGGTTGGCGGTCCGCAGGAGGTCCGGAGGGAGAACTAATCCCCGATGAAGCAAACTAAATAGTCTATGCTGTACAACTAGCACTAGTATGCCTCCGGGTCTCCATGCACTTTACAAATTGAAATACAATAGAACTGAATAGATTAGGTCTCTTTCAAGGGTGAATCCTAGAGATTTTTCATTAGCTGTCAGAAAGGGATGAAGCCAGCCAAGTTCATGTCAGGTTTCTGTCAGACAGCCAGGCATTAAACTGTATTGTGCATGATCAGCATGAACTACTTCCTTGTCTATTTTGAGGTACTGTTGAGAGTCGTCGACATAGAGATGGATTTTGATGCTGTTGTCAGAGAGTATGGGGTTGGTGCTCCATTTGGAAATTGATGATAATGGGGCAGATAATGGATCCCTAAGGAATTCTACAGGAGAAGGCAGACTTTCATGGACCTTGAGATTGCTATTGGGGTGATATGTATGTTTGCAAACATATTTAGGTTGAGTTTGGAAAGGTAATAGTATGTATTGACCATGCAGGTTTAGCTAAACTTTATATTTAGGTTTTTTCGCATCTCCTTTGTAAAACATCTCCAATGTGTTCTCTGGTTGTTTTCTGCTGCAATATATCATCCACTTTAATGGACGCTAACAACGTCATGTGGGCGTGATGCACCTCTATTAGCTTAGGTGTCGCCCAACCCACATTTATAAGGCCACTCCAGGAAGTCAAAAAGTCAAACTTTTCAAGATAAGCTTATTGCTTAGCAAGATAAATATCAATGTATGTTGCACAATAGCAATATATGGGGAAAAGGTGTGACATCTGGTTTCATAAGTAACATATTCACTAACCTGAGTCTATATATCCGTGGCGTGCTGTGAAATAATTTGCAGCATGAAAGTTTGATTGTTATGGCTCAAGAGACCAAAGGCCGATTGCCTTTAACACCAAGGAAGTGTTGTGAACCGTGTACATACACCCAAGAGTGTCTAATTGCACTTATAAAGTGTACTAAAAGAAAAAATGCAAAGCTGATTTTATAAGTAAACAACTTACTCACTCACTGTATACCTGCCATTACTGTGAATTGTTCTTGTTCGCTTGCCAGCCAGCTGCAGAATGCTCTGCAATTTTTCCTGTCTCATAAAGGGGTAGGAGCTTGCAGTTTTTGATTAAAAGCAAACTTCTACCTAAATCTAACTTTACTTTCCAATCTTTATTTCGACCATTCGGTCATAAAAGATACACAGTACAAATAAAAATCACATGTAACTTCATCATAACAGATAAAACATTCAATACATATATTAAAAGGATCCTGTACAGACTTAAGCATCTTAAAAAAGAGAAGAATTTCTAAGTACTACCCAACATCTTTAAGAAGCGATTACGCGTATACCAGACATTAGTAAAGAATTTGGAAAGTGCAAAAACAGTTGGGCCGGTAACATCAGATTTTAAAATCCTGTACAATGGTGCATATTCCCTGCCACCCATATTCCTTATCAAAGGGAGGAGCCAGTATTTTCTAGCTGCCTTGTAGGCTGGGCAGAAAAAGACCACGTGCAAATCGTTTTCCTCCTTGTCAGCACAGACAGGACAGTGCTTTGTGGAGGAAGCCGATGACCAGGAGCTTGTAAAGGACCGGAAGGGCAATGTGCCGTATCTCCATTGGAGGAACAGCTTTCTAGCAAGTATGGGGTAGATAGGATCCAATGCCTTTTCAAACCTATAGAGATCCTTGCTTTGCAAAAACACAGATGATAGGGACCCGTCTGGCTGGGTAGCTTTGGCCCTTGCCCATTTGTGTTCGTGGTACAAATTCGCCAGGGAACTCTTGGAGATGTTTGGTGCTACAATCGCCGGCTCAGTCCATAAATCAGGGAGCCCTAATTCCATACAGGTAGATTGAATGTTTTTGACCCAGGGGATACTGAGCGCCTTGGGGTGATTCAGTAATTCGATCAGTTCCGCCCTATAGTCTGCGAGATCATTGCTACTCCATAGCCTACGCCAGAAGGCTATGGGTCTCAAGCTTATCTCGTCAGCTAGTGGTCGCAACCCTAAATCAAGCCTCAAGGGGAGGAGCGGGGTACTCGGGGGGAGTGCGGCTATCTGTCTTATGAACTTATTTTCTGTTAGTGACAGGCTCCGGCAGGGCGTATGACCCCACAGTTCAGCCCCGTACATAGTCGCTCCCCTAGCCTGGGCCTTATATATCTGGATTAAAGCCCCCAATGGGCGGTATGACGAGCCGGTCATCATCCGGGCGATGCCCCCAGTAGTTTGTATAAGTTTAAGGTTTGCCCTACTCTGGTGGGATCCCCAGGTCATGGTTTCGTTGAGGGTCACACCAAGATATTCAAAGGTGGCTACTCTCTCGAGCCGCACGGCTCCCAGTTGTGGATTCGGGCGCAGTTTCTGGCTCGGGTTCAAAACCATGAATTTGGTTTTTGTGGCATTGATTTCTAGCCCTCTATCAAGGCAGAAAGCCATGAAGGAATCAAGTATCCTTTGTATACCCATAGGGGTTTTAGATAGCAACAGGGTGTCGTCCGCAAACATAATTGCGGGCACCCTGCTGCCATTTAATTTGGGGGCGTCAGTATAGTCGGTGGCATTGAGATGGGCGATTACCCTGTTGACAAAGAGGCAAAACAGGGTCGGCGCCAACACACAGCCCTGTCTTACCCCTCGGCCAACGGGGAATCTATCAGTCAGTTCCCCCGACCTCCCACACCTCACGCGAGCGTAAGTACTATGGTGCAGCCTCTGTAAAATCGACAGGATATCTGGGGGGACACCCATCTCTGCCAGGACGCTCCAAAGTTTCCCCCTGGGCACCAGGTCGAAGGCAGCCCGTAAGTCCACAAAAATTGTGTACAAACTGCCGCCCTCGAACTTTGCTGTCTTCCAATAGATTAAATTCAATCTAAAAACCTGGTCCACTGTGGATACCCCCTTCCTAAATCCCGCCTGGTAGGGACTAAGGGCTCCCACCTCCTCCATCCAATCCTGAAGCCTGTTCAGCAAAACCCTACCGAAGAGCTTCTGTGCTACGTCTATCAGACTAATCGGTCTGTAGTTGGCTGGGAGGAGGGGCGAGCCCTTTTTAAAGATGGGGACCACCTCTGCCCCCAGCCAAGTACTAGGGATTTCCATCCCACCGAGAACACTGTTGAAAAGGGCAACAAGGTAGGGCGCCCAGACAGTGGGCTCCTGTTTAAACAAGTCCCCCGGTAGGCTGTCCAGTCCCGGCGCCTTCCCAGAAGCCAGACCTGAGATGGCAGCAGTGACCTCACCCAGTGTTATTGGCTCCCCTTGGCAGCCCGGCCGGTCCACCTCAATAGCAGCAGGATGTTCTCCTGGCTCAGAGCTGTATAAGGACTGAAAGTGAGCCTGCCACACCCCAGGTGCTATATTAGGCTCTAGTGCCGATTGTAAACTCCCTGACCCCCCATTCACTGTCCTCCAGAACAGGCGTTGATTTTGAAGCGCTAGAGCCTTGGTGAGTTCTTCCCACTGGTTTTCCTCCCATTCTGCTTTAGCCTGTGCAAGAAGCTTCTTGTAGGCTCGCCTGCTTTGTTTAAGGCGTTCCCCTCCTATACCCTCCTTGATTACTCCAAGAAGTTCTGTTTTAGCCCGTCTGCATGCTAGATTGTACCACAGTGTTTTGCCTTGGCGCCTCTCCCTTGGCTTTCGTGAACTACAAGTGAAATGGAGTGCCGCAGCTTTTATAAGGTCCTCGTGGGCCTTATACAATTTGATCTGGGAGTCTCTATTGTTTGCCTCGATGTCATAGCTCCCCACGATTTCCAAAATGGGAGTAATCTCAGCATAAAGCAAAGGGAGTTTATCCTTGCTTGTAACCAAGTGCTCCCACCTGATTCTTCTCCTGCTATTATCCAGGAGAAGCGCGGGTTTGTTCCCTTCCACTTTAGGCACTGAAGCTTGGGGGCCTGGATGAGCAAGGTCGAGCTCAAGGGCGTTGTGGTCGCTGTCGGTCCTTTCCATCACCCTAAAATCCTGAATTGTCGGCCACCTCACTAATTGGGCCAAGACATAGTCCAAACGGGACTCTCTCCCCAGTCTATTGTAGGTAGTTTTACTGGGTATGTCGGATTTCATTCGCCCGTTACAGGCTCTGATTCCGAACCTTAGGGTGAGGGCAGTAATTTGTAGTGCTAGTGGGGTCCAGGCTTTCGGGGGTGGAGCTTCCACCGCAGGTACTGCCCACCTAACCTCTTCTTCCAATGAAAACCCTTCCAGAAGGCCGGGGAGTGGCTCAAAGTGGGAATTAAAATCCCCACCCACCACATAGTATGAATCATTCGGCAGTTCAGATAAAAAGTTCGAAAGTTCGTCAATGGTTGGTGATTCCTTTGCCATTCCCATCGGCCTGGAATAGATGTTAACCAGCACAAGTTTAGCTTTGTTTGGCCATAGTAGTGAGACCACAAGGATATCTTCGGAATTAAACGGCCACCGTGTGGCCACGCAGCCCAAATGAGATGCGACCCACGTCATGAGCCCCCCTGACGGACGGCCTTTGCCTTCCCACCTTGCTGGAATGGAGAATGATGTATAACCTTGGTGCCCGTAGTCCTCTCTAGCCCAGGTTTCCTGGAACATACATACGTCACCAGTCTCGATGTAATTTACCCAATCCGGCTCGCCCAGTTTGTTGGCCAGTCCCGCAATGTTCCAGCAAATTAGCTTCAAATGTTCAGGGGTGCCGGTTGCCATGCCATAGGGATTGGGGGAGAAAGTTCCGGGCACCACTTCCGTCAGAAGGCCTGAGGCAAGGGCAGCAGTGGGGGCAAATGGCTCAGAGAGTCTAAGCGAACCGTTGTCCACAGGCAAAAGGTCCCTGTCTGTTCCCTCAGCTGTATCTACATTATCAGTGGATAGGTGGAAAGATCCACTGATGCCGTTATCGAGAGCCACTGGATCATCCGATAGGCCAGAGGTTATGCCAGTAGCCACGGTGGGAGGTTCAGAAAGTCCGCAAGAGCCGTTATCCCGGGTCACTGGCTTGTGTACAGCGAGTCAGTCGACCCCGTCCAAGCCGTTCAAACAATTAAAACGATTAAAATGAAAATAGGGTGTATCCGGGAGTTAGGAATGCGGGCGTTGTGCATAATCCTTGTGTCTGCGTCTACGTTCCACCCTTGTCCATTCATCATGCGATGGAGCCTTGTGCATGCGAATGGGGGGGAAGAAGAAGGATACTGGGAGGGTCTGAATAGTGGAATCCAGTGATCTATTTACTCCTCCACAGATGTGCAGAACAGTGCCCGGATCTTTAAAAGTTACCAGAATACAGTCCCCTATTATGGTTTTTCTGGTCTTCCCTAACCAAGGGACCCTTCTAACCATAATAATCTCATTATTAAAATGAGATGGTAGAGGCCGGTTCCAGTTGAGCCATTTGATGACCTTTTTCTTAAGGGATTGATAATCTTCATTTTCCCCTGATCTTAGATGGGGGGCACCTGCTAAGACCACCGTTAGGCTATTGGCTTCTGGCGGTAGATCTGGCCTCCGTGGTCTTGGGGCTGGCCGGACCGGAGAGTGTGGGGGGGCTTTACCGTCTTCTTGGCATCTTTCATTGGTCTCTGCCTGGGATCTATGAGGGACATGGTCTATTGGTTGTGGGGGTCCATTAGTTTGGTTGTTGTACTGTGCCTGGAATGGAATAGCCATAAGTGGCTGAAAAGGGGGGGCAGATGGCGCACTCTGGGGGGGGGCTTTGTTGACAAATGTTGGAGCTCCTACTTTTGGAGGGTCCCCTACGGAAAGATGGGTTCCCACTAGCTTAGTTTGCTTACTGACTAAGGTGTTCAGGGTAGTAAGAGATGTTTCTAATAAAGTGAGCCTAATCTCAACTTTTTTCAAACTATCGCTAATGGGCTGCAGGAGGGAGCGGAATAAAAATTAGATGCTCCCTATAGATGTAAGTGGGGGGTTTTGTTCAATGTGTTAGCCTCTGGATCCTTATTAGTAACAGCTATGGTGGGGCTTTGAGCCTTAGGAGGTGGAATAATGGGCACAATCTCATTAACCTTCCCCGATAGGAGTGGGTTAGTGTGTTTCTTGCCAAAATCAAGATGAGATAGTTTAGATTTCCCCCATCCCCCTATTGACTTCCTAGTGCGTTTACTAGGCGGAGGCCTATGCACCTCCACCACAACATTTGGTTTTGGCTTACTCATCTTAGCTATTTGCATAGGAGGAGTTTGGGTTACCAGGTTGACCGGGGTAACGGATAATATTGGGTGAATTGAGTCTGCATACTTTCCGGGCACCCTCCCTGGGATGGAGGGAATTTCCCTAAGTAGAAGGGGAAAGTCCTCAAGGGTCAGGGGATTTGAGCTGTTAGGGGGCGTACCTTCCTCTTGGGAGATAGGGTAGGGGATAATCTCAGTCAGGGATCTGTTTTTCATGGATTCTATGGAGCGCCTACGCTCCGCCCTACGTTTCTCTAGTGAGCTTTCTTTGCCCGTATCTCCCTTAGCAGATTTGAAATAATTGTCCAAAGTCCCTGTACTAGAGGCCCCCTCCCTTATTGGAGTTTCACGTAGTGATGGCGAGGGCATTACTTTGTTCGTATTGGAGACTGGGATTATGGGAATGGGCCCAGCCCGGCCTCCTACGGCCCCGGACGGCCACAGACGGTCCCGCCCTTGTCCCGGGCTTCTCCCGGGACGCTCCCGCGCAGCGGGGAATGTTCCTGCTTAATAAGGGAATCCTAGGAGACAGCGGGTGGGCGGGGCCGGCAGGGAGAGCAGCCCAGCTGGTCGTAGGGCTCCTGGTCCACGGAGTCCCCGCGAATGCTCGCAGCCCTGCCGGTCTGGAAAATGCCCTTTCAGCAAACAAAGTCACACAGAAGCTCTGAGCCGCGCTGCGGGACCCCCGAAGCGGGTCCGGCGAGGCGTGGGCTCCTACGAGTTCTGCGGCAGCTGGCTCCCTTCAGGCCGTACTACAGGCTCCTCGCAGGTTTGGCAGTGGTATCAGGAAATCCACTAAATCTAACTAATTTTTGTAGCCAAACATCAACATTAAGCTGCAGTCTCTATATTGAGGACTAAACTGGAAGCTACACGCAGCCACGGCATGTGTTTTATTATCATCCATGTGCTAAAGCAAGTGAGCTGCCCAGCAAGTGAATCCCTTTCTTTCCTGGAGTGTTTAGGGAATGTTTGAATGGAGGTGAAATGATTCAGATTCAAATATATTCACTGTAACAGAGAGCATTAGAGTTATTTTTCATCTTAAGAAAACCACATATGTGCCTATTGGAAAATTGCTGCTCGCATGGGATTGGATGGGCTGAGGGCCCTTCCGGCCACCCAGCAGGAATATAGCTGTCTACCCTCTAAGTCTTCCAAGGTTTTCTCTGTTGTCCATTATGGTCATTCCAGCCTACATATATCAGAAAACATAGAGTATAATGTAATGTTTCATATTCTTCATGGTTTGCACTATCACAGATTCGCCTGCATAAATGATGTTGTATACTCTTGTTCCATAAACTACAGTTCTGGAGGGAAGTATCCAGAGAGCATACTATTTTCACCAGCCTGCATGAAGAGTAAACTGCGGTCAGTTTTCTAAATAGCAAGAATTGTATTCAGCAAAATAACCTCTTAAAATATCACTGTAATCTACTCCATTTTTGCTTCTCAGAACACGAACAAAACATAAAAAATTCTAACAAAGGAATTAACAAAATATTTAAAGAAAAGGCAAGTGACGAATTTTTTGTAAGTATTAAGAAATTGATAGACTAAAAGCTGAAGATCAGTATTAAAATAACTGTGTGCAGTTTATAATGACTTTCCATAAGATGGCACATTTAAAGAACCGAAGTATCAATAATCTAATTCGTAATGCCCGCAGTAATACTCTGAGAGAAGCAGTGGGGAAACAAGGGCAGGAACTGTGCCTCTAACACATTCTTCAGGTTAAAGTATTCTTCACATATGTACAGCGCTATGCTGTTTTAGGGTATTGGGACTGTTACCTCGGGAAAGAACTAGCCTTTTTGGACTGTGATGGTTCTGGTTCACGTAGCAAGGATGTATTCAGTGATGTTGCTCAATAAATGAAGGGCGGGTTGTTTTGGCATATAAAGTATAGGACAATGTATGTAATGCATCTGCTGAACAGCCCTTTAGTAAAATAGTCAATCATCTTTCCATCTAAAATACTATATACCTTGTAGTCTAATCTCAAAGTGAAGGTGAGGCTTTCTGATTATCAGAGAGCAATCCGTACCATGCCCCATTTTGTTGGTGTGCATTTTCAAGAGACCAATCAAAATATCCCAAGATTCATACAATTTGTGGAATTGTCCCACAGAACAGCTAAGCCGAAATGAGTCTAAAGAGAATTTATATTAACCAGATGGAAGCACAAGATATAACTAGGTTGAAAACAAAGTAGCTTTGATAGAACTGACGGCCTTCAGTTATTGTTTTCGTTGAACTACAGTGTTGCTTTCTTTTTGAGCTCAAGAGAGTTGGCTGATTTTTTTTTTTTAGTTGCCTTGGGTACCTTACAGTGATTCTTGCACCACTTGACGCTGCTAGTCAGTAATGAGATATAATTATCATTAAACGTGTAAACCACACTGATTTGTGCAGTATGTCAACTCATTTGAAGTGAAGTAAGGTGAAGTGACAACACAGCAATTTAAAGCACACCATATGTAGATACGCTGTCCTGGTGCACTAAGCAGCCAGATTAATATAGATCAGTGGTTCTTAACCTTTTGACTTCTGTGGACCCCCACTTAATCATCACTGGAACCCAGGGACCCCAAAGATACATTATTGGAATCCGTGGACCTCCACTGAGTCATTACTGGAACCAGGGACTCCGGCCAAGCATTTGTGATGATTTACACAGCAACACAATAGACAACAAATACAGGAACAGGCATTCATCAAACACACATACAGGATGTTATTTAATTTGCAAATAAATATAACAAACACATTCTTAATTGTAGCAGAAAAGCAGGAGCTTTTCTAAATTCAATAAAGGCCACACATGATCCATACTATATTCTGTTTGAAGCACTTACAGTGCTCCCACAATTCAATCTGAGGATACTAATTTAGGTTTTTAGCCTCCAAATTCGAAATCCTTCACATTTAAAGGACATTTAAAAATGATAATTTGTACATTTTGTTTATTTATTTACACTTACCAAATCTGTTAATGTTATTTAATCTTCTAAGCTGTTGTGGACATCAGTGATACATCAGTGTGGAGAGGGGGATTATGGAAATAAGTGGACCAAGACTAGGGATACTTATGGAATTTAGTGTGATTTACAGTCTTAATAATGAGGAGGCCATAAGAGTGACAATAATTGAAGACTGAAAGTCAAGAGAATTCAGACCAAAATAATATTAGAGCAAACGTTTGATAATCAAACTATTCTGAAAATGGCCCACACAGAAATAAGAGCAAAAAGAGATGCAGTGGATATGGAACATGAAAGAATGAAAACAATGGAGCAAGTTAGGCAAATGTCAAAGGATATGAAACTAAAGAGTGGAAACTAGAATGTCAAAGAAGAGAAAAACACAGTGTAACAAATGTGGATTTCAATTCCCATATTTGGTAGCACATCTTGCAATGGAATAACAATGTCAGAGATGTGGAAAAGCAACCTTTCTGCAACTGTATACAATGCAAAATTAGAACATTGAGAAAGAGAGAATATTCAAGGTTGTAATAGACAACAAAAAAGGAAATAATAAATATGCTAAACAAAATGAAGATCTGAAGAACTGGGATTTCAAGTACCCAGCGGCGCCAGGGACACGCCCGAAGTCCTCTGGGTTCCCTTGCCTTGGTATACAGAGACACAGAATACTTCTAGGTGGCGTCAGAGATCAAATGTATTAGCTGCAGCTAGTAGCAGAAATCCCAGCAATACAACACGGTGTACAACTCAATAAACTGCTCAATTTTCATAGAGCAAGACATCATTATTTATACACATTTTACTCATTATAAATGCACACCCACTGCGACAAATTCTGACGAATAGAATACATTTTACATACATCATCACATTCCAAAAAGCTCACTTTACATCGTTCCAACCCACAGGTTAATTATTAGGACTATCCCAAATTCGATCTTTGCAAGCCGGACAAAACCCATAATTAAAAGCATTCCCCATGAAATGAAAAGTCGTAAGAAAAGAAACAATTTAGATGCTGAGTAGGATAAGACACGTGCAAGGAAACTAAAAGTTAACGATCTCCTGAACATTGATTGACAATTTCAGATAACAATCTGCTAGTGAAACTTGTTTTGCAAAAGGTCAGTTTCAGGTGAAAAGGGTCACTTTCTCTGCAGTTCATTCAGAGTCAGAAAAACCCAAGTTAATATATGCACGAACTCAGAAGGCCAAGCTACTTGTTCATCAGGCCTCTTTCACAGGCCTACGTGAGGGCAAGACTAAAATGGAGTCACGAACAAAATGGAGTCGGGCTCGAGAATTACAGAACCACAGACCCTCCTTTTGCCATTACGTAGGCAATGACCTAAACTCATGTGATTCTGAATCCAAGTCTATATCTATTCTCATCAGGCCATCAAGGTGTTGTTGTAACATCATCCTATTATCCTCTACTTCTCTCGGGACGGGTCTCCTCACACACATTGTAGCACAAAGACTACAAATGGCGGGACCACACTGGATACAAAGACAACAAGAGAAGAGGATAGCCAAAACCATGCCAAGGAATGTCAAAATCTTCCCTCCCCATTTAGACAGTACTTCCCAAAACCATCCCGTCAATGACCAATCTCCTTCGTCCACATGAATAGACTCAGAGATCTTATGTAACCTAGAGATGGCTTGGTACACTGTAGGGGCATTATCTGGCACGTAAATACAACAACTAGATCCAATCAATTTACATACTCCACCTCTATGTGCAAGTATGACATCTAGAACTACGCGGTTCTGCAACGTCATAAGGCGGTCCGCTTGAAGCTCAGCTGTAACATTACTAAGAGCACCTGCTGTCTCATTAATAGTAGCTTCAACAACGCGGACAAGCTGTCGAATATGCCTACTATTGATCATTGGACCCAAAAAGGGCAGAAAACCCTTAAAGAAATCTCCTGCTTCTTGGCCTGCAGTATCTTCCTTATCGAAGACACCTCTACCATATCTTGTCTTGTGGTAATTCGGAACCATAGTATATGTAGGGGGAAGCAAAAACGCCACATAACATGTACCTGAGAAATCAGGAGGCAACCATGTATATGCTCTGTCGTAACATACAAAATACGTGCCTTTGGCTGGCACAAATGGTGGAGATTTCTGGGACGTATAGACATAGGTGTGAACACACACACTCTTCCCAAGTTGAGCTTTCGGATTTCGACCAGTACCTTGCAAACAAAAATAACCTCGGTGGGGCACGATCCAAATCGGGGGAGACCTTTTTCGTCTCTCCTTCTCAGTCAAGCTGGTACTATATCCGGTCAAATTCCAACCAACATAAGCCTGCATTTCATCCTTAGGGATAGCATTATATGCATCGATATCTCTAATCATATCTACTATTCCCTTTATCAAGGCATTATTACTCGCATTGTCTTTGATGGAACGTATAGGAGATGCTTCATTCGCATAGATAAACATAGTCTGTAAAGCCCACACAGACCCATTAGGTGAAAAAGGCAAAACCAAATATGGCATTCCCTTATCTGTCGTATGCCGCATAAGACCACACACCCAACAATTTGTGGTATTTACGACTAGCTGATGCTGATGCAACATCTGTATGAACGAATTGTTAACAAATTCTGATCTTCGTGTCTGTTCATGTTCAGGCAACGTGTAAAATTCATGTGGGGAAATAGTGGAAAAAGAAAGAGTAGGTTGGGGCGTAGATGTAAGCGTCTGTTGTGTGAGATAAACAATCCAACCCACACAAGTCAATATGATACTTAAAAACACTAAAATACACATTGCTATAAAACAGTTGTTATGTAATAATGTATCACATTTCGATCTAGATTTCAACTTCGAAAAACTCCTTCTCTCAACAACAGACTCCATCCTCTAACCGTGCTGTTCGCGGCAGTTGTTTCTTTTCGCTCAAGTGTGCGTCTGTAAGTCCAGGGAACGCCCTAGAACAAACCAGAACCGCTGACCTTGCGTCCACACGGCTCACAACCTTAAGTCTTTATACCGCGACCCTACAGCTGAACCCGGATGGTGGTTCGAAAAAGCAGCAAACAAAAAAGTCTGTGTTTGGAAGAAGTAAATAAATGATAAAAACTCAAAATGTATTAGTCCTTATTAGATCTGAGGTTATAGCGGTCTTTGACAGGCACAGTTTGATCCTCAAAAAGCCTCTCTGGATTTGTCGTGTCGATTTTCAAATGGGGTGGCACAGCAGCTTGTAGAAAGTCGGCGTCTTCACGTTCTGACTGAGTCCAGATTAGATTAGCATCACTAAAGGGCATGAATCTAGGGATTCGTTCACATTCAGAATCAGCTATACCATCCCTCACCCACTGATCATACGGTAAGGGTAATGGGACTTTCCTACAATGGGTGGCATGTACCCAATTCTTTTTACCAGCTACTCTAACAGCAGTCCGAGTGACTAACAAGACCAACCGAGGTCCAGTCCATCTTGGCTCCAAGTTCTTAGTCCGTTGAAAATTCCTGGTGAGGACGTAGTCTCCAGGTTTGATAGCGTGACCTGGATCTGCAGTAGCTGACGGCGATGTATCATGAACCTGTTGGTGAAGGACACGCAATTTAGCAGTCAAGTCATGTAAGTAATCTACCAACATAGGGTACTCAATGTCGCTGTACACTTTAGGCCTCGGCACACCCCAAACATTGGCCGGACGACCAAACACAATTTCGTATGGGCTAAGTCCCACTCGAGAATGTACTGTCGTCCTTGCTGACAATGGGGACAATGGCAAGGCATATGGCCATTTAAGACCAGAGCTCGCTTGAATTTTAGCTAATTTCAGCTTTATCGTGCCATTATAGCGCTCGACAAGTCCAGCAGACTGGGGGTGATTCGCTGTGTGGAACTTTTGACTGATTCCCAAACCCGTGCACACTTTCTTCATAATCTGACCCACAAATTCACTCCCATTGTCACACCATACAATTCTCGGCAAACCATACCTAGGGAAGTACTCTTTGAGCAAAACCTTGGCTGTAGACAAGGCAGTATTATCCTTTAGGGGGTAGGCCTCTATCCATCTGGAAAAGGCACAAACAACCACAAGGACATACTTCAAGTTATTACATCTCTCCATGTGAATGTAATCTAGCTGTATCACCTCAAATGGATACGTTGGAGGAGCAAAATGACCAGTTGGAGTTCCCTTTCCAGGATTATACATCAGACAAATCATACAGTGCTTCACCACATTTAGGAATTCCAACATTCTGCCATACTGGAGCCAACAACTTGCATATTCCTTTTGAGCTAATGTGAGCCATTCAATGAGCCATAGTAACCACTGGGAGCACATACGCATCAGGCAACAACAACCATCGCTGGTGCTCCGACAACTCAATCCAACAACATTTCGAATCCAACATTCCCGTACTCTCTCTCCACGTACTCAATTCTTTCTCCGTAGCTTCAGCCTGAATCAACTTCACACTTTCTAATGTGTCTTCACACATTCCTCCAGCCATAACCCATCTTGCAGGGCCTGCAACATACATACGGCTCATCATGTCTTTCGCCGTTTCCTTAGCAACTTCATCCGCAAACGCATTCCCTCGACCTACATCATCCACAACCTTCTTATGCGCACTGCACTTCACTATGGCAATCTGTTTTGGGAGAGTGAGAGATTCCAAAAGTTCATTCACTAACTGCCCATGTTGAATTTTAGTACCATGGGAAGTAAGGAACCCTTGTTCTCTCCACAAACGCCCAAAACTGTGAGCAACACCAAACGCATACTGGCTATCGGTATAAACATTCACTCGTTTTCCTTCTGACAACACACACACTTGTGTCAGTGCAATCAATTCTGCTGCTTGCGCAGAATTCTGTGGTATGCGCGCTGTCTCAACAACTGTATGTAAAGTTGTGATAGCATACGCTGCAGTCGTTTCACCATTCGGAAGCTTAAAACACGAACCATCAACCCACAGCGTACCATCAACATTCTCAAGAGGCGTATCTTTAAGATCGATCCTAGCCTTCGTTTCTTCCTCTGTACGAAGAAAACAATCATGCTGTTCTTGAGCATCCGACTCTGTAGAGATCGGTAACAACGTAGCTGGATTCAACACGTTACATCTCTTAATATGAACATGGCTAGCCAACAGTGTCAACTCATAACCTGAAAGACGTGCACTAGTAAGGTGCTGTGTCTTAGTCCTGTTTAATAACGTATCCACTGCATGCGGAACCATCACAATCAACGTATTATCCAATACCAAACAAGCAGACTGTCGGATAGAAACCGCAGCTGCCGCTGTAGCTCTCAGACAACTCGGCAACGCTTTAGCAACTGGATCTAACGTAGCTGAAAAATACGCACATGGACGCTGTTTGTCTCCAAAACACTGTGTCAACACTGACAACGCACAACCTTCTCTCTCATGCACGTACAACGTGAAAGGCTTGCTGTAGTCAGGAGTACCTAATACAGGAGCCGAACAAAATGCATCACGCAATTCAGAAAAACTTTTCTGACATTCGTCAGACCAAGGAAGAGGATACGGAGTATCCTTCACAGTCAATGCCAACAAAGGTTTCGCCAGAAGAGAAAAATTGGGGATCCACTATCTACAATATGACGTAATACCCAAAAAAGGCACAAACTTCTCTCTGTGTGGATCGCACACTCATTTGCGCAATTGCTTGAATTCATTCTGGGGTCAATCGCCTTCACTCCTTCGACAAGAGATGACCTAAGTAGGTTACTTCTTGGCGGCAATACTGTAACTTCGAAGGTGACACTTTATGATGAAGGTCAGACAAATGCCGTAACAAAGAAAGAGTAGCCTCTTTACAAAT
The DNA here is from genome assembly GCF_964261635.1 of Lissotriton helveticus. Classification (NCBI taxonomy): domain Eukaryota; kingdom Metazoa; phylum Chordata; class Amphibia; order Caudata; family Salamandridae; genus Lissotriton; species Lissotriton helveticus. The sequence continues at coordinate 854,861,059 of NC_136071.1, read as the reverse complement.
CTCTTCATCATCAGCAGCCACCAGCAGATCATCAACGTACTGGATAAGAGTAGCACCAGAAGGCAATACAAAATCATCAAGTTGAGTTTTCAACGCCTGACTATAAATTGAGGGGCTTTCACAATAACCTTGGGGAGCTCTCTTAAACCGGAAGCTTCGTCCTCCTAAAGAGAATCCAAAAATATCTCTACTCTCCTCAGCAATCGGAATACTGAAGAAAGGATTCTTCAGGTCAATAGCAGAAAACCAAGCTGCCGAAGCAGGAATCAACGTCAATAAAGCAGTGATATCAGGGACCACAGGAAACTGTGGCACGACAATCTTATTGACCTCTCGAAGGTCGATCACAAACCGATACACAGGTGGCTGAGAAGCATCAGTACGCTTAAGGACAGGTAAAACAGGACTGTTACACACGTTACCTCTCGTTTCTTCAACCACACCCTTCTCAACCAAGAGATTTTGTATTGGGGAATACGAGGTAGCCTAGCATTCGATTTGAGGGTGACAACATAGGGTGGAATCTGCAAAAGACCAACATCATTAGGACCTGTAGCCCAAAGCGTATCCGGAAGTGAACGCAATTCCAATGGAAGACAATCTTTAGACAAATACATCGGAGAAATCACTTTCTTACCTAGGGTAAGATGTACTCCCGAAGGAGAACAATGTAATGTCGCATACAATCTTTTCAGCAAGTCCAAACCCAACAGATTCTCATTTCAACCAGTCGTTAGAATAAGGGGAGCTTCCAATTCACAAGGACCAATAGAAAGAGACAAAGGACTAGAAACCGGGTTACAAACTGGGGCGCCAGAAAATCCTACCGAAACATTGGTCAAGCCAGACAAAGGTGCGCCAGGAAGTTTAGAGTGCATGATAGAACTCTTCGTCGCACCAGTATCCAAAAGAAAAGGTTCTGCCACACCTGATGTAATCACTTCAACATAAGGTCCACTCTGGTCTACTGGAACTGACACTACTCCCTCTCTTTGCCCATGGCAGTCCTAGCAGTCATTATAACCAGCACTCTCACCTTCAACACAGTAATCCTTGACATAGTACTGGGCAGACTGACCACGCGGAACATTCTGTCTGTCAAAATAATTCGCAGAATTCTGAAGGGAAGAGGAACACTCATTCTGGGGTAACACACCACGCCCCCTACCCCTAGGAGTTTGCTGGAAACCACCACGACCTCTCTGACCAAATGTGACATTCGCACGCTGCAACAAAGCCGGGCAACTATTCTTGAAATGACCTTCCTCTCTGCAATAGGCACACTGATTAGGACCAGGAAAGAATCGCAGAGCATAAGGCTCAGGCCTCTGTAACAATCTCTGAAACTGTGGAGGTTGCTGAAACTGAGGCTGATTCGTACGAGGCGGATAAGCCTGCTGCAAAAGAACTTTCGTCTTTAGATCTTTAGTTTTCTTCTCTACTTTATCCTTCTCATCTTTATCCCTATTCTAGTAATATTGTGCAGTAGCCAATATCTGGGACGACGAAGAAACAGCCCATGAACTCTCAGAATCTTTTAACTTATTACAAAGTTCGGGAAGCAAATTAAAGACAAATTTGTCCACAAACAACCTTTGACCACCTTCAGTACTCATGTCCTGACCACTATGATCGATAAACGTTTCTTCAAACCTAGTGAAGAAATCAGACACACTCTCATCTTTCTTTTGTTTGCATGCTGCCAACTTATCCCAATTCACTCGTAAAGGAGGCATCATAGTTTTCATTAAATTAATAATTCTACCTGGTAATTCTGCAACTAAAGGTTCAGGTTTGGCACCACCTACTTGTCTACCATCTGCAGCCGCAATATTAACCCACGTATCTCCTAACTCTGCCGCATGGGTCTCATGATGAATCTTCGCCCACAAAGGTTGAGGGACTACATTACCCATCAACATATCGATGTCAGTAAAATTCATAATACACGCATCAACTGTCTGAGACAACTCCTTATAATAACCAGCAGGATTTTTATGGGGGTCAGGTAAGGTCTACTTAAGAGCCAAGACCTCTGCTCTTTTCCAAGGGACATGTACCCATACTCGCTGGAAATGTGCCGGTACACCCTGAATACCCTGATTAACATCAGCAGCAACTGCCTCTCTCCATACAGGGGGAACTTCTCTCATGGGATACTGCTTCACTTTCCTCCTAACAGAGGAATAAGGTTCATACAATGTCTGAGATGGAAGTCTAGATCTGAAAGCAAGTATCGTCTCTACGGCTTCCTCAACATCTGAACCCACTATCGTTCCCTTAGCGAACTCTGACTGGACATCAAGCACTTCCTGTGGAATCATACCCAACTCATTATCTTCCCATTCCTGCCGCAGAAAGGCACACATTACATTAAAAACATACCTTTGCTTAGGCGGCTCCCACTGAAAGAAAACATCCATAACTGCTGGCAAATTATACCTGGAAGCATTTAAAATCCATCTACGAGCCAACAAATCCAACACCGCTCGCTCTTCGGAACTAGGAAGCTGACTACGTCTCTGCTTACATTCCGAAACAGGGGTCATACTCAGTGGCCCAAACAATGGAGACAACAAATTGACAACAGTTTCCGTCATTCGTTTTCGTGCAGAAGGAGAAGAAGTAGGCTTAAAAACAGGAAAGTTAAAATCTTGAGACGAAGTAGGAACAAGAGCAGTAGGAGTCTGAGATGCAGAAGCAGAAGGCAAAGGAGTTTGAGCTAAAGCTGGAAGCAAAGCTTGCGACCCTAGAGTGGGTTGCGCAGTAGGAGGCAAAACCATCTGTGTAGCACCGGGTGGCTGAACAACAGCAGGAGGTTGAACAACAAAGGGTAGAACAACCGGGGGTAATGGTGGCGTAGTAGCACCCTGCACATAAGGGGGTGGCAATCTCAGTAAATGAGACATCAAAGGATCTTTTTCAAGGTCTTCAGTCACTTTCGGAGGAGAAGACGGCAAGGCCGGATAACATTTATCTATGGCCATGCGACGCTGTCTGTCTAAAACTTCACACACTCGATCTTCCTCGTCTGCTTTACACTGCCTAGCAGCTTGTAGTACTGACATATTCTTATCTTTCCTATCTCTCTTTGCTTGCTTAATTTCTCGCTGTTTGGCTTCCTTACGCCAAAGGCGGAAAGAGTCAAACATTGCCGGCCGGGCTTTCTTCCTAAATAGCCTAACTTCCAAATTATCTAAAATCTCTGTTTCAAAACTACCATGTGGGGGCCATTGTAAAACACCATCTTTTTTTGTGTAGCGGACCCATACTTTGTTATAAGTAATAGGGCCCACTCCGTGTTTAGAATAGAGCTCATAAGTCGGAGTTCCAACCGGAGGTATCGGACATGAATTCTCCAATCGGGAATCCCTGTTACAACCACAAACAAACCAATTACCAAATTTACCAAGACCAGGCATCTTGCTCACTAGTCTGGTTTCAAATTTCAAAGGGAATAAAAAAATGATACACTCGTAAATATACAAGCCCTTCGGCTTTGGGTACTGCAGCAACCAAATCAAAACCAAGGAACCAAACAAAGTCGTGGGAGCGACCCACTTTATACTTAACTAAATATCTGTCACGCCACCAGAAGACCGTCTATCGTCTCGCTTTACAAACATCAATTGGAGGGTCCAAGACAAGGCGACAGTCAGGGCAGCAGTCCTTCGTAGCCGTTGGAAATCGGGAAGCCTCGCAGAAAAGACCTTCGGTCCACGTCGACATGCAGAGGTCGATGAAGTAGCGGCCGTCCTCCAGAATTTCCTCACGTGGCTCCTCGCAATCTTCGGGCTTGGACCGGTACCACTGAAGTCGCCCCACGTTGGCCGTGCCAACTGAAGAACTGGGATTTCAAGTACCCAGCGGCACCAGGGACACGCCCGAAGTCCTCTGGGTTCCCTTGCCTTGGTATACAGAGACACGGAATACTTCTAGGTGGCTTCAGAGATCAAATTTATTAGCTGCAGCTAGTAGCAGAAATCCCAGCAATACAACACGGTGTACAACTCAAGAAACTGCTCAATTTTCATAGAGCAAGACATCATTATTTATACACATTTTACTCATTATAAATGCACACCCACTGCGACAAATTCTGACGAATAAAATACATTTTACATACATCATCACATTCCAAAAAGCTCACTTTACATCGTTCCAACCCACAGGTTGATTATTAGGACTAGCCCAAATTCGATCTTTGCAAACCGGACAAAACCCATAATTAAAAGCATTCCCCATGAAATGAAAAGTCGTAAGAAAAGAAACAATTTAGATGCTGAGTAGGATAAGACGTGCATGGAAACTAAAAGTTAACGATCTCCTGAACATTGATTGCCAATTTCAGATAACAATCTGCTAGTGAAACTGGTTTTGCAAAAGGTCAGTTTCAGGTGAAAAGGGTCACTTTCTCTGCAGTTCATTCAGAGTCAGAAAAACCCAAGTTAATATATGCACGAACTCAGAAGGCCAAGCTACTTGTTCATCAGGCCTCTTTCACAGGCCTACGTGAGGGCAAGACTAAAGTGGAGTCACGAACAAAATGGAGTCGGGCTCGAGAATTACAGAACCACAGATCATGCACATAATTCAATACAACAATTAACACGAGATGGGAACTTAGCAGAACAACTGTTTATGATGCAAGAAGTACAAGAGAAGGCAGAATGGAGCAAGTCTTTTTTATACAGGAAGGCTAGTTAAAGGAATGAGTCATGGTTGACTACCGGGCGGGTACTTAAAATACCTTTTGTGTGAACAGTGGAGCAATTTGTGACATTATGTGCATTTCAGAGTATGAAATACTCCATGAAAATCAATTTTAAGCTAATCAAATGTGAATGTGTTTCAATGTGGAGCTAGACACCCAGTAACTTATTTGGCAAAATTCAAAGCAAACTCAATGTATGGGGATAAAACCAGTGAGGAAGTAGTTCATTTTTAAAGGGTGAGGTGCCAGTAACTTGCCATATATTAGGGAAATATCTGAATCTTTTTCAAGGATTGGGAAAATTAATAAATAAACCAATCACTCTTCACATAAATTAGTCAGTTACACAAATAGCACTCACTTGTATAAGGAGTAGCAGTGTACTTACAGGAATAAGTATATGATTAGATACATTTGTTGCTAAAAAGTATTTTATTGAACCAACAACAGGTCCAACTTCTTGGGTTTCATCAGTAGTTGTGGTACCACAAATGAACACAGGCACCGCCCGAATTTGTGTCTATATGAGAATGCCTAACCTAGCAATTGATGTAGAAAGATATCCCGGCCTCATCTAGATGATATGCCATCTAGACAATATGATAAACTTCTTCGATGGCGATCTAGAATTTTCTAGTTGGATTTATGTAAAGGTTATCACCATCTGGAAATAAATGAAAAATCATGTTGCCTAACAGCATTTTTGACTCATTTAGGGTTGGTCAGGTACAAACGGTTCAATTTTGGAATATACTTAGCTGCAGAGATTTTTCAAGAGACAAAAAAACGTTATCAGACCACTAAACATTGCATGAAATATAGTTATGATACCATTGTCTTTGGTAAATCAAAGAAGAACATGATTGTGCATTAATGCAAGAATGTAAGTGCCTAGGTGGCCTTACATTAAATGCTGAGAAATGTGAAATCAACAAGCCAGAATTAATCTTTTTTAACTTTTATTTACTGCTATGTTTTGGGTGGCGGATTGAAAAAGTAAAATCTGGCCATGTGTTCGCCCACTCTAAATCAGTTGGGCAGACACAAGGCCAGACCTCTGATGGCTCTTACTCTGTCAGGCCATTGGAATGGTATACAGGTAGTGAAGGCTTGCCCATTTGTAAATCAGGTGGGAGGACCTTCAGTTTGGCGTAGAGGGTACTTTGTTGCCTTAGCAACAGAGCACCCTCTCTAATAACCTCTATATCAGCCCCTTAATTCCTTTGTCAGTGGCCACACCCTACTAGTCAAACTAGGGTCCAATACATTCAGAACAGTCTTGGTGCCCTGTGGACTCCCTCAGGCCTACAGACTCTGACCAATTCTGTTATGTGTGCATATGGAACCACACAGTCTGCTTCTTAAAGACTCCAGCATTTGACTTCCAATACACCGAAAAACCTCAACTCACATCAGAGTGTCATTTTTGCAGGGCCTACATACTCTTCAAAAGAGCAGGAGTAAATAACGAGGGTGGATTGTAGGAGAGTAGGTCTGCTTCCTATGGTCACCCCCACTTTTTGCTTTTGCTTTTGCTTTACTGGTTTTCGACTTAGATGTGGCTGTGGGCCTGCTACTCAGACCCACAGCCCAGATGCACTCTCTCTAAATTCACATCATGTACTCTAGGTACAACAACAATTGGGAATTGGTTCACCTTGTCAGCCCCTGTAGAAGTGTACCCTAGGTACTCAGGGCATAGCTGTAACCAAGGCCTACCAGGGGCTGCAGCATGTATTATGCCACCCCTGGCTGGCCACTCAAACTGACACAACTGGCTGATCACTCAGCTGGGGCAAGGTCGTGTAATCACCCCTTGCTTAGGTATAGTATTCCTATTCCTATATCTACCCTTATATATAGACACACAGTAACCTATAAGTCACTCCTATGGCAGGCCTTAACAATCCTGGAGGCAGAGTGCTAGGTTATGTGTGAGATGGTGCTCTAGCATGAGCTGAGCCTGTCTGCAGCTTTCGGAACCATGTCCTTATAGCTGTTCTATGATATCGCCATACCATATACTCTTAAGTGCATTATAATCCTCGCGGTTGAATGCTAACTTTGGTTTGCCTTTATCTAAACATGTCGTGTAAGGTGTCATACGCTTACCCCCTCGCCAATTCTGGCGACGGGGGTAGCATTCCACCCTTCTCGAGGGAGAAGACATGTTGTTGCTGACTATCCCGGTTAAAGTTAACCAGAGCCCCAGCGTCACAAAATGGACGCTGCTGCCACAGACACAAGTCTGACCTCCTGCTGCTGGGAGTCCTTCCAGTCACGGAGGTTTGGACAATAGGTTTCCTGCCTGGAGAGGTGCGAGCACCATCCCAGACAGGACTTTGTGTATTGGGACAGGGAGGGCTGAATAGGATGAGACACTACCTGGGGCACACTAGGTGCTCCATGCATACCCCAGTTCAAACCGGTTGCTGGGGCACTCCAGCCCCAGCTCTGGCACGAAACTGGACAAAGGAAAGGGGGTGTAACCACCCCCCCTTCCTGGTCCCACCCATAGTAGGTACCTAGGTACTAATCCAGCCCCTTTTAACTGTATAAAGGTAGGAGCTGTGTCCTTGGAATTTAGATTTGATCCTGAACTGAAACTTGAAACAAAACTCTGGACCTTCGACGTTCTGCTGAAGCTGAAGACTGAAGAATCTCCCTTGTGGCCAAGGAGTGACCACCCTGGGCAACCAGGCACCATCCAGCAAATCAACGGCTTGCTTTGTCGATGTTCCCGCCGGAACCCGAGCACAGAGCCTGACAAGACCCAGACTTCCAGACCTCTCTAACCCTCTCTTCACGTCTGCAGCATAGCTGAGATCCGTGGAGGCGACGAGACACGTGGGACCGGCCATCTTGAAAAGTCCACGACTTGCTAACTGTGCAGCTCCTGAGGAATCCTCGAAGCTGTGCACTGGGAATTGAGAAGCTCCAAATCCGAGCTCCACCTGCACCGAAGATCAGCCCTCCACACTCCACGAGTTCTGCGAGGGGCCCTTCTGCTTGTGTTCTGCTCGACGCGTTGTCCGGTTGCTGGCCCGTTGGCTAGTAGCCTCTGTGACAACAATCCTTTTGAACCAACTCACTGGTCTGGTTGCTCCAGACTGGCCCTTGCCTCCCTGCAAAGGTGAGGCCCCTCAGACCTTGCTGGTCTGCATCAGAAGCCTTCTTTAGAATCCTGCGTGGGTTGCCTTTGCCAAGGCTTGTTGACTCCAATCCGGCAGTCGACCCCTCCATCTACGAGAACCTTCGTGGGACAGCTCCTCTCCAGCATCTGGTCGTCCTCGACGCCTCCTGGTCCGCGTGGCTGAAGAGACAAGCTTCACGACAGCACCTGATTGCTCCTCGACGTCGTCTGGCTCATTCGTGGTTCCACCCGGTCACTGGCTAGTGACCCAGACTCTGTCCCCTCTGCTTTCAGGTCTTCTTCATCCTCGATCCACCCTTGGATCCACCCGGACATCTTCCTCCTGGTCGCCTGCAGCATCTTTCTTCACAGGCTCTATAGACTTCAATGGCGAAACCCGACACATCTTCACACCTATGCACCCGCTTCCTGTGGGTGAGGTAGCGCGAGTACTTCGGTGCTCCCAAGGGTATTGACTATCCAGGTGTCTAGGTTTTTAGTTGTTTCCTTCTAGCTAGACCGGAAGTGTCCTGAATCCTTCTTTTTCTAAACTCTAAGTTCCCCTTGACTTAACATTGACTTTCGCGTGTGTGTAGACACTGCACGCGCCGCCTGTGGCCCCTGAACCCATTGCTTTGACACTTACTTCTTTGTTTAATGCAATGTTCTCAGAGGGATATTTTCTGCCACTCCTTAAAAAGCATAGTCTGGATCCTAAGGATCCAAACAATTTTAATCCCATTTCTCGTCTCCCTGTTCCGGCAAAAATAGTTGAGAAAAGTATGAATGCTCAGTTGAGCACCTATTTGCGAGACACTCAAGCCTTGGATCCGACCCAATTTGGCTTCAGAGAGGGGCACAGCACGGAGTCTGTTCTTATTAAAACTATGGACGAGATCAGGGTAGCCTTAGACCCGGGAGGTAAGGCGGCCTTGATCATGCTGGACCTTTCTGCGGCCTTCGACGCGGTCCATCATGATCTGTTGATGGACCAGCTGCGGGACTGTGGAGTTCAGGGCAAAGCCTGGAAATTATTGAAGTCCTTCCTCTCTGACAGATTGCAAACGGTTTAATTGGGTGATTTCTGCGCCTCACCATTTTGTCTGCCTTGCGGAGTCCCACAGGGGTCATCCATAAGTCCTACACTCTTCAATGTGTATGTGTCTTCCCTGACCCCCCTTATTGGCTCCTTCGGCTTCTGTCTCACCTCTTATGCTGACGACACACAAATTGTGGTGTCTCTGCTGCCTGGACATGAGACTGGAATAGATAAACGGTTCCATGATTGCATGGAAGAGGTAGGGAGGTGGATGTCCCAAAATTGTCTTAAACTCAACTCAAACAAAATGGAAGTTGTCCTGTTTGGGAATGATCCCAGTTTTTGGAACCCCTGTTGGTAGCCAGACTCTATGGGTTCTCTTCCAATTCCCACCGGGAAATAAAAAACTTGGGAGTTGTTTTTGATGACAGACTTAATTTTGGGGCCTAAGTTGATGCAGTTGCTTCTGCCACGTCATACGTCCTTAGGGGGAAACAATCTTTACAACGCAACTTTTACAACGCACTACCATTACAACAAAACTTTTACAACGCAACATCCATTACATAGCATGCCATTACAACGCAACCATTACAACGCATGACACTACAACGCATACCATTACAACACACGTCATTACAACGCAGTCATTACAATGCATACCATTACAACGCATACCATTACCATCTAACACTAAACCTACTGTTGCACCCCCTGGAGTTAGAATAGTAATTTTTACCCCTACACTATCCAACACTTACCCTACTGTTGCACCCCCTGGGGTTAGAATAGTAATTTTGACCCCTACACTATCCAATACTTACCATACATGCAATGTAATGTTATGCGTTGTAATGGTATGCGTTGTAAAGGTAGTATGCGTTGTAATGGAATGCGTTGTAAAGGTAGTTTTTAAAAATTTGTTGTAATGGCATGCGTTGTAATGGAATGCGTTGTAATGGATGTTGCATTGTAAAAAATGCGTTGTAAAAGTGTGTGTTGTAAAAGTATGTTATGTTATGTTATGTTATGTTAATTAAAATTTATTAAGCGCGCATACGCCCAAAGGCTTCTTGGCGCTGGAAAGAGATAAAAAACATAACAAGGATAAAACAACGAAAGTCTCTATTTCAAATATGCCTGTGTGAATAGATGCGTTTTAAATGCCTTTCTAAAGGCAAGAAACTCCTTGCACTGCCTGAGAACTGGCGGCAAAGAATTCCACAGGGTTGCTGCTAAAAAATGAAAGCTGCTACCTCCCTGTCGTTTCTTCTTAAAGCGAGGTACCTCGAGTAGGTCTTTGTGGGCTGACCTCAAGCTACGTGAAGGAACGTATCTGCCAATCAGCTGTTTGATAAAGGAAGGGCCCTTCCCTTGCAAAGCCTTAAAAATAATACAGCCAGCTTTAAATTCAGCTCTTTGAGCCACAGGAAGCCAATGCAAGGTCTCCAAGCCTGATTTGATCGAGACCCATTTGGGAACATTACAAATCAGTCTCGCGGCTTGGTTCTGCAGGTACTGCAGTCTTCTAAGTTGGCCTATAGGTAGGCCTAAATAGAGACTGTTAGAAAAATCAATATGGGAGAGGATTAGAGCCATGACCACCTGGATTAGGGCAGAGTGGGTAAGGAGGTGTGCAATTTTCCTGATTTTTCTCAATTGGAAAAAACCAGAGGACACCACCGTACCGATCTGAGATTTTAAAGAAAGGTCCTCGCTAAGAGTAACCCCCAGGCTCTTTACTGTTTGTGATTTCTTTGGGGGAAGGCCCATGTCCGTGGGCCAGAAATTGGGGCTCCAGCCAATTTCACTCTTGCCGGGCAAAATCAGCTCGGTTTTCCCCGGATTTAATTTTAGATGGTTTAAAGACATCCAGTTCTGGATCAGAGTCATGGTTGATTGAAAATCCTCCACAGCATTTGGGGAATTGAGTGTAAAAACTAGCTGCAGATCGTCTGCATAGTTATATACAGTGACTTTGTGTTTACTCAGAGCAAAAAGAAGGGGCCGCATATACAAATTAAATAATAAGGGGGAAAGGGAAGAGCCTTGAGGGACCCCGCAGAAGGAATTAAGTTTAGGAGCTGAAAAAGATCCTAGACAGACAGACTGGGTGCGTTCAAATAAGAACGATTTCAACCAAGCCAAAGCAGAGTCTCTAAGGCCTGCCTGTTCGACACGGTTGACCAGAATGGAATAGTCAACCGTGTCGAATGCGGCAGACAGGTCGAGGAGCACAAGGGCTTGGTGAAGATTATTGTCAGCATTGGACCTCAAGATGTTCTGGACAGCCAGTATGACTGCCTCAGTAGAATGGCCAGGCCGAAATCCCGCTTGGTTGGGTTGCAAATAGCCCGATTCTTCCACAAAATTTGAGAGGCAGTTGGTAACATGGGCCTCCAGCATTTTGGACAAAAAGGGCAGCAGGGATATAGGCCGGTAATTCGTGAGGTCCGATGGATCCACACCGGGTTTCTTCGTAAGGGGTATCAATAAAGCCTGCTTAAAACTGCTAGGAACCGTCCCTGAGATGAGCGAGTTGTTTAGCAGGGACAGCATACTATTAGGAATGGCACGACCAATTTCCTTCATGATTTGAGGGGGACAGACGTCCATAGGGGAGCCCGATTTGACTCTAGCTAATAGCTCTGAAAAGACTTTCAAGTCCATAAGGGGAAAAGAGTGTAAAGTTAGGGGGTTTAAAAAAATGTCATCCACAGGGGCACACATTGGAAGAGTGGAGATGTGCTGTTTGATCAGTAAAATCTTTTCATTAAAGAAATCATTCAGGGAATTGCATAAAGCTTGTGTAGGAACAACCGGAGGAGAAGTTCTTTCATCGTTACAGAGGTCGTTCACTATCCTGAAGATCTCCTTTGACTTATTAGTAGAATTTAAAATTTTAGATGAAAAATAGGCAGTTTTTTGAGTTAGTAATATTTTTTGGTAAGCCTTTCTTGCTAGGCAATAAGTAGCCCTGGCTAGGGGGCAGTACTGAGAGCGCCATGCCCTTTCCTGTTGCCTCACTTCCAGTTTTAGTTTTTTTAGCTGAGGAGTAAACCATTTATGTGCATCCTTGCTCCTAGCACTGCAAAGGCGAGTAGGTGGAGCATAAATATTAATCGCGGAGGAAAGCCATTAACTGCATATCTGTGACAACAATCCTTTTGAACCAACTCACTGGTCTGGTTGCTCCAGACTGGCCCTTGCCTCCCTGCAAAGGTGAGGCCCCTCAGACCTTGCTGGTCTGCATCAGAAGCCTTCTTTAGAATCCTGCGTGGGTTGCCTTTGCCAAGGCTTGTTGACTCCAATCCGGCAGTCGACCCCTCCATCTACGAGAACCTTCGTGGGACAGCTCCTCTCCAGCATCTGGTCGTCCTCGACGCCTCCTGGTCCGCGTGGCTGAAGAGACAAGCTTCACGACAGCACCTGATTGCTCCTCGACGTCGTCTGGCTCATTCGTGGTTCCACCCGGTCACTGGCTAGTGACCCAGACTCTGTCCCCTCTGCTTTCAGGTCTTCTTCATCCTCGATCCACCCTTGGATCCACCCGGACATCTTCCTCCTGGTCGCCTGCAGCATCTTTCTTCACAGGCTCTATAGACTTCAATGGCGAAACCCGACACATCTTCACACCTATGCACCCGCTTCCTGTGGGTGAGGTAGCGCGAGTACTTCGGTGCTCCCAAGGGTATTGACTATCCAGGTGTCTAGGTTTTTAGTTGTTTCCTTCTAGCTAGACCGGAAGTGTCCTGAATCCTTCTTTTTCTAAACTCTAAGTTCCCCTTGACTTAACATTGACTTTCGCGTGTGTGTAGACACTGCACGCGCCGCCTGTGGCCCCTGAACCCATTGCTTTGACACTTACTTCTTTGTTTAATGCAATGTTCTCAGAGGGATATTTTCTGCCACTCCTTAAAAAGCATAGTCTGGATCCTAAGGATCCAAACAATTTTAATCCCATTTCTCGTCTCCCTGTTCCGGCAAAAATAGTTGAGAAAAGTATGAATGCTCAGTTGAGCACCTATTTGCGAGACACTCAAGCCTTGGATCCGACCCAATTTGGCTTCAGAGAGGGGCACAGCACGGAGTCTGTTCTTATTAAAACTATGGACGAGATCAGGGTAGCCTTAGACCCGGGAGGTAAGGCGGCCTTGATCATGCTGGACCTTTCTGCGGCCTTCGACGCGGTCCATCATGATCTGTTGATGGACCAGCTGCGGGACTGTGGAGTTCAGGGCAAAGCCTGGAAATTATTGAAGTCCTTCCTCTCTGACAGATTGCAAACGGTTTAATTGGGTGATTTCTGCGCCTCACCATTTTGTCTGCCTTGCGGAGTCCCACAGGGGTCATCCATAAGTCCTACACTCTTCAATGTGTATGTGTCTTCCCTGACCCCCCTTATTGGCTCCTTCGGCTTCTGTCTCACCTCTTATGCTGACGACACACAAATTGTGGTGTCTCTGCTGCCTGGACATGAGACTGGAATAGATAAACGGTTCCATGATTGCATGGAAGAGGTAGGGAGGTGGATGTCCCAAAATTGTCTTAAACTCAACTCAAACAAAATGGAAGTTGTCCTGTTTGGGAATGATCCCAGTTTTTGGAACCCCTGTTGGTAGCCAGACTCTATGGGTTCTCTTCCAATTCCCACCGGGAAATAAAAAACTTGGGAGTTGTTTTTGATGACAGACTTAATTTTGGGGCCTAAGTTGATGCAGTTGCTTCTGCCACGTCATACGTCCTTAGGGGGAAACAATCTTTACAACGCAACTTTTACAACGCACTACCATTACAACAAAACTTTTACAACGCAACATCCATTACATAGCATGCCATTACAACGCAACCATTACAACGCATGACACTACAACGCATACCATTACAACACACGTCATTACAACGCAGTCATTACAATGCATACCATTACAACGCATACCATTACCATCTAACACTAAACCTACTGTTGCACCCCCTGGAGTTAGAATAGTAATTTTTACCCCTACACTATCCAACACTTACCCTACTGTTGCACCCCCTGGGGTTAGAATAGTAATTTTGACCCCTACACTATCCAATACTTACCATACATGCAATGTAATGTTATGCGTTGTAATGGTATGCGTTGTAAAGGTAGTATGCGTTGTAATGGAATGCGTTGTAAAGGTAGTTTTTAAAAATTTGTTGTAATGGCATGCGTTGTAATGGAATGCGTTGTAATGGATGTTGCATTGTAAAAAATGCGTTGTAAAAGTGTGTGTTGTAAAAGTATGCGTTGTAACGTCATACAACCGTCCTTAGGACATGCAAGAAAATATTGCCTTTGCTGCCAAGAGACAGTCAGAGCTTGGCGATTACCTCACTGATTATGTCAAGATTAGACTATTACAACAGCCTATATCTGAATGTCCAGGAGCGTTTTTTGCATAAACTTCAAATTTTGCAGCACGCAGCAGCCAGATTGCTTTCAGGTTTACCCAGTGCTTTAAATGGGCCGGTACTGAGTACCGGCACTTCTTAGATTTATCACTCTGATTACCGGCACTTCTCTACTGCCGAGGAGAGTACCAGTACTCATGAAATGCTGGTGCTGGTGGCCTTTCTTTGAAAGCCAAGGCACTTCTGTAGACCTGAGCCTAACCCAGCTGAACAATTCAGGGCTCATTTGCATACCGTCCGGGTGTTCACCATCATGTTGGGCTGCAAACACAGACATCAAGGCAGCCCGGTGACAGCGTAATTAAGAAAGCTGTGGGAGGTTTAAATGGCTTTAATCCCACCTGATTCTTTTGTTAAGTGTCTGTGTATGTTTGTCTGCTTGCCTGTGTGCTTGCCTGTGATTGTTTTTGTGTTAGAGAAAAACGAGATAAAGGGGGAAAGAATAGACACACTATTGGAAGTTATATTAAAGGAAATGTGTGGAATGCTTTGTGTGTGCATGTCTGCTTGTTTTTTTCTGTGTCACTCGAGAATATATAGAATTGTGCAATTGACGGTATTGATGTTGCACATATCGCAGTTTCGCTTTTGTTTTGTGTAATGAGTAAACCATCCTGCTTTGTTTATTGAAAGACATTTCTCATGTGTTTTGGTATGTGCTGCAAGTAGTATCGAAGTCAATAAGTATCGGCATGTCTTGCCCTAGCACCGCCCCCAAACCCTGCCCACTCGCCACATTTAAATGAGTACCTGCACTATTTTGCCCCCATTTAAAGCACTGGGTATACCCAAATATGCCTCTGTCTCCAGTGAGATCCGCAGACTCCATTGGCTTCCTGTCAAGAAATGAGTGCAGTTCAAATCACTCTGTATGGTTTTTAAGGCTCTACATGGCATAGGTCCTGATCATCGGAAGCGGAAATGTCAGTGGTATGTGCCCAATAGACCACTGCGCTCTGCAAAAGCAAAACTGGTGATTGTACAACCGACAAAAAAAGCCAGGTGGGGAGAAAAAAGCTTTAGCATTGGTGCGCCCAAGCCTTGGAATGACTTGCCTTTCCTCCTGAGGAACTGCTCGGATCTATTTGGCTTTAGGAAGGCCCTTAAAACTTGGCAGTTTTGATTGATTGCTCACCTTGGTTTTAATCTGTACTTTTTCATAGGATTGTAGCCAGCGCCAGGACACCTCAGGGTAATAGTTGTGCTTTACAAATGCCCCTAACATAACATAACATAACACCGATCTCTCCATCCCCACGCAGTGATCTAGTCCCTTTTCCACTCTCCCACTGACGGGCGAGTCTCAGCTTTCCTGTGTTGAGCTGGATCCCGTTTGGCGACTAACAGCCCCAGTCGAAGTAATGCCCATTTATGTCTGTTCTTGTTTAAGTCTTCCCTTGTGTGGAGTAGAACCAGCTTTGGATCCATGAGGATCCTCCAGCTCAGGACTAAGTCTAGGTGGGAGAGGACACGCATCCAAAATGAGGTCAACCTTTCACACTCCCAGACCGTGTATATGAAGTCACCCTCAGCAGCATGTCACCGCAGGCAAGAGGGGGGATGTGATCACCCCCATCCTC
The DNA here is from genome assembly GCF_964261635.1 of Lissotriton helveticus. Classification (NCBI taxonomy): domain Eukaryota; kingdom Metazoa; phylum Chordata; class Amphibia; order Caudata; family Salamandridae; genus Lissotriton; species Lissotriton helveticus. The sequence continues at coordinate 854,845,154 of NC_136071.1, read as the reverse complement.
CACAACCTCCGTCCAGTTAGGTATACCCTGTGGAGGTAATTTAAATGTATCAAACGGAAACTAGCCACTATTATGAAAATCCAGGTGAAACCCCCTCGTGTCTGTCTGTTTTCCTCTGTGAGTTCCCCTACGGTAGTCTCCCAAGCAGTGCGTAGCGCACTAAGGTGGTCGGCCGGTTAGGAAGCAATGAATGGTGAACTGTCACCATTTTGTGGTCTCCTAACCCTCCCATCAGTAATTTACCTCCAAAGGGGTTAAATTCAGGGAGATCCTCAAACGCTGTACTATAGAGTGCTAAAGCATGCCAGAGCTGTAGATATCGATAAAATTGAGTCCGGTGTAGGACGTATTCGGGCTGTAGTGTTTGGAATGATTTAGCGGTAGCCTCTTCCATCATGCCCCTTAGGGTAGTGATCCTAATAAGATCTCTTTGTCAGAACCCTTCCAGCGCCACCACCTGATGCAGCCAGGCCCCTCCCCCACAGTAAGTCCCCCTTTTGTGTTGCTTTCTGAAACAATAGTGTGATGAGTTTATGTAATATTCCTCTGTTTCCAGTTCACATATGTGGAATATTACACCTACTGCACATGCACCTCCTCCTCCTTTTTGTCATTTTCATTTGCCTTTTTTTAGATTCTATGAAATGTGTATATATTCACTGTATGATGCCTAATATTATGCCAACAGTGCAAACCTAGAGGTGAATGAATGAACGAATTTATAAAGCGCACCAGCTTCCCCAAAGCGCATACAGGTGCTGCCTGTACTAAGGGATGGCACCATGCCTGCATAAATAGGGTTGTTTCCTAAACTGAGTCTCCTTAATGGTGTTGCAAAAATCAGGAGGCAAATTGTTCCAGGCCCTCGCTCATAGATAAGAGAAGGATCAGGCTCCCCTCCTGTTCAACCTATCCTAGGAATGTTAAGCAGATGAGTGTCAGTTGATCTCAGAATTCTACATGGAACTATAATGTTGAAGGTTAGCAGTAAGGTATTTGGGGCAGGTATTGTAGAATGCTCTGTGGGCCAGAACCAGTGAGTGAAAAAAATATGCTTATGTACAGGCAGCCAATGAAGATTTTTAACATGATGAGATACAGAGAATCATCAAAATATTTTAAGAATTACACAGGCTGAGGCACTCTGCACCATCTGCAAATGACTGAGCATATATTTGTGTAGGGCAAGGTACAGAATGTTAGCGTAGTCCAGCTTTGCAGTAATCAAAGCATGTATTTCGATTTTACAAGTCTCAAGAGGTAGCATATCCGAAAAGGTCTTTAATGAGCACACAAGAGAAAAACAGGTGCTAGCTACTGGTAGAATCTGAGGGCGAAAGGACAGACCTTTGTGAAAATGTACTCCCAAGTTTCTGGCCATCAAAGATAGCTGATGGGGAATTGCAAGTCCATCAGACCACCATTCAATTGACCAGGTCTCGTATCGACTTCCAAAAAACAGAACTTTGGTTTTATCTGAGTTGCATTTTAAGTGATTCTATTTCATCATTCAGTTACCTTAATGAGACAAGCTTTAAAAGTCACTTGGGTGGAAACAGAGTATTGCGGAAAGGGTACATCCATTGCAACGGAGTACCCTCTCAACCCAACGGAAGGTCTGCCTGCCTCATTTAGAAGGCAGACTTTCAGTGTGTAGACAACAGATGATATTTCATCTCCGCTGCTCAAAAGCACCTCCAACAGACCAAAAGAGTAATAGCCGTTGGAGGTTTTGTCATTTGTCTGATAGCCTTATTTAGAGTGAATGGACGCATGGCATGTTTCCGCTGTCCGTCACTGCCAGGTAAAACCTGGTGGTAAGGAACAGTGATAACTGTAAAATGACCCAAATGCCATGGCAGAAAACTTCCATGGTGGTGGGGGTCATTGTTTATTTTTTCAAAAACAAAATCCTGCTATGGGATTGGGCTTTGTAAAATAAATTATTTGAAAATTCGGCATACTGCTCTTTCATGTTGACGGAGCCTTCTATCACACTTTCAGTGAATGTACTGGAATCGCTGTGACGGCACTTCCTGTAAATGTGAGAGATGTCCAGTGGGTCAGCGACATCTCTAAATTTGGCAGGCAGAGTACCACCGCCATGGCGGCAGAATTTAATCCATCTGCCAAAGTTAAAATTAGGCCCAGCGTTCTTATAAATGGATTGAACTAGCTGTATTATCAGCATGGGAAACAAGACTAATACTAAATATCTGGATCAAAGTTGCCAAAGGAGTCATATACACGTTGAACAATGTGGGGCTTAATGATGATCCCTGAAGAACCTCCTACTTAAGCGTGTTACTTCCTGGAGAAAAAATGGAAGCCAACACTGAATGTTCTCTGTTACTGAGAAATTATTGCAACCATCCTAAGGCCAGCCGACAAATTCCCACATCTGACAGCCATTGCATAAGTGTCGTATGTCACACTATATCGAATCCTGAAATAAGTTTAAGAAAATTAGAGCATTGTTCTGACCCAGGTCTAGCAAACTTTTAATGTATTCTGACACTTTCTCTGTGCTGTGCACAATTAGGTCAGATGTAGGTGTTCATGTTGTTCAAGATAGTCTGTGTAGGAGAGTGGGGTCTGCAATCCTATGGTCACCCCAGATTTTTGCTTTTTGCTTCACTGGTTTACGACTTTCCCTGGCTGTGGGCCTGCTAATTGCGGATACCCTGCCGGGGTTATCTCACAGGGGAATACCAGGACGGGTTCCCTAAGCAAGCGCTTAGAAACCGCTTGGTGATTTGCGCTATATAAATTCCTGTACATTTACATTTACATGCCTGGGGCACACAAGGTGCCCTGTGCATACACCGGTTCAAACCAGTTGCTGGGGCATCCCAGCCCCAGCTCTGGCGGGAAACCAGACAAAGGATAGGGGGTGTAGACACCCCCTTCCTGGTCCCACCCAGGGGAGGGACCTAGTCAGTAGTGCAGCCCCCTTTAGGAGAATAAAGGTAGGAGCTGGTCCCATTCCAGATTAGATTATCCTGAACAATTCTACAAGAAGAAACTCTGGACTTCGACGTTCTGCTCCACAGAAGACTGAAGAATCTCCCTTGTGGACAAGGAGTGTCCACCCTGCAACTGCAGGCACCATCAAGCGTCCTGCGGCTTCACTTTGTCGTCTTCCCTCAAGGATCCAGACTTCAGAGCCCGACGAGACCCAGATTCCCAGACCTCTCCGACCTCAACTCACATCTCCAGCAAAGCTGAGACCCGTGGGTGCGACGAGACACGTGGGACCGGCCATCTTGAACGAACCTGCACTTCGCTTCCAGCACGACTCCCGAGGTAAACTCAACCAAGTGCTTTGGGGATTGAGAAGCCCCAACTCCGAGCAGCCCCTGCACCGAAGATCAGCCCTCCAGCTTCCACGAGATCTGCGTGGGGCCCTTCTGCTTGTTTGCTGCTCGACGCGTTGTCTGGTCACTTGCCGGCTGGCTAAAGGCCTCTTAGACGACGAACCTTTGAATCTTTGCTGCTGGTCTGGTTGCTCCAGACTGGCCCTTGCTCCCTTCCAAAAGAGGGGCACCCCGGACTCTCCTAGTCCGCACCAGACATCTTTTTCCTTCACTGCGTGGGTTGCCTTTGCCAAGGCCTGTTGACTCCAATCCCGGATCCGACACCGCCGACAGCGAGAGCCTGCGTGGGACAGCTCGTGCCTCCATCCTGGTCGTCGAAGACACCTCCTGGTCCACGTGGCTGCAGAGTCAAGCGTCCACTCTTCACCTGATCGCGACGACAGCACCTGGTTCCTTCCTTGTTCCACACCGGTCACTGGCTAGTGACTTTGAACACTGTCCCCTCTGCTTTCAGGTCCTCTTCTTCACCGATCCACCCTTGGATCGCACCGGACATCTTCCTCCTGGTCGCCTGCAGCATCTTTTCTTTCAGGCTCCATTGGCTTCAACGCGAGAACCCGACACACTTTGGCACCTATGCAGCCGCAGCCCGTGGGTGAGGTAACGAGAGCATTTCGGTGCTCAAGGGTAGTCTAACTGTCCTAGTGTCCAATTCCACAGTCGTTGTTGTCCTAACTAGTCAGGATTGCCCGTACTTACCCTTTACTTGAACTGTACTGTCCATAGACGTTGTTACGCATCTTGCGTGTGAGTTCACACTCTGCACACGCGTTCCGTGGGCCTCCTATTACTTACCTGAAGTTAGTGTAGCGTGGTCCCATCGATCCTACAGCCTCTGGACAACTCCATTCCTTTTATCGACTTTCACATTCCACTTACTTAGTATATGGTTTGTCGTGCCCCTAGGGCACCATTGTAATTTCGTGCAACTTGTAGTATTTTTCGTAAGAGATTGTCATGTGCTTAGCCCTCTGACCTCATAAAGAGTTCAGAGGTGTTGTTATTAATAAATATACTGTTTATTTTCATAACAACCTGTGTGGTGTCCTTTCATCTGGTATTCAAAGGGTTATATTGTGGTAAAACAGCTGGCTTCACATGCCAAAAGAGTTTAGCCTAAGACTGCTTTGTCCATGCTACCATTAGGATAGCTGGTCTATAAGGTTGACTTACAACCAATCACCATAAGGGTTGTTTGGACTGATACAAGGTGGTCACTAGAACTAGTGAACATCATATATCAGGCCAACTTCTCACATTGGTGTGCAGCGGTTGGGATTTGAGCTTGCTGTTGTTTTTACCACATATAATCTTGAAATATAATTTGAAAGATCACATAAGGTACCTAGGCCCATATAACAAGCTTAGAAATACTCTGAGTTCTACTGAACCAGCTGTTGTAGTAGAAAGGGCCTAGCACACCCTGACTACAACTCTTAGCAAGGGATCAGTAGGAAAACCCATAGTGTAGGTAGGTACATCACTTACACCTCACTAGAAAGCATGTCTACCCATGGAGAGGCTTCAGAGACTCCCCAAGTGGTTAGTGACCCTCCACAGGTCCTTTCCAGATATGCAGCACTCAGTTTACAGGAGATGAGACAATTGTGTACCTCCAGGAAATTGAAACAGGGTTCTAACCCTACCACTCCTTTTCTGTTAGGTCTCTTAGAGACATATGATGCCAGAAGGGCTGCCAACACAGACCCCTCTAATCCAGATAGGAGCATGCCAGCCTTAGAAGGTACTCTTGGTGATCCAGATCTCCCTGAAACAGAAGATGTAGAAGAGGAGGAAGAGGATGAGGAACCCTCTGGGGATGAGGCAGACAAAGGTTCTGTGATAGTCAGCAGACTCACAAGGGCCAACTTAGACCTACATAGGGAAAGATCTGGGGGACCCCCAGTACTGACCCTAAGCAGGCCTAACCATGGAGTTAGAAGAGATAGGTCTCATTCTAGGGACTCCATTAGATCTGTGCACTCTCGTGCCTCTCATGCCTCTGCTCAGAGGAGGATGACTTCCCCTCAGAGGAGAGAGCATGAGGCCAAGATGAAGGAAGCTAATCTGAGGATCCAAAGAGAAGAATTTGCCCTTGCCAAAGAGAAGCTTGCCTTTGCTAGAGAGCAACAGTTGAGTGGGGTAGTCCCCACTGGTGGCAGCAATATCCCTAGGGATAGAGACAGGAGTTTTGATAATAGACACCTGAGTAAAATAGTGCCCTCCTATAAGACAGGAGATGATATCCACAAGTGGATAACTGCTTTGGAGAGAGCCTGCAAAGTACAGCAGGTACCCCAGAGTCAGTGGGCAGCTATACTGTGGCTCTCCTTTGAAGGTAAAGGTAGAGACAAGCTCCTCACTGTTAGAGATGAGGATGCTAATGATTACCAAGTCTTGAAAACTGCTCTGATTGATGGGTTTGGCTTAACCACTGAACAGTACAGGTCGATGTTCAGGGATACCCAGAAAACTCAGGCTCAAGATTGGACTGACTTTGTTGATTGTGCCACTAAGGCTCTGGAGAGCTGGTTACTGGGAAGTAAAGTTACTGATTACACAGGATTGTATAATCTAATTATGAGAGAGCAAATCTTAAATAATTGTCAGAACCAGTTGTTGCATCAGCACTTGATTGACTCAGATCTGACCTCTCCCCAAGAATTGGGAAAGAAGGCAGACAGATGGGTCAGGACAAGGGTCAAGCAGCAGAATCAGAACCAGGGTGGTGGCCAGAAGAAAGCAGACGAGAAGGGTAATGAGAATAAGCAAAATGACCAGAAGTCTTCAACAGGGCCCCAACAACCTAAGGAGGGTGGGTCCCAAACTTCCCAAAAGAAGAAGAATGATGGTCCTAAGAAACCATGGTGCCAATACTGTAAAAGTAAGACTCACTGGTTTAGTGAGTGCACCAAGAAAGGCCAAACTCCTACCACTACTGTCCCTAAGACACCTGCACCCCTAGTACAGTTAGTAGTGGTAGTGTACCTCCCAAGGCTATAGTTGGGTTAACCCAGGGAACTGAAGTGGGTTCTGACTTAGTCAGAATTCCTACTCAGGCAGTTCTTGTTTGTACTGGGGACATGGATATGACCCCTACTGTAAGTCCTAGTACTCTGGGCAAATACAGACAAACGCCTTTAATTAATGGAAAAATGGCTCAGGCCTACAGGGACACATGTGCCAGTGTCACTATGGTGACACCAACGCTTGTGGACCCTGACCAGATCATGCTAGGTTCAGATTACCCAGTGACCAATGCTAGCAATGTCACTACCAATCACAGTATGGCAGTTGTTAATTTCTCCTGGGGAGGGGTAACTGGCCTCAAAAGGGTTGTAGTTAGTTCAGACCTCCCAGTAGATTGTCTTTTGGGCAATTATTTGGAATCCTCACTGTGGTCAGATGTGGAGTAAAGGACTCATGTAGAAATGCTAGGTCTCTCCTCACATGTCCTTGCTGTGACTAGGTCACAGGCCAAGAAATGCCCAGCTGAACAAGTGCTGGATCCTGGAAGAATGGACCAGACACTACCCAAGAGAAGGAATGGTAGGGTTAAGGCAGAGCCTTCCCCCTGCCTCAGGTTGAGGATCTGCCCTCTCAGGAGGCTGACCCAGAGACCCCAGAAGGAACTGTCCTAGAAGAGCTTGAACCTGATCAGGTTGAGTTTCTTGGGACAGGGGGACCTTCCAGGGCAGACTTGAGACAGGCCCAATTAGACTGTTCCTCTCTTAAACCCCTCAGAAAGCAGGCTGCTGCTGAGGCTGCAGGGAATGCTACAGGTGCCCATAAGGTATATTGGGAAGATGGACTCCTATACTCTGAGGCAAGAGACCCCAAGCCTGGTGCTACCAGGAGGCTGGTCATTCCCTTGTCTCTTAGAGGTTTCCTTCTCACCTTAGCCCATGAGATTCCCCTTGCAGGTCACTTAGGCCAGAACAAGACTTGGGACAGGCTTGCCCCACACTTTCACTGGCCTCATATGTCTGAAGACACTAAAGAGTTTTGTCGCTCATGTATCACCTGCCAAGCCAATGGCAAATCAGGTGGCATAACAAAGGCCCCCCTCATACCACTACCTGTGGTGGGGGTACCTTTTGAAAGAGTGGGGATAGACATTGTTGGACCAATGGACCCCCCAACAGCATCTGGGCACAGATTTATACTGGTGGTAGTGGATCATGCCACCAGGTATCCAGAAGCTATTCCCCTTAGGACCACTACAGCTCCTGTTGTGGCCAGGGCCCTACTTGGAGTTTTCTCCAGAGTGGGGTTTCCTAAGGAGGTTGTCTCTGACAGAGGTGCAAACTTCATGTCAGGATACTTGTCTGCAATGTGGAAGGAGTGTGGTGTCAATTATAAATTCACCACACCCTATCACCCACAATGCAATGGGCTTGTTGAGAGATTCAACAAGACCCTCAAAGGGATGATAAAAGGGTTACCTGAAAAGCTTAGGCGAAGATGGGACATCCTTTTACCCTGCCTCCTGTTTGCTTACAGAGAGGTCCCACAGAAGGGGGTTGGTTACAGCCCTTTTGAGCTTCTGTTTGGGCATCCTGTAAGAGGACCCCTATGTCTTGTGAAGGAAGGATGGGAGTTACCTCTCAAAAAGCCTAAACTTGACATAGTGGACTATCTACTTGGTCTCCGCTCCAGGATGGCAGAGTACATGGAGAAGGCATCCAAAAACCTTGAGGCCAGCCAAGAACTCCAAAAAGCTTGGCATGACCAAAAGGCTGTCCTAACTGTGTATCATGCAGGACAGAAGGTGTGGGTGTTGGAGCCAGTGGCCCCAGCAGCTCTCCAAGACAAATGGTCTGGACCCCATACCATCATTGAGCAAAAGGGAGAAGTCACCTACTTGGTGGACATGGGAACTCCCAGGAGCCCCCACAGGGTGCTTCATGTAAACAGGCTCAAAGCATTTGTCAACAGGGAGGACATGGGCTTGCTCATGGCCACAGATGAGGGGCAGGAGGAAGAGAGTGACCCTCTCCCAGACCTGCTCACTCAGAACCCTGATGATGGGTCAGTAGATGGTGTAGTCTTTTCTGACATCCTCTCTGAACATCAACAAGAGGATTGTAAACAGGTTCTTCAATCCTTCAGGCAAATGTTTTCACTGACCCCCAGTCAGACACACTGGTGCACCCATGAGGTGGACACTGGTGACAGTCTGCCTGTCAAGAGTAAAATCTACAGGCAACCTGGCCACGTCAGGGACTGCATAAAGAAAGAACTCCAAAAGATGTTAGAATTGGGAGTCATTGAACCCTCAGAGAGCCCTTGGGCTAGTCCTGTAGTTCTAGGGCCTAAACCTCACACCCAGGATGGTAAGAGAGAGATGAGGTTTTGTGTAGACTACAGGGGTCTCAATGCTGTCACTAAGACAGATGCCCATCCAATACCTAGGGCACATGAACTGATAGACAAGTTGGCTTCTGCAACTTTCTTAAGTACATTTGACCTAACAGCTGGTTATTGGCAGATCAGGTTAGCTGAGGATGCCAAGGCCAAAACAGCATTTCCTACCCCAGGAGGTCATTACCAATTTGTGGTGATGCCCTTTGGTTTGAAAAATGCACCTGCCACTTTTCAAAGGTTGGTGAACCAAGTTCTCACTGGGTTGGATGACTTTTGTGCAGCATATCTAGATGATATTGCTGTCTTTAGCTCCACCTGGGAGGATCATCTGATCCACCTGAGGAAAGTTTTGGAGGCCCTGCAAAAGGCAGGCCTCACTATCAAGGCTACTAAGTGCCAGATAGGGCAGAGTCAGGTTGTGTACCTGGGCCACCTTGTGGGTGGAGGCCAGGTTCAACCCTTGGAGAGCAAGATAGAGGCCATAAAGGACTGGGCTCCTCCAACCACCCACACACAGGTCAGAGCTTTCTTGGGCCTGTCTGGTTACTATAGGAAGTTTGTCAAGAATTATGGGTCCATTGTGACACCACTTAATGACCTGACAAGCAAGAAAATGCCAAAGAAAGTTCAGTGGACAGTTAGCTGTCAGAAGGCATTTGATGACCTAAAGCAGGCCATGTGTACTGCACCTATTCTCAAGAGTCCTGACTACTCCAAAACCTTCATTGTCCAAACAGATGCATCTGAGTTGGGTGTGGGAGCTGTTCTTTCTCAACTGAATATTGATGGTCATGACCAGCCAATTGCTTTTATAAGCAGAAGGCTGACCCCTAGAGAGAAACGTTGGTCAGCTATTGAGAGGGAGGCCTTTGCTGTGGTTTGGGCCCTGAAGAAGTTGAGGCCATACTTGTTTGGAACTCACTTCAAGATTCAGACCGACCATAAGCCCCTCTTATGGCTAAATCAGATAAAGGGTGAAAACCCCAAACTTCTTAGGTGGTCCATTTCCCTACAGGGGATGGACTTTACAGTGGAGCACAGACCAGGGACTGACCATGGCAACGCAGATGGTCTCTCCAGGTATTTCCACTTAGAACAGGAAGACTCACCTGGTCAAGGTTAGTTTAATGTCCCTAAGTTTGGGGGGGGTTATGTAGGAGAGTGGGGTCTGCAATCCTATGGTCACCCCAGTTTTTTGCTTTTTGCTTCACTGGTTTACGACTTTCCCTGGCTGTGGGCATGCTAATCAGACCCACAACCTAGCTGTTCTCTCTCTAAATTGACAACAATTTACTTTAAGTGAATTTACCAATTGGTACTGGGCCACCTTATCAGTCCCTGTACAGTGTACCTTAGGTACCCAGGGCATAGGTGTACCCAGGGCCTACCAGGGGCTGAAGCATGTATTATGCCACCCCTGGCTGGCCATCTAAAACTGACACAACTGGCTGCACGACAGCTGGGGCAAGGTGGTGTAATCACCCTTTGCTGTAGATATAGTATACCTATTTCTAACCCTAAAATGGACACATATATTCCTATCAGTCACTCCTATGGAAGGCCTTATCAATCCTGAAGGCAGAGTGCTTGGAATTATGTGAGATGGTGCTCTGGCATGAGCTGAGCCCGTTTGCAGCTTGCGCAACAAAGTCCTAATAGCTGTTCCATGATAACGCTATACCATATACTCTTAAGTGCATTATCAACCTCGCGGTTAAATGCTAACTCTGGTATAACATTATCAAAACATGTCAAGTAAGGTGTCATACGATTTGGAATACTACCCCCTCGCCAATTCTGGCGACGGGGGTAGCATTCCACCCTTCTAGAGGGACACGACATGTATGTAACTGTGAACCCCGGTTAAAGTTAACTCGAGCCTTGGCATCACAAAATGGATGCTGCCACCACAGACACAAGTCTGACCTCCTGCTGCTGGGAGTCCTTCCAGTGAGGATGGCTTGGACAAAGGGTTTCCTGCCTTGGGAGGTGCTAGCACCACCCCAGACTGGATTTTGTGTATTGGGGAGGATAGGCCTGAAAGGAATGAGACATGCCTGGGGCACACAAGGTGCCCTGTGCATACACCGGTTCAAACCAGTTGCTGGGGCATCCCAGCCCCAGCTCTGGCACGAAACCGGACAAAGGATAGGGGGTGTAGCCACCCCCCTTCCTGGTCCCACCCAGGGGAGGGACCTAGTCAGTAGTGCAGCCCCCTTTAGGAGAATAAAGGTAGGAGCTGGTCCCATTCCAGATTAGATTATCCTGAACAATTCTACGAGAAGAAACTCTGGACTTCGACGTTCTGCTCCACAGAAGACTGAAGAATCTCCCTTGTGGACAAGGAGTGTCCACCCTGCAACTGCAGGCACCATCAAGCGTCCAGCGGCTTCACTTTGTCGTCTTCCCTCGAGGATCCAGACTTCAGAGCCCGACGAGACCCGGATTCCCAGACCTCTCCGACCTCAACTCACATCTACAGCAAAGCTGAGACCCGTGGGTGCGACGAGACACGTGGGACCGGCCACTTGAACGAACCTGCACTTCGCTTCCAGCACGACTCCCGAGGTAAACTCGACCAAGTGCTTTGGGAATTGAGAAGCCCCAACTCCGAGCAGCCCCTGCACCGAAGATCAGCCCTCCAGCTTCCACGAGATCTGCGTGGGGCCCTTCTGCTTGTTTGCTGCTCGACGCGTTGTCTGGTCACTTGCCGGCTGGCTAGTGGCCTCTTAGACGACGAACCTTTGAATCTTTGCTGCTGGTCTGGTTGCTCTAGACTGGCCCTTGCTCCCTTCCAAAAGAGGGGCACCCCGGACTCTCCTAGTCCGCACCAGACGTCTTTTTCCTTCACCACATGGGTTGCCTTTGCCAAGGCCTGTTGACTCCAATCCCGTATCCGACACCGCCGACAGCGAGAGCCTGCGTGGGACAGCTCGTGCCTCCATCCTGGTTGTCAAAGACACCTCCTGGTCCACGTGGCTGCAGAGTCAAGTGTCCACTCTTTCGTGCAACTTGTAGTATTTTTCGTAAGAGATTGTCATGTGCTTAGCCCTCTGACCTCATAAAGAGTTCAGAGGTGTTGTTATTAATAAATATACTGTTTATTTTCATAACAACCTGTGTGGTGTCCTTTCATCTAGTATTCAAGGGGTTATATTGTGGTAAAACAGCTGGCTTCACATGCCAAAAGAGTTTAGCCTAAGACTGCTTTGTCCATGCTACCATTAAGATAGCTGGTCTATAAGGTTGACTTACAACCAATCACCATAAGGGTTGTTTGGACTGATACAAGGTGGTCACTAGAACTAGTGAACATCATGTATCAGGCCAACTTCTCACAGTCTGAACTATTGGTGTTAATCAGATTCTCCTGGATTTTAAAACCTGCAAGCAGAATGGAGATAGGGCTGACATTGTATAGAAGAGTGAGATCAGCTGAGGGTTTTTTCAAAAGAGGCATTACCTTTTCCTGCTTCCATCAAGGCCATATCAAGAGAGTTATTAAATATGACACCGAGAATTGGATTAATAACATCAAGCACTTTGGAAGAACGCTGGGTGGACAAAGGTCATTTGGGACTCCCATTTAAACTGCGGATGGCATTCTCAGATTCCTCTAAAATGATGTTTTTAAACTCTGACAAAGTACTAGTAACCCTCCAGAATGATACTGCTGTCAAGTTCCTTTCTATGTTATCAAAAAGAGGATAGGACAATTCTGGTGATTTTTTTTCTTCAAAAAAATTAGAGAACATTTTTCATAGCACTCCAGAGAGTGAGCAACCTCAATATTACATGCTCTGGGTCAAAGAAATGATTTGGCAGTTTGGAAGATTTTCCCTAGTCCATTCTAATGTAAGTCAATTTTCATTGCATAGAAATCTGCTTGGGCTGTCTGGGTTAATTTACTGTAAAGTTTGAGGGCAGCTTTTTATGCATCTTTGTCCTCCATAGTAAAGCCTCTATGCCATTTTGAAAACTTTTGCAAATCTGTTTTCCCTTGCCAAGGCTGGTAAAAACCAGGGAGAAGTGTAAAAGACGTTTATTCAATAGTGGTGTTTCAAAAGGAACAAAATGATCCATCTCTGAGTTTAAACATCCACGGAAGCCACACGTCACGACGTACCACGCCACTTTGAATTTACAGGTTCGGAGGGACAGACCACTATATGATACAACAAATACAGAACCCGTTCACTACAGCTGTCCCTACCTGTGGACCATTACTGTGAAGATACTATTCCCGGCTTGTCATTGCAAGTGCTTGCCCTGGATGCTTTCCCTTAGTTATTTGCTAATGGAAAATAATATTTTTGAGTATGTTGATGGATAGGTATACAACCAAGTGCATTTCCTGTACACTGCTATGACGCGGTGCATTGCCCACTGATATCCTGGGCTGGATTATCAGAATCACATGATCTTTGTAACAAGAACCCTGGCCAGAGCTTCACTACTGTTGCTGTATACTGCATGAACCTTATCTGGTCGCTGATACATTCTAAGGAGCCTTGGATTACGACAGGTACTAATACTACTGATTTCGTTGCCTAGGACCAAACTAGCGATTCTATTTGACGTACCAACACAATTTCTGAAATTAACGGATTGCAGATATATTTTTGTGCCCTGAGGAAGCTCCCAATGTGGGAGCGAAACGTGTTGGCTGTTATCCTATTTGTACTGGTTTTAAAATTTTGAAATATTGAAATTTAATAAAGAAGTGACTTTTCTCATACATTCCTGGTCTACTGGACTTTATAAAGTTGTGCACCCTCATCATTGTTCAACGAGAAGAGAAAAGACGTTTATTCAATAGTGGTGTTTCAAAAGGAACAAAATTATCCATCTCTGAGTTTAACCATCCTGCAGATGTTTAAAATCAGCCATGTCTGATCCATTGAGACGAATATCAATCTCTATCCTGCTGATATTCAATGTGTGATTACCCCCAAATTCACTTAGGAGAAGGTTAGAAAAAACCCTAACTAGCACAGAATGATGTGTAGATTATAGCACTAGGGTTCTCAAGAATGTCACTTAGGATTGTGAAGATAAAGAGACAGAGCTGAGCTAAAATGATGCCTGGCAGTCTAGGAAGATTTTGCAAGAAGGCTCATTGCAGTTGGGCCAGGCTGTCCAACAGCATGGCGAGGATCTTTGCTGCTTGTGCAGGCTCAATATCCTAAACATTATTTATTTATTTTATTTGAGAACATGACCCAAACAGGTATCAGAGCGCATTACAAAGGAACGTACGTTGGCATGAGGTAAAAGCATGAGTATAGTACAAAATGGAACATAAGAAGTACCTGAAAAATAACGGGGTCATTGGGGAGCAAGGGGAAGACGAAATAATGAAGGTGATCCAAGGTATTGGCCCAAATAGTAGGAGCTGTAAAGTTCCAGCAAAGCAGTACATCAAAAGGACAAGTGCTGAGAAACATTACACATTTAGGACAAAAGGTAAAAAGACAGCCAAGCAGGAGATGGAAGTTGATTGAAAATGGCATCCTGGCTATTGCTGATGATGGTCATTCAGGAGTAGCCACTTGACATATTTTTTGAATGAAGCAGTCGATGGGTTGGATTTGATCTTGGGTGGAAGAGCGTTCCAAATTCTTGGAGCAAGACCAGAGAAGGCACATTGTATGTTCTTTTCTTATTGAACTTAGGAGGTTACAATAGTAGATAAGTTCCGACTCGAACCAGATAGCTCAAATTTTTTGCCCGGTAGACATGTTTTTTTTAATGAATAGCTTTGTGCGTCAGGCAGGCTATCTTGAAATGGATCCTTGCTTCAATGGATAGCCAGTTAAGTTGAAATAATTAGGTGTGATATGGGCATGTTTTCTGGAGCCCGTGATGAGTCTGGCAGAACCATTCAGGCTGGCTCTAAGCTGAGCAAATCTAGCTTTAGGTAGCCCAGTTAGGGTCAACAAGCCATATTCCAATTGTGAGATAACTAGGGATTGGACTGCTGACTGGATGTCCTCAGGAGGTAAGAATGGCTTGATTTTCCTTAGAGTGTTGAGCTGATGATTGGCTCTCTTAATAGTGGCACTGATGTGATCTTGCATATTTAGGTATTTGTCCAGGGTAATACCTAAAGATCTAGCAAAGTCAACAACACGAGGGGTACAGTTAAGTGCAGAAAGTTGTTTGATCCAGTCTAGAGTAGGCGCCGAGTGGTTACGGGGGTAATCAGGAGGAATTCTGTTTTGAGGGTATTTAACAATAGATGATTAGGAGTTAGCCATTGTTGAGTTTTTAGGAGCGCACCATTTAGAGTGTTTATACCATCAGGAGAGGAAATCTTCAAATACAGTGGAGTGTCATCAGCATACATATGGTATTGAATGCTAGAGCAGTTCAGCATATCGGAGAGAGGTTCCATGAAAAGGTTGAAGAGCATGGGCGAGAGTGCAAAACCTTGAGGTACTCCAATAG
The DNA here is from genome assembly GCF_964261635.1 of Lissotriton helveticus. Lineage (NCBI taxonomy): Eukaryota > Metazoa > Chordata > Amphibia > Caudata > Salamandridae > Lissotriton > Lissotriton helveticus. The sequence goes on along the minus strand of NC_136071.1, from coordinate 854,829,960 downwards.
TGACTGGGGCACTAGCAGCAAGTGGTTGGTTACCTTTCATTCTTTGGGTACGGTTATGTAAGAAAGAGGTAAGCCAGTTGAAGACAGGGCCCAATAACCTCATCCTATATTGAAGAAGAGCAATCAAGTTATCATGTTTGATGGTGTCAAATGCTGAGGACAAGTCAAGAAGGATCAGGAGACAAGGAACATTTTGGTCAAGAGCTCTCAAGGTGTCCTCAACAATGTGGGTTAGAGCTGTTTCTGTACTGTGCCCCGCTCTGAAACCAGACTGGTGGAGGTGAAGGAGCTGAAATTTCTCGATGTGTTTGCAGAGTAATGTGTGAACGCATTTCTCAAGCAATTTAGCTAAGGTCATGATGCTGGTGATCGGATGGAAATTGTTGGGGTCAGCGATGTTGCCATTAACCTTCTTGGGAATGGGAGTGACTTGCCCCATCTTGAGGCAGTCAGGAATCATCCCCTACAAGAGATATTCTTGAATGATCCAGGCCCAGAGTGGAAGACTGGCAGGAATGAGATCTTTGAAAAGCTTAGTGGGTAGAGAATTGCTGAAGTGATTGGGGGGTTTTAAAGACGCCAAAGAATGAAGTAGTTCAGCATCAACTGGGAGCAGGAAGTCATTCCAAGAGGCATTGCTTTTAAGAGTGCAAACTGTGGGGTAGGAAGGTGCACTCGCTGGAAAAGGTACTGCAGATGCATGTGAGCGCAAAGGCCGCAAGTTAGGAGCAGCACGTTGTAGTTCTAGTTCAATTTTTCTTGACTTTTCTGAGAAGTGTACTGAGAAGTCCTCCTCACTGGGGCAGGAGGTCCTGAGGGCTGAGATATGATTAGTAGAGTGGTTAGCTTGTTGTTTGCTGATTTCAAACAATTTCTTGGGTCTGTTTTTAGCGCTGTCAAGCTGAGCCCTGAAATGATCTGTTTTGGCACTGCGAATATGTTTATTGTAAGCGCTTCTCATCCTCCTTAACTGATTGAGGCTTGTAATGGAGGGAGAATTTCTCCATAGTCTCACTGAAAGCCTATGTTTCCGACGTTCCTCATTAAGGGAACAATTAAACCAGGTTTTGGTTTGTTTGATCGGAATTCTTTTGAGTTGCTTCGGCGCAATAGAGTCGAAAATACTTAACATAGAGTTGATGTAATGATCCGTAAGGTCATCCAAGTTGGTCATCTTCGGGGTGGCGCAAGAAGGTAGGTAGATCTAGAACCTTCTGGTCCTTTCTGGTGACATGGGTCTAGGTTATATAAGGGAGTTCTTTTAGTCTGCCATTTTGGTTCATGATAAGGCTAGCCAGAGTGCAGGCTGTGGCATCAGGGGGATAAGGCCGTGAGTGGGTTGACTTCTCCTGAGGGTTGCTTCCTTACCGCTGCCACCGCCCCCCTACTCATAGACCTGGCCCTGCCTAGAGATTCCCTGGTGATCCTTGCCCCGGTGTCCCCACAGAAAAGGGAAGAGTGGTTGCTTTCGCTGAGAGGTTCTTGAGTAAAAGTTGGGGCTCTGACTGAGCGAAAAGTACTGCCCCTGGACCTGTGGGAGTGAGAGCTACCTGGGGACACTGGTCGTTTTCAGGGGGCGGGAAGAAAGAACAAGGAGACTGTGAAACTTCGATCCCTCCCACGTCCTCAAGTGATCCCCTCTCCTGTGCCAACGTGCCCCTCTCAACTGTGACATTGGGGCTGGCAGTGGCTGCGTGGGTGTTGCGACCCCCCTTCGTAGAGTGAGGAGCCGCTAGTCCGCTGCCTCTTCCTGAGGTGAAGGTGAAGGAAGCGATAGTGTTGCCTTCCAGCATCCCCTCATATGCGCAGGCCCAGAGGAGGGCTTGACGGCTTTCCAGAGGGGGCGGGGCCGCACCACAGATGCTTCTTCCCCGCGCAGCACCAGTGAAGCGCGGCTGTGCGGAAGAAAGGAGCGGTAGCTGTGGTAACGTAGCCGAGCCGTATCAATTTCCGCTGCGGAGTACCACTGAAGCGTCCCCTTTGCAGCGCAGGCCCAGTGTGTAAGTCGGCCTTGTCTGTGAGGGGAAGGAGACGCTTAATCCAGTGACTGCTGGGGAAGGTGTGAACTCTCTCAGCTGTTCGTGTCGGCTGAATCCAAGACGAATAACACTAAACCTACAAGTAAGCCGGGAACTGGGGCCTAGTGTGGGACACAAAAACGGAGGCATTGCCATGGGCTGGTGGATGGCCTAATTTCTGGAACCCAAGTGATAGATGTCAGGCGGGCCAAGGGAGCTCAATTTGAGAAGACAATCCTATTTGCATTAGGGACCTGCCATCCATAAGAACTGCCACGGGCCCAATTCTGATGCTTAACAGAAATTAAAACCTTACAAGGCCTACACTCAAATTCCTGATTGACTGAATTCAATGGCCTTACTTGATTTGCCGAGAGTATGTAGTCCGGGTTCCTGCTATCTCATTGCATAGATCGGTTTACTAAGAAAGATGCGCAAAAAGGTGCCCTAATTGTAGTATTGCATAATCTTGTGCCTCTGAATAGATGTAATGTGTACGTCCTGTTAATTCTTAATTAATCTACAAGAGAATCTGCTTGAGAACTAGCGTAATAAGCGAATGTATTAGCTTCATTTCTTCTGGAAGGAGGAACGAGATTCTTGAACCGAATGTAACATGAAGTTTTAATTGATGCGGATTGTCAAATGAGGAAATGCTCGATGTGTTTAAATGAAACATGCCAAACAGAATAAGCTAACCAAATCAATCATAAAGCAGAATTCGCTTATTTTACTAAAGAAAAGGTGTGGTGTCTTCTTCTAGTGGATGGGCGCTGGGGTACTGTGGTAAGTGTGATGCAAGCATAGCACAAATTGCCTTTGAGATAGGTCTTTCCACTCTGTGCCAGGCTACCCTATGTGGACTGGTAACTCCAGGTCCAACAATCTGCAGTTGAGAAGCATCGATTGGATATGAGAGATGATAATGGCCGCTTTTAGGTGAGTCGTGGTGATCTGAAGTAGGTTAGCCCTATTCACAGATCTAGTGTTAACACTTGGTTCTTTACCAGTGTCAGAGGAAATAGTAGCTATGTTGATTGGTGAGTCAGAGGAGACATGCCCAGATCCATACAATAGAAGAAGTGCAAGCGTGTCATCAACTGACAATTGAGGCAAGAACCTGAGGGGCCTGGAATGGTGGTTAGGAAGAGACCGAGTAATCCAGAGTGGGCTGTGTGAATTAGTGAGATAAGACTTTTCCTCCCCACATTGTTTAATACTTGATGGAAGAGTAGGTAGATCAGACCCAAAGGAGGGATAGAGTTTGCAAAACGTCTCCATCTCCAAGGAGAAATGTAGGAGGGTCTGTATGTTATCCTTGACAGTAAGGAGATTCTGCTTGAGGTCTGCCTTTTTCTCCTCAAAGAAAGGGATGCTATCATAGCCAGCGTTCAGCCTAGAATAGGATAACGGATGGGGCCTCTTACCCTCACAAAAATTGCTGGGAGAGACAGGAACCTGCTTGAGTTCAGTCATATTATCAACGGAGGGGGGAGGATTAGCATGGAGGGCGTCCAGACTCAGTGCAAGTGGTTGAAGAGAAAACCCTTGAGGGGGATTGGTGGAGGGCATGGTGACTCTAACCTGTGGGATGGGGGAGAAATAAGAGAGGAGATAGGTAGGAGAGGGTTAACAGATAAGGTACTGGGGTACGAAATAGGGTGCAGAGTAGGAGAAACACTAGGCTTGGTGTTACGGGCGAATGGAGATGGAAAATCCAGGATATCAGGGTTGGGATTGAAAGTATTACACTCACCCACCGTGACGGGGGAGGTAACAGACCGGTTCATAGTGAGTGAAGGGGAGGTGGAGGGGGAGGAAACAAAGTAGGAGGGAGCAGAAGATTCAGCAGGTATGGAGAGACTAATACGATGTGGATTAGCAGGATCAGCTTTATTAAGTGTATTTGTAATCCTCATAAAGAGTCTGTCAAAGCGATTAAGATTCAGGTCAGATGCTTGAATAAGGATGTTACCAATATTGTAGAGAGTTATGGCCAGATCAGCATTGAAGACAGGAGAAGGTAATATGACTATTCAAAAACCATGGGGGGTTTGTACAGAGCTTTAGAACGAAGTGTAGCCGTTAAAGCTCTCTCCATGTGGCTCTTCTGGTTGTGTAGAAAATAAGGGTTGTACCCACCAAACCCTTAGATTCACAAAAATAGGTATCAGAGCTAAGCGTTTCAGGACAACATTTGAGTAGATTGTGTTTAAAGGTCTTTGCTGCTTTCTTCGAGAGGTTGGGGGGTAGACAATCTTGAACGCATTAAGGCCTACCCATGCCAGGAAGTCAGAGGAGCGAGTAGTAGGTTGCGCCATGGTGAGGATAGCGAGCAGAAAAAAGGGGTCAGGAAAGGTCATGGCCAGATATAATGAGGCCATTCTAAGGGAGAAGCAGTAAACCCATTTTTGTGGTGCAACATTCCATTCATGGGTTTCAAGTTTGACAGAGCAATATGCAAGGATGCAATTGTTAGCTATTGAGATGACACCGGAGGTTAGGGAACTATTACACTTCTATGTAAAAAAGCAGTGCATAGTAGCTTATTGCAAACCAGATTAGTCCAAGATGGCCGCTCCCAAGGTAGAATAGGAGGGAAGTCCTACTTTTCTTTCTCAGCCCAAGGTAATTGGAGTTCACAGTGCCTTGTTGCAGTCAAACTATTCCAAGATGGCCGCACCATAGGTAGAGCAGGCAAGAAGTCCTACCTTTCTTTCTCGGCCCAAACAATTTGAGCTTGAAATTATGGTCCTTTGTCTATTAGTGAGATCAGCAGTTCTCAACATCAAAAACACTGGGGAGAAAGTTACAAAGAAGTAGCGAACTCCAATGAGCCCAACAGAGACACAGGATTAGTCCAGAATCCGGGTGCCCAGGGAGAAGTCAACCAGATACACTAATAATCTCCTCCCTGAGCACGGGCAGATGCCAAGGCAGAGATCCGCAAAGGGCAGGTGGTTCCCAAGGAGTCGTGCTGGTGTTTTTTGGGAAACAAATTGTCCAAGCAAAACATTGTGAGCAGAACACCAGAGCTCTCTGCTCCTTCACGCTGAGACCTCAAGGAGGTGGTGGGGGTGCTCCGAACCAGTCCAGGCAGTTACAAAGATCAAGACTCTACATCCAAGTGAGTCAGAACATCAGGGTTCCACGACGTAGTACACCGTGAGGGCAGCAAGTGTAAGCGAGGGCAGCATGTCTGTGTGGATGTGCCCCTCAGGTGCAGTAACGTCCAACGGCCCTAAGGGACTGGAAACCACACAGCTAGCTCCACCTGAGAACAGCACTCCCAGCTCCGTGGGGCAACAGCCCCCAGCTCTTCACTGCACCGCACCACTGCGTAGTGCGACAGCGGGCCACGGGGACCCAAACTCAACCCGTGCCCCTCAGTCGATCCAGCCAGCCCAGACTCATCCAGAAGGCAGCATACGGATTCAGTAACAGCAAACTGAAGTCATCCATGCAACGACCAATGACTCTGGAAAGTCACATCCAGCGTGCCAGGACGGCTACAGGATACCTCCATGGGGCCAGCGAACAAAGGCTGGCACCACTCCTGCAGATAAGGACCTCCAAAGCGGACCCATCAGCACTGGTGAAAGCGAGAGAACCAAACCAGGTAAGTACAGCTAAAATCAGCTACTCACTCTAAAAGATTAGTGATTGTTGCAATTTGGAGGGTGGATGGCAGGGATTGTAACAGATAAATAACTGATTCGTAATCCACAATCCAGGAGCTCCATATTGGGGCTCCCACTAGGCGGCCACCTTGAGCAGCTGGGGAGGTCCACCTGGTGATGAGAAAAAGTATCTTCCAGCTCTTCCCACTGCAGACTGAGATCCTGGCTAAAACCTGGCCAGGACACCTTGCTCATCAGGAGGATCATGAGCAGCACCATGGTGGTAAGGACATTTGCTGCATATAGCCAAGGATACCAAGGTACATGTCATGCACTGTATTCCTCTTGAATCAATCAATCAATCAGAATACTTGTAAAGCGCGCTACTTACCCGTGAGGGTCTCAAGGCACTGAGGGGAGAGGGTGCCGCTACTGCTCGAAGAGCCAGGTCTTGAGGAGTCTTCTGAAGACGAGTAGGTCTTGGGTCTGCCGTAGGTGGGTAGGGAGGGTAATGTCTCTAACGCTGTTTCATTTCCATGTTGTTTGAGTTTGGTGATCTATGTCTTACAGGAATATATTCACTAGAAGAGGGCAACCCAATAATCCCCAAAGAACTGGGTAACATAAGTTTAATAGAAAAATGCGCCTTGAGGAATTATTTCATATTATTACTCATTTTACATCAAGTCATATATATGTACATTGATTGAAAGGAACATAAGAAACGTGGTATCTTTTGTTAGGCTTTATATCACACCTGGAACAAATATGTCACAAATTGTTACAAAAATTAATACAAAGACTAGGCAACAAAAAACACTACTATATTCAATACATCTTTTAGTAGTGCATTATACGGTTGGTACAATATGTATTAAACATATATATACATAAAGTGCTCCTAAAACATCAGTCAGCTAATCCATCAATTCTTTTTGCAGATCCTGTTGTTGGTGATTGTAAACCAAACGGTATATATGCGTCAACGTTTCGGTCTTTGTCGTACAATTCTCACCAAGACCTTCCTCAGGACTATATGTTGCCCAAGATATTGAACAGATATAAATCTCCCAAGTCTTCCAGATCGAATTCAGGCTTCTCAATAAAGACCAATCAAATTCAGACGTACTCCTGTATAAGTACTCCACAGTGTTGTCAGGGTAGTACGGTTCAAACGGGTATAAGTCCGCTATATAATTTCATGTGCATACCGTCTTACTCGTATGCTCCGCTCACGACGGGAAACCTCCCAGACGCTGACTGAGAAAGACGAGGGAGGTTTCCCGTCGTGAGCGGAGCATACGAGTAAGACGGTATGCACATGAAATTATATAGCGGACTTATACCCGTTTGAACCATACTACCCTGACAACACTGTGGAGTACTTATACAGGAGTACGTCTGAATTTGATTGGTCTTTATTGAGAAGCCTGAATTCGATCTGGAAGACTTGGGAGATTTATATCTGTTCAATATCTTGTGCAACATATAGTCCTGAGGATGGTCTTGGTGAGAATTGTACGATAAAGACCGAAACGTCGACGCATATATACCGTTTGGTTTACAATCACCAACAACAGGATCTGCAAAAAAGAATTGATGGATTAGCTGACTGATGTTTCAGGAGCACTTTATGTATATATATGTTTAATACATATTGTACCAACGGTATAATGCACTACTAAAAGATGTATTGAATATAGTAGTGTTTTTGTTGCCTAGTCTTTGACTTACAGGAATATAGGCATAGTATGATTATGTTTGCTTAAATTACATGTTTAGTCTTAGGAAATCATATATGTTTGGAGCATCAACAATATGGTACTGACACACGGCATGGGTACATGTGGAGCCACTCCATTTGTGACATTTGAGTGTAGACCTCAATTAATTGATTTTGAAAGCTGTTAAGGAAGAAGGGATGTATGTGATAGGTTATTCATTAAACTTCCTCACCCATGTGACAATGAGCCATATAGGAAGTCCTCTTTAGACTTTTTCCTGTGCTATATGAGTGAGAGGTATTGTTGCTTGCTATGTTTGGACAAGGAAAGGAAGGAGCATGATAAGTCTAGGTTCTGCCACCTACCACGCAACAGGGGATTCGGTGTATCTCCAGCCTCATCTTCAGGGAAACATGTGGTGTGGTGAAGGCCTTCCTGGAGAAGGTAACCTAGAACACCATCACCTGCAACAAGCATGCCAAGGAGAAGAGCATCACCTCTATGAATGTGGTCTTTGCCTTGAAGCACCAGGGATGCACTCTCGATGTATTTGGTGGCTGAGCACTGATACATTCCACCCTCCTTTGGGATGGGATCTGTAATGCAGATGTAGTAGTGTAATGTGCAACATAGATCTGATAATCATGATTCACGAGTGTACCATTTGTAGCACAAGACAAGATACACAACTTTACTGCTGGGTACCCCTCTCTCATTCTCCACACCTGGCAGCACACTGTCTGGGGAACTCAAGCAGAATCCAAGTCAAGAGAGCAGGAACTTAGGGACAAGGTGAGGACCCACCACCACAGTGGTCTCAGAAAAAAGTGCTTCTATACATGAAAGTCAGTGTCACATCGGAGATGCAACAAATTGGTTGTAAAACGTATCTCAGAACAGGTACACAGGTGGCAGAAGTGGTGAACCTGGGCAACACCACATGCTTGGGAGACAAGAAGGTTTTCTGGCCACAAGACCAAAAAGATCCAATGGTATCAGGAGGTTATAGCACACAACAGCACATCTGAGCCCACCTCTCTCCTATCCCTCCTTCTCTCACAAGTAGTGCCTGCCCATTAGAAAATCATCGACCAAGGATACATTTTGCCTGGACACCCATGATCCCGCTTGTGTTCCCCATCACACACCCAATCGTTTGTCTGTACAAAGCAAGTCAGGGAGATGTTAAGACCAGTGGTGGATGCAAACATTGAAGTGAACTGGGAACTGATAATCCTCCATTTTCTGTGGAAAAATAAGAAAAATATGCTGCCTTGATTTCCTCCACTATATTAAACCTATGGTGGATGGAATTCCGCCAGTGGGTTGTACTGCATGTTTGCAGTTTCCTTGGAAAACTCTAGGATTTTCAAATCCCTCCAAAATCTAGAAAGTGCAATTAATTTGAAATTATTACTTTTTTGGCTGCTCTTTCGAGCTTGCATATTAAAAACCCTTTTCCCACATATTTTCGCAGAAACTAGTACCAGATTAGACGCTTCAATATTTTGAAATGACTAGCTGTCATATTCCCCTTGAACCATATTGGTCTTGTTTAGTGTGTACTGGTTACAAAAAAACACTTCAATTTTAACACAAATTGCTAATTTGTTCCTCAAATTATGTTATTTTTATTTTATCCCATACTGTAGTCTCTTCCTTCAAAGTAACTAATTTAAAAGACATGGTCCTCCTGTCATAAGATTAAGATTTCAGTAGGTGCTACACCTGTCTGGATTCACTATTTCAAATTGAGAATTTATCTTTTTGTTTTGCAATTCTTTATTGGGGAATCAGAGCTAAACAATATAAAAAGGCGAGGGGACGGGAAACATGAGATACTATTTGCAAGATAATAATACAGCAGGAAAGGATATAATACAAAATGTAAGAAAATACTGACCATATAACATGCTGAGTTCCCACTGAACAGGGTTCCTATAAGGGCAAGGAATGGCAACACAAAGGAGGGCTTGTATATCCACACTTGCATACAAAATAATCAATGGGATAAGAGGGGAGGGGGCCATAAGGAAGATAAAAACATGACAGAGAAGGATGAAGGGAAAAAGAGAAAAGAATCTGGAGGTCCATTCTCGCATCTACACCCTCACGTCTGGAGGGGAGAGAGAGAGGGGGGAAGAGGGGAAAGAACAGGAGTGAAAGGGAAGAGAGGGAGAAGAAGGCAAAAGATGGCGATGGAAAAAGACGTTTAATAGGAAGGAAACTAGTATTTGAGAAGGTGTAAACAAGAGGGAAAGAAAGAGCAAGTTATATAGGCACGCATCTGCATGGGTCAAGACTAGGTAGGAACCCAAGGGCAAGGTCAATGTGGTACAATTTAGCTAGCAGCCAACCCATTGGGGATGGGTGTGCATGCATTTAAGGACTAGTAGAGTCCTGGGGGAAAGGCGTCCAGGTTTGAAGAAAGGCCTCCGTCTTGTCCTGGATGTTGTAGATGACCCGCTCAAAGGAGGCTGTCTGGTACATCGATGAGAGCCATTCATCACGGGAAGACGGTTTGGGTAACACCAGTGGCGGAGAATTCAAATCATAGCTGTGGCAAGTGCTGTATGCAGGAGATGGCCCAAGAGACGGTAGAGGTCCGGGGAGTGCGTGAGGTCATGTAGAAGGGTCAGGGGTGAGACAAAGGAGTCATAACCAGAAGAGTCTCACTCAGTGGAAAGGACTGGAGTACCCAGGATCACGTACCCAGGTGGCGGTTGATGCTATGGTAGAGCTGCAGGTTCCTCTCAGAGCCTCGCAAATGATTTGAAGGCACCCTGGTTGAGGATCTGATGGAGACTGCTGATGCTCCCTGAGTGCCACGTCTCCCAGTTCAACATCTAACCATCTATGCGTAGAGTTGCCCCACTGTGGGGCGTGGTCATGGAGAAAGGGGCCCAACACCAAAGAGACGGTGAGCCAGTTACCATGATTTTACCATGGCTTGCAGCATCGGTTTGGCGGGCCCGACATACGCGATCAAGAGTGGGTGCAATGCCTCCGGACAAGTCAGCAGTGCCCACTCTATTAAAATCCCCTGCGGCGGGTCCAGAGTCCCGGGGAGCATGTAAGCAAGCTGTGATACGTATAGGGCTAAGGGATAGTGCTCAACTGAGGGAAGATCCAGGCCCCCCATGAACGGTGTGCCAGGAGTTCAGCGCTAGCCAGGCCATAGCCGGGCAGGTGCCGGAAGCCCCTCAGATGAAAGACTGTATACTTTGGTCCATAGCGCACAGTAAGGAGGAAGGGACCAATAAAGGCAGCATACCGAGGACATAATATAGCTTGGCAGCATTACCCTCTCCCACAATGAGAGTCCAAGGTGGGCCCACTTCTCAAAATTCAGCTTCATACATGCCATTAGGGCAGTTGTGATATATTCTTATAGGTTCTGTATCGATCCCCCTATTCCTGACCCTGTTCTGGTTAACAAGTTAACTAGCAGCCATCCCATGATGCAGAAACCGTTATCTGATTAAGCCACACTACGGCACAGGAACGTGTTATCTGATTAGGTCATAACGCTTGCCATCTAATTAGACAAGCGATATTCCTCCAGCCCCTGATAAGGCATACGGAGTTCTCAAAACAAATCAAACCTATGACAACCTGGGAAAAACCCTGCGGCCATTGTTTTGATTTCATCGAGAACTTCAGCAAAAGAATGTGCTAACGACCAAGTCGTATGACATCCTTATTGACGTATCTATGTCCATCCTTACGTCAATCTCGGCACCTTACAGGTATAAATATTACCGGTATTGCCTTAAGCAAACACACGCGGTGGTGACGAGATCGGAGCAGCCAGACTTGCCGAAGCCCAGAGCAGAGCAGACCCCGCTGGCGCAGCCCCGCCTTCCTGACGCGCTGAGAACGAGACGCTGCTTTCTCCTGCCGAGAAATCCAGCTCCGGCGCTTCCGGGTAGCCCTCGCAGGCAGCCTGGAATATCGAGACCAGAGACGAGAGATACCATCCCTCATTCATCCTAGATTCAAGGTACAGAACTGAATAACCCCTTGCAGAGAATTCTTGAGTCAGTCACTTGGCAAAACAAACTTAACTTAAACTGCTACTTTCTATTCCCGCCCACGTATTAGGCTTAGGTCAGGTACACCGGGGTAGGCGTAGTTAGAAACACCAGTTGAGTACGATTAGTCAAATGTATATGTGTATGTATCTATTTTATCCATTTTAAACCACCTTATGGCTTAGAAACCATATAAATGTTTTTACAGTATTATTTTATACTTCTGCTTTTATTGTATGCACTTTACTTAACCATAAGTATTGCGATAATATCGATCCATTTCTCTTGTATGAGAAAAGAGACTGATCAATAAATAACATCTTTTATTGAACACGCCCGTCTCTTCCTTTTCTCTACAATCTGGTGAGACTAAGAATGCACGTACTGACTGAGTAAAATAAGTTGTCTTTTGTTTTCACACGACTCTAGAGATACACTCTTGATTAGGGGAGAGCAAAGTTGTCATGTTCTATGGTTGTCAGAAACTAAATCCCTTCTTGTCTATCCAGGGAGGTTCAACTCCTCCTTGCCTATTCGAGAAAGTTTCTAGTGAACTCTGAGCTAGCTGGCAAACCCAAAACTTTAAGTCTAATATCGACAATAGAAGACCTAGTTAACGTCTGGTCTAGGCCTATACTATTGAAGGTATTATTCCAATGCGCAGAGCCTATTGGGATAATAGGAACTACACTACATGGCGCCCAAACGTTTGGAAAGGCGATAAAACTAACGCAAGACATCAGAGTAACTCAGTCGTGCTTTTTCACTCAGACCCCTTTTTTCCCATAATACTCCAAAGACGTCTGGAGTGGGTGAAAGGTCATATCCGCCAAACCTCGCAGGAAGAAACTCCTATGTATGGTTCTTGGTTTAAGTCAACGTTGAAGGATACACTGTTCCAAAATATTATGCATCTAATCTTTGTTTCCAAAGAAACCTGATCTGCAAACAAACAAAATAACCTTCCTGACAGTAGAATGTCAGACACTGAAGAAGAAAGAGAGATAGCTAGAGTAGCAGCTGAACTCGTAGCAGCTGATAATACTATGCAAGAAGCAGACCCGGATTTAATACACATCCCGGTCAACATAAGAAAATCTATAACTTTAAAACTTATAGAAAATGGACTGACACCTAGAGGTGGCACAGTCATATTCGTAATAGAGGCACACGAATATCGGCAGACAGAGGTATTCTATTCATGGATAAACTTTCCAGCAGCAAACGCTGTAACAAAGTACTTCCACCATTACAAAACAGAGGAACCTCCTGAAGAATACACTCCTTTCGAGGAGGTGGAAGTACCACTTAAATTTCAAGAGCACCTGCTCTTGTTTAATGGCGCCCTAAAACACAACAATCACATCACCAGGCTCGGTCCATTAGGTAGACCAGGAGCAACGTGGCCGGTCCTAGCCGGATACACACCACATCCAGACATCGAAAGAATGTCTGCAGCAGATCTTCTAATACAACTAAAACAATTAATAAAAGTACATAGACAATTAGTCCAATATGTAATGCGGACTTCAACAATCCAACCAGCAATTAAAATTCCACAGCTGACCCCTCATCAGGGGAACACAAATAAAATTACACCACAGAACATACAGTCCTGCCTAGGTAAAGTACCAGCTAAAAGGGAACAAATACCATTCTGGTTAGCACAAAAAATCACCCAAATAGAGGCGGTGTTTCCAGACACCACCCCTGTGGATAAACACAGGATTCTGACTATCTGTCTTCCAATGGGAATCGCACCACACGTGGAGGACTGTGACACTTGGGGTACAGTCTTTGCTTCCATTTACACAAAAACGCATGGTGTACCATCCATCTCGGTAATACCAGATGTGCTAAAACAAATTCAAGACGAATACGGTCCAGAACCCGCTTTAACTCTTGGTATGAAATTACTGAAAGACTTCAAGCAGGTCTCGGCTATATTACTAGCCAATATAAAGGGAGAAGCAGCAAACGTGGCGATCCGCCAAAGGTTAAAAGAAACAGATATAGCAGACCAACCAGCTGAAATTGCCAGAATTATAGAAAAATCCTATGAGGAACTAGGTAGAGATAGTTTAGGTGGAATACCAGTAAAACCCCAACTGATTGAAAGTCCTGAAAAAATATTTATTAAAAATAATCTAAACAGTCAAAAGAAGAACTGGGATGGAAACAAACAATCCTATCCAAAAGAAAAGAAATTCCAGTCCAGAGGAAGGTCTCCTCGGCGGAGAGAAAAATCTCCGGACCAAGGACCTAGGTCTCCCCAAAGTGAGCCCTCTGTGAAAAAATACAACCTTAGAAATAGGGATAATATAAAGAAACCGGATAGATATCAAGATTTTGATACACGTCCCTCTCAATCTTTTCAGACTTCCTCGCAGAAATCGGAAAGAAGAGGACGATCGGAACCCAGGGAAGGGCACGTCAAGTCCAAAGACAAGGAACCTGCTCATCCAAATAAGAAATTACAATTTCCAAAAAAGAAGGTAGCCAGTATTAAAGTAGTTAACAATGCCGAGAATACTGAGGACACAACTGAAAAACGGAGAATGGGCTCAGACAATGCTAGACAGCGCAGCAGAAGTGAGCATAGCTCGCAAAGTCCTTATGAATCATCTGGAGACAGTGGACACGAATGAATATCTTCAAGTGGAAACTGCAAACACCAGAGTTAGCAAACCTCACAAAATATATGAAATAACTTTACGTATAGAAGGGGATAAGACTAGAAAAATAAGGGGACTATTTTGGGATAATCTCTCCAAGGGCTATGACATCCTTCTAGCTGAAAAAGACTGGCCACCAGAGTTTGTCAGGGACTGCCCTCATGGCGAAGAAATAATAATGCCTGCCTTCTCAAATCATATCCCAATACATAAAAAATACACACTTGCTAGAAAGTGGGCAGTAGCTCAAGCTCCTGCTTTATATAAAAATCACGTAGGATGGGATGAGGACTCTCCTCCTCACAAAATCCAGTTAAAATCACAACCTACTGCACAAAGACAGTACCCAATTAAGCAAGAAGCTAAAAAAACAGGTAAAAGAAATCCTAGATCAACCAGAATACTTGCACCTCACAAATGAACAACCCTTTGTTTCCTGTTTCCAAACCAGACAATTCATATCGTCTAGTTTTGGATTACAGACACCTTAACTCATGTTGCAAAACTTTTGCAGTGCAAAACTCGCATAGTGCAGCACTAATGAATAACATAGTGCGCAAAAAATACAAAACAACATTAGACATCTCTAATGGATTCTTTTGTCAAAATATAGCACCAGAGAGCAGATATTTGTCTGCGTTCTCAATAAATGGCGCTCAAAAACAATTCTGTCGGTTACCCCAAGGGTTCAAGAACAGCCCAGGATTATTCTCAGCGAGAGTAACAGAGTTACTACAAACATATGATGACGAAGCATTATCTTATGTCGACGACATATACCTAACAGATGATGACTTGGATACTCACTTGAAGAGAGTGAACACCATAATACTTGGGTTCGCAGCAGAGGGTTACAAATTCAACTTTAAAAAATCTAGAATTGCCCATCTAACAGTCCTGTTCTTAGGATATGAATTATCAAGTGAAGGCAAAAGCCTGGCTGACAATTTCCTAGAGAAATGTGCCGTACTCCAAGCACCTAGAACACTAAAAAACCTACAGTCAATTCTAGGCTTCCTAAATTTCGGAAGAACATACATTGCAAATTACGCAGAAAGGGTCAAACCCCTTTATGATCTAATAAAACCGGATTTTAAAAGAACCAATTGGACTCAAATACACACAGAAATTTTGAGATCCTCACAAACAGACATGTTAATTAAAACAAAATTAGAAACACGTGATAACACACGCAATCTTGTGATTCGAGTCATCCCAGGAAGATGCGGATTCACATACCTGACCTCTAACGAGGGAGAAAAGGTACCAATTGCATTCAAATCACACTTGTACACAGAAGCTGAAAAGAAATTCAGCATTAAAGAAAACATTGTTCATGCAGTTCAAACCGCAATAGCTAGAGAAAAAGATAAAGCTGACGGTAGACACACCACAGTCAGAACAGCAGAATCAGCCTTTGAGGCATTAACAACACCGTGTAATTTACCAACAACTGCATTGAATCCGGAATGGATACAATGGGTGAATTCAATTACAACGGACAAAGTAAAATACTACTTTGATCCAGAATTAAAAGAATTGAAAAATCTAGAATATGAAAGAACATTCCCTCTGCCAATCGACATTCTGCCCTTACGACAGTACGCTTGTGTAATCTATACAGACGGACATGCTCAACCCTCAGTTTGGGGAGAACAAGCATACAACCCCACGTGTGAGATTACAAAAGAAGTGTGGCGCGGAGGTAAACTAAGACCTCTATTAACAAAAACACACTCAGTAGAAACTAATTCAGAACAACAGACTGAAATAATAGCATTGAAAATGGCGCTAGATAATGCAGATCGCGAATTCCCGACACTTATAGTGTCCGATTCGTATTACTGCGTCAAATCATATAACAGCGATTTGCAGAAATGGATTCAAAACGGTTACAAAGATGACACAGGTGCAACAATAAAGCAAAAACTGCTTTGGGAACAAATAGTTCTTTTACAAAAAGAACTACCAAAGACTCACGTGATACACTCACTGAGTCATCAACGTGATGGCGTTCACGTTGCAGGGAATTCATTGGCTGAGACAGCCACAGCGGTAGCAACTAAATCGGCTTCCGTAGCTAGAAAAAAGCGTACAATGAAATACATGGACGGTGAAACTATGCTGGCGGTAAAAACGTCATCAAAAGGCGACTGCTCAGCGCTACCGATCAACTATCCACTCAATTATACATACATAATCGATGCAAACTCCGTCCCTTTTGCTCGAATCCCTGGAGTGGGGGATAGAGTAATTCCAAACATGGACAGGAGAACTTTGTTAATTGCAGACGCACATATGGGCGAGGGTCTCAGACACCTCAAACTAAAAGATTCTCTGGAAGAATTACAATCAGTGTACTGGTGGCCAGGCATGAGCCTGCAGCATCACATTTTTGTAAAAAAATGCCCGGACTGCAACAGAGATCGCAGTGGCGAGAGAAACGGTATACTACCGTGGCGTTTTACTCCAGAAAGGATCAGCAGTAAAAAGCAGAGCGTCCGATTAACATATACAGGCTAGTTTCCACTTATAATGTAGATCCCCAGCACTCGGCTGACGTCTGGACTGTTATACAAAGATTTGCGGGTCTTTATCGGCACATACGCAATTGGCATGCTGCATTCTGACCAGGGTCCTGCTTTTAGCTCTCGAGCTTATAGGGAGGCCATGACCAGCATGGGCATTGTATTGCGGTACTCTTGTCCATTTCACCCTGAGGGGAACGGAATTGTAGAAAGAAAAAACCGTGACATAAAGCAATCTATAACAGCAAAGGTATTAGGTTCGGGAGCTGGGTGGGTCAAACATCTAATAAGTGTCCAACGTAGTCTAAATAACCTGCCAAGAAATTCTCTGAAGGGATTCAGTCCGTACGAATTATTGTTTGGAACTAGGATGTTAGTCTTAGATCTTGACAGTCAGACTTCAGTGGTGAAGGAAAAAAGCTTTGATATCAAAGATCGTTTGGCTATTTTGCAGGACTTAAACAAAACAAGAAAAGACCTGAGCAACATAAAGTTGAAACAGCAGCCAACAACCACTGAAGAACCACCACCTGTCCCAGCAAGACCTGTCTGGATGCCAAAAGTCGGGGATCTAGTCAGAGAAAAGATCGTGGTAAAGAAGGAATTTGGGCCTTCTTACAGAAAAGCAGTTCCTGTCTTGTCTATTAACGGGACAAGATCAGTTGTACTACCGCCGCTTGCTGGTAAAAAGGAGAACCGAGTTGTATCCATCGACCTGGTAAAACCACAATCATGTGGCCGATAACAAACAGTAGGCCAAGTGGACTCCCGATAAGTAGTAGAACACCAAGATTTGCTACCAATACAGAGGTCCAAACTAAGAGGCTAATCACTTTCGAAACGCCTACAGAAGAACAACAAGGACTATGCAACAATGCATTGGAACTTAAACCTCTGAAAACCCAAATAAAAACATTTAGTAGAGACACACCAACCTACAATGAAGTAACAAACGAATATGCAAGAAACAGTAATCCTGAAGCAATTGGAACAATTGACAGAACTGCATCCGGCTACTTCATAAACTTCGATGATTCCTCTGAAGACCTAAGTGAATCAAAAACACAGCCATCAACAAAAACCTTTAACCCCTTCGACGCTCATGCCGAACTGGGCTCGTCATGGCGTAGCCTCCTCGCACGCTCATGACGAGCCCAGCTCGTCACGTAACATGCGAATTCGCAAAACCCAGCGTACGGGCGGAATTCCGCCCGCACGCATGCGGTTAAAGATAAAGCTAAAGAACTTTTGAAACAGCTGAAAGAAACATATCTGATTTCTCCATGGATTGAATTTTGGGTGGGCTTTGGTGCATTTATCCTCATACTTTGGCTCATCATGGTACTAACTTTGGGACGCTTCATTGAGGGGAAAATATGCTAAAATGGACACAGCAAGTCAGAAAATCAACTTGATCCTCAAACCACACACATCTTCACACGTCGAGAAAAGAGAACTTTCTTCAGTCAACTTCACAGCCAATCCTATACCGGGTGGGGTAGCATGGGACAATACTGACTACGAAATTTATGGTCCGGTTGAGATCCTGAAATATCCACACCAAATTAAGATCTCGTTGAGTGACTTTGTAAAAACAAGCTCATTTGCTGATGATTGGGACTTTGAAAGTATAAATAATATGATGTCTGACTTAGTGATGTCTGCTAAATTTACCAAACATGATTATTTGCAGGGTTCGACTAATTATGATAGTATGTACTGTTACAACCACTATGGTAACCATTTTCTACATAAATCTGCACAACCTAGAAATGTTTTAAATTATAATCAATGGGAACATTGTGCAACCCCTCCAAAAGGAAGCTCAAGAACCTTTTACGACAAATATTCATACTTTTCAGGGTTTAACACAAGTAATGCTGAAACATTTTATTTCAAATTGTCAAACAAGACAGGGACAAAGACCATGCTAACAAACACGAAATTGATATATTCAGACTCATTTTTTGATCAAATTAATACTTTTGGTTTTGATTATTGGGACAAAAATGTTGAAGTTAAAAGTGTTTGGGGTACAAAAGAATGGCAAGTACAAGGTATAGAATCATTGTTTAGAGCCTGCATGATCCCAGAACAAATTATATTTTTAAATGACACTGTTCAACAAACCACCTGTCTTGGCTTAGCCAAAATCAAAGACTTAAATAAACCGTCTATTCCAAAGCCAACAATGGACAGCAATAGCTCTACAGATGAAGAGATAGACGTAAACTATATATTAAACCAAAACAGAACACATCCTGATTGGAAACAGTGGTTGATCTGGCCCACAGATACTAATAACTGTCAAGACAGATTCCTGAACAAAAAACAGGGGTTCAAATTGACCAGGCCAGACCCTAGATATTCCCAAAGACAACACCCAGGGATAATAACCACCTACAGTGTGGGCAAATTATGCCTTCAATGGCTACAAACTTCGACACTGACAGAAATTAAGCAACACCTAACTTTACTTACTGATGGTGCTGACTTGCGTGATTTCATTATGGGACCCCGCAAACAGCGTCAAAAACGCTTCATAGCAGCCTCTATATATGCAGCTTACAACGAGGCCTGGAAGGTAACTCAAATTGAGACAGCAGAAAGTATACGGGAAATTGACCGTATTAATTTGGAAAAATCACTTTCTGTAGTGGACAATGGGTTAATGACTCTGTCCTCCAGAATTTTTTCTTTGGACAGCATTGTGTCTTCAGCAATCGACATAATATCGCAAGACTTACTGTTGTTACAACACGGTCAGTCTCAATTGCGTTCTATTGTACAGCTTGGCTGGACGTTACAAAATCTGCATTCAGGCTATGTGCCTTGGCGTTTAATCAACACAACGTCACTATTCAATATCTTTAACCTTACTGATAAACAAATCAGTATGGCACAAAAGGGTGCTGATTATACAATCCTGAGCATTGAGAAACTCGAGAGATTACCAGTGACAATGTCAGAACGACCTGTCAGTGAATGGATAATACATGGGATAATTAATATTCCAATATCAACCTTCAGGTTTCAATACTGCCAAAAATATATACAGGCTGGCATGTACGAAAAATTGGGAAAAGGGTACATTAAGACAACATGGAACTTGCCCTATTCACATGCAATAAAGGACAGAAAGTGTTTCTTAGTGGCAATAATTGTGCGATGTCACTAAGCGGTACACTTCTGTGTAATGGAATTAGTTTGCATGGAGCCTGTGAAGGGAACTCAAATAACCTTTCATGTCACCAGCTAGGCACACCTGCAACGGAGATAGAACCATTCCTTAAAAGACTCTATAACGGGAGTTACATTCTAATTGTGGATCGCAGATGTTGTAGTCTTATGCCCGGGACTCCTTATCTCGTAACTACGACTGCGAAGGTCATGTGCTGTGGACACTCATTGTTCCCCAGCTCCTTTCCAGACAGGGAGGCAAGGGCATGGCCTAACTTAAAAATTACTTCTATTCGAATAGATACTTTAAGCAGAATGAAAACAGTGCTTCTTCAGACGCCGACCAGACTCACGTCATCAAAAGAAACGTATGATCTCCTAGTCGCAAGGACGACTGCAGAGATTCACTCATTGTTATCAACTAATTCCCCCATACATTTCGCGGAAATCCTGAATGAAATCTTAAATATTTCTGATACCAGTGGAGTCTCAAAAGTATTTAAGACAGTATTTTCAATGGCATTAACACCATTCAAAGCCATACTGGGTATTTTTCCAGACTTCGTCCATTCGATTTTTGGCGGACTTCCCCTCATTTTGGGACTAATTGCAGGAATCCTATTCTTGGTCCTAATATTTCGTTATGGCAGACCATGTCACAGACAAAACACCTGCGACAAGGGAAGAAACAATCCGAGCCATTGGATACCGGGACCGGATATCAAAAATCCTGGGACTATCCCAGCTTAGAGACCTGAACATGACTTGGTTTCTTTCATTTCGACCAATGTGGCATCGATGTGTTTTACCTGTATTAAGGTGCTTGCTGTGCGGAGAAGAATGCGTGTTGGACACCTGTCTGACGCTACAATCAGATGCGCCAATGGATGCAGAAACATTGTTGAGTCCAATAACGGCTCATGCTTTGTGCTGCCCTCAACGGCTGCCAATCCTGATGACGGCATTCGTGGAAACTTCACCACTACGATTAAGGGGTAGTGGAGTTCAAGATGAAAGCAGCATCGATCAGGTACGACCTTCTGTCAGCAATACTAATCAAAACGTCAATGGAGACAATCATGCGCACGAATGCATGGTTACATCTTTTTCCGAGTTAGTGGAACTCTCCCAGGAAGCTGTTGACAGCTTTTTCGACAGTCTAAATGATATGATGTTCTCACCAGAGCAGAAATAGAGACTTTTGAGCAAGCTAGCACACGGCGTTCCAAACACCCTGAATTTGGCCTTCAACTTTAATGAAAAAATTACATGAACAATTTTCCCTCCCGTTCACGGGCAGCGATTTTTTCAGCAGCCCCAAAATATTTTTACGATTTTTCGGGACACTTATCTTCTGCTTAAAGTAAAAACTATTCTTAGAGAACAAAAATTTCCTATTTTTAGAAACTTTATAGACATTAGCTGCCCGCTGGTATGTTCATAATTATTTTTATTCTGTGATGAAATGGTCTCGAACCTTTTTTCTTCTGTATTAAGAGCCATTTCATGTGTAAATTCTCATATACCATTTAGAAATAATGTATACATATGCATGATTACTTTAGCATTATTCTACAGCTTGAGTGCATATAGTACATGTGAATATTATTTCCGTATATTACATTATTCGAAATGCATTATATGTATTTTGGGGTGGTAAGGTATACACGATACTCTACAGTATGTTTTACTATGCCTAGATTCGTAAACATGGCCATAGTTAGCGTGGAGTGGGTGTGATGTATTCTTATAGGTTCTGTATCGATCCCCCTATTCCTGACCCTGTTCTGGTTAACAAGTTAACTAGCAGCCATCCCATGATGCAGAAACCGTTATCTGATTAAGCCACACTACGGCACAGGAACGTGTTATCTGATTAGGTCATAACGCTTGCCATCTAATTAGACAAGCGATATTCCTCCAGCCCCTGATAAGGCATACGGAGTTCTCAAAACAAATCAAACCTATGACAACCTGGGAAAAACCCTGCGGCCATTGTTTTGATTTCATCGAGAACTTCAGCAAAAGAATGTGCTAACGACCAAGTCGTATGACATCCTTATTGACGTATCTATGTCCATCCTTACGTCAATCTCGGCACCTTACAGGTATAAATATTACCGGTATTGCCTTAAGCAAACACACGCGGTGGTGACGAGATCGGAGCAGCCAGACTTGCCGAAGCCCAGAGCAGAGCAGACCCCGCTGGCGCAGCCCCGCCTTCCTGACGCGCTGAGAACGAGACGCTGCTTTCTCCTGCCGAGAAATCCAGCTCCGGTGCTTCCGGGTAGCCCTCGCAGGCAGCCTGGAATATCGAGACCAGAGACGAGAGATACCATCCCTCATTCATCCTAGATTCAAGGTACAGAACTGAATAACCCCTTGCAGAGAATTCTTGAGTCAGTCACTTGGCAAAACAAACGTAACTTAAACTGCTACTTTCTATTCCCGCCCACGTATTAGGCTTAGGTCAGGTACACCGGGGTAGGCGTAGTTAGAAACACCAGTTGAGTACAATTAGTCAAATGTATATGTGTATGTATCTATTTTATCCATTTTAAACCACCTTATGGCTTAGAAACCATATAAATGTTTTTACAGTATTATTTTATACTTCTGCTTTTATTGTATGCACTTTACTTAACCATAAGTATTGCGATAATATCGATCCATTTCTCTTGTATGAGAAAAGAGACTGATCAATAAATAACATCTTTCATTGAACACGCCCGTCTCTTCCTTTTCTCTACAATCTGGTGAGACTAAGAATGCACGTACTGACTGAGTAAAATAAGTTGTCTTTTGTTTTCACACGACTCTAGAGATACACTCTTGATTAGGGGAGAGCAAAGTTGTCATGTTCTATGGTTGTCAGAAACTAAATCCCTTCTTGTCTATCCAGGGAGGTTCAACTCCTCCTTGCCTATTCGAGAAAGTTTCTAGTGAACTCTGAGCTAGCTGGCAAACCCAAAACTTTAAGTCTAATATCGACAATAGAAGACCTAGTTAACGTCTGGTCTAGGCCTATACTATTGAAGGTATTATTCCAATGCGCAGAGCCTATTGGGATAATAGGAACTACACTACACAGTGGTTCCCAAACTTTTTTGACCCGTGGCTCCCTTGACCTAATTGACAGTTGACCGTGGCTCCCCACCATTTTTTTACCGGTGGGCGAGTGTAAAACGGAGGTTTGGCCGAAGATCGGCATGGCGTTTGATTAATAATTTTACTGTAAAAAGGCAGGCTCCACGGAGCGAGTTAAAGCAGTCAAAGAAGTCAAAAACAAAACGGACCACACAGGAATCCCTCCCAAGGCAATTTCCACACCAACGGCCCTAGTAGTACTGTAACAACTAACTTTTGTGGCTCGGTTTGCATGTATAATGATCCCTGTGTGCGAGCAGTGTGGGCCCAGATACAGCACAACTTATGAACCCGCCTGCCACCTAATTTAGAGCACCGGGTGTTTGCTGTATAGCAGTCTGTAATCAAATTTAGGGCAACCTTGGGCTTCAATTTACAAGATCAGTAGAGCTGTTGTTCAGATTCAGAGCAGCTTGGACTTGGGTTTTTAGAGTCACCGAGGTTCACATTTAGGAAAATTTGGAGAATGATCACGTTTAGAGTTGTTTATGCTCAGAGTCACAGAATCTCTACGCTTAAATTGGAGTCGCAGTGTGTGACTTTTGTTAGAATAATTGGTGGATCCAGTGCTTATGACCCGGTGGTTGCTGGTGGTGCCTGCCACCATGCATTTTTGGGGACCACAGCGTACTTTTCCTCAACAGACATTCATCCAAAGCAATTGAGAAAACATCCAAGGGGGAAAGAAAATATGAAGAGAAAGACTGAAAAAAATATGACAATGGCAGAAAGCAGGGATGAAAAAGAACCTGCAGAGGTCACATCTAGGGGCGGGAGTGTCTGCTGGTGGAGTAAAGATGCAAGGGGGAAATCCAGACTACACAGCCTTTCTAGTCGGTACCCTGACTTTCAGTAGCACCAGCCGTGGACTTCTAAGCGCATGGGCCCCGGTACTGCATATTTTACAAATTAAGGCAGCACTGCATGGTTCCTTGCATTAGCATAGCTCACCTGGTTCGGGGTGGACGCTGGGTTTCCATATTGCCCAAATTAGATCCAGAAACAAGAACTGTTGCCGTTCTAAGTTGTGTGGGGGGGTGCTCTTGACTATTACACGTTTACTAGTCAGAAGCATGCCCCCCCTTCCGCACATACGAAGAACGTGGTTTTCTTTCACCACTGGCAATAATAATCAGTAAGGAAGTGTACATCTCGCGGTGATAATATATTCCCATGTCTTCGTAATAACACAACAAAAGGAGCGCTTACAAAGAGTGAGTGCTGTCTATAAAAAAGAAACTTGGGACTTTCTAAAGCGACCTGTTATCAAGATGCAAAAGACACTGGCGGGTCCCGAGAAGAACGTCTCCCGAGATAACCTGACACTTCGTTCTCAGCCGTGGGGATAAAGTGCCATCGGTGGGCCTTCCTACCTCAGGGTGACTGCATTTCATTTAACATTTTTTTTTAACCACTGCCCTGTTCCACAGTCATTCGATGTAAACTCGGCCACCGTCTTTTAGGCAGACCTGTTCTCTGCATTTCTGGTGCATAGCTGTGGTGGTCCGCTCCCGCCCACAGTACAGGAAACTCTTTTATCAGGAGGCGGCGGGCAGCCATTCCAAGGCTCTTCGTGGCATCCAATTAGAGGTCGCTTCGAGAGACAGGTTTTAAAATGTAACCCTTCCGAAAGCCGGCAGTGAAAAGCTGAGCGTCTCACAAAGTGCACTTTCCCACATCGTGAGCGCGGCGCCCCTGGCACCTCATAGCGGGGCACCGGGGTGCCGCGGCGCACAGTTTGGGAACCACGGCATTAGGGGATTGCGGTTGTCTACCACTATTCGGTCCAGGCCTCTGATTACATAGACCCCCAGACACTTGAGGCACAAGGACTTCCAATGGAAGGGGTAGGCGGCCACCGCCATGCTTGTGGTCACCCGTGACATGGACAGTGCCTCACTTTTGTCCCAGTTTACCCTGTAGCCCAAGAGTGCCCAAAGCCACAGAGGATGTCCAGGAGGGCCGGGAGGGAGCCAGGGAGATCTGAGAGGGTGAGCAATACATCATCTGCATAAAGATAGACAGTGGACTTCCTGTCGGGGATGGGGATGCCAGGAAGTTGCGGGGATCAACAAAGAGAGGCCGTGGGGGGTTACATGGCAATAAGGGACAGCAGGGGTGATAGTGGGCAGCCCCGCCGGGCCCCCCTCCTGATTGGGAATGGGTCCGGGGGAACCCCTCCACAATTAACTTGGGCAGTAGGTAAGTCGTAAAGCCAGTGGACTTTGGTTATGAATCCCTCCCCAGGCCAAACCGTCAGAAGGCTGCAAAAAGGTACCCCCACTCAATCCTGTTGAATACCTTTTTGGCATCCAGTGATGATGGCCTCGTCCTGTAGATCCTTGGCCGACCGTAGGACATGGGCAAGGGTGTGGAGGTGGTTCCTGAAGGAACGCCCAAGAACTAACCCCACCTGTGTATGATGGATCAAGGACGGAATCACCATTCAGAGATGATCGGCATTCACATTTGCGGAAATTTGAGAGACGTTCCTTACGATTTGGTACCAGCCTTCGTACCCGACAGCTTTTAACTAAATTGTGTGTCCCATTGCCGAGGACCATGTTAATCCGTGGGTGAAACGTGTGCTGTGGGCCCGTTATCCCTGTCAGTCCTAGGATTATCGGGAGAGCCTGTTGTGTGCTATCTGGCTCCCTACTTCTGGCTGATCTTCTTAGTTATGAGACTGCCTGCCCCCGTTCTTGCACAGCATATATACTATAAACGGTTTCTTGAAAAATTTGTACCCTGGAACCCGTAGACCGATTGGCTATCTTCGCATTGATGTGATCTACCATTAGAACTTGGACCTTGTATTATACATTTCTCTTCATCATCATCAAAACTTAACCCCTGAAAGTGTTGTTCTAAAGGAATTAAGTGTTGAAAGTATTCAAGTCATCCTGACCTGTGAAGAATTTACTAATAAATTTTGGCTTTCCTTGCGCCCTGACGAAGGAACCTTGGATCTATTGTCCTTTCCGAAACGCGCATCGGCGCTTTGTCTTTTGTTTGTATTTTCTGTTTTAGGCCTTTTGGTTTTGTGATTATGAATTTGTCTTTTGTCTTGTAGTGTATGATGTGGTGATTGGTTGAGAGGATGTTTGAATGTGTGAGTTTGACTGGGGGTTGTATGCTATGTTTATTTGATTAATTGTATTGTATATTAATATATATATATATATATATAAATGTTTTTATGAATGTGTTTTTCGATGGAATTGAAAAAATAAATGTTTTGCTTATAAATTGTTTCTGTGTGGGACAATGATGTCCTATAAAAATTGATGGATATATTAGCTATTGTTATATAAGTTTCTAGGAGAGGTTTTTCTATGTTCTTTGGAATGTTCGGCGAAGACACCAGCAAGTTTCTTGATGTCACTGTTGAGGTGATAAATGGGTCTATAGCTCCCACTGGGTAGGGGATCTCACTCTGGCTTTGGAAGGACCACTATTACCGCTCTATTGGATATAGAGCCACACAGAAGGCTTTATAGAGGAAGTCCACCATGTCCTTGTCCACCCACTTACAGAACACTTCAGGGAAACCGTCTTCCTCCGGGGGCCTTGTGGTAGGGAAGCCTGGAAATGGCCTGCGCTATCTCCGCCTTGCTAATTTCCCTCTCAATCTGGTTCCTGTAGAAATAATTGAGTCAGGGGAGGTGCACACCACCAAAAAAGGCCTCTAAGAGGACAGGGAGGTCCGTCACCACTGGGGTGTACAGGTCCAGGTAGAATATAGAAAATTCATTAACAATGTCGTGTGGATGGGTGATAATAGTACCACCCGCAGATCGAATGGCCACGATAGCAAAGGTGCCTCCCATTGGTTCAAATGGGCTGCCACTAGCGGCCCGCCTTCTTGCCTTGCTCATAGTGGCAACCCTTAAACTGCTGAAGCGCATATTTGGCATTAGAGGAGAACAGGGTGATGAGGTCCAGGCAGGCCTTCTCCAAGTGGTGTCATAAAGTGGATGAATGATGTTTAGTGTAGAGGTGTGTGAGGGGCCCAACCTTGCCCTCCAGAACCCTCTGCTCGGACTCCCACTGAGCTTAGGCAAGGGCCACGTCTCACATGAGCTAGCCATGGATAGTCGCTTTAGCGTCCACCCACAAGACTCATTGGGAAGAGACAGACCCCTTATGATGTTCTATTAAGCAGAGACATGGGAATGGAGCGGGGATTTGCCTGGGGTGTACAGACACACAATATGTTCAAACTCAATGGTTTGAGGCCAGGGGATGAAAGACCCAAGTCTAGGGATAGTATTATCAGAGAGTGTGCTCTCCAGGATCTGGGATTCTGTGAGAGGGAGACTACCGAATGGGAAACCAGGAAGTAATCCGATTGGGATTGGGTGCCATGAACCAGTGAGATAAAAATATATTCCCTGTCCTCTGGGTGTGAAAGCAGCCAAAGATCTACACGGCCATGGTCAGAAATGACATCCCCTTGAAGGACCCAATCTGCATTATTGCCCACATCCCAAAGGGCTGGTACAGTCAAGTACCGCATCCTGTGCCTGATTTGTGTCTATTCCAATGAGCTAGTGGGAGGTCCCAATTTCCGTGAGGAGATGGTTGAGCTGGATAAAGAAGTGGCACTTAGAATCCATAGGTATGTAAACCAAGCTGACATAAAACGTCCGCTCACCGAGCCTGAGTTTAGTAAAGACATAACGCACATCAGGATCCATTAATGTCTGGAAGGTAATGAAGGGCAGGGGCCTGCATAAAAGGATTGTGACACCAGACTTCCTGGGGGGCCCAAGGCTGACTGTCGGTGTTCTCAGACAACTGCTGTGGATCACCCACCCACATAATCGCGTCACAATTTTTCAGACACCGGATCGGAGGTGGGTTCCTGCACTAGGACACATTCAATCCATGTGTTTAGACTGCAGGTAGGACAGCACATTCTTGCATTCAATGAAATGTGTCGGTCCATTAACATTCCAGAGAGATGACGGGATAGGAAAATAAAATAAAATCATTTACCTTGCGAGCGCAAGGTGAGTTGTTACATACTTGACAGCATGCATGTTATCACTTTGATTGAAAATGTGCCCTTCTCACAGCCTGACAGCCTAGTCACCACACTCAACACTGAATCATTGTATGCCAACATACCACAGGGCAAGGGTATCCAAATAAAAGAAAATCCCTTTGGTACAAAAACAAGGACACACAAGGTACCCACATCATTCCGTATTTCCAATACTCAATTTGGGATTAATTCAAAATTATTTCCGTTTAGACAACAAGTTCATTCTTCACATCAAGGGTACATCCATGGCAGCGGTTGTTGCTACCAACTTTGCTATTTTGTGTATGGATAACCTGGAGACCACTACAATCTTGGACCTACAAACTCTTTTAGAAGCCAGATGCTGCTCTGGAAGAGGTATACTGACAATATTTTTCTTATATGGAAAGGTGCATTTTCCTCAGTCATCCAATTCCAGAGCTGGCTGAACTAAAATTGCAATAGCTTTGGATTCCCTATGCACCATAGTCGTGTTGAAATTCTGTTTGTAGACTTAACTGTGAAAGTGGAAGGCAATCAGATGTATAGCACTCTATATCTTACATCCAGGGGCGGCTCCTCCACTATGGGTGAGGAGCGTAGCCCCACTGCTTTTAAGCAGTGTGTGGAAGAAAAACATAAAATAATAATAACTTTGTCATTATCATTTTATGCTTCGTGACGTGTCCTGCTGCTTTGCAGGCGGGCAGGTGGGCGGAGCTACTCTGCTTAGGGAGCATGGGAGGAGTGGTTTACCCAATCCTAAGTGCACAATGACAGTTTGGTCAGCCTTCTTGGGCCGCCCAAACCTGTCATGCGCTCTTCCCTGTTCTCCAAGCAGGCTCCATTATAGCCTGCATGGAGAACAGGTCCACCTCTCCAAACCCTGGCTGAAAGCCGTGTCACAGCGCTCAGACTAATCACAACGCTGCATTGCAGCATTGGGATTGGCTTAGGGGAGGGAGCCTGGTTCCGTGCTTCTTGTTCCTGGAGTCGGAACCAGGCGAGCAGGAGCAGGGGCGCGTGACCGGCCTTTTGCCCCCCACGTGACACCACCCACCACACCCCCGTCCCCTGCAGCCTTCCCTCATGACCCCGTGCTCGCCCCCCACCTGTGAGCGATGCCGGCCGGCGCTGCTTACATCTCTGCAGGATCGTAACGTCATCGACTGTGGCGCGTACACTTAAACATTTTGTATCCGATATTATTGGCCATGCTGTTCTTGTTTGTTTGATATGCACAATAAACACTTTTATCACATGTGTGTATCACGTTTAAGAGAGCATGTTTTTTTTTCACCAGCACCCATTATGTCATTGTTTTATAATGTTTATTTGCATTTTATAATTACATTCCATTTGGCTGTGTGATCAATTGTCCTTCATTAGCATATTAGCCTCCATTGTTCTTGTACTAGTTTCATTGTGAAGGAGGCAAAATGGGCTACTTTTTGCAAGAAGGCAGTGATCTGGAGATCTTGGAGATCCATAAGACCCCCGACATTCTTTCCATGGAATGCCCTCATGTAGGCGAAATGACAGTGCGGCATACAGTTAGTGCACCTTCTGACAACCTCAGCACCTGCTCATTATTCTATGGTGTGGGAATAATGCTGGTGCTACATGGTTTGTGTTACAGAAGGGGCCATGCAGGCATCTGTAGTCCCTTCTGTAATACCAGAGTGCCCCAGTGGTGCAAAAAATTGGCTCACAGGCCTTTCGCACCACTGGGGCATTTTTATTATATAGCCCCTAAACTCTTCTGACAGTCACTTCTTCAGAGGTGTGCAGGTTAACACATTTGCTCCTTTCATTTCAGGCAACATAACCCTTACTTTGTGTCTCTGTATCCCTTTGCCTGGATGAAAACAATCACTCTTTCTGTGCAGCTTCACTCTTGAGCTGGGTAGCTGATGTTGATAGCTTAACATTGAGGCACTAGGTTAACATTCTCCAGTATCCCCACTTGATACTGTCACAACATCAAATGGCGTTGCTCTGTATGATAATTGATAAGTACGTTGTGTGTAGCTCGCAAATGCTGACTGTGCATTCCTTTACACCCGCAGGCCAACTAGCATGTTGTCAGGATAATGGTATTGTGCTTACTCAGTGTGTGCAAGCACACATCCTGGGATCCTAGCCATCTGTTGCGCCGAAGAAGCATGTGCAGAAAGCAAACACTATGCAGCAGTGTACATGTCATGTTCAATCCCCTGTATTTGTGAAAAGTAAGCTGATTATGCACAATTGAGAGAGTGACTTCTGGTAGAGTGTTGGCATTTCATACGCATTGTAGTGTCCTGCTGGACACGTTATAGTGTTCCGCCTGGTGTTAACCCACACTGCACACCCACCCTTCAACAGGCGTCAATGGTCAGGTGACCGTGCTAATAAAAGGGGGCAAGCGTGCGTGACCCTGGCCAGTTCCAGTACCCCACCACACTGTGTCTTTGTCGATCATTGTTAGCATGTGAGCCCAGGGCCCACAACACCACAATGATGACGAGGGGGGTCCTACCCCACGTGTGAGGCCGCAGCCATCAGGCTGTTCCTCATGGGGAAAGTGAGCAGCGCATGAGGCACCGCCAGTATGCTTGCCCAGGACAATGACGGAACGCAATGGTGTTGGAGGAGGCCATCGATGTAGCCCTTAAGGTGAGGCAGGCAGCAATGCTCATCTGCCTTACCCTGGCAGTGAGGCCTTTGCAGATGCCCTCATATTCACACCTCCACTGCCACTCACCTTAGTGACCAAGGTGCATTTCTCATGCATCATCGCAAGCAAAGAAACTGCACCAGGACTGAAGCGGCCTCACGACTGATGGGTGAGGGAAGTACGAGTCTACCCTTCCGACTCTACCACCTGTTGTTGTACCAAGGAGAGCTGGCATGAGTACGTTACTGCGTCCAAGTTTAGGTGGCAACTAATGCAAGTCAACCAGCCCTATGTAATGAAGTGTGGCAGGACGCCACATCCTAGTCAAGAACCTGTTCGGAAGCAAAGAAGAGCATGGCTAGACGCCATCTAGCGGAGGAGGAGAAGAGCGTGGCTGGATGCCACTTTGCGAAGGAGGAGATAAGGATGGCACAATGCCACAGGGCAATAGGGCAGAGGACTTGTGCCAGCACTGGAGAAGGTGTTCATCAACACAAGCCGGCCACTGGGGTGCAGAGACGTCAGTGGAGACAGCTCCGCGAGAGGACCAACCATAAACTGTTGGCAAGCGCGATCTGGATCCAGGCCCCATGCTTCACAGTGCGACCATCCACTCACCTGTCACTGGCTGCTTGGCATCGATGGCATCATGTCTTGCAGGTGCACCTGTCAGAAGATAACCGCAAGTGGCCACGAGGTCCCTCCAGTCCTTCTCACTCCACGAAGTCACCTGAAGCAAGAGATTGCCACCTGTTGCCCAAGTGTAAAAGGAACAAAAAATCATCATATTCATCATCCAGGTTCATCATCACCAAGAACATCTAAGGAGTATCACCCCACCAGAGTGGATCCAAACACTCAAGACATCCGGAGTTCAACAAGACACTCCTGAAGCTGTGGGAGGGTAGCCACCCAGCAACCTTCTGTGTGACCCCATAAACCTGAGGCCTGCCAAAGAAGAGCATACCTGACCATTGGGCTATCCATCCTTGGGGTTACATGAGGCTTGGCTGTGCCCTGTTGGAAATTCCGCAGTGACCCCTCAGTGCAGCCTACGAGAGGCCCGCAAAGCCCACGCAAGAGCCTCAACTGAGTTCTTGTGAGAGGGAAATCCCAATCAGAGATGTTTCAGCAGCAGCTCCAGGACAGGCACCGGGAAGCATGGAGGTCGCAGGCAGAGAGTAGTCACCTAAAGATCATCAAGCTCCTTCACCTACTAGGACGGCCCTCATCCACCAAGGTCATCCTCAATATTTGCAGGTATGCAGTCCACTAGAACCTGAGCGCCTGCTAGAAGATCTCCAAAGTGAACTCCACCACCACTCCAGATTGGACTTATGTAAATAGACTCCCAACACCGCGAGACCAGGCCGGTCTGAACTACGTCGCTGAGGTGGATTAAAGCCTCCTGACCCTGCGGTATAGAGTTTCAGCACGGCCCGGCAGACAGCCTGGAGAGGCTCGGTGGGGCTATGTTTCATTATGTTGTTTTTCCCTTAGGTTGGAATTCTGTTTGTTATTTTTCCATTACAATGTGGGAAGGATGTAGTGTCCTGCTGTACAAGTTCTAGTGTTCCACCTGGTGTTAACCCACACTGCACACCCACCCATCACAGGCGTCACTGGTCAGGTGACCCTGCTAATAAAAGGGGCCGAGCGCACGTGCCCTGGGCCAGTTCCAGTACCCCACCACACTATCTCTGTGTCCATCCTTGTTAGTATGTGGTCCCCGGGCCCACAACACCACACCCATCACTCTGTCTGTGTGTGTGTGTTTGTGCGTGCATGCGTAGGTGTGTGCTTGTGTGTGTGTGTACTTATGTTTTCTTCAAATGTTTACATCTCACTTTGAATGTATGTGTGACATATCTACAAAAATATAACTATATCACACCTACATACAAAGTCAGATCTAAACATTTTAAGCAAAGAACGATGTTTCGCAGTGAAAGGCAGTTAGACAAATGAATGCACGTGGCAAGGTGTAGTGTCTGGTTTTTTTTCTGTGTCATCTCATGTGGTGGGGCCCAAGGCAAGATGGGGGTATGACAAATAGAGCCGGGGCACAGGCCCCACCAGTCCCCCTTTTTTGAGCAAGTTGACGATTCATTTATGTACATGTATCTTGCATATTTACTACTTGTGGTGTGCTGTGTGTACTTCCATGGCAGACAGTCATGTGTATTTGTCTTACATGTATGCGGTCCAATTAGCTGCACCACAGAATATTAGCCATGTTTGATTTTCCATAGGATCTCTCGGACGCTACCAGATGAGGCTGATGAACTGAGGCCCCTAAATCAGAGGGGGCTGATCTCGAATTCATTCTGGATTACTTTTATATTTTTTAAATGGCATTCCAAAACTCTTTTAGCTTAAAAAAAAGCTATAGACTGTTGTGCCCTATGACAAGTTGACACAGGTAGCCAGGTAGAGTGTTGTAGTTGTCTTTATTAGTTCCATGTTGCAGGTAACATCAGCCCTTATTCCAGTTGACAGCCTTCACTCCAGCCCCACCAGAAGCAACCTCCCTGCTGCTCAGCCCATCTCCAACTGTCACCACTCATCCACACAGGCACCCAGGCATTCCATTCATCACAGTCACACCAACATTCCGATACCATCTCTCACTCTGGCTGAGCAGCTAGGAGAAAGCTAGGCTTGGTAACATGCATGCACATTACAAGGATATAACATAGACGTTTAAGAAAGAACGGATATTGAGTTGTAAACAGCTATGAATAGACAACTATTTTTAATATTACAAAATATATCATACTTTTTTTTAAGTTGATATTAGTTAGTAAGAGGTATGCATTAGTTAAATATGTTTTCAACCAACAGCCACGTTTACTCCCATCGTTTGAAAAACAGTTTTGTGTCTTAGCCTGCTTGCTGGGAATTTAAACTCATATGGTACTAATTTTGCAAATGTAGTGAAGTTGCCGTTGCAAGCAGCTGAAGAAGATTTTATATTTCCAGCCAAATTCTTATTTTAACATTTGGGCAATGTGACCTTCAGCACAACCACATAAACTAAACTTTCTATTTAGAAAGGCACTGAAATCACAGACATGTTCATTCAGATTACTAACATAAATAAATCTTACCCCAAATCCAAATAGCCTCCAAAATTGTTTTAGTTTGAACTGGCCTGGTGGTTTTCTTCGTCTATTAACCGTCTCAATACAGTCTGTTTTCGAGTGAGGAACGGTTCACATTGTTCAAACTACTGAAATGTGAACCTGGTTACAATAGTGATGTGGATCTGAAGTTGGAAATACTGATCTATGCCAAGGTCATCGTGTTTTTTGAGTTTGTATCTCCCAAGTTTGAAAATCATAACGAAAGAGATGCAAAACAAACCACCCTGCTTCAGAATAAGCACATTAACAGATTTGTGCACATTTAAAAGCATAGATGTTTATACATTTTGAAATCTGTTTTCACTACATGCTCCAATAAATGTTTATCAAATGTTTAAACATTCAGAAGTTACTGTTAGAATAGAGATGTGTAAACTTCAAATTTCATGCAGGATATTAACTCAATCAGTGACAACAATACAGAGACCACTGCGCAGTACTTTAGGAATCATGTTGTTTAAATGAAGCATAAGGTACCTGAAAGTGCCAAAATTGACTTTCGCAAACACTTTTCAATTAACATTTTCCTTTGAATAAACATAACTTTGTATTAGAAATGAATCAATTCATTATGGTGAGTATATAAATCTATGATGTGTAATCAAAATCTTTTTATATTTTTTGAGGCTCATGGAAATGATAAAATGCATATGTAAATGACCTGTCCTCACTATTAAAATAGGAATATTTCTTTGGGAAACGTTTAGGCTAGTTGACTGGCGAGTGCTACAATGTTCCCACTATATGGAATGTTATACTTCCTTTCGGCTGTTTGATCAATGAATGTAATGATGTTCATAAGGATGCAAACATCTCTTGATGATTAACTGTGTCAAGATACGGATATTCATTGTAAAATTAGGCATACAAAGTCAAGCCAGTCATCAATTGTTTAACCGCATCAATGTTCCATGAACTCGATAAAGGATCAGGAGTGAAAATGTTCTCCAATGCGATTCTCAAAACATAGGGGATTTGAATCTTTTTATACGGCCCAAGATTTGACTTTGAACCTTTTCGCAAATGACAGCACATGTGGAGATATTAACAGCAGGAAAGTCCCCTTTATTCGTGTGCAATGAATAATGCGGCTGCAGTTCCTTTCTCACAGGAGATCAGGAACAGGAATATCAGGAAGATATTGGCTGTGCACCATCAACAAAATAATAATCAAAAAGGTAATCCCCAAAAGCTAGGATGTTATTGCAACAAAGGTCCAAATGTAGGACCATGATAGGATGATATACCTTTCGTGGCCCATAAATAGGTAAGAACTATCTGTAGCATGGAGTGGGCATTTCTGGTCCTTTTTGGAGAGACAGAAGAAAATCACCTCTTGCTTTCAGATTTGGATTAGGCTCATTGCATTAGCATAATTTCAGCTGCTATATTTCTGTGATGCATATAGAGTTGCATTTGCTGTTCTTGCAATCATAGTCGAGGTTTCAGCAAGGTCAGTTGTTGAAGATGATGCTTGCACCGCATCCAGATCAAAACTTTATAATTGTTGTAAAGCTGAAGAAAAGCAAGTGTATATGTCTCAAGAATGGGACCAATGATTTCAGCTCTTCTTTAGAATAGGGAGAGTACATATTGCTCTAATCTGGAGGCACTTAAGCATTGATGGTGGGTCGTTGAACAGAATTGGCCCCACAGTGCTAATTGATGTGCTCGATCAGCACCTTTCTGGTTTTCTTCACACCAGGGAGTCGTGGCAGTATTGCAGTGTTTATGACTTCTGACTAGAGGTGGGCGATCCACTGAAAACTTGAGCCAGGCTCAAGCCAGATGCCTGGTTCCAGCTCAGCTCAAGGTCCTTTTGTAACCTCAAGCCCAAAATGAGCCGAGTGCTCACAGGTGACAATATGGCCAACTGGCTACAGCCTCTGACCATGACCATTTAACATGTGGGAACAGTGTCAAGTTCTAGCCTTAACTCAGCATTCTGTGATTCCTGGCAAATCTCCCTGTGTTGAAAAAACATCTGTGGAATCTACTCTATGTCTCCTATGAAGAGCTCTTATGTCCTTGATCAAAGTTTGCACTATGTAAAAATGCTAGAAATAAAATATGGATTTGCCCTTATTCCAAGCCATATTCTCACCCTTCAAGAATTAAGAAGAAAGCAATAACATTTGATGTAAGGAAGAGATAACCATCTAGTAGATAAATTGCACAGTGTGAAACCAGAAGTTCTTGTATCAGTCCTGGCTACTCCGCTGGACTAAATTGTGTGATTGTAGACAAACAATTTATTTCACCAAGCTTATTTTTTTCTTCTTTATCAAATTTGGAATCAACTTCAAATATGTGAGTTCAGGATGTGTGCTGCACAATAACCTCTCTTTTGTTTGATTTAATAGACTTTAATGTTGCTTCATGTACATTAAGAATCTGGCCCAAATTGGGGTACACAGGATCCCTGACTTGCCTCTTAGCAGACTAATAGCATCAGGGTGGGGAACTATTAATAAATAGTTCTCAGTACAATGATATAATCTGATGTGTTAAGGTCAACCATTTCTGCATATAAAAGAAATATTTCTTTCAATTTTGAATGCACCTTTCATATTGTAGAATAATGTTCGTACATGGTTTATGTGCTAAATATTTTCAGGGCTCAGCCCGTGCGCAGACTCCTAGAGCCAGAGACGACTGTTGACGCAGCTCTGGCTTGGCTCTATCTGTTAATTTGTTGGCTCACCCACCTCTACTTCTTTCCCACTAACTGAAACTAGTGGTCTGTCAGATGGTCTAAAGACCTGCTTTCCTGAACCACCTGTCCCGCTTTTGGAAGCCATCCGTCAGCAGCTTTCACTTCAGTTGCAGAATGAGAGTCTTTCTTGTTTGAGAGTGTTTCTCTCACTTCATGGCTATTGTGTAACAAAGTCAATCAAGAGACAGGGTCACATGACTCCATTTTACATTCCTCCATCTTCCCAGAGAGATCAAGATCGGGTACATACACTGAATCAGCATATGGCATTTGATGTTGGGGTCAACCACCTAATACTCTTCTAGATTAAGTGATCTGTATGCTCCTAGAGATTGTAATACCAAATCAATCCCTAACCAGTAATTGACGTTTGCTTTAGTGTACCATCATCTCGCTCAGCCACATTGTTCGTCTTCAGATGGAATGGATGCAAATATAATAGTCATAGTCCCAGAGAAGACCTAGCATCCATAAATTCCTTTGTGCCACAAGCAGGGCCATTGTCTATTTGTAAAGTGGGAACTGCTCCCATTGGTACCAGGCACTGAAAGACTTATACGACTGATCAAGCAGTGACTGTCTTTTGTGTTTGCACCCACGGGAATATAGAGCAGGAATTGACCTCAACCAATATATACTTCTATTTATGACTGCTGGCTACAGGCCAGCATGATCAAGGAAAACTACACCAGAGGCTTTTTGGATCTTGTAAGGAGAGTAGACACTGTTCTTACAGAAGTAGAATGCTTCATGTGTTGACAAATGTTACATTGATGAGCATATTTCCTCTCGTTCTTCAGTAAATATGGCCAGTAGTATTGTTGATGTAGCATTAATACAGTAGAACTGATGCCAATATGAGCAAACGCCAATCTTTTCTGCTTTCGGAGCCACCCTCATCAGGTCTAATCTAATCTAGTTTGCTCATTAAGTATATGTCTATCGCCAACTCCAGGTATAAAATCTATAGGAACATGGACTTTGGTGAGACTATAGGACTACTTGGAAAGGAACCTGCCAGGAGGCTTTTCTCCTTTCAGTGTTTCTTGTATTACCATCATTAAGTCTGCATTGATCTTTGTTTGCAATTGAGTCACAGCAGCAACCTTTGTGATTTGTATAGCTACCTTTGCAGCTAAGTCAGCTGTTCAGTTTCCTTTAGCCTGAATTTTTTCACTTTTGTTAGCCATGGTAGGCTGTACATTGACTACAGAAAGCTTGCCCTGTACAACATTCACCTTTCCCAAAAGCTGTTTTGCTTTTGTCAATTTACCTTTTGATCTCTGAATCCATTCAGGTGCCAGTCTGGTAAATCTACATTGTAACTCTGTACACAGAATGCTGAATATGACACAATAATGGCCTGGATTTCTGAAGGGCAAGTGAAAGGCCATTTCAGCTATCTCTGCAGTAGACATGCATAAAACGTTAACGTATGTATGCATCACCTTAAAGTCACCATCTTCAAAAACGACCTATACTGAAGCACAAGACACAGAGGGCCTGATTCACAAAACTAACTTATACTTTTTAGTAAGTTTACACCTTGGAGTAAGTTTTCTACTTTCAGTATTCACAAACTCTGAGTGTAAACTTACTATAAAAGTGTAAGTTACATTTCTCCACCCCCAGAGATGCAATTGGCTTACTCTTGCGTGGGTGGGTGATGTCCCTCCTCAAACCCTCCCTGACTTCTGCAAAACCACTCTTACTTTTCCCTAATCCCGTCCCCTTTTGGTGTAAATCTGCCTTATTTCCCACTCAATCCCTCCATTTCCACCCACATTTACTACTAAAATGTATACCTAAGTGTACAACTGCCTAAAGTTGAATGGGGGCAAGATCGAGGTGCTAGTGGTTGGTAGAGCTGGGTCTAGCTGGACCTCAGACTGGTGGCCGCCGAGTCTGGGTGCCACTCCGTACCTTGTACTGAGGCCAAAAATCTAGGGATATGGATAGACCCCTCCCTCTCTTACGACGGGTAGATCCGTTGTTTAGTGGGGAAATGTTTTGGAGTCTTAAAAACCTTACGTAAAACATTAGACCTACTCCCTTTGGATGCCAGACAGACGATGACACATGCTCTCGTCACATCCCGTCTTGATTACGGGAATCTATTATATCTGGGAACCTCAGCAAAGAATCTGGGATGGTTACAGGTGATGCAGAATGCGACACCACGGCTGGTTTTGAGGCTGCCTAGGAAAGCGGCGTCGAAGCCAGCCCTTGAGACTCTCCACTGGCTCCCTGTTAAAAAAAGAGTTTCTGTTTAAGACATTACTTACATGTCATCGTATTCTCCAGAACGTGGCTTCGCCATATCTAGGGAATTTAGTCACCAGGTATGTACCTGGAAGGTCCCTTAGATCTTGTGGGACTGGGCAGCTGGTGCTTCCTAAGATTAAGAAGGCGAGAATGGGAGGTCGCTCTTTCCGCTTTCTAGCAGCACAAAATTGGAACAAATTGACGGTACTTCTTAGGTTAGAAAGGTCGGAAGCTAACTTTAGAAGACTACTCAAAACTTATTTGTTCACTCTCTAGCCGTCTGTTGGTGGTCTGCTCTTCCGATAGTCCTCTCACCCAGCGCGGGGACACGCCGAGATGGCGTAACCATGCGCTTTATGAATTTCCGTATTATTATTATTATTATTTTACAGTTACTCCACAGTTGGGGCGGTGAAGACAGATGGATAAAACTCTGAATGTAGTTTGTGAAATGCAATTTGTAGTACCTTTTCACTGAAAAACGTATTACAAACTGCATTTTTTGAATCAGGCTTAAAGTAATTTCCTTAGTACCGATTGCAGGTTGTGTAGAGCTGTGTGTATAGAACACTCATATTTATATTGTGGCTTCTGCAGGATTACTTGTTGATATTGTAGAATCTCCTGTGTTCTAAATGCAGGACCATATTAAATGAATTTGAGGTGGCATCCCATTGTACCTAGCACAGATGTAATGCATGTACATTAGGGATATTTGCTTTATCAGCCACCTTGAGTATACGTATAGGGAAAACTGTGATAATCTGCTTTCCTTGTGCCAAAAGAACGCACCTTCAAAATGGAATTTTCCCAGACTAAGTGAGTTGTTCCTCTCCAGTAGAATATAAGTGTGATCTGTAATATATAGAGGTCATCTGTCCATCATTGTAAACTACATATTTGTAGCTTGAAGTGCTAGGAACAACCCTAAATCATCTCTAATAGGTCTGCCTGCTGTCCACATTAGTTAGCAGTATGTGTATCTGTCTAATTCTTTTCAGCAAGGTCAGAGTCATCAGATCAAACACAGGCTTAAAATGCTCAGCTTAGTGTGGTAACCAAGCTCTTCCAAAGTTCTTGAACTTTATAGAGGGCTTGCAACTTTCTTTTCTTTTTTGTAAAGTAGCACTCCTCTGTAGGACGCGTGGCACAATTCCTTTACGCTCACTGGATAATTTATATCCATGGAATACCACATTTAAATATGTAATCTTTGATTAAGAAAATAGGTTTTATATCCATGTTGAGCCAATATAGTCATTATTCTGTACACCCTATGTTAGTGTTTTTATTAAATCATGATCTGTCATGT
The DNA here is from genome assembly GCF_964261635.1 of Lissotriton helveticus. NCBI lineage: Eukaryota > Metazoa > Chordata > Amphibia > Caudata > Salamandridae > Lissotriton > Lissotriton helveticus. The sequence continues at coordinate 854,789,907 of NC_136071.1, read as the reverse complement.
ATATGTCTTTAATGTACGATAACTCTTCAGGATTGGCTTGTAAGATCCCCATAATTATTATTGAATAAAACCCCGGTCTGATTTTGTGCCCCTGGTGCACTGTTGTATAGGCATTGTGAAATCACCAAGTGAGAAAGCAGTTAGATAATGTGGTTTAGGAGATATATTTTGAGAAGCCATTGGAGAAATACAACATCATTTTGTATTTTCCCTAATTACATTTGTCATTAGGCCAGGACAGTGAGCATTTTGCACCACATTTGTATTTGTATGAGCATTCAAATTTCTGTAATCCAATACAATTCTATATGAGTGTCTGTTTTCAACATCGGAAAAAGGGGTAATTTTCATGGTTGAGTGAGAAGACTATACAGTCTGAGACTGTAATTGATCTAGGATAGTGCTTCTATTGTGATTTGCTTTTGGCTTTAATGGAAATTGAGTCTGTACCTGTAGTTCACTCTATAGGGGAATCAGATGTGGGACGGATTCTGTATCCCACCATGTTTGATTTCTATACAGCGTCAGAACCTGTTTTAAAGGCCACTTGTGTGCATATTTTTCTGTGACATCCTCACATGTCTATTCATAGCTGTTTATACTTCCTTTCGGCTGTTTGATCAATGAATGTAATGATGTTCATAAGGATGCAAACATCTCTTGATGATTAACTGTGTCAAGATACGGATATTCATTGTAAAATTAAGCATACAAAGTCAAGCCAGTCATCAATTGTTTAACCGCATCAATGTTCCATGAACTCGATAAAGGATCAGGAGTGAAAATGTTCTCAAATGCGATTCTCAAAACATAGGGGATTTGAATCTTTTTATACGGCCCAAGATTTGAACCTTTTCGCAAATAACAGCACATGTGGAGATATTAACAGCAGGAAAGTCCCCTTTATTCGTGTGCAATGAATAATGCGGCTGCAGTTCCTTTCTCACAGGAGATCAGGAACAGGAATATCAGGAAGATATTGTCTGTGCACCATCAACAAAATAATAATCAAAAAGGTAATCCCCAAAAGCTAGGATGTTATTGCAACAAAGGTCCAAATGTAGGACCATGATAGGATGATATACCTTTCGTGGCCCATAAATAGGTAAGAACTATCTGTAGCATTGAGTGGGCATTTCTGGTCCTTTTTGGAGAGACAGAAGAAAAACACCTCTTGCTTTCAGATTTGGATTAGGCTCATTGCATTAGCATAATTTCAGCTGCTATATTTCTGTGATGCATATAGAGTTGCATTTGCTGTTCTTGCAATCATAGTCGAGGTTTCAGCAAGGTCAGTTGTTGAAGATGATGCTTGCACCGCATCCAGATAAAAACTTTATAATTGTTGTAAAGCTGAAGAAAAGCAAGTGTATGTGTCTCAAGAATGGGACCAATGATTTCAGCTCTTCTTTAGAATAGGGAGAGTACATATTGCTCTAATCTGGAGGCACTTAAGCATTGATGGTGGGTCGTTGAACAGAATTGGCCCCACAGTGCTAATTGATGTGCTCGATCAGCACCTTTCTGTTTTTCTTCACACCAGGGAGTCGTGGCAGTATTGCAGTGTTTATGACTTCTGACTAGAGGTGGGCGATCCACTGAAAACTTGAGCCAGGCTCAAGCCAGATGCCTGGTTCCAGCTCAGCTCAAGGTCCTTTTGTAACCTCAAGCCCAAAATGAGCCGAGTGCTCACAGGTGACAATATGGCCAACTGGCTACAGCCTCTGACCATGACCATGTAACATGTGGGAACAGTGTCAAGTTCTAGCCTTAACTCAGCATTCTGTGATTCCTGGCAAATCTCCCTGTGTTGAAAAAACATCTGTGTAATCTACTCTATGTCTCCTATGAAGAGCTCTTATGTCCTTGATCAAAGTTTGCACTATGTAAAAATGCTAGAAATAAAATATGGATTTGCCCTTATTCCAAGCCATATTCTCACCCTTCAAGAATTAAGAAGAAAGCAATAACATTTGATGTCAGGAAGAGATAACCATCTAGTAGATAAATTGCACAGTGTGAAACCAGAAGTTCTTGTATCAGTCCTGGCTACTCCGCTGGACTAAATTGTGTGATTGTAGACAAACAATTTATTTCACCAAGCTTATTTTTTTCTTCTTTATCAAATTTGGAATCAACTTCAAATATGTGAGTTCAGGATGTGTGCTGCACAATAACCTCTCTTTTGTTTGATTTAATAGACTATAATGTTGCTTCATGTACATTAAGAATCTGGCCCAAATTGGGGTACACAGGATCCCTGACTTGCCTCTTAGCAGACTAATAGCATCAGGGTGGGGAACTATTAATAAATAGTTCTCAGTACAATGATATAATCTGATGTGTTAAGGTCAACCATTTCTGCATATGAAAGAAATATTTCTTTCAATTTTGAATGCACCTTTCATATTGTAGAATAATGTTCGTACATGGTTTATGTGCTAAATATTTTCAGTGCGCAGACTCCTAGAGCCAGAGACGACTGTTGACGCAGCTCTGGCTTGGCTCTATCTGTTAATTTGTTGGCTCACCCACCTCTACTTCTTTCCCACTAACTGAAACTAGTGGTCTGTCAGATGGTCTAAAGACCTGCTTTCCTGAACCACCTGTCCCGCTTTTGGAAGCCATCCGTCAGCAGCTTTCACTTCAGTTGCAGAATGAGAGTCTTTCTTGTTTGAGAGTGTTTCTCTCACTTCATGGCTATTGTGTAACAAAGTCAATCAAGAGACAGGGTCACATGACTCCATTTTACATTCCTCCATCTTCCCAGAGAGATCAAGATCGGGTACATACACTGAATCAGCAAATGGCATTTGATGTTGGGGTCAACCACCTAATACTCTTCTAGATTAAGTGATCTGTATGCTCCTAGAGATTGTAATACCAAATCAATCCCTAACCAGTAATTGAGGTTTGCTTTAGTGTACCATTATCTCGCTCAGCCACATTGTTCGTCTTCAGATGGAATGGATGCAAGTATAATAGTCATAGTCCCAGAGAAGACCTAGCATCCATAAATTCCTTTGTGCCACAAGCAGGGCCATTGTCTATTTGTAAAGTGGGAACTGCTCCCATTGGTACCAGGCACTGAAAGACTTATACGACTGATCAAGCAGTGACAGTCTTTTGTGTTTGCACCCACGGGAATATAGAGCAGGAATTGACCTCAACCAATATATACTTCTATTTATGACTGCTGGCTACAGGCCAGCATGATCAAGGAAAACTACACCAGAGGCTTTTTGGATCTTGTAAGGAGAGTAGACACTGTTCTTACAGAAGTAGAATGCTTCATGTGTTGACAAATGTTACATTGATGAGCATATTTCCTCTCGTTCTTCAGTAAATATGGCCAGTAGTATTGTTGATGTAGCATTAATACAGTAGAACTGATGCCAATATGAGCAAAAGCCAATCTTTTCTGCTTTCGGAGCCACCCTCATCAGGTCTAATCTAATCTAGTTTGCTCATTAAGTATATGTCTATCGCCAACTCCAGGTATAAAATCTATAGGAACATGGACTTTGGTGAGACTATAGGACTACTTGGAAAGGAACCTGCCAGGAGGCTTTTCTCCTTTCAGTGTTTCTTGTATTACCATCATTAAGTCTGCATTGATCTTTGTTTGCAATTGAGTCACAGCAGCAACCTTTGTGATTTGTATAGCTACATTTGCAGCTAAGTCAGCTGTTCAGTTTCCTTTAGCCTGAATTTTTTCACTTTTGTTAGCCATGGTAGGCTGTACATTGACTACAGAAAGCTTGCCCTGTACAACATTCACCTTTCCCAAAAGCTGTTTTGCTTTTGTCAATTTACCTTTTGATCTCTGAATCCATTCAGGTGCCAGTCTGGTAAATCTACATTGTAACTCTGTACACAGAATGCTGAATATGACACAATAATGGCCTGGATTTCTGAAGGGCAAGTGAAAGGCCATTTCAGCTATCTCTGCAGTAGACATGCATAAAACGTTAACGTATGTATGCATCACCTTAAAGTCACCATCTTCAAAAACGACCTATACTGAAGCACAAGACACAGAGGGCCTGATTCACAAAACTAACTTATACTTTTTAGTAAGTTTACACCTTGGAGTAAGTTTTCTACTTTCAGTATTCACAAACTCTGAGTGTAAACTTACTATAAAAGTGTAAGTTACATTTCTCCACCCCCAGAGATGCAATTGGCTTACTCTTGCGTGGGTGGGTGATGTCCCTCCTCAAACCCTCCCTGACTTCTGCAAAACCACTCTTACTTTTCCCTAATCCCGTCCCCTTTTGGTGTAAATCTGCCTTATTTCCCACTCAATCCCTCCATTTCCACCCACATTTACTACTAAAATGTATACCTAAGTGTACAACTGCCTAAAGTTGAATGGGGGCAAGATCGAGGTGCTAGTGGTTGGTAGAGCTGGGTCTAGCTGGACCTCAGACTGGTGGCCGCCGAGTCTGGGTGCCACTCCGTACCTTGTACTGAGGCCAAAAATCTAGGGATATGGATAGACCCCTCCCTCTCTTACGACGGGTAGATCCGTTGTTTAGTGGGGAAATGTTTTGGAGTCTTAAAAACCTTACGTAAAACATTAGACCTACTCCCTTTGGATGCCAGACAGACGATGACACATGCTCTCGTCACATCCCGTCTTGATTACGGGAATCTATTATATCTGGGAACCTCAGCAAAGAATCTGGGATGGTTACAGGTGATGCAGAATGCGACACCACGGCTGGTTTTGAGGCTGCCTAGGAAAGCGGCGTCGAAGCCAGCCCTTGAGACTCTCCACTGGCTCCCTGTTAAAAAAAGAGTTTCTGTTTAAGACATTACTTACATGTCATCGTATTCTCCAGAACGTGGCTTCGCCATATCTAGGGAATTTAGTCACCAGGTATGTACCTGGAAGGTCCCTTAGATCTTGTGGGACCGGGCAGCTGGTGCTTCCTAAGATTAAGAAGGCGAGAATGGGAGGTCGCTCTTTCCGCTTTCTAGCAGCACAAAATTGGAACAAATTGACGGTACTTCTTAGGTTAGAAAGGTCGGAAGCTAACTTTAGAAGACTACTCAAAACTTATTTGTTCACTCTCTAGCCGTCTGTTGGTGGTCTGCTCTTCCGATAGTCCTCTCACCCAGCGCGGGGACACGCCGAGATGGCGTAACCATGCGCTTTATGAATTTCCGTATTATTATTATTATTATTTTACAGTTACTCCACAGTTGGGGCGGTGAAGACAGATGGATAAAACTCTGAATGTAGTTTGTGAAATGCAATTTGTAGTACCTTTTCACTGAAAAACGTATTACAAACTGCATTTTTTGAATCAGGCTTAAAGTAATTTCCTTAGTACCGATTGCAGGTTGTGTAGAGCTGTGTGTATAGAACACTCATATTTATATTGTGGCTTCTGCAGGATTACTTGTTGATATTGTAGAAACTCCTGTGTTCTAAATGCAGGACCATATTAAATGAATTTGAGGTGGCATCCCATTGTACCTAGCACAGATGTAATGCATGTACATTAGGGATATTTGCTTTATCAGCCACCTTGAGTATACGTATAGGGAAAACTGTGATAATCTGCTTTCCTTTTGCCAAAAGAACGCACCTTCAAAATGGAATTTTCCCAGACTAAGTGAGTTGTTCCTCTCCAGTAGAATATAAGTGTGATCTGTAATATATAGAGGTCATCTGTCCATCATTGTAAACTACATATTTGTAGCTTGAAGTGCTAGGAACAACCCTAAATCATCTCTAATAGGTCTGCCTGCTGTCCACATTAGTTAGCAGTATGTGTATCTGTCTAATTCTTTTCAGCAAGGTCAGAGTCATCAGATCAAACACAGGCTTAAAATGCTCAGCTTAGTGTGGTAACCAAGCTCTTCCAAAGTTCTTGAACTTTATAGAGGGCTTGCAACTTTCTTTTCTTTTTTGTAAAGTAGCACTCCTCTGTAGGACGCGTGGCGCAATTCCTTTACGCTCACTGGATAATTTATATCCATGGAATACCACATTTAAATATGTAATCTTTGATTAAGAAAATAGGTTTTATATCCATGTTGAGCCAATATAGTCATTATTCTGTACACCCTATGTTAGTGTTTTTATTAAATCATGATCTGTCATGTATATGTCTTTAATGTACGATAACTCTTCAGGATTGGCTTGTAAGATCCCCATAATTATTATTGAATAAAACCCCGGTCTGATTTTGTGCCCCTGGTGCACTGTTGTATAGGCATTGTGAAATCACCAAGTGAGAAAGCAGTTAGATAATGTGGTTTAGGAGATATATTTTGAGAAGCCATTGGAGAAATACAACATCATTTTGTATTTTCCCTAATTACATTTGTCATTAGGCCAGGACAGTGAGCATTTTGCACCACATTTGTATTTGTATGAGCATTCAAATTTCTGTAATCCAATACAATTCTATATGAGTGTCTGTTTTCAACATCGGAAAAAGGGGTAATTTTCATGGTTGAGTGAGAAGACTATACAGTCTGAGACTGTAATTGATCTAGGATAGTGCTTCTATTGTGATTTGCTTTTGGCTTTAATGGAAATTGAGTCTGTACCTGTAGTTCACTCTATAGGGGAATCAGATGTGGGACGGATTCTGTATCCCACCATGTTTGATTTCTATACAGCGTCAGAACCTGTTTTAAAGGCCACTTGTGTGCATATTTTTCTGTGACATCCTCAGGTACTAAGGAGGAAAAGGCTTCCATTATTACCTCCTCCACATGAGGATGGAGGCAAATCATTCTCAGTGAGAATAAAATCCGAGTCCTCTGGTAAATGTGACCGGAATACTACTTATATTTTGTACAATATATTGCCCTCTATTTATATTTCTACATCATAAACCCTGTCAGTAGAGTTTACATGTGAATCTGGTGTTTCTACCTGAATGTTTTCTTCCATTGAGTCACCACCAGATGCTTCTGGAGAGTCAGGCAGACTGTCCAATGGAGCTACTATCCATGTTCCATTCATCAGAAGTGTTCACAGTTTCTGAGGCATGCTTCTTTTTCCTTCTCTCCCCTAAACCCTGCAAAGATTAACAAGAAAAGGTATCCATGTACTGAAACCACTGCGTCTTTTTATCTATCCCTACCCGACTCCTGCTGTGGGGGATATACAGTTTTGGTTTTCTGTCAAGCTTTCTGCTTTTTATTATTCCTGGTGCTTTATCCTTTACTGAACCCTTGTTGCAGGGATTCTGTTTGGAAACAGAATTGCGCCTTGGGAGAAAAGGCCTTCAGAATGTAGGGACTGAGTCTCTCTACCATGTCAGTACCTGCAAGCCCAAATCTGACTTGCTCACAGTGCCTCCCTCACCTGCACTTCTAACCTTTCTAGAGTAACCAGTGATTTCAGAAACCTAGAACATGAACCTCTCGTCCCCAAGGGAACCGTGGAACAGATCATCACCTTTCATTCTCACTCATGCATGTCCATAGTAAACAAAAGAAAGACACAAAGGAAGTTTAAAATATATTTATTGAAATTATTGTGGTCTATTTTGAAGCAGGTTTGCTGCGATTAGTAAACAGTTACAACTGAGAACAGTAATCAACATTACTAAGAGGCTGTAAACAATGAACAACCGGACCATGGCAACTAATATATCTATCTAAGCCTATGCTCACTGTGTGAGCACAGGGATATATTAGTGATCTCTGGGAATAGCTCTGAACCTCAACCTTGGTATGTGTGGTTAGGTGGTCCGCATCGTAGGCATAAGCTTAGTTTACACAAGACTGCGGCCTCCAGTCCAAGACTGGTCTCTTTGTTGAAATTCACCCCTCTGAACTTCTTGGGGTATAGACACAGTTTATATTATAGGAACTGTTGTGTTAGATATGTACAGCTGTTCTACTGTGTTGTGTCTAAAACATTTGCTGACCAGGCACAAAAAAACAGTACACCATGTTGTTCAATCTTGTATGAAATGTTCAGACTGAATTCCAAGAAGAGTCACTGAATAACAAATAAATATGTGGCATGTATGCTAAAATAATATAATATAATACAATGTCATAAAAACAAATATATTATGTATGGTTGTGCGAAACAAAGACAGCCTAGAACTGCTAACATATGCAACCAAGGAAGAACCAAAGTAGGCCCAATAGGGGAAATGCTTCACCCTCAGACTCATTTTTCGGTTTGAGTTGTGGTTTTGAAGCTCAAGTACCTCAAGTATTCCCCCTATCTTTATGTAGTTCACTATCTTGCTTGGGAACGCAAGCCAAAGGCTGACTTATAGCCAATACTGCTACATTCCATGAATGTTAGAAAGAGCTATCAAAGAAACAGTATCAAATTTGCCAATCAGCTTCATTACAAATTCACCTACCTGAGTGGGTTTAGGCTCACTGTGTAATAGTTGTGATACTTTTGGTAATACCGCCAAAGACAGTATGCCATTCATAGTAGTATAAATTGTAGTAAAATAGTTTTCCAGGTAGTATAATCATTTATGGGTCATACAACACTAAGAGGAACACACACAAGTAACATTTGATGCTATTATAGGTTGTAGTACGAAGATAAAGATTTCAATTGATAATTTTGCAAGCAATCCAAAATTGGATTGTATCTCACTTAGGGCCAGATGTAGGTAATTTTATTTTACCACCTCTTAAATACCGAATCATACCGATTCGGTATTTAAGAAGTGGTAAAATAGAAGCAGGGAGATGTAGGTAAATCCAGATGTGGATTTACCGAATCGGAAATATTCGGTATTTACCGAATCGGTAAATCCCGAATCGGTAATGCCCATTCATTCCTATGGGCTTTGAAGCCCATAGGAATGAATGGGCATTACCGATTCGGTAAATACCGAATCGGTAAATACCGAATTTCACAAGGGTGCAGGGGGTGTCACTTTGACACCCTCTAGCACCCCCAAAACAGGTTCGGGCCATGTGGCAGGCATACCTGCCCCAAGGGCAGGTCTGCCTGTCATATGGCACAGGTGTGCATGCACACCGGAATCGGTATTTTACCATCAAATAGGATTTGATGGTAAAATACCGATTTGGTAAGGCTTGTGGGACTCTGAAGAGTCCCACCTACATCTCGATTTTACCGATTTGGTAAAAATACCGACTCGGTATTTTACAGAATCGGTAAATTTACCGATCGGTAAATTTACCGATTCTGTAAAATTGAGTGACCTACATCTCAAAATCCAATTACCGGTCGGTAACGGCCGAAATCGGCCGTTACCGACCGGTAATTGGCCACCTACATCTGGCCCTTAGTGAGCACTTTGCCCATAATTGCATTAATAGTTTGTGTACTGACGATCTTCATTGGAGCATGTGGTTGTGTAGCAGCAGGAACTAAAGTACCAGTCCCTACCATCTGTAGTACATGTTGTTGAAATAATCTCTAGCAAGATCCTGATTCACAAAGGTAAACTTTCACTTTTGTGTAATTATGATTGTTTGCTGTTCACAAAGGTATTTTCCTAGCAGTTTCTTTATGACTGTGGAGTCTCCGCACATAAAAAGATAGGACAAAATTGTAAATACTTTGTGAATCATGCCCACAGACACTAATTAGTTCCGGAGCATTTACATTTCTTGCATTCAGATGAGAAGTACAATCAGCCAATAAATGCCAGGTAGCTCCTTGAAGCCCAAAAGGACACATTCTAGTATGCTCCATTACATTTGGTAAACTCCAAAACAATCAGGCTTGATGTTGCTGATTACCTATAATGATTTCTAGCCTTCAATATGGTTCATTTTCAGCAGGAATATTGTCTATTTTAAAGGTATACAAATGCCTTGTATTTGGATCTACAGCATCAAACTCCCCTGTGTAAAATATTTCAAAGCGGTGTAATGCATGTGCTGTAACTGCTAGAATTAATTCATCCTTACCCCAGAACACCCTCTTCCTATGAGATGCTATGTTAATTAACCCCTGAAAATGTATTTTATAACAAAAGGTGCAGCCACCATTGTAAGACAGTTCAAAATTAGATTCTGAAATGCAATCAAAAGTGGAAATCCTTTTACTAGTCAAGCACCTAAAACCTGTTCTGGGGAGGGGTAGTTGGGGTATTTCGCGGATTTTGTTTGGGATAGTAGGAACCGCCGGTGTGACCAAGCTGCTTCCCCCGGCTTTTGCTAGGGGGACGCTGATATCGATTAGGGCAGGTGTCCCATTCCAGATGACACAGCAATTGGCCGACCCGGAAGGGAGGTTTGTGGTAGTGGGGGGTGCCTGAACGGAATGGATGTAACGTTGTGTAGCATATATGCCCCTAATGAAGACCAGGTGGCTTTTTTCAATTACTTGTCGGGTAAACTGGCACCCTACTTGACTGGTCGGGTGATACTGGGAGGGGATTTCAATTCAATAAATGATACTATTATGGATAGGTCGCATACACCACTGCCTGAAGCCCCAATACACAGACTGTCCAAAACTAGGAGAGATTGGCAAGATAGGTGGGAACTCATTGACACGTGGAGAACGCAACATCTAGGGGAACGTGAGTATTCTTTCTTTTCTTCGTTACACGAACTACATGTCCGGCTAGACGCCATATTGTGCACACCGGACATACATACAAAGGTAGTGCACAGTGAATATTTGGCGAGAACTATCTCGGATCATAATTCTTTACTGTTGACGATACGCTGGGTCCATGAGAGACCAGTTGTACTGATTCAGTCGTCAGTGCAGAAACTGAAGCGGGAATAGAGCACTACTTCATTGAGAATGAGCGAACGGGGTCCACCTTAGCACTGGAATGGGATGCCTTTAAAGTGGTGGTGAAGGGACTGTGCATTACCAAAACAGCAGGAGTACGAAAGACGCTGCTGCGAGATATAGAATCGGCAGAAGACAGATTGAGGATGGCAGAGAGGGCGTGACCTGAGAACCTCGGGGGTAGAAGAGGAAATATCAGAGGCCAGGGAGGAAGTGGCAGCCCAGGTAGAGAGGTTGCGATGCTTTGTTCACAGAGCTTACTTGGCGCGGGCGCACGCGGAGCGGGACAAGGCGAGCACGCTGCTGTCCTGGCTGGCCAACCGACTCCTCGGGGTATGCCAATTTTAGAGCTGAATTCTTCGACGGGAACTCCGGGATACACCCAGCGGGGGATTAACAGGTTGTTTTTAGACTACTACAACGAGTAAACTGAGGGCTACTGAAAGCGCTTTGGAGGAGTTTTTGGCAGATATAACTTTACCGCGGTTAGAAGAGGAACAATCGGATATCCTGGGTCAGGAGATTACTCTGGGGGAAATACGATGTGCAATCAAACACATGGCAAGAAATTAAACGCCGGGCACAGATGGCTTACCTATAGAGTTTTACTCATGCTATATTGAATTGCTGGCTCCTAAACTGCTGGTGATTTATAAGGAGGTACAAAAGGGGGTGGTGATGGACGGAGCATCTGAGCCAATCAAACACTCACACCCAGTCAAAAGATCTGGGTTTGATCCATCACCGTTCTTTAGCCCACTCTGCCACCCCAGTTCAGACATGGCCATGTGCAAATCAGTCTGACCCTGTGCCTCATGGGAACAGTCCAGCCCGAACTGCCAAGCCATGTCTTCCCTGGACCAGAAACAAGCTTCAGAGGACCGGTTTCTGGCATTCCAGCCGTCTTCAGCCCGCTTGCTTGAATCCAGTGGCAAAGTGAGCAAGGGACTCACGTCTGAGCATACCCTGCCACACTTATGGCGGCCAAAGCGGTACAAAAGGGGGTGGTGATGGACGGAGCATCTGAGCCAATCAAACACTCACACCCAGTCAAAAGATCTGGGTTTGATCCATCACCGTTCTTTAGCCCACTCTGCCACCCCAGTTCAGACATGGCCATGTGCAAATCAGTCTGACCCTGTGCCTCATGGGAACAGTCCAGCCCGAACTGCCAAGCCATGTCTTCCCTGGACCAGAAACAAGCTTCAGAGGACCGGTTTCTGGCATTCCAGCCGTCTTCAGCCCGCTTGCTTGAATCCAGTGGCAAAGTGAGCAAGGGACTCACGTCTGAGCATACCCTGCCACACTTATGGCGGCCAAAGCGGTACAAAAGGGGGTGGTGATGGACGGAGCATCTGAGCCAATCAAACACTCACACCCAGTCAAAAGATCTGGGTTTGATCTATCACCGTTCTTTAGCCCACTCTGCCACCCCAGTTCAGACATGGCCATATGCAAATCAGTCTGACCCTGTGCCTCATGGGAACAGTCCAGCCCGAACTGCCAAGCCATGTCTTCCCTGGACCAGAAACAAGCTTCCGAGGACCGGTTTCTGGCATTCCAGCCGTCTTCAGCCCCGCTTGCTTGAATCCAGTGGCAAAGTGAGCAAGGGACTCACGTCTGAGCATACCCTGCCACACTTATGGCGGCCAAAGCGGTACAAAAGGGGGTGGTGATGGACGGAGCATCTGAGCCAATCACACACTCACACCCAGTCAAAAGATCTGGGTTTGATCCATCACCGTTCTTTAGCCCACTCTGCCACCCCAGTTCAGACATGGCCATATGCAAATCAGTCTGACCCTGTGCCTCATGGGAACAGTCCAGCCCGAACTGCCAAGCCATGTCTTCCCCGGACCAGAAACAAGCTTCCGAGGACCGGTTTCTGGCATTCCAGCCGTCTTCAGCCCCACTTGCTTGAATCCAGTGGCAAAGTGAGCAAGGGACTCACTTCTGAGCATACCCTGCCACACTTATGGCGGCCAAAGCGGTACAATGGGGGGTGGTGATGGACGGAGCATCTGAGCCAATCAAACACTCACACCCAGTCAAAAGATCTGGGTTTGATCCATCACCGTTCTTTAGCCCACTCTGCCACCCCAGTTCAGACATGGCCATATGCAAATCAGTCTGACCCTGTGCCTCATGGGAACAGTCCAGCCCGAACTGCCAAGCCATGTCTTCCCTGGACCGGAAACAAGCTTCCGAGGACCGGTTTCTGGCATTCCAGCCGTCTTCAGCCCGGCTTGCTTGAATCCAGTGGCAAAGTGAGCAAGGGACTCACGTCTGAGCATACCCTGCCACACTTATGGCGGCCAAAAGCGGTACAAAAGGGGGGTGGTGATGGACGGAGCATCTGAATCAATCAAACACTCACACCCAGTCAAAAGATCTGGGTCTGATCCATCACCGTTCTTTAGCCCACTTTGCCACCCCAGTTCAGACATGGCCATATGCAAATCAGTCTGACCCTGTTTTGCATATAGTGCGATTAGTTTACTCCAGGTGTTTGGCGGGATTTCGGGGTTTGGAGTGAACTGGGGAAGACCTGCCTTTTCCCGGTGGCACCATCGGAGGCGGGCCCTGCTCGGGTGCTGGGCATTTGCTGGGAACCACACTGCTTGCCATATCTCAGGACTATCATATATCGAACCCCTGCTGATTTGCTGGAGGGTAATGTGAGCAGGGCTGTACGAGGCCTACGGGGAACCTGACCTTCAGCAGTACTTTGCCGCTTTCGGTGGCGGGCAGGGTGGCACTCCTAAAGATGGTGGCACTCCCCGACTGCTATATTACTTTAGGATGTTACCGATTTGGCTATCGGGAGTGATCTTTCGCCAGCTTCGCTCCATGGTCGGAGGATTTCTATGGGGGAACGGTAGGAGGCGGATAGCATTGACCACAATGATGGGCCTGAGAGCGGACAGGGGCCTAGCGGTGCCAGATTTTGAACTGTATTATTTAGCAGCTCAGTTGCAATGGCTCACTCAGGTGGTGGCTCGAGAGTTTAGAGGCCCGGATGGCCCGGATGGACGATGGCTCCCATACCACGTGATGTCATTTATACTACTTCAGCAGCACTTGTGTCTAGGGTCTCTCACAGTTGAGGAAAGGACACTGAGACAATGCTGGAACCGGAGCCCGCGTAGAGCCGGAATTACTCTCCCATATGCCCCGGAGATACTGCTGGGTATGTGTACTGCTCTTCCGCATGAGGGGGACTGGACGGCGTTGGCAGAATGGGAGGCAATGGGCATGCAGGCACTGGGAGATCTTTATGAGGACGGGGTATTGTTATCATATCAGGCATTGCAAGAGAGGTATGACCTCCCGCGAGGGGATTATTTACTTCATTCAACTCTAGTCTCAGCGATACATTGGAGGGAAGGGTTGTCTGAACCAAAGACCTCCATGTCATGCCAATACGTAGTGATATCGGCGGGGTCATTCAAGGCTGTTACATGTATCTACAGGCGACTGGTAACAGAAGGCCTACAGCCTCTGCAGGAGTTACAGAGGAAGTGGGAGGTGGATCTCGGAAGGAGATACCAGAAAAGCTGTGGACGCAACTGGTTCAGAGGGCCTGGAAGAGTACAAGGAATGCCAGATTTCAACTCATACACTTCTTTATCCTACACAGGGCTTATTTAACCCTGGCTGAGATTAATCGGTATTTCCAACAGATACTGCCCAGTGACCGCAATGCAACTTAGAGGGAGCGGAGTTTCAGTATATGATGTGGGGGTGGGTGCAACTAGGGACATATTGGGAGGAGGTGGTCGACCTACTCTGCGAAGTCACGGAGCGCCAAATAGAGCCTGATATGGGCACCTGTTTACTGCATTGGTTTCCACATACCCCCAAAACGAGAATAACAAGCAAATTTCTCGATCTAGGCATGGTGTTAGCTAAGTGAGAGATCACAGCACAATGGAAAACAAAGCGAGGGTCCAGTGTTGAGAGGTGGAGAACAGAATTACTCAAATGGGCGAGGAGCGAGAGTACAGTCCGATTACAACAAGCTATACGGGCTAATAATGAGAAGGCGATGGAGGCAGCGAGGGCATGGGAGACGATAGTAGTAGCACTGCAGACCTCCGAGGCAGACTCCGAGGCAAGCTCGGTCAGGGAAGTGCAAGCGGGATCACCATGATTGAAACAGAGAAACAACAGTACTCCAGGCATAACTCTGTGGCACAGTTGCAGGGTAAAGTGGGATAACCAAGGAACAGTAGGAATTGTGCCCTTAGCAATAGCCACTTGGATAAATAGAGTGGAGGACCTAATACTGTTACAAATGTGAGCGATCAAGAATCTGGACACCCCGGTGGGGGAGTTCGGGGGGAGGGAGATAGGTTTGAGTTGGCATTCTTTTATTTCTATAGATCAGTTGACAAAGCGTCGGCGTTGCATATCCGGCAGTGGCACCAGGAATATTGTACAAAAATAGACATTAAGTTGCAAATAAGGGGGAGTATAAATATGAGACCGTTGCTGATTGGCGCTGCTAGATTGCAATGTCGGAGTGCCGAGAGGATGGTACTAAGTTAAAACAAAGATGTAATGTACTGATTCGCAAAATTGTTGATGTAACTGACAATTGTTATTTTGAAAATCAATAATAACAAATTTAAAAAAAATTGTCAAGCACCTAACAACACTATATCAGAGAAGGATCTCCTGGCTGAACTGAAGGAGGAAACAAATATTACAATAGACATCACCACATTAGTAATTATTGTTTACAATCTTGTGCGTGTGTCCCAGGAGTACTCAAAGCTTCACCCCATCTTGGGCACCATGGTGCATTTTGTAACTGTAGAATCCGATAGGCTCTGTCTTTAAAACCTTAAACCCTCTGGCTAAGTGCAGGCTTAGCCAGTTAACCAATGTGAACCATGGAATCCAGCGTATTGTAACTCACAAACTTTCTATGCATTACTTGATGATGTTGCTTACAGGGCAATGATCAGTCCTGTAAGATTAGAAGATTATTTGTTGTATTAGTGAGTTCCAAACCTATTTGCCCCATGGATAGACACACGCAAAAAATCCACACTATATATATTTCTCCTTACTAATACCACACAGATCTGCCCTCACCTCGACATGGAGACACTAGTCACCCGGTCCCCTACCAGCTGCTCAAACTGCTCGTTTAAATTTGAAACCCACAACAGATCATCACCCACTTGTATGCACTCCACTTCCACAAATCAGGAATACATTCACTCAGCCCTTATAAACGCACGCTCCCTCCATAAACACAAATATGAAATATCCGCTCTCTTAAAGGACCACACTCTGGATCTTTTATTTATCACAGAAACCTGGGGTGACCCCTTTTCTGGACCACACTTCTGTACTGTGACCCCTGATGACTTCTGCGCACGCAGACACATCAGAACTATTAAAAAAGGAGGAGGCTTGGCGCTCATTTATCGAGACAAGTACTCAGTTAGGATAGAGACAATTCCCTCTATGGTCTGTGAAAGACTTACCTTTTCGATAATGCTCACTCAATCCCAATCCTTCACTGGAATCCTCCTTTACCGCCCACCGGGTTCTTGGGCTTAATTCCTTTCGGCTATGGGCAGTTTATTAAAACCCATAGCAGGAGAACACAATTTCGCCATCCTGGGAGACTTCAATTCTCACGAAGATAAGGACACCTCATCCCTCACTGCAGAACTAGAGGCGGCAGACCTCTAACAGTTAGTGACAAGCCCCACACACTCAGCCGGCCACACGCTGGAAGGTCTGTTCTCCAACAACCAGCAAATTTCTCTAAGGAACATACTTCTTCTAACCTGGACAGACCACTGCGCAGTTCTGTTCGACATTCAGACAGGGAGAAACACCCCTCTGCACACTAGTTCCTTCCCCCGAAGCAGTTCAAGGCGTGGAGTAGCATTGACCACCATCTCCTCAAATCACACTTGCTATCCACTCATCATAACACCACACAAGAACCTAGAATGGCTCCACAACGCACGTAGTGCTTTAGTACCATTTAAAAATGTTTCCAAAAACAGGAATGCCCCATCGGCCCCTTGGTTCTCAGAGGCGCTTAGACTCGAGAAACAACGATGCAGGTTCAAGAAAGACGCTGGCGTAGAGATTATGACAACGCGGAAAAAATCTGCTACAAAGAGGCAATGACCAAGTACAAACACCTCATAATCTCTGAGAAAAGTAACTTCTACCTTAGACAAATCGAAACTGCCCAAGATTCTGTTAAGCAGCTGTTCCAGGTAGTGGCCAAGCTATCAGGGCCGGCGACAAATTCCTCCAAAGACGTCACCCAAACTCTCTGCAACTCACTGGCCAGTTTCTTTCAAGAAAAGGTTAGCAATATCTACGCCAACTTCTCAGCCCAAACGAAGGCTGGCAATCAGACTGAGGACACCAGTGATGATGAATTCACTCCTACTTTCTCTGAATTTAGCCAGGTCTCACTGGAACAAATCATGGACCTAATTTCCACTGTCAAATCTGGATCCCCCAACGACCCTTGCCCTCCTTCTACTCTGAAATGTGTCCCTGACTTGATAGGCCCCAACCTAGCAAACAACTGCAACTCGATGTTCCGCACAGGCACCTATCCTTCTACTTGGAAAAAGGCTATCATCAAGCCTCTGCTAAAGAAGCATAATCTTGACCCCGCAGAGACCAAAAGCTATAGGCCAATTGCATGTCTCCCATTTCAGGCAAAAAAAAAATGAAAAAATCATGAACACACAGCTGGCCCAGTTCATTGATAATAATAACCTACTGGATGACACACATTTTGGCTTCAGAAAGGGCCATGGTACGGAGACAGCCCTCATCAAAGAATCTGATGAAATTAGGATGGTACTAGATCACGGTGGTGCTGTGGTCCTCTTGCTGTTGGATTTATCAGCAGCCTTTGACACGGTCGATCACGCCACCCTGATCAACCGTGTCTCAGCCATCGGCATCAGACATAGGGCCAAAGCCCTCCTGTCCTCCTTTCTATCCAATCGGACTGAGCTAGTAAGTCTGGACGACTTCAACTCCCCAACAGTTGCCCTCCAGTGTGGTGCGCCACAAGGTTCATCACTGAGTACGATCTCATTTAACATGCATGTGTCGGACCTAGCAAGGGTCATCAAATCCCATGGGATGGGTCTAACATCGTACGCAATTGGTGCTAGCAGTACACAATGACGGAGGGGCAGTTGCGGCAAGCTTTCAGGAAGGAATGCTGGCCATGAGTACATGGATGACTAACAATTGCCTTAAATTAAACTCAGACACAACGGAGGTGATGATCTTTGGTTCTCAGAGGCGCTTAGACTCAAGAAACAACAATGCAGGAATCAAGAAAGATGCTGGCGTAGATATTACGGCAACGCAGAAAAAATCCTCTACAAGGAGGCAATGACCAAGTACAAACACCTAGTAATCTCTGAGAAAAATACCTACTACCTTAGACAAATTGAAACTGCCCAAGATTCTGTTAAGCAGCTGTTCCAGGTAGTGGCCAAGCTATCAGGGCCGGCGACAAATTCCTCCAAAGACGTCATGCAAACTCTCTGCAACTCACTGGTCAGTTTCTTTCAAGAAAAGGTTAGCAATATCTACGCCAACTTCTCAGCCCAAACGAAGGCTGGCAATCAGACTGACGACCCCAGTGATGATGAAATCACTCCTACTTTCTCTGAATTTAGCCAGGTCTCACTGAAACAGATCACGGACCTAATTTCCACTGTCAAATCTGGATCCCCCAACGACCCTTGCCCTCCTTCTACTCTGAAATGTGTCCCTGACTTGATAGATCCCAACCTAGCAAACATCTGCAACTTGATGTTCCGCACAGGCACTTATCCTTCCACTTGGAAAAAGGCTATCATCAAGCCTCTGCTAAAGAAGCATAATCTTGACCCCGCAGAGACCAAAAGCCTTAGGCCAATTGCATGTCTCCCATTTCCAGCAAAAAAAAAAATGAAAAAATCATGAACACACAGCTGGCCCAGTTCATTGATGATAACAACCTACTGGATGACACACATTTTGGCTTCAGAAAGGGCCATGGTGCGGAGCCAGCCCTCATCAAAGCATCTGATGAAATTAGGATGGTACTAGATCACGGTGGTGCTGCAATCCTCGTGCTGTTGGATTTATCAGCAGCCTTTGACACGGTCGATCACGCGACCCTGAACGACCGTGTCTCAGCCATGGGCATCAGACATAGGGCCAAAGCCCTCCTGACCTCCTTTCTACCCAATCGGACTGAGCTAGTAAGTCTGGACGACTTCAACTCCCCAACATTTGCCCTCCAGTGTGGTGTGCCACAAGGTTCATCACTGAGTCCGATCTCATTTAACATTTATGTGTCGGACCTGGCAAGGGTCATCAAATCCCATGGGATGAGTCTAACATCGAACGCAATTGGTGCTAGCAGTACACAATGACGGAGGGGCAGTTGCAGCAAGCTTTTAAGAAGGAATGCTGGCCATCAGTACATGGATGACTAACAATTGCCTTAAATTAAACTCAGACAAGACGGAGGTGATGATCTTTGGTAATCTCTCCCCTGGCTGGTCCCACACATGGTGGCCAGGCAAGTTGGGATCACCTGCGTCCCCATCACAAAGGTCAGAAACCTGGGTGTTATGTTTGATGACAAGTTGTCTTTCACACACCACGCCAAGGCAGTTGTCTCTCATCCCTCCACATCCTAAGGATGATAAAAAACTACTACCATTGTTCCCAACCAGTGCTGGCAGAACTCTTATCAGCACACTGGTAATATCGAAAGTTGACTACTGTAATGGTCTCCTAATTAATGCCTAGGAAAAGGTCCTTAGTAAGCTACAACTGGTGCAGAACGAGACCGCCAGGATTCTGTCAGGCACCCCCAAGTTTAAGCTGATATCCACGGTGGTACGACAGCTCCATTGGCTGCCCATAAGAAGCCAAACTAAATTCAAGGCCCTATGCATCACATACAAGGCAACCCACAACACAGGACCTGAGTTTCTGAAGAAAGCTCTCTGCTCATACACGCCCAGTAGACCCTTGCGCTCTTCAGCAGCAAACCTTCTGACAGTCCCTCGAACCAAGAAAGTCTCATGGGGTGATAGACGATTCACAGTCACCACTGCCAGACTGTGGAACATGCTCCCCCTTCATATTAAGACCAGTCGTACCCTGCTAGCATTCAGGAAACAAGGAAAAACCTGGCTCTTTAACCAATAGTCACCCGCTCCATGGCCTTCCTTCTTTTTAGTCCGCAGCCATGAGTCACCCAAGGGTATTTGCACGCTTTACAAGTTGCTTAAATAAATAAATAAAATATATTTCAAAAACTTTATTAAAAAAGAATGCAGTAACCTAGTGCAGATTATATGACTAGAAGTAACTATAAAAACAAAAAAACAGTGGCAATAAAAGTGATTAATAAACAAAATATTTAAAAAATAATTGCAACATTGTTGATGGTATTCAATAAATCATTTAATAAAATGATACCATCAGTCTTTGGAGCCCAACCCTCCTTTGTAGCCTGTCGACAAAATTTTCTTAGCATCAAAGGGCCAATCTGAGATTCTAGGTGGACTCTAACCAGCATATGTTAACTGAACAATAAATTGTTTTCATTTAGTCTCTGTGCTTTAGGAAGGTCAGTCTCTGTCTTTGTTGTTGTGTTTCTCAAGCCATTTATTGCACAGATAAGGGCCTGCTTCATGGAGCATATGGCCTTCACTGATCGACTCTCTCAAGGACAGCTGAAGATGACTCTCTCCAAATATGTGTCTATGCTAGCCTTCTGAAACATTTTGTGATCATTATGAAAAGGCTAGACCTCATGATTAATGGTGTAAAGTGCAAGAATTAGCATAGTTATTCTGGTGCACACTTACTAAAATGTGCTTCTTTTTAATTCATAAATATATATATATATATATATATATATATGAACAATCGATGCACTATCAACCTATAATTAAGCAAAACATTATATGATACACATGTGTAAAAATACTAAATAAAGCACACTTTTATAAATAATAAACGTGCACTTGAATGCATGATTATTTGAAATGCAGTTGGGGCGCATAAGCAGAAAACAAAAAGCAGATGTTGCCACTTTATTATTTTTTTTAAAAGGGTCATGACATGGGCTTTTTCCAGGAGTAAAATTACCAGTTCTATGACTGTCATGCATGGAGAGATGATTCCCCGGTGATTTTAAAGAATTGAGAGTTTAATTAAGAAATAGCCTCCCATCCTGGAAGGTGTATTTGAGATACAAAATCAGAGTGTTCACCTGAGACGAAAAAGGCTCAAGATGATCAAGAAAAATCACAAATCCTGACCCTAAAGCCTCCTTTCTGAGGTCAACAATGTGGCTATTCCCATACATTAAACAAATATCAGCCAGAAAGAGCTGGCCTAGAAGAAGCTTTGGTCAAATAAAACAAGTTCATTCTTACAAGTAAAAGGATGTCTATCGTCAAAGCACAGAATACATGTGATTAATGAATAATGGTGGAAAGTGACCATTAAAGAAGAAAGGGCTAGATGTACTAGCATTAAGTATAACGATTTCCTAATCGCAATTCTCTCCAAATCGCAATTTAGAACTTGGTATTCCTAATGTATGAAACTCTTTTGAGTTTCATTGGCAATTCCTAGTGATTCGCAAATAGATCTACCTCATAATTATTAATGAGGTAGTATGCAATTTGCAACCCATTAGGAACCGCAGTCATCACAGGGATGGTGGCCTTCTGAGGGCATCAGACCCCCATGTCTGTGATTCCTTTTTAACAAAACTATATATTTTTTTTAAATGAGACCAGTTTTCCATAAAGGAAAATGGGATACATTGGAGAAAGAAAAAATTAAATATTGCAGTTTCATTTTTTAAGAGCAAGCAGTGGTCCGTGGAACCACTGCCTGCTCTTAAAAAATATTTTTATTTACATTCTCAAAGGTAAAGGGGTCTCTTGAGGAATCCTTCCGATTTGCAACTGGTTTACCACCTTCTTGAAGTTGGAGGTAAAATGCAAATGTTTTGCGACCACATTTTTGGTTTCAAACATTCTTACATACCACTGCAATTCGATATTAGGAAGGGATGCCCTAAACACATCCCTTCCATTCGCAATTCCAAACTGCGATTCGGTAACATGTTACCGAATCGCAATTTGAGATTGATACATACCAAAATGCATTTTTCTGGTCGCAAACAGTTCAATTCTGATAAATGGGCCATGAGCAACTGGAAAAATGCTTGATTCATCTAGTCCAAAGACCAGTGAGACGGAAGCAAGACTGGCTGAATAGAAAATGGCACATGCATGAGAAATACAGAATCCCTAACTTGTTGGCTCAACTAGCTGCAGCTACTGGGAAAGTAGGGTGAATTAAATGAGTAGTTTATATCTTTAGAGCTCATATCCTTAAATAAATTCTATAATTTTATGTGGGAGGGAATGATACAATTATCTGGTTTATTGCTGAACATCTTGGGCAAGCAGCAATTAAGTACTGATTGATAGTGTGAGGATACACAGAAAAGCACTGATGTCCAGTAAAAACTGGTATAGGATTCATAAACTCCATTCCAAATAACCTTTTTAATAACCAACTTTTAATATGGTCACCTAAATTCCTGACGTATTTTAAAAGAACTATAAAAATCCAAAACACCACAGAGCTACGATGAAGACTATGCTTATTGCTTTATTATTACCCACCCTGCTGTTGGAAGCTAATTAAAAATTCTATGAGAATTTTGTTAGTGAAGCGCAAAAGGGAATTAAACTAACCTAAAGGGTAAGAACTGCATAGCAATTTTTGTCCAATCAAGTGACAGAATTGTTGCTACTTGAAAATAGAAAATACTTTCATATGCCTGATTGTGTCTTAGTTTGTCTTTTAGATTTCTATTTATGCAGTGCTGTATTCTATTAACACACCAAATATGTTTGCTGCATATAGGTCTGGCTCTTAGCAACCCAACTGGAAGTCTTTTCCTGATTTGTGGGAGGGCTTGGAAGTAGGAAACTACTCCCGTATTGCTCTGAAATCCGTTTTTGCACTTAGACACTCCACCAACTGTTGTTGAGCAAATTCATCCTTGTGGTGCTTCTTTACATATCCTAATATCTAAAACTAGCAGCCCGTCCCGACGTTGTCCGGGAGCAATTTGGCTTCAGGGCCCCCGCCCGCCCCGACGACATCCGTGGGTCCCCCGGAGCCTTCCTCCATATATTGCAGTATTATACCTCTATGTTTACTTTGTACGCTTTTGTAGCAGCCCGTCCCGACGTTGTCCGGGAGCAATTAGGCTTCAGGGCCCCCGCCCGCCCCGACGTTGTCCGTGGGTCCCCCAGAGCCTTCCTCCATATATTGCAGTATTATACCTCTATGTTTACTTTGTACGCTTTTGTAAACTGCACACGTAACTTTTTCCTCCTGTAATGCACCGTTTGGCTCACTTTTTTAATGCTCCGTTTGCTTCCTCTTGCTACCTGCACACGTCACTTTTTCTCCTATACCTCTATGTTTACTTTCTACGCTTTTGTAACCTGCACACGTAACTTTTTCCTCTTGTAATGCACCGTTTGGCTCACTTTTGTAATGCTCCGTTTGCTTCCTCTTGGTCACGATGTACGCTTTTGTAACCTGCACACGTAACTTTTTCCTCCAGTAATGCACCGTTTGTCTCACTTTTGTAATGCTCCGTTTGCTTCCTCTTGCTCACGATTTTCATTTTTACTTAATTTTTCCGCCGCTCACCACTCCTAAATAAATAAATAAATAACCTACCTCATCCGCCGCTCACTACTCCTCCCCACCTGTCCACCGCTCCTCACCGTGTGTCCGCCGCTCCTCACCGCCTGTCCGCCGCTCCTCCCCGCGCCATGTCCGCCGGTCCTCCGCGCGCTCCTGGACGGCGCTCCTCCCCGCGCTCCTCACGTCGGGCACGCACGTCGCGGCCGGCGCTTCTTCCACGGGACTACTTTTTTCTCGGTAATTTTTTTAAATAACGTATATTTATTAAGTTTATATAGCCTATGTCCATCTGCACACCCTGACGATTACAACGATGTATCGGGTGTGTGGATTGGCGCTGTGGTTCCCGAGTTTACCCGCCTCAAAGGTTCAAAGTTCTTCCTTTATAATAGTTTGTATAGATACAACCACTCAAGAACATGGCAGATGTAATTCCCTGGACCTTTCGCTGGTGCAGACTATAGTTTGCAACATGTTTACTCTACTGGCAAATACTGGACCAATACTGGTTTTTACTAGACTTACATTTTCCTAACCGATATGAACCCCATTTTTGACCCAATTGTTATTATTTATTTTGCCTAATTTAAATGTTTGCACAAACAAATGTAAAAACCCTTTAACACACTGGGATCAGGGGCGGCTCTAGGCTCATGGTGGCCCTGGGCAGGGAGCGTAGGTAGGGGGCCCCGGAAGAGGGGGGTCCGGGCGGGGTGCAGAGGCCAGTGAAGGGGGTGGGGGGGTCAGGGTGTTTGGAAGTGGAACAGAGCCGGAGGCCGCCAAATCCCTGCCGGGGGCCGCCACGCAAATATGTATCCATCCTGAGAGGATTATTGTAATAAGGATTATTGTAATTGGCGTGGTGACCCTTGGGGTTTGGTGGCCCTGTGCAGGTGCACAGCTTGCACATGCCTAAGGCCGCCCCTGCTGAAATACCATTGAACGTGAGGTGGGTGGAGGGTGGAAATTTGGAATTGAAAAATGGAGGAAGAAAGAAAAAGAGAAAGGGAAAAATAAAACAAATGACTCATCATAGGAGAAGTTACATTAGTTAGTATGAACTGTAAAGGGGAAGCAGAATACAAGCTGTTCTTGGAAATTGAGGAGGCTAATCTCTTAATGGCTACTTCTTTTTTCCCACAGGTATCATCCATGTGAAGTTGTCTCCAAATTTACATTCCCGACCTTGGAATGTTTGGCTCAACTTTTTTGTTGTTCTATAATTAATCTACTTCACAGGTAATTGTGATTTTTCAACGAGCAACCACTTAGTGTTGGAGTTATAGGAGTGTAATAGTGCAGAACCTGGCTGGAGAGTGAACGGAGAACTGATCAATTAATGTCCATTTCTATCTTCAATTCTTCTGGGTTCTCATTATTCTTCACATTCTCTAATTATGATGCCCATTCCAACCTACCAGTTGGGGTTCTATTTGTTCCACAAGTGTGTTTGCATGTGGAGCTTTAAAGTTTTGCTGCATTCATGTTGTTTGTATTCTGTGTATCCTTGCCAGTCATTTTTCTTTTCCTGTGGTTCAAGGTTCATTTTAAGTATATTCCCATTTTGACAGTTATAGCACTGGAAATAGTGCTTTAAAGGACTATTGCCATTTCCTTTTTGCTTCTCATGCCTGAAGCTCAGTAGCTGAGCAAAGGTTCAGCTAGTAAAACAAAGTATTAGAATTGTACTTATGGTAACCTTTAACTTTAAATACTAAGGTACTTTGGCAATAGAGGGGTATTGTAGTCCTTAGTGTCAATCAATCAACATATGTTTATTGAAAGTTAACTAAAACCATTTCAGTTGCTACAAAGTGTAGCATTATATATATATAAGGAGCTGTGGTTGATGTTTTCTATGTCTATTATTTATTGTAAATAGCATGTGATATATTGCAACCAATCGATATCCTAATCAACTTGCACTTGCACTTTAAATTCTGACTTCCCTCTCCATGCGTCATGTGACCAAGGCCTCTGTGTAGGCCGAAACGTTATGCCGAGGTGTGCCTTCCACAAGATTGAATAAAATCACTGCTCACCTGCACTCTGGGTCTTCCTCTCTTCTTCTGCGCCGCTGGTATCCTGAGATTGGGCTCCTGGTGAGAGAAAGTTGAGATTGTGTTTATCTCTACGACCGGTTTCGTGCTTCTCCGGGTTTGGATGACAAGTGGCGGAGCAGCAGGAAGCCAAGACCTCTGGTGACCCGGAAGTTGATTAGTGCCTCCCGTTGGGGAGAAACTGCTCTAGCACCTGGACGCTGCTTACTGTGACGGCAACGCGAGCCAGACGAGGTGCGCGGGGACAGCTGTCTCTAGCTGCGCCTGAAATCTGGTTTCAAGTAGCTTTCACGATTGAAGATAGAGCGGGTAAGGAAGTGTGTGCCGAGTCTGAAAGCGGGGAGTATTTAATTAAAGCCGCTTTTGGGACTGTGAGAACGCATTGTGCGTATTGACATTTGGGAAGGCAACATGCCGGCTGACGCGATACGTGTGAGGGAATTGGCAGCCCTTAATGCATTTGATGACTCCCCGGCTGGGGAGGCGACTGTGTCCGCGATGCAAGACGCGCTTGTAAATGAAAATGCCAGCATTCGTGACAAATTCAAACGACTTGAAAAATTGATGAGGCGTGAACTATCGAAGTGGTGGGAGCACCGCTCCCTGAGCCGCTATCTGGAGGTCAACAGGATACCAAGGGGGCTGCGGCGAGTGATGTTAGCCCCCAGCTATGAAGACCCTGACCCAGATATGCTCAGGGAGTGGGCGGAGTGTAATCTTGACTCCTCACGTCGATTAGTGCAAATTTTAGTGCGCTATGCGGAGAGTGACCGAGTTAAAACTCAAGCTAAAATTGAGGAACTGAACACGGAGATTGAGGCTATGTGCAGTGAAGAAATAGCTGAATGCACCAAGCTGAGAGGTGAAATGATGGCAAGACTCCAAAAAGAGGAAGAAACAATCAGGAAAAGGAAAACCTTCAAGTTCCAACGTGACAAGGCAGACTATGCTGAGGGGCGAATTTTTACGTTTGCCAAAAAATATGACGCCATTAAAGCTAGCAGAACTTTTAAACCTGTCCTTATTCCTGGTCCATCAATGTCTAAATCTATGCCGGGCTCGGCACAACTAGACAACACCTCTGAATCTAATTTGAGCTCCAGTGTAAATAGTGATTCAGATTCCAATACTTCACAGGCGGAATCACAGTTGGGGTTTACCAAGCTCACAATGGCCCAGGAGTTGGAGTGTCTACGGAGAGACAGACGCGAGACGCTACGCCCCAGGATCCCGTTGCCCTCAAAAACAAAATCCGCAACGCCAAACGCTACCAACGCCGAAGGGCCAACTCAAGGAACAAATCAGCCAAAAAAGAAGAAACACAACAGGAAGTGGAACAAGAAGTGAGTGATCGGTTGGCTATGTCAGGTACTGCCCTCTCTGTGTTAAATCTCACTAATACTGTTTTTTCTGAGTCTGAATTACATATCTTATCGATGGGACTAACCTTTTGTCCTCCTAGCGACTTCAATTATGCTAATACTAGGATAGACCTATACAAATTTGTCCGTAAATTGAAGTTACAGAAACATTTCGCAGGCAATAAAACTCGGACAATAGTGGCGCGAGCAGAAATAGATAACCAAGGGCTCTTGGCGCGTGATGCTCCGCTTTTACAGGATATGGAGTCTCTCAGATTGGAACAATCAGTATCACAGAATATGCCTGTACAACCAAATACTAACTTAGGGGACCTAACCTGTTTTAAACCACGTTCCACATATACCCCTGTGATGCTATATGACAATATAGACATTTTCCATGAGGCGGCAATCAAAGAGATCAAGGTGCTATACTCTAAAATGCTCAGAACTAAACAACATAAATACCAACAAAACGACCAGTACCAAAAACTGATTAAGAAGATTCAGCAAAATGACAGCATCATTGTCAGGCAGTCAGATAAAGGGGGAAATATAGTTTTATGGCCGAGACAACTATATTTGGAGGAAGCCCTCTCTCAACTTAATAACTCAGACTGCTACAGACACTGTGATGTTAGTTCAGTGAGAAAAGCCCAAACAGACTTCTACTCATTATTGATGGGATGGAGGTCTTATGGACTAATCAGTATGGATGAACTAAAGTTTTAGAAAAATGACAATCCTATCATGCCGGTGTTATACCTGATCCCAAAGATTCACAAGAATCCAGCTAAACCCCCAGGCAGGCCCATTATTGCAGCATGCGGGGGATTGCTGGAAAAAACAACTGTCTATGTGGACTCATTCTTACAAGAACATGTACAAAGCTTACCATCGTTTGTCCAAGATTCTAATGATTTCCTCCGTAAAATCAAGGACATAGATTGGGACCACAGCTGGTGGTTGATAACGCTAGATGTAACATCTTTGTACACCAGCATTGTCCACCAAGATGGTATTAGGGCTATTGAATTTTATTTGGGACATAGACCAGTCATTATGGTAGAACACAATCGCATGCTCATATCAATGATTACCTTTTGTTTGAATCATAACTTTTTCATGTTTAACAATCGATACTACCAGCAGGTCAGAGGGGTAGCCATGGGGGCCTGTTTCTCTCCCAGTTATGCCTGTTTGCATATGGGCTATTGGGAGAGGCAGGTCCTCTATGGTGAGCACTCTGATACTGCGGCAAGGTCGATTGTTTGTTGGTATCGTTACATTGATGATGTGTTTTTAATCTGGCGAGGTACACGCACAGAAGCTGAGCATTTTATTGATATTCTTAATTGCAACCATTACAATTTAGCGTTTACATCAGACATCAGCCAGGAGCAGGTACATTTTCTTGATATGACTGTTGAGATTTGTCAGGAGAAGCTACAGACCAAATTGTACAGGAAGCCAACGGCAGGGAATACGGTGCTCCATGCAAGCAGCCACCACCCTGCCCATCTTATACGCAGCATCCCCTATGGGGAGATGCTGCGTATAAGACGGTTGTGTAGCACAGACCTTCAGTGCAATCTGGCTCAGGAGGCTAGTAAAACCAGATTCTTGGCCAGAGGGTACAAGATGGGTCAAATAGAAAAGGCTATGCATAAGGCAAATGCTTTACCCCGTAATCAGACTCTGGAACGCAAGCTGAAACCCAAATCTGCAGGTACTCAAGTACAAACAGGTAGACTGATTTGGGCCTACAATAGGCAACATGGCGTGCTTAGAAAAATCATTACCAAGCATTGGGACTTAATCAAATGTGACCCCATTATAGGAGAAAAAATTCCGGCCAAGCCGTTAATCACCTTTAGGAAAGCTTACTCCATGCAGGATGCTCTGGTTAAGTCCAGTCCTGAGGTGGTTACCCAGAAAAACTGGTTGGACAAAAGTAGGGGCTTTAGGAAATGTACCAGTTGTAAAGCCTGTCTCCATGGCATCAACAAGTCAGAATACACAGTCCCCTTTGCTGCTACCGCACGCAAGATCAACAAACAACTGACTTGCAAAAGTGAATACGTGGTATATGTGCTGGAGTGTCCTTGTAACCTGCGGTATATTGGTAGTACCAAGCTACAGGTTCATAAGAGGATACTCCAGCACATACGGGCCATCAACACCAACGATTCCGCGTATCCGGTAGCACGCCACTTCAGAGTGTCATAATAACAACAGTGCACTACTGAAATACTATGCCATAGATTCAGTGGGCCCCCTTAGAAGAGGAGGTGATAGAGAGGGGACTTTGAGAAAGCTAGAGACCAGATACATCTTGGAGATGGACAGCAGATCCCCGGGAGGCCTTAATTCCACAGAGGATTTTTACACCTGCCTCTAAGCACCTCTCTATCTAGTGGGTTATCAAACTAGTATGTACATCCATGCTAGGTTCCAGCGGTCCATTTCATGTCTGATTTAAAAAGAAGAAAGGAAACATATGCACCTGTGTGGCTATATGCTGTCTTATAATCATAGGCCCTAGTTCTGATGTGCATCGTGGACAATACAGTCGTTTTTCATAGCCTAGGCTTAGGCTATGTTGTAAATATAAATATAAAACTGTACTAAAAGAGAAAAGGAAAAAAATATTGTGGTTTATTTATCACTTTTTCACTTTCACTATGGTTGCAAACTTCACAAGCTCTATGGGTAGGATAATTCAGTAGGATATTTCTACCATAGTATTGACGTGGGAGGCTGCGATAATGTATTCAAACAAATATTATCTCCTCCCCGTAATTGTTAATAATAGCGACAATAGAATTTCATCTAGGTGCAATATACAAATATTTATATTAGGGTGTATATTTTTCAGTTAGATTAATTGCATTTACGCACTTTAATCAACAACAACCCCTCGTTTTTTATTCAGTCTGTATATATTGATAGTATTTATTTGTATATATACTTATTGTTGATAATATGATATATTTTTATTAGGAAATTTATATTCTAAGTTTATGAAGATATATATCCGTATTTATTGTAAATATAATTCTATTTCTGGATGGAACTGTTGACACCCCACTTTTGCACATGTACAGCTATTTATATGGGGATTGCCCCGTGATTTTTTGAAGGAGCTGTGGTTGATGTTTTCTATGTCTATTATTTATTGTAAATAGCATGTGATATATTGCAACCAATCGATATCCTAATCAACTTGCACTTGCACTTTAAATTCTGACTTCCCTCTCCATGCGTCATGTGACCAAGGCCTCTGTGTAGGCCGAAACGTTATGCCGAGGTGTGCCTTCCACAAGATTGAATAAAATCACTGCTCACCTGCACTCTGGGTCTTCCTCTCTTCTTCTGCCATATTTAGGCTCGGACTGAAATATAACCAGCCAGAAGGCGCTTAGCACTGTGTGGATACTTACAAGCCCTGAGGAAGTCGCGGGTGTCTTGTCCCGAACGACAAAACATGTGTTCGACGAAACACATATTGGCTGGAGCCTGAACAAGAAAAATACATTAAAAAACATATGATGTTAATGTTTATGTCGTATATTTGAAGTAATTAACTTGTTGAAATCTGCATATTGGTGTGCTAGGATCTTGAACATATATATATATATATATACATATATATATATATATATATCCAGATCCAGACAAGCTCCTTCGTGGAAAGAGAAAAGGCCACAACTGGGGAAAATTTCGGAAGCGCTTTTAATAAACTGCCCAAACAGAGTAGAATTCTGTCACCCTCTATGGCGGATGCATTTCGGCGTGGTCAGCCTCTTCAGCGCCAGGTGCTAGTGATTGAGGAAAGGGGTGTGAGTGAAGGTTTTATGTGTCCTGCCTTCGCCTCATTCACGGACGGCAGCCCCTCCCACACCGATGTCATCACAGCATATACTTCCTGTAGTCCACCTGGTCATCAGCGCCTACAGGTTCCAGCATGCAGTAGCAAGACTCTGGTAAGTATCGCAGGAAAAGTCGGGAAGGAATATTGTGCTCCAAAGTCAGTGAATTAGCCCCAATATCCACAAACACACTTGAGCAGCGGCGCTTCCTCCAGTCCCCAAGCTGCTTAAACCAACTTAGCAACGGAATCCTTTCTGGCGGGGGCAGGCGTGGCAATCCTACCTGCCCGACGTGGTGCGCAGTGGCATCCATACCGTCATACTTCTTCCATGGCTGGGTGGTGGACCCTGCGAATTCCGGTACCCCGGAGAAGTAACAACTGCAAGCAGTGATCTAGCGTGAGCAGGGCCTCTTGAGAAAGCAGGGGCCTTTGAAGCGCAACACTGGAGAACGCGCTAAATTGTATCCAGACAAGCTCCTTCGTGGAAAGAGAAAAGGCCACAACTGGGGAAAATTTCGGAAGCGCTTTTAATAAACTGCCCAAACAGAGTAGAATTCTGTCACCCTCTATGGCGGATGCATTTCGGCGGCGTCAGCCTCTTCAGCGCCAGGTGCTAGTGATTGAGGAAAGGGGTGTGAGTGAAGGTTTTATGTGTCCTGCCTTCTCCTCATTCACAGACGGCAGCCCCTCCCACACCGATGTCATCACAGCATATACTTCCTGTAGTCCGCCTGGTCATCAGCGCCTACAGGTTCCAGCATGCAGTAGCAAGACTCTGGTAAGTATCGCAGGAAAAGTGGGGAAGGAATATTGTGCTCCAAAGTCAATGAATTAGCCCCAATGTCCACAAACACACTTGAGCAGCGGCGCTTCCTCCAGTCCCCAAGCCGCTTAAACCAACTCAGCAACGGAATCCTTTCTGGCGGGGGCAGGCGTGGCAATCTTACCTGCCCGACGTGGTGCGCAGTGGCATCCATACCGTCATACTTCTTCCATGGCTGGGTGGTGTGGCCCTGCGAATTCCGGTACCCCGGAGAAGAAACAACTGCAAGCAGTGATCCAGTGTGAGCAGGGCCTCTTGAGAAAGCGGGGGCCTTTGAAGCGCAACACTGGAGAACGCGCTAAATTGTATCCAGACAAGCTCCTTCGTGGAAAGAGAAAAGGCCACAACTGAAAATTTCGGGAGCGCTTTTAATAAACTGCCCAAACAGAGTAGAATTCTGTCACCCTCTATGGCGGATGCATTTCGGCGTGGTCAGCCTCTTCAGCGCCAGGTGCTAGTGATTGAGGAAAGGGGTGTGAGTGAAGGTTTTATGTGTCCTGCCTTCTCCTCATTCACGGACGGCAGCCCCTCCCACACCGATGTCATCACAGCATATACTTCCTGTATATGTATATCTATATATCTATACTACTATTATAAAGCGAGAACTGGGAACCTTTGAGGCGGGTAAACTCCAGAAGTACACCAACAATCACAACACCCAATACAGCGTTGGAAAGGGGAGGTCCAGGAGATGGACATAGGCTATACATTTCTACAACATATACATTACGAAGGGCAAACAACATTCTGGATAAAGTAGTTCCTTGTGGGCGTTGTTCAGTGGGTGGTAACATTGCCAGAGGGGCATGTCCCAAAATACATCACACTTCACTCGGTTACAGGAAACAAAGCCCCTTCTAGCACTCAAGCACACACAAAACACAGCCCATTCAAGCACCCAAACACACACAAAACACAGCTTCAGCAAGAAAGGTGTAAGTGGACACATAAACACCTTTTGAAAACATCGACTTCTGTAGCATTACACCTTTTAAAAACATTGACTTCTGTAGCATTACAGTAGTGACATAAACAGCGTTTTTGACATGTGTGGAACTAAACATGTCTGTGCAATGGGCTCCGTACTCACTGACTACGCCACACATTCATCAGGGTTCGGAGCATAAACAAAGGGGCGCGGCTTCAGAAGGACAACAGACGCGGGAACACAAGTCACAGCCCACTTCACAAGGTGGTCACTGTTGGGCAAGCCTTGCACCCAAACAAACAATCACGCGACTTAACATTAAAATACCATAGCAATTGAAAAGAGAAATATGCTAAACCTTCAACCATTGCTCCAACACGTACGTGATTAATAAAAAGAAAATAAGGAATGATTCACGCACTCGGTCTCGAACCATTATTGCTGTCAGAGGCACTAACGCGGGGAACAAACAGAACTACATTTAATGCGCTACAATAAACACACTTTGAAAAAGACATTGTCAGAGGGCACAGAAAGAAGCATCGACGCAGCTTTCAGTCCTCGAGGCAGGGGGGAAAAAAACAGGGCAATTTAAACAAGCCTCGAGCCCGCTTTCCCAAAAATTAAACGCACGTCTAACGTTGATGCAGGGGCCTGCATAGGGGCCGGGCAGGGAAAAAGATACAAGGACAAATCAACAAGCCTCATTTACATTGCAGGGGCCAATTCCACAAGCCTCACTTACATTGCACAACGAGGCAGAAAGTACACTAATTTACGGCACTTTCCACTTGTATAACGTTGTTTCAGGGGCCAGGAAAAAGCCGTGCTCAGAGCCCTCGCTCTAATTGCTAAACAAACAACAACAGACAGATTACAAATATCTACGCAACATCACAGGTTGAACAAGGGGGCTGGCACTCAAAGGAAAACAATCACATTTAAATAACACTCCTTACACTTGAAGAAAGAGACGCACCATATTACACATTAGCACAGGGGCCACACAGGACAACTAAAACAGAAGGAATTCATTTAAGTGTCATTTACATTGACAAAAGAGGCATGCTGTATACTACTTGACGCAAAATTACGCAACTTCATGCTCGGGGGCTGACACTCAAAGGAAAACATGCACATTTAAATAACACTCCTTATACTTCAAAAAAGAGACGCACTACATTACTCATTAACACAGGGGGCAGACAGGAAAACAAGGACGCACTTTATTACACGTGAACGCAGGGGCCACACAGGACAACTAAAACAGAAGGAATTCAATAAGCCTCATTTACATTGACAAAAGAGGCATGCTGTATACTATGTGACGCAAAATTCTGCATATTCATGCTTGCGGCCTGGCACTCAAAGGAAAACATGCACATTTAAATAACACTCCTTATACTTACAAAAACACACACACTACATTACACGTTACCACAGGGGCCGGACAGGAAAACAAAAACAGGAGTAATACAATAAGCCTCATTTAAATTGAAAAAAGAGCCATGATGTATACTAATTGACGGCGCTTTACCCTACTTGATGGTACTTTGATCTGTGGAAAATATAAACACACTTACCCATGCTCACAAACAGTCCTAGGAATATTTAATAGGACATTAGTTCATTACAACGCTAATACCACCTACCAACGTTGTTACTGCAACAAAATTTTACAGTTCTCTCTTTCTAATAGTAGTATAGATATTGCTTTGGTCAAAAACACACCGTTAACATACAAATTAACGGCAACATCATTACACTTTTGAAAAGAATTACACTCACTTTATTAACATGGTGAAGAGGAAGAGTCAACTTTCAAGGACAACATATAAAACACGGGCACAAAGGAATAAGCGCATACGACAAACACAGCTAAATGATCACAAAGACTTAACAAACATCGCAGATACATATACTTCGGGGGTTTCACAGCCTATTCATTACAACAGTGACCACCCATCAACGTCCACTACTATACACAATAACAGTTTTGAAACAGACATACCTCACATTTACCATCATACACCGGAAAAAAAAAATGAAGACATACCTCATACTTCCACTTTACAAATTACA
Source organism: Lissotriton helveticus (assembly GCF_964261635.1). Taxonomy (NCBI): domain Eukaryota; kingdom Metazoa; phylum Chordata; class Amphibia; order Caudata; family Salamandridae; genus Lissotriton; species Lissotriton helveticus. The sequence goes on along the minus strand of NC_136071.1, from coordinate 854,755,267 downwards.
ACAATAACAGCTCCAACACAACTTAAAGAACAACCTTTACTTATGCTTCCACAAACAGTACATAGCCTCAAATCAGCATTCAACTACAGACCATTTATTGACTACATGAACAATGCAGATGTTATAATTGGAAACATGGACAGTGTCTGTAACAAGTGCTATGCACAGAAATGGAAGGCAGAACCTAAAGGCCTTTGTTGCTCATCAGGAAAGGTCAATATCAATAACCTACAAGAGCCACCTCCAATCATTAAACAACTACTTGATGGCACTCACCCTCTTTCAAATCATTTCTTAACAAACACACGCCGCTACAATACTCTATTCCAAATGACATCCTTCGGTGCTAATGAAGTCAAAGAAGGCAATTTCATGCCTACTTTTAAAATACATGGACAGTTATACCACTTAATTGGCAGCATGCTTCCACAAGAAGGAAAGCCCGCACAGTTTCTACAAATATATTTCCTTTCCGCAATGCAACAAGTTGATGCACGATCACACATGATCCCAAGCTTAAACAGGCAGCTTATTGAAGAACTACAAAGCACATTGCACACTCATAACACCTACATTCGGTCACTTAAATACAACTATGAGATGCATTCACATGATGAAGATTTAAAAATTATCATCCACGCTGATCAACGCCCTCCAAATACACATCCAGGGAGATATAATACACCAACAACTGATGAAGTTGCTGTTCTTTTAGTAAATGAAAATAAAGGCCCACGCGACATTATCTTACATACCCGAGAAGGAATATTACGTTAAGTCTCCGAATTGCATAGATCATATGACCCCTTACAATACCCCATTCTATTCCCAAGAGGGGAAGATGGTTATTGTCTAAACATACCACAAGCAAACTGCGGTAAGAACAAAACTGTTACATGCATGCAATACTATGCCTATACTCTAATGGTTAGATCAACAACTTTCAATACCTTACATTGGTTTAGAAATCTTTTTAATCAATATATTGTGGATATGATGGCAAAAATGATGACTGAAAGGCTCGACTTCATAAGCCGTAATCAAACACAACTACGTGCAGAAAACTACATAAACTTAAAAGATGCACTCAATCAAGATCAGCACCTTCAAGCTTCGGATATTGGACAACACGTCATTTTACCCGCTACCTTCACTGGCTCGCCCAGGTACATGCACGAAAAGACACAAGATGCAATGACATACGTTAGGCACTATGGGAGACCTGATTTGTTCATCACCTTCACATGCAATCCAGAGTGGCCAGAAATTAAAACAAAGATCATGCGATAGACATGACATCGTTGCACGTGTATTCTATTTAACAGTGAAAGCACTCATGAAAATATTAACGCAAAAACATATCTTTGGATATGCCAAAGCTTACGTATTTACCATTGAATGGCAAAAGAGGGGACTGCCACACGTGCACATCCTATTGTGGCTTGAACCTAAAATACAAGCTGACAAAGTGGATCTCATTATATCCGCTGAGCTGCCAGATCCTGTCAACGATGAACAACTATTTTTGATTGTTAAAAAGAACATGTTGCATGGCCCATGTGGTGAACACAACGTTCTATCACCATGTATGAAAAATGGTATTTGTACAAAAAAATACCCACGCCCTCTCACTAATGAAACAGAAACTGGTGTTAATGGTTATCCCATTTACCGTAGAAGGAGCCCACAACATGGTGGACAGACAATCCCAATGACTGTTAGAGGCCAAGAAATTACTGTTGATAATCAGTGGGTGGTTCCATATTCACCTGTACTATGTCGCACTTTTAATGCTCACATTAATATTGAATACTGCCAATCAGTGAAAGCTATTAAATATATTTGTAAATATATCAACAAAGGCTGAGATCAAGCAACTGCTATTATTGCAAACAAACATAATGAAATTGAAACATATCTCAATGGCAGGTATATTAGTACTTCAGAGGCCGTTTGGCGCATCCTTCAGTTTAACATTCATGAAAGACATCCGACGGTCACACATCTAGCTGTACATCTGCCAAATGGACAAAGAGTATATTTTAATGAAAAACAATGAGCCGCGTTGCGGAAAATCCAACACCTACAACACTTTCTGCCTTCTTTAAATTGTGTGCCACGGACACTTTTGCAAAAACATTGCTATACCAAGAGGTTCCACAATACTATACCTGGGGAAAAAATACTTTTACAAGGAGGAAACGTGGTATTGACGTATTAGGCCACCCTGGAGTCAAAAAGGACTCGGCTCTTGGGAGAATGTACACTATTCACCCAAACCAATCTGAGTGCTTCCATTTACGCATTCTTTTACAACATGTTCGGGGACCTACATGCTTTGAAAGTCTTTTAACCGTTCATGGACAATTAATGCCTACCTACCAAGCTGCATGTAAAACACTTGGACTCATTGAAGACGACCAACATTGGAAACATACTTTAAGTGATGCCGCCCTTTCAGATTGCCCAAATCAACTACGCCAATTATTTGTTACTATTCTGTTATTCTGTAACCCTTCGGATCCTATGTCTATGGGAGGAAAACAAAGAACATTTATGTGAAGATATACTACACAGAAAACAACAAGAAACACATGATGACTCAATACCATTCACTAATGACATCTTTCACCAAGGACTGATAGCAATAGAAGACTCCCTCTATGAACTAAATGAAAAATCTTTAAAAGATTTCACACTGCCAGAAACCCATAGAACGATACATAACACTAACAAAGACACTCAAATACTACATTCAAATTATAACATCCATCAATACGTTGAACAACATTTACCAAACTTAGTTCCGGATCAAACTGTTGCATACAACACCATTGTTCAAAGTGTGGAAAGTAAAGAAGGTAAAATATTCTTCTTAGACGCACCAGGAGGAACAGGGAAAACGTACTTGATAAACCTCATACTTGCTAAAATACGCTCTTTAGGACTATTGGCTCTTGCTGTCGCATCTTCGGGAATAGCTGCTACTTTGCTAACTGGTGGGAAAACTGCACATTCAACGTTTAAACTACCTTTAAATGTTTCAGTTTCAAAAGAGTCAACGTGCTCTGTACGCAAAAATGGCCCCTTAGGAACACTGCTTCAAAGAGTCTCTCTTATCATGTGGGACGAATGTACTATGACACACCGCGCACATATAGACGCCGTCAACAGAACTCTACAAGACATTCGAAATGTTAATACCATAATGGGTGGTGTTACTCTTGTGTTTGCTGGAGACTTCTGACAAACTCTTCCTGTTGTTCCAAGAGGAACACGTGCGGACATACTAAAAGCATACTTAAAAGCATCACAACTCTGGGACTGTGTTCAAACTCTCACATTACGCAGTAACATGAGGACACATTTAGGTGGTGGAGATAGTCACTTTGCTGATCTTCTACTCCAACTTGGTAATGGTGAAGTACCTACCAATAACGACAATATTAATATTCACAACTTTGGTACGCCAGTGTCTACCTTACAGGAACTCATACAACATGTATACCCGGACATAGAGCACATTGTTACAAAAGACTTCCAGTGGATTTGCGAAAGAGCTATAGTTGCACCCAGAAACTCAAGTGTCAACCATATCAATGAACACATACTACTACAAATACCAGGAGACACAAAAGTCTATAAATCCATTGATACAGTATTAGAAACTGAAGACGCCGTACATTATCCACAAGAATTCCTAAACTCACTTAACCCATCCGGACTTCCACCTCATGTACTAAAAATTAAAGTTGGGATTCCCATCATGTTATTACGCAACCTACATCCACCTGATCTATGCAATGGACACGACTACAGGTTATAAGTCTTTTACCCTATGTCATTAAAGCTACTATTCTCTCTGGCCCTTCCGCAGGACACTTAGCACACATTCCACGCATACCCATGATCCCAAATGATCTACCATTTCAATTTAAACGCTTGCAGTTCCCTATTAACATTGCTTTTGCTTCTACTATTAACAAATCTCAAGGACAAACATACAAAGTTATAGGCATTGACTTACGAGAAGTTACATCAAAGCAAAGCATTGTGGGAGATGCAGTCTCGGTAATTAATTCTCCTGTATGGATGCGCAGAGTTTTTTTTTAACTTTGACAGAAAACTCTGCGCATCCATACAGGAGAATTAATTACCGAGACTGCATCTCCCACAATGCTTTGCTTTGATGTAACCGCCCCAATCTAGAGCGTGCAATAGCATTCTAAAGGGAGGCAGTTCGGAGCACGCACCATCTCCGTCAGCCTCTGAAGAAGTCTAATGATGAAACGCGTCAGGCAATAACGGAGTGGCTGTCTTATAAGACTATCGAAAAGCGGATCTGTGACCATACCAATTAAATGCTTTCAGCACGCCTTGGTTTGAGTGATTCTTATTCCGGAGGGGTAAACTTGGAGCTTGCATACTACGGCAGCAGCCCTGCTGTCGAGAACGCACCACCCGACCCAAAGATGGAGAGGGGCCACGAGGCTCGGTAACTACGGAGCTTTACTGTGGGGCCAAGTCGATGGATTTAGATGACAGTCTGCTGATTGAGGCCCATCCAGGGTTTGAAATGAACTTTGACAGAAAACTCTGCGCATCCATACAGGAGAATTAATTACCGAGACTGCATCTCCCACAATGCTTTGCTTTGATGTAACCGCCCCAATCTAGAGCGTGCAATAGCATTCTAAAGGGAGGCAGTTCGGAGCACGCACCATCTCCGTCAGCCTCTGAAGAAGTCTAATGATGAAACGCGTCAGGCAATAACGGAGTGGCTATCTTATAAGACTATCGAAAAGCGGATCTGTGACCATACCAATTAAATGCTTTCAGCACGCCTTGGTTTGAGTGATTCTTATTCCGGAGGGGTAAACTTGGAGCTTGCATACTACGGCAGCAGCCCTGCTGTCGAGAACGCACCACCCGACCCAAAGATGGAGAGGGGCCACGAGGCTCGGTAACTACGGAGCTTTACCGTGGGGCCAAGTCGATGGATTTAGGTGACAGTCTGCTGATTGAGGCCCATCCAGGGTTTGAAATGAACTTTGACAGAAAACTCTGCGCATCCATACAGGAGAATTAATTACAGAGACTGCATCTCCCACAATGCTTTGCTTTGATGTAACCGCCCCAATCTAGAGCGTGCAATAGCATTCTAAAGGGAGGCAGTTCGGAGCACGCACCATCTCCGTCAGCCTCTGAAGAAGTCTAATGATGAAACGCGTCAGGCAATAACGGAGTGGCTGTCTTATAAGACTATCGAAAAGCGGATCTGTGACCATACCAATTAAATGCTTTCAGCACGCCTTGGTTTGAGTGATTCTTATTCCGGAGGGGTAAACTTGGAGCTTGCATACTACGGCAGCAGCCCTGCTGTCGAGAACGCACCACCCGACCCAAAGATGGAGAGGGGCCACGAGGCTCGGTAACTACGGAGCTTTACTGTGGGGCCAAGTCGATGGATTTAGGTGACAGTCTGCTGATTGAGGCCCATCCAGGGTTTGAAATGAACTTTGACAGAAAACTCTGCGCATCCATACAGGAGAATTAATTACCGAGACTGCATCTCCCACAATGCTTTGCTTTGATGTAACCGCCCCAATCTAGAGCGTGCAATAGCATTCTAAAGGGAGGCAGTTCGGAGCACGCACCATCTCCGTCAGCCTCTGAAGAAGTCTAATGATGAAACGCGTCAGGCAATAACGGAGTGGCTGTCTTATAAGACTATCGAAAAGCGGATCTGTGACCATACCAATTAAATGCTTTCAGCACGCCTTGGTTTGAGTGATTCTTATTCCGGAGGGGTAAACTTGGAGCTTGCATATATCTATCTATATATATATATATATATATATATATATATTGATATATTGATATATATATATATATATATATATGCAGCCCGTCCCGACGTTGTCCGGGGGCAATGAGTCTCACAGCGCAGTGCTCCGGATCGCAACCGCCACCTTCAGGGCCCCCAAGCAGCCGCACATGGTCCGCGTGCAGAGACCTCCAGCAGCATGCCGCGGACCGAATCCCAGGCCCCCAACCACCTCTGCAGCCCGGGTGACACTCACCTACCTCAGCCCACCGTGGGCGCCGCCACTCCTCAGCCTCGCGCTCCTGGCCGCTCCTACCCCTGGCATGAATCCCAGGCCCCCAACCACCTCTGCAGCCTGGGTGACACTCACCTACCTCTGGTCACAGCGGGCGCCGCCGCTCCTCCGCCTCGCGCTCCTGGCCGCTCCTCTCCGCTCCTACCCCAGGGCATGTCGGACCTCGCAGGGTGTCGGTTCCGCTTTCCTGGCCGCTCCTCCTCGCGCTCCTGGCCTCCTCGCGCTCCTGGTTTACTTTACTAAAATGTTTGACCCGTGATGTCAGCACGCACGTCGTTAGCGCACACGCCCACCTCAGACATGGCGCTACTTCCAAGGGACTACTTTGGCAAAGAACGTACTTTGCCCTGCTAACATATATATTTTTTGGTATATAACCTATGTCCATCGGCTTACCCTGACAATTCCAATGATGTATTGGGTGTTTGGATTGGCGCTGTGGTTCCCGAGTTTACCCGCCTCAAAGGTTCCCAGTTCTCTCTTTATAATAGTAGTATAGATATATATATATGATTTGTAGCTCAATCACACCATCCTTTTTTGGAAAAGACGAGCGTGGACCCAGGTATTGCGCAGAATGTATCTTTATTTAGCCAGCTCTGCCACTACGCATTTCGGGCGCTCCCGCCCTTGATCACATGACAGCTCTACTATTTTTCTCACCGCTTTTTAAAGTGTCCCGCTGTCCCTCCCCACCCGGTCTGGGCCACATGACTGCGTCCTCGCTGGAGTCCCCTAGCAAATAATTTCTGGAGCAGGACACAGCCCTACGTCTGCAGAAGAGAACTACCCCTGCAAGGTAAGGGTGGACTGATCATCCACCAAGTCTGTATGATTCTGTTATTGACTTCCGCAAAAGCCAAGTTGTTATTGACTTTTGCCAAAGCCAAGCAAGCGAGGTGATGTTTTAAAAACCCGCTGGTGTCTGTTCTGTATGATTCTGCTGTTATTGACTTTTGCAAATCCAAGCAAGCGAGGTGAGTTTTAGAAACCCGCTGGTGTCTGTTATCTGTTTTTAAGCATGCCAGTCAGTAGTAAGTTCAAGAGATTATGTGTATGCAGGACTCCCAGCTGGAGGGGGCCTGTCCGCTTCCTCCAGAAGGGACCCCTGGCCATACGATGTATGTTAAACATGGCCCTTCTGCCATAATGTTCTCCTTGTTCTGGGTAAAATATTTTTTTTAAAGTAACGCGGAATTACAGTGGCCACTTTATGGCTCCTATGATTCCCAAGTTCTCGCCAACTTAGAGGAACAATTAATGAAAAGAAAAACGCGCCCGTCTATGTTTGAATCTGTCCGATTTTGGAGGAAAGAGATAGAGCAGAGAGCTATAAAACAGAAGGCTCATGAAAGAAAACAGGAACGTATGTCAATGGCCGACCACGCCAGAGAAAATTTACAAAATAAAATGACAAAATCAGTAGAAATAGCCGATAGGGAGGATGGGGCCCGGGTGCAAAAATGTTATCCAGCCCATGAGGAGAAAGGAAAGGGCCATATGGAAGGGGGAGAAGAAAGTGATTCCTTGCTTGATACCACGCTAGAAAGCCCTCCTGCATATGCCCCAATGTACCCTGCCCTGACGCCTCACACCCCGCATGTCCCCCCGCCACCGCCCACTCCTGCCCCCACTGCCCCTCCTACTGTTCTTCCTGTCACACCGACCCTCCAGACTTTTCCTATGACACCAACCACGCCCATTAACCCTGTCCTCGCTGCAGGAATGACAACAAGTCTCCATCCGCCCAACCCCTGCGGCCTTACCCCTACCCGCCCTTTTCCCGCTTCTCCGTGGTCTACAGTTAAGCAGGATTTATATAAATTGTTGAATTCTCCCGACTGGCCTCCCTGCGCTCTGCAGTCAGCTTTTCGTCCCTTCGAGAAAATGACCCACAGAGGCAACAGTGTGAATGTTGGATAAATAACGGGAATATTTATACCTTTAAAGAAATATGGTCCACCTTTTCTCAGTGGACGATTATGGAACAGACAACCTGGGCTGAATATATGTGTACTTTGGTCATGCAAAAATTTGAGAATGTGCGTATGCAGATACCCGCCGGATTAATGGACCTTAGGTCATAAATAAAAAGAGGCAATGTTCAGGGAGAGGGGATGTTTGGCGATATATCTGCTTTAATGGCTTACCGTGATATGACAGCTTTTCTCAACACCCCTCTGGAAACAGCTATGCCAATGAGAGAGGTGGCTCCTGTCTTTGTTAACGCACTTACTGATGCCCAAATAATGGCCGAGGGGCTGTTGAAGCACATTGGTGCAGGCTTTGGGTTCATGTTCCTTGGAAAAGGTCAGAAGTAATGCAGTTAAAAGGACAATTACCAGATCCCTGGAAGAATCCGGCTGCCTTTTACAGAGAATTAGGTCAGATTATATCTGCAGGTACTCTCGTTCTTGAGGATATAGATTTACTTTTTGGTACCGTTGTCCCCACTGAAATTTGGGACAAAATTCGACATACTGACCATGAAGTAGCGTTGGGAGGTAAATGGGCTGACCTAGAGGCTATGGAAGAAGCAAGGGTAGGAGGGACTAAACCAGAAGCTGCCATCCTGATTTTGCCCTGTAAAATAATGACGTTTATGAAAACACTTTTGCTAGAAACTGTCATTAACTGGGATAAAATAAACGCCTGCAGGCAGCAAAAAGATGAGAATGTGGCTGACTTCTTTACCCGTTTTGAGACAGAATACAAGGGACACAGTGGTTTGGATCCATGGACCCCAGGTTCTGGCCCAGTATTTGTCGATAAGTTTGTCAGCAACTTGCCTCCTTACGATCGTGCCGTTGGCGGCGCGGGCGCGTCAGGGGCAACATTATGAAGGGGTGCTGATGCGTGGTGTCCGACACCACATCTCCCTGTATGCTGATGATCTCCTGTTGTACCTAGCTGATACGACGGCCTCAGTGCAAGGAGCGCGGGCATTGCTTCGAGAGTTTGGCGAACTGTCGGGTCTCCGTGTTAATTGGTCTAAGACCTGCCTATTCCCCCTGACCCCCCGGTGTGCGTGACCTGCGGGGCTTGGAGAGCTGCGCTGGGAGCCGGAGTGTATACTATACCTCGGGGTTCACATTTATCATACCCACTCGTCCCTGTATGAGGGAAATGTGGGCAGAGCGTTGAGAGGTGTCAGGGGCAGTAGTTTCTGGCGCACCCTCCCCTTGTCTGTGGCCGGACGCATAGCCTTACTGAAGATGGTGGTTCTCCCACGCTTACTCTATTTTTTCTGTACACTGCCGGTGCGGATCCCGCTCTCCTTCTTTCGGACATTACGATCAGAGGTGATAGGGTTCATATGGGGCCCTGGCAGGAGGCGTGTGGCTCTCTCCACCCTACTCCGGTCACGGGAGGCAGGGGGGCTTGCTGTGCCGGATTTTGAATGGTATTACCTGGCGGCACAGCTGCAGTGGCTCACCCAGGCAGTGGCACAGGAGTTCAGGGGTCCAGACGGTACTCAGGGCAGAATTATACAGCGTCATGTCCTGTCCTTCATATTGCTCCAACAGGGCCTTCGCCTGGATCAGTTGTCTTTGGAGGAACGCACCCTCCGACACTGCTGGCTTCGTAGTCAGAAACGAGCGGGCATCCACGTCCCGTATGCGCCGGAGATCCCCTTGGGTATGTGCACAGCTCTACCGCACGGCGGGGACTGGTCGGGGCTAGCCACATGGGAGGACTGTGGGCTCCATGTGGTGGGAGACCTCTACAGGGATGGTGTCTTGCTGTCGTTCTCCGATCTGCAGGAGGCGTTTGATTTGCCGAGAGGCGACTTCTTACTCCATGCGGCTTTGGTCTCTGCGGTCCAGAGACGATGGAGGAAAGGTCGGGCTGAGCCGCCTACGTCTTTGGGATGCCAGTACGTTGTGATGGCTGCTGGCACCTTCAAGGCTGTTACTTGCTTGTATAGGAGACTGGCGCTGGATGACCCCCCTCCATTGGATACACTGCGGGAGCGCTGGGAGGCGGACCTTGGCCGGCAGATACCGGAGACTACGTGGCCCCAGCTTGTGCGCCGTGCCTGGAAGGGCACTCGCAATGTCCGATTTCAATTGGTCCAATATTTCACGCTACACAGAGCGTATTGGACGCCGGCCAAGATCCAGCGGGTTTTTGGTGGTGCCCAGTCGGTGTGTCCCCGTTGTAACTCGGAGGGTGCCGACTTTGGCCACATGTTTTGGGCTTGCGCGGGGCTTGGTTCCTACTGGACTGATGTTGTGGCCTGTCTGAATGAGATCACTGACCGTCAAATTGAAATGGACATGGGAATCTGTCTCCTGCTCTGGTTCCCACACACCCCGGCCACGAAGGTCACCAGTAAATTCATCGACTTGGGACTGATCCTTGCCAAGAGGGAGCTTACTCTACATTGGAAATCTAGGGGGGGTCCCTGCTTCTTTAGATGGCGGGGGTGCTTCCTGCAGTGGGCAACTAGTGAAGGGACACTCCGCTTGCAATTGGCCAACCGCGCAGCTAATGATAAGGCACTAGAAACGGCTAGGGCATGGTGCGCGCTGGTGGCAGAGCTACAATCAATGTCAGAGGTTGCGGTGGATAGTGAGGAAGAGGCGCAGGCGAACTAGGGGGTGAAGGCGGCGATGGGGAACGCGGGGACATACACGGGGGACTTTACACGTTAGGACAGCATTTCATTGGTTATTAAGGACCTAGACAGTCGCTGGGGGTTATGGGGATGGGATGGGGTTGCACACGCGGTCTCGTTTGGCGTTTGAGACCTGTCAGGGTCCGGGGGCCGCTCCCCGAGATTTGAGAGGCGCTACCCGTGACTCCATGTTGAGTTATGTTGCATTGAGGATCTGACACAGGAGGCACACTGACAAGGGGGGGTGGGGGTAGAGAGGGAGGGGGTGGAGGGACAGATAGGGTATGGTTTGCAGGATGCGATAACTGAAATGTTGATATGTGAACTGCAAAATGATGACCTGCAACCATTTGTTTGTATGTTGGTATGGAAAATCAATAAAAATCTGTTTAAAAAAAAAAAAACTTGCTTCCTTAGATCTCTGCAAGGCTTAAGAAAGTTGATAGTACGTGGTCTGCCCAAATTATGACTGGTATCTTGGCTATGGCACAATATCACGAGAATAGGGAGAATGAAGATAGAGACAAGGAAAGTAAGAAGGTTAGGGATCTTAAGACTAAGGCACTTCTGCAGCAGGCTTACCCTCCCCGAGGTACCAATGCCCGCGGGAATTTTAGACCCCAACCCGCTCCGAGGGCTCGCAAGTCTACCCCCTCCAGCCCTCAACGAACGGGAGTCCTCCAAACAGATCAGTGTGCTTATTGTAAGGGGTACGGCCATTGGATAGATGAGTGTCCCGTGTTAGCTGAAAACATAAGAACAGGGAAGACTCGGCCTCGCGCTCCTGGGGAAGCGAGGCCGACTAGGGACCACGGCCCACCCCATCCACAGGATAAAGAATGTAGGCCCAGGGATGACGCTCCCATCCGGTCACGCCCGGCCAATAGGTTTGATGGGTACGAAGCAACACGCACTTATTACAATGATGATTATGACGATGTTGATGAGACAGGATCCTACCAAGCATAGGACAGACAGGAAAGGGATATCACCAGAGTGCAAATTCCAGTTGATCAAAGGGGCCCGTATGTTCAAATGTCAGTTGTGAGGAACGATAAGAATTTTCTTTTGGATACTGGGGCCACCAGGTCTTCTATTGCATGTCTGTCAGTCCCGGAGGCACCCCTTTCTGGCAATATGAAAGTCTCCGTGGGTTTTGCAGGAACACCTGTAACCAGCCCTGTCTCTGAACCCCTCCCTCTAGATATTGGCCCTGCACATGTTGACGCTCCCTTGGTCCTTGCTACAGGTTGCAGGGAAAACTTGTTAGGCATGGATTTACTGAAAGCTCTGTATGCAACCATCTCATGTAGTTCCCAAGGTGTATCCCTAACAATTTCCCCCACTGCAGCTTCCTACATGTGTCTGTCCGGTTCCCTCCCACCAGAATTGCAGTCTTTACCTTCCTCCCTCTGGGCATCATCAGACATTGATATGGGGTGTCTCAACATACCCCCTCATGTGGTACGCATCCAGCCAGGTTTACTTCTCCCCGCCTCCGGCAGTATCGACTGCCCGCGGAAGGAGAAGTAGCCCTTTTAACAATAATATCTGAATTGATGGGCAAGGGCGTAGTGGAGGAGACACGTGGCAATATCTGTAACAGTCCCATTATTCCGGTTCTTAAAAAGACCAATGGAGATGCTCTCCCCCCTAAAATATGCAGATTCGTGATTGACCTGAGACCCCTTAACAAAATAACAATCTCCCAATACCCTGTTGTCCCCGACATTACAATCCTCTTAACAATGGTCCCTTCTGACGCCACGCACTTTTCTGTCATAGCCCCGAAGAATGCTTTTTTCAGCATTCCTATACATCCTGACAGCAGACAATTCTTTAGTTTCTCTCTTGGTTGGCGGAGCTTTAGATTCTGCTGCGCCCCTCAATGTTTCACCGAGAGCCCCAGTATCTATAGTCAAGCCCTAAAAAGTCAACTAGATTCCTTGGAACTTCCTGATAATTCCACACTATTATAATATGTAGATGACCTCCTCATTGCTGCAAATTCTGCCCCATCATGTAAAGAAGCTACTCTCTGTCTGTTACGCCACCTTGCCCTCCATAACCACAAAGTCCCTTTGAAAAAGCTTCAGTTTTGTTCAGAGAAGGTGACCTACTTAGGTCATCTCCTCTCGAAGGAGGGAAGGCAGCTCACCGCTGATCGTGTAGCAATTATCAATGCTATGACGGCCCCACGAACACAAAAGCAGGTGCGAGCCTTCATAGGCCTAACCTCATACTGTAGACAGTGGATTTCCAATTTTTGGGCTATGGTCAAACCTCTTCTTGCCCTCACCACTAAAGACATATCAGACAGTTCCTTTCCATGGACTACAGAGCATGCGCAGGCCTTCCAAGATTTGAAGAGGGCCCTGTGTACTGCTCCAGTCCTCGGTACTCCTGACTATAGGAAACAATTTTTTCTTTTTGTACATGAGACAGACGGCTGTGCATGCGCTGTTCTGACCCAGATGTTTGGAGGTCACCAACGGCCATGTGCCTATTTTTCAGCCACCTTAGATCCTGTTGTGAGGGCTCTCCCAGGATGCCTACGGGCGACAGCTACGGCCGCCCTCGTGGTCCGTCAGAGTGCGGGAATCGTCATGAACTGCCCCCTGACTCTGATGGTCCCCCATTCTGTAGATACCCTCCTTAATAACACCAAGACACAGTACCTCACTAGCGCACGACTTACAGGATATGAACTGACACTCTTTGCCAGCCACATTAACATCAAAAGATGCACTGCACTAAACCCCGCCACATTACTCCCACTGGATACTCAGGATGCCCGCTTAGACCCACATGACTGTATATTGAGGACAGAGGGGGAGACAAAGGGACGGGTTGACTTACAGGATACCCCGATTGCAGAACCAGAAGGTACACTGTATGTGGACGGATCATGTCTCAGAGGGCCAGATGGTAACACTTCAGCCGCCTACGCCCTCACGACATTGGGGCAAGTAGTAGAAACAGCTCAGATTCCGCAGTGCTCTGATCAGGCAGCAGAATTAGTGGCCCTCACTAGAGCCTGTGAGATAAGCAAGGGAATAACAGTAAATATCTATACTGACAGTCAGTATGCCTTAGGGGTGGCCCACAACTTCGGGAGGTTGTGGAAAGAAAGGAATTTCCTTACTTCCCTTGGGACCAAGATTCAACATTGCCCCCTAATTCACCGACTGTTAGACTCCCTGTCACTCCCCAGAAAGGTGGCCATTATAAAATGTAAGGCCCATAAGAAAGTGACAGATGATGTTGGGAAAGGCAATGCTCTGGCTGACCAGACGGCCAGACAAACAGCTCTTAGGAAAAGGGAAGGAATGTATTTAGGAGGTCCCGCTAGGTGGGTGGCAGACGAGGGCATGGTTGAAAACACAGTACAGAGTGTGATTGATATTCAGTCCCATACTACTCCTGAGGAACTAAGGGTGTGGAAGAAGCAATTAACAAAGGGGGGAATTGATGGTTGTTGGGTCCGTACGACTATGGAAAGACAATGGATGTTACCTGACAGTCACGTGCTACCAGTAGTTACGTTGGCCCATGGTCCTGCTCACATCAGTGCAAAAGGGATTTGTAAACTGTTGGAACCTACATGGTACAACTCTAAGATACCAGCATATGCTGACAAACTGGTTAAAACATGCATGATTTGCCTAATGTATAACCCAGGAAAAGGCAAAGTTACTCTTAAGGGAGGATTCTCTTCTCCCACCTTCCCTTTTGAAGTCCTCCAAATGGATTACATCCAGATGGACAGATGTAACAATCTAAAATATGTCCTCGTGGTGGTCTATACCTTCAGCCGATGGGTGGAGGCCTACCCCATCAAAGACTGCACCGCTATCACGACCGCCAAAGTACTATTAAAGGAGTACCTCCCACGATTTAGTTTGTCCCGCTTGGTCTGGAGTGACACTGGGACACACTTTAGAGCCCAAATATGGAATATGTCTGTACAGCATTGGGTATAAAACAAAAATTTCATGCAGATAACCACCCCCAGTCAGCAGGTCTAGTAGAGGTGTACAATGGCATCCTAAAAACTAAAATGGCCAAAATAGTAGCCGAGACAGGTGTCACTTGGGTTGATGCTCTGCCCTTAGCCCTACTGTCGACAAGAACAACAGCTCACACCAGGATAGGGCTATCCCCCCACGAGATCGTGTTCGGGAGGCCTGCCAATATATGGGGTGTCCCACGGCCTAAGAAACTGTCTGATGTTGAATACCCTGTATTAACTAATTATCTTTACAGTCTAACTAATACCTTTCGTACTCTTTATCACCAGGTGCAAGAGGCCATACCTGACAAAAGCGAGGGCCCAGGACACGTTATCCAACCTGGAGAATATGTCTAATAAGAAATTTTCAATGGACCAAGAGCCTCGAGCCACGCTGTACACAGCCCCGTCAGGTGTTGCTGGCCACTCGCACTGCCGTGAAAGTAGAAGGTCGGAAGAATTGGGTGCATGCGTCGCATTGCAGGCGTGTGCCTCTGCCCCTCCCCTATGATCAGTGGGTAAGGGAAGGACAAGGAGACGCAGAAACAGAAACAGTCCCAACGTTTGTCCCGTTCAGCGATGCCAGACAGCATTCTACATCTACGGAAGCAGAGAGTGACAGCATACTGAAAGGAAGTGTGGAACCCTCCCTTAACTCTGCTCAACACCAACAACAATTGTTTCCCGACCATACTGTCCCTACTTCCGACCGATACAACTTGCACCCCCGAGGGAAGGCTTGCCCATGACTTCGCCAAGTACCTATAGGCTGTAGGGCTGTGATCTTCCCAGATGAGAGTAGTGCTGGTGTGGCAGACTAAGGTATGCCATAGGCCTCCTTGGTACCTGCGCCCAGTGAAGCAACCACCAATCACAGACAGCCACTAGAGGTCCCTGGCTTAGCACAATGGCAGCCGTCCAAAACGCCCGAATCCAGAAACCAGATGTCAGCCTCCGATGTAGTAAATGCTTCATGGTCACCGTGGTGATTCAGTTTGTCTCCCTCATCCTGTCCATCCTTGGTTGGCTGTTACTAATCTACCATCCTGTTACCTCACCAACTCCTACCCCGACTCCTGCAGAACACCAGTATTACACGTTACCAGCCCACGAGTTAGCCCGCCATGCAGAATTCTTCAACAACACCTTCATCCAAATTTTGCATCATCACCAGCTGATCATGAACACTTCCAACTGCTGGGTGTGTGGACTGATGCCGCATTCCATGATACACCCTGTCCCATTATTTCCCTCCCGCTTTTCCATCTCTGGATCTTGTCTTGCATGGTGGATGTTGATTCAGGAGGCCTACACTGTCAATGGTACTGCCAGTTCTGCCCTTGGAACATTCCGGGATGACTTCTGGCGGCACAGATCCGGCCATGCCAATGCTCCTTTTTGCCCGACCAGCTCATCCACAATGCTACTATCCCCGGATGAACTTGGTGAGATGGTAGTATTCAACTCAACTAATCGACGAACATTTTCCAGATTCCGCACAAGAAGGATACTGCCTGATGAACGAGACACTGTGAATGTCATAAATGTGCAAGGCCGTGTCTGCATTCATGGCCTAGGGACTGAGAAAGTTGGTACCAGTACGTGTGATATCACAAAAACTTTAAACTCTACTTCTCCTCTGAAGCTGGTGGCATGCCCCAACAGCTATTTCATCTGTGGCACTGCCACCTACACTTGGCTCCCCCATAACTGGTCTGTTACCTGCTATCTGGCCTTCTTCCTTCCACCAATGTATTCCACCCATGGAGACTACCACCTGTCAATGAAGGGCGTCCTGCGCCGCTCACGTAGGGGCGTCATATCAGCTGAGGATACAGTGGGCCAGGAAGCCCGGGGACTTCTTTAGAGGTTTCCTTCCATTCTGGGGCCCCATGGCAAACAGTCGAGCTGTACGAGGACTGACCAGGGTCCTTGAGGCCTCCATCACAGTAACAGCTGGTGCCCTCTCCAACATCACTGCAGAGCTACAGGCGGACCGCCTTATAACGCTCCAACACCGCATGGTCCTTGACGTCATCCTTGCTGATCGTGGTGGTGTGTGTAAATTGATCAGCTCCAGCTGCTGCGTGTACATCCCAGACAACGCACCTACAGTGTACGATGCCATCCAACGTCTGCATCCCCCTGTTCATGGTCGGATCACTTTATCATCACCTTTTCCCTCTCCCTTGCACCCCTGTTAAAACCCCCTCTGCCCAAAAACACCTGGGTCCGCAAATGGGGTAAGACGGATATGCCCTCCTTTTGTTCCACTCTGGTCAAAACCTGCCCTGACCTATCTGATTTACCTGTCACCCCTCAACTGGCCGTCATTAACAACTGGCTCACGACGGCAGGCGACGAATTTGCCCCACTTAAGCGCCTCTCAGTTAAGCGGATCCATGCAGCTAACCGCTGGTTTACCACCGATCTGAAGGAAAAAAAACTAGCCGCCAGAAGGGCCGAACGTGCTTGGAGAAGAACCTACGACCCTGCCAAAAAAACAACTTACTTGGCAATTCTGCAGACCTATAAAAAAAGCATCCTGGAAGCTAAAACTGAGTTTTACACTAACAGGATAATGGTCGCGGAATCGCAGTCGAAGGAAATCTTCTCCACCGTTCATGAGCTTGCCTCATCCTCTAGAGCCACTGCTGCTATTCTCCCGTCCCAACCCCTCTGTGACTCGCTCAATGAGTTTTTTATTGATAAAGTAGTTAAAATTAAACAAAACATTCCCCCGCCTTCCGCCAATTTTGTTGATCCCCACATCCCCCCCACCACTCTTAAATTGACCAACATCCCATTGCTTACTACTGCAACTCTCTTTCCTCTACTTCACCGAATTAAATCCGGTTCCCCTCTTGACTTTGCCCCCGCCAGTATTCTTAAGGAAGTCTACCTAGCTTGTCCTTCCCCTCCCCTAACCCTCCTCAATGCTTCACTCACTCTGGGTCACGTCCCTACCCTACACAAATCAGCAGTTGCTATCCCCATTCTTAAAAAACCAGATGCCGATCCCTCTCTGCCCGCTAACTTTCGCCCCATTTCACTCCTTCCCTACCTTGCGAAAGTGCTGGAAACTCACATTAGCACCACACTCAGCGCACACGTTGAAGCAAATCATTGCCTCTCCCCCTGTCAAGCTGGTTTTCGTCCCCTGCATTCTACAGAAAAAGTGGTCGTCTCAGTCATGGACAAGCTGCGGGAAGGTATTGACATCAACCTCCCGCAAGCCTTGATTTTGCTAGATCTATCCGCCGCCTTTGACACGGTGGACCACACCATCCTCCTTAACCGTGTCTGGGCGGCGGGCATAGAAGGCTTAGCCTTCTCCTGGCTGGAGTCCTTCCTGGCTGGGAGGTCCCAGGCAGTCCGGCTGGCTGACTTTAAGGCGACCTCTCGGAAAGTAGAATGCGGGGTCCCCCAGGGCTCATCACTTTCTCCCCTTCTGTTTAATCTTTATATTTTTCCCCTCATTTTTATGTTACAGCAACTGGAGGTCACCGTATTTAACTACGCGGACGACCTCCAGTTAATCTTCAATCTTTCCCATTCACCTTCATCTGCTTTAAATGTCCAAACCATCATGATCCTTATCCAAGATTGGATGAACTGCAGCCACCTCAAACTCAATCCGGACAAGACTGAATTGATCTTGACCGGAGGTGGCTGCAGTCCATGGACCCCTTCCTTCTGGCCCTCTTCCCTCGGTACCCCTCCACTCCCGGTGACTAAAGTAAAAACCCTGGGAATTTACCTTAATTCCCAACTCACTGTTCACCCACAAGTTAATTCGGTGGTCTCTTCTTGTTTTTTTTCTCTTAGGGTAATTAGGAAGGTTTCTCGTTTTTTCACCCCCCCCAGCTTTAAAAATCATCATGTTAGCCATGGTTCTATCCCGCATAGACTATGGAAACATAGTCTATAACGGAGCTCCTGCATACCTGATTCGCCGTTTACAACTGGTGCAGAATCAGGCGGCTCGCCTGATCCATGGCTTACCCCGATACCACCGAGTCACACCTTTACTTAAATCGTTGCACTGGCTCCCGGTCAGAGAACGTGCCCTATTCAAACTTGGTTGTCTTGTATACCAGGCTAGATCGGGCACTGCTCCTCAGTTCATCTGTTCCCTTATCAAGCCATATTGTCCAGGCAGAGAACTTCGCTCAGCCCACTTGGCCCTTCTTACCATCCCGCGCTTTAAAAAGCAAAGGGCTGGCGGAGCGAGGTTCGCAGTCCTGGCCCCAACCTTCTGGAATTCCCTTCCTGTCACACTTCGCACCTCACTGTCCTATCCTCTGTTTCGAAAAGAGCTTAAAACTTTCTTGTTCACACAAGCGTATCCGACCTAATTCTTATCTGCCGTTTGGCCACTGATCAACACTAGCGCCATGAAACCGCGTGGTATGCGAGCGCTGAATAAATAATTTTAAATTCAAATTCAGATTCAAATTCTTCTGAAATTCATCTGGATGAAGGCAACTGGTCCCTCACAGGCTGGATCTGGGGTCTTCTTTCTCAGTGGGGTTGGAGGGTCATCATCTTCCTTGCCTTGGGAGTAGCTGTCCTGGTCTCCTGCTGTTTGTGCTTTCAGTGCCTGCCAGTGCTCTGTACAATGTGTGCCAGACCATCAAGCCTCCACCCTCTAACATTCACAACATCAATATGATGATGATGCTCCAACAAGAAATAGATGGTCTTATGAACATTGACATTTCTTAAAGTATTTGCCACTCAATGGCAAAAGGAGGGTCCTATGAAAAATGTTTTTCTGATCGGCATCATTTGTACCAAGACTCCATTGTTTTTTTTATTGCCATCTCGTGTCAAACACTTTGACACGACCCACCTGGTCGTTTCTGCTGATGCCTGAGGAAAATCTGAACTGACACGACAGAGACCATCTTGCAGCCTACATTTCTGCCCAGGAACTGTCGCACACCCAACCCCCTGTTCTTTGCAGTTCAACAGAAAGCCATGAGATACCCACGCCCTGTGTAAACAAGCTTGTTTTCCATCTCCTGCTCCCAGCCTGGTAAACATCCTTGACACCGTGATCAGGTTATCTGGACAATGGTCTGACTGTTGGACCCTGATCACGGTGGTTAAACAATGACTTGAAAGACCGGCTTTGATCAAGCCGAGTGAACAATGATCTGTGTACCAAGCCGTGACCAGGTCACTAACTACAAACATCGTCTGGATCTGGTTATCAACTGCAAACACTGCCCTGATTGAAAAATGGACTAACAACCAAAAGACTGGGATGAAAAATGTATAAAAGGCGTGTAAGCTACAGAGTGAAGTAGCAGCCTCCTCTGTCTTGTCTCTGACTAGCTTGGGACTCTGTTCCATAGCCCGGGCTACTGAAATAAATCTGGATTCCTCCTGCAGACGAAGGCTCCTGTGTCTCCTTTTACTAAGTAAGGAAGGTATGGAAGACTTGGGTGGTATATTATATAGCAATTTGTTATTTTTTAAGGCAGACATTTATGATGCCAGCTGAGGAGATCTGGTTCTATTTGAATTTGAAACTATAGCTTACAGATATGACAGCAGTGAGTACTTAACTGAACGGACATCGGTACATGTTTAGGCCTGATTAAAACATCATTGGGAAGCGCCCATGGGTTTTAAGCCTGAAACTGGAAAACCTACTACAGAGCCCACAGTATTTTGTGCTCCATATAAGTGGAACCTAAGTTGATTTGGTTGAGATGGCCCAAAACCCTGCCCTTTAGGGACAGCTAGAGGTAGCCAATTCACATTTAGCTGGAGGTCATTGAAAAGCAAACACATGTGGTGTGTACAAAGAGGGTCCCAATATATATTGACCAGGAGACCCATCACACAGAAAGAGTCAACAGGAAAGCTGTGGGTATGCTTGCAGTCATTGCATCTGAGAGACCTCCTAAGAGTACGGAAGCCCCTTAGTGAAATGCTTTTGACCAGGAAAAGTGCATAGGCTCTAGGCACTGCTGTCATGTT
This sequence comes from Lissotriton helveticus, assembly GCF_964261635.1. Classification (NCBI taxonomy): domain Eukaryota; kingdom Metazoa; phylum Chordata; class Amphibia; order Caudata; family Salamandridae; genus Lissotriton; species Lissotriton helveticus. The sequence goes on along the minus strand of NC_136071.1, from coordinate 854,734,518 downwards.
TAAGCTGGAAATGGACATCTTATAGACACAAATTACTGGTGAACACAAACAAATATAAATATATATTAATGTGTCCCCATAAACTGCATCTGGTGAGTAGTCACAAGTGGTTACTGTTGCATATGAACTTCTATCAAAAGAACACGAGGAAATTGCCATAGCAGGAGCACACAGCCACAGTTGCCAGACTAATAGCAGAAGCAGAATATCAGCGATTGAGGTGTTAGATGGTGCCTGATCTACCTTTTAAGTATTTTTCCATTACATAGGAATGTTATTAGTACTGTGATTCATGTTTGCCTATCACCTGGGAGAGTGGACAACATCCCAGAAAGGAACCCTTGTCATAATGTCACCAAGACGAGTTTGATGGGGATCATGACTTTGTGTAAATACAAAGGAGGAAATGAAACTTTCATGTGAGTGCTAATATGATAGTTCATGAGCTATAGGCAGATATGTCAGACTTTATTCTGTTAAAGTCCCCTGGATCCTGCTGTTGAAATGGTACTGAAACAACTGTCTTCTTTGTTATGATTTTTGGGTTGTATGTTAACATACTGCATTGTTATAAGAATCCAGAACTTGTATTCTTCGATTAATAGTGTAAACAAGATAAAATAGCTTTAGTTGTTGTTCTATTCCTTTAAATCTACTGCAGGAGTATTCTTACCTTTGAGTAAACGACAACAGGAAAAACATCCCACAAGTGAGAAAAAGAGCTATAGTTGCTAACATGAATTGATGAACTCCTAATGTACATATCTCAAGTGCTGCTAGAAAACAGCATGAAGCTCAAATCCGCAGGCATCCCTGGCTCATGCTGTCAACCTCGGAGGTGGGGATCCGGGTTCGAGTCTTAGCAGGGACGCTCAAAATCCTGTGATTCTGGTGACATTTCTTAATCTCCCCGTGCCTAACCAAAAATGAATGTGTCCCGTTGTAACACAACTGGTACTCATGTAAAGAGCTCTGATACCTTCAGGTCTAGTTTGTGTTGTATGAAATTTCCCCCCCCAAAACAAATTGTAATCCTCCTGAGAGTACAGAACTCCCCTTCATTTGGGAAGATCTGACTTCAGTACATGATTGCCAATGCCACACATAAAGTCGCAGGACTGACCTAGCAGTTCTTTTGGAGATGACCCTGCTAGGTTCAAGGGACTTCAGTGATTGTCAGTTTAGGAGACAGCTTAACTTCAAAGTATGGATTATCCATGACATCTTAACTTAATCGCTACCTAGGATTAAAATATGTGAATTTGAAGATCATAGATTTCTTGGGTATGTGCTTCCAGTGAACCTTAAAATCGCCACATGACCATCCACTACCAGTCTTGTAAATTCTCGAACTGACTAGATAATAGTGTGCTTTACGCATCTATTCCCTACTTGTTCAGCTAAGCCTACCATGCATGACGTTTGTCCTGTATGCAACTCACAGCACGTCTGGATGCTACATCATGTGGAATATCAATAGCCCCTTTTGCTGGGCTGTGGTCAGAGTTTGGAGTTGACTGCCAACCACTACAGTGGTTACCATTGACTCTCTGGAAATGTTTTCAGAAGCTGAACATGACCGGCCTCTATTGCAGAGATTCTGCTGGACATTAGTTACAAAGTATGTGGCGCAGTGTTACCACTGCTACCATCAGGAGTATGTGGTACTGTGATTAGTGATTGAGTGTTTTTATCCTCTGCAAGAGCACTCCCAGAAGAAATATCAGGCCATATGTCAAGCATTGCTATATCCTCTACTTCCTTCTCATACACTTCTTGCTAAGTGGGGGTGAAATCACATAATTCTTCCCATGAGATCTTCCAGAATTTTATACAAATTTAATGAAATTACAATTTGAATGCGAAACTTCATTTGTAGTTATGTACTGTGAATTTGTCACGTAAGTACTTGTTTGTGAGATACCTGCATGAGACTGGTTCAAGGAAAAAAAAATTCTTAGTGAGATATTTTCTGAATAAATGAGGCTCTCATGTTAAAAAACTAGGTAAAATTGCATTGTCTGACATTTCAGGTAATCTGGGGAATTTCGCATGAAGTGAAAATTGGAAATTACACGAATTTCACCAGAGTAATAAAACATTTCCCCATGCTTATTTCTTGTCTGGGTATTTCTCCAGTTGATTGTGAAAGGGAAGAAGGCACAATTGGCTACCTTAGGTTACAGTGGTAGTTTATTTACTTTCAGGAGATCTTGATGAGAGACAGAAGACAGAAGCAGTGGTTGCAGCAGTAGCAGGGGAAGTGATGCCAATGGACACTCTCATTACAGCAGAAGTGTTTCCTGCAAGCAGACTGGTTGTATTTGTGGTGTTTGTTGAATAACAAGTGTCAGGAGTTTGTATGGATGCCCTCTGCTTTGATCCCCTAGACGGTGATAGAACATGGCTTGTAGAGGGCTCCTCCATGTCCACTAGTTCTGTGTTATCTGCAAGTATAAAAATGTTTTCAAGGAAAGTTTATTATAATATGTAAATGTTTGATTATAAGTTATTTAATTAAAGTGTAACATAGATCAAACATCCAAGAATGTGTAATTATGGATTTACCTTGACATATTATATTAAGCTTTTTTTGAATCCCCATTAACGTATGCACATGTTGAAAAGCAATATATATAATGAACATACATCTATGTATGCAAACTTATGTTCCTTAATTACACCAGCTCTGGCTCTACCTTCCACACCTCCTACGCTTATTAGATTAATTATGCTCCTGCTCTGCTCTTTCCAGGGGCACCGGTTGAGTTGTGGTGTTGTAGCCTCCTCCTCTGAGCAAACCATCATGTTTTTGTTTCAATTGTAAATCTCTCACAGTACATTTAATATCTTGAAATATGCTTTTTACAGTCCTCCACTTTGCAGGGCGTGAAGTCACAGCTTTACTTTTTGAGTAATTTGCATCCATATTCTTCTTCTCATCTTGGCACTTTTTTTTGGGTCACATGCCCAATTAGTCTAGGCTGCCCTATAATGACTTCTCCTGCAAGTACTTGCAGTTCTGTCTCACTAAATTTCAGCTTGAGGAGGGTTACCTACTAGCTTATTCTGTATTTTTTTAATTTTTCTGTAAATCCCTTGCAAGTGGGTCCTTGCGTGGAACATGGATAACACGTGTCTGAGTACAGTATACTGTGCTTGAAGTGTGTCTCTTACATGTGGCTCTTGCTGTACAGAAATGAGAGGGATTTGCTTCATAACAGTATTTCTGGGGTCCTTATGATATTTCTCAGACAAGAAGGTGTGGGGGATAGAAGACAGTGGACCTCTTTATAATGAATGAAGATCACTACCCAACTTATCAGACATTTTAGCTATATCTGGTTATGTCGCAGTTAGGTGGGGAAGCTTTTACTTCTTCTGTGGGCACGTTTTGGGTTTTTTATGACAGGAAACTCTCAACTCTACCCCACCATCATGCAGATTCTTCAAGGTGTCAAAGAAAAATAGCTCTTGATCCTACTTGCAGTTTGAACACGTTTATTGGTCAAAACAACCAAAATGTGATATCGCTATGAAAAGCATTAAAGTTTCCCCATCACTGCAGTTGACCATCAATGGCTGCTCGCCCCTGTGCCATTCACATAGACTTTTTATAGGCATTTTCACTAAAACTTTAAAAGAAAAACATGTGATATAAACAGAAAGTTAGATAGTACCACAGGTGCTATGTTTTCTTTTGTCAAGAGTCTTTTAGATTCTTAGGGCCTAATTTAGAACTTGCTGGGACTACTATTGTCCCACCACTGCAGCAGTTCCAAGTATTCCCTCAAGCTTTTGACGGTCCGTCTGCCGTATTTAAATGAGACATCAGCACACTCAATCAATCAATCAATCAATCATAGGCATTTATAGAGCGCTCTACTTACCCGGAGGGTCTCAAGGCGCTGGGGGGGGGGTGGTGCTGCTACTGCCCGAACAGCCAGGTCTTGAGCTTCTTACTGAAGGCGAGGTGGTCTTGGGTCAGGCGCAGGTGGGTCGGGAGGGAGTTCCAGGTCTTGGCGGCCAGGTAGGAGAAGGACCTTCCTCCTGTTGTCGTTCTTCGGATGCGGGGGACGGCGGCGAGGGCGTGACTGGCTGATCGGAGGTGTCGGTTGGGAGCGTAGAAGTTGATGCGGTTGTTGAGGTAGCTCGGGCCTTGATCGTGAAGAGCTTTGTGTGCGTGGGTAAGGAGACGGAAGGTGATTCTCTTGTTGACCGGGAGCCAGTGCAGGTCTCTTAGGTGTCCGGAGATGTGGCTGTGTCATGGGATGTCGAGGATGAGTCTGGCTGAGGCGTTCTGGATCCGTTGGAGTCTCTTCTGGAGCTTGGCGGTGGTTCTGGCGTAGAGGGCGTTGCCGTAGTCCAGTCGGCTGGTGACGAGTGCCTGGGTGACAGTCTTCCTGGTCTCGGTGGGGATCCACCGGAAGATCTTCCGTAGCATGCGCAGGGTGTTGAAGCATGACGAGGAGACGGCGTTGACTTGCTTGGTCATGGAGAGGGAGGAGTCCAGGATGAAGCCCAGGTTGCGTGCGTGGTCTGTCGGTTTGGGTGCGGTGCCCAGGGCGGGGGGCCACCAGGAGTCGTCCCAGGCGGAGGGCGAGGATCCCAGGATGAGGACTTCCGTCTTGTCCGAGTTCAGCTTCAGGCGGCTGGTCGACATCCACTCGGCTACCTCTTTCATTCCTTCGTGAAGGTTGGCTCTGGCGGCGGCGGGGTTGTTGGTCAGGGAGAGGATCAGCTGGGTATCGTCGGCGTAGGAGATGATGTTGAGGTTGTGTTGGCGTGCGATGGCCGCGAGGGGCCTCATGTAGACGTTGAAGAGGGTTGGGCTCAGCGAGGATCCTTGAGGGACGCCGCAGATGACTTCGGTGGCCTCTGACTTGTACGGTGGTAGACGGACTCTCTGTGTTCTTCCGTCGAGGAAGGAGATGATCCATTCCAGCGCCTTCTCCTGGATTCCAACGTTGCTGAGGCGATGCACTAGGGTGCGGTGGCAGACGGTGTCGAAGGCCGCGGAGAGGTCTAGTAGGATGAGGGCCGCTGTTTCTCCGTTGTCCATCAGGGTTCGGATGTCATCGGTGGCAGCGATGAGGGCGGTCTCGGTGCTGTGGTTGGCTCGGAAGCCAGACTGTGAGGGGTCGAGGGATCCGTTCGTCTCGAGGAAGGCGGCCAGCTGCTTGTTGACGGTCTTCTCGATGACTTTGGCTGGGAACGGGAGCAGCGAGACGGGGCGGTAATTCTTGAGCTCGGTGGGGTCCGCTGTTGGTTTCTTGAGTAGAGCGCTGAGTTCGGCATGCTTCCAGCTCTCAGGGAAGGTGGCGGTGGTGAAGGAGGTGTTGATGATGTCACGCAGGTGGGGTGCGATGACGGCGTCGGCCTTGTTGAAGACGTGGTGAGGGCAGGGGTCGGTCGGAGATCCGGAGTGGATGGAGTTCATCATGCGGACGGTTTCTTCGGTGCAGATCGGAGTCCAGGCGCGGATGGTGGTGGTGGGGGGCGGTGGTTCGGTCGAGTTGGACGTGGCATTCGTCGGTTGGGTGTTGAAGCTGTTGTGTATGTCCGCGATCTTGTTGTGGAAGTAGGAGGCGAGGGAGTTGCAGAGTTCTTGCCATGGGGTGATGTCGTTGTTTCCGGCGTTGGGGTTGGAGAGCTCTTTCACGATGTTGAAGAGTTCCTTGCTGTTGTGTGCGTTGTTATCCAGCCGGTCCTTGAATGCGGTTTTCTTGGTGTCGCGGATCAGGTGGTGATGCTTCCGGGTGGCAAGCTTGAGGGTGGTCATGTTGTCCGGTGTTGGCTCCCTTCTCCAGGCTTTCTCGAGGGCTCGGCAGTTCTTCTTGGAGCGCTTGAGTTCGTCGGTGAACCACGGGGCCTTCTTGCTGCCGGGTCTGCTGGGCGGGGTCCTCAGTGGGGCGAGTTCGTCCGCGCAGTTGCTGATCCACTTCGTGAGGTTGTTGGCGGCCTGGCTGGGGTTCGCTGAGCTGGCGGGAGGGTGCTGGCTCAGGGAAGCGGCGAGCTGGTCGGCTGTGATCTTGCTCCAGCTTCTGCGGGCGACCTGTTGCTGGTGGTGGTGGGTCGTCGTTCTTCTGAAGGTGAAGTGGACGCAGCTGTGGTCCGTCCAGTGGAGTCCTGTGGCGTGGCTGAAGGCGATGTCTTTGCTGGATGAGAAGACGGCGTCGATTGTGTGTCCGGCGAGGTGGGTGGGGGTGGTCACTAGTTGCTTGAGTCCGAGGTTGGCGAGGTTGTCGAGCAGGGTGGTGGTGTTGCGGTCGTTGTTGTTCTCCAGGTGGAAGTTTAGGTCCCCCAGGAGGATGTAGTCAGCGGAGGGGAGGGCATGCGGGCTGACGAAGTCGGCGATGTCCTCGCTGAATTGGGTGCGTGGTCCCGGGGGTCGGTAGATCAGGGTGCCTCTGAGGGTGGTCTTCGGGTCGGTGTGGATCTGGAAGTGTAGGTGTTCGGCGGTAGTCAGGATGTCGTCGGTGAAGGTCGTGATGCGGATGGTGTCCCTGTGGATGATGGCGATGCCTCCTCCTGTCTGGTTGGCGGTGCGGTCCCTCCGGGTGATCTTGTAGCCCTCTGGGATGGCGATGGCGATGTCGGGCGCTGAGGAGGCGTTCATCCAGGTCTCCGTGAGGAAGGCAACGTCAGGAGCAGTGGTGTCGATGAGGTTCCAGAGTTCGATGGCGTGTCTGTGGACTGAGCGGGTGTTGAGCAGGATGCACTTGAGGTGGTTGCTGCTGGTGTTCGTCTTGGCGGGTGCTGGTGCGAGGCAGGTCCGGATGCAGATGAACTTGCAGGCGGTACAGCAGAAGGGTCCGTGGGTGCGTCTCGGGGTGGCTCGGTAGCATCCTGGGAATCGGCACACTGTGTTCCTGCCGTATCAGCGGTCTTCTCTGTTGGCTAACAGTACTCTGTCACTATCAGGCTGGCAGGTTTATGCCGAGCCGATTTAGATGTTCCTGTTGTACCTGCAGTGTCATGGCGGTGGAGTCCTGACGGAGTGAGGCCATGGTGGTGTGGAGGCAGGTATGTACTACTATTCTTTTTCTCACTACACATAGATGTTGTAAGTCTGTCTATATGTATATGTAGGTAATGTATAATGACATTCATTTTACATATAGCATTGCACACCAGCAACATGCACCCACTATTGTATGTACATCCACAGCCACCACAAGCACAACATCCACAGCCTCCACCACCAAAGAATTTCTTTTTTGTGTCCCAACAGATGTGTACTTTTACCACAATAAGTCGTAAGTTGTACACTTATGCATGATACATACAAAAATTGCATGTCAGATCAATGTTGAAATAGACGAGGCGAAAGCTAATGTTAGCTCATGGTTCATAGTGAGGCAAGTGATACAGAAGCCTACCTTAGATTTAGGTGAAAATGGGGTTGTTGAGCATCGTGGTCAAGTAGCAGCAGCACAGGAAGGACCAGGGCAATGAGGTTTAAGATGGAAACGGAAAGTGGGAATCCAAAATAAGGTATATTTTCTCCTCTTTTTCATTGTTTCTGCCAAGCTGAGCTTGGAGGTTTACTGGCAACAGTTGCATCGACAGAAAGGCACAACATGATCAGGTCTGCGGTATTCTTGGCAGGACTCCCTCTGACAACCACTTCTGCCTATGACGCCGTCGACACAGGAGGAAGATACTGGTGGAGACGGCGGGACTCCGGCAGTCTTCCCCCCCAAGGACGAACCAACATATAACTACAACAGGCAGATCGCCAAGCTGGCGGGACCAGATCCACCAATATCTTAAATCAGGCCCAGAGTCAGGAGATCAAAAACCCTTGTTTAGGGTATCAAATATGAAAATGAGGCGTGACATTTCAGGAGCACAGCAGCTTGAGCAGCTATGTTTAACATGAATGTGCTAATGAGCTGCAAAGTAACATGTCATAAGCTATTATTGTATTTTTAAAGTTGTTTTCTACGATTTTAAAAAGGCAAAAAATAGGCCTCGACCAGTCTGGGAGGACAGGAACCAGAACCAATACCACAGGTTGACTTGTGAAATATACATACTTTCTGCAAACTCAGCATAAAGATGGAACAGAAGCTGATGAAGGCACTGGGGGGAGAGAAAGTTAAAGTCCACATTTGTAAAGCGCACAATCACCCGTAAGGGTCTCTAGGCGCTGGGGGGCCGTCGGGAAGATTAAGCGAGCTATTGCCCAGAGTCACATGGTGCTGGGCTAACCTGCCGCCGGAGCCGGGGATCGAACCGTGGTCCCCAGATTCCAGCGTCAGTCGCCCTGGCCGCGGCGCCACACCTCTTCCACTGGTGGTGCCCTATACAGCCCAGCTGGGGACAGTGGTAGATATCTCCGATATTGGCCACCTTGCTCGTGACCATCTACTCCCTGGTCGGGCGAGTACTATTAATGTAGAATCCCCCATACAATCTCCCAGTACCTCCCCCGGTCCGCATGTATTAAAAATTCTTTCCTGGAATATAGCAGGCCTATGTAACAAAGTGGCCTGCTCTGACTGGGGGTCATTTATAGACTCGAATGACATCTGTTTATTCCAGGAAACAAGGGCGCGGGAGGATCAGCTACGTTTAGGATTTGCCTCATTTTCAGTCGCTGCTAGGTGGGCGGGAAAAGGTCGCCCGTCAGGGGGGTTAACAATTTGGGTAGCAACTCATCTGGGCTGCAGTGCTAAAATTATGGATACAGCCTCAGAGGATGTCCAATGTGTGATTCTAGAGTGGCAGAATGGCTTCAGATTGGCAGTGGTCAATATTTACTCTAAACCTGTGAGTGTCACTTCTGAGTCTGAAACCATTGAAGAACTATCCTCCTTTCTAATTAACATTCCAGAGGGAGTTACGCTTGTGGTGGGAGGAGACTTTAACTCCCAATTTGAACCACTTGATGGTTTGCTGGATGCCGTAAATCAAGAGGAGGATGACGTCTGGAAAATCCCTCAAGTGGCAGGCCCTCCGGCAAGAGCATGGATCCCCTTAGCTGTACAAATCACTTCACTGACGCTGAGCCATTCGATTAGGGCATGTAATGCCCGCACAAAGTCTGATAATCCCCCCGCCTCCACCTTTAATCAGTCAGGGAGGGAGGCACGTCTCGATTATATTTTTGTAGAGTGTAGGGCTTGGAATAGAATAGTAGACTTTAGGGTCACACACAGGGGGGAGAGTGATCATAATCCTCTAATTCTAGATTTTAATATTCCCGGCATTCATAAGGGCAGCCTATCACCGCAGTCTGTTATACCCAATAGGGCTACCCTGTCAAGTAACAGACGCAGGGTAAAATGGGACAAGTTGGTCAAAAATCTCAATGGGTTAGCTAAATTGTACACTCAGGTAATCCCAGTATTGGCTGACTTAGCTGCTCTCACTGAACAGCATTTTATGAAAGATTTTCATGAAAGGTTGGGAGAACTTAACAATGTATTAATAAGCACCCTGTCAGATATTTTAAATCCCCCAGGTCCTTGTGTAGGAAGGGCTGTAAGGAGGCCATCCTGGTACAACAAGGCATGTAGACGGGCGAAAAGCGAGCTACTTGTGGCATTAAAACAGAATAATAATAGGGATCTTATAAAGAGCAGGAGGCAAGTATACCGGAACCTCATCCGCCATGCTAAGATCGAGTGGGGGAATGAGAATTGGGCAAAGTTAACATCGGCTCTTGCGGTTAAAGACGCAAGAAAGTTCTGGCAGATTGTGAGCACTGGCTCAGCTGAACCAGAGCTGGCAGTAGCACCGAATATTGCTGCAGAGGTCTGGGAAGAACATTTTGCTAGATTGTATGAGGGGGATATCCCCAGCATGAACATCCCCATACCTGATGCAGCGAGCACTCTTGTCTCTGTCTCGTCCGAGATTAGGTTCACTTTAGGTGAGGTCCGGGCGGCTATAGCTAAGCTCCCTGCGGGAAAAGCCCCAGGGCTGGACAAGGTCTTGGGGCACCTTTACACACAGGAACCAGAGATATGGGCCCCCTATCTTTTAACAATTTCTAATGCAGTTCTTGGGGGAATGGCACTTCCAAGTACTTAGCTGGGAGCTGAGTTGGTCCCTATCTTCAAGAAGGGGTCGCCTCTGCTCCCAGCCAACTACAGGCCAATCAGCCTAATAGATGTATCTCAGAAACTTTTTGTCAGGCTGATTTTGGACCGCCTCTTGGACTGGGCTGAGGACTCTGAAATTTTAAGTGATTATCAGGCAGGCTTCAGAAGGAATGTATCCACTACCGACCAGATTTTCAGACTAAACATGCTCTTCTGGAAAACGGTCAAAGTGGAGGGCGGTTCGCTTTATACCGTTTTCGTAGACCTTTGTGCGGCCTTTGACTTGGTCCCACGAAGGAAACTTTGGAGTGTATTAGGGGGCTTAGGCATCCCAACCCCCCCTTTTGAATATCATAATACGACTCCATACGCAGAATTTCGCATGGGTCAGGTGTGGGAGACATGGCAATCTGTCATCTAGTTTCTCCGTTGGCAGGGGGGTAAGGCAGGGTTGCGTTTTGGCTCCAACCCTGTTTTGCCTCTATGTCAACGGAGCAATCACTCACCTGAACACGGTCCCCAATAGAGACGCCCCAAGGCTCGCTGGTTCAGGGATCTCTGTGATTATGTTTTCAGATGATACCCTGTTACTGGCTAAGACTCCGATGGGCATACAGCGAGTCTTGGACGGCTTTGTCTCATTTTGTCAAGATCGGGGACTAGAAATAAATACATCCAAAACGAAATTCATGATTTTTAATCCACCGAAAACATCTCGCCCAAACCCTGCTATAGGTGGTGTTCGTTTGGAAAGAGTGCAGACGTTTGAATACCTGGGATTAACTCTCAATGAAAATATGACCTGGGTGCAACATCAGATTAAAACCCAATTAAAGCTCTCACAAAAAGCGGGGGGATTCTCAAACTCCTAAAACAATCCACGTCAAAACCTATTTGCCCACCTCTCGAAATCTACAAAATGCAGGCACGGGAAGCGGTGATCTATGGAGGGGAACTGTGGGGTCACAGTTGTCCCCCAGCAATTACCGTCACAGAAAATAGGTTTCTTAGGCAGTTGGTATCTTTGCCCGCTAGTACGCCCCTACTCCCCCTTAGGCTGGACCTGGGATTGAGATCACTTAAGGAGGAACTAGGACTTAAGCCTCTAACTTTCTGGAGGCGACTCTGGGTAACCCCTGAACTCGCCAGTTATAGGCACGAGCTTGCAGAACTGTTAAAACTCCCAAATGTTTGGAATTTCCCCTGGCTGAAATATATCAGGCAGGAATTTGAGAGGCTAGGTTGCCCTTTACTATGGACCAACCCGGAACAAGCTTGTAGTGGTATATCCCGTAAAGAGCTAGTTAGTCTGTATTACGATTATAATTTGTCTGTCTGTTTAACGAATGCCCAAATGGGGACAATGACGAGTACATTCTTGGCACTAAAAGATTACTATAAACTGGAGACTGCCTTTGATGTTATTAGCCCTAATGGACACAGGAAGTTGTACCTCAAATGGAGAAAACACTCCCTACCAATAGGAGCCCTCACCAGCCGTTGGCGCCCTAATGCTCCCAAAAACTGTCCAGCGTGCACCACGGAGCTAGAGAATGATTTGCACATAGTCTTCTTCTGCCCTTCCTACCAGATTCCTAGGAAGAAGTGGATCATCCCTATTTGCAAAAACCTGGGGATGAGGCAGTGTTTTCACTCCTATCGAATATTAAAAACAGATTTATCCCTAATTATTGTTTTTGCTGTAACGAAATTCCTAGCCGCTATGTGGAATATCAGAAGAAAGTATGTGGTAAAATGAGATCAAATGTATTCCTGTACAACGCTGGGGTGTCTTGGGGGTATTGGTGAGCAGAGGTTCCTTGGGCTGATTGTCTTTTTAATTCTAGATAATGTTTTTCTGATGAATGAGTTTTATGGCAAGCTGTACTTTTGTAGTTTTTTAAAAATTGTAACGATGTACGCTGAAATGTTATTGTGTCCTTTTTTATGACATTTCTTTGTCGAAATAAAGACGAAAAATGAAAAAATGAATGAGAAGCTTTTATAAATTGTCACCATTTCTCTTCCAGAATGCAGGGGTCTTACACCAGTGGAGACTGAGATACTGTTCTGTTCTCCAGGGTTGGGATATTGACCAGACATGTGGGGGGGTTCTACTAGCCGAGTACCTAAACATATCAGGGCACTAAAGAATCCTGACCACTTTTGGTGGTCTCTAAGCACTGGAGTAGGTGCTATATCAAGGAGAAAGGCTTCCCTCACTGTCGGACGGGACGCCTACCAACATTTCATACTCACTGCTAATTAGGCCCAAGAAAGATCTCTGGAAGGAAGATCTGTGAGCTGTAACAGTGAGGCATTGCATCCTTTCTACCGGTCCCGGGGTGCTGCCTATACTTAACCTGACCTACAATACACAAGTGCACAAATCACTGACAGAAGCCACATTGGCCTGGGTCTGGACACAGCAAACCCAACACAGTGAGCCACATATGGAAACATCCCATCTAGAGTGGTTCTGCCTCTTCCAGTCCCTTAACACCAGCAGATGCTACCTGCCTGATTGATCAACAAGCTGGACAGAAAGATGCTGTATGAGCAGGGCAGAATCACCCAAGGGGTACCCACAACTGACAAGGGTTACTGAATCTCCCAGCAAATGTTACCCACCAAGTTACCCAATGCATGGTATAAGACTTGTTTCAACCTAATTACTATGTATTACTGTCCCACGGAAGCTTAATAGGCTGCCTATCAAAATCACTGAAGTAATTACCTGAATTCTACATGAGATGCCCTGTTGAAGGAAGTGACCAGATTAGGGCCACCCGGGTCACTCGCGACCACCTCTCAGCTTTCCATACAAATGAAGAGTCAGTCAGACAGTAGAGAATATAAACCAAGTATATTTTATTCAGGTACACTCGAGCGGAGTCCAGTCTGACCAGCCTCCTAGGATTGTTGCAGAGGTACTGACTTCAGCAAACATAGAGATACATTATGTACGTTTTCTGAACCAAGAATGTCCCACCCCTAATGGAAATCTACTAGCAGGTGCAGCTAAAACAAAGAAGTACAGTAAGACGAGTCTTGACTCTGAGACCGGACACACATTATCTTACTGCCAAGGTTATTCTGTTTGTGTCTATCACTGGGCTAGTGGGAGAAAGCCTCTATCTATGGGAGAGGAATGCGTTAATAAGAACAGTGTATTCATTAGCAGAGCAAGGCCTAACCTTGGAGAAATGAACATTTCCACATCCTACCTCTCGAGTCAGAGGATATGTAGCTGACAACATGATTCAAAATGGCGGCTGAACATAAAATGGAACCGCGAATGCTAACTTAACACGAGAAAAAAGCACAAACGAAATAGCAAAACATTTTCATTTCCTAACTGTGATAATTATCTATAGCTTTTGGATCTGTCAGCCTTAGGGTGGTCTTCCCCCAGACATTTTGCCTTCACCCTCCTAGATTTTTTATCATTTGTTTTTATTGGCCTTGGCACTCTGTGCACTTTCCCACGGCTAACCAGCGCTAAAGTGCTTGTGCTCACTCCCTAAAACATGGAGAAATTAGCTTAGACATGATTGGCATATTTAATTTACTTATAAGTCCCTGGTAAAGTGGCACACCATATACTGAGGGCCTGTAAGTTAAACTCTTCTAGTGTGCCTGCAGCACTTATTATGCCACCGACTTCAGGAGTCCTTGAAAACATGTTGCCATTGCAGCCCTTATGCCTTTTCTAAACTGCCAATTTGCCTTGGCAAAATAGCCCCCTTGACAGCTTTAGACTCCCTCTTTATTGCATATGATTCACCCCTAAGGTAGGCCTTAATAGCCCATATGGGAGGGTGCATTGCAATTAAAAGGTTGAATATGTACTTCTAAGTCTTACATGTCATGGTAATGAAAAACTCATAAAGTCGTTTTTTACTACTTTGAGGTCTAACTCTGCAATCGGATAACATTGGATTGCCTTATTACATTTAGTAGGTGCTAACTCTTAATTAGTAGCAGGTAGGAAATTCATACGTTGGTGTCTGAGAAACTCTAATTTAAAATCTTCCTTAAAGGTAAAGTCGGGTTTTAAGACACTATTTTAAAAAAACACTTTTAGAAAGATGGCATTTTCCTGCCCTAACTATTTTGTGCCTGCAGCCTGTTTCTGAATCAAATGACTGGGTGTAATTGGCAGGTGGGCTTTGTTTATTCCTCCCAGGCAGTCACACAATAGAGGGATTAGGTGTGACTGGATGGGCCACGATGGGGGTGGGGGGAGATGGGCACAGCTCAATTGCAAATCAATAGGTTCCAAAGGCATCCAAAGGATTTCATACTACCTCATTGTGACTGTAGTCAGGCTGGAGCCAGAGCATGGGAAACAGGAAATTCCACGCACTTCAAAGGTAAGTCTTCAGAAACTTCTCCCACTTTAAAGAAAGCACCAGTTATAATAATAGGATCCTCAGACCCACTCTTCAGTTCACTTTCTGGACCTGCGAAAAGACTTTCAGGGGACTGCCTGCTGCTGTGGCCTGCTGTGTACTTCAGAAGACTCCTTTACTGTACCTGGAGGGACTGCTCTGCTGCCTGAAGCCTGCCTCGAACTCAAAGAGGCCTGCCCTGCAGTTTGAGTCCTGTTACACTTCTTGAACCCAGGACTACCATCGGGATTTCAAGGGCTAGTTGTCTGGTCTCATGATCGGAGCCTCAGGCTACAACCACCATGAACTCACACCTTGAGCCAGCCTGAGTGAGTCCTGACCCTCACAATGGTACCTTTCCAGTCCTGGACCCTTAAAAGTGGTGGTAGATATGCCCATATAGCCAAAATTAAAAACTTGGGTCTCAGAACATTTTTGGCTGAAATGTGCTCTGAGAACTGGGAGCAGTCTAGGACCTACCTGCTCAGCGATCCGCCTAAGGTGCATTGCTGGTTAGCCTGGCTTGCGGCAACTCCTGCTACATTCTCCACAGTAGCAAGTACTGTTCAGCGGTCCTTTGAAGAAGGGATATCCGGATTGTGGAGCTTACAATTCATCATGCTGGAGATCTCTGAATTCCCAAAAAAAGACTGAGGGCCTGATTTCGATCTCATTGGATGGGTTACTCCGTCACAATGGTGATAGATATCCATTCGCTGAAATGAAAAATCCCATAGGTTATAATGGGATTTATATTTTGGCAGACGGGATATCATTCACCAATATGACGGAGTAACCCATCTGCTGAGATCAAAATCAGGCCCTAAGTCGGAAAGTAGAATTCTTCACTGCAGCTTTGTCCAGTGGCTCCTCCACAATGATGTCTTCTCTTCGGACACTACCTCCAGCCTTGCCCCGCTGAACTTTGACTTCTCAGACATTTTTTGTTAAAATTTCTTCTCAGTTCGAGGGAAAGTGCTGACTGGGCCCAATCCACTTTTTGTATCTGGCCCGCGCTTCATCGTGGTCGGACATATTTTTTTAACTTTGACCCAGTCTCACACAACTAAATGCCATGGGTTGGAGCTTTGATCTATTAGGCGCTAGTTTTTTACCTCAAACATTAAAAATTCATAACTCCGGTTCAAATGATTGGGTTTTTGTCGTGTTGGTATCAAATTGGGATTTTTCTTGAGTTGTGTTTTCTCGTTATTACTGTTTGTTGCTGCATAAATATTTTACACATTGCCTCCAAGTTAAGCCTGACTGCTGGTGCCAATCTACCAGAGGGCTAAGTACAGGTTAATTTAGTGACTTTTGTTGTTCACTCTGACAGGAATTTTAGCTGTTGCTTAAGCAGGGTTAACACCTCACTCAAGCAACAACCCAATTTCTCACCATTGTTATAGTATGACAAGTAAAAAAACTTTCTCTTTTATGAGTCAAAGAAAGGTCTGTATATTGATTTCTTTATTGGTTTTGGATTTTCCTATGAGTTCTGTGTTTCTCACTTGATACCACCTCCCAGAGCAAGCCTTGTATCACCTGCCTTAACTACCTAGAGGGTCCACTTGGTCTCCTAAAAAAGATCCCATATCCTGCATCATCCAAACTGTAAGTAATAAGACATTAAAATCAGGATAGTCAAAAACTGCCACATAATACTAATAAAGGTTGTATGTCTGCAGCACTGATTACGAGTGAGTGTGGTGGTGTATGTTGTGGTCCTGAGGCGGAAGCCGGGACAGTGTTGTAACTCTGCCTAAAAATCTTTGTTGCTTGATCTAAAAAGCTTTATTTCGTTTTAATTGTGCACTTGGGAAATCCTATTTTTTAAACTGCACTTAACTAAAAAACATCCGTTTCTTAGACTTACCCTCACGATTCAGGCCGCCGCTGATTCAGAGCGGTTCCTGGCCCCCCCTTGAGAATTTGACAGAGCCCTCGGCTCTCCTGCCATATTCCGAACTTCCGGGCCCGCTATCTTGGGTGAGGAACCCGATCTCCTTGCCAGGCCCCTCCCACCCCGAGGCCCAGCCACCATATAATGATTCCCCCTCCCAGGAAGCGCAGCGGACGGGCTCAGCGGCGGCGCCGAAGGCAAGCCCGTCTGCGCCCGTCCGCGACCGAACGGGACCAGGGGCCACAACCGCTGGTCAAAAATCGCCAAGATGTTACTCTTCCAATACTTTACATCACCTACGTGGCCACACTAATGATCTCTGTCTCATGTCTTCGGACCCCACCTCACAACACTTCAACTGTCCACACTGTTTGTTCCTTAGTCACCCTCCCACACACCCCCCTTCGTTTCGCATGTTCCTGCTTAACTGCAGATCTCTCCCCAAACATGCCATTGAATTATCCCTGTTGATTTCGGACAAAAACCCAGATGCCATATTCCTTACGGAAACATGCCTCAACTCTGACTCCGACCCCGATGTCATTCAAGCTCTCCCTACTGAATACCATTTACTCCGAGCTGATCGCTCTTCAGGAAAAGGAGGCGGCATAGCTATTATTTACAAAAATCGCTACGCCTGCCGCTCCTTCCCATCGAACCTTCCCAGCTGCGAACATCTCACCTTCTCGCTGGACTTTTCCCCCACCTGCACATTCTCGGCAACTCTTATCTACCGACCACCTGGCACCCCGACTAACTTTATAAACCAGCTTGCCCCAGAGGTAGCCAATGGTGTCTGCTCCTCACCTAACTACACCTTACTAGGTGACTTAAATGTGCACCTGGACGACCCTTTAGACTCAGCAGCCACCGAACTACGCAACAAATTACTGGCACTAGATCTCTCCCAGCTAGTACGACAACCCACCCATGTAAAAGGTCACCTTCTGGATCCTATTTTTAGTAACTGCACTCATCTTACAGTTAGTCCACCTATTACCCTTCCATGGACAGACCACTTTTTGATCCCATTCACTTGGGCACCAATAGGACCTCGCCCCTCACCTCCCTCCGCCCCAAGCAGAGTCCGCAAATGGCCCCAACTTAATACCAACCTGTGGACCTCCACACTGGAATCCTCCATCCCACGGAATAACCCTGATCCAATTGTCAGCAACGACAACTACAATAACTGGATTACCACCTCTCTAGACCTTATTATCCCACTCAAGGACCTTCCATCCAAACAGAGACCAAAAAATGCCCCTTGGTACTCACAGGACCTGCGCATTCTCAAGAGAGAATGCAAGCGACTGGAACGGAAATGGCGCCTCGATTACTCCCACACCAGTAAAACTGAATATTGGGCGTCTATAAAATCCTATAAAACCGATATAAAAAAAGCTCAAGCCAGTTACTTCGAAAACAAGATTAATGAAGCAGCATCCAAACTCAGGGAGATTTACCAGATTGCTAAAAACCTACTCAAACTCCCTGACAAACCACCAGATCCTCTGACCGCTCAAACCTGTTGCAATGAACAGGCTGACTATTTTTACAACAAAATAGCCACAATCTATTCCTCCTTCCCCCCTACCCCTCACCCCCTCCCAGAACAGCAGTATACCAGACCCACCCCTCCTTCCCTTCTGGAATCCTTTCCACCTCTGGAGCCTGCCAGCCTAGAACCCATAATACTACAAGTAAAGTCTGGATCCCCCAGCGACCCAGCCCCAGCCCGCTTTCTAAAAACTATCACGCCCACCATCCTCCCAACTATCCAGAATCTGATCAATAACTCTCTTTCAACAGGGACCGTCCCCCCTAAATGGAAACAAGCTACAGTTAAGGCCCTCCTGAAGAAACCTAACCTAGATCAGATGAACCCGTGAAACTACCACCCGATCTCTCTGCTACCGTGGATTACTAAAATCGCGGAAAAATACGTTAATCAATGCCTCACTGAATTCCTGGAAGCAAACAGTTCCCTGGACACCTCACAGACTGGGTTCCGCCCCTTGCACGGAACTGAAACTGCACTATTAGCAGTAACAGAAGGTGCTAGAAAGATTGTAGATGAGGGTGGCACTGCGGCCATTATCTTATTGGACCTCAGTGCCGCCTTTGACACTGTGAATCATGACATCCTACGTCACAGAATGTCAGAGCTAGGAATAACATCCACTGCAGCAGCCTGGCTCCACTCCTTTCTTTCTGACCGCTACTTCAGAGTCTGCGAGGGCAATACCATCTCACCCAGCAAACCTCTCAGTTGTGGGGTTCCTTAGGGCTCGTCCCTGAGCCCCACACTGTTTAATATTTACATGCTCCCCCTCGCAGAAATAATTCGCCCTTTCAGCATTCAAGTCGTGTCCTACGCCGATGACACGCAACTGGTGGTCACTCTAACTCATCTCTCCTCCTTCTCCAGTGAACTCAGAAGCTGTATGGAAGCAGTCTGCACCTGGATGAGCCATTCCTATCTAAAGCTCAACGGAGATAAAACTGAGCTAATGGTGCTGGGCAACTCCCCCCAAAAATCCATCGACTCTCTGTGGCCCCCTGCACTTGGCCCAGCCCCCCCTCCCAGGGATACCATCAAGAGCCTGGGCATCTGGCTGGACAGTGCACTTACCTTCGGCCACCAGGCAACAAAACTAGCAGCCACCTGCATGAGCATTATCAGACTCATACGAAAGATTCTACCACTCCTTCATTTTAAGGCCAGACAGATCATGGTCCAGGGTCTCATCCTCTCCCGGCTTGACTTCGGATATGCCCTATACCTAGGAGCCCCTGAATCCACCCTGAAAAAACTGCAGGTTATTCAAAACTGCGCAGCTCGTACCCTCCTGCGCATTCCCCGCCGGCAATCAGTGAACACTGAACTAAGAGCACTTCACTGGCTACCAGTAAAAGATAGAGTCAACTTTAAAAGCATGTGCATCGCCCACCGTGCCTACTGGAGGAAAGGGGCAGTCCTTAACCACACCCTGATCACTCCATACCACCCTAACAGGCAGTTGAGGTCGTCCCTTGCCTTCCAAGTTATCATTCCCATATACAAAAGAGAAAGAAGTGGAGGGAGAAAGTTCTCAACTCATGCGGCCAGGCTTTGGAACTCCCTTCCACCATCCATCCGCTCAGAACCGAACATCCTGCTATTCCGTAAAAAATTAAAAACCTTTTTCTTCAGGAAATAACCTCAACCTGCCTCATCCTACCGTACTCAGATATAGCGCTAGGACGCCTGCGGGTAGCTATCGCGCTCTACAAAAACATATTCCATTCCATTCCATTCCATGTCCAACTGTATGAAAATGCCTCAGTCTGAATGCTCCTTCCTGTTTCCTAAATATCTTTACATTTATATTTAGGAGCCATGAAAGTGAATCCACATATATGCCATAATAATTGATTGCACACTGTGAGAATGTAAATCCAGATCTATGCCTTAACATATATTGTTTATTAGTCAGTTGCAATTTAGTTTTTAAATCTGCTTGAAGACCAATAAAGCCTTAACATTATTGCATATTTACACTTATTTAAACAAACTGAAAGTTTTTTTATCCTCTGTTCTGCATTGCAGATTTTAGCTTATTCGTCCTAGTTCGCGTAGCCCCATTGTGAAGCTGGCACAGAGAAAACAGTAATGCAAAAGTAGTAGAGTCAGCCTTTTACTCAAGAAACTTATAACAGCCTTCCAAGGTCTTTTCACATTCTTCCCGCAAGAAGAGTTCGGCACCTCCTTATTAGTGCCTATATGTGCACTGAGAAAAATTGTATAAATGTAGCCTCAAAATACATGGTTATTAGCATTGCAGTGCTCCAGCTGATTAGGTTGCAATCCTCTGGTCTGTTGATATGTCATATTGCCTTTAGTTTTTTGTTATTCTTGCTAGCTATTTTGGCTTTAAACATGTATTAGCTTTCTGTGCACTATCCCGTCTGCCTATTTTCTTTTACCGAACTTGGTGCATTATGTGCCGGGAAATATCTCCACTCTGTGTGCACGACGGGCACTGAAGCAGACTCCTCACAACAATCCCAGTGACAGGAGATAAGAAAGAGATTTCCCCAAGTACCTGGTGTGGAGCAAAGCCCAGTGCTGGACCTGGTGATTTGGCAAGACATTGTGAGCATTTTGCCCTAAATTGAGGTGAATCTTACAGTGCTTGCTTGCTCTGCATGTATGTTCATGTATTATTTGTAATGTGTTACTATGCACTGAACATGTCATCCAGGTAGAAGACAATAGGAGTTGAGACTGGTCAGGTAGGCAGGAAAGGGAGAAGTCCAAAAACAAAGATGTGTCTGTGTAAATCCATAGTTTAGAGTGGTCTCTAGAGATAGTGACGTGGAAGATAGGCAGGGGTGCCAGGACCCAATGCAAGAATGTTTGTGAGAAAGAAGCCATCTGATCCAGCCATCTTAGTTACTTTGCTAGCCTGTCATTGCACCCATAGGTTGGCCAATTGCAAGATGATCTTTGGGTCTGAGTGTCTGATATATTCCCTTCTCCTGCATGACCCCTTACCATACTTTCTTGTTACTTCTCCTCCACTCAATGGAATGGGCTGCGGAAACAAGGCCGATAGACAGAGATGGGGCAGAAAAAACTAACCCTCATCATAAGCACTTTATGCCCTCACCAGTGGGGTACAGGCATGTGCAAATGTCTGAAACAGTGGTTGGGGGTCACTGATGAGGATGAGAAGAGATCCTTTCCTGAACATGGTACTTTCGAATTAAACAGATTACATAGATTGCAAAAGAAGTTTAAGGATCATAAAAATGAAACGGAAGACGAACAATGGCCATTGTTTTTATAGTGACATGAGGAGGCCAACAAATGCAAACATGAATATTCAAGTCCATGGTATAAACTGACCCAGGAAAAGCTGAAATACCAAATGAGACACCCTAGTGACAGGATTAGTATCTGTGCACCAACTGCTCCGTCTCCTCCTCATTTATTTCCCCAGGTCACTGAAGCACAAGAGAAAGAGAGTGAGGATCCCAGGTAGGAGGTTTTGTTGCATTTGATGCTTTCTCCATGCCAGCCAATGGACAATGGGTGAACCACAGATACACCTGGAAACAGAGCAGAGTCTGCAGGACTCCCAGCAGATGGAACACAAGGAGGTAACAAGCATGCACATGCTGTGATGTAGGCAACAGACAGTAGACAATCAGGCAGATCCATAGGAATAGTTAAATAAGACTCATACTCCCCTATTGTGGAGTGATCCTGACCAGCGTTTCCCAAACAGTGGTCCACAGAACCCCAGGGGTCTGTGACACATTTCCAGGGGGTCCGCAGGACTTAAGTGCCTAATGTAAGAGGTGTGCATGTACTTGGCGCCTGGGCGGCAAGACTGCAATACAATCTGGCCCCCAGGCTCACAGCACATGAGAGGTGTGAATGTTGCTGGCGCTGGGGCGGCAAGACTGCAATGAAATCTGGCCAATCACCCTTTAGCTATAGGTGCAAGCTGAAGGGTGATTGCCCTTATATTGTGTTATTCACTTCTGCCCATCACCCGACGCAGAGATTGAAGAGCATTAGAGGCTGGAGCACGTCGAACGGGCAGGAGAGCTCTTCTTCTGGAACTGTATGTAAGTGTTTAATTTGTGTGTGCGTGTTTGTGTGTGTTTCCCTTGTTTTTTGTGCCCTTCTGCCCTCTGTTTCACTCGTTTTTTGTGCCCTTCTGCCCTCTGTGCCACTCGTTTTCCCCTCGTTTTTTTGCCCTTCTGCCCTCTGTTCCACTCGTTTTCCCCTCATTTTTGTGCCCTTCTGCCCTCTGTGCCACTCGTTTTTCCCTCATTTTTTTTGCCTTTCTGCCCTCTGTTCCACTTGTTTTTTGTGCCCTTCTGCCCTCTGTGCCACTCGTTTTCCCCCCCGTTTTTTGTGCCTTTCTGCCCTCTGTTCCACTTGTTTATCCCTCGTTTTTTTGTCCTTCTGCCCTCTGTTCTACTAGTTTTTTGTTCCCTTCTGCCCTCTGTTCCACTTGTTTTTTGTGCTCTTCTGCCCTCTGTGCCACTTGTTTTTCCCTTGTTTTTTGTGCCTTTCTGCCCTCTATTCCACTCGTTTTTTGTGCCTTTCTGCCCTCTGTTCCACTCGTTTTTCCTTCATTTTTTGTGCCCTTCTGCCCTCTGTTCCACTCGTTATTTTGTGCCCTCTGTGCTACTCGTTTTTCCCTTGTTTTGTGTGCCTTTCTGTCCTCTGTTCCACTCGTTTTTTGTGCCTTTCTGCCCTCTGTTCAACTCGTTTTTCCCTCTTTTTTGTGCCCTTCTGCCCTCTGTTCCACTTATTTTTGTGCCCTTCTGCCCTTTGTGCCACTCGTTTCCCCCCGTTTTTTGTGCCTTTCTGCCCTCTGTTTCACTTGTTTATCCCTCGTTTTTTTTGCCCTTCTGCCCTCTGTTCCACTAGTTTTTTGTTCCCTTCTGCCCTCTGTTCCACTTGTTTTTTGTGCCCTTCTGCCCTCTGTGCCACTCGTTTTTCCCTTGTTTTTTGTGCCTTTCTGCCCTCTGTTCCACTCGTTTTTTGTGCCCTTTTGCCCTCTGTGCCACTCGTTTTTCCCTTGTTTTTTGTGCCTTTCTGCCCTCTGTTCCACTTGTTTTTTTTTGCCTTTCTGCCCTCTGTTCCACTTGTTTTTCCTTTGTTTTTTGTGCCCTTCTGCCCTCTGTTCCACTCGTTATTTTGTGCCCTCTGTGCCAATCGTTTTCCCCTCGTTTTTTGTGCCTTTCTGCCCTCTGTTCCACTCGTTTTTTGTGCCTTTCTGCCCTCTGTTCCACTCGTTTTTCCCTCTTTTTTGTGCCCTTCTGCCCTCTGTTCCACTCTTTTTTGTGCCCTTCTGCCTTCTGTGCCACTCATTTTTCCCTCGTTTTTTGTGCCCTTCTGCCCTCTGTTCCACTTGTTTTTTTGTGTCCTTCTACCCTCTGTGCCACTCATTTTTCCCTCGTTTTTTGTTCCCTTTTGCCCTCTGTGCCACTCGTTTTCCCCCGTTTTTTGTGCCTTTCTGCCCTCTGTTCCACTCGTTTTTCCCTCATTTTTTGTGCCCTTCTGCCCTCTGTTCCACTCTTTTTTGTGCCCTTCTGCCTTCTGTTCCACTCGTTTCCCCCGCCGCTGTGCCCCCAGCGGCCCCGCCCCCCTGACTGCCCACTGCCTATTGGCTGCCCCTTATCACGATAACTATAACTTATTATAGTTATCGTTGGATTGTAGTTGTTGCACTTTTGCATATTTTTCAATATAAAAAAACAAAAGCTTTAGTAATGCAAGTATTTGTTTGGTGTGTACTTGTTGGTGTATTTTTTGTGAATTACTGTTTTAATTTTTTGAAATTGAAATTGTACAAATTGCTTAGGGGTCCCTGGCTTCCAGTAGTGATTCAGTGGGGGTCCTCAGGAGTCAAACGTTTGGGAACTACTGATCTAGACCAAGAGTGCATTCAGTCCCAGCTGGGTGTAAAGCTCCCTATAAGCTCAGTCGACCATTACTCCAGAAATTCTATGGTGGACATCAGATTGACTGCCTAGAATTCGCATTCAGAGGGAGGCAGTCGCTTCCCTTCCCTCCAGTGATGCAGTCAATGAAGATCCTGCCCCACCCATTCCTGATAGTCCTTCCTTTGAGAGACTATCCTGCTCCCAGAGGGGGAGTCGCCGTCCATGTCTCATAAATCCCTTCTGTTTTTTTGAGCATTAAGAAACAGCTTCTCGCTTTTAGAGAAAACTGCTTTCAGTTCTGTGAAGTGTGTTTGTAGGTTACCAACTATCTGGGCTAATATGAATCATTTCCTGCATTTAGTGGTAACCAGGGAAGTAAGAGAGCGATTAGTTAAAAGACGACATGGCTGAGAATGGGTGTAGGAAATGGTGGGTTGCTAAACATGGCAAAGGATGTGTTGTTGAATGCTGTTGTGGATGTATGCCTGGTGAAAAGAGATAAGACCAAGATTTCCAACTGCAAACAGACTATGGGTGAATTGCCAGCAGATTATTTAGACGGGCTCAAGTATGTGTTTGAGAGGTACTCGGGCATTACCCATCCAGCGGAGTTGGCTTTGAAAGCTGTAGGTGCGCTCTTGTGTAGGGATTGCTACCAAATATGAGAAGGCAATTGATGTCAATCTGCACTGCTTGGCAAACTAACAAACTAATGGAGTTAATGATTGATACCAATCACTCTGTGACTTCACAGGAAATAAAGGGAAAGAAAGGAAAATAATGTTGAATCTAAACTACTGACTTTGAAATTGCGGAATATGTAACAGAGCTTGTAGGGGAGACAGGGGAGGTGCTCACAACAAGAGAGGAGGGGTGTGTTGAAGGGGAGAAAGCAAGATGGCGAAGGGAGGAGGAAGAGTGGGACAGGGAAACAGGTGGGTAGTCCAGAGTGTGGGAGGGTCATGTTTTGCTTGTGGTCAATTGAGGGCACTGAAAAGGGATTGGCCTAACACTGTTTCAAATATACCCTAATTTGCTGGCCCGCCCCAATTTAACCAAATCACATGGAACGTATCCTGAATTTTAGGGCAGCCCAAGAGGTGCCTGCTATGCTCTGAATGACGTGAAACTGCTAGAACACAAACGTCCCTGTGTCAACTGCATGTAAACAGGAAGTGTACCACCTGTCTTATTCATGCTGGTTCCAGTTGCTGTGCTTTGAAAACTTCTCAATTCCCTTTGTTACTTTCCTCGAGCATGTCCATACGGTCGGTATTTCAAACCAGCATGTTCCACACCAAATTTCAAACCGCATTTCTATCACTCCTGGCCCTCTTATAGATAAACATGCTTCTTTACTAAGTCTTACCTCATAAGCTAATCTATTGAGTTGGGCCATCTAATGAAAAATCAGTTGAACTGTGTTCAGTACACCCGATGGAGTCTACCTCAGCATACCCCATACCTCCAAAAATAGGTGCTGGCACTGCTTTTGAGAAAATACGAATTGTCAACCTGCAGTAAATAGCACTGAATTGACATATGATCTAACCAATTTACTTCCTCTAATACCTTCTATGTTGTTGCCCACAGGGGCTAGCAAGGTGGGATTCATATCTTAAATTGAGCCAGTAAAAATAAACACCAAACCACAAAAGAAACTGCCTGGGTTCCCTCAGTACCCCTTCAACCTGAGGCTGAGGCAGGAATTCGTCCCACCATTGCTGAGCTAATAAAACATGAAGTTTTGATACCAATAGAAGTAGTGCTACGATGCTCCCTATAAACAAGGTGGGACAGACCAACTGGTACAGATTTGTCCAAGATCTTAGGGGCATCAATAATGTAGGTATCAATAGTTTCCCTGTGGTCCCTAATCCTGCTACCATCCTATCTTACGTCCCCAGAAACACCCAGTAGTTTCCTGTGGTTGATCTCAGTTCTGCTTTCTCCTCCATCCCTATACATGAAGAGAGTCAGTTCCTCTTCGCATTCTCATTCTTTAGATCTCAAATTTCATGGCAGAGACGTCCTCAATGATTTACAGAATCTCCATCAGTCTGTTCCCAAGCTTTTAAGAATGCTTTGTACACAGTCTTGTTCTCACAGATTTGACTAAGTAGATGTATAAGGCTTTAAATGGGGAAACTGCAGTTCTATTTTCTGCAAATATGATATCTTGAACATGAAAAGTCAGATGGTGAGTGCCACTTGTCAACCAAGTGAATTGAAGCCATTAGTAAGTTCCCCCATCAAGAGACAACTTCCCAGGTATTACCCTTCGTGGGCATGGCTTTGTATTATGGACAATTGAATCTTCCATTATGGTATAATGGCAAAGCACCTTCGAGAATATGTCAGAATGTTTACCCCTGAACCATTTCAGTGATCTAAAGAAGGTGAAAATACATTTGCAAAGATAAAACTAGCCTTGACATCTGAGCCCCTTTTGGTGATCACTGATTATACCAAACGCTTGGCTGGTATCATTATCAACACAATGGTTTTGCCCTTGGGGTACTGGTAAAAGATCATGGGTATCAGAAAAAGCCTGTAGCCTATTCTTCTGCATTAGACCCAGTCGTGGATGGGCTCCCACCATGTCTCCGATCTGTAGCTCCTACTGTGCATCTTGTTGAATCATCTCAAAAGATTGGATTGAGTACCAATCCGATTGTTACTCTGTCCCATGCTATTGTTGTTCTTCTCCTCACCAATAACACTTATCACTTTTCCATCACCATTTTGACTCTACATTAAATATCGGTATTGTTGGACTAGACAAATACTTCAAGGGAACTCCTCCTATTAGCATTATGCTTAAGTTAGCATTTGTGGCACCATTTTGCATTTAGCTGCCATTTTGTGTGATGATCAAAACTAACTTCTGTCTCATTTTGCTTGCCTCAGCAGAAAGCAGCTTCAAAATGTTTTTAGTATTCCTCCAAGGCTGAGCTTCGTTGTCCCAATGAATACATGAATGTGCCTTTGCATATCTTCCTTGTTAGATATGCCTGTTCTCATGCTTACAGTGGCGGGCACGGGCAGAGTTACCTTTAGGCTAAGATAACATGTACCCGATCCCAGGAGTGTAGCTCATCTTCTGTGTCTCCCTTTGTTAACCTGCTCCGACTGGAAATTTCCAGTTTTGGGCAGGTCTTGCTGGGCATTGGAAATGTATAACAACTGATGTCATGTTGGTGAGGGTCAGTCCCCTCTGTAGCATCTTTGGAGGCTAGTCAGACTGGACTCTGCTCGAGCGCAATACTAATAAATAACTTTGTTTGTATTCTCTACTGTCTGACTGACTATTCATTTGTATGGAAGGCTGAGAGGTGGTCGTGAGTGACCCTGGTGACCCTAATCAGGTCACGTACTTCAGTTGTCGCCCGAACAGGTACCCCATCGGGTGAGTGGCCCACCTTTGCCTGCGGACGGGTGTGGAGGACAGGGCCACGTCCGGTCGGATGGGCGGATCGGGGATCCCTGCACGATAGAGCCTAGTACTCGCAGCTGCCCGCCTGTCACACCGGGCGGTGCCTCACCCAGTGCTTATCCCGGCTGAGGTCCTGAAAGGCGAAACCCTTGGATCTGACCGTTTGGTCTGAAGAGTCAGCAGTGGAGAATAAATTTGTTTGACCTGTGTTCACAAGATGAGTTTGCTTTCGTTCTTTGTGTATGTGGCACCACATTGGTTTGAATTGGATACGTCTGTGGATTGTTTTTGGGCAAGCGCTTGATTTTGTTTGGGCTCTTTTTGAACATGGTACCATTTGAGAATTGTATTTGACGACGTCTGTGGCCCAATTTTGGTGAAGGTATTTGCAAATATTTATTTGGTATACATAGTGAACGTGCGTCTGTGTAAGAGAATGCCTTGTCTGTGCAGCTGTGTTGTGTGGGATGTCGTTGTTATTCTACTGATGCCCGATTGGAAGAGAGTCAGCCTGCGCCTCCGGAAGGCACACCAAGTTTTTAAATGTATGTAAAGCATAACATTGGCCCTATTATGTTTAGTACATTATGGCACAAATATACGAGGGACAATGCCGAGTTGCAGTGTCCGTTGAACGGCACCTTTGATGTACAAAAATTGAATTTCTTGCGGGATAAGTTATTCGCAAAAAGAAGTAGGCAGTCAGTGTTTGATTCACTCCAAACCTGGCAGAAAGAGGCTAAAAGGAGGTGGATGAAGGGAGAAAAAGAGGCATGGAAAGGGAGGACGCAGACAGTAACTCAGAAAGCTGTAGCGTATGATAGATAGAAAATAGAGAAAGGGATAGATATGCGGATAGGAAGTTTTGATTACAATGCGATAAGTCTTATGTTTCTAGGGAAGAAGATGACCCGTTCGTGGAGGAACTATTGGTGATCCGACCTCCACCTCCATATGCCCCACAGAGAATATATCCTGCTATCCCACAGCCCCAGCCATCTGCTCCTCCTGTCCCTGCGGCTCCTGCTTCTTCTGCTAGAGACCAGGCCGCTTTGGTCATTGCCTCTCTAATCTCTCTTTCAGCTTCTCTCCCTGAGGCTACTATGACTGCCAGTCTTCCTGCTATGCCTCTGGCTTCGGCATCTCTTTCCCCAGCTCACAGCCTCTGATAAGTTTAGTACCAGATGCTTCCGTTGCTACTGCCTCCCCGCTCTCCCATACCCATCCTTGAATATTGGAACTCCAGTGCGTTGATTTAGAAGTGGGTTCTTGGCGGCTGCTAAGGAACGATTGGGACGGGTATTGATACGATCGGATGTGGGAGAGGAGGAGAAAAAAATGGTAGCTATTCAATCCGCCCAGTGGGCTCGTAACCCCATATATAGCATAGAGGATGTGTGGAGTGTGTTAAAGGACTACAAGCCATTTGTGCAGCAGCATGCCCTCAAACACATGTTGACTACCCTGATTTGTCTATGGGAGCAGTGCTTTGGTGGAGTGGCTCCTCAGGTCATTTATGATATTAGGGATCATGTATATGCAGCTGACATGGCACCTGATCAGGTTTTTGGTAATGTTGCAGTGTTACTCGGTTATCGAGGTAGGTAGAATCAGAAAAGTCCAAAGCCGATAAGGGAAGTCCACCCTTTGTATGCCCCCAAATACCCGAGGTAAGAAATGCGCAAGATGTTGTTGTACGGCAGCGAGTGGAAGGCCGTTTTCAGGAGCAATGGATTTATACCCTGTGGAAGAGAAGCAAGGTTCTGTCCCTCAAGAGCCAGTTACCAGATCCTAGAAAAAATCATACTGCATATTATAAAGAATTGACAGAGGCCGCATCATCGACAGTGATGACTTTGGCAGACATTGAGATGTTTTTTGGTTTGTTGGTATCAGTTGATAATTGGCGGCAGGTGCATACACAGGACCCCGTTGTGGAATTGGGCGGCACTTGGGATGAGATCAGAGCATGGGATAAGGAGAGGAAGCCTGATGAGAAGCCTAAGGCTGAGATATTCGCTTTGCCAGGTCAAATTATTACCTACATGCACGCTCTTATGTCACCTAGAAGAGCAGATTGGGACAAGTTAACTGCATGTCGTCAGAAGAAAGATGAAAGTGTATCTGATTTTTTTACTCAGTTTGAAGGTGTGTTCTTCGATTTCATTGGACAGGATTTGTCCATGAAAAGAGGTGTCTGATTGTTTGTTACGAACCTGCTTCAAAAGATCGCGACTCAGTTATAGGCATCGGAGAGCACTTGGACTACTTCCTCCCCGTCAGTGATATTGAGTATGGCACAGTATTATGAGCATAGAGAGAACGAAGAGAAGGAAAAGGTAGAGAAGAAAAATAAGGAGTTAAAGACGAAGGTGTTGATGCAGCAGGTATCTAGGGGGAACAGAAGAGGAAGCAGCACTGGTCCGGCCTGACAGCTGCCCCACACTACCAGAAATGCTGCGCCTGTGGGGCCCAAATAAGTGTGCTTATTGTAAGGAGGAGGGACATTGGTGCAGTGAGTGCCCGGCATTGTTGCAGAAAGTTGCGGCCCCTAGAGGACAGGGTTCTCATGGACAGGTTTGTGGAGCCGGTGGTCATGATGGGGTTCAGGAAGGTGAGGCGTCGCAGGGTTGCTCTGATCAGAACTATTTTGATGACCCTCGAGGTAGACAGTATTATCATGATGACTATGATTTCGAGAAAGTGACGGGCTTGTCCCACAGTTAGAACAGCCAGGGACAGGGCGAGGGACTAGGTCAGATACCTGTAGATCAGCGTGGACCTTATGTTACTGCTGACTTGCAGCACTCAACCAAGGAATTCTTGGTGGATACAGGTGGAATGAACAGCTCTGTTTCTTCCCCAGGGCAGCCCTGTCTGGCCATAATAATGTTTCAGTAGGCTTTTCTAATGTGCCGGTTGTGAGCCCCATATCCAACCGTTGGTCTTTTTACTGTTGATTCGCCATTTTTGCTGACATCCGATTGCGGAGAGAATTTGATGGGATTGGAATTATTAAAGAAGTTGCATGCTACAATTTATTGTTTCCCGGCAGATGTCTATATGACAATGGGTCCTAATGTGGTTAGTACCAAGCAGTGTTTGTCCAAGGATGCGCCCCTCCCTGCTGAATTTAAAGATGTGCCGCCCACGTTGTGGGCTACAGGTGATACGGCCATAGGGCTGTTGCAGATACCTCCAGTTTCTATTAAGGTCAAAGAAAATGCTGTTTTGCCTCGTATTCCTCAGTACAAAATACCACAAGCAGGGGAGAGAGAGCTCAATTGCAGAATATACAGGACTTGAGTAAGTCAGGGGTTGTTGTAGAGATGACGGCGAAACTGTGTAATAGCCCTATCCTTCCCATTCTTAAAAGGGCACCCTCGGGTTGCACTGATGACCATCCTGATGTATATCGTTTTGTGATTGATTTGCGTGAGGTTAGTAAGATTGTGGTCCCTCAGTTCCCAGTAGTCCCCGACATCACTGCCCTTCTGACAATGATTCCATCCTCTGCCAAATTCTTTTCTGTTATCGATTTGAAAAATGCATTCTTCAGCATTTCAATCCATCCAGATAGCAGACATCTATTTGGATTTGCCGTAGCCGGCAGAAGCTTTAGGTTCTGTCGGCCTCCTCAGGGCTATACTCAAAGTTCCAGCATATATAGTCGAGCTTTAAAAGGCCAATTTGATTCCCTCACACTTCCCCCAGATAATGTAGTACTGCAGTATGTGGACAATATCTTGATTGCTTCTGGCACTGAAGAAGGTTTCAAAGATGCAACGTTTAAATTATTGCTACATTTGGCACATCACAGACATAAAGTGCCCCTTCCAAAATTGTTGACAGGAGGTCACCTACCTAGGTAACCTACTGTCGAAGGAGGGAAGGAGACTAACACCTAAACGCATTAGTGCTATTGTTAAAAGGCCCATTCCTAAGACTCAGAGGGATGTGCGAGCTTTCATTGGCATTGCTTCGTATTGTCGCATTGGATACCTAACTTTTCCTTACTAACAAAGCTGCTGCTGCAGCTAACCATAAAAGATGTGCATGAACCCTTGCCCTGGACACCTTAATGTCAACAAGCTTTGAGCAATTAAAATGTGTGCTTTGCTCTGCGCCTGTGCTTGGTACGTCAGATTACGCTAAGCCGTTTGTGCTGTATGTACACATGACGGCTGGTCTTAACACAAAGCCTTTGGAGGTCTGCTTTGCTTGACAGCGTCACAAGAGCCCTCCCAAGCTGTCTAAGAGCTGTTGCGGCTGTGGTTGTCTCTATCCGATAATCGGCAGGGCTCGTCCTTGATAAGGATCTCACATTTATGGTACCTCATGCTGTGGATACATTTTTTAATAAGACAAAGATACAGCACCTCACCAGTGGACATCTGACTGGTTATGAGCTGACCCTCTTTGTACCACACATCACGATCAAAAGATGTGCCACCCTGAACCCAGCCACATTACTACCCCTTCCTTCTGAAAGTGAGGAAATAGACATACATGGTTGCATTTTTCGGACTGAGGAAGAGACGAAGGGATGGGTAGACCTGACTGATGTTCCCCTATCTGAACCCAAAGGGAGCTATATGTTGATGGCTCTTGTTTCAAATTACCGGATGATACAACAACTGCGGCATATGCTATCACTACTTTATACACAGTAGTCGAGACATCACGAGTTCTCTATCAATCAGCCCAAGCTGCAGAGTTAGTTGCCCCTCTTCGTGGTTGTGAGCTAAGTGAGGGCCTGACTGTCAATATTTATACTGACAGCCAGTACGCCTGAGGAGTTGCCCACAATTTTGGGCGGCTCTGGTCAGAGAGAGGATTCCTGACTTCACACTGGTTAAAGATCCAGAACGTCCCATTGATACATAGGCTTTTACTGATGATGTGGGATGGGGAAATGCATTTGCAGATCAAATAGCTAAGGAGACGGCTCAAACGAAGATGAAAAACATGTTTGTGGCAGGTCCTGCTAGATGGGTACCCAAAGTTACTAAGTTTGAGGATACATTGGACAGTGTAAAAGAGATACAGAGTGAGGCAACAATTGAGGAGTTATAAATATGGCAGGAAAGCACAGCACATTTAGACGAGGATGGGTGCTGGACGGATAAGTCAGGAAAGCAGAGGTGGATGCTACCGTACGCTTATGTCCTCCCTGTGGTCACTATGGTGCACGGGCCAGCTCACATTAGCGCCAAGGGCATATGCAAACTACTAGACCCCGTGTGGCAGAATGACAACATCCCCAAGACTGCTGCTCACTTGGTAAAATATTGTATGGTAGGCATGATGTATAATCCTGGAAAAGGCACTCCTACACCCCATGGCAAGTTTGCACCCCCTTCCTTCCCTTTTGAAGTCCTCCAGATGGACTACATTGAGATAGAACGGGTCAACAATGTAGATTTTTCTAGTATTCATGACGGAAAATCTTAATTTTATTAAAGACACGGAGGCGAGTATTATGCTTTCTTATCTTGCTTTAATTTCACACAGCAGCCAAGATAAGTAAAAACTACAGTTCCCAGAGGGCCAGAGGACAAACTGGGCCATGGGACTGAAAAAACGTGAGAATACAATAACCAATCACAATGAACCTATCAGATAAAGACCCTATCTGACTGCGCAGCTTCCTCTTTTCGCTGGCGAGCAGATCAAGAATAGTCATTAAACAAAGGGAAAATGAATAAAATTAAGGATATAGCCAAAGTCCAGGAACATAAGTCTTGTATCAGGGGAATCCAAGGAAGAAGACCAAACAGGAGTCCAGGAGGAGGATCCAGGAGCGTTGGAATTGGAGAACTCGAACGAGAAGACCGAAGGATTTGAAGTGTAGATCTTCTAAGATGAAGCCGGTGGCAAGGCTGGATTCGCTGTAGGGAGGGAGAACAAATGTTAAGAAATGTTGCGGCGGGATAATACTCGCCTCCGTGTCTTTAATAAAATTAAGATTTTCCGTCATGAATACTAGAAAAATCTACATTTTATGGCAAGACCGGAGGCTCCTATTATGCTTGTTTAAAGCATATTAACAATATCAGAAGCCACAGTATGAACAGGTTTACAATAGAACATGCGAAATATACTGTCATTTGACCAGTCTGCTGATCTCAGAATGTCTTCCAGACGAGAGCCAGACCAAAAGGCTGTAGAAGCCATGGCTCCCCTGGCCGAATGAGCCCCGAAAACGGAGACATCAATCCCGGCAAGAGACATGACCCAACGGACCCAACGGGCAAGGGTAGGAGAAGAGACAGGAAGATGGGGTTTACGAAAGGAAATAAGGAGTTGAGAATGAGAGGACGTTCTGAGATCAGCAGTTCGGTGTTCGTACACTTTTAAACATTGTCCCACACACAGCTTGGGATGATCTGGAAAGTAAGGGTAAAACACTGAATCCAAATTAGTCTTAGTACGTCTGCGTATCTGAAACAGCACACCTGAAGGAGAATATTGGCGAGCAGAAACATCTAGAGCCTTAACATCAGAAACTCTCTTAATGGAAACTAGACACAATAGCATGGTAAGTTTAGCCGATAGCATTTTTAGTGAAAGAACACTATTGTCTGGCCAACTAGAAAACAATTTAAATATCACTGTAACATCCCATAAAGAGGTATACTTAGCCAACGGTGGTTTCGCACAACGTACGCCTTTGAGAAGACGACAAATCATAGGATGAGCACCAACTGGTTTACCATCAATTTGGGAATGGTAGAGAGAGATGGCAGAACGATAGATATTGATGGTGCGATAAGCCTTACCGGCACTGGCTTGTGAACCGAGGAAATTAATTATGAAATTCAGAGAGGCTGAAATGGGATCGAGGTCCCTTTCCAAACACCAGCTTGTCCATAGAGACCAGGCGGATCTGTATGCTTTGGATGTCCCAGGAGCCCAGGCCTGGCTGATAAAGCTCGAAGCCTCTTGTGAAATGAGGACATCAGAAGAGGAAGGCCGGAAACTTTCCAGGCCGAGAGTTGCAGGGAGGAGTCGAGAATGAGACTGTGTTGTTCGCCCTGGGGATTGAGTAGAAGATCCCCGAAGGAGGGAAGAAGGACAGGGAAGTCTACTGACATCTCGAGAAGAGTCGGAAACCATACCTGCGATTGCCAGAAAGGAGCTACAAGCACCAGAGTCGAAGACTGGCGGCGAATCTGAGAAAGAACCCTGTTGATCATTAGAAAAGGAGGGAAGGCATAGTGTAGATGACGAGACCAATCCTGTAGGAAAGCGTCTGTTGCTAAGGCCAGGGGATCCGGGCGCCAACTGTAGAACCGGGACAATTGGGAGTTGAGTCGGGATGCAAAAAGATCGATAGAGAAAGGGCCCCAAAGATGGGAAAGAGAAAGGAAGACGGATGGACAGAGCTTCCAATCGCTGGAATCTCGAAGAAATCTCGAGTGCCAATCCGCCACGCTGTTGAGATCTCCAGGGAGATACTCTGCTGTCAGAGAAAGATGATGGACGAGACAAAATTCCCATAGACTCTTTGCCAAGTCCGCCAGGGGTTTGGACCTTGTTCCGCCAAGATGGTTGATGTAGCGGACCGCAGAAACATTGTCCATGCGGAGGAGAATAGAACAGTGAATCCTGTTTTTTGAAAGGCTTTTGATCGCAAAGGAACCTGCAAGCATCTCTAAACAGTTGATGTGCAACTTGGACTCCTCGGCGGACCATGAACCTCCAGTCGAGATTGGTCCACAACGGGCGCCCCAGCCCGACAGGCTTGCATCTGATTCTAAGACTAGATCTGGGGCCGTGGCGAAGATAGTGCGCCCGTTCCACGCATCCAAATGGTCTATCCACCATTGAAGCTCGGTGCGGGACTCGGGGTCTAGAGCCACGAGATCTGAATATGCGAGGCCTTGTCGAAGGTGACGAATCTTTAGGCGCTGAAGAGCGCGATAATGGAGAGGGCCCAGGAAGATGGCCTGAATGGAGGAGGAGAGGAGACCGACGATCCGAGCAAGAGATCGGAGGGACAAAAGAGAGGACTGAAGAACAGACAAGATCTCCGCTTTGATCTTGGAAACTTTGGAAAGGGGAAGGCGCAGGGACGCTGCAGCAGAGTCCACTAGGAAACCCAAGAACTCCGTGTTCTGAGAAGGAGTCAAAGACGACTTGTCTTTGTTGATGAGAAAACCCAGATCTAGAAGAAGGGACTGAGTCAAAAGCAGGTCGGAAAGGAGAGATTGTTTGTCTGAATTCATGAGAAGGATATCGTCCAGATAAATAATTAGTCTTATGCCAAGAGATCAAAGATAGGCGACCACTGGTTTCAAGAGTTTTGTGAAGCACCAGGGCGCGGATGATAGGCCAAAGGGAAGAGAGGTGAAACAAAAGTTGACCCCTGACCACTGGAACTGAAGAAATTTCCATTGAGAGTGATGAATGGGAACCGTGAGGTATGCATCCTGAAGATCCGGACGGACCATCCAGTCGTTGGGGCGAAGAGTGTCCCTCAGATGTAAAATGGTCTCCATTTTGAAATGGCGATAAACCACAAACTGATTGAACCATCTCAGATTGATGACCGTGCGGAGCTTCTTGTTTTTCTTTTGAACAAGAAAAATGGAGCTTAGAAAGCCTGAGGAGTCGAAGGGAAAAACTTGAATCGCTCTTTTGTGGAGTAGAGCCTCGATCTCGTTTGAAATTTGAGATGCCATGAGGGTTGAAAAAACGAGAGGAGGGGGAAGAGAAGATTGAACGGGAGGGGAAAGGAATTCTATTAGGTAACCTTGTACCGTGCCTAAGACCCACGGGTCTGAACTGAGAGTGCACCATTTTTGAAGAAACAGCTTTAGGCGACCCCCCACAGGAGGGGAAGAAGAAAGGCTTACCTTGTTGGTTGGAGTTTTGACGATAGTTTAGTTGACCTTTGCCTCTGAAGCCACGGCCACGTTGGGGGTAGAATTGAGGCTTGTAGTCCTGGTTGTTGTTGGACGAACCTCTGGAGCCTTGGTTGTAGGGACGGCCGGAAGAGCGGCCCCTGCCTCTGCCGGCCCGTCCAAAAACCCGAGGGGCGAAAACCTTTTTGACTGTTTACTGGGCTTTGTCCAAGGAAGCAAAAGTAGAAACAAATCTACTGAGGTCACGGACTAAATTTTCTCCAAAGAGGAGACCATTCGCCTTGGGGCCAGGATCCATGGGTGCCAGATTTGAAAGTTTAGGATCCAATTTGATTAGGAGGCCTTTGCGGCGCTCGTGAGTAATTGCGGAGTTGGCATTTCCTAGAAGACAGAAGGCGCGTTGAGCCCACATGGAGATTTCTTCAGCAGAAAGTTCAGAACCTTCTAAGCGGGAAGCTTCCGCTAAATCAAAAATGCGGGCGAGAGGGCCCACAATGTCCAACAATTTGTCTTGGCAAGTGGTCCAAGCTTTATCCACCCCTCTGCGGGGGTCCTTGCCGAATTTGGAGAAGAAGGTGAGGAGAGGTTGGTCGATGGAAGGGACCATAGTGATTTTGTCGGGGAGAGAAGGCTTAGGGCATTCCGATTTAAGCCTGGCCCTCACCGGGGCTTCTAAAGGGAGACGTAACCTGGCAGAGATATATTCTCCCACATGGTGTGAAGGGAACCATTCGGTAGAATTAGGGTGACGGATAGTGGAAGGATCGAACATGGGAAAACCCTCGGAGTCAAAAACAGGCTCAAAAGAAAAGGAATCCAATTTAGCAGATTTAGCAGGGGGGGGGAAGGGTCAGTGGTATCAAACAGGTCAATCAATTGATCAGCGTCATCGAAATTAGCATCATCATCATCGTCATCTGTGTCCAATATGGTGGAAATTACCAATTTTCTCCTAGGAGACTCCGCATGCTTCTCTTTTTGCTTACGTTTGCCCTCGGAGGCAACAAACCCCTCCTTAGAAGGAGGCCTGGGAGGAACTGGGTCCTCAGTCAAGTGCGAGGAAGACTCGCTAATCAAAGACGCTTTTTTAGGGGCACGAGATTGAGCAGAGAATTCCACCTTTTTCTTTCTGCTTTCCCCCGCAGACTGGGCCAATATTTTGGACATGATGCTTAACATGGAGTTTTCCATATTTTTTGACATTCTTTTCATAGAGACTTCCACAGCTGTTTCCACAGAATTATTAATAAATTTATTTAAGTCTCTTTTGAAGGTCTGAGAGTCCTGAGTAGGGACTTCCTCCGAGGAACTATCGCGTTCCATAACCAGACTGTGAAGCAGAACTAAATACAACACACACAGGAGGTAGGCGAGGGTTAACTTTCAGCGAGGGGGCGTGTTTGAGAGGAGGGCTGGGCCGAGAGTGAGACGACGTCCCACACGGAGAAGTAGAGGCACAGAGGCTGGAGTTGCAGTCACACGCAGGAGTCGGTGACCGGAGAGACCCCCCGAGAGGTAGGAGAGCTCAAGGAATAGGCGCGAAGCAGCGCGCGCTAAGACGCTACCAAGAGCGTCTGCAAGAGAGGGGGGGGGAGGGCGGTGGAAGAGCGAGGAAAAACGAAGCCCCGGAGCTTCGTGAAGACACGCGCGTAGAGCGCTCAAGCAAAAGCGCGAGGTCGCGCTTAACAATAAGCTAACAATTTAATGAAAAAACGGGCACATAACGTTGCAATAATAATAATTACACTGTGAGCAAAGATAAAAGGCACTTATCTGACTGCGAGCAGCAAGAAAAGAGGAAGCTGCGCAGTCAGATAGGGTCTTTATCTGATAGGTTCATTGTGATTGGTTATTGTATTCTCACGTTTTTTCAGTCCCATGGCCCAGTTTGTCCTCTGGCCCTCTGGGAACTGTAGTTTTTACTTATCTTGGCTGCTGTGTGAAATTAAAGCAAGATAAGAAAGCATAATAGGAGCCTCCGGTCTTGCCATAAAATTTGAAATATGTGTTAGTGGTTGTTTGCATATTCAGTAAATGGTTTGAGGCATACCCACTAAGGATAACACAGCCTTAGTGACGGCGAAAGCCCTTCTAATGGAGTTTTTCCCTCACTTCGGTTTGCCCTGTTTGATCTGGAGTGACAACGGCAGTCACTTCAATTCAAAAGTCATCCAGCTGGTGTGTGATGGTTTACACATCCGGCAGAAGTTCCATGCTGCACACCACCCCCAGTCAGCAGGTTTGGTTGAGAAGTACAATGGTACTCTCAAACTGAAAATGGCAAAAAATCAAGGAAAGCACAGGGTTAAAATGGCCGGACGCTTTACCATTAGCCCTGTTGTCCACCAGAGCTACGGCTCACACTAGGACAGGATTATGAGGGCGTGTTTGGCCGCCCAGTGAATGTTAGTGGATTATCTCTATGAATTGACTAAAAAATTGCGTTCTATTCATCAACAAATCCAGGACACCTTGCCACCGCAAACAGAGGGGCCCGTGCATGACATCCAACCTAGTGATTTTATCCTTGAGCGGCATTTCCAGAGGAAAGGAAGTTTGGAGCCCCGCTGGAAAGTGCCACTGCAGGTGCTTCTCACCACCAGAAATGCTCTGAAGATGACCAGTCGGAAGAACTGGATTCACACCAATCACTGCTGCAAGGTACCGTTGCCTCTCCCCTATGATCGGTGGGTTATCGATGGCATTGGTGGTCATGAGACGGAACAAGTGCCACGCTTTATCCCTTTTTCGGATGTCCGGCTGACGTGGGCACAAACAGAGGAGAAGTATGATGCAGTGTTAAATGAGGCAGTGCCCCCTGAAAATAAAAACTATTCAGGATTCTCCTTTAACTGGCCCACAAGTGCTTGAGCCCCAGTGCCTTGGACCTTCTGAATTTGAGCCCCTGTTTACTGATCACTCTGTGCCCAGAGTGACTCGGTGCAATTTGCGTCCCGACGGAGGGACAGTGCACCAAAGGAGGAGTCAGATTAGTAGGGATGGACTGCGAGGATGAAGAATAGGGTGCATGTACCCTGTCTGTGGTACCAACGATAGCTTATGGAAAGGGAGATTGGTGCATTGTCCAAGACACTGAACAGGATAAGCTGAGGGTGTCTGCCTGGAAGGGAGGGTGCCCTATCCTGAGCGACGTGGGGTTTCTTCAAATGGCCCCGATCATGCTGCCCCACCTAAGTGCTCAATAGCACCACAGTGGATGAACAATAGTAGTCTGTCAGCGAGGCTCTGTCGGACGCTGGGAATATTAGCCCGTTCACTTGTTTCATTAGTAGTCTGCCAGCGAGACTTTTAACGGACGCTGGGAACATTTTGCCCATCCTCTTGTCTTGTTTCCTTGTCGCCAGCCCCATTGCATTCCATTTCTTCCCCTCTAATCACCATGTATCCTTTTGGTCGCCCAATTGTTGAGGAGGAAAAGCCTTTTGCAGCACCACGTTCGGAGAGGTATGGGGTTGGCTGGTCCAGTTGATCAAAAAGGGATCAAATTGTTTTTTTTGTGATTGTCCTGATTTCCCTAATAGCAATACTAGGAACAATGTGGTTTCTAGAAGAGAAATACCCTGTGCTCTTTGATTGGTATAACACCTGTACCCCCTGAACACATGTTAGTCACCCTGGCTCCTCACAAAAGTGAACACAGAAAGACATATGTAGATAACGTGTTCATCCAAATGTCGCATCAGGTCCACGGTGCGTCCAATGTCACAAATTTTTGGATTTGCAGACTGCTCCCTTCTGTAACACACAAGAATGACGTATTACTGTCCATGCCTTTTTCTTACCTTCGGGAGCTGTGAAGCATGGTTCCAGCTCTTTACTATGGTATACACTCATTATCATTCTGATACTATGAATATGACATTAGCGGACTATGAAACTGACTTAGAGTATATACATGTACATCAAGGGTTTACTTCAGGGGAACAAGGGACCCCGGATACATTGTCCACGACAGCTTGCATGAATGTGTATGAAAGAGAACAAAATGTAATATGGCTTCAAAATGGAATGTTGGATCTTCCGGGTTTTAATGTCACTAGCCATTTCAAGTCTTTTCAAATACGTAATATGACTGATGATGTGGCAATGCCAGTGCCTGGTGGTTAACACGACAGCGAGTTTTTGTGTTAAAGGGAAAGGAAAAGTCGGGGTAGGGGTGAGTAATTGCAATTACACCTATGTACCTAGCATTGTAAATAGCCCACCTCTGCTGACCCCTCACAAAGTTTACTTTATTTGCGGGTCCCAGGCCTATGTTTGTCTTCTTTGGGGATGGTCTGGAATATGTTATCTCTCCTTTCTCCTGTATATAGCGCCATGCAATTATCATAGGGATCATCGACTACAGCACAGGAATGCTCATCTGTTTCGTGTTAGACGAGTTATTGACACTGCAGACCTAGACCAGACACCACTTTGCAGCAGTTCACTGATGCTATGAAAGGTATTGCTCCCTTTTGGGAGCCCATGTCCAATAGTCTCAATATTCGTAGACTCACCAGGGTGGTGGAAGGAGTAATAAATGCAACGGCTGGAATTCTGGCTAATATTACAGATGAGCTTCAGGCTACGAGGCTCGTTGCCCTTCAAAACCTGATGGTGTTAGACGTCATCCTTGCTGATCGGGATGGGGCCTGCTGCGGCATCGCAGTAGCTGCTGTGTATACATACCAGAGCACCCTCCGAATGTATATGCTGCTGTACAAAAGCTTCATAGGCTTGCATCTGACATACACCAAGAGAAGGGTACATTGTCTCCCACTGGGTGGTTTTGAGGCCTATTCACATCCTGGGGTTGGAAGATTCTCATCTTCCTGGTCGCCATAGCTGGTATCATTTTAACATTTGTCTGTGCTTACACTGCCTTCCTGCCTGTTGTGCCTCCTGTGTATAAATATTGATGCCTCACCCCAAGCCCCTAGAACATGACTCCGAGAGAAAGGTCATGATGATGCAGGATATCCAGGACCTGATGTGCATTGACCAAGGCATTTTATAGTATTGATGGTGTATGTCTGGATTTGTTCATCACGTAATGCAGAGAGTTCTAGCTTGCAATAGTAGCAAAATTAGTTGCAAATGCTAGATAAATACTTCCAGTCAACTCCTCCTATTAGCATTATGCTTAAGTTAGCATTTCCGGCACCATTTTGCATTTAGCCGCCATTTTGTGTGATGATCAAAACTAACTTCTGTCTCATTTTGCCTGCCTTAGCAGAAAGCAGCGTCGATGTTTTTTTTAGTATTTCTCCAAGGTTGAGCTTCGTTGTCCCAATGAAAACATGAATGTGCCTTCGCATGCCTTCCTTGTTAGATATGCCTGTTCTCATGCTTACAGTGGCAGGCACGGGCAGAGTATTCTTGAGGCTGAGATAACATGTACCCGATCCCAGGAGTGTAGCTCATCTTCTGTGTCTCCTTTTATTAACCTGCTCCAACTGGAAATTTCCAGTTTGGGGCGGGTCTTGCTGGGCATTGGAAATGTATAACATCTGATGTAATGTTGGTGAGGGTCAGTCCCCTCTGTAGCATCTTAGGGGGCCAGTCAGACTGGACTCCGCTCGAGCTCAATACTAATAAATAACTTGGTTTGTATTCTCTACTATCTGACCGACTTTTCATTTGTATGGAAGGGTGAGAGGTGGTTGCGAGGGACTCGGGTGACCCTAATCGGGTCACTTCCTTCAGTATTGTCTGCTTCTCATATTACCCTTGCCTGCATTTCCACTTTGAACTCAACATCTCTGATCCCCACCAGTGAGGAGGGAGAATATCATAACAGTTTTGTTGTAACTGAGCATGTTACAAAGCCCCCTTATTGATTCAACAGGTGCACCAATAAAAATGATATAAATTGTTTATCAATGATTCAATTCTACAAAATGATGACGGTGTACTGGTTGCAGATTATGCTGTCTGGAATGTATATCAAAATGTTTAAAGCTGCCCCCTGCCAAATGTGAAATCTATTGCAGTTGCTAACCTCAATACACTTGAACCTGTATCCTGGTTGAAAAAAGGATTGTGACTGGTCACAGACTCATAGTATCCATTTGGAGCGATGCATGACTTTGGGTTCCTCTGGATGCTGTTGGGTTTCTTGGCATCTGCCAGTACCTCCATTAAGAGTAGCTACTATGTGCAAAATGTATTGAAAGCTGTAATGTTTCCACAAAAGATTGCTGTAATGAATTGTGCTGCCCACCAATATCCACATGATAAAGTGACCAGAGGGAATGCCTTTGGTGATTTAGCTGCCAGGAAAGCTACCTTATCACAAACCAATGATGCTTCTGTGTATGATGTACAGACTGATTTGTTTGCTCTTCCCTCTTTAAAAGATTTGTTTATTTTGCAGGAGCACGCTTCTGAGAGAGAGAAACAGTATTTGACAAGCAGACGTGTTCAAG
The DNA here is from genome assembly GCF_964261635.1 of Lissotriton helveticus. Classification (NCBI taxonomy): domain Eukaryota; kingdom Metazoa; phylum Chordata; class Amphibia; order Caudata; family Salamandridae; genus Lissotriton; species Lissotriton helveticus. Next base: position 854,691,974 of record NC_136071.1, on the reverse strand, counting down.
GGACCCAGAAGGAGTGTGAAGAAACAGCTTGAGGCTTCTGGTTTCACCTAAATTTCTACTTCCCAACCATGAGCGGTTGTATTGTGGAGCTGCCCATGTCAACTGGGATGGTGTGATATGTTCCACAACTGCCCACTGATATGCGCCCTTTTTTCATCTGTGGCCCCAAATCATTGCCATTCTTGTGTCACTTACCAGTCCAATAATGAAGGGAAAGGGAGTAAGACCACCCCCACTGGAGTCCCTTTGTTTACCTTCAGATGAAATTTCTCTGATTGCATAGATGTGTCTCACATTCTTAGTTGTCTATATGTTTTTAATGTGGGTGGAAGCTTTTCTCTCCGCAGGAGCAAATGCCATTAACTTGCTTACTTAGGGACTTAGGGCCAGATGTAGGTCGCCCAATACCGGTCGGTAACGGCCGAAATTACCGAATTTCGTCCGTTACCTACCGGTATTTGGCATTTGGAATGTAGGTGGCATGATTGTAGGATTCGGTATTTTACCAAATCGGTAACTTAAGGAATCGGTAAATTACCAAATTCTTAACATACCGATTCGGTAAATTACCGAATCCGTAATGTAGGGAGCATTTAAGTTAGTGCTTTTCTGAGTTAAGGATTCGTTATTTACCACCAACTACAAGTTGGTGGTAAATATCGAAAACCTTAGAAATAGCCAATTTTTTGCTTTTACAACAGTGCGATTCAGGGGTGCAACAGGGTGTCAATGTGACACCGTGACACCCTTGAATATGTGCCCCCTATTACCGATTCGGTATTAGTGAATGGCTTCCCATTCATTCCTATGGGCCTCCAGGCCCATCAGAATGAATGGGAATTACCGAATCGGTAAATACCGATTCTTATTTACTGAATACCACCGTTTCGGTAAAATTTACCGAATAATTATCTACATCCCATTTACCTATTCTAAAGCAGGGAAATAACTTCTTAGTGTAGAAAATAATTTCCTCAGACGTCTCCTAGCTCTCCCCCGTGGCACACCCTTGCTCCCCTTGAGATTAGATGTAGGTCTCCCCTCTATAGCTGAGGATCTGGAATTAAAGCCTTTAAGATTCTGGCACAGGCTTTGGTCCACAAGCGAGCTTGCTCATTACAGGCTAGACCTCATCCATGTAATGAACTTGAACAAGCGTGATACAATTCCCTGGTTGGTCTTCATTAAGAAAGAACTGTATCGTCTGAGACTTCAGGAGTTATGGGAGGTTCCCGAACAAGGCTGCCAAAGGGTCTCCCGCAAAAGACTGGTGGAAATACATAAGGAAAGAAGTTTACTTACTCAGGTGTCCGCACCCAATAACGGCATCTTAACAGATCGCTTTTTGAATTCCAAAAATTCTTATCAATTTGAAGGTTTCTTGGACATTATTTTCCCCATTTTAGCACAAAAACTGTTCATCCAATGGAGGTTGGGCACCTTGCCTATTAAAACTTTTACCTGCAAATGGGCAAAGAGCGCCGATAAAATCTGTCCGGGGTGCAGTAATCATGATGAGGAGGAAATTCATGTCTTGTTTTTCTGCCCAGCCTACAATAGACCATGGAAATACTGGCTTGTGCCATTATGCAGGAATTTGGGCATACGGAGCCATTTGAATTCCTATAGAATACTGAAAAATAGCACCCTGCCATACATAGTCTTTGCAGTTGCCAAATACATAATGGCCATGTGGCAGATAAGGAATAAACTTTTAAAAGACTGAGCATTGACATGAACTGGAATGTACTCCCTCTCATGAATAGTCTTCCAAGGAACCTAATTTTTATGTAATATTCTTTGTACAAGGGAATGTTCTTTTTAATGTTTTTAATGTTGAATGTTTTCATTGTATCTTTTTTGGTCTAATTGACCGAAATAAAGAATTTTTGGATTGGATTGGATATTCTTAAATACCGAATCGGTAAAATTCGGTATTTATTACCTACATATGGCCCTATATTCCCAGTTTCAGAATACCAAATTTCCTCTCTAGCAACTAAGGAACACACTTTATTTCATCAGTAGTACAGGAGATTTGCAAAGGTTTTTGAATTGACCGACATGTCCGCTGCACTGATCACCCCAAGTCAGCACCAAAGGGGATGAAACAACAGTACACTCAATAATAAAATAGCAAAGATATGTTCTGTAACTCAAATGACATGGACTGATGCCTAGCTCGATGGTCTATCTGGACCATACCAACTCAGAAAACCAGGCAGAGCCCCTATGAGACAGTTGTAGAACACCCTATGGTGTTACCCTAAAACCCTTCCATCCCAGCTGCCAATCAGACCAACATTTGAATTATGACGCTGCCCTCCAATATTGCCGAAAGCTTATATGCTGTCTCTACAGTTTCTATTCTCAAGTTAAAGCTGCCTTACCTGAGTATCCAACTGAAGTCTGCCATTCCCTCTAGTCCAACCACTGGACCTATCCCCAGATACATCAGAAAATTGTCCACTCTACAGACTCACTGGTGTGATCCCTACATGCTGCCTGTCATCACCAACACAGCTACCAAGTGTCATGTGTTGGCAACACGGGTCCATTCCTCCTAAAGCAAGTAGGATGCACCTCCTTGATAATCTTGCCCACCAATGCCCATCTATGGATTTACAACAAGCCCTAGGATGGTGTCCCATGTTGGAGCTGCACCTGTTGTTACCCTATGCCTGACAGTGAGATGGATCTCCGTTGCCCTCCGTCCTCATCTGCACCACTTCAGCCCGCTAAGATGCACCCATCACCATTGTCATTACCACCTGTCCCCATGGTAAGCAACCGTCTCCTGCATAGTAGATGACCCTCTGTGACTGACCTGCTATCTTTGCCATTCAGCTCAGCCCAGGCTCTTAGTGGGATAGTTAATCGCTGTGGAATTTGCAGTTATCAAGAAAGCTAACTGGACTGCGCTTGTCCTTAAGTGAAGCTGCTGCTCTGTGTATGAAAGCAGCTCCTACTTGTTGTTGCTGGAGAAATATCGCCAAATGATTAACCTTTCTTCATGTTGGATCCGCATGCATGTTCTGGGATGGTGCCTTTGATTGGAATGCCCCTCAGCAAAATCAAAACTAGCCATGATCTGTTCTCTAATGAGCACAATGTTCCAGAATGTGTCCGCACTTGAGGGTGTGAAGATTATAACAATAACATGGGTCTCTATAAATCTGATGTTACTTGTTTAGCCATCTTGTTTTTGAAGCATTTCTGTGAACATCCAGGAACCATTAACTGTAATGTCTTTGTGGGCCAAAGTGAATGTTGCATTATTGTAGAGACCATACACCATAAAGCAACCCCCTTTGGACATCTCCTTCCCACTAGCATGGTGATTCACAAATGTTCGTATTAGAGAGACATTTCATTCTGGGCAAGAAAGTCTATCCTTGGCTGCCATGAAAAAGGGTAAGGGTTGTTATCTTGACAACATCATCCACCCATCAGATATTCAAATGTTCACCCTCTCCAGCGATGGCAGAGGCAACAAAAGATTTCTGAATCCAACAAATTATTTTCCAGTCTGTTTCCCAGATTTAGTGTGAAAGGCCATCTGAAAGGCAAGAGACAAGGCTCAGATAGTGGAAGAAGTTGCCAACGCCACCATCATTCCACCCCTTTTTAAAAATATTTTTATATAGGACAAACTTGACCCAAAGGTATTGGAGCACTTCACATGAGCACCAGTTACTTTACACAAGGTCAGTAATTTTTTTCTCTGCACAGGGAGATTTACCCAGAGTCAAAGGATGTTGAGCCGATGCTGAGACTCGAACCCAGTTCCCCAGTTCGAAATCAACAGCTCTGGTTGTTCCACCACATCCCCTTAGTTTATATCCTTGTGGCCAAAAGAGGGTGATAACAGGGTCTGAATATTGCACACATCTTCCCAACAACTGCCTTAGCATCACAGATCACATTAACGATACTGTGAAGAAATTACATGAGATTCAAGATGGCTTTAATTTCAAAGTAAGTGGCACCCAGCCTTCAATGTCAGGGATATTAGGAAATTGGGAAATGAAGATTTCTGAAATTGCAACTGTAGTTATTCTTGTTATAGTAACACTATGGGCTGATTACGATGCCGGTCAGCGTTGATTCCAACTTACATTGTTTTGGTGGAAGAACCGCCCCAACCATAGGTCAGCGGTTCAGCACACTGAATTACAATCCGATCGTACTATGGGGCCGATAACAATGCATTCGGAAAAGGCTCCGAATGGCATTCGGTTTGTCCGAACCTGTGTCGGAACCCATGTTTCCGACCGACTCAGAAACATATCCGACAACTGAGTACTATGCAGGGTAACCGATTGGTCGTTCCGAATCGGTTCCAACTGGCATTCGGGGAGACTAAATCAGTCGGAGTTGGTCAGAACCGAATCGTACAGCTCAACGTGCCGCGTTTCCGACCGACCGATTACGATGTCGGATTCCAATAGCCATTATGAATCGGTCTGTCTGACACTAATCGGCTGTCAGAAACCGACTTTGGGGACCCGTAGCAGGCCCCCCTTTACCCAGAGGCCTCCGTTTTACAAGGGGAGCCGTTGGCGGTCGGAAGACAGGCTCCCATTGAAGTAAATGGGAGTCTGACCAAACAGTGTTCTGAATCATCGTAATTGGTCGGTCGGTCTCCCCGAAACAGAGTCGGTCAGAAACGATTCCGACAAGGAGTCGGTCAGAAGGATTTCCAACTGGCATAGTAATGAGGCTCCTAGTGCGAACAGAAACTCCCATTCCTCAATGTGAGCTTGTGCGGTGGGCGGAAAATGCCCTCAGATATAGCTCTCATTGAGAAATGGGAGTTAGTGACCATACTTGCAATGTATGGCAGGCACCTACTCATTATGCCTCTCTGTAGGTTTCTGTCCGTCACGTGTTTCAGCTTCCATTTATGTGCATTGAGAAAAATGTACAAATGTAACATCAAAATATATGGATTTTAGCATTGCATTGCTCAAACTGACCTGGGGATGTAGGCCTGGTCTGGAGATTTGGCATATTGCCTTTACTTATTTTGGTGCTTGCTGGCTATTTTTGCAATAAACATGTACTGTGTTATACTACTATGTGCTATCCCGAGTGTCTGTTTAGTATTATAGAGGTTATATGTATTGGTGTTTACTAAAGCTCAGAATCATTTTAAGATGAACAAGCTCTGATTTCTATAATTTCTGGGATATAGAATCATAACGTGAAATACCTAGCATTACAATGAAAACTACTATCACTTAATAGGAAGAGAGAATATCCGTTGTTTATTTTCTTGTTGCATATCATAGAGGTAAAGATGTTCCTATATCCTTACAGTTCATACTCTTTCTTGTGAGTTCCCTTTTAATCTGTTTTAAGTTAGTTATAGGACGTACTTAAATATTTCAAAAAATCATCTGACATTGGACATAGCTGGTATTGTGCAGGCTATTGAAACACATATGGAAAGGTTTACAAAACTGTGAGTGGCTTACCAAAGACTTACCCGCATAGGCACAGTGTTCCTAGAGGTAGGATAAAGACAGGAATCCTCCTACCTGCTATTGGTAGAGAGATCCTGCATTTTGGTTACATTCTACTCCCAAGGGATAGCTGGTCCATGGGAAGATGAAGACTCAGGGTCTTCACTACTGTCCCGGACCAGGTGTGCAAGAAAGGAAGGGATTATACCCCATTCCAGGTGAACTTAAGGCGGAATCATCTATGGCACGAGGAAAGGTGCTATATGTTGTAGGATTACTCTGGGGTCTCTGATTTCCTCTGATGTGGAAAGAGGTATGACTGTATGTGCCACATGCTGTTTGAGTGTCTGTCCTATATTACCTTGCTGATGGCTGAGAAAAGCATTGTATCTCTGGTGATTCTTCGTAGCCACCCTGCAATACCTAGACATCCATTTCTTCTTGATTTCTTTATTGCGAGGATGTATGCTAGAGGGCATGGCCAAGATAGTGGCTGGGACAGGCGCTCGGCTGTGAGCTCAAGTAATCCACCCTAGTGCCATACCTTTTGTTTTGCATCCTTTTCTCCTAACATGCTAGGGGCATCAGCCGGGTGCCCAGGAATTAGCTGGCATATGAATTGTGTCACTGTAGGTGACACAATTCAGAGGTTGGTACAGCCTGTGGAGGACTAACAGTGAGATCATACATGGCCTGCCGGGTGCCCCACTCCTGTGTGTACAGCAGTGTGAAGGAAGCTGAACTACCACCCTGGATTCTGTTTCCTCGCAGTGTGCGCTTCCCTATGTGCACAGCCTGCAGCCCATTGGCTGTAGCGTCCGGGAGTGATAGGGGGTCTGGTTTCCTGCGTGCCTGGCCGTGATCGCTCGGTGCGGTGAGCGGGAGTGATGACACATCACCCCATTGGAGTGAGTGGCAGCATCCAGCTGTGAGGGGCCAGGGACTGGAGATGGGCCCCCAACCTCTTCCGCCCATTGGAGACCTGTACACTGGGAACAGCTTCCTTGGCTCAGCAGTGAGCCTTTTTAGAGCAGGGTGACCAGGAGTCCAAGACATGCCAGAGTCCCACGTGTTTCGATGAGTTTGCTCCCCGAGGTGAGGCAGTGCCCCACTAGAGTGAGTGGGGGCATCCAGCTGTGGGGCCACCTGTACAAGTCGGGCCCCCACCTCCTCCTGCCATAGGGCTCTGAGCATTGGAAGACTGGCTGCGTTAGCCCAGGGGTGATACTTTCCTGGTGTGGCTGGGGCACTGTACTGTGCTGTTGGTGGGACAATACCACCTGAGTGGTGCAGCCGAACACACCCTCTAGGCCTATGGGCCACTATGGTACTTTTGTGCATACCCATTTTTTGCAACCTGTGGAGGTCCTACTGTCTGTTTATGTCTACCAATGATTGCCCCCCCCCCCCCGGTGCCTCTGAGGACTCCTAGTCTTCCCCCCTTTGGCTTTCTGAACCACTTACACCTGTACAGTCATTGTGACTTCTAGCCTTCAGCCTGTCCTCTCGTTGTTGGCACCTGCTCAGTTGTCCATTTTCTCTGGTATTACAGCTTGTGCGGTTATCAGTCGGGAGGGCTGCCTAGCCACCACATAATGTTATATTGGTGTAGCAGAGGGATCCGTGATGGGCAAATCTAAAGCAGATAAGACCCTCCTCTGAGGAGGATGACACAGGGCAGACAACTGTAACCCAAAGCCTCGCAACTTCGCCGACAATGAAGCAAACTCTGTACAAGCACACAGGGAGGTTTTCCAATATCCTTATGGCAATCATGGATATCAAAACCACACTGCAGGCCAGGTTGGATGCACTTACAATAGACTTGGGTCTTTTGTGGGCTGATCATAAGAAGCTGAAGGAGGGGATAGACATGCATAAGTCTGCCTTGGCCACTCTGCGCTTTTTGGTTTCTACTGCCCAGGCAAAAATTCAAACTTTGCAGGACAAGGTGAAACAACTGTGCCTGAAGTGGAGGGTCGCTCGCGTCTGAACAATATTCGTATTGTTGGACTCACTGAACATGCAGATGGCCCCAGCATGGAACTTTTCTGGAAGACTGGTTGGTCAATACTGTACTGGGGGCAGACAATCTCAAGTGATGGTGCCCACAGCATCTTTAACTATTGTGATCATGATCACATCTTAAAGGTAGCTCGCACGAAAGGCCCTTGGACAGTTGAAAACCACAGAGTCACAATTTTTCCAGATTACACACCAAAAGTGCTAAAGAAGAGGTCACCCTTTTAAAAAGTGAAATAACGCCCTCAGGAGTTGAATATCCATTTGCCCTCATATTTCCTGCTAGGCTTAAGATCATGCATTGTGACACCACCACATTTTACACCTCGCAACTGAGATGTGGAACTGGCTTGAGAGAAATGGTGATGCTACACTGAGCGGGAGGGGTAATGATGCTTCATGATGGTCCACAGTATGCAACGGACGCCGTCCTCAGAGGTGATCTAAGGCAGGCTCACCTAGACAGCAAGCCAGCAGAGAACGAGTGTTGGTGGTGGTTGAAGTGGAATAACGCCCGGGCTCCTCCTCTGATCCTTCTATCCCCGGCACGTTGGAGTCCTCACCAACACCATCTCTGAGATACGCTGATGAAGATCTGGCTTTGGCAGATTTGATCCTTCATGATGCCCTTGAACTCACCCCCATGATGGTTGAAGTAGCATTCTCAGTCGCCTGATGTCTGGACTGGTCCAACATGCCGTAGACTTGGGTGAGATCCTGTCAATGTCCTGGTCTGAGTTATTGGTGGCATGGGCTCCATGCTGTTGTCCCTGGGTGGGGTGGAGTGGGGTGGGTTGGGACTCGCAATTGCTTCCTGGGTTGGACATTGTTTAATATCGACCCCCCACATCTTTCTGAACCTATTAGTGGGAACTATACCAAGAACAATACAGTGTGTTTAGGCAAGCACTAATTGGGGTTTCAACCTGGGGCATTGGGATGTTGCCTCAGTTTCATTTTACTATTCTTTTTACTTATTGCTTTTCTTTGCGGGAATGTTACTGTGATTACTGTGACACTGGAAGAGCGGGTCTTTTGGGGGGGGATAGCACAGGTAGGTAAGAGACCCACCATGATCTATAGGAACCACAGTGGATACTACTAGGCCCCAGTATAATCTCCTAACGTGGAATGTTATGGGATGTCCAACTATGTCATAAGGTTCAAGATCCATATTTTCCTGAAGCTGTGCCATATACACATAGCGTTTTTACAGAAGACTCATCTTGACCGGGAGGATCTTCACAAACTTGTTAAACAGGGGGGTAGGGGTGGGTACTACATACTCTCTTATGCCTGGTTAAGAACTGAAATGGATTTCCCCCAGGCGTTCCCTATATAGTGCAGTTCTCCTCCATACACACTAGAGCAGAGGTCTTCAAACTTTTTGATGCCAGGACCCCGGCTAGCAAATTCTTTAGGTGTAAGGACTCCCTCCTGACAAATATTTCTAGAACCTGGTACTCCTCATCATCGACAACCATAAACACCCCCAATTCCCAGGGCAAATAATTTTTATAGTGGGGGAATAATATTAAACAGTGTATTCTGTGCATTTTTTAGGGCTTTCACCAACAGGTACATATAAACAAACGGGCAGCTTGAATGAAAAATACATTTTAAAAAGCTGTTACTCGGTGGGAAACGCGCAATAGTACATCATGAACCCTCTATTAGTTAATGCACTGTAGAGGTGTTATGTAACCAGAGAGCCACAGAATCAAATCTTTGTTGGTGCAGTGGAGAATAGTGACTTGCAAATTGTTAGTGCTACAAATTCCCAGCCTGTGACAGAAAGCACTGTGAATATGTAAGTCATTATTTTAAACTTGCATTACACAGAGTATAAGATAGGCTGCCAAAAAATGCATTAAAACTTTTACAATAAAATAGAGCTTACAAAATATAGATTTTAGCAATCCTCCGACTGTACGTAATGCATTTTTTTACATAACTGTCAATTCAGCACCTCCTCATGGGTAGTAAACGCAATGTAAATACAATTACAATTAAAAGCACGAACTTTACAGCTCAATTGCTAACTCTTTGCAATACCACTCAAAAAGAATACATTTTTGTCATCACAAGCTTTCGATAAATTAAATTTTTTATCAGGAAACAAAGGTCCTTAACTTAAATTAATAAACAAAACAATGAATTATAGACAACAATCTGTACTATAATGAAGAAAGTGTCCAGCCGGACACTGATTTAATTATTGGAAAAGATTAAACAGATAAGGTGGACATTTATACAGTGGGATACAATTCTGTATCCAATACATATAACACAACCATACAAAACCAGGGGATTTAAAAGAGCGGGGTATTTGCAGGCAATTATCTAATAACAAGACGCTAGTAACAAATGATACATTGGCCTAGCTGTACTCATGGAGTAAACACAGTTGGGTAACACAATAGGAAAACTAGTGTGTAACTACATAGACTGTCGATGGCGTTTCGATCCTATTAGAAATAAAGGATCATCATCAGGACTAGAATTGTATTGCCTGATTTTGCAAGCCTTGAAGGATTAAGGTGGCGGAGCTTGATAGTGATTCTACAGTCCTGTAGAATTTCAGATGGCGGAGCTTGGTGGGGATTCCAAGGTCCTATGAACTTCCAGGGTGGCGGAGGAGTTGGAACTGGAGGAGGTTAAGTTAACCTGGAGGAGGAGCTTCGGAGTGGAGCGGTTAGCGTGGTGAGTCGAAATTGCTGCCAGCACCTAGGAGTCCATTTCCTAGTGGAGATTGCAAGTACCGAATGTTCACGGTATTGATGCAGGGGGTCTCGGCGGGGAGTTCCGTGATGAGGATATCCACGAGTTGGGATATGATCTAGAGTTCCGGATGGAACATCTTCAAACTGCTGGCGGGCTCGATGGCACCTGTCAGGTGAACAATCTTCGTCAGACACAATATGTTTAATTATCACAATTTGTGAAGTTGATAACTGTGCTTTAAGTGCTGGTTTATCCATATTGACATAATGTAAAAGAGTGTTTCAATTTGTTGGCTTTATGCACAACTAAACTATTATGTTTTGGTTCTCTACCCTAACTTGTACATCCAAAAAGGTCAAAATATATTCTTGCATGTAAGAGACAAGTGAATTCTCTCATGTTTAGTGCAGCTCTGAGATTTTTCACAGTAGAGCTGTATTGGCTCTCCTCCAAATTATGAAATTGGCACCTTTACATTTTTATACATTACCATTCCCTTGTTGCAGTCCTCATCTGAAAGAATATGTTCCCTTTCAAATTTGACCATAAATAAATTGGGTTAACTCGAGGTTGTGAGTGAGCCCGTTGGACTGCCATTGAGTTGCAGGTAATACTCTGTTCCATTCTTAAAATGACTCTTGTAAAAGATAAATTTAACAGCCGTAAAAGTGACACCTCTGGTATTGGCTCCCATTGTGTTAATTCTAAGCAGGAACCATTAAACAGCCTTTATACCTCCTCTATGAGGTGAAGATGTATATAAGGCATGGGTACTCACAAACATTTTACCGGGGGCCGCAAAGTTTTGTCTTTGGTGTGACCGAGGGCTGCACTGACGCCAGTGGGGAAGGGGAGTGAAGTGGGTGTAGGAGATGCGAAGCATGTATATCCACTGGCTGAAATCAATTTCGCCATTTGAAACCAGAACACCTGGGGTGAAACCAGAACACCTGGGATAAATCCCGGATTCTCCACTTGACCAGATTGGGTGACCCTAGGCAATTGTTTTATTTCAATGTTCCCTTTTTTCTTCATTGTTGTCAGGGTGAGGGTTTCTGGGGGGATAGGAAGCATGAACCTTTCTTAATTTTTGTTTGAAAACTATCCCTTTACAGCAAATACTTCTGAATGCACTGCTATAATTTGATTTACTAAGGTAAAATGGTCTACAGGTCAATAAAAAACACTTTTTGACTTTTAAAAAGACTATTGTATTTTAACATGCTTGCTGTCTTTAAAAATGAAGGTGTTCGTAAAGTTAAGGGCCAAGTTACTTCCTTTTGTTTAACTAAAATTAACTTTTAAATAAGTGGTTGCTGTATATTTTTAAATAAATGAATGTTAGTGATGAGTTGAGTAAACAGCAGCCCGGTGCTGCTGCTGTTCAGGCAGCCGCATGTAAAGGTCACGGGGGCCGCATGCGGCCCCCAGGCCGTATTTGAGTATCACTAATATAAGGCATTAATAATACATTTCCTTTGGTAGTTTATGGACTCCAGTTTGTTCAAGATTTTTAATTTTAGGTAAACGAGTTGGTATTTGATTAAATCCTGCAAGAAGTGGGCAATATGTTTACCTGGAGTTTTGTGAAGAGATCCATATTCCAATTTCAAGTACTTGGCATTTTATTTTGCGGGATCATCACCTAGTTTTAAGTATGTGTTGGAGTATGACAGAATTTCTTATAGCTTGGTCTCAAAGCTTGGCTACTGCTGCTCCTCTTTTATCCAAAACCTTGCAAATGATCCCTGAATCTAATGCCTTGTTGGACAAAGTGGGTCAAATTCATGAGTCTATATTGGTCATATTCAATTTAATTGAGGTAATGTTTGTTTAGACGTTCAAAGTTATGCAAAACTTTGTGACTTACTGAAGTGATAAATTAAGAGTGGGATTTAAATTCCATAGATTGTAATTATGTCTCTTGACATGGTTCTGCAATATTTTCATATGGGTCAATCTTAGATTCTGCATAAATTTGAATAGAGACACTTCCACATCTAGGCATCTGCCGTTGTAGGTAGGGGCATAGGTCAGGCCCTTTGGTAGTACTTTCATTTCAATCTTTGGTTATACAATAGTGTGCTGTGAGATTGCTAGATTTCAGAGATTGGCAATTGTTTACTTCAAATTGCAGGTTCCTTCTATCATCAGGTAGTACAGTTTCTGGGTTGCTGAAGAGGATTCAATTATTCTAGAGAAATAATGTGTTTTCACTTTCTTTATCATTATCTATGTAATCACAATGTTCTTTGCAAGGATAATGTGTCCTCTTGATAACATTGGGCTACCCTTTTAAGTCTGGTTTAAATCTGGTTTCTTAGAATATTGTTTTGTGAAAACGATTTTTCATTTTTTACTTTCCTGTTTTATTAGAGTTTGTCTTTTTTGTTTCATTGATGTCTAGCTTGTCAATTAGCCAAAAATCCTTTCTCTGTTTTTCAAGCGTGCACATGTTGTACTGAGATATCTTCTGTGGTTTTCTTTATCTTATACTTTCCAAGCTTTTCTGTTGTATGTACTTGGCCTATTTGAATAGGGTGCCAGGGTCAGGAATATTGAAACAGACTGCTATTTGATCACACCATTTTCTTAACTGTGGAAATTAGGTTGAAATCAAGCCTAACATTGCTGCTGTTGAGTGAGTAAGGCCATTCACCACCTGAGTTAAAGGAAGTGACTAAAGGTTGGTTGAGAGGTTTTGGGGATGGGCTGGTCTGTTCTGTGTCAATCAAGAGCTACTTGTATTTATTCAAATGATTATCTGATAGCTCTGCAAAGCAATTACCCATCAATGTACCTACTGGTGAATTCTCCATGTTTTACTAAAAATATTTTGTCATTTGTGGTGTATGATTGATATTAAACAGTAGTAGTTCAGCTTTTAGGTTCTGGTCCCCGTGTACCACCTGCAAAAGTATATACTATGTGTTGATCTGCACATGGGTGCCTTTATTGCTGTTAGTGCATGTTTAAACATGCTCAATAACCATGAGCAAGTGGGTCACATAGCATCAGCATTATGTTCATCCCAGAAATTAGACGTCAGAAAAATTGCTAAGTACTATTAGCATTTTAGAAAAAATGAAGACAGTTAATGGTAGGACAAGATATTTTTAACTACCTATGCCCATATGTGCACGGCTGATGCCACTTTAATAAAAACACAACTAGCACACACAGAATGCCTTTGCAACAATGGGCGTAAAGGGTTTGAAACAAAAACGGGCACAGGTCCCCCTCTAGGGCCGCTTCAGTTATTAGTCCAGTGTGTTTCCCAGCTTCATCCATCTGCGGGAAATTACATTTTCTCAAAAATGTGCTCACTTTGAAATACTGAAAATTTTAAATTGAGCATAAAATATACGGTTCTTTCTATGAAAAATATAATGTTATTGCTCACTTCTGTTGCTTCATTTCTAAGCTAATCTCCACCTGATAAAACTCATGAAATGAGTGTATATTTATTTATAAAGCGCAACAATCATTCCATAGGGATATTACGGCGCGAGCATAGCAGGAGGGTGGTGAATTGAGATGGTCTGTTGAGATCGGTAGCAAAAATCCTAAAGGAATAAATGAGTTTTAAGATTCTTCCTGAACGCCATGTAGTCCTCGATCAGCCGTAGTTCCATCGGAAGCTCGTTCCAGTGCAAAGCTGCAAGGTACAAAAAAGTGCGTCCGCCTGCCCTACTCTTACTGATCCTTTTAGTCTCAGCTAGTGCCTAAAAGCGTGACCTTAGGCACTTGGACGGGGAGTAGAATTTAATTCTATTCTGCAGAATCCTGGGGAAGGTATGGTGGAGTGTCCTATGTGCATGTCCTAAGAGCTTAAATCTTGCTCTCTGACGCATGGGCAGCCAGTGAAGGTGCCTTAAGCAATCTGTCGCTGAGCTGTATCTACCCTTGTTGCACACCAGTTTGGCCGCTGCATTTTGTGTTCGTTGCAGACGTTTGAAAAGGTAGTCTGGCATGCCTACAAAAAGTGCATTTCCATAATTCAGCGTACTAACAAGCAGGGCCTGTGTTACTGTTCTCCTGCTTTCCAGTGGGATCCAGGGGAAGAGCCTTTATAAAAGCTTCAGTGTGGTGAAGCTTCTACCACACAAGGTCCGCACGTGGTCCTGCATTGATAGGGTGTTATCAATAATGACATCCACATTTTTTGCACACTGCTTGGGTGCTGGGGCCATGCCCAACGAGTGGGTCCACCAAAACGCATCCCAGACATGATTGGCTCCGCCGAGGAGCAAGATTTCGGATTTCTCAGCGTTGAGTTTTAAGCAGTGTTCTGACATCCAGGTTGCAATTTCAGTGAGGCAGTTGTTGAGTTTGGCCTAGTGTCCTCATGCCTATCTAGATAGATAGATAGATAGATAGATAGATAGATAGATAGATAGATAGATAGATAGATAGATAGATAGATAGATAGATAGATAGATAGATAGATAGATAGATAGATCAGAATCAGTGAGTATTGCTCAGAATTACTCAGATCATTCAAATCAGGACTCCCCATGAGTCAACACTTTATCTAAGTCCTGCTACAAAACTTCTCCATTAATTTCTTCATTCGCATGCTCGCTGTTTTTATAAATGTCATACATAAATGTCACAATAACTTTGAAGGATGAGAACCCCAGTGCCATGAAGAGAAAGAGGACTTATATATCGTCAAAACAAATTGTGGTCCATTATACCGTTTAGTTATGTACACAATATGTCGATATATGGACTAGATCCTCTAAAAAACATACATTCCCTCCCTTCAGAATTAATCTGTGACTCCGAGCTCTATTGCTCTTCCTTGAAGGGAGCAAATTAATTAGCCTATGGGTCAATCAGATCTGCACTTACCTCATTAAACGCCATCACTTACCCCATTAAATTCCATCACTTACATCATTAGACGCCATCTTCTGCTCGGTGACTCCCATCACCCCCTCAAATAAACTGGACAATCTCACCCCCTTGAATATAACAGAGATGGGCTCTCGGGCACCGAAGCACTGGCGAAGAGGGAGCGAGGCCAGCAGGTCGAGCCAGAAAGCGGGAGAAGTATGAGGCGGTCAGAGAGTGGTCAAAGGCAGAGGTACTGTGAGGGAATGTGACTTAACAGGCATCAAGATTGTCATAGGGGTCTGTGAGGTGTGTAAGAGAAGAGGCAGCAACATAGATGGTCATGGGAGTTGTGTAGTAAAAGAGGTGGCAACGCAGATGGGAGGATGCGGAAGGCACGCGATGTGAGATATTACACAGGTGGGTGTGAGAGGTGTGTGAAGAAAGAAATAACATATATAGGTAGATGTGGGAGGCCTGGGAAGAACGACAAACAATCACAAATAGGTTTGTTTGGGAGGCCTGTGGTGGGAGATATAGCACAGGAGGATGTGGGAGGCGTGTGATGGGGGATGTGGCAATGGAGGGTGTGGGAGGCGTGTGATGGGGGATGTGGCAATGGAGGGTGTGGGAGGCGTGTGATGGAAGAAATAACATATATAGGTAGATGTGGGAAGCGTGAGAAGAATGAAATAACACAAACAGATGGATTTGGGAGGCCTGTGATGGGGATATAGCACAGGTGGATGTGGGAGGCATGGGGTGGAAGAAATGACATATATAGGTGGATGTGGGAGGCGTGTGAAGAATGAAATAACATATATAGGTAGATGTGGGAGGCCTGGGGAGAATGATATACCAACACAAATAGGTTTATTTGAGAGGTCTGGGATGGGAGTTATAGCATAGGAGGATGTGGGAGGCTTGTGATGGAAGAAATTACATATATATAGGTAGAAGTGGGAGGCGTGTGAAGAATGAAATAACACAAACAGGTGGATTTGGGAGGCCTGTGATGGGAGCTATGGCACAGGTGAATGTGGGAGGCATGGGATGGAAGAAATAACATATATAGGTAGATGTGGGAGGCGTGTGAAGTAAGAAATAACACAAATAGGTTTCCTTGGGAGGCCTGTGATGGGAGATATAGCACAGGAGGACGTGCGAGGCGTGTGATGGAAGAAATAATAACATAAACAGGTAGATGTGGGAAGCCTGTGAAGAATGAAATAACGACACAAACAAGTGTATTCGGGAGGAGTGTGATGGGAAATATAGCACAGGAGGACGTGGGAGACGTGCGAAGAATGAAACAACATAAACAGCTGGACGTGGGAGGGGTGTGATGGAAGAGATAAGCCCACAGATAGGTGAATGTGGAAGGCGCGTGCTGCAAGGTTGATGGGTATATGGAAGGGGGGTGGATGGGGTAGCACCAGAGATCAATAACACGTGTGATGGATGATGTAGCAACCTAGAAAGATGGGTTTTGGAGAGGTGCGAGAGAAGAGATGGTAACTGACAGATGTGTCTGGGAGGGGTGACATGGAAGAGGGACTAATATAGACAAATTGACTTCATTCGACATTGTCTGCGTGGTGTGAACTTTTAACTGGTTCTTCGAAACCTGTGCTAAACCGTCTTTACAAACTCGGTACAAATCATTCTTATAATGACAAATACAAATCTTTGTCACTTAGTTTGAGCCCAGGTGTTCCCCCTGCGACCTCGACGGTCAAGCAGGTGTCCCATCACAGAGAGAATGGGAGACCCCATTACAACTGAAAACTTTTTTCTGGACCTAAGAAAAATCACTTGCTAGCCCTCGAGGTCAGGCATATGGCTGCTCACGTGGGACTAGCAGAGGCAGGTAGCCTCAGCAGCGCCCTCTCGTGGTGGGGACTTAAATGTTGCAATGCCAAAGGTGGAAACAGGATAGGAACCAGTTTAACTGAGTGCAAGGGCACTGCCCTTTACTGTTATACTATGACGCAGCGAGGCTGAAATAAACCCTCAGCTCTCATCTCACCATACAATGAGACAATCTCGTACACGTCACAGAGAAGATCTTTCTAAGGGCTACTAAAGTCCTGAAGTTAGTGGTGAGGCAAATTAATTAGCAGCTGTCTTTTTGCTAAAAATAAAAAAATGAACAGCAAAGACCTGAACATGTTAAATGTGTGTTTATCCCAATCTTTGAGATGCTCTTATACAAGTTAAATCGGTCTTAGTTATTTGAGAAGGAATTGTGTTGTTCAATTGCTAATTTGTAGGGGCTTCGCCCGCCTCTCTCGGCCTCGGGCTCCCAGGATCAGAGCATGTTTTATTGCAAACAGTTACCGGTATGTTTTATTCTGTACTAATACTAGAGCGGTCGTTGGAGTCCAAGAATACAGTGCACCTTTGCCTGGCATCGCCCTGTTAACAATAGTACACCCCATGGCCTTTTTTTTTTTTAGAAATAATTACGGTCTAAGAAACTCGTAAAAGTCAGGAAGGTGTATTGTTAACCAAAAAAACCCATAAAAAGCTGCGATATGTTGTTATGTGCCCTCATTTTAACGTTCCTCGTCGCCAATGACATATAATGAGCTGGACGCTGTCTCTCTTTTCATTAGGTAAAAATTCGGTGAAAAAAAATGAATGAAAGAAATAAGCGTATCCGTCGGTAGCTCCCTGAAGCCGAACAACCTTCCTAAGGTACTGTAAGGGTGCCAGGGTGCCCTGGCTGTGGAGGGCCGGGGCCCTCGGTCTGCGCCTCGTGCCCATTGTCTGCAGCTCGTCCTGTCTACCGGAAGCGTGGAATGCCTGCCTCGGGGAGGTCTCCTGCTTGCCAGCTTAAGTATATAACAAAAGGACTGGTTTTAATTGAAATCAGGCTATCGTGGAATCGTATTCGGCCGCACAGTTTGAAATCAAGCAACTGTACTGAGCAGAGCAGGATGTGTGGGGTGTGTTGTGCAACCTAACAATGCTCGGATGCGAAAATGGGTTTCGATTTGGGCAAAACTGCAAGTTTCCAAAATATGGCATGGGAGTTCTCGGCTCTGTTGCCCCCATTTCTCTGTTCAATCAATGGATTGTCAGTGGAAGGTCGGATATACTGGGGTTTATTATCCGCGACAGGAAGTTGGTATTTGTATAATGCACTGATTTTGAAGTGGCCCGGTTTATTCAGTTGTTATTCCTCTTAAGTGAACACGTTTTTTTCCCTTCCTTTTCAAAGCTTGCCTTGGACCACGCGCAGGTATGTCAGACCCTGACCCAGGGACCCCAAATGTTATAATTGATTGTAATAAAACATGTATCCCTCGCTGAATGATCATTGTAACCTCGCGATGTTAGTAAAATTAGTACACGACTAAATAACCAAAAACGTCTATATGTGTGGTGTTCAGTAGGAGGTGTGGCAAAATAAATAATTTTTTCCATATTTGATTTTCAAGCATTTGATTATAAAATATTAATAAAGTAATGCAAACCTGACAATTCATTGTTTAATCTCATTGTTTCAGTGTGTGTGAGAGGGAAGAGACGTGTGTATTGGAGTGGCGAGCGTGCGAGCACGCAGAAATATTACATGAGCATTTATATGCGCATATCACACACGCATGTTACTGTAATTCGTGTGTTTATTCGTATATATATATATATAGATGCGTAAATGTATGAGTGCGCAGACATGTCGACCTACTATCTGCATCACGCGCAGTCACGTGTTTCACAGTTCTATGTGTGTGTGCATGTAGAACGCACATACATACAGTGTTGAGTAGAACCGGTGCCCCCAATTAATGAGGTTTATTTTAAGCGTGCATTTTTTACTATAACTATATGAAATGATTAATACGCGCTTTATTACATAGTGAAAATACCACACGTGTTTCTTTGCTGTGTGAGAGGCGGTTTTCTAGACCCAGTCCTGGCGCCCTCTCACCAGCCACGATAAAAGCATCACGAAACAACGAAGGGGCTGATATTACACCGTGGCGAAGCCTTGTGACAATTAGCACCGTTGTTTTCTGGTGTAAAACCATTGTAACTTGTAACGAGTATCCTTAAGGAAAGCATTGTTTCCCCATGTCAATTTCACTGCACTATGACAAGAACACGGACTTTGAACTTTGCGCCGTATTCAATAAATGTGTTAACGCATGTTTATTAGTGTCACTGTTAAAAAAATATATACTTTGTTCCTCAGCCACAGTTCTGACGCGGTGTGTGTGTGTGTATATATATATATATATATATATATATATATATATATATATATATATATATATATATATATATATATATTTCACATACACACACAGAAAGAGCGAGAGAATATATAGTGAACGGGCATATAATATAATCCGATATTGCCTTCTTGGGGTACTAGTAACATCATAAAACTTGAGTCAAAAGGCTGAGTGATTTGTAAATGTCACCAGAACCTCGAGACGGTAAGATCGGACCATATTACATGTATGACCCACCCTCTCATTTTGATGTTACATGAGTATGTTTGGGTACTAATCTTAAAAAGGGTGTTTTCTTCAAATTAGAGATAAGAATAGGTGATAATTGTAATTAAAATGTTTATCTTTCCTTTTTATGAATAATTATTGGTAAACCAATGGATAATGATGAGAGTCAGAGAATGTATGTAATACTGTGGCTATAGCGTTTACTAAATAATTATGGATTTACTCTATCACATACTTTCGCGAATTAATTTGCTAAACTTGCTGATCTCACAAAAATGTTGCTTCTGATTAAAATTGATGAAATTAAACTGACAATGAATGTGCTGGATAATTTGTAGCTTTTTACTGTACAATCAAGTCATTCTTGTTGCATAATTTGTTTTTCCAAGTCAAATAATCCTAGCAGCCCGTAATATGGTAAATCTCTCCAGGGTGGTTTGGAGGTTGTCATTATTATGATGAAATCCGTATTTCACCGGGAACTATGTAATATTTAACATATTTCACAGTTCACTGTGAAATTTGTGTTTTATAACACCATTTTGCTCAGTGAAATCACTCAAGCTTGATATATATATATATATATATATATCTGTGTATCTATATATTAAACAATGTTATAAGAGTAACGTGTAGTTTGATCCTACATTGCGTAGAGGGGTTCTGGTGATATCATAAGCTCAAGGCCACCACCCCAGTAGTTGCTAAATGTTATTAGGACCTTGAGATTACAATTTAGTACAACATAATATATAAGTCACCTATTATGTTCTTCTCACATTACTTATTTATTTTGGGATATTCACCTTCAAATGAGTGTTTTTCTACAAACGGGGAAAAGTTTAAAGAAAATAATAAGTGAATAGTGCCCAAACCCGGTACCTTTGTTTTGTACAAAGATGAGAACATAAAATCCTTAATTCTGTAGGTACAAATGTGGAATTTTAGATAATGCGCCCTTTGTATTTAAAAAAAAAGCACATTCTTACTGTTGAAGGGAGAGCTCGTGTGCCTTGGGGAGAGACGGCTACCAGTCTTTTTCTGCAAGCTGCAGGTAACAAACTGCACTGACTGGAATCTGAGCACGCAGATTGTGTCACTTTCATGAAGATTATATTGATTAAACCAGAGCAACAGTAAAGCTATGCAAAATGACGTTGGCTGTCATGAAAAATACGATGCCCCATTTCACAATCACCTGTGAAAAGTACTCCTCGTTTTAAAGGCATTTTTTAAACATTTTTCCATATTTTCGATGTTTTTTACCACTGATACGGCTACATTTTACGATATATATTTGTGTGTGCCTATATATCTGTATAGGCATATATACACACGTGTGTGTGTGTGTGTGTGTGTGTGGGTGGGATTGTATATATATATATATATAGGGCCCAATGCTTTTTGTGAAAAATCTGGCACTGCGCAAGTGACATGTATGACGGATACTTCTATTTAAGATAGAGGACTCATGGACAATTAATTGTTCCTATCCACCAAAGTATTTCCGAGAGTAATTCTGTGTAAGGTTAACCTCAAGTCATGAACCAACATGTTATCCAAAAAACATCAATTTATTGACCTGCGGTGGGGATGCTCAAGAAATAGCCTGTTCAGGTGAATCGAAGATAAAGAAATGTTCAATTGTCCTACACTGCAGAACAACTCACCCCCCAGAAGGCAGATGAGATGGTATATTCCAGGTAGAAGAAAGTCGCTGGGCATATTCACGGGAATCCAGGTGACTGCCTCGTGGGCGAGTCCGTTGTTTTCCTTCATTTTGAGGTCGACTGACCAATATCCACAAACAAGAGGGGTGGAATGGGGAAAGGGATCGCCTGTTGGGGGCTTATTGATGCTAAGGAGTGGGCTGGTGAAGCGCCGAGTAATTAACAGTGAATAAAGTGTCCCGCATCAGAGGCCGAGAAGTGACGAGCTGATCCCTGTGTTGACAATGTGGGGCCCAGCTGCCCCTGTACACTGAAATATGAACTGACAATCCGTCGTGACGTGTAGGCCGCCAGGCCTTGAATGGACGTATGGTGCCACAAATGTTCTTTCTCTGGTACTTGCAAAGTGGGTGTTATTGTCGGTGTGCATGTGTTGAGCTAGTTGTCACAATCACATATTCCTAAACCATTATAATTATAATTAAAATAGTACCTGCAAGGGATACGAGGACTGCGCGCGCGCATGTGTATCTTGCTGTGTGCGCGCTGCTGTGTGTATATGTGACTCGGGTGTGCTTTGGTGTGTTTCTCTGCATGTGGTGTGCACACGTGTGCTTCCTTGCGCGTATCTGGGCTTGGGATGTGCCTGTGTGTCTGTGATGGTGTGCTTGTGTGGCTTTGTACGTGTCTATACATGCGTGTGGCTGTGTGTGCACGAATCCTTCTGTGCATAGATAGATCTTCACAACAAAGAAAATTGGTTCTCACTTTTTGGGGGTTGGAAGTGTGTTCGACCGTTCTCTCAGGTGAATGCGCTGCGCCTCGGTGGGTTTGGTGCAGCCTGCCCCCGCGTCCTCCCAGAGATGTGCGTCCATCTACCGGCCCAGCCAGGCCCCGAGGTCCGACTTGTTGACAGGGCTGGTGCAGCGACGAGCAGACAGCGGCTGAAGATGAAATGAGGTGCGAGGGGGGGGGGGGGGCGCAGCCGCTGTAAACGCTACAGGCCGGACTCCGAGTTTACATTGTAATGCATTAGCGCTGCATTAGAGGCGACAGGCCAGACATGGACGTGAACTTGCCCAGACTTCACAGTCAGACACTGATTATGCACACAAACAGGCTGACATCAAAGGGAGGCCGCGCTCAGAGAGGTCGTGGTGGGAAGCAGTACATTGTGTGTGTGCGTATATTGTGTGCGCCTACGTGCAATAGTGCTTACGCACGCGTGGTGTACGTATGCATGCATGGAGAGTGTGTGTATGTGTGAGATCATGACTGTGAATGAATAAAAGTATGTATATGCACGTGTGAAGAGTATTTCCTGTGAACATTCGTGTATACGTACATGCGCGCGCAAAAACACACAAATGTTGATCACATGCGTACCTGCGGGTACACACACATACATACGAAAGGTATGTTGCATGTGTTAACCTATGCTGACCCACACACCCAGGAAATCTTACATGTGCACACACATAGTGTACATATTATGCCTATATAGTTACACTCATAGGCATCCATACTCATAGGCATCCTCGTACTCACACACGTGCACGAACAAACACAGAAACACGTACACATTTGTACAAATATGGGTGAAGGGTATTTAGTATGAATTTTGGAAATGTGTCTGCGCATCTGTGCAGGCGCATAGACACGCATACACTGAATTACAGGCGTGCCCTCGTTATAAACCAGCACCCGTCGTTCAGAGTGGAGACACATACATGTGTACTTTATCCGCCACATTGTTCTCCTCACGTTCAGATTTTTTTTTAAGCACAGTGAGATGTTTTGCAACAAATTTTGGGAAATCTTAAACTACCTTTCGATTGTTAGAAAATGTCACTCTTTTAAAAATCGTTATTTCCGCCTGCGCATGATATGTGGGAGATTGTAATATGCCACGTGATTTCATGTGTGCAAGATTAGTTTTCCGTGCATAGGACCTGGTTCGTTAGTAGTGCACACACTGTACTTCGAGAGCTCTCGTGATACCCCCTGTGGGAACACTGGGGCACCCTAAGTGTGGCAAGCTGCTAAGCAGGTTTACTCTTTTTATAGGTACGAAACCTGTGCGCCTCGGTCACCCCTCTAAAAACTATTAATACCGTGTGACCATTTAATATAACACACAGTTCCTTCTTGTGCTGCTTTTGACTTTGCAAAGACAGCACCAACGCGAAAAGTCACAACCCTGGATTATAGCAATCCGTAGATATGAAAAGGCCGTCTAAAAATATACCTTTATCACCCACGGATATGCAAGTGTTGAGTTTGTGTAAAGTGGGCACAACACACACAAACTAAAACGAGGCGTAAGGAAAGAAGAAGACACCTTTATGTTAATGTAAAAAATAATATAAAATGTATGGAACCGATTAGAAATCTGTTTTAGGTAATGGAGAAGCACTTTTAAGTTATGGAATTGTGGAAAATAGGAATTGAACGTGTGGCATCGTTTCTGATGTGTGCACGTCAACACGATGAGACACCCGCCTGAGTGCACGTGTGAACTGGCAGCAGGCTCAGCACACGAACAAAGGCGAGTTTGCATTCCAGCGCCCTGTGGCTCGTCCCCACGCCGCGTACAGTGCGCTGCAAATGTGCAAATCTCACGGGTCGTCCCCGGAAATCTGGAACCAAAAGTCCAGAGGGGGGTGTGCGCGCGAGTCTTGTGAACCCACCCTTGCCCCGGAGCTCCGGGCTGGGGTCTCTCTGCACATCCCATGGCCTTCGCCTCGGCCAGACGGCCACTTTCAACTTGACCTTGGCCCCCAGCCCTGTCTGACCCGTATGCAAAGCAGCCCTGCCCCCGCCGCTGTCTGTGCCTGCTCTGGGTGGCCTGCTCCGAGATGCCCACACGGGGCACCTCCCTGGGCCGCCACTGCCCCACAGAGGTACTGGAGGTGTGTGCGCTTCACGGGTCGAGCTGGGAGTGAGTAACGCGTGCAGGGAGTGAGTGTGTGCACCAGGGTCACACAAAGCGCCTGGTGTAATGCGCCCTGTAATTATTAGTAAGGACAGTGAGCGCGTGATATACACTCGGTGCTGCTGCGTAACACGCAGGGCAGGGTTCAGCCGATCCCTGCGGCGGATTACACAATATTTTAGTAAATTTGCAGTGCTCATAGCGAGAGATCCGTGGGGCGCATACAATCACGGTGTGAGTGAATGTGTGTCGATGTATTGTGTCCCAGTAGTTAGTATGTGTTTTTCTACATACTGTTAGGCTTCTCCTCAAACTGACGTTCTATGTGTCATAAATACATATTTTTCT
This sequence comes from Lissotriton helveticus, assembly GCF_964261635.1. Classification (NCBI taxonomy): domain Eukaryota; kingdom Metazoa; phylum Chordata; class Amphibia; order Caudata; family Salamandridae; genus Lissotriton; species Lissotriton helveticus. The sequence continues at coordinate 854,667,496 of NC_136071.1, read as the reverse complement.
GTGGTAGGATGGGGCCCTGTCTATAGACCGCAAGGCTGTTTTAGAGTAACGGATCAACAAAGTTCAGAAAGACACCCAGCCCTAGCCAGAACAGACGAGGCGCAGTTTGCGAAAATTCTAAACTTTTCAGAATGCACAAATAACTGTCCATATTATATCCTGATGTCATGTAAGATAGATAGATAGATAGATAGATACATAGATACATAGATACATAGATAGATAGATAGATAGATAGATAGATAGATAGATAGATAGATAGATAGATATTTGTACTGTGACTTAGTTGGCTCGGCTTTCTCAGATTTCCTCACGATTACGTATTGTTTTAGACATTTCTGTGAAAAATAATGAAGGTGCGTAATAAAAGGTGCGTGTGCATATTGAGTTCTTATAAACAAGTTACACCCAGAACAAGTATGCATTATTTTTGCCGAATCCACTTGTTGAAGGAGAATAGAGAAAAAATTTGGAACATGACTTCCGCTTACCTCCAAGTTGTGAATTCGCCCAATCGACATACATCGGCCTTCCGCTCAGATGTCTCTTTCTAGGATCGGCTGTCTTTTCAAAACGCTCGTTCCCTCGTGTAGCTGCTGCAGAAAAACTAAATAAAAGTACCTAAAAAGTTACTCTCGTTCTAAACCAAACGTAGGCGCTACACTGGGTTGACAAAGCGCAATGTCCCTCCATGTATCTCTCAAACGACACATTTCATTCATTACTTTAGCCAAAAGTATTTTGGAAAAAAAAATCTAGAAACATTTAATTGCCCTTTAGTAAATGAGAAAACTTTCAAACTCTCCATTAGCAGGGTGTTGATGTGAAAGGTGGCGGCCTGGTATAAAATATAACAAAATTGAATGTTACGTTTTTTGGGGGAGCTAGAGCACCCTAATGGTGACAGGCCCTCGTGGGTGGAGTGTGCTATAGGAATTTTGAGGGTAAAACTTCCCACAAACTAGTGCCTTCAAATGGCTCACTGGTCTCTATGAAGCCTGTCGCGACAGTGTTCTGCTATCCCGACAGCCCGGTTTCTCTCTAGGCCCCCTCACCCAGCGCAGCCCCCATCCCCCACCCCCAAGGCGCAGAAAAGGGCCGCAGTCAGCAGCAGCGGCGCAGCTCTCGCTTTTATTAAATTATTTAATTATCTGCATCTTTAATCCCCCGCTGCCCGGGGCCCTGCTTTGCATGTCACGTGGGGCGGCGCGGGCCAATGGGCGGCCGCCGCCTGCCCAGCTAAGGCTCGGCGGCGAGGAATCTCCGTTTCCAGTCTGTGGGGCTTTTAAAAAACGAGCCACTCGCCCCAATGCTGGCCGGGCTATGACAGCTTCAGTGCTCCTGCGCCCACGCTGGATCGAGCCCGTCATGTTCCTCTACGACAACAGCCTGGAGGAGATCAGCAAGAACATGGACGGCTTCCCCCCCGGCAGCAGCTTCGCCGCCGCCAACCAGTGCCGGAACCTGATGGCGCACCCCGCGCCCCTGGGGGGGCCCCCCGGCGCCGCCGGAGCCTACAGCGCGCCCGGCAGCGGCGAGGGCCCGGCCGAGGGCGCCAAGCAGTGCAGTCCCTGCTCGGCGCAGGGCCCCTCGGGCGCCGCGCTGCCCTACGGCTACTTCGGTGGCGGCTACTACCCGTGCCGGGTGGGCCACCACGGCGCCATCAAGTCGTGCGCGCAGCCCTCGGGCTACGGCGAGAAGTACATGGACACCTCGGGCTCGGCGGGCGAGGACTTCAGCTCCAGGGCCAAGGAGTTCGCCTTCTACCAGGGCTACGCCGCCGGGCCCTACCAGCCCGTGCCCGGGTACTTGGATATGCCCACCATGGTGCCCGGCCCCGGGGAGCCCCGGCACGAGTCGCTGCTGCCCATGGAGAGCTACCCGCCCTGGGCCATCACCAACGGCTGGAATGGGCAAGTGTACTGCTCCAAGGAGCAGGCCCAGCCCTCCCACCTCTGGAAGAGCACGCTGCCGGGTAAAGCTGCCCCCTCTTACTGAGCGTTTGCGCTGGCATGGCCCGGTGCCCTCAGCCTGCGGCCCCGGGCACCGTTACTAACAGCACCGAGCTTACACCCAGCGTTGTTTCCCATAGACCCCCGGTCAGAGCTACACTCATTGCATGGATTAAACACGGGCAGTGAGAGGGAGCTGGCAGACGGTGGATGAATGGGTGGATAGATGCGCGAATGTGTGGGTGCGTGGGTTATTTGGATGGGTTGTTTATAACGGGTGGAAATGCAGATGCGTGCATGGGAGGGTGTGTAGTGGTTAAATTGATGGACAGTGGGTGGATGAATTGATTATTTGATGGATTGGTGGGTGGTTGATGAGTGGATGGATGAAGGGATGGATGGATGCATGGCGAGATGGATGAATGGTTTGATGGATGGGTGCATGCTTGAACGGGTGCTTCATGGGGTGGGTCGACGGTTGTGTGTACGAATACATAGTTAGGCGGATGGCTAACAGATGTACACATAAGTAACAGTAAACGCATGTGCACGCGCATATATATGTTGATAAATAGGTATGTGTATACAGTGTCCAAAAAGAATGTCTGCCTCGCTATAAATCGAACCTGCCTACATTGCAAATACTCGAGAGTGCAGAAGGAGATGCCATTCACTTAAAATGCGCTCCTTGAGAGCCCTGCACATCAGTTCTGCCACGTGCACAGGTCCTACATTCAGTGCACGTGCACACAAGAATGCGTGCGCCTTTTAATATGTCTCTTTTATTGAAGTTATTTTGTGGGGATGTGCACACATGGAATGCCCCCACGTCACCACTCCAGTCTGATTATTTTGCAAACAGTGGACTGGTGTTTACAGCCTTGTCCCATTAATGCCACACTGCCGTTACCAGCGGCAGTCAGATTGCTCACGCATCTGGGGCACACCTCACGCAGGGATGCGCTATGGCCAATGTCACTGAAGAGGGGGGGTCATGAACCGGCCTGGGTATGGCACACATCTTGAAAGCGCTGCACGCGACACCCAGGCCCACCGGGGTCCCAAACATGCTCGGTGGGCCCGTAGGCCTCGACCTGCAGTCTCTGATCCCCTGTGCACCTTTTCTTCTCTTTCAGACGTGGTCTCGCATCCCTCGGACGCCAACTCGTACCGGCGGGGCCGCAAGAAGCGCGTGCCCTACACCAAGGTGCAGCTGAAGGAGCTGGAGCGCGAGTACGCCACCAACAAGTTCATCACCAAAGACAAGCGGCGGCGCATCTCGGCCACCACCAACCTCTCGGAGCGGCAGGTCACCATCTGGTTCCAGAACCGGCGGGTGAAAGAGAAAAAAGTCATCAACAAGCTGAAGACCACCAGCTAATGGATTAAAATGGACGCGCTCCGCGTGCCGCCGGAAGTCGGGTCCCGTACAAACGTGTGTGTGGAATTTTTTTTCTATCCGGAAAACAAAAAAACGGAAACTAAATCGAAATAAAAACGGAACGGAGTGTTTGTTTTGGTAACCGGAAATCCGTGACTTCTATGGGCGAATTCGTGACTACATGAAATACATTGTTTGCAAAAAAAACTAGTTGGGAGAGACAGTTATCTCGAATGGGATGCTGGGAAGTCACAGCAAGACTGTACAGCGTGCCTACAGGCGACAGAGAGCACTTCAGTGGGAAGGACGCGAATTGGTAGCGTGTTAAAATGTCACTGCCCTGCCAGCGGACAGAGTTGGCAGTTTTTATTTTGAGAGACGGTGAAAAACAGAAACTCCTTTGTACACGATGTGTGCTTGCCCTATCTTACACCCCAGACTGCATGTGGAATGCCTGCTCAGGTAATTTATAGTGAATCATGTATCATTACTGTATGTTTACGCAGTGCATTTTCATATAAAGCGGATATTGACATGTTAATTTGAAAATATATATATATATGTGTAAACTTGTAGAGACGCTTTAGTGTGTGCGATTGAATTATCCGAGCAGAAGGGAATTTGGAAATAGATATGTCCTTGCATAGCCACCTATAAACTTAAATATATATATATATATAGGTGGTTTTATGATATTAAAGATGTATTTCCTAGAAATATACATGCATCAGCAACGTACGTATCATCACCGAGGTTTGATTAATTATTTTCAGAGAACAGTATTTTCTGGCCACTTTTTCTTGAAAGAGCTCACTGTATTTCTATAACAGTTATTAACGCAAAATAGAATGGTTAATTTGTTGACAAAGTGGTACATAAGAACATCAACAAGTGTCGGGTCCGAAACCAAAAAATATTGAACATTTTTGATTTTTTTTTTTATATAATGATGAATAATTATTTTCTTCCTTTCTGTGTCTACGGTAGCACTAGACAGGGATAGTCATCTAAAAACACAGTTTAAACTAAGCAATTTTTTTCAAAATCACGTTATTTTTTGTCTTTATTCACTATAAATACTGTCTTGTAAATAAATAAAAAGAATTGCGCACTGTGAAACTGTATGTGTGCATTTGTTTTATATTTCAGCAGAAAATGGAGAATGACTCAAAACATGATGTAGATAGACATAATAGAAGTGTTTACTTTTGATAAAAGAATTTACCGTAATAAATTAGCAATAAAAATGTGTTTTACAAATTTTACCTGAGTAAAAAAACAACAGTAAATAACAATCGAATACACTCACTGCTTTTTTATGCACGAGTATATCCAAACCCATTTCTTAAAAAAAAAGTAACTGTTTCAGGGAGACTTGGGTGTCAGGCGCGCTTAGATACTAGGCTGCCCAGGACTCTCTTCGAACTGAAAAATATTTGCCGTGTCTTCACTTCCACTCCAGAGATCCAGGCACTAGCGCGTTTTATTGCAGGGCCTGCCTCTCGGCTATCCAGTGTTTTCCGTATTTGTTGAAATGATGGGGCTGTGAAAGCCTTAAACCTTGACCTTGAGGGAAAGACACAATTTCTGACCTTGACTTCTGACAGTTTTAGAGGCAAACTGAGGGAATCGTAGAACAAGTGCGCCACCTGGCGTTGATAGTGTAGACTTGCAGAGTTACAAACCTCGCGGCCTCTTTAACAAGCTCACCTGACTGGTGTTAGTGGGCAGGACAAAATTTCCTAAATGGATGACAACAGAGTAAAGAAAAAATAGTGTGAAAGTTACACACACATATACACGCACACAGGTAGCTAAGTAGAGAGACTTGAAAATAAATAAAGTCTGTTGTGTTAGTAGAGCTACTGTCATAATAAATGCATGCTCACACTTTGAGTGTTACACTGTTTTTAGTTTTGTTCAGTTCAAAATAGTTTATTTCCAAGAATACATTATTATAGAAATACAAAAATCACGATGGAACAGACTGACAACAATTTGCGTTGCCTCAAATGTTAGATAAAAATGTTAGGTAAAAAGTTTTTAACATAAATTAACAACATAGAAGACAATAATCTTCCGCTTATAGTACAAAAACTATTTTTACCACATTACAGTGAACTTGATAGAAGATTGTTTAACAACTTGGGTTAATATATATATATATATATATTTAATAACGAATACACGTGGAATAATGCAATTCTATAGGCCACAAATGTAAGTGTGCATAATGGAATATGCTGTTAATTAACAATTTTGAGGAACACATCATGGCATCATGACCCACTCAAGTCAAGACTTTGCCCACACTCAATAATAGAACAATGAAAGTAAAAAAAGTAAAATACCTATTGTACATTGTGTGTGTATATATATATATATATATATATATATATATATATATATATATATATATATATATATATATATATATATATATATATATATATATATATCCTTCTCACTCCAAGTAACAGACTAATATCCACCACTGAAATTACCTCATATTTCACCATATTAATTCACCACTAATCCTTTATAGGCTCCCTGAATAGCATGCATCAACAAGCGAGCGATAAATAAATACAAACCTTTGTCCTACTCTATCCTTCTGCTATCATTCCAAATCCAAATAACTGACTAAACTATCCACCACTTAAAATGTACTTGCATGTTTCACTATACGAATTCAACACTAATCCTCTGTGGGTCCCGGAGTAGCGTGCTACCCACCGAAAAAGCGCTTTGACGCCTCGTCAGGGGTAGTAAGCGCTATATAAATGCAATTACAATACAATATATATATATATATATATTGATAGATATATATCTAGATAGATAGATAGATAGATACTGTTTCAAGTCTACGTTGACACACCGTGCCGCCAGAACGCCGGGGGATGCACAGAAACACCCGATCGTGTTCTAAACAAATCCAATCCTCCCGTCACAGTAAGCAATGGAACAGCACTCCAGGTAGCTGATTTAAAGTTGAATTTTATTCCAGGTTAGCAGACGACCTTAAAAAAGAGTCAGGCACGTTTCGGCAGAGTGAGAAAGGATATCCACCGAAACGCGTCTGATGCTTTTTTAAGTTTGTCTGCTAACCTGGAATAGAATTCAACTTTAAATCAGCTATCTGGAGTGCCATCCCATTGCTTATTGTGATCGGAGGATTGAATTTGTTTAGATCACGCCTGGGCGCTGGCATTTCCGTGCACCTCCAACATTCTGGCTGCATGCCGTGTCAACACAGACTTGAAACAGTATATATATATATATATATATTCAACAGTAGGATATCCACGTTCATAAAGAAGGAAATCATCCGGCACTCGAAAGAAGGTATTTTATTTTCAGGCTTCTTAATTCAGAGTTACATCAACGCGTTTCGGGAGTCAATATATAGTATATATAGATATTTATCCACCAACAAGCTTACCGAATCCTCTAAGCACAAGCCACACCAATCCAAGTTTGGCAAATAGTATTTTATTTAAGACAAAACAGACGTGTTTCGAGCTATCCAGCTCTTGGATATATATATATATATATATATATATATATATATATATATATATATATATATATATATATATATATATATATATATATTCCACAACAACGGCCTCATGGTGACAGAGAAACAAGGCGCACACCAAGAAATATACTTGGCATATTAAAACACCGAACAGACGCGTTTCGGCACGTTCGCCTTCCTCAATGTCGGTGTGTCTCAACCAAAAAAAAAAATATATATATATACATATGTACGTATATAGATAGATGGATAGAGAGTTATATTAATTTATTTAGTTATAGCAAGATTACATTTTTGAGTGTTTTTTTGTTGCACAAAATGCTGTGAGATAAAAACCTGTAGGTCATAGGGACTCGTGAAATATTTTTTATCGGAAATGTTATTATAGAAGGATAGCCTAGCCCATCACAGTCCATTCTCTAATTGGCAACGTCTTCATGAAAGCTAAAGCAAAACTGAAACATTCAAATCACTAGCACCACCCATTAGTGAAAGCTGAAAAGGATAATTGCAGTTAAGCCCTCCTGTGAGCTCTGTCTTGCTGGTAGTAGTTTCAACAATCTCTGATTTCTGTAGGCGGAATCTTTCTTTAAGAAGGCACAGCCTGTTCAATTTAAAATCCTGTATTTTTAAAAATATATAATTAAATACTTTTCTCTTTTACTTTTACAACAAATACCATAGTTTAAAATTTCACTTATAAAAATATTGGTTTCATGCTAATTGTATTAAAATAAACATGTATTATAAAAACAAAAATAGGTGATTATTACCTTGTGTATTATGCCCCTATACTTCCATCTCTGGGTTCTTGTGACATTAACAAACCACTCTTCGGCCTTGTGGTTTATGAAGCCACCAGAAGCTTTGATGGAAATATAGAAGAATATATATATATATATATATATATATATATATATATATATATATATATATATATATATATATATATATATACATACACACCACACACACACACACACACACATACCAACACATTAGAAAGACTGATGCACTTTATTGTAAAAAAAGAAGAAACTAAAGGCCATTTCGGGGTAAAGGTGTTAGTGTTTTTCTTTGCCATAATACATTTATTGGAAAGCAGCATCAATGCGCGTAAGTTTCTCAACTCCGTAGTCAAAAGCAGCAAAGAAATTCACAAGGGCAAGGAAATACACACGCGCGCACACACCAACAAGCACACACATGCACATGCGCACACACAAACACACACATATCCTTAGTCCCAAATCTTACACTAGGTAAAGACCCTTGGGGTAAGGAATAGCATATTCCAATCAGCTGATTTGAACATTTGCACATTTTGTGAATATGGGTCCAGATTTTTTCCTCTGTAAAGGGATTTTAAAATAGAATGAGTAATCAATGTTTCGTATATTTTTTCTCATTTTTGCTTCTGATTTTGTAATGTGTCCTATACTCTGTTGTTATAAATGTATGAAATATTGTTTTTAGAACCCAGCTTTAAATGAGAGGTTTTATTTGCCTATACATATATACACGTGTCTGTATTTATGCATATGTATACAAACATGCATATATAGCAGCAGAACATAGATAGATAGATCGATAGATAGATAGATACATTTGCCCAAATTAATAGTGAACTGTGTGCCCACGTGGAGATATAAGCAAAGACTGTGACAATTGTTTTCTTCTTCAGCATGATATCTGCAAACTGCATGTCTGCGCGCGCCTTCACTTGGTATACATACACCATGATCATCTTGTCCGAAAGTAATATTTTTCTTTGTGATTTTTTTGACTCAGCCATGAAAATAGGTTAAATGAGCCGCTCACCTGGGAGACTAGGGTCTCAAATGTCAGTTAAATCCTTAGATATTTTTTTCTCGCTTTGTATGTGTCGCCCATGGTGGTCCGGGGCCTAGTTAGAATTATCGTGGAAAGTCACGCCAATTAAAGCAGCGCGCTGGGCCATGCAGACTACAGACTTCTTATGTTACATTTTAGGAAGGCAGTGCAATCTGAATCATAAAAGGTCACCTGCATCCTGATTTGGAATTATATTCTGCAACACTTACATGTGTCTGAACAATTACGACTTACAAACCATCGTATATTCTGGGTATTTTGGCAGGCAAGATTAGTGGCCGGTAATGCCCATGTTTCTCCTTTGCTTTAATGTTTTGCAAATTTTATTTTAACTTCTACAAAAATATCAAGGTATATGATTCTTGCCAAAATGTATGTTGTTGATGTACAGCACAAATAAATGTAAAGTACTTTAAAGACATTGGACATGCAAATAATTTGTAAACTGGACAATGCTAGGCCGTAATCTGATCTCTGTGCTAAACAGCGCGAGTGAAGCCCTTCAAATATATACCAAGTATGTCCAGTGAACTCCTGAAATGGCAGCATGTCACAATATCGAGTGCAAAAACATCACACTAAACAAATACCATAATCAAAATATCATATAGTAGATTATTATTCTTAAATCTACATCCAAATACTTTGAAGATATATATATCATTAAGGTACATATATGTGAAGTAAAATTTAGTAAACCTTTATTCGCCTAATATGTACTTAATATAGATATTTTGGTTGTCAATGCTTTTGCTATGATATTTGTGTAGATCGGTATTGAAAACTCAATATTCTGGTACCATTCCCTTTAGATAAGAGACACGCCCACAGTACTAGTGGTGCATTGAAACCTGATAAGGGTTGTGTTCTGTCAATATTCTGTTCACTGGCACAACCCATGGAATTTGTTGCTAACACTTGAGTATTTTTAGCAGCAAATCTAAACAAGCGACAGATAGGGCATATCTAGGGAAGAAAGTTTCACTTGATTGCAATGTATTTTGTTTCATTTTTAGCAAATAATAAATTAAAGTAGATAAATAATGAAAAGCTGCAGGCAGCAGGGTGGAAGTTTCTATAAACATGCAAAATCAAAAGGCATATAAATAAAAAGTAAGAAATACATTTGTGTAGAGCAACGATTCTTAACCTGTGGCGCACGGACACCGGGAGTCAGCAGCGCCTACTCAGGGAGTCTCTAGCTGTTTGAAAATTAAATAATATTAGCAGGAAAATAATATATATATATATATATATATATATATATATATATATATATATATATATATATATACACATGACACATCAAGAAAAACAATTTAACATTTAAAACACTGCAAATGTGAAGGAATTTGAAATTGAAATCTAACAATTTGGTGCTATTCTTAGCTTGATTCGTGTGATTAGTGCAAGTACAGCAAAAAGTAGTATGGATGATCGGGGGCCTCGGTTGAAGCACTTGTATGTTCCTGCAATAAGAGCAGATGCGTTCGGAGCAAATAAGACAAAGGTATATGCTAGAGTCTTGCATATCACTTTGTATTTGAAAAATTAAACCGCATTTTGAAAAGCTCCAACCTTTCCAATTAAAATTATCATTTAGATTTTTGTACATCTTTTTGTTTGTGAATCAAAGAAAATATTTTAGGATCTGAATATTTGTATGATGTACACATTTTCTGTAGTTGTAAATGTGCTTTTTGAGGTTCACCTCATAGAAATGTTTAGGCAGGCCCCCGGCTTCCAACGGTGAGTCACTGGGGTGCGGCTGGAATAGAACAAGGCTTGTATGTACAATATCATTATTTGAACTTAGAAACTACAAACTTAGAGGCCTATTAATATGTTAAGTCTCATCTGAAGAAAATCTATTTGGAAGTAATATATATTTTATATATATCAACATCATGATAGATAGATAGATAGATAGATAGATAGATAGATAGATAGATAGATAGATAGATAGACAAAATATTGTTGGATCCACTAACATTAGATATTATATCTTGGCACAGACTACAGTTACATTTGTATAATTTTATTTCATGTTAACAACATACCCGCCATAATGTGTTTCGGCCATACCTGGCCTTGCTCACATACTAAAATATCTATCAATCCTATATCTATCAGTCTGTGAACACACCCTGCCATTCTATTCCTCCATTGTTCATCTATACACTTATACACCCATACGTTTGTAAGTCCATCCGTCTATCTGTACATCTGTCCATCCATCCAGCTGCATTTAACATCTTCCCTTCCTGCTTTCTTGTTAATCTAACATCAAACATGGGGGTATCTCACTAACTTCGCATATGCAAACCCGCTCCTAGTCTTGTCTATGAAAAATGCATATCTGTACCTATTTCCAGGGCCACTGGAATTGTGCAATGAGCAGCCACTGCACTTTCTGCATAAATATGGATTTGCCGCATTTGCCACATAATCCATGAGCTTTTGCATACACTGCAGATTTTAACAGAATTTTTATTTCAAGTTTAAATGAATCAAAAATTATCAAAAACACAGCAAAACTTGTTGCCGGCCAGTGGCATGCCCTTTGTAAAGGTTGACTGGTCACCTTTTCGTTGCTTATTGCTATACTAAGGTGTTAAATTGGCACTAATTAGGTGAAGCCTTTGCTCCGGCAGTGTTAGCATGTTTAAAAATGTAAAAAATAATGAAGTATAAGAATCATAAAATATGCTTTTTACGCTGCATGAGTTGCCTTTTCACGGTGCCCAATTTAGTCAACCATGCAGCATAATTTGATCCTCCCCTGTTGCATAATTCCAGTGGCCATGCCTATTTCTCTACAGAGCCTCTGTTGCTAGGTTATGAGCTGGTACCTTCACAACTATTGTACTTTCGAGGTTATGGCCTCTCAATTAATATTATTTTTTTCTGTAATATTTTAAACCCTTGTGTGCGCATGATGGAACCACGTCGTCATGAGCCACGGGCGGCGTGTGCTCATGACCGCATGGTTCCGTTATGCGGCTGCCACCCCGCCCACGCGGCATTAATTCCCCACCTGTGCGGGTGACTTAATGAGCGGGTGGGGCCGTGACAGAACAACGCCATCATGAGCACACGCTGCCCGTGACTCATGGCGGCATGGTTCAGTCACAAGCACAGCAGCGCCGCGCCCACCCCCCGCGCCGCTGCAAAATTCGTGCTGCGGCGAAGGAGTTAAACATCAATAGACAGCACAAATATTTCTGAAAGTCTATGTGACGTCACTGGATGACATGCATGTTAATCAGGCCAAGGCATGACATATCCACCTGTACTAATACAAAAGAAACAATGCACAGCCCACAGTTCAGGAAAGCAGCAGCAGTGCAAATCAGGCAGTGCAAGGCCCAGCGTCTGTAATAACCCCTGCATGTAAATATGCCTGCTCATGTCCCTGCTGGTCACATTGTAACACTGTCATGAGCCAGACCATTGAACTTTATAGTGATAACATGGAGTTCAGAGTATGACACTTGTATGAAACAATCTAGAACTAGAAATATATATATTTCTTTTATTTTACAGAGTTTTATTTAGCGCTAACTTGACCCGAATCGGGTATCAGAGCGCTTTACATAGCACCAGTTGCAATACATGAGAACACATTCATTTTTGTTAAGCACGGGGAGATTACATGATTTGCCCAGAATCACAGGATGTACAGCATCATTGCTGAGAGTCGAACCCAGTTCCCCAGATTGGAGGTCGACCACCCTAGCCGTTAGGCCAACCCCTCTCCCGCCGGTCTCCGTTCCTCATAATGAAGGTGACCGTTGGTAATATTCAATCTCTTTGTGTTCATTGGCTAAGGTTCAGTCATCTGTTTTATCTGATTATCTTTGTATTAATACCTTGCCCAGGTGACATTAACTTGGTAATAAGGCATGCATGCAAACTTGAGAAATACACATTTTGATCCAGTGATTGCAAACTCTCAGCTGCAGTAATATGTGTACATGTCCATGTCTGGAACACCCTGCACCCTATATTAGATTGTCGTGCTCTCTGCTGGCCTTTAGAAAACTTCTTAAGACTTGGCTTGTCAACTTGTAAAATGTTGTCCACCATGCTCCAGTACTATGCTTAGCTGTCAGCACCAAGACACCCTCTGATATACGTTGCCCCATATAAGTTCATTTAACATAACATATCTGATTTTAGATTGACACTGTCCTACACATGAAGTGGGCACTATACCTAGGGCAAAGCAAACAAAAGGAGATGATGGACGCAGCGCTAAAACTTTTCAGACACTCACCCCCAGTCACAGATCGGGCACTGGGTCAAGACTGATTAGCATATGGCTGGGTCCACACTGGAATGGCATGGTGAGCAAAAAAACAATGGATTTAGGCCCAGATCTCTGTACTGGGGTATGACATTGTTCTGCAATCTGTCCATCAACTATTGTTTTTGCATTTGTCACCCCGAGTGGGACGGGTATGCCCAACACGTGGTCCCTTGCCCTCCATGCCACTGGAATCAAGCTATCCTGGCTGAAGAGGGGTGAAACCCCGAAACTGGTCCTAGGATGCTTGTTTCCAGTCCAGGGAGGATCTGGCTTGGCAGTTCGGGCTGGACTGTTCCCATGAGGCACAGGGTCAAGACTAATTTGCATATGGCTGGGATCAAACTGGAATGGCATGGTGAGCAAAAAAAACGAAGGATTTAGGCCCAGGTCTCTGTATTGGGGTGAATGTATGACATTGTTCTGCATTCTTTCAATCAACTGTTGTTTTTGCACTATCCCTAGGGCCCCTTGGACTCACTAGTACTTGAACAGTTCCAGAAATGTAGGGTAGGGAGTTTGATAATACTAGAGTTCTTTCAGCAAGATAAATCTCCAATATTCGATAAGGCCAAAGTGAGATCAAAAATAATTTATTGTTAATAATCTTGCTGTTTTTCTTGAGAAACTGGGCCAGCCCACACATGTTTTGCCCCTTGTGCGCCACAGGCCGAAGTCTTTTTCAAAACTTTATATTATTCACTCTGCTGAAGGCGTAAAGGTGTGTACCCAAAGTTGTTTGAGAATGTCTCTTTATGACCATCTGACAGGAAGTGCTCATGATCTGTGAGGGCCGAGGAAGATGGAGAATATTGTGTAGACTTCATGTGTTAACAACGTGTGTACCTGAATGTGTGTGCTTGAACGTGTGAAGTGGCAAAAAGAATTTTAAAAGATGAAATCTTGCAAGGACAATGCCTTTTGCAGGCCACTGCACATGGAGTTATGCAGTAGAAGAGGGCCAAATTATGTGACACGGTTGAGTAAATTATGTGTCAAGAAAAGGCAAACTATGTAGCATAATGTGATACAGTTAGTAATTCTATTGTTTCATTATTTATCATTTTTAAACTTGGTAACACAGTCTGGGCATTGGTTGCATCTCATTAGTTACCAGTTTAATACTCAAATATAGCAATAAGCAACAGAAAGGTGGCTAGTCCAACTTTGCAAAGGCCTTCCACCACACAGTAACACGTAATGCTGCACTTTTACTTATTTGTTAACCATTTGAGCTAGGAACATTTTTTTTGTTAAAATCTGCAGCTTATGCGGCAGATGATGGAATATGTGGCAAATTTTGCAAATCTATACCTATGCGCAGATCAGCACTCAATTGCATGGTTCCAGTGGCCCCGACTATACTAGATGTTAGCCTTTAAGGCTGTGTGGTCTTTTCCTTTAGCAAGGAGTAAGAACAGAGCTAGGAGTTAATATTGCCTGTTTCCATTTTTTCACTGTGAAATGTGCCGTGATGCATGCATAAGCATTCCATTCATCATAAAGTAAAATATATGTATGCGTTAACAGCCTGGAGTATGTTCAGTGTAAGAGCAAAGACCAGGCTAAAGTGCCCCTTTCCATGCTTTCAGTGTAAAACGTGCCCTAGGAACGTATGCATGCAACGGACTCACATATATGTGCGCTTAAATATGCTGAAATAATTGAAGTGCTTAAATAACGTGAAATATTCGAAGTGAGCGAGCAAAGACAGAGCTGGAGACAGGCGTGGCATCTCCCCGTGTTTTACGTATGATGCGCACCTGAAAAACCCTGGAGTGATTGCAGTGTGGTGCAAAGACAGAGAAGAAGGCTAAAGGGTCAATCTTCCATTGGTTTCGCGAGAAGCGGGCCCAGGGACTTGTTCATAAAGATAACATGCAGGCACCTAAACGTAACGCGCATGCACCTTGAACGAAACGTGCGTAAACGTACGTAAACGTAAAGTGCATGCAGCTTGAGCTAAACGTACGCAACCGTAACGTGCATTCTAGTTGACCTTAAAGTGCATTCACGTGACAGGCATGCACCTTGATCTAAAACTGCATACACGTAACATGCATGCCACTTGAGCTAAGAGCTAAACGTGCATAAACGTAACATGCACTCACTTTAGCTAAAAGTGCATAAACCTGGCATACATGCACCTTGAGCTAACAGTGCATACACGTGACATGCATGCACTTTGAGCTAAATGTGCATATTTGTAACATTGCATGCATGCTTCTTGAAATAACTGTGCATAAACATAACATGCATGTACCTTGCTATAAATGCGCATAATATATAACATGCATGCACCTTGACCTAACGCAATGTGTGCCAAAATCACACTGAGTAATTGAAGTGGCATAACAGAGACAGGTCTGGGGGCCAGTATGCTCAGCCATGTGTAGTAATGCTGTCACGCGCGCACGAAGTGTAAATAGCACATGAACTTCTGTAAGATGTGAATATTATTCAGTTGCATGACGTGGTCAGCCCATACCAGGTGTCACAGAGGTGGTGTAGAGCCAAGTCTAATGTTTTACAATGAGAAGGCAGTTTCATCTTAAGGGTTTTGTGGGCACCAAACAAGTCAGATTTTTGGGGCCGCTGTTTGGAACAACCTTTATTACCCACTCTGTGCTAACTTAAGCCTTAATGCACAAAATGGTATTGATTTATATATTAAGGGTTTAGATAAAAATGCACAAAGGTGAAATAAAACGTTTGCCTTCCGGAGTGGGAGTAGGAAAGTGGGGACTTGCCCACTTTGCCCATGCCTTAAAACACCGCAGTGGGCAGGGCAGTGGTGTAGCTGGGTGAGTGGGGCCTGCTTACCTGTCATCCATATGCATGTGTGCACGAGGCCCGAACCCTCGCCTCTGCTGGCACGCACGAACGCGCCCCGACGTCTTTCAGGGCTGGGGTTGCGTGACCTTCCTCGTTCCGTTCTCTTTGCTCTCCCTTCCCATGCTTTCGAGCGCTTTGACTCTGCAGTAGGCGCTGTGGGTGATATACTCTAATGTAGTTGAATGTCTACTGACGTGCATAAATATTTAAGTAAATAACACTAGATGGTTTCCACCTTTACAGGGACCGTGCACTCTGAGCTGTATCCGATGGTGACACCCCCTTCCTCACGCCGCCGTTCGCTTTCTTTCCAGTCGTCTTGCACATACACACACATGTGGGAGAGGGTGTGGCATAACAGCCAGAGCTGAAGCCTATGTTGCTGGGGAGCCAGGTTTGAGTCTCGGCGTCGACTCAACATAATGTGATTCTGGGCAATCACTTAATGTCCCCGTGCCGACCAATAATGAATGTGCACTTGTGTAATGTAACGGGTACTCCCGTAACGCTGCTCCAATACATTCCTGGTCAAGTGCGCAATGTTTTTACAACCCCCCAAAAAAACACCTTCCACCCCCTCCCCCCACATACATCACACAATGACACGGTCAGATTCCCATTTCAAGTTTTATATGTGTATTAAACTGTGAATTCTGGTGATTTGTATCTGTGCATTATATTTCAATATGTGTTCTAGAGATTACATGATAGTACTTGGAAAAGTCGATGAGAATAAGGAATATACCACACTTTCACATGCCTAACACACTAAATGTATGTGACACGCCCCTTCACGCGGTGAACATACACCAGTGCACGTATGAATATATATATATATTTCTTCAACCTTTGCCTGGCGCCGTCAGTGGGAGGCAGATACCACCTATTTACAGCTGACACTGCACAGAGCACACATACAAATATGACACCAACACACAAATCACACTCCCATGAAGAGCACATACACAGAACATCACGTACTCATGTAGACACGCCAAAGTCACATGTACACATCCTCACAGCACATACACAAGCGTGCATGGAGAAAAGCATATCAACCGCACACGCCGCATGAAGACACAACATGCACACGTACTTATTATACACATGTAGCCTGCAGTCAACCGTCACAACACGCGTCCAAAAATGCACACCGCGAGAAAATGCACGAATGCAGCGTACACATACACAAGTATTGTATGTACACACGTAGAGACACCACATGGACATCTATGCGCACGCCTTCCATGTCTCCGGGCTGAGTTCAGGGTGTTTTCAGGCACACCGGGTGACTCTTTGCAATTCCTATAATGTGGGCTAAAATGATCATAAAACCCACAGGGCGACAGGCACGGCGTCCTCACTCCAGCCTATAAACCTACATGACATGCGAGCTAAGGAATACGTGTGTGTGTGTTATATCACCAGCAACTGAAATGAATTCAAACTTTCCACCCGTGTTTGTTTCCTTTGCATGACCCATTCTCCGTACTTGTCTGCGTGTGTGTGTGTGTTTCCTACTGGACACACACACGCATAAACACACCTGTAAGATCCCCCCATGGGGGGCGGCCAGTGCACAAGGCTGCATGACCACAGCACCCTAACTTGATAAACTCGCGGGCATTTCACCGAGAGGGCGGCTGAAAGCGCAGGCGCGTGGGCAGGCGTGACATGTGTCAGTTTCAGAGGCGCCGTTGCGTGACTAGCGCTTTTCCTGATTGAAACTCTATGACAGGCTGGTTGGTGGGAGTGTGTGTTTGTGTGTGAGGGGGGACCAGCTGTTGGTTTACGTTCATTATTAAATATAAAAAAACAGTTTCAAGCTTCTGTGAGGGAACACGGACCGGTAGGAACGTTAATTTGCAGAAACCTGGACTTGTTCGAACGCGTGTGTTACAGTGATATCCCAGACAGGGCTGTACCACAGCATTTTATTTGCTAAACCCTTGAGAAACATTGTTGACTCTCTGGCAAAAAATACATGCCCACCAATGAACAAAGTCGTGACGTAGATGCCGCTGTAATACGTGGAAAAGACGGATGAGTTGTATGTGAAATAACAATGTCCGGAAGAGAAACACTCTCTGCTGTCCTATTACACGAGGATAGATTAAGTTTATTTCATTAACGGGGAGAGGCTGCCCGTCAGCATTGCCACCTGTGTGCGGCACTTATCAGTGGTGCCAGGTGCGGGAATGAGCATTAATTTTGCTAGACTGCAGGCCCAGGCAAATGCTGTTTATTAACATTGTAATCTGAATTAACTGACAGCTGGAGCTTGTTTCATAGTTAAATATGTGGCATCTCGAATGGAACGAGACAGTGAGAATGTTTATGGTTTAAAATGCAGGGAAGTTTCTGGAAGGAGGCGTGGCCAGTGTGAACATTCGAGACAACAATTCACCCTGAATCAATTAAATCCATTTTAATTATTCGGTAAATCCATGCTTGCACGGGCACACTTTATAGTTTGGAATGGGCGAATATATACTTCCATCACGGGTGGGACAGACTTCTGGGGGGGGGGGGGGGGGGGTTTAGATGACAGTGTCTTTGTGGAGAAGGATTTCTTTTCTAGAACCTGTGCGCGCCAATTCGTTTTGAATTTTGTTCGGCAAGAATTTCATGGCAGTCTCGCTTTACCCGCCTATTGTATCGGTTCAACCTTTTGTTCAAATCGGTGGTCTCTGTGGTAAAATATTACGCCTTTTCATGTACACAGATGCGGTGTTCCCGCCAAATTGATGACCATTTTAATCAAAGACACTATTCCGCGTTTAGAGTTGAGTGGATGAGAAATGTTAAAAAAATAATATGCGCCATCCGCAATATGTGTATACTTCATTTATATTTTGCGAAAGTAAATTTCCAAGCGAGATAGATTGCTGTTTTTAAAGTTAAACTGTAACCAATGAATGTGACGAGGTGAATATTTAAGTTGTCGCGACAAATAGATTCGGAATCAGGAGTTTGTGATGTTCCGTGCTCAGAATTGAATCAATTGTGATTTAAGCTGCAAATTAAAATACATTTTTCTCTTGTGCGTCTGGTATTAGGACTGCGCTGTCTGCTAATTTAGTTTTAATTATTTTATTAAAAATAGAAACATCTCTACTTATGTAATTACTGGATGCTTTAATGTTTATAATTGCAAAAGTCCCAGGTTCGTCTTGTTAATGTAGAGGAACATTATTCTGTGAGCTAAATTAGGCTACACCTAAATGCATAGAATACGCACATTGCTAAGGTGCTTCTGCACACTTAGAGACATCTTACACATGATGACATGTGCATATGAGATCCACACATTTACCAACACGTACAGACACACTTAAGCAACATACTCTTATATACAGATTGCATCAAACACACCCTGCAAAAAAATTATATATATATATATATATATGTATATATATATATATATATATATATATATATATTTCATGGGTGTATAATGTGTAATGCAGTGTTTGATGTAATGTCCAAACATGTACTTGAGTTAGTATTATTTTGGGGTTAAACACATATATATGCATGTATTCACATACATAACTTCAAGGGCAGGCATACAAGCTATGCATGCACGTGGGATAGAGATGAGTGGGCACCACGCGGACACGTCCTTGTGCCAGAAGCCCAGGTGCACGTGGTGAGCGAGCGCGTGATGCGAACTCTTCATGGAGTCAAGGGCCTCCGTCCCTGTCTGATTCAATCATTCGTTCTTGTTGCAGCTCTCGGTGGGCGGCTCTCAGATGCGGCTCGACTCCTTGGAGCCACCGAGCTTCTGACTTTAGAACTAACTACTCGCCATGCTGCAATGCATCTACGTTTTTTTCTTTCAAATTCTAATGAATTCATGTTTTAATAATTCATGTAGTTTTATACCTGATTATGCGCTTGTCTATGGCCGATGGGGTGCATATTAACGAATGTAAATTCAGTTGTTCCAGACCCGCGCCCTGCTCAAAAGAACAAAGGCAACACGTTCGTCAGCACCTTTCACAATATGGAGAGGTTTATGGTCGCAATGACAAGTTCGGGACTATTGTTTTTGTTTGTTTGAAGTTTTAAAGTGAACGCCTGTGGCAGCACCCCGTTATTACGCAAGATTCGGGCTCAACTTGACAGTAGTTTATTGAATATAAATGGTCTTTCTCCTGCGAAATTCCGATAGTTGGTCTGGCTATCGACTTTGTTTTTTTCCGCTTGTCTTCTATGTAAAAATTCGAAAGTTATATAAATGCTGGTTGCAGTGAATGTCGCTATTTCTCGCCATGAATCCGGTTTGAAGAGGTGCCTGTGAGTGTAGCGCTTGGGGCAGATTGTATCTGTGCTTGAATGGGGGTCGTTGGGCTGTTGCCCCCCTGTGACGTGCGTTCCCCCTCGGTGAGCACGTATAAAGGCGAGAACTGTCTTTATAAGGCCGCATTTGCGCGGCCCGCGAACCTCCGCGTCTCTCCTGGATACTAGGGCCCAGGCCCGGGGACCCCGGCGCGTCGCCGGCCTCCGAGCGTGGGGCCTGGCCCCGGCTGCCAGTGCAGAGGCAGGGCCCTGAGAGCCTCAGCCCCCCATTGTCTGCGCCACCGTGGGAGGCAGGGGGTTAATGACCCAACAGAACTTCAACTTGGCTGTTGAAAGGAAGCCATGAATGCAACGCGGACGCCATTTACGCAGATTTATGTCAGCGGGGCTCCCACGACGCACACTTTGGCAAGTCTCAAATATACTAAAAACTAAGAAAATAAATGCAGGCATGCCCTACAAAGAAGAATTCGGAGACATCGAACAAAGAAAGGACCTCTCCTTACCTGTATTCTGTAATTTTACTATTTACATTTTATTTGTGTTTTATTTTGTTGGGTATCCCCCTTATTTCGCAAAGAAATCGATTGCCGTTCCCTGTGACAGTCCAAATCAGGTTTCCTCATCTTTGGTTCTCAATGATGTCTCCTTGGTAAATGTCTCTTCTCTGGCGACGTCTCTCTCTCGCCGCCCTGGGTTAGAAGGGCGCGCCGTGCCCGTCTGTCGGTTCCTATCACGGAAGCCGTATCTCCAGGGCCCCGTGGCGAGGAAGCGACCGAGGCAGCGTATGCTGCGGCTCAGACTCTGAAAATGAATAATAAATGAAAGGAAACCTCTGCGCGCGCGCGGCCGATGGCCTTCAGCCAGGTGAGGGCGCGCCGCAGCCAGCTGCAGGGGTACTTCCGGCGCATCTGGTAATTACATGGAGCTGCGGTGGGGTTGGTGGTGATGGGGGACGTGAGATATTTATTCATACTCCTTCGGTCAGTGGAGGCGGCAGCTTCCACGACATCGGTTGGTTATTAAGGGCGATCGTTTCCAAGCAGAGTCGCTGTGTTTCCACAGAGTGTCATCTTTTCCGAGGTTCACGGAGAGGGAAGGGGGGGGGGGGGCAAAACAGCTCTAAGTTGAAACAACAAATATTTAAACATCGGGGCATGTGTTGTCGAGAGGGATACGTCCACTGTGGATTATTTTATTGAAGAAACACATCTTGAGACAAACGCAATTTAAAGTGCAAAATCATATTTTATTGTGGGCATTCCAATTCAACAGAGAGTAAACATTAGGGCGTCGGTCGAGCAGTACAGTGTGATATTTTCACAACAATGAATGGGCTTTCGAGGCCGTGGCGTCCGTTGCCGTGTTGTGGGTGGCAGCCATGTGAGCGGGTGGTTTGGTCGTGCACGTTTAATTAATGTAGGTCATAACAGAGAGACCGGCGCGCCAACGAGCGCGAGGGCAGGGAATCCAGGCCTGTTCTCGTCTCAGGGGCCCACCGGGAACGGTCTGAACAGGGGTGGAGGAGAGAGTACAGGCACTTTGTTTCTTGTAAATATTGAATATAGCGCCTGCCAACTGAGCCTGAAATAACCAACCATGGTGCAAACCCCAGCAACGCCGATGTGATTCATTCTCGAGTACTGCTACAGCTCGCAGCGCTACACTTTCGACTAATCCAGCTACGTCTACTGCTGTTACTACTTATAACAGAAACAATAACGCTGCGACTGTTACTAATGTTATCACTGCAGCTAGCCCTCTTTTTACTGCTTCTGTTGCACCTACTGCTGCTCTTACTACAAATACTACTTATAACACTAACGCTGCGACTGTTACCAATGCTATTACTGCAGCCAGTCCTCTTTCTACTCTCCCTGCGTCTACTGCTGTTACTACAACTACTACTAACAATAACTCTAAGGCCGCAACTCTTAGTAATGTTATCACTACCGTTAACCTTCTTTCTACTTCTCCTGCTACTGACACGACTATTGTTACTACAACTGCAAATCATACTAAAACAAAAACTGTGTTATTACTAATGCCAGTTCTCTTTCTACTACTCCTGCAGGTTCTGCTACTATTACTACTAATATTCACACCAGTGCTGCAGCAGTTGAGAGTATTGCTACTAATACTACTACTGCTGCTAGCCCTCTTTCTACAACTCCTGCATCTGCTGCTACTGGCACCACTACTGTTGCTACAACTACTACCAATACCATTAATGCTGTGTTTGTTGCTGCTACTAATGTATTACTGCTGCGGGTACTCTTTCTACTACTACTGCTGCGTCTGCTGGTACTACTACTGCAATTACTGTTTCTACTACTAATAATAGCACTAATGCTGCGACTGTTACTAATTATATTACTTCAGATAGTCCTCTTTCTACTTCTCCTGCTGTGCCTACAGTTACTGACACTACTACTGTTATTACAACTGCTAATAATAATAACACTAACACTGCGATTGCTACTTGTGCTATTACTAATGCTACCTTTCTTTCCACTACTTCTGCAGGTACTGCTACTATTACTACTAATAACACTAATGCTGCACCCACTGAGATTGTTATTACTACTAATACTACTACTGCTGCTAGTGCCCTTTCTACTGCTCCCGTATCTGCTGGTACTGATACTACTACTGTTGCTACAACTACTACTAAGAACACGAATACTTTGTGTGTTGCTGCTACTAATCTATTGCTGTTGCGGGTACTCTTTCTACTGCTACTGCTGCGTCTGCTGGTACTACTACTGCTGTTACTGTTTCTACTACTAATAATAGCACTAATGCTGCGACTGTTACTAATTATATTACTTCAGATAGTCCTCTTTCTACTTCTCCTGTTGTGTCTACAGTTACTGACACTACTACTGTTACTACAACTGCTACTAATAACACTAATATTCCAATTGTTGCTGCTACTAATGTTATTACTGCTGCGGGTACTCTTTCTACTACTCTTGTCCTGCTGTGTAGAGCTACGGTTACTGCAACTGCTACTAATAATCACCCTGATACTGTAACTGTAACCTCTACTACTGGCACTACTGTTGCTTCTGCACTTCCGCTGCGTCTACTGCAACTGGCACTACTATTGGTACTACAGGTGTTATTAATAAGAGTAACAGTAATACTGTGATTGTTACTGCTAGTAATGGTACTACTGCTGTTTTAACACCACTTCTGCTTCGGCTGCATCTACTGCTAAAGACACTTCTACTGTTACTACAACGACTACTAATAGTAACACTAACACTGCGACTGCTTCTGATGTCATTACTGCAGTAAGCCTTCTTTCTACTACGCCCGCTGTTTCTGCTATAACTACTGCAGTTAATAACACCATGGCACTGCTGCTGAGATTGTTACTGCTACTAATGCTATTGCTGCTACTTCATTTTCTACCACTCCTGCTGCGTCTACTGGTACTACTGCTGTTGCTACAACTACTGCTAATAATAGCACCAATCCTGCGACTGTTAGTAATGTTACTACTGCTGCTGGCCCTCTTTCTACTAATCCTGCTGCGTCTACTGGTACTACTGCTGTTGCTACAACTACTGCTAATAATAGCACTAATACTGCGACTGTTAGTAATGTTACTACTGCTGCTGGCCCTCTTTCTACTAATCCTGCTGCGTCTACTAGTACTACTGCTGTTGCTACCACTACTGCTAATAATAGCACTAATACTGCGACTGTTAGTAATGTTACTACTGCTGCTGGCCCTCTTTCTACTACTCCTGCTGCGTCTACTGGTACTGCTACTACTAATAGTAACACTAATCCTGTGAGTGTAACTAATGTTATCATTGCTGCATTTACACTTCTCCTGCTCAGCCTACTGCAACCGACACTACTACTGGAACTACAGCTGCTGATAATAATAGTAATACTGCGATTGTTACTGCTACTGCTACTCTTTCTATTACTCCTGCTTCATCTACTGACAGTATCACTTCTACTGTCACTACAGCTCCCAGCAATAATAATATTACAATAATGTTCTATCCCTTCTGTTTCTTGCACTGCTGGTATTGTTGCTAGTGCCACTACTACCGCTATTGAAACCGACACGACCGTTGCTACTGCTGCTGAGCCTCGCACAGCCACTGAGGCGGATAGGAGTAAACATAATACACCGGGCACGAGCGTCTCTTGATGCTGATAGTACGGACTCTGCTGCTGTGACTTCTGATGGCAGTGTAATAATGATGACCAGAACGGTGAAACCTGTAGGACCTCTACTACAACTGCCTACTATCCCGCCTGCTACAGATTTAGAGCCTACTGCCTTTACACGGCCACTACTCTCAGCTCGAATACAACTAGAGTAATAATACACATGACAGTAACAGTTGCAATATAACCATAATAATAGTAAACATTTTTAAGGTAAACGCGCCTACACATAGTACCGCGCGGCCCGGAAACACGCGGCGCTACTTACCACTGCACTGCGGGCACATCTTTGAAATAATATCTGACGTGGGAAGTTGTCCACGGGGGGATTGATAACACAGTAATAATGCCTCGTGCGGTCCCATAAAGTGGCCCATGCTTGCCCCGCTGCCTTGCAGTGCTGCACGGGCGGCTGTGTGAACTTCCCCGCGGTGCAGCACTGGCGTATTCGTGACGTGTCCTGAATGCCCTACAGTGCGGATCGAGGGCATGTGTGGCTACTCTGGGACCCCGAAGTTCACTGTGAGATGTGTAGCCGACCCCGTACCGGCGGTGCTGCACTGGGGGTATGGGTGCCCTGTCCTATGTGCCCTGAATTGCTGCACTGGGATATGCGTCGCCTGCAGTGCTGCACGGGGGTATTTATGACCCCTCCTCGGTGCCTTGCAGTGCGGCACTGTCGCATGTTTGTTCTGCCCGCAGCGGACTGTGGTATGCGTGGCTGCCCTCGGTGCCCTGCAGTGGTGCACTGGAATATGCGTCTCTGCCCTCAGTTCCCTGGATTGGTGCACTGGGGTA
Organism: Lissotriton helveticus; assembly: GCF_964261635.1. Lineage (NCBI taxonomy): Eukaryota > Metazoa > Chordata > Amphibia > Caudata > Salamandridae > Lissotriton > Lissotriton helveticus. The sequence continues at coordinate 854,642,321 of NC_136071.1, read as the reverse complement.
TGTGTGGCTGCCCACAGGGCCCTGCAGTGGTGAACTGGGATATGTTTTACTGCCCTCCGTGCCCGGGAGTGGTGCACTGGGGTATGTGTGGCAGCCACCAGTGGCCTGAAGTGGTGCACTGGAATATGCGTGGCAGCCCCTAGTGGCCTGCAGTGGTGCACTGGCGTATGTGTAACTGCCCACAGAGCCCTGCAGTGGCGCACTGGGGTGTATGTGTCTGCCCTCGGTGCCATGATGTGCTGTACTGGGGGGAGGGGGGGTGTCTGCTCTCAGTGCCCTGCAGTGGTGCACTGGTGTATGTGTGGCTGCCCTCTGTGCCCTGCAGTGGTGCACTGGAGTATATGTAGCTGCCCACAGTGCCCTGCAGTGGTGCACTGGGGTGTGTGTGTCTGCTCTCAGTGGCCTGCAGTGGTGCACTGGGGTGTGAGTCTGCCCTCGGTGCCCTGAAGTGATGCACTGGGGTGTGTGTGTCTGCTCTCAGTGGCCTGCAGTGGTGCACTGGGGTGTGTGTGGCTGCCCTCTGTGCCCTGCAGTGGTGCACTGGGGTGTGTGTGTCTGCCCTCGGTGCCCTGCAGTGGTGCACAGGGGTGTGTGTGTCTGCCCTCGGTGCCATGCAGTGCTGCACTGGGGTGTGTGTGTCTGCCCTCTGTGCCCTGCAGTGGTGCACTGGGGTGTGTGTGTCTGCCCTCTGTGCCCTGCAGTGGTGCACTGGGGTGTGTGTCTGCCCTCGGTGCCCTGCAGTGGTGCACTGGGGTGTGTGTGTCTGCTCTCAGTGCCCTGCAGTGGTGCACTGGGGTGTGTGTGTCTGCTCTCAGTGGCCTGCAGTGGTGCACTGGGGTGTGTGTGTGCTCTCAGTGGCCTGCAGTGGTGCACTGGGGTGTGTGTGTCTGCCCTCGGTGCCCTGCAGTGGTGCACTGGGGGGTGTGTGTGTGCTCTCAGTGCCCTGCAATACTGCACAGGGGGTGAGTGACCGGCACTGTGGCGCGTGACCGTCAGGGCCCAGATAACACACCAATAAGCAAAGGGACAAGGTGTCTCCATCGGTGACGGGTGATGGTGCTGCCCAATTCCCGCGACGATCCCGCGCGCCCACCGTCCTGGGTTTGTTTGGGTCTCACCCACGAGCTCCTGCGGGCGGCGGCTAGTGGGGGAATGAACCCCGACTGCACTGCACAATCGCCGTTGTCTGGTGTTAAGAGTAAAATGGATGCAAGTTTACCACCGGGCGACATGTTTTATCAGACGTGTGACACAGATGAATATTGTAGTGAAACACCACCACACAACAGCGACGCGGGAGCCGAGCAGGGCGCCCCTTCCACTTCGAAGCGCTTTCAAGGTGATTTCCCCAGCACTGTACAGCGAGAAAAAGCCCGAAAAAACAGCACAACATCTTGGCTTCAACTTCTTTTCTCATGCCCTTCGTGTCTGGTGGGTAACAACCGGGTCCAGAGAAAATTCGCGGGAAAACACGAGACAGCTTCCGATGTAAACATCTGTAAAACAAAAGAGAAAAATCATTTCATTGCCAGTAACAAGATCGTCAATTTTTGTATACAATGTTCCCACCTTCGAGGTCACTGAACAGAAAACAAACCGGAGAAAACACGAAACTCAAAAATCAAGTTAACTTCAAATATGACGTACGAATCCTGAGGGATTCGGCCTGAGCATGGCTTAAAAAAAGCCCAGCTCAGCCCAGCAAGGCCACGGATAGCACTCTTTCAACATACATTTCACCGGTTTGAAAGCACACCTCTGGGGTCAAGTTCAAGGTATTACATGAACAGGCAATTACTTCTCAAATATATTTCTATGGTGAGGTACGATTTCATTTAAACCAGAAGAGCGCGCTCCTGGGGGGGGGGGGGGGGGCTACAAGTCCAAGTTACGCACTTTACACGATGCTTGACTCTGCGTAGCCTTTAAAGATTCTACAGAGGTATTTCGTGCAGTCATCGAAAACCATGTGATCTTGTACTGTTTGGGGTGCAAGATGCGATATATATATATATATATATATATATATATATATATATATATATATATATATATATATATATATATATATTGCTAATTTTATCTCCCTAGAAACACGGATCTATCTAAATATATTGTCATCTCAAGTTCCTGTTAACACTTAGCGATCACTGGGGCATTGTCCTTGTGCTTAGGATATCACCAGAACCCTTTTATGCAGTGTGGGACCATATTACACTGTTGCTCATATATTATAGTGCAATATATAGCTACATATATATATATATATATATATATATATATATATATATATATATATATATATATATATATATATACCACACTCACCCATATATATCAAGCTTGAGTGATTTCCCTGAACAAAACGGTACTACAAAAACTCATATTTCACAGTGTGCTGTTAAATATGTGAAATATTTCATAGTTCCCTGTCAAATACGGATTTCTTCATCATAGTGAAAACCTGCAACCCACCCTGGAGAGATTTACCATTGTCTGGGCTACTAGGATTATTCGACTTGGAAAACCAAACTATGCAACAAGAATGTCTTAATTGTGCAGTAAAAGATATTAATGATGCAGCACATGCATTGTCAGTTTTATTTTAATCCGTTTTAATTAGAAGCAAAATATTTGTGAGATCTGCAAATTGGCAAATTAATACGCCAAAGTATGTGATAAATGCAGTAAATCCATAGTTATGTGGTAAATGCCGTAACCACAGTATTATATCAATCCCCTGCCCCTCATCATTGTCTATTATTTTATCAACAATTTATTCATAAAAAGTCAACATAAACGTTCTGATTGCAATCATCACCCATTCTTTGCTACAATTGGAAGTAAACACCTTTTTCAAGATCATTACCCAAAAAGACACATGTAACATAAGAATTAGATGGTGAGTAATACAGGTAATATTTTTCTATATTACCATCTCGAGGTGCTGGTGACATTTACAAATCACTGTGCCTTCAGTTTCATCGGTTATATTGTACCAGAACCCCTAGAAGCCATTATGTAATTATATTACATGCCTACTATCTATTTATCTACATACCTACTATGGGGATGATGTGTGTTTGTGATTTTCTTTCAAAATAAGTGCAAAAGAAAATTATAATTCCAAATACATATATTGTTACTGTCTAGGAACATGCAGCCTACACATATTGACATTTTTTAAGAAAAGAAAAAAAGAATTCCATGCAAAAAGAAATCTGGCTCAAAATGTAATTTACAAAACTATATACACACACACATATACAGACTCATATATATATATATATATATATATATATATATATATATATATATATATATATATATATATATATATATATATATATATATACACACATATGTAATTCACAAACCACAAACAGAGTCTAACGCCACGTAAAAGTTTACAATGACGTGCTCTTGAATTTTTCTGACATAAAAATACAATTGCTGTGTTTTATAAACATGTAGGTGGCTAGCGTGATTTCACACAAAATAACGCCTACTTTTCAATATTAGGAATGTAATTAATATGCGGTACCTCTGCAAGGGATGTGTAGTAAGTACATTGTATATTAGAACCTCAGTTCTGAAATGAACAATACTTACTACGACGGAAGTGATGGCTAAAACGCACAACAGTGTCTACTGTTTTAAACAAATACAAAGTGTTTGGATCAGAATTTCATTGCCCCGAGTTTAGCAGAAGTACTTATTTCAAATGACATTCTTATTTCTTAAAAATAAATCTGTATGGCATTGCCGTAAAGGGTTTGCTGTGTTCTTCTGAGTGGCACCTTTCCCTATCCGTACTTTAGAGGAAGATCGTGTTTATGTTCTTATATTGTTTTGTTTTTCGTTAAATTACAGCAGACCTCTTGTGTAAATAATTGGTTTCTTTGGAAACAAAGAAAATAGCAGCAACGCACGTGGATCTGAAATAACTTCCTTTAAATGTGATGCGGGTCAGGTTGAACTTGACTCTTTCAGCCATTCCAGATAAAATAAGTATAGTTAGAAAACACGGTGCGTCGTATTGTCTCTTCGCTAAGCTGGGTGCAAGCCCTGTGTGGCACGGGCAGGCCTCTCGGAAAGCCTCGCCCGCCCCTGGCACTGTGGAGCATTCATTTGAGTAGAAAGATGGCACATACACATGCGTGCAGGCAGGCACCGGACGCCCGGATAATAAAGTGTGATATGTTCATACAAACCTGGTCATCTCTGCGCCTCTGCCCGGGCCCTGGCATGCCTGTGGAGGAAGGAAGGCTCTGTTTTTCCCGCAGGAGGAGGCCCCGCCGATCCTCCGGCCAGCTCCGCCATGCCTGCGCCGAGACAGGCTGAAGTTGACTGCCAACTGTGCCATAAACCGGCAGGTCAGTCTGGAGTTGTTTTCGAATCTCCTGGACGCAATGGGCCCAGTAAAAAGCTGTAAAACCCCCCTAATACAAGGGCAAGAATGTGTGTGTGTCTCCCTGGTGAGGGGCCGGGCCTGTGCAGGGCGGGAGGGGGGCGCCTTCCTCGTCTCAAAGTCACCACAAGACGTTAAGCCACCTCTGTCTTTGTTTCATTCGTTTTTTAGTTGCAGCGAAACTCGGTGTCTGCGAGTGATAGACAACAAGGAAAGACGAGGGAGAAAGAAACCAATGGCGCCCTGGTCACGAGACACTGGCAACAGAACAACCGCACGTGTACGCGCAATGCGTGAATGTTGCAACACCAAAGGAGAAACGTTTATGAATCACAGAATCGTTTCGGGCCGAATAAATGCAAGGTTTGTTGCCAGTTGCCAAGAACATGTGTGTGTGTGACAAGCCCAACAAAGGCATAATTCTATCCTGTGCAGGACACATTACATGCACCAAATGTGAGGTGCAAGGGCGGGAGCTTGAGGTCTGTACGTGTGGCAGTGACGTGCCCCCGCCCGACTTTGGAAGGAATATGGTAAAACAATCAGTCTTGAAGGCTGGTTCACAAACACAGGAAAGCCTTACAGGCTCACCCCCTTGCAAAGCAGGGACTTGCCTCTGAATTCGCAGTCCTGTCCCTATTAATGCCCAGGCCTTTAATAAGTGTGCATTTCTCGTGTTCTGCCCCGTGCCAAAACCCAAGTTCAAAATCGTGGGCAAGAAGTAAACCCATCCCAAACACATAATTTGATCATCTTCTCAACAACCCTAAGCTCACCCCCCTGTGACATGTTTACAAGATGAAGACAATCGGGCCTGCACGCTGCAAATGTTTCCGAAACCACCACCGGAAACACAAATAACACATTTACTCCGCCGAGTGCGGCTCCTGCTGGCGTTGGCTCTGGAAGTGTGTTTTCTTTGGAGTTAGCTGCTCATTTGGTGTTGGCGTGGGTGATTCCTCGACTAAGGTTTCATCAGACCCCCTGCACCCACAGCATCAATCATCTATAAATATATAATATATTTTTTTTAATATGGCTTTATATTTCTGGGCGAGTTGCGCCCTGGGGACTGCTTGTTTGCTCACACGGTCGATACTGCTGTCTGTTGGCTTTGGCGAGTGGCCTTGAAGCGCCTTAGAACAAGCCTTGAAGGGTGGGGGGGGCAGTGTGCAACCCCTTTCCACGCCTTAACCCCAGTGGGTCCTTCTCCGGACAGCAGCGCCAAGACGCCGGCTCCTCGGCGCTACCTAGTACACGCGCAAACGAGCCCCGTCTCAGCAGCACAAGCATTTGTGTGCACGTGCAACGAAAAATGCTGCTTAAACGTAACTGCTTCTTAAGGGCGAAAGGAGGAGGGGTTTTGGAACTTTGCAGCTTAATATTTTTCTGCATTGCTCGACGAGGCCAATAAATATTATACAAACGCACACACACGTGACTGGCAATGGTATGCATATTCTAACTAGCGGTAGCGTGCAGCGTGGGTCCCCCCTAACATTTCACCCGTTTTTTTGACATGCCTGTATTTCACATGGCACATGTAGAGGCCGGGTGGCGCTGACCTCTCCAATGACCACACATGCCTGGAGATTTGCATTGCTATAAATGACAGAGTGGTTAAATCCCGCGTGAAAACGCTCTCACCTACAGCGCAGCGCCAAGCCCAGCCTCGGGGGCGCGCAGCTCAGTGGGTGGGAGACGGGGTGCCGGGGTCGGGGGTCCTCTGGGGGTGCGGGGCCAGCTCGAGTCACATGGGGAAGGGTGCATGCTTTTAGTGAGGCGAGAGCGGTGCCTCCCCGGAGATGGCTCGCTCAGAAGGGCCCATGCTTGCAAGCCTGTCAATTCCAGCGCCGGGTCACGTGACCAGCACCTCCCTGCTAAGGATGGGGATAGCTTTCCACGTCAGCTTACGTCTCCCAATTTCTACTTTACGGGTCTGCTTCAAAGAGGCGGCTGCAGTGGAGAGCCATGTTAAGCCCGGCTCATGCGCGGCGCCCGCGGTAGCCCCACCGTGATGGAGTTTGACGAGCGGGTCCCCTGCTCCTCCAACATGTACTTGCCAAGTTGCACTTACTACGTCTCGGGGCACGACTTCTCCAGCCTGCCCTCCTTCCTGCCCCAGACCCCAGCCTCCCGCCCCATGAGCTACCCCTACTCGTCCAACCTGCCCCAGGTGCAGCCGGTGCGGGAGGTCACCTTCCGGGAGTACTCCATTGACCCTGCCTCCAAGTGGCACCCCCGCAGCAACCTGGCGCACTGCTACTCGGCGGAGGAGCTCCTGCACCGGGACCACGGCTCCTCCGGCGCGGGCGAGGCGTTCGGCAAGGGCGCCCCCAGCCCCTACCACCACCACCACCACCACCCCCCCGGCCCGGGCTACAGCGCGGTGGGGCGGAACGGGGTCCTGCCCCAGGCATTCGACCAGTTCTTCGAGACGGCGTACGGCAGCACGGACACTTGCCCCGCAGACTACGAGGGCCCCAAGGGCTGCGACAAGGCAGCGCCGGCGCCCGGGGGCGCCCCGGCCTCCGAGACCTGCCGAGGAGCACCGCCGAGGGAGGCCGAGCGCAGGGGCGCCGAGAGCTGCAGCGGCGGCAGCTCCAGCCCCGAGTCCTCTTCCGGAAACACAGAGGGGAAGGCGGCCAGCAGCGGCGGCGGCACCTCCAGTAAGTAGCCAGGCAGCGCCCGGGGACGCTTCTGCGGAGCTGCGCGCCGCTCTTAAACTTTTATAAGCTGTTTTATAAGCATACGAGGTTTATTGGAAGGGCCTCTCCATTCCCCAACAAAACTTTCTTATAAAAGGACGGATCACGTGCCCCACTGCTAGAATTGGCCGTGAAAGGGAACCTGCCAAATGCATGGTCCACAAAAGCAGGGCTATCTCTTCCCCCCACCCCCCTTTAAAAGCCCCTGCCCCTTTGGCGAAATATAATTGCGATCCTTGCGCGTCCTTTATTGCAATGAAAGCATCAACATTCTTTTTCTTAGGGGGGTATCCACACACTGCTAAATTTGTTGGTGTTTTTTTTTTAAAAAAATCCCCCAACCAATTGTTGCATTTATATTTTTGAGGTTCTCCTGTAGTCCGATGCAGCCAGCCGCAATGCCATTAAAAAGCATACAATACCCACTGAAACAGGAGACGTGCCTTTGTTCTGTCGCACGGGCTATTTGTCTGAAGACAGTCATTTTTCACAGGCGCATGTGGCCGCCGGATTTCTGCCTTTCTGCCCTAGCTGCCTGTTAGTTACACTTGATATTTAATATGTGGTAACTTTGATTTGTTGCATTTCACCAAATCGCTGCCTCTCAGCCCACGGTGAAAAAAAAATAAGCATACTTGATATAAACAGCAGAACTGGGCGTTTTCAGGACAAGAGTACCAGGCTCGGGGTTGCGCGCAGAGCTGTAGAGATTAGTTTTAAATTCTTTGCGCACAGGGTGGTTTGCGCCCTGGCAGACCGGGAGCGCTGCGAAGCCCGCTAGGCGCTCAGAAGACGCGCGCCTGGAGAGGGAAGGGTGCGGGAGCCTTTAATAATTATCACGAGGCTGCGGATGCCACGGTAAGTTTTATGATACAGCGAGGCGCGCGGCCCCTTATTACACACATCAAAGCCGGAATGTCAGTCATGATGTGAGCATAACATGTGTCAGAGGGCCTTAGTAAGCAGCAGTAATACTCGCTGGGGTGTAAAATGCGGCCGCAGCGTTCATGTCTGAGCGGAATCAGGTGCTGGGGGCGTGGGTGGGGGGTGCCTCTGGGTCAGCCCGGCCTAAACCTCACAGATTAGGAAAATAAGGCCAGCGCGCGATTCTAGTTTACATTTTCTTTGGGTGGGGTGTTAATGAATGTGACATTTCTTGGCTGAGGAGTGAATTCTGGGGTGGAAATTCCAGTAGACCAGCTTATAATGGTTTCTTATGCACCCAAAATGGCTACGTATAGGTTTTGGGGTATAGGATAATTTACGTCCTGCTGAACGATTTACTGGAAATCTCATGTTTACAGAAAACATTCATTGAATCCTGTCGATGCCCATAAACAGGCCCTAAAAGCTACGGGGTTTTGTATCCTCATTGCTGTTAAATAAGGTCCCAAAACCCCAATGTGCCCGGGAAGTGTGCCATTTGTAACTGGTCAATTGTATTTTCCGCCAGTAGGGTGGTGAGGCTGGCTGCCTGCTGTGCCCCTTCTGTGATTGGGTCCTCCCTGGGTGCGCGTGCTGCCCTGGGCCTCCCACCCTAACTGGACTCACCCATGACCGCGTCTCTTCTCTCCCCAGGAGGATGGGCCGCCGTGTTGGCCCTCCAGGCGCCTGCGTGTGGGTGGGGGGGATGCATAGGCTGGAGTGTATGCCCCGTCCCTCTGCAGGGCGACCCTCACCCTTTCTCCTAGGTTTAATGGGCCACCTTCTTTGGCCCCCTCAGTGGCCTCACCCCAGGGCCTCTTTTCCACTGCCTGCTGCCCCCTCCCGCAGTGGGTGCCCTCTGGGGAGTGAGCCCGGGCCCTCTACAGGGCGATCACCACCCTCCCTCTCTAGGGCCTGCTGCCCCCTCCCGCGCCTGGTGCCCCCGGGGTACGGGCCCCTCTGCAGGGCGATCCTCACCCTCCCCTCAAGGCCTCTCTGGCTGCTGCCCCTGTGGTAGGGGCCCCTCTGCAGGGCGATGCTCGCGCCCCTCTGCCCGCTGCTGCCCCCTCCCCCGCCGGGTGCCCCCGGGGTACAGTGCAGGGCGAGCCTGACGCCTCTCTTGTCTCCCACAGGTGGGCCGCGCACCCGCAAGAAGCGCTGCCCCTACACCAAGTACCAGATCCGCGAGCTGGAGCGCGAATTCTTCTTCAGCGTCTACATCAACAAGGAGAAGCGGCTGCAGCTCTCGCGCATGCTCAACCTCACCGACCGCCAGGTAAAGATCTGGTTCCAGAACCGCAGGATGAAAGAGAAAAAAATCAACCGGGACCGCTTGCAATATTACTCCTCCAACCCCCTGCTCTAGGACCCCCTGCTCCCGGGAAGGGGACTCTGGGCTACAGGGAGCCTGCCCGTGGCCAGCTAGAGCCAAGGGGGTCACCTGGTGGGAAGGAGCCACGTGCCTCGCAGGACACTGGGCTGGGCGTCAAGGAAGCTTCGGACACTGCCTGTGTGTTTTTTAAAAATATTTATCTATTCAGAGGAACTGGTGCAAACCTTCACACGCTCCCTTCGCGGAAAGATGCGCACCCCGTGGGAAATGTGCAGGAAATAAACCCTCTTACGCACTGTTGCTTTTTTGTGCACCCTTTTACCAAAAAAAAATTGGCACAAAGTCTCTTAAAAATATGTGAATATCCGGATTGGTGCTGGGCTGTTGACAAACAGATTTTTTTTAGGGAAATGTTGTCTGCTCGCTTACTTTCAGCAAAGGTGCTCTTTTGTGCAATCCAAAGCTACGCGGAAAAGAGGGACAATTGCAGATACCCTGCCATAAAATACATTCATAACTTTGTGCGAGGATTTTTATAAGCATCGAGTCAGTAAGAAACTGGGCGAGGAAGCGCTAAAATGGCGCGAGTGCTGCCCTGCAAAGAAGCAGTAAGAATCATTCACCTCAAGACACAGACTGACTAATTTAGATTGACTGCGCGCTTGTTGTGCCTAGAAGCCCGAGGTGGCGAAGCGCGTGATTCCAGATAACAGCATAGGGGAAGTCTTGAAATGCAGACCAGTGGTCTTTCTCAGAGCCGGAGGTTTGTTTGGGAGGTGGGGGCGATTTATGAGGGGGGGGATGGGGGTCGGAAGCCAGGCTTGTTGTGTCTGGCTCACAGGCCGTGTACAGGAAATACCTGTGGAGAGGCGCAATTAGGCAAAAACCACCCAGAACTCCTTTAAACTTGGATCTGTGCAATGCTTGCAGCTCCCCGGCAATTATTTAAAGGGGGGGGGGGGGGGGGGGGTCTGTGATATTCTTCAGTTAGAATCTGAAATGGCGGCTGCCGGGGGGTTGTTCCAATACCAAAACACCATTGACAAGCTTTCACCATGTTCTGAGAGGTCCCGAGTCTTTTCTTTGTTTTTATTAATCTTTATGTACAGGAGAACGGCTCGTGACAGATGACGTTATTTAAGCATATATAAATAAAATATTATGTCTGCGGGGAGCCAAAGCAAATGAAATGTACGTGTAACGAGAGCACGAGGTCTGACAATTTACGTGGCTTTCCAGAAGACGTGTTATTTTGTTGTTGAAAGGGTTATTTGCAGAACCAGTTCTTTGAATGTATATTTCACACGCGAACAGATGTTTTGCAAGACGTGTAAATAAAATCTTTGACCTATTTTGTTTAAATGCTATTTTTTTATAACTGTTTTGTGGGGTTGGAGTTGGGGGGGGGGGAGCTATGCAACAATCATGCGTGTGAACACTAGCTTTGGGGTTTGCATTGTTTATGGTGAAAAAGGATGTTGTGGAAAAAAGGCAGACTCCCATTTCTTTTGGGCAAAAAACAGCTTATCCTCAGTTGTAGAGAGTTTTACACGTTTATGAGATGTACACGTATTTGTATATATGATATTCTTTGCCCCAAAGCATTGCCAAGCATGTGTACAATACAAGAGCGCACAAGAAAATAAAGGAATATACAAGCTATTGTAAGACCTTTAGCTTGGAACTTCTACAATGCTCTATGTGTCATTTGTTCGAACACTTTATTGAAAATAAATATACGTTACAAAAGAAGTAAAGTTCTGTTATTACACCAGGGCATTTTTATGAATCACAACTTTGACCTGCACTGATTTTTGCTTTTTAAAATGAAGTCATGGATATATATATATATATATATATATATATATATATATATATATATATATATATATTATACGAACATGTTACACATATTTATTTTTGAGACATTTAAATTGTGCCAGGGCAGGTGTATAAAGACAACGTTAATTACTGGCTGGCAGTAATAATAGGAGAGAAAAATAATAACGCAGATAACTATGTAGAATATTAGAAAAAGCAGTTAGTTTTTTAAAGCTGCTTTCTACAGAGTACAGCTGACAGTGGCATTGGCTGGAAGGAGAATGCACCCGTTTGTTTACCTTCCATGAAGAACCAATGGCCAATGGTAAAGCTAAGTAAGTGGTACGGGTCTGTAATTATGGCGATGAAACCTTAACATGGACCTGTGAAACAGTGAAATATTTCCCATATTACACCAGTCTCCGTGAAATGTATTTTGTCGTCACCACATCCACTGTATTTCATATTGTGAGCAATGTATGTTCTCTTCTGTCAATGTAGATATATATATATATATATATATATATTTTATTTTTTTATTTTATTTTTGCCTTATAATACAGAGATATTTTTTCAGAGAATATGTTTTGTTTTTACTGCCAAACAAACTTGTTTTAAGCACATCCCATTATCCGGTTATGACATTTGGAAACAGTGAAAAACGGGGACAACTGTTGAAGTCTTATTTTATTGTTGCACAACATTGAAGGCCCTCGTCTTTCGACACTTCAGAGCGGCTTGTTCTGCCTGGGGTTACTTGCTATACCCCTCTGACGTACATTTCTGATGCGTGGTAACTTAATTTGCCTGGAGTTTAAGTGTGGTTCGTGCCATATCCAGATTTCTTTTGTTGTATGGCGTTGAACTTCCGTCTTGCTTTGTTGGACATCAACTTACACTTGAGCGTAGCATGTTCGGCCTGGCCGCCGTGGGCAGGCCCCGCGAAGGGGGATGTTGAACTGCAATACAAAAAAAACAATATTTGGATAAATGTGTGCGTGCTTGCTGCTTCAACCTTGCTTCAATTGCCCTCATCAGCCCGCACCTTGAAAAACTGCAGGTCTTGCTAACCCCCTACCCCTCCACCAGACAGACACTTGTCTGGACGGACACACAGTCCTACAGAAAGACAGACGGGCAGATTGGTGCAAAGCAATTCGCCTTATGCAGGAATCTTCCTTTTCTGGTTAAGCATTAACTGGTTTCCAGGCAGATCCTTCAGGCTGTTGGAAACCCGGACTTTATCTGCGGAATGCACTGCTAACCTGGCCCAGTAAACCCGCATCCCCTGTGTTGCTACAGCAATTCAGCCATAAAAACTGTCTGCTGAATCGCGCATTTGCATATTCGGAGTGCAGTGCTATAAACCAGGCGGAGGGGCTGCAGCAGCCACTGCAGAGAAGTAAAACACTGGAGCCGAATCCCCGGTCTGCTGGGCGGATTTCCCTTCAGCCTCTTTAAAACACACGCGAATTAAATCTGTGGATTTCTGCTGGCAAGGAAGCGGCTCGCCACAAGGTGGCGCTCTTGAGATCAATGTCAAAGGCACCGCGGGAGAAGCGCAGCCGTGAAAGCCGCCTGGCCTCTGCTCCCCTCTGAGCCCAGCAGAGGTGCCCTGGCGCTGCCCGCAGAGTGCTGTTAACGTGCGCAAAACATGCATTCCGAGACCCTTTGCGCCACACTGAACTCAGTGGTGCATCACGCCACTGGCACCTTTCCAGCACCGTTAAATGTAATCAAAGCACAGAGTGAAGAAAAAAGCACGGTGAGTACACCTGTGTCTGAAATGGCCACGAGCTGTTCTTGTTCCTGTGCTAGGTGTGTTTGTTTGTGTGTGTGTGTGGGAGGGGGGCGGGGACTTATGGGGGAGTTGGAGGGGGGGGGGCTTATAATGCACAATTCGTGTTTCACGTAACCCACAGGTCCGTGTGTCTATTTAGTAAACTGTGATTAGCTTATAATAAGAAAATGTCATTTCCCTATTTCTAAGAGATAAACTACATCTGGTGGCGAAGTCAGGAAAAGCTGTCTGCTGTGATGTCCAACCTTGGTCAGCATTTTTAATCCAATCAATGTAGGTGATGTGTTGAAATCATATAGTGACAGCAGAGGAGTGATTGAACGAATGAGTGCGAAGACTGGAAGTGAAGCAGCCGCAAATGAAAAGGAAGATAGAATGACTGAATAAACTGGAAGACACAAGGACAGAAGACGCCAGCAGGCAGAGGGGGGCATATGTTGACAGAGGAAAATGAGAGGTAGGACAGACAGATTACGGACAGTACAGGAAGCCTCAAAAATAAGGACAGATATACAAACAGAACAGAACTACATATCAGACAGATGGATAGACGGAAAACAGCGGAAGGATAGAGAAGTACACAGAGAGAAGAAGAAACACATAAATATCACAGAAGCTGGATGGGTGGATTGATGGATAGATGGCTGGATGGCTGGATGGAGGGTTGGATGGGTGGGTGGATGGATGGTGGGTGGATGAATGGATGGATGGTTGGATGGGTGGGTGGATGGGTGGATGGTGGGTGGATGGATGGATGGATGGTTGGATGGGTGGGTGGGTGGGTGGATGGTTGGATGGGTGGATGGATGGATGGATGGTGGGTGGATGGATGGTTGGATGGTTGGATGGGTGGGTGGGTGGATGGTTGGATGGGTGGGTGGGTGGATGGTTGGATGGGTGGATGGATGGATGGATGGATGGGTGGGTGGCAGCTTCAGATTGGTAACAAGGGCACTCGGGCAATGCCCGAGGGGCTGGTGTCCAGTTCCAGCTGTGGGCTGCTTTTTGAGCAGCCTGGGTGGGACGATTTGTGCTGTTTCTGTATTGTTCAATGCTGCCAGCGGCACAGTGGGTACCTGAGTGGCCTTTCTGGAGGCAGATGGGCGTCCAGTACCTCCCTCTTATCAATGGCAGAGGTGTCACTACCTTTCTCTCGCTGGGCTGGCCAAATAATGTGTGCATATTGAGTGGGGCAGGGGGCCTGAGCTAAAGTGGCCTCACTTGTTTTCAGGTGTTTCACCACTGTAATCTAATCCGTGCATATTATTTTAACCCCCCTTTCTTTAAAAAAAAATTCGCTGAAGCAGTGTTTTGCAAGGAAAAATGCAAACGTGGGCCACTTTTTTCCAGCCTGCCCGGGCCGATTTTTAATCCCAATCCAACCCTGGTGGGTGGGTGGATGGATGGATGGATGGATGCTTGGATGAGTGGGTGGGTGGATGGATGGATGGACTAACTTGTTGGTCGGTTGAAGAATGAAAGGATTGATTAATGGGCGTTGGTTCAGATGGGTGGGCGGTCAGGCAGGCAAGTAAACATGCATTAACTTCCAGAATAAACAGTCTGAAAACAGCTAGACGATATGCAGTACAAATTATATTCAGGCAGCTTTATTCAGCCCTAAACAAATGTGCACACCAGTAGTCATTTTTGCAATCCCTTGGGCGAAAAATCTAAACACGCCACCATGTTTTCGTTATTTTATTTTACGAAATATGGCCATATTTTGGAGTGCCCACTTTATCCCCTTTACAAGGCATTCAAATAAACCCCATGAAATTGAATGTGAAATGACTGGAATGTGTTATACGAAATTAGCAAAACAAGCACTGGTCAATGCACAGTGCCACATGTCTGTCTATACATGTCAGGGATATAAGAATGGAATCCTCTCCAAGGGTGTCAAGTCTGTGTGGTAGATGCTTCTGCTTGACGACCTCATAACTTTGACAAAACACAATCCAGGCCAGTGGAGGATTGTGGAAGAGCAGACATTGAAATTACCATATTGTTTTCGGGAATGAGTTTGGAGGAGTGGGGCCGGAAGTTGCTTGCAAAATCTAAAGTCAATGGTGGGCCTTGCAGCCCCCTGTGCTCCGTGAGAATGAATATAAACTCTGAGAATGAATATAATCTCTGTGAGAATGAACATAATACCGCACTGTCTGTTGGTGCACGGCCTGTTTATACTCGATTGCGTCACACAGACGTCGTATTGTTTGGAATACCCTGTCACAACAACAACAGTTTTTGGGTGCATTTGTTGACATGGGTGTTACCTTGGAGTACCGCCCTCGCCGGTAGGAAGTGTAAGAGGCGCTGTATGTCGAAGTAGAACCAGGGGAAGGCAGCGCCTCGAGGTTCATGGGTAGCACAGTTTCACCCACTGGTGGGTGGGCTGCTTGTGGCATACGGCAAAATAGAGCACAAATGACCGAACTATTAGGACTTGTTTTTTCAAAGGAACAGTTTATCAGGGTACGTTTTCCTGGCCCCTTTGGTGAAGCTATAGGTGCATGTACGTATTTGAGTAAGACTGATGAATGGATGGATGGTTAGGCGGATGGATGATTAGGTGCTGTGGGTTGGATTGATGGATAGATGGATGGATGGACGGATGGATGGATAGATGGATGGATTAATGGATGGATGAAGGGGAGGATGAATGGATGGATGAGGGGCTGTGCGTTGGATGGATGGATGGATAAATGGATGGATGGATGGGAGATGGGTGGATGGTTGGATGGGTTAATGGCTGAATGGATGGATGGATGGATTAATGGATGGATGGGTGTATGGGTGAATGGGTGAATGGGTGGGTGAATGGATGATGAAGGTGCTGTGGGTTGGATTGATGGATAGATGGATAGATTAATGGATGGGTGGAGGGGTGGATACATGGATGGATGAGGGGGCTGTGTGTTGGATGGATAGATGGATGATGGATGAATGGGTGGATAGATGGATGGATGGTAGATGGATGGTTGGATGGTTGGATGGGTGGGTGGGTGGGTGTATGGACGGACGGACGGATGAAGTAGTTTGGAGATAAAATAAATCCGGACATATTACCCCTTTTGCTGGCTTGCTGTGAAATCAAGAGTAAACGGCATAAAGAAAAGGACTTTAAACTCCGCACATTTTATGCTCAAGCACTGTGCAAACAAACAAAGACACACACGCATAACCCCGTGTTCAGGTTTGTTTGGAATGGGTGTTAAGAGCACCACTGACTGTTGTACAAAGAATCCCTACACATGATCAGTGTGAGGACCATATCCAGGTGTCCCCAACACCGGGACATGACCCCAAGGCTCGTGCATGCTACCGGTGTAAGAGCCACGCTGCTTCTCAATGTCCACATGATCTAGGATCAGCTGTGTATATTCCGTGTATGTGTGTGTTGTGCATACCGTTGTGTGTGTAAGTGTGTGCAAACTAGTGACCGGTTTGAAGTGCGCCAGAGAAAACACTCAGAGGCCTTTGAGTGCAAGCCAGGCTTGCCGATTTATCATATATATATATATATATATATATATATATATATATATATGTGTGTGTGTGTGTTTTCTTGCTTTGAGATAGTGGGTAGTGGGAAGGAAGGTTGAGGTCCTAATTTTCAGGCGCCCCTGTGATTTTTAACCAAATGGATTTCTGTGCACCAAATTCTGCATAAAATTATAGGAGCCCGAACGTATATACATCTTAAGTTTGATGCAGACTGGCCCAGGGGAGCTACATTGTGGGTTTACAATGGAGGCGAAGAATGAAGATCGCTCAAATGCTGGTGTTTGTCTACGTGTGGGAGTTTGTGAAAAATACATGCGTCACTAAACGTGGACCATGACGTGATGCCATGGAGAGGACGTGTAATGAATGGGACTATTTTTGTGTTGTTCCACTTGCAGCGTAGGGTTCGGCCAAAAAGCCTAATCCCCCCCCCCCCCACACTTATTCGGTGTTGTGGGGGTGCAGCTCTGTTGTGCCAAGCTACTGGTGAACCTCGGCTGTCACGTCACGCAGTAGACTGCCTCCAGGTGCGTGAAGTACTTTTTTGGAGCTCACGCACACACTCTCACAGACCCTGCACACACCACACACGCTTGAAAACATTCTAGCTCACGCAAAGAAATGGCCACGTGCACACTGCACACACCCGGTACACACCTGCACGCGCACACCACGCATACACGTTCACGCGCCGCTCACCTGCATGTACATAATAATTATAATACACACGCTTCAAACACGAGCACGAACAGACGTGCCTACACACAGACGCAAACAAACAAACACAAGCGCAGCCCTTGTACAAGCACGCACTCGGAGGCCCACGCGCGCGCGCACACATACACACGTGCTTGGCCTGCAGCCACAGACACAGCACAGCCCCTCTGCTTAGCACCTCATTAATATTAAGCGGGCTACTGATGGGCATTGCTTCATGCAAACAGAATCTTATATTTTTTGGGGAAACTGAACGAACTGTTTATCTCGAAATAGTTATAAATAAAAGCTTGGCGACACTGGAAGACACTGACATTGTTTTTCCGTTAAAGTCAAACGCAACAAGAAATTGCTGGTGAGCTGAGAGGTTCCTTAAAACATACTCCCTGCACTAATGGCCACAAGGGAAGGGGGCGTTCTCAGTTAAAGGCAGCCAGGGCCCTGTTAATTAATACCCCGGCCCACCCCTCTTGCAGTTGCACACTCAGTCAGTACACAACTGTGTTGTGGACAGACTTTTGCCATGTATGTGTTGTTTACATCGGATCAGAGGGTACAGACTCTGACATGATTTGGCCTTGGATGTTAAAAAAAAAAGTCCCTCTCCACTGCCCATTCCCACCATCCTGGCCCCCACATGTTGGGGCTTCCTGAAAAATAAAACTCCTAAATCCGTAGCCTTCGCAGTGCGCGAGGCGCCCTCTAGTTATGAATTTGTGAGCTGCATGCACTTTTTCAGCAGCCGTTCCTGTCTGCCCCCTTCGCGGGCCTGCTTGATGTAAATGGAAAAAAAAACGCACAAAAACGTGAATCTTGAACATTTTACCATGAAGTTATTTCAAATATCGCCCTTCAAACATTCGGAATTCTTGTAAGCTGCAAAAATGCAAATGTAGATTTTCTCCTCATTCAGGGTATGAGACGCCTCTTGCCCGCGTGGAGTGTTTCTCAAAACAAGCTTTGGAAAGAAGTCTTCACGCCAGGGCTTGCTTTCCGTTTCTGCCCAAATCCTAGAACAAGAATACATGTTGTACTCAACAAATGCCAGGTATGATTCAAAGGCGAAGAATGCAAAATGTATACCCAAAAGAAACTGACTCTCACGATTTTAGTATACAGATATATATTTTGCTATTTCATATAGCGCCACCTTGTCTAAGATATACAAAGAACTGACGCTCATGTTATCTATATGCAAATATCAATTGTGTCTTTCATGCAGTACCACCTTGTCTAAACTATGCACCCAAAAGAAAGTAGCGCGCATGAATTTCTGTACTCAAATGTATATTTTGTTATTTCATTCAGCGCCGCCTTGACTAACATATATACACACAAAAAACGGACGCTCGCGGTTTTAGTATGCAGATATACATTTTGCTAATTCATACAGCTCCGCCTTGTATAAGAAGTATACAAAAAAGAAACGGACGATGGTGTTATCTGTATGCAAATATGTATTTTGTTATTTCATGCAGCGCCACCTTGCCTAAAATAAATACCCAAAAGAAACTGACGCTCATGAATATATATGTGCGCAAATATGTATTGTGGTATTTCATACAGCACCACCTTGTCTAAAATATATACCCAAAAGAAACTGACGCTCAGGATACCTGTTTGCAAATATTTTGTTATTATATGCAGCGCCATCTTGTCTCAGATAAACACTATACAGCCTGAAAACATAGTATTTCTTGATTTTGCTCTATACATACTTGTCCTCCAAACAGAGCTCGGAAAGTGTTGTTGTTTTTTTTAACATAGAATCCAATAAAGGTAAATTACAATTTAAAATGCATCCCAGGGATATGAAACGTGTAGAATGCTGGAGTGAGAATGAAATAAGGCACGACAGGAGCGTGTAATAAGCCATTTCCGTCCTGCTGAGCTGAGAGTTCATGTAACTCATTTTTTTCCTTCTTGCAGACAGAAAATAATTCGAATAAAGTGAACACAAAAGTGTGATCTTGGCGGTTGGCACCTTTCATGGCCAGAATATACAGTTTTTAAATTGGATTACGTAATTACGCCTTTTTTGGAGCAAATCCATTAGAAAAAAACAATTTGGCAACTGTACGTGCTTTTTGACAAGCGACCGACCATTTCTTGAGCCATAAATTCATTTAAACGTTCTTTGCAGTTTTAGATTATTTACGTCTCTGCGCGCCGTGAGTTATTCCGTATAAAAAGAAAACAGGGCCATGTTTAACACCAGGGCTGCAATCCTAGAACGTCACCTAGCTTTAGTTTACCATTTTTCGGAAATAAAAAAGTTAAAAGCGAAACTAAACTGTATGGTACATGCTTACACTTTCAACGTAGGTTGTCCTGTGATTTTGTTGTTATAGTATTGTTCGCAGTTTGTAAAATAACAAATTCAAATGTCAGCAGCAACTTCAAAAAGCCTCATGCGAATTGTTTTACAGGTTTTAATGAAGTCTATACGTAATAGCGTGCTCTCCTATTTACCCTCCCATTAAGTACCCACATTTGATTTTTCGAGAGACAATGCACATGCATACATGTATGCCTGTGTCTCTAATTGTACATGCATACATATAGACAAAGGCCCAGGCGTTCAAAGGTATACTCCATTCCCTTTATTGTATGAATTGCATGCATTTTGTGTTTTCATTCAGGTACGTGCGCGTGTGCATTTGTGTGTGTGTGTGCGTACACATACATATGTACATACACACGTATAAGAAGAACTGAGAGTATTCACAAAGGTAAAAACATGCATTACATTACACATTCTCATTAATTCATATATACATATATGTAAAAATGTTCTGTGTGTTTTACATTTATGTATACACACGTGCGTGGGCTCACGTGCGCGGGCACACACATATATATATATATATATATATATATATATATATATATATATATATATATATATATATATAATCACACCGACTAGTTTCACGGTGTGGAACTGCAGTAGAATAGCGTTTTTATTGGAATGCTGTATACATATACGACGGCGGGTTTCACAGCCCACTCGCTCCCGCGCTCCCGGCATCCTGAGTGTGGATGTGTGAGAACTTTTGTTTTCGATATGTGTGTGTGCGTGCGTATATATATATATATATATATATATATATATATATATATATATATATATATATATATATATACAGGCTCCCTTTATAACTGTGGGAAATCTTTCAGATTCATAGGCACGTCTTTAATAAAAAATTGCACTGAATTATGCATAACATCCAGTCTGCCTCTGAACGTAAATAATGCTTCTCAGGGCACGGTTCATAAAATATAAACTATATTCTGGACAGAGGAGAGGCCAGGCTGCGAAGGTTGGTCGGAGAGAGGTCTACTCCTTAATTTCTCTCACACCCAGTGTATGCCTAGCGCATAGGTAGACGCGCGGAAGGACACACTTACATACGAATACAATGCACAGCCATACGTGCATGCATTTATGCCGTGGGGATGCTCGAGACGGGCCCGAGGTGATGTTTGCTTGTACCGGGGCCGCGCGTGGACTCGGTCGCGGACCCCGATCCGCACCGAGCTGTGAAGAGGCCTCCCCGGGCCCGAGAGCTGGCTGGCAGGCGGCCTCCCGGAATGCTCCCCGCTGGAGTCTGAAAAGAGACGTTATCCGGTATTTAAAGTGCAGTTTTTGTACAATCTGCGGCCCCCGCCTGCCAAGCGCTGTCTGTTTATCCGAGGCTGGCAATGCCCCGCATTAGTGCCACCCCGGTGCCTTTGACGAGGATAGTTTGCCGTTTGACTTGGCCTTGTTAGTGATTAAAGAAAGCGGGGATAACGCAGCACCCAGCTATTAAGCCGGTGATCCGGACGTGTGTCCAGGCCGTAAAAAAAGCAACAGCAGCTCCTCGGCTGCAAGCGGAGCATGAACTGGGAACAGTAGCGGCACTGGCACGGCGCGGGGCGGGGGCAGGCGAGGGCGGGCGCGGGCACGGGCGAGCCCGAGGGGCTGCCCAGGAAAAGGGGTACCCAGACGCCCGCTATAGAAAGAGAGGTGTGCTGTGCTGGAGTCGGAGGGTGTGTGTGTGGGGGGATGTTTGTCTGAGTCAGGTTGTGTCTGTTTTGTATGTGTTTGTGCCTCTGAGTCGGTGTGTGTGCGGGTGTGTTTGTCTGAGACAGCTTGTGTCTGTGTGAGTTTTGTATGTGTTTGTGCCTCTGAGTCGGTGTGTGCGCAGGTGTGTTTGTGTCAATATGTATTTGTGTGTGTGTTTTTGCATGTGTGTGGCTATGTGTATGCCTCTGGATCGGTGTGTTTGTTTTTGTATGTGTGTATGCCTCTCGATCAGTGTGTGTATGTGTGTGTGTGTGTCTGAGGCAGTATGTGTCTGTGTGTGTCTTTGTATATGTGTGCCTCTGTGTATGCCTCGAGTCGGTGTGTCTGTGTGTGTACCAATGTGCGTGGGTGTTGTGTCCATTTATGCGTGTGGCTGGGTCCGTGTGTGTGTGCCTGTGTCTGTGTCTCTGTGTCAGTATGTTTGTGTGTGTGTTTATAGGCCTGCATACCTGCATATTCTAACTGCATAGATACCACAGGCACACATATCTGTGCTACACGTGCTTTAAAACGCTTTCACGACGTGTTATTTTTAAACGCTAGGTCACTTCTTTGGGTTTTTGGGTCTCCATGTCACTCCAGTCTGTTCCTTGTGTGGTGTTAGCCATTTTACCTATATGTGCTTTTATCACACACTTTCATATTGAAAATGGTCATTCACACACATTTGCATTCCATTACCATACATTTACGATGCATTTTTTTAAACAAAAATATACACACACAGCCCACTGTTGCAGTGTTGTATTTTTGATGCATTCATATGCATATACAAGCGAGTGCCCATGCATATATATGTTTGTGTGTGTAGCATATGTGGTTATATCCCGATGTAAAACATAAATATGTGTGTGTGTGTGTGTATGTGGGTAGATAGAGAGAGAGAGAGATAGGTAGGTCTACTGGGGAGATTATGAGCATTTATAATGCATACACGCATGTCTGGATAAACTAATGTGCGTGTCTGCCATTTAGTACGTATATTTTAACATATGGACATTGTATACAAGCATACTAAATCTGTGTGGGCTACTGCAAAAAAAAAGGTAGTTATATGAAAAGGACATATGTCACTACAATATGTTTGGAGCACGCAAGCTACTATGTAGAGACATTCAAACCTATAGCTCCTGTGAGACACGTACGTTAGCTTTCTGTCTTTTTTATTTTTGCAGGGACCCTGCAGGACGGAAAACACCCCTTGGCTAGCCGGATGCGGTTTGAAATCTGACATTCACCTTCGAGCCCCTCCCGGAGCGCCTGAAGTGTGTCATGGCTAGCATTGCTTCTGAGTCTCTCATGCGTGCTAGCTACATGCGTGTAACACAGCAGACATCTTCCGGCGGGCCCAGGGAGGAGGCCGCGGTATTTACAGGAGTTTATGATGCCAGGTCTGGGGACAATGCTCTTCCGGTATTAGCCAATAAAGCGACGCCCTATATGGCCGTACTTTGGCCGGCTGCGGCCTCGTGATGGCCGGCCGAGGGGAGCCCGCCTCTGGACATCAAAGCCGGCCACACTTAATACCACGTTCGTAAAACCAAAGCCACGTACCCGCAAGAGGCAAACTCCAAACCGGAAAGAGTCTCTAAAAAAAACCAGGGGTTGATTTTCACTGCCAACCAGAAAAAATAACGTTGTATATGATGCTTTGTGTTTTTTGTTTGCACAGCAAGAACGCAAAGCTGGCTTATGTGTTTCCTGCTGCCAGGGACATGCCATTTCAAGAGAGGGGGTGGGCCCTTAAAATAACCTCTCCACTGGGGTTTACCGACTGCCCTGCTTCCCACGAAGGCATTCCTCGACGGGGAGGGTGGGCCAGGTCACATGCCCCCTTCTCGGAACACATGTGCAGAACAGATCTGTGCACGCAGCCGCTGTGGCTGCATGGCGTGCCGTCGGCTGCCAGGTGAACGCCAAGGGTAAGCAGGCCTCCGAGGGCCCGGCGGCCCAGACGCAGCGACAGACCGAATAAACGTGCCCCTGGCCCTTGCGCAGGCCTCATATCCTGCAATCCATCGGCCCACTCCTGGCGAGCCATGTGATGCAAGCGTCAGGTGTATTTCTTCTATGTTTCTTTTTGATGGTTTCAGACAAAAAAAGATTTCTAGTTATTGCACAGGCTGTGTGGGGCATGGCGTTATGTGTTGTTGGCCTGGCAGTTTTCGGAAACTCTTGAGAGTATGTCCCCGCGTCTTAAGACAATAAACTGTACCGCCAAGCGCTGCGAAGCCGTATTCATGGCCCAGGTGCTTTATTACTTAACGTGATGGGTCAACACATCTGTGTGCGTTCCATTGCAGGAGTAAGGCCGCGGAAATACCACCCCCTACCTGGTGTGCAGTTGTTTTGGGTTCCATAAGCAAGTATGCAGTATAAAACTGTGTGTGTGTGTGTGTGTGGAGGGGTGCGTCCATCCGGTCAGGTATCCATAAGCTCGTGTGCTAATGTCCTGGCGTACGGTGTATTTGCTAAACTTCCTGCTCAGGGAAGGAGGCTGGAACCAAGGCGTGTGTTTGCAAGTGTGCAAAGCCACAGTTCACAATGGTCGACATTCTCGTGAACAGGGTGGTGTGTTTCAACACTCCTTTAACCAACCCAGCGTCACTAGAGTCAGCAGATACTAACTCTCGGGAAGTAACATTGTTGTGATTTCCAGCCTGATGTCAGGGGTGGGGGTGGAGCGAAGGCAGGATGTTATATCCTTGTGTAAATGCGCGGCTCTTACGTAAGGCTGTTCGTGTGTGTTACGCGCTGTTACATGCTGCGTGGCGTCAGGGTAGCTGCTTGCGCGCGCTAGGCGTGACAGGGTCATTGCTTCACCAATCCCACTCAAGGACGTGATTTGAATATGCGAACCTTGGGGAGATGAAAGGGGGTCAGCTATAAGGCTAGAATGTAAATGGGCCAAAAATCCAAGACCACAAACAACCACCTTGGAGCGAGAATATGCAATGCTAATATGGTGCCTTGTCATGCAATATACTATATGTATACATTTTGAGCCTTAAACATGTGTATATGAATGCACGCACATATGTGTATGTAATGTATAGATGCCACTTACACATACATGATATGTGCCCTTATTATATAGGTGCAGACACCATACACTTATGCACACCTATATGTTTGCATTTTAATTCAGAGGTCCTGCAGAAATCTCCTTTTCTGCATACGAAACCAAACTGGGAGGGGTTGGTGCGGGCGCCGGCCGTCCATTGGCTGCGGGCACTTGCCGTGCTGCGGGGGTATCTCTAATGATATTCAGCATGTTTTGCACAAGAAATGTCAGCCAGAAAGGACTATCTGCTCCCTTCGCCAAATTATTCCACAACAATGTCCTGCTCCGAGAGCCCGGCTGCAAACTCCTTCCTGGTGGACTCGCTGATCAGCGCTGGCAGAGGGGAAGGGGGCGGAGGAGGCGGCGGCTACTACCCCGGCAGCGGCGGCGCCTACCTTCCACAGGCGTCCGAGGCGTCCTATGGGCTCCAGAGCTGCGGGCTCTTCCCAGCGCTCGGCAAGCGCAATGACGCGGGGCCTCGGGGCGCTGCGGCGCCCGCTCCGCACCCCTACATGCCAGGGATGGAGCTCTGGCTAGAGCCGCCCCGCTCCTGCCGGGTGGAGCAGCCCGAGAGCCAGCCGCAGGCGTCCTCCTGCTCCTTCGCACAGACCATCAAGGAGGAGAGCTCCTGCTGCCTCTATGACTCGGGCAAGTGCTCGCCGGACATGTCCACCTACCCCCGGCTGGTCTCGGAGGCCTGCCCCATGAGCGGGGGCGGCGGGGTGCCCGTGCCCGGCTACTTCCGGCTGTCCCAGGCGTACGGCGCGGCCAAGGGCTACCACACGGGGCACGGGGTGCCTCCCTCGCAGTTTGCGCCACCGCAGCCCCAAGTGCGCTTCGAGGCGCCCCCGCCCCTGCCCGGGGTGCCCGGCGGCGGGGGGCGCAAGGAGAGCGAGGAGTCGCCCCCGGGCAGCCTGGCCTGCGTCCCGCAGAGGGAAGAGGAGTCCCGGGCGTCGTCCTCGGCGGCAGAAGAGTCCTCCCCGGCCCCGTCCGACTCCAGCAAGCACTCCCCTGAAAAAGAGACTGTAGGTAAGCAAGGGGGCAGCCCAGGGCTCTGGGCGCAGGCACCAACAGGGCAAGTGTGGGGGGGGGGGGTATGCATCTGCGTCCTACAGGGACACCAAGCACCTACAGATGGTAGTCAACTGCACCCAACACTGACACCAAATCCAAACACCCACCAGAGGGTATTTAACTGCCTCAAACACTAACACCAACCCAAACACCCACCAGAGGGTATTTCACTGCCTCCAAAACGGACACCAACCCTAACACCCACTAGAGGGTATTTAACTGCCTCCAAAACGGACACCAACCCAAACACCCACCAGAGGGTAATCAACTGCCTCAAACACTGACACCAACCCAAACGCCCACCAGAGGGTATTTAACTGCCTCCAACACTGACACCAACCCAAACACCCACCAGAGGGTATTTAACTGCCTCCAAAACGAACACCAATCCTAACACCCACTAGAGGGTATTTAACTACCTCCAAAACGGACACCAACCCAAACACCCACTAGAGGGTATTTAGCTGCTTCCAAAACGGGCATTAACCACAAGCACAAACTAGAGGGTAATCAACGGCCTCAAACACTGAAACCAACCCAAACGCCCACCAGAGGGTATTTAACTGCCTCCAACACTGACACCAACCCAAATACCCACCAGAGGGTAATCAACTGCCTCAAACACTGACACCAACCCAAACGCCCACCAGAGGGTATTTAACTGCCTCCAACACTGACACCAACCCAAACACCCACCAGAGGGTATTCAACTGCGTCCAACACTGACACCAACGACAAATACCAACAGGGTATTCATAGGGGGGCAAAACTGACACCAAATACAAACATCAACACAGAGTGTACTCCTCTGGCGACCAACACGGCTCCAAATTCAAATACAACCCACAAGGTATTCACTCGGGTCCAACACAGAGATCAAATACCTCAGCACAATATTGACACCAAATATAGACACCAATAGCAGGAGAATTCAACCGGAGACCAACACTGATACCAAATACAAACATCAGCCACAGGGTATTCAACTGGGTCTGTGACTGTCACCATGTACCTGGGATGCACCAATGTGACTCCAAATACCTGGCGTCAATCACTGACACCACATAGAAACACCAACACATGGGTATTCACATGGAGACCAGCACTGACTCAATTCACAAACACCAACAGGGAAATCATTGAACTGAGATGCAGCATTGATCACCAAAACAGACACAAACACATAGAGCCTTTAACAATGGAGCAGCAATGACACCAACGCCTTATAACACCGACAACAAATTATAACGACTACAAAACAGCATTCACCCTGGGGTCGACACTGACATTAAAAGGAAATCATATTTTACAGATTAATGAGCTGGGTTCCAGCAATGATAGCCACAATGACACCAACTATCTGGAGACCAATAAGGTGTCCAACAAGCACCCCAAATGCAAACAGCAACAAAGGGTTTCTTCAGCTGACCACCAACAATGACACAAAACACACACACCTTCATAAGCTGTTGAACATCTGGAGTCCAATGCCAACACTAAATACATTCAGACACAGTAAACTTGTTTAGTTGGGGTCCAACCCAGACAACCAACACAAAACACTTCCAAAGAGGGTATGACAAAAAATGATCGAGCACTCTCTGAAAACTATTGCAAACAATTCATACAGGTTATTTCCTGTGGCCAGGCGGCTGACAGCAAACACAAACACCACTAGGCAGGGGGTTACACTGGACCTAACGCTGAAACCAAATGCAATCACCACCAGGCCTTTTTTAAAAAAATATATAACTTTGGTCCAATGCTCGCAGTAAATAAAAACACGACCAGAGAGGATATTAAACGGGAGTGGGTACCTATTCTGACACCAAGCACAAGCAAAGCCAGACAAGTATATCATTAAGCCCCGCCACTGACACCAAACACCGGCAGGCATGATTTTAACTGAGAAGTAACACCGACAACAAACACAAACAAGGTATTTAACTATGACCTACCCCCCACTAACAACGCAGCTCCCCACACCGGGTCTGGTGCTCTTCCTAAAACGAGACAGCAGCTTGTTCATATGCACCCCACACAGAAGGCTGCATGCCTGTGGGTGAAGTGTTGCTGTGCAGTAAACCATGTGGCATCCGCACGCACCCTCGGAGTGTCTGCGTGAAGCACAATTAACAACCAGGCATCACGCCTCACAAACGTGCCGATGAAAGAATATTTGAGTTAAACAGGACACTAATCTGTAATCACACCCCTCGTCAGCTGTATCCTATTTACCTCGAAGGCAGGAAACAACAATTCCACACAATCTGACAGGCAATCAGCGCCCAGGGAGGGTGAAAGCAACACAGTGCTTTATTTTAAAACGTGTAACGCATCCATCCATCCTTAAACACACACATACAAAACCAACTCAACCATCAGCATTCTAAGGTGGAAATGTGGCGTCTCGTATCGCAGGCCACTTCACTTTTTAATAATTCATGAAGCATAAACATATATAGGAATGTGGTGGTGTGTATTGTAGGGACTATACGTGTTCTAGATAAAAATAACTGTAATCAAAGTATATTATTTAAAAGCAGGCCACGGAATTAACATAAATATAAATTAGGTGTATAGTAAATTAATAGGTACAAAGGGTCAAAAAAGGGTACTTAAATGGCTTAAGATTCCATGTTTTATTCAGTCTTTATGAGTTCACTGTGCACGTGGATAGCTGTAGTCAATGAGAAGTGCGTGAATTAAATCAGTGTTTTTTTTAAGGTAGTTAGACCTGCTGAATAAACCTGTAAAAACCGTCATTTTACAAGCAATATGTCAAAAGTTGAAATTGTAAAGCTTTTGCAGTCAATAAGTCGAATATGTCATTTAACTATTCCCGACTTAATATAAATATGCATTCTCTAATGTTGTGGACATAGTGTGGGCTAAGAAATTCATATTTGTTAAAAGCGTTTAGATAAAAAAAAAAAATTGAACCCACATAATACATCTAATGTCGCCATCCTAAGGGGACAATACCTTTATCTTTAATAAAGGCACTTTTCACCAGCCATTTTGGGTGGGTTCGAAAAGTTATGTGTGATAAAGGCGGCGCTTTATGTAGCCCACTTTCTTGCACACTATTGAACTTAATCAATGTGTTCATCTGATTTCATTTTCGGTTCAAAGAAATCTCACGACATTTGGACAAATGCCCAAATGGTTTATAGGTTAAAAAAATATATATGTATTTCACTTTACGACTTTCCAAAGTAGTTAATGTTATATCACCATGTTTCCTGTATTCCGTTTCCTCTAGGTAAATTGATATATATTTTCATGGTCAATAAAATTTGACGTAAAAAATTAATGAACACATCAAGATTAGCAGTTATGTTTACACTTTCCAAAGCATGGATACTTTCGAAATACGAAGCCCAAGACTTCTGAGAACTAAAATCCATTCAACAAAATTAGAAAATTATATATTTTAAAAAGAGATAAAAATTAAAACGCCTTGGTTTATAGCCGCTTTGCAGATCCTTTTTGAAGGCTGGGTTTCAAGTTAGAACTCCAAGATTTCGGAATATACACATCTATACAATGAAGCGCAAAAAAATAAACACTATAAAATAAGAGCCATATAATTTAGTCAATTTATCGGGAATACTGCGAGGCTGGTTTTCAAGTAGGCGTACCTACATTTCAGTTTACAGGCAACATTTAGCTTTTTTGCCAGCTGACTGTGCATCCAGGGAACATAGGCGCATGTTTGTGGGTAGGGTTTCACGGTCATGCATTAACATGGTGTCTACCTGCTCCCCTCATAGGAAGTGGCAAGGGCGAGAGCCCGGCGAACTGGCTGACGGCGAAGAGCGGGCGGAAGAAGCGCTGCCCCTACACCAAGCACCAGACGCTGGAGCTGGAGAAAGAGTTCCTCTTCAACATGTACCTGACGCGCGAGCGGCGCCTGGAGATCAGCCGCAGCGTGCACCTCTCGGACAGGCAGGTCAAGATCTGGTTCCAGAACCGGCGCATGAAGCTCAAGAAAATGAACCGGGAGAACCGCATCCGGGAGCTCACGGCCAACTTCAGCTTCTCGTGATGGGCCCGGGCGGCTGCACGTGCGCCGGGGCGCCCCCGCCCGGCGCCCCCAGGCAAGGGGAACTGCAGACACGTGCATGGATTCTTTAATTTAAAAAGACTTTCTTCTGGTCGCCACAGCGCCTCGTTCTTTCTTAAGAGTTTCTAGGGGGACAAGCCATACTTGCGCACTAAATGACACGTGGCACTGTAGGCCAGCAGCCTTTCCACTGGGGTCACGCGCCCCTAAAACTGTGCAAAAGGCCGCAAACTGCAAGAGCGAACTGCAAAACGCAAAGTCCTTAAATTTCGCAACTTGGAAGGCCAAGGTGATGAAGCGAGCGCCTGTTGCAACTGTCAAAGCTTCTATCGAACTAAGGGAAAAAAGTGCACAACAACTTATTGTGGAATAAATGAAAGTTTTTTGTTATGCACCCATAACTCTAAGGTTGTTGGGAATGTTGGGGACATTGCCTTGTTTTTTTATGTGTGTGTTTAGTCAACGTTCAGCTTTAAATCGACAGCAGGGGGCGGGAACCCCTTTTCCTAATAACATTTAAATTGGGCTAAATATTACATTAGCAGTAAGTGGGTGCTGCACTCAGCGCCACTGTGGTTTTAGATAGTAGAGGATGTAGATTTGCTGATGGATGAAATACGTGGTCCTTTGCCTGTAAATAAGATTACCAATTGGTAATGAAAGAAAGCACACGGCCAACACCCGTTCCCCAGAAAAGTGTCCCTTTTAATCTCTAAATAAACTGAACGTTTCTGTGTTCCTGCCTTGGAATATGTACTAAGGGTGAGGGCAGAGATTTTCTATGAAACTGTGAAGTCACAAGCGTGCGAGGATCAAACGTCTAGACAGCGGCGAATGAAATCTATAAATGCAGATATGTATAAATGTCTATTGTTATTAAAAAAAAATGCCAATACTGTTTCAAGTAAATGCATTCTATCATTTTTCAGACATTCGAAATGCTTCTAAGCTTAATCTTACCTTGCAGCAGGGGAGGGGTGGAACAGACGAGCCAGTTCGGCTTTGCTGCCGAGGGTAAAAATGCGTGGTTTTATGAGCGCCGGGAAGAATGAAGGACATGAAAGAATTCCTTCAATTTCACCTCCTGTTTTTTTGTGTCTGCCTACCCTCAGGTTCGTCTTTACGCCCTTCAGGAACTTTTACAACAGGAATAGTGGCCCGAGCCCCCCCTGCAATTACTTTAGGACACTTATTTAAATATTACCTAGACGGTCGTAATGTGTCTGGGCCATATAGCAGCGGTGCTGTTAGGTTTGTCGGCTTTTTGTTTCGTTTTATGGCCTGCTAGTATATCTCGATTCTCCCTGTCTCGGACGGGAGGGTTCAGTTGAAAGGGGGACTGGCCAGCCAGAGGAAGCACACGGATATTTTCTTGCCTTTAGGAAGAGGACGTCTGAGGTATTTTCCTTGCAATCGGACCCCTCTCCTACAAGGCCATTGGGAGAGAAGCCCCTGCGCCATTGTCTGAGGAGACCCCAGGGGAAACCCGAAAGGTGAGCGCGCTGAACCTGCCATTGGCTCTCACTTTAGGCCAGCCCGTGCCTTTCAAATCCACAGCTATTCCTCTGTTTACAATATAACTATATTTTCGGTGGTTTCTGTTTTTTCCCCCTGTGCTGGCCTTAAGTGGGCGCCATTTGTTTTGTTGTGTGTACATTTGTAAACTTCTCATGCAAGTCCGTTCCCTCCGATCTACCTGTGCGGATGGAACCCAAATGTACAATAATCAGGGCAGAGTGTTTTTTTCCTAGAATGCCACGCCTAGAACTTTTACTCAAATGAATGCTCTTTTTTGCAAAGAGTTGACTTGCAAACCCTTTTCACTGTTTAACTTTACAGTATTTTTGATAGTTTGTCAGTGCCTGTATTTTCTTTAAATGTATGTTGACGTCTGAGAGGAGGGGCAGGTCTGAGGAGGTCTCCGAGTCCCCGTTTGGAATGTTGGGTATAAAAATGGAAGAAATACTTTGTATTTACATTGCTTACGATGTTTTCTCTTATTTGGACGTGCGGAGAATGCGGCCCTGTGGAAACTGTTTTGTGGTTTAGGTAGTTTCATGTTGTTGGGGCTCGATCCTTCTCTCTGCAACACGAAACTTCCTTGATTACTCCAGTTGAGTTCGTCGCCCTGCAGGTACTTCTGTGCGTTCCGGAAGATGAACCCGGCTCCGGCGCCCGGAGCCAATGGAATGCGTCCAGTGCATTTCGAACCCCAAATGCTGGTTTTGCGGAGGGTGAGGTGGTTGCAGGGTGGGGAACAGTGGCACAGCTATGTGTGGACTCTTCGTCTCGAGTGCCCCGCCTTGATGGCCCTTCCCACCCCCCGTCGAGTGTGTGTTTAATGTGTTAAAAAGTTCACCCTTTTTCTCTTGCCATTTTTTTCAAATGTGTGTAACAGTTTCAATGTTAGAAAAATATGTTCTGTTGTGCTCATGTGACTTAATGTACTTGAATAAAGCCATGTACAGCTCCCTCATACAATAAAAAAAATGTAATTACTTTCTCTTACTGATAGGTGACATGATTCGATGGAAGAACTTTCTTGATTTTGTGTCCCTGTTTGAAAACACGTTGACAAGCACAGAAACATATCTGGCACAATGATGTCTAGATGTATTCTGTGCAGAGCGAACTCAGAAAATGAATAGAGGGGAATGAAACACGACAAAATGAAAACATATCTGGAAGTAAAACCCGCAGGGCACACAACGTGATACTGGTGCGTGTGTAACAATAATTGGCTTGAAAATGCTTGTTTTTAAATGCCAGCCCCCGTAGCACATGCGGTTAACGTGCGGCGGGTTTAGCCGCACAAGCTCTCGGTTACGACCATCATTGTGAGACGGGGGTCAGACATTCCTTGAGCTGAACAAACAAGGGAGGCCTGGCTGGGCCCAGGCGGAGGAGCCGGGCCTGTCTGCTGCCGCCAGAGGCAGCGCCAGCCTCGGAGCCCCACGCCCTGCCCGGCCTTTATGGCCCACTTAAGGCCTTCCTGAAAACCCGGATCCTACACAAAAAAAAACACTCGGTTTATTTATCATTTTAGACTTCTTTCCATTGGATACTTCTTTCAATAGTTCCAAAAGCTGAACCTGTTATTCTCCCGTTTACGTTTAAATGTATATAAGGGCCTGTTTACGTAAATAAAAGCGCTCAATGTCTAGTGTGCGGGCCCGTTCACGTCCATGTATTTTCCGCTCCAGCCATGCAGCGTGCATTGGCACCGCGCCGCCATCTTGACACCACAGTTCCATGGGCTTGGAACCCCCAGTAGATGTATAGATGCGGCCTTCAAGGCCCGCGGGGGTGCCCGCTGGACGCCATCACCAGACGGGCAATATTTATGACCCGCCCCCATTTTTGATCCGATTTGTTATGGGGGCCCCGTAGGCTTCGATTAAATATGCTGCCGAAAAGGCCTATTCTCGCTGCACACAGAGCGTGTAAATAAAACAACTCTTTGGTGAAATTACCTGTTGTTTAAGAGGTGCCAAGTGCATATATTTTAAAATAACTCGGACTTTATTTTCTTTGTATACCCACATTGGGGGGGGTTCCTCATTTATAGAATTTGCAAAATATGATCATGTTATTGCTAACATATTTTAAAGTCGAGCCCCTCGTCTGACGCTCACTTAGTTTAGACACACACACACATTCCTGTCAGTTTGTTGTCTGCATATGCATGTTACGTGTTAACAAACACAACAGAAATCTGTGCAGTGAATGAGTTTCACACTCATTCACTGCACAGATTTCTGTTGCGTTTGTTAACACGTAACATGGACTTTTAAATGACCCTGTGACAATCCGTAATATCACCTGCCAATGTGTGCACACACACACGCAGGCTCGTGCACGTGTGTGCGTCTGTGTGCATTTGTTATGAATATCCATGTGTGATCATGAGATCCTTAAATTCATACACACACGCATATATATAAATTCAAAAATTCACACACACACACTGAGATATATACAAACAGGCGCGCGAGTCTATATACATCTGGAAATAATATTACAACTAGCCAACTACTGACAAGGTCATGGCAAGACCTTGTACCAATTTGCAATATAAATAATAATGCGTTTTGTGTCCTATTTCTACAAATTTACTACACAAACATACATCATGCTCTCTCTCTCTCTCTCTCTCTCTCTCTCTCTCTCTATATATATATATATATATATATATATATCTGTATATATATATATATATATATATATATGTGCACACGAGTTACAAAAATACATCATCCTCTCTCTCTCTATATATATATATATATATATATATATATATATATATATGAGAGAGAGAGAGAGAGAGAGAGAGAGAGAGAGAGAGAGAGAGAGAGCATGATGTATTTTTGTAACTCGTGTGCAATTACTTGAATTTGTACACATAAATGTATGTTTAAACATAGTCTGTGTAAGAGTGTGTTGTGTGTCCGTGTGTATCGTTTATTGTGCTTTCTGACGCTCTAATTTTATACATGTAGTACTTTTAGTATAGTAATAGTGTTACAAAATACTTTTCACGTTTTTTCCATAATAGCTTTTAATTGTTTATGCTCAGCTGTCTGTGGCAAACATCCTTTACCACCAGTTTTCTTTTTTCGTACATTCACAACACGTTACATTGACGAAAGTGGCGGCAAAAGTCTAAACTGGGGCCATCTGAAACTCCGAGTGCCGTTAAATTCTTATGGTACAAATAATATTAGGATTGAACAGGCGTTTGTCGTCCGTCCAGTTGTAAATGTAACAGACAAGTTATCGTCCGAGAAAACAGGCAGCGTTTTACTGTGACAGCCTCATAAACCCAGGGCGGCGGAGGAATGGTAAAACGAGCGGCAATCGTCAAAACATCCGGGGCAATATTAATTTATAACTGCGTATTTCCGGCGCACGTTCCCAATGTGCTCGTGGGCTTTTACAACACCATTCTGACAATGTCCTTCCTTCCAGCTCCAGGGCTGAAAAGTAGAGAAGTGTACCAACGTATGCACAGACAAATCAGCTCACTTCACTTCACGAACTCGAAATGATATATTTAGTTGGTTCAGTTTGTAGGTGTTCTTGATAGGCGGAAATCCACAATTTTAGAATGGGTCAGAATTTCAGTAGAAATGATATAGTACACAAGAAAACACACACGGGCATGCACAGAGAATGAAATGACTGTAATTACGCAAAACATCCAATGAAATGAGATTGAGGGAATAAGAAAAACGTGTCTTTAACGCTTTAAGTGCAGATATTTTCGAATCACAGAGCTGCAAGCGTGCCTCCAGGCAAACCACGAGAGACGGGGGGTTTTCGTGCAGAAGCAGCGGTGTAATCATGTTGTTTTCACCCACTGATTTCAATCTCACCCCATCACTCCTTGTTTTAGCCTCTGGACTCTAAACCTCCGCCGTGCACGAATGGAAGCTCGCTCCCGACCCACTGGAGAAACACATCTTTGCTTTGTTGCTAAGCTGCCTGAGGAAACTGACCATGTGTTTTGGGGCACACATTTTAAGATATAGCGAGATTCCGAGGTGGCACGAAACAATTCCCTATAAAAATGCGATCACTGGGGTTGTTTTGTGGAGGGCCTACCCCTGGATGCTTACCCCACTCCCTCCCGTCCCTTTCGCCCTCTCACCCTTTCTAACTTCCCTCCAGCCCCCCCCCCCCCTCTCCATTCTCAGACCCACTATTTGTGTCCTTGGGCATGATTAAAAACGTCAAATTTAACAAAGGTGACAGTGGCCCTTTCAAAAATGATCTTTCCCCCCTGTTACTTGCCCCTGTGTCCCGTGTATCATATTAAACCTGGCCAGAATATTGGAAAATGGACTGGAGTGTGTGCATTATTTATGGCTGGGGTATATTCTTAGAGTAAAATCATGCATCTTGTTAATATCCTATTTGTAAAGTGCCATCCTTATTTAATATGTGTCATTTTCCAAAACTGTGCTATTGCAACAAAAGCCCCCCCCCGGACTCAACATAGTGAAGCATTAACCCCCCCCCCCCCCCCCCCCAAATGTTTTGACTTTTGGTGTTAAGGGCTCTGATTCTTTAGCAAAAGTATATCTAGACAAGTACAGAGGCACACAGTCACAGATAGACAATCATACACACAGAGACACAAGCAGACACACAGATCAAGAGACGTCGGCAGCGTGTGGGGGGGGGGGGTGTTGTTAGCCCCACTTGCAGAAGCAGGGCACATGAACGGTGCCACTCTGGCATGGCTTCAAACCTCGCTTCTCTGTCGCGTGCAAATATATAGTCTAGCAGAGCTCGGGGGGTTCCCACGCTGCTGCCTTTGAACATCATCAAAAGTGCGGGAATATTGCAGCACACTTTTGGAAACCACATCCTTGGGGGAGGGCGGGGGGGAGTTGTTGTGGCCCCTTTGCCAGCCCCCGTAGGCCCATCTCGGAAGAGCGCTGTTGTCGACACAGAGTCCCCCCACCTAAGACAATCGAGGGTTTTAAGATTTCCAACACAGTGTTTCCACTGCTGAGCCTCACAGCGAGGCGAATTAAAAATGTGCTCGCTGGCTGGGCTGTGTGGGAAAAAAAAACCGTGGTCGCCGGAACAATAACTCCCGGCGAAAATGTCATAAATATATATTTAAATACACTATAGCTCGGCTGCTATTTTTTCCCTTTCCTTTTTTTACAGCCTCAATTATTGCATAATTTTATGTCGAGGTCTCCGATCTGCGGGCTTCCCTCCTGGAACAGGGGGCCGCCGTGTGATGCTGTGATTAATTACGGTATAAAAAGAGTCCGCTCGGAAAAGGGTAGCCGCGTCTTAGATGTGATCTTTTAATCCTGGCTGGCCACAATTAAAACAAAACTTCGCCGTATAACTCGGCTATCCCCTTTTTGCATATAAAATTAAGAAAAAAAAAACATATGGCTTGCCGCTATAAAAAATGATGGCTGGAAAACACTGACCCATTAATAGACTGCGGACTGATTTATACGTTATTGTTCTGCTGCGCAGTCACGTGACGCCGGGAGGGCCAATGGGCGGGCGCGCTGCCTCCAACTTATTAGGTGACTGTACTTCTCGCTGGCTCCAAGTTGTTACATGAAATCTGCAGTTTCATATTTTTTTCCTGGAGGTCCCGCTCTGCCGTGTGAGAGGCGATGTCGACCTCGGGGACGCTCAGCAATTACTACGTGGACTCCTTCCTGCTGCACGACAGCGAGGAGCTGGTGCAGTCGAGGTATGCCGCGGCCGCCGCCGCCTCCGGCCCCCTGGCACCCCCGGGCAGGCAGCCCGAGCACGCCGAGTTCACCCCCTGCAGCTTCCAGTCCAAGAGCCCGGTCTTCGGCAGCTCCTGGAACCCCGTGCACCCGGCGGGAGGCGCTGGCACCGTGTACCACCACCACCACCCCTATGTGCACCACCACCACCCCCACCAGGCGCCCGAGGCCGGCAGGTACATGCGCTCCTGGCTGGAGCCCGTGCCCGGGGGGCTCTCCTTCCCCGGCCTGCCCTCGGCCCGGCACTACGGCATCAAGCCCGAGCCGCTGCAAGGAGGCGCCCGCCGCGGGGACTGCACCCCCTTCGACGGCCACACGCTCCCGCTGCCCGACTACGGCAGCTCCCCGGCCGACAAGCAGGGGGGCAGCGAGGGGGCCTTCCCGGAGGCGGCCGCCGAGAGCGAGGCCAGCGGGGACAAGCCCCCCACCGACCCCAGTAAGTGCGCACACCCACCTACCGGCTGCGCGCAGCGCGCAGGGGGGGCACCGCCTGGCATCTCCAAAACAAACCTTTATTCATGTTTACATTTAGGTGGCATTGTTACTCGGCACAGGGGTTACCCATTATCGCGCTCAGAGCCACGGAGATTCATATCTCGCCACAATACACATGTGCCTTGTGTGTTGGCAACATCTGCGCTTCACGGTTCGTTGCCACGCTGCCCTTCCCGGGGCGCTCAGCACTGTCCCCGGCATGCATTGAACCACACGCATGACCTTGTCGGGAGAAACCCATGCAGACCCTGGACTGAAACACGAGTTACACACAGTGTGGCCCTAGGCGTGAGGGTGTGTGTCGGCGCGTGCGTGTAACGATCCATGCGTGTGTAAGGTGTATGTTGTGTGCGAGCGCGTGTGTTTACGTATATGAATGCTTGTAGAGAGGCGCATACATAGCCATATATTTTTGTTTGTGAATACACAGAGTCCAGTGTGCTGGTGACTGTGTGTATGAGTGTGTCCGTAATGGGAGTTTGTGCATTTATATTCACTGTTTGAGTGCGTGTGCATGCATGTATGTATGTGTGGGTGGGTATGTATGTATATGTATATATATGAATGTGCGAGTTATACAAAGAATAGTGTGTGCTAATAATATGAGTATGGTAATTTTGTGTGCCTGATCTGGTTGTTTATGTGTGTGCGATTTTGTGTGTATAGCCATGCTTGTTCATGTGTGCATATATGTGTAGTTGGCTGGATGTGCACTATACAAAATAATGTGTTAGAAAAGGTACTTGAGTTTGTATATGCACACACATGTGCTTTAGTGATTTTCTGTGTTCGAATGTACAATCTTTCATATTTTCTGTGTGCAATGAAGTTTGAATCCAAAACTGAAATTGTTTTTTTTATTTTTCTCTCTTGTAATAAACAGACACGCACACACACACACATACAAGGGTAGATAAGGTTGTGTGCAAATGTTATATAACTATATATATATATATATGTTATGTATATATATATATACGTATATGCACATATATATGTATATATACATATGTACATATAGAGAGATATACACACACACATAACACGCACACACATATGCAAGGGTAGATAAAGTTGTGTGGAAATGTTATATATATGTATATATATGTATTCATATATATATGTACACATATATATATGTACACACACATAACACGCACACACATATACAAGGGTAGATAAAGTGTGTAAATATTATAAATACATATGTATAAATATATATATATTCATATATATGTATATATACATATATGTACATATATAGCTACACACACACACACATCTATATTGTATTGTGCTTATACCTTTAAACTCTTGGACAGCATTACAAGAGCCACAGTAACACAGATCCACACCGAAGGACTGATATCCACAGAAACTGGATTATTTGCGGCCCAGTCATTCACTGAAATGACGTCCCTTGGCCTTCCCGCTTAAAGGGCAGCACACCCCTTCCCCTTGAAATGTTACAATTTAGTTTCAGATGCACTTTAAACCCATCATGGGTATTTTTGCGAGGTGACACCCGCACCCTGTGCTGGTCCCGGCGAGCCGAGGTCTACTTTAAAATCAAGTTCTGTAAACAAAAAACAAGGGCAGAGGGGGCGGGGCCCGGGCCTTTTACTGCCTGTGCACTTCTATTTGACCCCGCCATGTGAAACCTTGCCTGTTCCTTGGCAGCGAAGTTTATAGCGCTTTATTAAACATTAGGGGCCGCACAGCTACATCCACAAAGCGTCGACATTTAGGCACAGCGAAGCGGTTCCGCACTGTTTGCGTTTACAGCCCCTTAACTCTTTTTTCTTCTATTTTTACTCTTTCAGACAACCCGTCCGCCAACTGGCTGCACGCGAGGTCGACGAGGAAAAAACGCTGCCCTTACACCAAGCACCAGACGCTGGAGTTGGAGAAGGAATTTTTGTTCAACATGTACCTGACCCGGGACCGCAGGTACGAGGTGGCCCGGCTGCTCAACCTGACCGAGAGGCAGGTGAAGATATGGTTCCAGAACCGCCGGATGAAGATGAAAAAAATAAACAAAGACCGGCCCAAGGACGAGTGACGGAGCGGAAACGCGTCGACCGCCAGGTCTCACTGTGTCAGACCCATTCGTATCATTGTGTACACGTAGCGCGCCAGAACTCGGGTTACCGGGGCCGGCCACGAGGTACTGTAATAGTTTCATTTTATACCAGGAAAGCACTAGGCCATTATGGAAGCTGGATGCGAGATGGCTCGTACAAACCTACCTGTTCTCACCCGCAGAAAAAAAAACTACCTTTTCAGAATGCACACAACTACGTTCGGACTGTATGGTTTAGTTTATACATATGAATATATATATATATAAATAGATGTATATATGTAGCTCTGTTTATTTGCTATTTGTTGGCAGCGAGGTCTGCTGTAAAATACTTGAATACAATGTGTTATGTTGTGGTAAACATGTATGTGACTTGTCGTATGTGCTCCGGTGCTGTGCACGTTTCTGATTGTGAAAGCCGAATATGGATTTGAACTCAGGTTGTTAAATATGAAAACAAGTTGCATAGAGTATAGCTCGGTAGAGTGCTAAGTATGCGTTCTGTAGACCAATTTAGTCTGGCGCAAAGTTGCGCAGGGGCGCAAAATACGCGCAGGGTACGAAGCAACTCTGACGCAGTATAATGTGGCCTGCACACGTGATATGAAGCTGTCTATGTCGGTTGTATGTATAATCGATATATTAAAACAAGGACGAGTGAGTTGATTACTTTCAACTTTGTTGTGCACCACTGGGCAATGAATACTATTTGGAGCTATACTTATGCTGAACTTAAGGTTAACTACCTATTGTTTATGTTGAGACTTATTCAAATACTTTGATGCTCGTTGTAATGAAGTTTAACCTATTGAAATAAATTATACGATATGAAACATACACTTGTTTATAGTATATTTCTATCAATTGAAATATTGCGTTATAGAGAAAAGTACACTGTTTAAGCTGACATAGTTACCTCATGGCCTAGAGACCAAATTGTAATAATGGAATCTATTTACTTATTTAGAAATTTAAAAAAATTGATTTATTTTGGGTGATTTGTTTAGTTACTCAGATGGAGCGAGGCGGGATTAATTTATTTCAGTGCCATTTTTTTCAAATGTGGTCGCCTTCGGGTATATATAGCAAACAAACAGTCTCAGGGTGATTCATTCCTCAGTAAAGGCTCCAGTGTTAAACATTTCTGCATATATTGCACGTTCCATAATAGTCAAGAACTATATATATGAAAGATAATGTCTCAGAAACAGCCATTGCAAGTCACGTGATGCTGCCGTTCTGGACAAAACACCTGATTAATGCTGAGTAAAACATTTAAATAATCATAGCAA
Source organism: Lissotriton helveticus (assembly GCF_964261635.1). Taxonomy (NCBI): domain Eukaryota; kingdom Metazoa; phylum Chordata; class Amphibia; order Caudata; family Salamandridae; genus Lissotriton; species Lissotriton helveticus. The sequence goes on along the minus strand of NC_136071.1, from coordinate 854,601,673 downwards.
CTACTTCGAATGTATCACGTGGCACTAAATTACTCCCATTTCATATGTCCCAGTATTAGATGCCAATAAAACACCTTTTACGGTTATTGAAAAACGTAACAACAGCAGAATTGATTAGGATCAGGAAAGCACATTCTACCCTACAATATTAGGAAATGTTAATTTAGGCCAGCTGCCAGACATGTAAAACTTTGCCACATTTGTAAAGGCAGATGCGAGGCATTACAGATGTATGTTTGCAGATCGGGAACATCTTGACAATGTGTTCACAAGTACCTTAAAGAGCACAATTTGCTATAATGTGTAGGCAGAAACGCTATGTACAGTTAGTTGCATCGCAAGTGTCCCAGAAAGGCAAGGTTTCAAACATTAGAAAAACAAATACGTATTTGTTCACATTAAGATTGCTAAAGGCGTACCCAGACAAAAAGAAACAGGAGACTGGAAATAATTGAATCAGGAAGATGTCAAGAAGGGTAAACCAAGGAGAAATGGAGACACACCAACTCAGTGAATTACCCCAGAACTGTTTCGGCCTTGGGTAGACTTCTGGAAGCCCGGGGAGCCGTCCTTTCCTTCGACAAAGCGTCGTCAAAATATCCCTTCCTCGAAGTATAAAAAAAATAGCGTTTGAAAATGTGTAGTAGGGATACCTCGCTTCAAATGTTAGGTGGGGAAAACAAGTCGGTTCACTTTACTTGCAAGTCCTGACAGATGATGTTGTTAGGAAGCTCAGAGCCATATAGTGCAATAAAATAAAATTACTACTGCTACAATTTATGGGGTGTAAACGGCTGCGGGGCTAACCGACAGATTTGCAGGAAACAGCACAACTTTGCAGATGTTCCCCGGTGCCGCAAAACATGTTAGAATGTCACTTTTTTTTAGCAATTACTGGTCAGTTTGATGTGTGCGTTTGATAATTAATAAATAAGGAGTGTTTCTGGTGTGCACAGGATTGTAATTGCTGCTTTTTCCGGGGCTGCGGGGTGTAGGAACGCCCTCCCTTGTTGCAGACAGAGGAAACTTCAAAGAATGTGCCCCTGAGAGTGTGCAATAAATGGCCGGTCTGCAAACTGTCTGGAATTCGCCCCTTAATGACTTTACAACTGTCCAGTCGCAATTAAAGTTTTTCCGACAGAAGCCCTTTTCAGTTGTTTTGTCTGGCTGCCTCGGCCTGTGCGGAAATTGATTATTTTATGGCTCTGTTTTCCTGAAATACAAGTTAGAAGCTAATTCTGTATCTTTTGGAGCATCTCAGGACCAGCCTTTATCTTCAGCTGCAATCTTCAGTGAAGCAGTACGAAAAAACTTGGTGTTGGTGTTAATTCAGTAGTAAAGTCCACTAAGTCCTTGCTTCGGCTGCTCTCAAGCGTTTACAGCATGTAACGTGGCTGCACTTACCGCTGCTGACCAGCAGATGGCAATATGATTCCACGGAACCGATTTTCAGTCGCACAGGGAGTGCAGACTAGTTACATGGAGGCTTCCAAAATGTCTTCCAAAGCAAGGCGGAATAATGGATAGCAAAGGAGATTTTCTTTAAGGCGAGATTTGTGGTTTCTATATCCGGGTTCTCCATAAAAATACGAGTAACGCTGATAAATGTTGAGTACTGCCATGTTTGTACATACGTACAGACACACAATGAACCAATGTCCACGTGCAATTGCAAATTCTGTTTCATCGAGAAGTATACGTTGGTGTTCCAGCAATCATGTTTACAAAGTATCCCCGCTACATGGCACCATTGTAAGTCGTGTTATTTCAAGTAGGTAATATAATAATGTTTATTTTCTAAAATAATGATTTTCGACACCATCCTATATATGTTTTGACGATGTGCTGCTTCATAAAATTAATTTATTTGTAATTCTTTGTTGATATGCTTAAAGGCCCTTCATACCACAGGCCATTTGAGAGCATTTCAGAGAATATTTATTTACAATGTATTTTATTTCAGCATATTCAATTGCACCTTTATTTTTTTAAATGATCATATGGGGTGGCCTTTGAATTTCCGAAATTAAAAGAACTGAATTCTTGTTTTGAAATGCGGATTAGTTTCTCGGGTATTCTGCAGGTCAATCTACCAACAGTAAAAGAAAGCAGGCTAGCGCTTACATGATTGGTTGTTGTTGTATGATTTTTGGCATCATGTGAACTCTAAATGAAGTGTCCACGGAAAACATTCTTGCTTCTCTTATGTACAATTTCAATGAAACTTTCAGACCATTGTAGAGACTGCGTGACGACTGCAAAACTGCATCATATATTAAAAATAATACGTGAATAAAGATTGCATTGTAAAACGTTAACACTGCATTATCCCTAAAAATGTCAGCACGATCTTTATATAGACTGTGTAAAAGTTCTGTTTAGCTTCTAATGTTTTCAGATTGGAGTTTGAAAAAAAAGTATCTGTTTCACTAATCAGAGGGTGTTCGTTAAAAAATGCAACTAATTTACGATGTTATAAGTTTTCACAATGTATATGTCGTCAAAAGCCGTCTTCTCCATTTGCGATTTGATGTGGGAATTGTAAACAGAAAGGCAAAATCAGTGCTACAAATTGTGGTAAACGTAAAAGCATCGGGGGTGTCATCTTTATGTAAACATTCGCATGGATATCACAATTTAAATATAGTACAATAGAGGTGTTTTAATCCTCGCTGAAGGAAGGTAGTTTCGTCAGAATTACGTACTGGTCGCAGGATGACAGTGTGAACACAGTCACCGTTGCTCGGATGTAAAATATTACACCTGCGATCACACTTAATAAATGTGTTGTGTCCACGAACACGCGTTCTCACTTTATCCTTTTTCAAGATTTTCTGAAGTGTCCTCTGCAAATGTCACAATCAAAATATTTTCAGGGAGCAAGATTTCTCGAATTCGCTTTGCATTCCCGAAAAGGATAAACAATGTACTTTTATGTTGTTGTAGCGCAGTTTTATTTAAATACACATATTTTCGAATACATTCCCCAGAATCGCAGGCATGAATGACTCTTTATATTTTAAAATGCAGATACATGTTTTTTTCTGGGAATTATGTCGATTTGCAAGTGGGCACAAGCACATTAATACATAAACCACGTTATTTAAAGGCTGCACGTTTTTTTTTTTAAATGTCTTTTAAAAACAAATACAAAAAGATAGTCCATGCGCATAATGGTAACCCATGGCTGCACATTCGAATTAAAAGTGGACTCTTGTTTTTGACACATTGAGACAGTACGCACATCCGAAAAATTGGAACAGTCGAATTAAAATTAAAAATAAATTCTTTTTTCACTTTTAGATGGAGAAACTCACCTATGACTTCAAATAACGAGTCCAACATTTAACACCTGGATATTTAAAGGAGTAGATAAAAATCTATTTACGTCACATTGCTCTTTTGTGTTTCTATCATTTTACGCAGAAATGATCTTTAAGCAGGTAGGCCTCCTCATATTGTAAAACTGTTTCCAAAACGGGGGACAGCGTACAAAAATGCAGCGTTCAACCCAAAAGCCTTGCACAACATAACTAACGTCAAGGTCCCCAGAAATCATGCCAACGTCTAGACGCAATTTCTGCTTTCGGTATCTTTCTTCCGCCATTTTGGTTGTGTTGTCAGGAGGAGGTCAATTTATTGGCCTAACGGTAACCATTCCAGGCTCTTTGATCTTTCCAGGTCTTCCTGTTTGTGTCGTTTTTTTCTGTTCGATTGCAGGCCCTTTCTTTTGTATTCGCACGAAGGAGGTCCCGGTAAGTATATATTTGCACAGATGCAGTAAGTGTGAACACATCCGGGTGCCCCGAAGGTGATTTTGCTGTACAAATGCGATTCGAAATATAAGAAGTGAGCGTGCGTCCATTAATAGAGCAGTCCAATAAAGAAAAAGTACAGAAAGATACAAAAAAAGGTTGAAACAAATCCATTCATCGATCTGAAAAAATCTACAAAAAAATTAAAAAAGACAAACATGTAAGAACGAGGTTCCTTGCTCGCTGCGACGCCTTGCTTTAGGGCCCACAAAGGTACTGGAGATTTTTAAACTCCTAAAAAGAAAGGCTTAAAAATGTGTCCACGATAGAGATCAGCGGCCGTGAGAAGCTGTTTGAAGAGAAGGAAACGAAGCCGTAATTGAAGGCAGAGTTTCCGGTGCGCCATTGTGGTTCCCGAAGTTTATGATGTGCAATATAGCAGGGCAATAAAAGCTGTCTTTGCCAGAGATGCGTGTCCGAGCAAAGCCCTTTTACGACGCATTCAAAGAACAGGAGGTTCGACTTCCCCGGCCCAGCGTCTGTTCCTTTTCCTTCCTCTCACTTTGTTCGTAGTGTGTGCTTACAAAATAAGGCAATGTGTGCCTGGATGCACGAATGCAGCCCGGGCCTGCGGGAGAAAAGGAGAAATTAAAAAAAAACGTAGAGAAAATAACAATTCGGCAGCAGCTCGAGAGAATTAAACACCCAAATCACTTAAGTTTTAAATTCATTTTACAACATGCAGCGAATTTAAAATGTCCAGGTGTGCCCCTGTACATTGCTTATTTTATTTGTAATAAACACCCCATGGTTTGATAACATGTTTGCATTTGCATATGTGTGTGATTATGTATTTGTCTGTGCGTGTTTTGTGATTGGTACAATAAAAGATGTGGACACATTAACAAACGTATAAAAAAAACAAAAGGAGAAGAAAATAAAGACGCCTCTTTAAAGCCCTACGAAGAAAAGGTAAACACACATAGGTTTTGAGCAATTAAAAGTCAGAGTCCAATGTCCTGCTATTGCTGAGTTGGGCCTGTAAATACAGACAGACACACACACGCATGCACACAGACACTCTTTTTCACGCACACACACTTCACACGAAATATATTCTCACGTGATATTTAATAGTCCTACAAAACTATATGGCATTCAATACGAATTATTCAGAAGCATTTTATGGCCGAGGTTATGGTGCTTGGAGGGTGGGGGGGAGCTTCCGCTCTGGTTGTGCCGTTTCAACATCTGGCAGTTGTTTTGAGGCACTGACGATGAAAATAAACAAGGGTGTCCCTTTTTTTTATTATTCACTTACATATTGGTTCATTGTCTTCTTTTTACGAGGCCTGTGCGTTTTACGTTTGTGTGCACTTCTTTGCCTGGAGTATTGTTTACTTGGGAAACACTATTAAAGATGATGGGTGTGGTTTGTTGTGGTGATTCCCTGGCTAGCCACGGACGTGTGGTTCATTAGTTTTGAAGGTTTCCGGTTTCTCTTTCTACTGCTTGGCAAAGGGCAACTAACAGTCAATCAGTAACAGCAATATGGATTCAAGAAAGAAAAAAAACACTGTGCCAAAACGTCAGCCTGTCAAGCATGCATGTTCATGCCTCGAAGACGTCAATTAAAACGCACTGGTGCTGCCTAGCAAGGTGTACACACATACACACACACGCATTTTCAAACACATACAGACACACACCACAGGCATAGAAACACACAACACGCACATACAGACGCAATACACATACAGACACAAATCACACATACAGATACACAACGCACACTGCGTATTTTCAAACACACACATACAGACACACAACGCATAGAAACACACAACACGCACATACAGACGCAATACACATACAGACACACAGCACACGTGCAGATACACAAGGCACACATACAGACACACAGCACACATACAAATACACAACTGCACACACACACACATACAGACACACTGCACACACACACACACACAGAACACATACACATACACAACGCACACATACAGACACAGCACACACAAAAGCCCACATTCAGACACACGGAGACAGAAAGCACACAGACACACACGTGTGCACGTGAAGCGGGACCCGAGAGCCGTGCACGCCCGGCAGTGCCCGTGTGTGTGCGTTGGCTGGCGCTGCAGTGCAGCGCGCTGGCCCCGGCTCCACCACCTGTGAGGCTCGCTCAGATTGGACGAGGCAGTCATATGGGGCTGGTCACGTGCGCAAGGCAGCTCAGTCCAAAAAGAAAATGGGGTTTGGTGTAAATCTAGGGGTGTAATGTTATCATATATCACGCTACCTCGTAAAACCGACACTGGAGCCCACCGAACAACAAATCACAGGTCAAAAATATGAGTTCCTCGTATTATGTGAACGCTCTTTTCAGCAAGTATTCGGCGGGGGCTTCCGCGCTCTTCCAAAATGCCGAGGCCACCTCCTGCGCCTTTGCGCCCAACTCCCGGGGAGCCGGCTACGGGCCGGGGGCCGGGGCGTTCCCCTCGGGCGGCCTGTACAACGTCAACAGCACCCTCTACCAGCACCCCTTCTCCTCCTCCGGATACGGACTGGCCTCCGACGCCTACAACCTGCACTGCCCCGGCTTTGAGCCCGGCGTCCCGGTGCTGTGCGGCGGCGAGCTGAGCAAGGCTGCGGGCTGCGAGCCCCCGGAGGACGGCGGCCTGCACCTCCAGGCGGACAGCAACCTGCGCATCTACCCCTGGATGCGCTCTTCAGGTGAGGGGGTGCCCGTGTGTGTGTGTGTGCCCGTGTGCGCACGTGTGCATGTCAGAATCTCTGCGCTTTGCATGTGTGTTTATTCGGGTGTGTGCACTTTGTGTATGCTGTGTGTGTGTGCACGGTATGCCTGTCTGCTTTGTGTGCCTGCGTGCTGTCAGGGCGGCCTTTATGGCTTTAATTATAGCCCAGGCGCCATTGCCTGCAAAGCCAGTGGCATTGTATGGAAATGAGAGCCATAAAAGTTTTTATTGCACAATTAATGGCTTCTCCCATTGCAAACGCGCTTGCCCCGGAATTTCAAGTTTTTATGTGTGTGTGTGCATTGTGTATGCACATGAATCGGGTTCACGCAGCGCTATCCTAGCTGCAGAATGACGCCATGACAAACGCGGCTGCACCCCGAGTGAGTGGAGGGTGGAAATGAAACGGAAAAGAAAAAAAAAGTGCTGATGAGAGAAAGGGAAGCGTGAGAATCAGGAGCAGAAAAAACTAGTATATATATATCGAAATAGGGACGTCAGCTACCGGAGATAACCTACAAGAGCATATACATTTCGACAAAGTACAAAAAAAAGGCGTTACTTTTTGTCTGCAGCCTACTAAAAGGCTTTACCCTTCATATACTCTGAAAGAGGCTAACTGGTGGCTTTTATAGAAGGCCTGAAATAATTATCATGACGAGGAACCCCTAATATTTGCAGATTTATGAAAAAGCTCCTTAAATGCAAATTTCCAACAAGCCTCGATAAGAGGCAACTTAATGCGTGCATGAGGCGTCCAGCAACCCCTCTTTTTAGATGCAATACTGCTCAGACTGCGTGGGGGACAGACACGGGACATTCACCCTAGTCAACGTTAGAAGATATATTTTGTATATGAAAGTCTGCACAGCCCCCACCCCCTCGCGGAGGTGTGCTGTGCACAGGTTATGCAGGGCGAAGGGTGAATAATGTGGCTGCGCTGTGTGTACAGTACACGTTCACTTCACGGGGAAACACCTCTTCCGCAAGGACTCTGTGGTGTGTACTTCGTAAGGAAGGGGACGTGCAGTTTCATAGTGGTTCTGTGGCGTGTGTAAGTCTGTGTACTTTAAGAGGACATTTTCATGAACATGTTGTGTTTACATTTTGGCAGCAGTTTCAGCGGTGCTGCGCGGTGTGCTTGTCTGTTTTTTATTTTCATAAGAGTGTGGTTATTTTGTTTAAATAGGATCTGATTAGTGTGTACACACACTGTCAAAAACATATAACTATATTATAAAAGGGGGATGGGTGCGTTGCCGCCGCAGATACTAATTTAGGCATTCTGAATGCGGTTTACTACGAATAAACATGACGTGGCATATATATATATATATTCAGATTTATTACGGTATGTGCATTGTTACAGCTAAGGCATGGCTTTCATAGAATGCATGCCATGCACAATATTGTGGAGAATGCATATTTAAATGAAGTTGATTGTTGCGTAGGTTATCAACCTTTTAGGGCTCTATAGCGCGTGCATGTGTATGTGTGAGTTATTAAATTGGATATATTTTGTAAGCATACGTGTTGTTTATATTATCACGAGAATACACATTTCTAGGGGGTGTGATGCGTTACTCCGGGTAGTTACTGAACTCGGTGTGAGGTGCGTGTTACCAGTGTGCCTTTTTGTGTGCTGCGCATAGTGTAAGTGTAAGGAACGCACATTTAAAGGGCATGTGTGTGTGGGGGGCGGGGGGGGGGGGGGGGGGGGGTGCAGTATATCGCGGGGGAGTGCACATTTCCAGAAGCATGCCCCGGCACTTTCACGGATCATGCACATTTTACGGGCATGGATTGTGGCTGTATGATCACATATTTTCGGGGGGGCTAGGTGTGTGTACATTATCACATACATACTTCAGGGAGCTTTGTGGCTCGGGGACTACCAAGGCTGCATATACCAGGGATGTGTGGTGTGTAGATGTGTTATTGTGGACGCCCCTTTTCAGAGATTATGTGTATTTTAGTGCCCTGTGTTGTGCGTGTGTGTGTGATAGTATTGGGGAATTGTTTTCACATGGCTGTAAGGCGCACATTTTATAGTTGATAGTTTTCCGGGAATGCGTACGTGTGTTTCTGTGTGTGTGTGTGTGCGTGTGTATGTTATTATGGGGAATTATTTTCTACAAGGCTCTATGGCGCAAATTATCAAGCTGATATTTTCAGTGGCTACATACCTGTGTGTGTCTCTCTGTGTTGAGTGAATGAGTGACTGAATGAGTATACTATCACGACAGATGAATATTTTACTGGCCTGTCTGATGTATACTGTATCCGAAGATGTATATTTTCAACGAGTGTGCATCTTAAGGAGAAATGGCGGCCTCTACTTAATAATGTGGTTAGTTTCTATTTAATGGTCTTTGCTTCTGTGCGCGTGCGCATTATCGGGAGGAAGGAATTATTTTATGGATCTGCATAGTGTATACATTATCTCAGAGAAGCGAGTATACACCCCTGGGGCTGTGCCTTATAGTGTATCATCAGCTACGCGCGTTTTCAGGTGTTTCATTGATGTGTGCACTAAGGTATTTACTTATTTGTCAGGTGGCTCAGTGGTGTGCTAATTATGAGGCTGAATGCATGCCTTCTCCCTGCCATGCACGTTATAATTGGGTGCTCATTTGCATGGACTGTGCTCTGTGTGCTTTACGCTGCACAGGATGTGCAGATGCGTGTTTTGGCGTTGCACGTGTACGAGTGTAAAGCGTTGCATGCATGTTTTTGGTCATCTATTGGTTCTGGTGGCTGTGAGGTTTGCAGGGTGTTGCGAGGAATGCCACATTCCTCGCAACACCCTGCAAACCTCACAGCCACCAGAACCAATAGATGACCAAAAACATGCATGCAACACAATAACACATAGCCTTGCCACCAAGATGCAAAACATATTTTCATAAAACTGCACATGTATCAGCCACTAGAAACCGTGCGTCTTCAAATAATCTACACAACACATTGAATGCAAGGCCCACCGCCAGCAGGCTAGCCACTAGCATGCTGGCGGTGGGCCTTGCATTCAATGTGTTGTGTAGATTATTTGAAGACGCACGGTTTCTAGTGGCTGATACATGTGCAGTTTTATGAAAATATGTTTTGCATCTTGGTGGCAAGGCTATGTGTTATTGTGTTTTATGTATTTTTTGGTCAAATATATAGTTTCTGGTGGCTCTGGTGTGTGCTGCATCAAAATCCCACTCATCTGCTGGTGGGCAGGCATGTTGTGGGTGCTGTATGACTTATTGGAAATGTGTGTCTTTTCTGCTGGTAATGAAATGTGTCCTTTCTGCTGGTGGTGAGGGATCTGCTGTTGTGTTGCGTTGATTACATGGGGTAGTAGTGAATAGTTGTTGGTGACTGTTGCGTGTATGAGGTTGTGGCTCTTCAGCTGGTGGCAAGCACATGTGTGTTTTGAGATGTGGCACAGATTACCTGCAGACAATGTGTGGTGTCTTGTAACTGTTAAGCAGGTGTTCTGGTTTCGAGAGTATGGCTTGCGTGTGGATGGTGCGATTCATTGTGCTGCAGCATTAATTGCTTCTAATGCACATTGTTTGTGGCCAGTAATTGTGTGGCCAGAGCTGTGTTCTGCTGGTAGTCGGCCATGCCACGTTGTGTTCCATATATTTTCTCATGAAAGGCACACTTGATAGAGGTCACGAGGATTGTTATTGGCAATGCATCTTGTTTGTAGGTGCAAAGCATGCTTTAGTCTGCAAAGGTTATCTGAGGAAAGTGTATAGTTTATGGTGGGTGTTTTGTTTGTTGAGTACTTTAGGAAACGTGGCTGGGTTTGCTATGTAGGGTTACATGGCTCATTGGAGGTAATACTTGATTTCTGTTAATGTCCCGTGGCTTGTTGGGTGCAATGATTACTTTGTGGTGGTGGTGATTGTTGAGTGGCTGGTTGGGGTAAGGCTTAGGTTTTGATGGCAGTCAGGGTTGTGGCCGACTGGGTGTAATGATTCGAGGGTTAAATGGCTTACTTTTGGCCATCCTTACTTTCTGATGGCTCAGTGTGTTCTGTGGCTTACTTGAGGTACGTTCGAGTTGCTGATTGCCCTGTGTGTCCCACGGCTTATTGGAGGCAATGCCTATTTTCTAATGATTGTCTGTGTAGAGGGGCGTATTGGAGGTAATGCTTACGTTTCTGATGACCATGAGGTGTTGGTGGCTTATTTGGGGTACTGTTTGGTTTCTGATGGCTCAGACTATTGTTCGGCTTGTATGAGGTAATGCATAGGTTAGGACTGCCTGAGTGTGTTGTTTGGTTTTATTTGAGTACAGCACAGGTTCTGATGGCCTGAGTGTTGTGTGGGTATTTTGAGGCAATACTCCGTTGCTAATTGTGTATGAAATGGTTTGAAGTGAAGCTTGGTTTCTGATTGCCGTCAGTGTCTTTGAGGTAATGCTGGATGTCAGATGGCTGTTGCTGGTTTATTTGAGGTAATGCATTGGTTCTGAGTGTGTTTGACTTTATTTGAGTACAGCACAGGTTTTGATGGCCTGAGTGTTGTGTGGGTTATTTGAGGCAATGCTCAGTTACTGATTGTGCATGAGAGTGTTTGAGGTGATGCTTGGTTTCTGATTGTGCATGACAGGGTTTGAGGTGATGCTTGGTTTCTGATTGTGCATGAGAGTGTTTGAGGTGATGCTTGGTTTCTGATTGTGCATGACAGGGTTTGAGGTGATGCTTGGTTTCTGATTGTGCATGAGAGGGTTTGAGGTGATGCTTGGTTTCTGATTGCCTTCAGTGTCTTTGAGGTAATGCTGGATGTCAGATGGCTGTTGCTGGTTTATTTGAGGCAATGCCTGGTTGCTGATTGTGCACGAGAGAGTTTGAGGTGATGCTTGATTCCTGATTGCTGTCTGTGTATTTGAGGTAATGTGTGATGTCAGATGCATGTGTGTGCTTTATTCGATTCAATGCTTGGTTTCTGAAGGCCGTGAAGTGCGTGGTCTACGGTGGGGGAGCCTGTCTCTTTCTCTGGTGCTCCAGATAGTGCATGGTGTGCAAGATTGCGTGTGCTCATGTTATGGAGCAGTGCTGTGGTGGCCGCTTTAGTGGCTCTGTTCTCAGCAGGTCTGGACCAGGCCTCTGCTTGGACGGTAAACTGACCCCTGGTTCCCTTTGTCCCCCCCAGGTGCGGACCGGAAGCGGGGCCGCCAGACCTACACCCGCTACCAGACCCTGGAGCTGGAGAAGGAGTTCCACTTCAACAGATACCTGACCCGGCGCCGGCGCATCGAGATCGCGCACGCGCTCTGCCTCTCAGAGCGCCAGATCAAGATCTGGTTCCAGAACCGGCGCATGAAATGGAAGAAGGAACACAAGGACCAGCCGGACGGCCCCCCCGGGGACGCCCCCGGCCCCCAGCCCGCCTCGGCCGCCGAGCAGAAGGCGGACGAGGAGGAAGAGGAGGACGACGAGGAGGAAGACACCGCGGCCTGAAGGCGCAGCCCGCGGCCGTGCAAGGCGGCCCACTTACCGCCATTTTTAGCGCTAGTCAAGACTGTTTAGTTTTAGCAAAACCGAGGAACCAGCTTCTTTTAAGAACTCTTAATATGTCATTTTGTTGACTAAATTGTAACCCCCCCCCCGAAATGTTACTGGTATTATCACAGAAAATACTCTGTTTTATTTCCAGCCTTACTGTGAAAAACGAGAGTGTTAGTTGCGTTGGTGCTAGAGGAAACAATATGGATTCTTGTTTTTGTTTTTTTCAGGGGACAGTTGTTGGCTTGTAATCCAGCACCGTAAAGGGACTGAACTGCTCTGGAGGAGGAAAGTCAGAAATACACAAATTTCTACTTACAACAATGTGTAATTTGAAATTAACACGCAGATGTGCTAAAGCATTGCCCCCACCCCACCAATAAAAGCCATCTAACCTACACACACTACCATACATTCTTCCAGACTGCTGTTTCCTCCCTAATGCTGTAAATAAAACACAACTATTAATTGCACACGAGAAAAGATACTTTCCACTTCGAACTACCTATCTCGAACAGTGTCCGGGTAAAGTGCATTACGCGTTCACGATACTACCTAATTTGTAGAAAATAAACTTATCTTTCTGTTTGTTCGTCTTTTTGTTATGTTAAAATTCTGAAGGAAACGTAATTGCACGGAGGCGGTAAAAATGTTTGTACAATGAATAAGTCGCACGTGACCACTACACAATGCAATGTCGTTTACTACCTACCGCCCAGACTACCTACACCCCTGGTCCGTCTACCTACCTTTTACATAAACTGTATTTTATGGATCCAGGGTCTTTAATGCCGTTTTACGATGTCGTTTTGTGTGTTTATATGTGCGCTAGAAGCTAGAATACCCCGCTGCTGGGGCCTAAACGTTGACTAAATCTTGTAAAATAATTAAATAATATACATTGTCGCGAAAGAATAAATAATGAAATGACGTGTTGCTCGTTTCAATTTTCAGCTCCGAAAACTGATTCTTTTAGCTCTATCTTAAGAAGCGCCTTTTACATGTTGATTTTACTTAATTGCTAAATGCCTAACCTTTCGATTTGGAACATTGTTCGTGCCACATAAAAGTCTTAATAAACAAAATACCGTTATTTCTTAATTCTTCAAGATCACAATTATAAATCTGATTATGTACGTAGCATGACTGTTATGTGGCATTCATTATAAAAAAGAGCATACTTTACATTAAAATGGCAGACTTAGCAGTTTTTTTGACAATGTTCTTTCATTTGTGCATCATTCTGCAATCAAACCAGATATATTCAGTTGTGTTTGCGTGTTTGTAGTTGACTGTAATTTGCTAGCATGAAGTATTAATAATGACTATGTTTAAAAACCGCTATAGAGCTCTGACTACATTGTCATAAATTGTGAGTTATACCGTCTGTATTATTTTTTTTCATTGTAAACATACAGGTCATATTGTGTTTGTACTGGAAAAGATGTATGTATGAAAAGATACCTCTTTAGTATCACTTGTCATCCCGTGTTTTCTGTCGCACAGGAAATAAAAACATGCTTGCGAGCCGAAAAATTTTATTTTTTGTCATTATTATGAGTATTGTAGTGCTTAGAAATATTAGGCATCGATGAAAGGGGGAAAAAAGGACATAAGAAATATGAACAAAATCATTGATTACTAAGGATATTTAAATTAGCTCATTTATTGAAGGTCAAAAATGAGGAATATCATGTCTACGTTCAAAAGGATCACGCATTTCGAAGTAAACTTTTCACTGATGCACACTTCCTAGAGGTAGTGAAAAATATGAAATGGTGAAAACCCCACTCGTGGCCTGGGAGACTTGTGAGTCGAGACACCTTACATTAGAACACACCTCATACGGTCAGAATCCGTGTTAAAGGGATATTTACACCAGAGAGTTCAATGCGATGCTTCAGTCAGTAAACAAACAAGCCACAAGCCGCATAGGTTACAAGCTTCTGTGCACACCTATATTAAAACATATAATAATCGCCCAGAGAGACAATGTCCGTTCACTCGGCGCGAGTGGAAGGTGTTTGCAAGGTCGGCAGAGAGGTGGGGGCGCCCAGAATCTTCATCCCGCATAGATGGCCTGGGGGGGCTGCCTCTGCGCCCCACAGACCGCCCCCGAACAGCTCGTCTCTGTGCTTTGGAGGTCAATAATTGGAGCGGTTCCTCCTGGAGGCTGGTCCCTGCAAGGTAAGATGGCGTCTCCGTGAGCCCTCCCCCTTCCCACTGATGAGGAAAGGGCCATAAATCCGTTGTTGTTTATGAAAATTTACAACTTTGCAATAGAACTTTATGAGTTGTTCGTGAGTTCTATTGGCCGCGGCTGGTCATGTGGACGCGAACCGAGAACATGAACTTTTTTTTTTATAATTTCCCTTGCGAGAATAGCGCTGCATTCTTGTGCTCGGCTCAGTCCTGCCACGGATTTCGCTGGATTGAGACCCCAGCCCGTCGGTGCAGGGTGCAGGGTCCATGGCGCCCCGGCAGCTGCCCAGGGCGGGCCTCCCGGCCGGCGGGCCCCCGTGCCGGGGCTGGAGGGTGTGGCACCCGGGATCCCGGGCTCCGGACTGGCGGCTCCTCGGCGTGCTGCCTTGCCTCATTTCCTGCTCCTTCCTGGCACCGAAAGGACGGGGCGATTCGTCTCCTGTGCAGCGAACGAGACAGCTGTCAAGTGAGCGGCGAAGGCTCCTGCCAGCCAGACCCAAAGGTGAGAGCAGCACTGTGGGGAGCACAGACAGGCGACATGGGTTAGGGATTTTCATACATTGCGCAGTTTCTAAAAACATTTCAGCTAAAACACTGTCTTTCACCATCTCTACCTGAATAAGGACAGCCACGCACAATAATTAACACAGTTAATGCACATATATTGAAATAGTTTTCTAAGCTCTTTTTTTAAATGTTTTTGGAAATTGTTCATTTGTTGATGTAATATTGAAATTCCAATATATATATATATATATATATATATAGTATTCTAACCTCTTTATTTGAAATGTTTTGGAAATTGTTAATTTGCTAAGGTAATATTGAAATTCCAAAATTATATATATATATATATATATATATATATGTATATATATATATGTTGTTGGTGGATTCCTATGCTAATCTGTTTATACTGAATTAATTGTTTTTAGATTACATCATTTCCAGGGTGGTAGAAAAAAATGGTGTTGCCTTGAGCTTCTGTTCAAAGCCTAACACACCCACAGTTTACTTAAATGAGCATACGTGAGTGTGTGGTTTGTGTAAAGTACACACACACACGCTATTTATTCATCAACCGCTTTCTTCTTTTTAATCACTTTCGCTTACAGTAGCACAGAAACGATGCACCCTGCCTGTACACTCCCACCCCTTTAAATGACGTCTGTTTATACATGCTGGCGCGTGTGCCTGCGTATGTTGTGTACGTGTCTGTGTGTGACGCAGTTCTCAAAGTACTGCATTTGAACTAATTATTAGATGACGTGTCTCAATTTAGGAAATTGTACATTTCGTCCTAAGATGTCTTAGTGTACATTTATTGTAAACAAATAAATGCATACGTTTTGATAATTATGTTTTAATAAATACGTTTTTAATGACAGTATCTCCAAAGTAGGAATGAAAAATGCACAACAAATAAAGTGATATAAATGTAATGAAGTGTTTAACGTGGGAGAAGACGTCAAAGCAGAAATCGCATCGATTCTGCAGCGGTGTGTGCGACGTGTTTCCGGCTGTCAGAGGCTAGAGCCAGCCGCGCTCGTGAGTGGAGGAGTTTCGCTGCTCCGCGTTGTTGCTATTCATTACGGCAATTAGTGACTGCGAGGTAATGCGGGAGCTGATAATATCGACATTGAGTGCGCTTTGTTATCGGGAAACAGAATTACATTTGCATTGCAATGCAGTATCTGGCCGGCTGCAACTGCGGTGAAGGCTTTATTTATTATTAGGCGATGTTTGCTTGCTGGCGCCACCGTGTGGCGGAAAGGGTGAATTTCTTGTTGGGAGCCCCGAGCCGAGGGACGAGAGGAAGCGAGCGAGTGGCCTACATTTCGGACAAGAAATATGAATGAATCGATCTTTTCTAGATAGGGATAAATTGCGCTCTTGAAGTTAACGTCTGTAGGTTTCAAGTGCTCTTAAACTATTGGCCTGTGTGTGTGTCTGATGGATAGAGATTGAAGACGGACAAATAATAAAAGTGTTGAATGTGACTCAGCCAATTGCATTTGCAAGTGAGGTTGCACGTTCAGTGTGCACTGGGGTTGACGCCGGCCTTTGTAAGCAAACAATTCAGTATTTTCGATATTTCTGTACACCGCGATACTGTAGAGGCATTGCCAAATATCCAATTTTAAGTTAATATACGCCACGTGCACTTTTTAGAGCTTGTGTGGCGTGTGTATATTATTTACTTCTTATCCCACAATAGCGTTGCTGTACATTGCATTTCTGTGTTTCGTTTGATACGTGACTCCTGGGGTAAAAGGGTGTACGTTGAGGGTACATCTGAAATGATGGCCTTTGAGGTTTGATGTGTGTCCCGTGAATGTATATTTTTCGTGTAAAAAGAGACCATGCGTCTTTGTGTGTCGTGCTTCGCCTACAGAAGTGTTGCGGTGGAGTACGTAAGTGTGTACTAATGCAGGTGGACAGTTGACGCAGACATAATTCGCATCCTGTGTTAAAAGAAGACACAGCATTAACAAGGAGCATACAAAAAATGAATGCTTGTTGTATAGAGCCATTGTGTTGTTTTTTCCCTCTCTGGTTTGCTATACAGTGAGGAAGTAAACAGTTACCAAAAAATGTAAATGTTATTATTTGGAGTTTTAATGATGATCGACATCCCTGCAGGAGCAAACATTCAAAAATGATAATATATTCCCGCACGCGGAGCACTAATCTGGAACAATTCACACCGCAGGGGTGTTTATAAATGTGCGCATCTTTAAACTCTCTGACGCATAAGAAGATTTCTAGTGTACACGAACCTGTACCTTTTATTGAACAACATGTCCAGGCTGTTGAAGCCTGGAGTGGCGTTGTGCATGCTTTGTCTCCGGCATACGTGTGCACTCATAAGATGTGTCTACGTCATGGACTAGTCCAGGCGCCTCCTGTTTTAAACTCTCTTCACAGACAAAATGGCGACCAGGCCCTTTCATGATGATATCTGCACACTTCAAGGGAATTTCCAAGCCTATCTGCCTTAAACATCACCTGCTCCAATGTATTTGAGGAATGTGTTTAACGTTTTCGGTAAAATAGGAATATCCCTGTCTTTAATTCCATTCTTTTTACTTTAATTAATTACGCCGTTTATTCCCACATTGTGCCTTTGTGACACAGAGTCGCCAATGTTTGCATGTTTCCTTTATTGGGAACTTTTTACAAAATCCCTCCACTCACATCAACCAGGGTTAGATCTATGAAGCAGCCGAAAGGCAGCGATAACACAATTAAAAATAAAAACATTAAAAAAAAACACTAGATCCGTCCTCATCGACCTACCTTTAGTAAGTGAGAATAGAATTACATCAACTCTGAAAGATCGCCTGTTTATTATTTCCTTTTATGGCCTTGCTAATATTCCCTTCGGGGGTCTGGACCTAATTTCTTTTGGTGGCATTATGGCCATTATTTTCTTTTGGTGCGATTAGTATTATGTATTTTGGTGGGATGGTTATTATTTATTTTGAGTGTGATAGTTATTATTTTTTTGGGGTGTGATTGTTATTATTTTTTTGGGGTGTAACGGTCATTATTTCTTTTGGTGGGGTGTTTATTATTTCTAATTGTGGCATAGTGGTAACATCTTTTTCTTTTTGGTGGCATGATGCTCATTATTTCTTTTGGTGTGATGGTCATTATTTATTTTGGTGGGATGGTCATTATTTTGGTGGGGTGGTCATTATTTCTATTAGTGGGATGGTTATTATTTCTTTTGGTGGGATGATCATTATTTATTTTGGTGGGGTGGTCATTATTTCTATTGGTGGGATGGTTATTATTTCTTTTGTTCCTTATTGTGGCATGGTGGCAATTATTTTTTCTTTTGGTGGCATGATGGTCATTAATTCTTTTGGTGGCAATATAGTCATTATTTTTTCTTTTGGTGGGATGATGGTCTTTATTACTTTTTGTGTGATATTATTATTTCTTTTAGTGGCATTGTGGCCATTATTTTTATTTTGGTGGCATAGTTATTTTTTCTCTCAGTATGATGTAATGGCCGACACATTTAGCAACTACAAATTAACGCACGGAATCTAGGCACGGTGAACGCACAGCGACGCCGGTGCTTCCCTAGTCGCTCACAGTTTATGTCAGATTTTAAGGTGTGGGCATATTGTCACGTGTCCCTCAAACCGACGTCGTCAATAAACTGGTTGTGCTTAATTAAAAGTGGTGGTATTTCCAACGATCGCCAGACGCCTGGCTCATAAACAAAAAGTGCCTTAAACAGTTATGCCGCATAGGGCAACAAACAATTATGCGGGAGGCCTAGGAGCTGCACACCTCTGCTTAAGAAGGGCGCTATTGAACACATTCTGTGTCAAAGATTGACGTGTAATGGGATATTTGTAAAGTTTTCTTGCGTCACACACTATTTACGTCACAAGATTCAGGCGCTGGCGTATGAACAGGTAATACCATGTAATAGCATGGATAGTCGCCTTGTTACAGAAGGTGTGAATGAAGGGCGAGTGTGTTATAATGCCATCTGCTCTAGAAGGACGGAACGCAGGTTTTTTTTGTGGATTGTCCTGTTCCGTTCGGAGAGGCCCCTTGTGATGTGATATTGTTGCGTATAAATGTCTGTGTCAGCAAAGTGTTACTCTGGTTCTGTGAGGACGTTAGAGGAAGGGGTGGGCAGTGTCCAGTTACTAGCCGGAAGACTCGCGTTGGCCCAGCAAATGGGGTCTGCCTGTGCGCAGACATGTTACACCCTGGCAGGCACAAACCTCCCTGCAATAAACCCCTCCTGCTGCCGCATTCCGCAAAGTACAGCAGGCTTTATAATTGTGGTTTGTGTGCTCGGCCGGCTCCCTTGGCAGCCTTCCCGGCGGTGGATTTATGGCGGGTGTTTTACACCAAGGCATCCCTTTCATGTGCAGAAATGTAAACAAACCGGGGATGCCTTTCATCTCTGTGCCTATCTGAATAAGGGTATGCAGACACACAAACACACAATGTAGCACTCATATAACACACACATTGTATGTAGCCACGCATGTACGTACCTATGTTCTCGCCTTTGTGGTACAATCAATGCTCGTCGCCACATGTTATGCCTGACTGTTAGTACAGGCACTTAATACGAATACACAAACGTGTCTATGTTGTACTGTATCTGTTCTCATATTGAAACTAGTTATTTGCGTCTACAATTAAACACAAGCGCACAAACTACCTTTTCACGTATTTCTCTTGGTCTTGTGTTTTCAGCACTCCCACGCAGGCATTTCTCCTGATACCGCCTTTTACGCGCACACACATGTATCCCCGGACTTGCCTTTTACACACACAGAGACACAGTCATACATATATTTCCCCTGGTCTTACTTTTACACACACACCGAGACATCTCTCCTGGCTTTCCCTTTTATACACCCACACACGCACACATACACTGCCTAGGCCTTGCTTTTTTCTATTACACATCCACACTCATTATCCTGACCTTGTATTTTTTACACACAAAACCATGCACACTCAAAAACACACACCTCTCTCTCTCTCACTCACACACACACACAAATGTCCCCTGATCCTGCCCCACACAGGCGCAAAACTCACCATGCCGGGTGCCCAAAAGGAGTGGGCGTGTGCGCCCATATACTATGCTGACAGCTGCCACGCAGGGGTTATGTGTGTGTGTGTGTACCCGCAAAGACACACAGTCCAGCACTCTGCCTGCTCGGCACTTGTGAGTCTGACAGCAGAGCTGAGGTCCAGCTTCCAGGCACCTGGCAGGGGTGTGTAACTTTGCCTCGAGTCCCACGGGGGCTCTCCCGGAGGCAGGCGCCTCGCCATTGGCCAGCCGCAGATCAGCTGGTCGCATGTGCTGCTGTCGGTTTTGGCGCTCGGCCATCCAGAAACAAACCACTTGGATGACTTCTAATAGATACAGCCACATATACTAATACAAAACAAATCCGGGCGCCGCAGAGTGGGCGAGCAAATGAGTTCCTATTTCGTCAATGGCACTTTCCCTGGTAGCCTGGGCAATGGCCAGGACTCCTTCCTGGGGCAGATCCCACTCTACCCATCTGGCTACGAGGCGCTCAGGCACTTCCCAGCTTCTTATGGCACTTCGACGTTCCAGGAGAAAACCTACCCCTCCTCTCCTTGTTTCTACCAACAGTCTAACGCAGTTATCGCCTGTAACCGGGGAGCCTACGAGTATGGGGCGTCCTGCTTCTACCCAGAGAAGGAGGCGCCGGGCGAGTCCCCGACCGGCAGTGGCAAGCAGCGGGGTCACGGCGAGTACCTGCACTTTTCACCCGAGCAGCAGTACAAGCCGGATGGCGCGCAGAACAAAAGTGTCAGCGAGGACTGCGGCGACCGGAAGTACGGCAGCCCGGTCTACCCCTGGATGCAGCGCGTGAACTCCTGTGCCGGTGAGTTTCTGGGACACCTTAACCTGTTTGTCAACCAATAACTTCGCAGTCATTCTGCAGGCAGGATGCAGAAATGCACGTGCATGTTACAGGGAAAGCTCACTTCCAAGCCCAAGCAAATAGCGTCTCCAATTCAAGCCCCTCATGTTACCCAAAAGTGAATAATACATTTTAACAGAAAGGTGACTATAATTGATATGTGGATGTTTAAATAACCTTAATGTGGGGGTCTGATGCTATATCGACACAGTAGTCATATAGTGCTAACGTGTAATTCATGTTTACACCCAATACTTTCATGTAGCCGAGTAGGGGTTACTCCAAAATATCACAAATGTGCCAATAATTCAATTGCATTTTTGGAGTGGGTATGAAATGTGCAACAACGCCATTTAATGACGGCTTATCTGCCATTTAAATGAAAGAATGGCCAGTTATATTAAGGATATTCTATTTCAGTGCTTTGCAGGGACGTTCTTAAAAGTACACTGCACCAAATATACCTCAAAGTTCGGCTTCCTCCAACTATGGGAATAGAGTGACTGCAGAACATAGTTATAGTGCGCTGTTTTGAAATATGACTCTGTGCTGTATGGTGCTATGACATAGTGATGCGACATTAAGTGGGAAACTGATACACCTTAGTGTGTATTTGTTTTATAGTGCAGCCTATTCTGCAGTGTAGAGCTGCCCCACAAGTTATAGGGCCAGGGTGTTTTGTGATTCTTTGTGTGGCGCTTTTTTAATCACAGTGTTGTATTTTTTTTATTCCTTTTTACAGCTTCTGTCTATGGGGTGCACGGGCGGAGAGGAAGGCAGACTTACACCAGGTACCAGACCCTGGAGCTGGAGAAAGAGTTCCACTTTAACAGGTACCTCACCAGGAGGCGACGGATCGAAATAGCCAGCGCGCTCTGCCTCACCGAACGACAGATTAAAATATGGTTTCAAAACCGGCGCATGAAATGGAAAAAAGAGAGCAAACTGGCGAACTCCACCCAGCCCAACAGCGAAGACAAGGTGGACACGCCGGGGGAACTGGGCACCCCCCAGTAAAGGTGAACGGGCCTGCCTGGGACCCCCTGCGGCTGCCCTAAATGTACATTTTTTGGGAATTCGGATGCAGACGCTTTCCTCCATTTTGAAATTTCCAGGACTTTGACTCCAGCCGCAGAGCTCTAAAAAATACGAGGGGAGTTTACAGATGAGTACTGTGCAGTGTTAGATTCCGCGTAAAAGTAGATAGATTAGATGCGAGCGGGCTATCCTCCCTACATCCGACTTCGCGAAAAAAGTAGTTGACATGAAACTGTTATGGTCCTATATGTTGCTCAATTTGTCACAAAGGACCCGGGCTGCTCACTGATTGTACTTTCAAGAACTAAATATTTCCACGACAAATATTTTCCGGCCAGTCACTCAAAATACATTCCATGCCTCTTTGTTTACATTTGCCGCTGTCAGTTCACGAGGCAATAAAGCACATACCTGGCAAAAAAAGACTAGTATGCTGCGTAAAATAAGCCTAAACAGTCGGGCAAACCGGAAAGAAAAAAATAGAAATGTAAACAATGTTTACTTTCTATTTTGCAGTCGGTTGGTATGTACCGTCTCCCATATGTTATTAATTAAAAATTGGCTATTTCAAGTCAAATATTTCCACTCAAAATTCATACAAAATAGGTGCCTGTATATGTCAATATTTTCCCAGCTAAGAGGTCCATTGTTGACTGGCATCATGAAATATGAAGAAATTGCCCTTTAAATGGAGGCATGTCTTCTTGCAGCAGAACAAACACAGGTTGGAGAGTGTAGCCCAGACCGCTGCCTGCAAAATCCCGAAATATTCTAAACTACAGGAATTATTGTGTACTTAAAAAATAAACACTCCCAGAGCCAGGTAAACACGGTTCGCTTTCGGTGTGAGTTTAACGCCCACGACTCCTATTTCAGACGGATTTTAGGATTTTACGTTGGTATATAGACCACGGTTTTTTCCAATCTGCTGCAGAAACAGACCGGCAGAATTTTCGCATTAAATTGTTACTTATTTTCCCTCATTTCAGCGTTTCATACCCGTGCAAATTATATTTCTGAATGTGTTCATACATATACAAACACGTATATTTGTATGCATGCCTGTTTACAGGGAAAAGGCTGTAAAATCGGTAGATGCTACCAACACTCTTGTGGCGGCATGTTTCATATTGGGCTGTTATTGTCACATCGCAGCTGACAGGCAGCGCATTTGGTCGCCCCTAATGACACTCCGAGGGAAATGCTGTAATTTTTCCTATAATGGGAAGTAACCTCAATTCGACCCCGGCCCCTCGACAACCCCTTGCTTGGGGAGAAAAAAAAAAGAGGAAAGAATAAGTCGCCTGGTGTCCAGCAGGTGGCGCAAGAGCCCGAGCCAAAGTTTGTCAGGCGGCGCGCGCGCGCGCCCGTGCTCGCCCCCGTCCCCCCAGCCGCCTCCCGACACTGCGCGAGTTTACCTCTAGAGGTCACTAGGCAGGATTTACGACTGGACAACAAAAGCACGTGACTCCGAGCCGTACCCCATATTTGGGCGCCTACGTAGGGAGAGAAGCAACTACATGTCCCAGTCATTTCCATAATTCATCATAAATTGTGCAAGGGTGCTATAGACGCACAAAACGACCCAGAGCCACAAATCAAGCACACATATCAAAAAACAAATGAGCTCGTATTTTGTAAACTCATTTTGCGGCCGCTATTCCAATGGCCAGGACTACCAGATACACAATTATGGAGACCCCGGCTCGGTGAGCGAGCCCTACAGGGAGCCGGCAGGCATGCACTCCAGCCGCTACGGCTACGGCTACAATGGCATGGATCTGAGCGTGGGGCGGGCAGCCTCCAACCACTTTGGTGCCAGTGAGAGGGCACGAAATTACCCGCCCAGCAATGCCAGCTCTGCAGCCGCAGCGGAGTCCAGGTACAGCCAGCCCTCCGCCACCTCTTCCCCGGCTCCGCCCGACCCCCTGCCCTGCAGTGCCAGTGCCGCCGTGGCAGGGGCAACCTCTCCCGCCGCTGCCACCACCGAGAGCCACCCGGGACTGGGGGTGGTGGGCAAGACCGCCCTGGTGAACTCCGCCGGCAGCACGTCCCACTCCAGCAGCACTCACAGCAGCAGCAGCACCCACATCAACAGCAGCAGGGACGGGATGGGCGCCTCCTCTGGGGCGGAGGAGGACCCGGCGGCCGGCGGCGAGCAGGCGGGTTCACAGCACGGTCAGAGCCCAGGCTCGGCGGCGGCGTCAGCAGCACAGCCCCAGATCTACCCCTGGATGAGAAAACTGCACATAAGCCATGGTAAATAATGCCAAGACTCTTTTTCATTTCAGAGGGGGTCCCTGCGAGGCCATTACTGCAGCATACAGGCGCTAGAAAGGCACCCCGAGCTTTGGCGCACAGTTCCCCACACTCTGGGAAAAGTTTAAAAATAAAGCATCCATCTAAACTAGGAAAAAAAAGGAGAGAAATGCGCCGCGTCCTGGGTTTTGCATTGTCGCAGTGTCTTAGGGAACTCTGCATATATTTGAAGGGGTGTCTCAGAGCCTGCCTAAAAAGACTTCGCATAGTAGAGCAGGTTGCATGCCATTTTGAATCGCCTCTTCCAGGCTGCATGGCGGGTTGCTTGCCTAGCTGGCATCGTTGTATGGTGGTCACCCACGATTTACAGAAAGCAGCACTCGTGGGCGTGCTTTGGTAGTTTGTAGGGGTGACAGTAACACTGTAAAAACTCTTCTACCATGTTGGTTTTTCGACGAGTTGGAAAGCGTCGAGTTCCGCTGGCTTTCCACACTACTCGTCGACTTTAAAAACTAAACTGCATTCCCTTCCACTGTTTTACAGGATACAATACTTGTTGCACCCTCTCAGGGCACGGGTGGGCATTTGTGGGAAGGACGGCACCCTTCCTTGTTCGTGCAGGTGCTGCCAATGGGGAAACTGCAGGCAGGCGACTTTGTGACTCCCAACTTTACGTGTTCCTTTCCCTTGCAGACAACATCGGGGGGCCCGAGGGCAAGCGGGCGCGCACCGCCTACACCCGCTACCAGACCCTGGAGCTGGAGAAGGAGTTTCACTTCAACAGATACCTGACCCGCCGGCGGAGGATCGAGATCGCGCACGCGCTCTGCCTCTCCGAGCGCCAGATCAAAATCTGGTTCCAGAACCGGCGCATGAAATGGAAGAAAGACAACAAACTGAAAAGCATGAGCATGGCTGCTGGGGGTGCATTCCGCCCCTGAGTGTGTTTGCCCTCTTGCCCCCGGCGCCAGTGCCGGGGTGACTCTCTGATACTACCTAGTGTTACTTCTGTGAAGAACGTCCCGGTCCGTGCCCCCTCACCTCGAACCCTCGCTAAACCCCGACCCCATTCTTCCCCTGTGTAGGTCGGCTGTTGTACAAATCTTTTTATTTTTTGTTTGTTTTCGAATGCCTTTGTCTTGGCACTTACATGTTTTAACTTATTTATATATGAAGCGAAGCGTGTTACTTGAAGTAACTGTAAAAAAATAAATCCATGTTTAGTACATACGTCATGTGATGCACTCGACCTACTAAACGTGTATATGTGTATGAAATTGTGTATGTCTAACTAGCTACAAGCTGTCAGAAAATGACTCGAAACTACCTATGAATTCTCCGTGTACCTAGCGCCGTTGTACAGGCAAGAGCTTCAAAGCGCCTTGTCCGTGTACCATTGTGTTGTGATTAGTATTTCTGTGACGGAAAGCTGTGTCTCCGAGCAGTGTGTCCTTTGCTGTGCCTTTGTATGAACTTTGCACGAACTCTTTAGAAAGTGGCTCTTATAAGCGCAGTTTCAGTGATGTATGGTTTGCGCATAAAGTTAAAAAAATATATAGTCGAACCCTGGCTGTTTAATTGAAATGTGATAAGCTTTTTTTGTATTTGATTTTTTTTTTATTATTAAAAAACTGACTGGAAGCAACAACAACAAAAATAAACTTTCTATTGTAACTATTTTGTAATCTGGTTTTTACAGGGTGTGCTGCGGGACATGTCAGATTGTCTAGTTTAGGTTTTTCTCGATCTAGTCCAGAATTTTGCGATATTATAACTAGCAGAGTGTCGTGGTGTGCATTATTCGAGTTAAGCTGGTGCCCAAAAATAAGCAGCGGAAATAAAGTCAGGCTGAGAAGGTGAAAGTGCACGTTTTAAAAATCTATTAATTAATTGCTTCATACTCTGAAAAGCTAGACAGCTAAATAAGCTACAAATAGCAATGTTTAAAAAAAATCTTAAAATTAAATGCACCGAAACAAACTAACAGGGAATCTAAAACTAACATCACCCTTCCAAAACGTCCAAAATGGACATTTTCCCATCCCTGCCTGTCTCTTTCTTGAATTAAAAGTAGCTTACCTCCATCGGAGCTGCTTTGGGGAACTCTTCTGAGGCTCTGGCTGCAAGGAACTGGTTCGCCCTCATACGGGCGGCTTACATTAACGCCTTCCCCAAAAGTTATAAAACAGTAAACTTTATAAGCCGAGTTCCGGCTATATGACATTTGCTTGCCAAATGAATAGGGTTTTGTCTTGAATTAGCTCGTAAAATCATCCAGGGCGCGGACAGATAGGCTGACTGGCTATAAAACGTCACGTGGTGGCCATAAAGTAAGTTTTATGGTCCCGGGGAGTTGACGTCCAGCATTATAGTCCGCACAACATATAATCGTCTCTGACGCCGGACCGCGCTCGCCTGATTTGCAAGCGGCATCTGCGGCCCTGATGGCCACTCGAGTAGCCCGTTTGGTGGTGGTTGGGGGTGCGGTGCCCCACGGTTCCCACAACTTTCAGGAACAGCCCTTCTCCACTCCAGGTAAGTTTGGATGTCCGGTTTCTTACGGCCCCTTCCGCTCCAGCGGCTTCACAAAAGCCGCTGGAGCGGCTCCTTAGAGGTCACAGGGGCAGGACAGTCTGGTGCTGAAGGGAGTTTTTGTGATGTAAACTTTATTTACTTGCAGCTGCGGTTGTTTTGCAGGTATATTTAACAATTTAATAAAAGTTGGTAAGACGCAGTTCTGGGAGGAGGGATGGGGTAAAGTTGTGGACTAACAAGCGCGGGGGGAGGGGAGGCGATGGCTTCCGCTTTGGGTGACTTTGCATGTGTATGATGCGGGTTTGGCACTCGAGAAGCAGACAGGCTGCATTCAAACACCCGAAAGTGCCAGTGAGTGAGTCTATGGATGTTGGCACTTAACTGGCCTGCTTCATTGGCCTGGCGATCTTAAAGGTGCTTTTGTGACTGCACCAGGGCCGCATCCCAGGAAAGGCAAAGCAGATGCGCTGTTCTAGCTGTGTTTGCTGCAGTTGTGAGTTTGCGAGCAGTGTTTTCAAAGGGCTGGGCTATCTCTTTTTATCTCCCATCTGAGGCATGCCTACCAAATTGTAGCACATCAAAGAGAGCGGGGGAACCCAGTCTGGCTTCTTGGAGTTTTATGGCCCAATTAATAGCCGCCTCTTGGCGAACAAACGCTGACTGGGCCTCAGCTTTGTGCCCCGACATAAAAGGGCTTCTCACCGGAGCGTGATCACTAAACAATGCACTTTATGGCCGCATTTAACACCAGTCTTTGAATTTGCACTGCTGAGTGAAAGGACAGTGGGGGATTCTTTCCTTTTTGTGCCATATAACACACTGTTCATTTCCTGGAAAGTTTTGCCTGGTTAATCTTTCACCACCTGTTTTGATGAAATCTATCTATCTATCTATCTATCTATCTATCTATCTATCTATCTATCTATCTATCTATCTATCTATCTATCTATCTATCTATCTATCTATCTATCTATCGTTCTATCTATAGTTCTATCTATTTATATATCTATCTCTATCTATCTATCTATCTATCGTTCTATCGTTCTATCTATCGTTCTATCTGTTGTCCAAGCTTCCTACCACGTTCCCTTCGACTTCAAGTGTGCATTACCAGGTGTACAGTTTCATATCTGGACATTACGCGAGCCTCACCTAAGGGCCCTTGCTATGCCCTTTAAGTGCACGCTGTAAACTTTTGAACTTCTAAACAAACGCCTGGGAGTGGAGGGGGCTGTAAGCGCCTCGCGCGCTCGCCTTCTCTAAGCATCGTTAATTTTCATGACATATCACCGCCGAGGCCGTTATCTGCAAGGGAGGACGTGTAGCCCCAGAGAGGAGCATTGTTACTTTTTGCTAATTATCTCGGTTATGTTTAATCAGGGAGCAGGCGAGTGTGCCACAGGTTAAATGGTCCTGGTTTTAGCTTGTCAGTTACACGTGCTTGCAGATGTGAATGACTGCTGTGGTTCACTCCATCGCCTCTCTGCTGAGGTCACCTGAATGAGAGGAGTCTGATTTCGTATTTATATGAGGCCTTCCTCCTGCTGGAAGTGGGGCATTCGGGCTGTGGGGTGAGGCTGCGAGGGCTCAGTCTAAGGATGCTCACGCCTGGAGTGAGTACCCTCAGGCCTGGAGTGAGAACACTGAGGTCTGGAGTGAGTACCCTCAGGCCTGGAGTGAGAACACTTAGGTCTGGAGTGTCCTTAAACTAAAATTACTCGTTTTACGTGGACCCCTGTCTACATATTGACACGCATAACAGGTGAGACCTGCATTAAAGCGCCAATGCACACTAGGCCCCAAAAGCCACACCTTGTTCCCATTCACTGCAGGTACGAGGTCGTCATAAAAGCAGCATGTTGTATAATTTAGTTTTATTATAAACACTTACATTGTCCAAAAACACATACATTATTGTGAACAGTTTTAACAACACAGCATTTACATTTCATTTTAAAGCACACATTCTGGACTGTGGCCTGGTGACAAACCTACATATTATCGATTAATGCAATGCACTTTGTAACTAATATATATTCCGTGTGGCCACCTGCAGCACTTTAGAACATTCTTAAACCGTTCCCCCGGACTGTTAGCCCACAATCTACAGAGAACACGCGAAAGTGGCGGGGCACCCCTAAGGTGCAGTTAGTTCAAAATGTGAAATGCTTTTATTATATACATTTTCTTTTTCTTTTATCACATTGCACTACAAAGGATGTCATTTCCTTTTTGCTAGCACGACCTTGCGCGTATTGAATCGATGTCTGCTTCTCCGCATTACACCGGTTTATACTGTCCCAACTGTTTGCACATTTCTGGATAATTGCATCTGTAGTTATTTACTCTGTTGGTTCTCCGGGTGGTAGCTTCTAAGCAGCTTTATTCATTGGTGGTAGTTGTGTTGAGCAGCGTCAGCTTGTATCCCGTTGGCGGCTTCTAGGCACTGTAGAAATTGCAACTAGGGCTGTAAACACGAACATTCAAGCTGCAAACGTCGAATTTCTGACCTTTGAGGCCCAGCTTCGCTGTTGACCCCTAGAATAGAAATCATGACGTCAGAGAGAGAACGACTTAAACAATTAGTCAGTGGTGTGCAGGGCAGAATGCACCATTCGGTACAATTACACAAAAGCGCACACGTCCCTTTTGATTGTGGCAAAGCGCAGGTTTTCAAGTCACACTTTAAACATCACGTACTGCGGCATAGTGGCCTTATCCCTTCCAGATGGGTATAGTTGAGAATACACAATGTATTAAAGTAATATAATGCTGGGTACACCTTTTGTGTTATAGTAGCATTGTAGAGCACATTCGTATGTTGTGATGATGGAATGAAAAGTGCACCGTTTGTGTTTTGTCATTGTATGTTTGGTACGTTCTGTCACGGTGGGAAATTGCGGAATACTTTGGGATTTTCCTGGAATACCAGAACAACATCAAATTATGCTTTAAATCAACATAGTCAAATACACTCTGTCACTCACACTAGTATACAGCAGACACATCCTGTTGCTACAGGAATACCAGTACAGCAGCTGACCATGATATAAAACCATGTAGTTAAATGCACCCTGTCACTCACACTAGTACAGAACTGACTACACCCTGTGTTTACAGAAATACCAGCACAACAGCAGACCTTCGTATAAAGCAATATAGTCATGTGCACTCTGTCA
This sequence comes from Lissotriton helveticus, assembly GCF_964261635.1. Taxonomy (NCBI): domain Eukaryota; kingdom Metazoa; phylum Chordata; class Amphibia; order Caudata; family Salamandridae; genus Lissotriton; species Lissotriton helveticus. The sequence continues at coordinate 854,571,970 of NC_136071.1, read as the reverse complement.
GACTGGCAGACACCTGGCTACATACACGCTGTTTTTATAGGAATAGTTGAATACACTCTGCCTCAATAGGGTTGTACAAACTACACCGTTTTTATTAGAATACCAATACAATAGCAATTCATCGAATAAAATAATATAGCCACATGCTCTCTGTCACAATAGTACGCTAGAGACTGCACCCTCTTTTTACTGGAATAACAGTACATCAGATCATAGTATAAAATAATACAGTCTAATGCACTCTGCTGCACTAGTGCAGTGCAGGCTACACCCTGTTTTTACACTTTGTCTCATTAAAGCTGTGCAAACTACACCCTGTTTTACTGTACACAGTACAACAGCAGTTCATCATATAAAATAACACAGTCAAATGCTCTCTGTCACAATAGTACACTACAGACTGCACCCTGGTTTTACTGGAATACTAGTAAACCAGCAAGCCATGATATCACATAATGCAGTCTAATGCACTATTTTACGCTAGTGCAGTGCAAACGACACCGTTTTACACTTTGTCTCATTAAATCTGTGCAAACTACACCCTGTTTTACACTTTGTCTCATTAACGCAGTTCAAACTGCACCTGGATTTTAATCGAATACCACCACCACAGCAGCAGACCATGGTGTAAAATAATATTGTCAAATGCACTAGGCAACACTAATGCAGACTACACCCTGTTTCTACACGTTCTGGCATAAAAGCAGTGACAACTACACCCTGTTTTAACTGGAGTATACAGTTCATCCGACCACCGCATAAAATGATACAGTCTAATGCACTCTGTTACACTAGCGCAGTGCAGGCGACACCTTGTTTTAGTGGAATACCAGTACCACATCAGGCCATGGTGTAAATAATATAGTCACATGCTCTCTGTCACAATGGTACACTAGACCCTGCACCCTGCTTTTACTGGAATACCAGCAGAACAGCAGACCATCGTATAAAATAATATAATCAAATGTTCTCTGTCACGATAGCACGATACAGACTACATCCTCTTTTTACACTTTGTCTCATGAAAGCAGTCCAAACTACACCCTGTTTCATTGGAATATCAGTACAACATCAGACCTTCGTATAATATTGCCAAATGTTCTCTGTCACAACAGTACACTACAGACTGCACCCTGTGTTTACTGAAATACCAGTACACCTGCAGGCCATGGTATAAACACCACTAACCAATACAATAGCAGATGACATTTTAAGTTAACGTGACGTGTGTTCTGGTGCGAAGACGCACTGTGCAATCATGGCGGCTGCAGCACGAGTCATGCTGTGGACATACAGCATATAACGCATCATGCGGAACATTATTGGCGCGCAGAAGGCCTTTTGTATAGTAACCTGCAGCACACATATTGTGTTAAGATACAATAGTGAAAATACTACCTGGGTTGCAGTCAGACATTTCAGACAGGAGCGTCTTGCAGTAGCATAGTGGAGGGCGCCATTTTGTGGAGCGTAGACCAAACGCCATTGGGACCAGCAATATAGTGCATAAGGTGCTGATTATAAAAACATAGGGCAGTAAAGACTACGTCGTAGTATAGGTCAATCATTGTATCTATAGTAATACCGCACGAGACACGTCATATGTGGTGGATAGTTCAGAACACCCTGTTACAGAGCGCAGAACCCCCATTGCAGAAATATAGAGCAGAAACGCCGTGCTTTTTAAATATATATCACAGTATGCCGGCGAAAGAACCATATTGTAGCGGTGAATGGCCATTGACTGTAACACACACCAGTACCCGTGTGCTAGGGACATATCACACAGAAGGTGCCATTCAGTCACAAAACAGCATTTTTCAATAAATATAGATTATAACCCTTGAACGAGTGCAGAAAACGCCAGTCTGTATATTTGTAAGATAATGCCGCAGACAATGTATTTTAACACAATGTAGGTATCCCGTATTTCAGAATAATAGTGCGGAATATCTTATGCGGTACAGAAATAGAGCGTAGAAGTCACTGTGTGCTAAAGAGATAATAATCAACAAAGCAGAATACACCATGTGTTATAGACATTGTATAGCACATCCTCTGTGCGCACCAAAGTAGTGTAAGAAAAACCCATTGCTTTAAAAATAGGGCACCTGCCGTGTTTTATTGGTGTTTTATGGAGAGTACAAAACACGTGTTATAGAGCTGCAAGAGTCCTCGGTGTGTTATGGAAGTGAACAGTGCACCATACGTTGTCTTTTGCCACACAGAAGCCACTCTGCCTTTTGGCTTCTTCAGGAAGTAGTGAAGTGTCATAACTGTGTGGTGACTTCACAGCCACATGTCTCAAGAGTGCACCACAAACATAAGGCGTGTCGGTTTCTGGAGACCTAAAAAAAACACAGTCTAGAAATCAACGCTTCAAGGTATTGTGAAGAACGTGTTAAGGATGTTCAAAAAGTTTAAACCGCACCTTTCAGGAACTAGTATGTCTTAACCAGCAGTCCGCCACAATAAGATAAACAAATACTGTTATGGTTCGTTGCGAAATGCAGATTCCCTGTGGTTTTTGTGGTTCGTGAAAGTAGACTGGAGCAGGAAGTTAGTCTTAGAGCTTCTTTATGCCTACCTAGGCACTGACAACTACAGGGCAGCGCCTAAATAGTGATAGCCAAAAAGTGGGCGCCTTTCCTAAACTTGTTAAGCTACTAAATCCGATTTCACCTACAAAAAAAAACAGTTTACATTCAGCAAGGGTCGCAACGTGTTAGCCACACCTAGAAAGAAGCTGCTTTATCAGATAATGTGGCGTGAAGATTTTTTTTGTAAACCGCTACAAAAGCCAGCATATTTTGCTGGGAAACATATTGAATATGAGAACATCTCGCAGCTTTGAGAGTTCGTTTTTCACTAACTCAGCACAGTGCCCTCCTTCAAGTTAACATTTAAATAGGTCTGAACCCTAATTATGGGAGTAAACAAGCTCTAGAAAGCACAATGTTCGATTCTTAAAATTAGTATTGTTATTAAGTTCTGATTAACGTCCAATAATTCACAGCCGTTGCAGTTCACGTGGATTGGGGAAGTTTCATCGAGTTCGTATTTTTGCGGTGAGGAACAACTGGTACCGAAATTCTGTTTTTCCAGTTTAAAATGAACCAGCCATGGCGAGGATCGACACATAAAGTCATTCTTTCTTTCAGAAACCTTGCTTTTTAAGCATAAACACTGTTTTATATTTAGTAAAACAAGAATGTTGAAAAACAAGGCATCATGGTCAAACGGACAGAGATAACGGAGTTCTTTTATATCGATATTGCATGTAATCGATACATATATATTTTTTAATAATTAAAAAAGCAGAAAAAAAGGAAGGATTATTTTCAGCATCAGAAGGTGTTCGTTTTGCGATATTTTTTTGTTTGTTTTTTGGGAGAACTGGCTTTTTTAAATTACGCGAGCACTGATATGTTGATTTCTCCACTGGTGTCGGACTTGGCCATAATTCGCACACAACATTTCTGACCCAGTAGTTAAAACACGAATTTTTTTTTTTAGCCTGGACACCAAATTGCCAAGGTTCAAATTAGCCTCGGTTCCCCCCGCGCGCTCGCTCGTCCCTGCTTCATCAATAATAATATTTGGTATGAAGGTTATTGGTCCATTATTGCAGTTTGGTGAAGCAGCCCTCGCTCGGGGTGAAACTGTCAGGGCGGTAACTAATGACAGCGCGCGCAGTTCACTGCCAGGTTAAGTAAATGCAGAAATGATCAATCTATCTGCAGGCCCGGCAGTCACCAGCAGAGCTCGCTTCAGACCAAGTTCACAGCCGAGCCAAGAAACAGACTCGCAAACAGCTGCACGGCGACCTAACACGCACAGCAAAGCCCTTTTGGAATATAGTGCAAAATTAAATGTATTATCTCGGTGTTGCTGGGTAGTTCATGTTCGTGCATTCAAGCTTACCCCAAGGTTTCACACTTAAATGCAAGGGTGGGGCCCCTGTGCGCTAGTGTGTCGTTGTTCAGGGGCGTTTGTTGCACGCATGGGGCGTAAGTAATGCCTTAGCTCAAAGATAAAACCCCAGTGCATGTTTCTGAAGGTCCAAACGGCCTTGATTCTAAAAGGAGAGGGGGCGCGTTTGTGTATGTTGGTGCACCGGGCCTCACCACTGCAGGTCAGAAAGTTGGGGGTCAAGAGTTTACGGTGAGCAGCGCGCGCTCCGTCATCTGCCAGACAAGGGTTTGATGTCAATGTTTAGGGCGAGTTCTTGGCTATCGGGACAAAAGATAAAATGGCTTTGAGTTACGCGTGGATCGGGGCATGGACTCTGGGTGAACCCTCGCTGATGGGTGACCCCAATTACTTTGACGAGGGAGAGAAAGGGGCCACTTTTCAGGGGACACAGCAGTGCAATTTCATTTCACACATAGGGATGGCACCCCGCTGGGCATCGCTGTCCAGATGAGGCAGACAGACACAAATCGACCGTGTGCACGTATGTTTGCATGCATGCATGTACATGTGACATCTGGCCCTGGGCGACCCCGTTGACGCACCCACACATGAATACATGCACGATGGACGGGCGAGTGATGTTTCCAAGATAAACCAGTTACACACAGACCTACACGCACACCGATGCCAGTTTTTATGCATGCACGCTCATACTATGATTTCATGTATGCTTGTATTGACATATGCTTGTGTATGCACGCGTGGGTGTATGAGTAGATATGTATATATCCAAGTCTGTCTGTACCTGCATTGAAGCATATATATTTACAAATTGATGTACATTTGCACAGACCTGTGTAGGTTGAGGCATACATATGCTTTTATTTATACAGACAAACACTGTGGTTTCCACATTGTAATTATGTAGTTATATATGTTATTTTTAAAACAGTTGGAAGAACAACCAAGGAACATGACCTGCCCGTTTATCCTATGTAAGCATGGCGATGTTTACCCATAGGTGTAAGCAAGCGTTGGTACCTCCAATTACAGACCACTTATTCCTTATAAGTTCAGAAGAGAGTTATGTTATTGCTTCTAAAAGCTTGCAGACATCCCATTCTTTGAAAGTGAACTTCCGCTGCTCGGCTTAACATTTAAAGGGTGGCAGCTTGTGTTGTAGTACCGTTCTTATAATGCCTGTGATAATGGAACAAGCGCCAACACAGTGACCCGGAAGAACACATGTCAAACAGGATGCAGTTATCATCTGATCCCTTACACACAGAAGTTGAAAACCTACCCGCAGTTTAGGGCTTGGCAATTTAGAGACATGAAAGGAAGGATACTTTTTCTGACTCAGGGTCATAATATTATTTTCAGATGTGAATCCATCATTTCCATTTGAGGAAGGGTTGCACTTTAACCTTTCTCTAGCACTTCTGCCCAGGTCAGTCTCTTCAAAGGATGGCGAACTCCTGGCCGTGGACCCCTGAAGGATGCCATTGATTCACAATTTTTTTGCAATCTAAAAAAAAAACACAACACACGCACCTTACTGGTGTCGTCAGACATACAGACAGACATGTTAGGTACACATTTCACCATTGTGCATTGTAACTGGACCTACATTTTATCAAAGTATACCACACCCATACATTTCAAGACTATTTCAAAGCTATACATTTCAGCAGTGAATAACAGATTGATATGTTGGGCACTAAGAGCAGCCTTACATACTATACTATTCAATTTCAATATTGAGGATCAGGCCTATACATTTAATCAGTGGATGATAGTTCTGTACATTTCGGCCTTCTTCAACATTACCATACAGTCTGCCTTACTCAACAGACTTTTCAATATTGTTCAGTGGTGATAAATATTGCGGCATAGTGTAATAGAGCAATATTTTTTAATCTGTGTGTAATGAATCCATACATGTTAACATGTTAAAAACCTATACAGTACAGCATGAAAGAGCCGGCTTACACATTTCAGCATGGTGTAACAGAATCACACATTTCATCATCGTCTACGAGACCTATACACTTCAGCGTTGTCTGATTGTGCCATGTTTTTCAGTATGGTATAAGAGACTTAAACATTTAGTTTAGTCATTAATAATGTGAAAAATACACTGGTAAACTATTCATTTATTGACAATGCATATAAGGTGTTTAAATACAATGATGCATTAACACAAGTATGTTTCACCTGTAATGCAATCGCAACTTGGTGAAAAGTGAGGTCGACAGACTGTGACAGACAAATAAACGTATTTCTCTTATAGTCAAAATAACCTGAGTGGACATAAAGCACTGGGAGGCAGATTTGCAAGCCCCTTACGCCACTTTTGCGTCACTTTTAACATGGGAAAAGTGACGGTAAAGTGGCGCAAGGCCCTTGTAAATAAGCCCCTGGATGCTTCTATTTAATTTATTTCACGCATTATATCTTCACGTCTGGAACATTAAAATATGATGGCGAATGCGTTAATGATACCTACTTTAAACACTCGTATGTACACATGAAAGTGGGACCTCCTTGTCTATTATATAGCAGAATTCGCATTAATGGCCTTTTAACCCCTGTGACAGTAGCATGGAAAAAACACAATTTTCCGCATAGTAAGTGAACATACATTGATACAGCTATGCCACGGGTTTTGAAGCGCCCACCCCAACCTCCCACGCCAATAAACATTAATTCACTATTAAAATTATCTAATTTACAATCCAAAAAAGTTTAAACTCAAGACATACTTTTTAGATGTGTGACATAGGACTAGTGAAAAAGTGTTGCTTTACTGTATTGTAAGATTGTTTACTTTATTGTGAATGTGCTTATAAAAAGTAACTCGCTTCTAAGTTGTATAAACGTGCATGAAAAGGATTGCTGACATTAGAATTCCACATAGATATGTCTGTAGTAAAGCGTTCCTTCCTCTGAGTTCAGCACAGACAAGAGCTTGTTTTTTTTTTTTACAACTAAACTTCGAATATTTTGGTCTACTTCTGAACAATCTTTCCCTGCATTAATATAGTGAACGCACGCAACATTGTGTGGGCTTCGCCGTCCTGGATGTAAAAATAACAACTAGGAAACATAGTTGATAGACTCGAGAAAATAACATGTCCACACTATTTTTCCTCCAAGGCATAAGTGGTCTGGCCAAGCACCCCGCTGCCTAAAAGACACTGTGCAGCCCGCCGAAGGCGGAGAGGTAGAAAAAAAATGTAAGTCCAAGGCTGAGGTGAACTGCAGGTCACCGTGTCTAACAAATATGAAAATGTCGCCCGGTGAAGGGCACGCCTTGTTATTTAACAAAGACTGTCAGTGCGCAAGATTAATAAGAAAGAAAACGCACACGGTGTCACTGCGCGGTCACCCCTCAGCTTCGGACAGGGGGCATTCAAGAGGAAAAATACTTTCAAATATATTCAAAGGAGCTCGCATCAGTCTCGGGCGAGAGGCCCCGCGCCTCGTCCTGCCTTTTCCCTCCATCTGTGCCTCACGAGGGGAAGTGCTTAAAACGTCCGCCGTAAAAAATGAGTAGGAAAAGCTGCTTCTATTTCAGAGTGTGAATTTCACCCATGTCCTCGGGTTGTGCGGTTTCCACTAAGGAACTTATTTGTTTATTTATTTTTCCCATTAAATGTGCGTTCTTGCGGTTTCGGCTTCTGGGCGACTTCAGTATAAAACGGCCCTCCGCCAGCTTCCATTAATCGATTCACAACTCTTTTGTGGTGAAGTTTTGTGCATAGCAGTGTGGCTTACATGTTTGGCTGAGTAAAGTTTTTCGTGTTATTGTTTGCGTGCAGAGGACGGCAGGCAGTCAGAAACGGTAGGTCTGTGTTTATTGTAACATAGATAAGCCATAAATCTTGGAGTGCAATGTCTGTGTGGGAGCGGCGCGCGGGGCTCTGTGCGCGGTCCGTGTTTATGATAAGGCAACCACAGGCCACAGGCGCGCGCACACACAGTCACACCAACACACAAGCATGTGCCCACACGCAGAAACACTGGAACGCACTCACGAGGACCAACACAAGCCTTCGCAGAAGCAACTCTATATAAAAAGCGACTTTGAACATCTTTTGGAAAGAACGGGCTTTGTGAAAGAGTGTTTGTGGCATACTACGCGCAAAATAAACTGCTATAAGGAACTGCCAACCGTGGGCTTCATGCAAACTTTATAGCAGTGCAGGATCTGTGAACACGGACACGTGTGTGAAAGAGGAGGAGAGATGTAGAAAAGTGGTGTGATTGTATTCTCGTAAACTATTCTGTGCATCACAAGAGACGTTCTATAAAATGTTATACTCAACAAATACATATATATGTCTCTAGAACATATGTGCAGTAGCCAATGACACTTTTTTTAAATGTGAATTTCAATGTTCACTTCTCTCCACAAATGGAAGTGAAGATGTACATCTCCTTTGAGCAGTGTAAAGGATACACAATAGTGTGCATTCATTCTTTACACTAACTACAAAGATGAGCTGACATTCAGTTGTCTGTCTTTCCGTCCATACACCAAACCTGGCAGAGACACATTCACCCCCCCAACTACTCACCAAGCCACCGAGCCCTTTATTCATTCGTCCATTCATCCAGATGTCAGAGTCCATACTATTCAAACAATTCATATTGTTCTGTACACAAACATTGCACACAAACTTCAGTATACACAATTGTAAACATACACTGCTCCCTTCAAAGACGAACTGCTACAAAATATGCTATAGAAACGTTTTACATGCAAGAAAGAAGACTGCTGCTAAATGTGAAAACAATTAAGATGTATGCCGAATACCACCTGGCTGGAATATCTGTGTTTAATGTCCCTTCGAGCAAATAATCGTCGATGCACGAAAATGGAAATTATGCATGTGGTAAAACTTTACAGGTCCTCTTTGACAATTCGAAACTCACAATTCGAGCAAATATTACCTTATGCTTGAGTGAAAAGTATGTGCCTTTGCACAAGTATTAAAAGGGCACAGATTCTATCTGGTGAAGTCATTTCAGACTCTATGCAATCGAGGAGAAATAAAGGGAAGATTCGGCGCACAGAACACCACATACTTTTTCACTGCTGGGCAGTACCCTTTTCACGCTTTTGTCTGCCTCCAGGTGCACATTTTGATTAGGTTTCTTTCGATTTGAAGAGGTTTAATCAGGGTTTCGGACATGATACATCTGTGGCGACTTTCCCATCAGCCCGAGCAGGCTCGACGAATCAATACAGATAGCATGAAAGAAACGCTACGGGTGATGGGAGGCGACCCTCCTGCAAAGGTAAGAGAAAGAGAGGTTAATACCGCCATTCCAAGTGGCCATTATTCGACATTTTCTCTGATTTTCGGATACATTTGCTCTATAGCCGAGGCTTGCGCCTGCGTGCCCTTTTTACGGAGAAACCGCCAACCTGGAGCGTCAAATTCTCGCGTGAAATAAGCGCGCGGGCTAATGTCACCCCCATAGCCCAGTGGCCCTAGAAGAAATATTATGTAGGTATTTTTATTTATGTATATCTCCTATCACAGACAATCAGACCCTACATTCTGCGCTTTCTGCAGCAGGGACAAGATTTTGCTGAAACAAGGTTCCCAAGTTCTTCAATACTACAGCGGTGATGGGGTCACTAATTTACAAAAGAGCATCTTAAATGCACTTCACACGACGCCCTCATAGTCAAGGGCGTGTTTCTGGGGCCGGTCAGTTCTTCTAAGGCTCGGGCAGCCCTCGGGACTGAGGTAGAAATGGCGGACTGTGCTCAATCCGCAGGATTTCCTGCGAAAAATCCTGCCACAGAGGAAAGCGCCGAAGGAGTGCAAGTGCAGGGCGATGGCACTATGCAGGGGTGGCGTCTTGTACCCTGAGGAGTCCGGCCCGAGCATGTAAAGGGATGGAGCTATGAGACCAGAAATTAGTTTTTTTGTTGTTGCTGGGTTAATGATATACGTGTGTACATTGGCACGAGGGCCGTGCACATGCAAAATATTAGGACTGGAGATTGGTAACATCCCATTGTTTAAAAGGCCGCCCTCATTTTATAGAGGGGCTCCGTGAATATACAGGGGAGCCCTGCAGGCCTAGAAAGAGCGAACCCCACAGTATGTAACAGGGGGACTCCTAGGACATACAGGAAAGGCCTGGCGTGTAAACACCTCCTCTGTGGTATCAATGGCGGACTCCCGGAGTACACACGAGCCCTGGACGAGGGACTCGTGGATGGGGTAACAAGAGACACCCCCCCCCCCATAATCTATACGAGGGACGTGCAACAAGAGGGCCCCCAAAATATACTCCAGGGACCTGCAAGGTGTTAATAAGGGACTCATGGAATAACAAGAGGGCCCCCCTGAATATTCGCCAGGGTGTTATCGAGGGACATCCTGAGCGTAAAGAGGCCACTCTCTGTACACGAGGGCCCGCCGGGCTGTGAGCGAGGGACCCCTGGACAAGTAAGGGGGCCTCTCGCATCATGCACTTGAACCCTCAGGCTGCGCATGGGGTGGGGGTTCTTCTGATGTGTAAATAGGGGGCTCTTGAAATGTACAAGGCAGACCAACACAACCTAATGGGGTCCAGCATTACATAACTTTGAGTTTCGGGGTCCAAAGCCAAACCATTATGTTTGTCAAAGCCTTTAAGCGCTTCCATGTTTAAATGTGAGACTTCCTCTCTCTGAACGAGCGCTTTGCAGAGTGTGAACTGGGACCCAGGGAAGGGGCGCACATGTCACCACGGGGTCGCGCCACCAGCAGGATGGCCTGTTTACTGACGTTTGCATCCAAATATGGGACATGTGAGTACATAAACCAAACTGCGCTATGTGCAAAGAGCAAGCACGAACGAACATACAGGGGGGACCCCGCTTTCCATGTCCAGGGAGAGCGCACCTCTGGGGAAGGGCGGTTGTGTGTTGAGTCGTGTGTTTGCTTTGTGTCTTTTTGTCTCCCCCCTTCAGGTTTCTCGCCCCCACGGACCTACTTTTGGACGCTATCACCCATGGTATTGGGGGGCTGAGGGGCTGCAGCTGGAGGGAGCTGCGGGGCTGGGTGAAGCCCACCACATTCATCATCCTCCACTTCCTCATCCGGGTTCTGCGCCCGCCGCTCCCATTGGCCGGCGCGCGTCACGTGGCTCCGCCAACTTTGTACACTTGACAGCCAGGGGGGCGGGCCTTGCAGAGAACAGAAAAACGACAAGGCGAGAAAAAAAATTTAGTAAATGTTTTTTTGCACTTCAACAAATTAATGAGCATGAGTTCCTTTTTGATAAACTCCAACTACATCGAGCCCAAGTTCCCTCCGTGCGAGGAGTACTCGCAGGGGGGATACCTGCCGCCGCCCGCCGACTACTACGAGCGGGAGCCCGGCTACCAGCCTCCGCCGACCGAGGCGCTGTACCCGCGGCAGCGCGCCTACCCCGAGGAGGGCTACGGCTACCGGCATGGGCCGAGCCACCAGCAGGCGCCGCAAGAAGAGGCTCCGCGGCCGCCCCCCGCCCTACTGCAGCAGCAGAGCCACCTCCTGCCGCCCAGGAAGCAGCAGCAGCCGCTGCCCCAGCCCTTGCAGCAGCACTGCGAGCCCCTGCTGCCCCACGAGCCCTCCTGCGCCCTGCCCGACCCCAGCCTGCTCCCCGACTGCAAGGGCAAGGAGCAGCCGGTGGTGTACCCCTGGATGAAGAAAGTGCACGTCAACACCAGTAAGTGGGACCCCTGCCGGGGGGCTAAGCCCGAGCCACCCTGTGCCCGCGCCCTCCCTGTGCCCGCGCCTTCACCCTCCCTGTGCCCGAACCCACCACGGCTTAACTGCCTGGGTCTCTTCTGGCTATTGCGTTTTATTGCAAAGTGCACCCTCCAAAGGCATGCCAGTGTCAGGGGGACTCACCTTGGTGTCTCCCCACCACCTTTTTGTTACCCTGGTGTGCCCTCTGAGTACACCCGCTGAACGGCGAGAACACCCCCTCATCCACACTGTACCCGAGCTCTCCACTGCTTAACCTTAGCCTGTCTGTCCCATCGAAACATTGTGTTTTTATTTCTCACATCTGACAAGGTGTAAAGTGCATGCCAAAGACCTGGGAAGAGGCTCACCTTGGCGTCCCCCACCTCCCCTGGTCTCACTCCCCGTGTGAGCCCACATACAGCCACCGAATGGCCTGCTGCAGCCGGGGCAGCTCTCCCTCGCACCCGGGCTGCTGTCTGTCGCGTCCGCCTCTCTCCTTACCACAGTCCCCTTTCTACAAGGAACGTCTCATCCAGCGGAGAGTTCCCCGTGCCACCCAGACCGCTCGGATTCACCCCCCACATGCCCCCTCATGGAATACACCCTGGAATGCCACCCTTTTACCTCTCCCTCGGCCATGTGTCTTGCAATCTTCTTCATGTATTTTTTGTTTTCCCCCCCTGCAAGATATAGGCTTTGTTTACTCAGAAAAAATCTCCCTTCTTAAAAGGAGAGATGAAAAAATCTCCCAGGTCTCTCCTACAAAGCTTGCTCTCGTAATGCCCTTCAGAGGCAGACCTCTCCCCCTCTTACACCCAAACTCTTCCTCTGTGAAAAGCTGCGCTGCCCCCCTTCTCGCAGCCCTGAAAAGGCATCTTCACAGATGGAAGGGCCAGTGACCCCGAGTTTACCTGAGGTGCGTTTTCATCTTCCAAGTCACCTTTTTTTGAGGCAGCTCATAGATCGCCCCAAAAGGATAGCCCCAACGTCGCTCAAATGAGGATTCCCTGCAAGCTGCAACGCTCAGACATCAGAAATGTGATGTTCCCAAACCGAGTCCCCTTTACCCTGTGAGAAAAGCGATTATTTTTTGTTTTGTTTAGGTTGCCCTCCTTATTGGCAGATTTATGACCCCCAAACTGTTAAAGGCCGTAATTACTACGGCCATAAATTTAATCGCCGTGCCAGTGACTCTGGGGCCATGTTCCTTTGAAGCTTTTCGAAGGCAAATGCCCATCAGCATATTTTATAGCCAACGCTTGACTCGGTGGCCTGCGAAACTCCTTTTGTGAGCCTGTATTTTTTGTCTGTCTTATCTCTCCAAGGTGTCACTTTTCCATATAATAATGTTAACACTTCCTTTTTTTCCCCTTGTGTGTTCAGTCAACCCCAATTACTCCGGAGGAGAGCCCAAAAGGTCCCGGACCGCCTACACCCGCCAGCAAGTCCTGGAGCTGGAGAAAGAGTTCCACTTCAACCGGTACCTGACCCGGCGCCGGCGCATCGAGATCGCGCACACCCTGTGCCTGTCCGAGCGCCAGGTCAAGATCTGGTTCCAGAACCGGCGCATGAAATGGAAGAAGGACCACAAGCTGCCCAACACCAAGATGCGCTCGGCCAACCCGCCCTCGGCCGGCCTGCAGGTCAAAGCCCACCCCCAGCAGCACCTCGACGGGCCCCCGACGCCAGGCTCCCCTGCCCTCTAACCACCTTCCTTCTGCAACCGCCCTCCCTCGTGTGAATAGATGGACCAAACTATTGTGTACATACATAGACACTTGTCTTGCATAGGGACTCTATTTATCCCCCCAAAGAGGACATTTGCCAGGGTTATTTAGATATTGGACCGTATGACTTTTTCTATTTATGCAGCTGCCACCGTGTGCTTCTCGCAAAGCGATCTTGCAGGAGGACTTTGCAGAGAGGACTATTTTGTACAAAGCCCTGAAGGAAAGAGTGCCATATTTTGCAGAATAGCAGGGACTCTGAAATGACTGCTCAGTGTGCGGTTCGGTGGAATAGGCCTGTGTCTGAAGGTTTATAAAAGGACAAAGCAAACCTTTTACCCCCTGGAACCAGCCGATGGCGCGAGACACCCTCTCTTTCAATGCGGAAGTACACTTTTTCTGTGTGTTATATAAATGCCCTTCTGTTTCAAGTCGTGCTAGGTGTGTGATAGGCAACGGGCATCCTTTCTCAGTATTTCGGTTATTTGAAAACCTGTCGAGTTGTGCTTCCTCCTTAGCATACGTGGCACACCGTGCAATTGGTCTGTGAAGTACTTTTATGTCCCCCGTGCATTTTGTGGCCGTGTCGTGCAATGTGTTGTGTTAAAATATGAATGTGAATGATGCTATTTTGAATCATTAAAGTCGTGAAAGCTCAAATGTAACCCTTGCTAGCCTTATGTCTTGCTAATTTTAAAACTGAAGGACTCACTGTTGTCTTTCCAACGTGAAATCGACGTTTGCCCATATCTTTAATGATTGCCCTCATTTTTGAAAAGGTGCTTTTTTAAGCTGCACAATTTGCATAGAATGTTTGAATTCAGGGGTACCTATATCTATCAATCTACATTTTTAGACGTGAAGGGTTTCGATTAACAGTTTTGAGGTGACTGCCAGTCTGTGAACCCAGTGTTGGTAAGTTGTGCAATTGGTGCTTCTTAAGCTGCATAGATTACAAAGAACTTTTTTTTTTACGATGATATATTGCTCTGTATTTTCACCTCCAGTGCTATGTTTACAGAAGTGAAAGGTTTAGGTTAACACTCTTAGTGTGGTTGACTTATCTGGGGCCCACAGACGGCAAGTTTCGCGCATATATATCGGAAACTGCATAGTCTGCAATAACACTTTAATGTTCTGACATATTATTCGGACAACCACTTTTGGGGAAGATGCTTACAGAATTGACAATTTATATTAAGAATGCAGTGGTGGTTGCCTTCTGTGGAGCTCATTACGTTACAAAAGGTGTGACCTGGCCTGCTGAGATTTACAACGTGCATGCAGTGCGGGCCGGGTCTCTTTCAAATAGTGCCACCCAAAACGCTATTTTCTTGGAGTAAGAAGATACATCTGAAATGTAGGCTATTCAGAGACTGGTATTAAACAGAACTAAAGGTGCAAATTCAGAGACTGGTAGTAAACGGAACTAAAAGTGCAAATCCACTCTCACGCCCTGCACCTATAAAAATGCTACCATGAATGAACTGGCAGGCAGGGTTCCAGGTTTAGAACTCAACCACAGGAGAGGCACGCCAGCCTGCTGAACAGGCCCGCCTGGAACGCATGGCACACGGCTATCTCTAGAATGGCATTCCTGCTGGCTGCAAGCGGGGCCAGGCAGAGCTTTTGCCGAGGGCCGCAGGGTGGGGTATTTACTTTTTAATGCTGTACTCTGCCAGCCATTTCAGCGCCTGAACTGATAACTTCTCATTATCTGTCCTTCCAAAACACTCTCACTGGGAAAACACTTCTAAAAACTCGCCAAGTGCGGCTCCTCACTTTTGATTGCTGTAAGTGCTTTTTTTGTTGTGCTTACACTGACATTTACAAATAGCCCCGTGATGTATTCATTCAGCACAATTCAAGAAAGGCAAACGTGTCAGCACTGTACCGCGCTGGGTACATCCTAGGAGTTAAATTAAGCATACTAGACACACACGTGTTAATCTTCACCTCAGATGAGCCCTTCCTCTATCCACTCAACCCTCTCCATTAGGGCTTAAAATTAATTGTACTCAACCCCTCTTAATGCTATTTTTAAACATCTAAATTGTTATCCTATTAAGAGCATTTAACATCACAACCATTTCATAACCTAGTTTTTTAATGTGTAATTAAAACATACTTTAGTGCAATCCAAGCAGCAAGTTTTTTCCTACATAACAGGCAATTTCGACGATTGTAAGTCAGTATTAATAGTAACATTGTGTTCAGGCCAATAGCATAAAGTTCCCAGCGGCAGTTCATTGTCATAATTCAATATTTACTTGTTTGAAATTCGGCAGCCACTCCGATGTCTGTTCTCTGGGAGAAAAACTTGGTGAGAAATCCAAAATTTCGTCTGGAAAAAAAGTGGAATTACGGATGAAGACAGGCCCCCTCCAGCTGCAAAGCATCTCTCCTTGTTGGAAATCTGGGAATGGCTAACAGGAACGCAGAGCCGGCGACCTCCGTCCAAGGTAACCTCGCATCTTTTTTGTTGCTTTATTGTATTTGCATGCCGAATTTTAGATTTCCGTGCGAATGCGGTTGGAGAGACGGCCTGCATTTTTTAAAATGAAACACGTTTCAGAAAGGCAGCAGCCGCCCCCCTTTTGTTTAGAATCCCATAGTCTGTTCTTTGCCAGGGCGACCAGAAGGGTTCACCGAGAGGACACATTTTCCATCCCACTAATTGTTTTTTTAAGAGATGAAGTCTGACCCTCAAACTCTTGACCTGTGGGACAGTGTACTGTGCAGGCCTGCAGCTCCAGGCTCAAGCGGCCTCTCACACATTCCCCCCATCCGTCGTCTCTTATGCATCCTGTACTGATGACTTGCAGATTGCATTATCCATAACTATACTTCGGCTATTTGTTAGTAAAATATCATCAAAAATCAGTCTTTTCCGTTAAAACGTTACTTATACAACAGCCCTTTCTAGTTTTTTAAATGCACAGAAGTGAAACAATTGAAACATTCACATTAAGATATTGTTTTTAGTTTTTGTGGAACCTAATGGCGAGTAATGGATGTGTGTAAAACCGTTATGAAACGTGGAAACGTTGTATTGTGTCCACATTTAATCTATGAGTTTGGCTTCATAGCAAACAGTGCCTCACGGATTCAAAATGGCGGCTGGTTGCCTATTGAGCTCCCATTTGATGGCGGTGGAGGCCATCTTGTTTCTGGAATGGATTTCCGACTGTTTAACAGTACCTCTTCTAAATGCTCTTGATGCTTTTCATACCTTTATTTTGCTGTCTTTAAGGGGTCTTTTGTGTAACATGAAGGATTTGACCCTCAAACCACCACACATGCATACATTTTTAAAGAGGCGTGGACTTAAATAGAAATAATCCACACATATATGATTTTAGAATAACCGAATTTATCTTTTCAGGAAGCCTAAGATCGCTGGTCTTTATGTGGAAAGCGTGAACGTTAATATTCTTTCTTTACGAGGCCTCAAGGCTAAATGTCACAGCCCCTCACTTCTGCTATCAGTCTTTTCTCCTGTTGTGCGTGGTGTGCTACACACAAGCCATAACTGTTACTGATGCCCTTAAACAACAGATGTTTAGTCCTGGTATACTACTCACTGGGATTTGAACCCAAAATGTATTTAATGTTTTCGATTTTAAATGTATTTGATGAGGACAACCATGCCTAGATAGAGAGTGGAACATTATTTATTTGATTACTGTTATCAGAAAACTTGTGTCTTGTTCATTGCTCCGGTTTCCTTTGGAGCCCTTTGTCAGTTTTCATCTAGAATTGTTGTTGAATTATATAAACCACTTGCAATGGTGTGCCTTCGTGTCAGTCATTGTGCATAAAGTTCTGAGACCAAATAGGTCAGTTCATGAGTTGTAACTGCCTGAATCAAGACAGCAAACAGGCACATCTTTATCTTGAGCCACGGCTCATTATTTTAACCTACTCCGCCCCCGTTAGGCCTTCCTGTTGTGGACTTACACTGCTGGATGCTAGCTCCATGCACTGGCAAAGCTTGAGCTGTGGAGGGCTGTCTTAAATTACACATCATGTTTTTTCTTGACAACACAAGGTAGACAAATAGATTTTTTTGACATGTGACATGAACATGCATGTGGTAGGCCCGGTGGAATCGAGACATACAACCATAATTCCACACTAACACGGGTAGGCTAAGCATCCAGGCATGAACAGCTTCAACTAAGAAAATTATATGGTATATATAATATATCTAAATGAACACAGAGAATTTCTAAGCCAAATAATTGCAGAACTAGGATAAAAATACAATGCCACAGTTGCCTGTGTGATCGAAAATGATACATTTGTAGAATTGGCACATCAGACTATTCATAATTGTCTCCTGCTTTTTTGTGCAAATATTTAGAAAATCAGTGTCAAACACTTTTTTTTGGAGGGTGCAATGCAATGCACACTGTTCACTGACAGTGTGTCAACTCGTGAATAAGAGCATACAAAGAGGAGCATTCTGTTTATAAAACACTGGAATCCATTATTCGAGTCTAGGGCCTAAGCATTGATGTCTATGCTTGCAAATAGATGTTTTCCTTTCATTTGTAGCTGAATAATCCTTTTCTCAAAGTAGAAATCATGTCAACAAATCGACACATTTTGGAAAATGATTACACCTTATAGGTCCCATACAGTGAAGGTTTTTTTTAAAATCCATATCGGCAGGATTGCGTTTTTCTATACAACATCCACCCACACACCACATTTGCATTGCTCCACCTAAGTACGTGCTCCTCATGTAGTTGTGAAATCCACGATTTTTTTGTGGTGTGCTTGTAGTGGATTAAATCTTCTGCTGCAGGAGCAAAGGGAACATGGAGCTATGATGGCTGAAGACACGCAAACAGGAGTGGCTGTGTGTACTGTCAGCTCTTCAGGGGTTTCACACAGAGGTTACTTGTGGCACAATATTAAGACATTTGCTGACAATGTGAGGGCGGCTTTAGTAGAGCTGGCATCAGGAAGGCACTTCAGATGATAAAGTATCTGCTTCTGCATGTTGTCATGTTTGAGATAATGCAACCCAAGCCACTGACATCTGACCCAGGAAGCATATTCTGGACAAATAGTAGAATATACCGAAAGCCTTTTTCACTTACACATGTCTGAACTTTATCACAGTCCAATTTTAAGACTATTCTTTTCAAGTGTCACGACTTTAAAAATACAGAGAGGCCAGGACCGAAAGAGACATTTTGAGTGGCAGCCGGGTCTTATCAATTTTGATTTTCCCCATATATGTTATGGTACCCAAAATTGATCCGTCTTGCACGCATAGCGTATATATGAGATTACTATCCACGGGACCTTTACTTAGGGAGTATATTTGGCAAAGTAGGGCACATGACATTTGTACCTGTAACAATCTTAAATGTAGCCTGGAGACAGCTTTAGCTCTACCACAAGCCTCATGTAATGAAACAATTCATAAATAAAAAATGAATACATATAAACAGAGTGGTCTGGGTCAACCCTCTTCATCCATTGGTCTGTTCAATTGTCAATCACATCTTGCCTCTGCCCAGCACTGACTACAATATGGCACAATGGGTCAGGCCACTTCAGTCGTCGGCTGTCTCATAGTCTGAGTGACAGCATTTTCGATTACATACATTTAAAAAGAAATGCACCTCCATGCAAGGGCTGGTGGACTAGTGCTTTATTTACCAATGTTTTTTTTACCTCTTTTAATTTTTTAGTAATCCCTGTGTGTTTCAACTATATCTTTAGGATTAATTCAAAGCCAATAGCACTTTTTTGTGCTTATAAATATCCTAATTTCCTCTGATGTGCATTACACTTAAAAATAGTTTCTCTACTGTCTGTGAGGAAGCATCTGTGCCGCTCTATTAAAATTAGTTGCAACAGTTACATTATTTTCTAATGTAACACTTTAGTTACAAGCATACGTTTTCGTTGGTTTATTCTTTTTCATTTTGTGGAACATGCTTGCAAGTCAAAACATAAAAAATATACCTCGCATCAGCTTGTCAAGGGCCCACCTATTGGCTTTGCCAGTGCTTGTCTTCACCTGTGTTGTGTCACTTACTGCCTTTGAAAACACCAATAAGCATACCAACTACCTTTTGTAGCATTCCGTCTTGCATCACAGGTGCCACAGTCTGCAATTGTAGCTTTACTCCTTTGTTCAGTGTTCAGCTCACATTAGTACATGAATTCCTAGGACATGCATGCAGCTTTCTGTGATACAGAACACGAGAAAGTGAGAGAGTGCAAAGGAGAGGAAAAAGAGCAAGAGATAGACAGCAAAGGCAGCTAGTGAGATAGAGAGAGGGAGAGAAGGACAGAGACAGAAAAAACATAGAGAGACAGACAGACAAGAGAGATAGAGATAGAAAAGGCAGAGAGGGAGAGAGAGGGAGAAATAGAGACAGAAAAGACATAGAGACAAAGATATCGAGGGAGGGCTAGAGAGACAGAGACTGTGCATTATGGAGAGATAACAGAAAGAGGGAGAGAAGGGGGAACCAAAATTATGAAAATGGAGAGCAGAATAAGAGGGCATGAGGACGAGAGTGGACAGGAAGAAAGAGAGAACTTGAGAGCTGGTGAGTACATCAGGATGGACTAGAAAGAAGGAGAAAGGAGCCCGAGGGAGATACATACATTGAAGGGAGGGCAGCTGTGGAGGTGAGGAAAAAGAAGCATTTAAAGACACAAAGGTAAACAGAGAGAGCAGCCCTACCTTGCCCTCGAGGGGCTCCATTAACATGATAGTAAACCATGTATGTGGCCAATGTCAAGGGGTATGGCAATGTTCCCGGATCCCTAGGTGGCGCTGTAGAGCCTTCAGCCACATGTTTTGGATACTCCATCATTAGCATGGCATGAAAAATATATATTTTTTCCTTTAAGGATTACTGAAAGTAAATTGCTTCGCATGGTATGATGCAAGGACATTTTGTTAATGTAATTCAATATTTGGAGATTTAGTTGAACGATTCCATGATGCTTTAAAGACATAGGGCCTGCTGATTGAGATCTCAGCGGAGGGGTTATTCCTTCACAACAGTGACGGATATAACGTCTGCCGAAATATAAATCCCATGGGATATAATAGGATTTATATTTCGGCGGCCAGGGTATCCGCGCACCCTTGTGATGGAGTAACCCCTCCACCGAGATCTAATCAGGCGCATAGTTTTAAAATCCTTTCATTACAATATTAAGCCAAAGACAGGTAGTTGAATGCATGGATTGTTTGTATTTATTAATGTTTCCTTGGTGGGTTGCTCACTCAGCAAGAGGCATTGCTTATGTTAATAAAGTGTTTTGATTTTTAAAAAAATGTTTTTTTTTAAAAAAAATGCACATCTAGAGACGATTTCAATCATTACAAGCATATTAGCTTGATAACTTAGTTTTACAGATTTCTGATTAGTTAAATCCATAATTGTTATGAATAATTTAATTCCCTTTAATTAAGGGAATCATTGATGTGCATGACATCATTCCTGTGAGGTCTAGTTTCGAAATTGCTCCAGTTGGACCAATAAGGTTAGCCAAGCAGAGTCAGAGACCAGCAGCCCGGGGCACTTATTTGGTAGACGCTGGCGCAGAAAAAGGCAGAATTTAGCAGCATTCACAGAACATGTGCAGTGCATGGTGTGGAGACCAACGATGCTGTAGGCATATGGTCTTGTTAGCTATGGCCTCATCCAAGGAGCCGGCGCGAGTCGTAGATGCAGGACCGCAACTGTTTAGGCGATGATCTGAAAAACATTCCGTGTGGACAGTGGCATGGCAAAAAGTCTATCTCGGCTAAACACAATGAGACTACTTCAATGGCAAGGACACGTTATAACCCTGGGGTAAGGTTGACACAGTAGTGCTGATTTATATATATGGACAATATGGATACTGACTAACAATATTGCCTCATGTACTCAGAGGGCAACTTGGAAGATGTTATTGGTGATGTATATAAGGGGTCAATGAGAATTCCAACAATAGTACTGTGCAGACTCTGGGGTAGAGGTGGGGGGTAATGTGGAATCTGCAAATAAGAGCTGATATATTAATGGACAACCTGGAAAAGGTCAATGGTGATTAAAAAAAACACGCATTTAATTGTTCTGCGTATTTCTTTCAATATTCAATACTCAAACCACCCTATCAGCGAACCCCTGATTTTTGTCATCTCACGCTGCAGCAATGGTATTGAGATCTTCTCTTGAGACTGGATCAGCACTCAATACAATTCTTGCAGAGCACAAGGTGTTCCCTTAGGGAGATTTTTCCTAATTTTTTGTAAAATGTTTACTCTTGTGGAGTCGATTCATAAATATTTAGAAGACCCCAAAATTATTGGTGTCATAAGGACAGCATGATACTCATACTCATTCGTTTTCCTCTCAGTCACATTTTCTTCTTGTTTGTAACCGACATGGTTTGTTTTAGCTCTGACTTCCATAGAAGGATGATGGCTTGATCTCTTAGGTGATTTTAGTGCCAATGTTCTTCTTGCCGCTTCATCGCTCATTAATATAATTTAAGAAGGGGCAACTGCCCTGAATGGATATGGAGGCAAACCTATATGAAACAAAGAGGTGGGATCAAGTGGTCATATTCTTTGTTCCACCTAATTGCTATACTCTATACATCACAGTCTAACAGGCATTTACCTGTCCTTTCAGGAGATGATTTCCATCGAAGTAAATTGATATGAATACAATCTGTCAAGCCAATGAATACTTTTGCATTTAAATTGTTTAAATTGCATTTATATAGCGCTTACTACCCCTGATGAGGCATTAAAGCTCTTTACAGCAAGTAGCATGCTATGTGGGAGCCCAAAGTTAGTGGTCAGTCCATTAGTTATAGGGGTTATTTTCGCATGCTCGTTACAGGCATTCCCACCAGTTTCTTTGTGGTACATTATTAACATAGATGTGATCATTAGATGGGGCTATATGAGAAGCAATTGCTTGCTGGGATTAATAAACTAATCAATCAATCAATCATGACATTTGTAAAGCGCGCTACTCACCCGGAAGGGTCTCAAAGCGCTGGGGGGGAAATACGTTACTGCACGAACAGCCAGGTCTTGAGTTGCCTCCTGAAGGAAAGCTGGTCCTGGGTCAGTCGAAGGTGGGTGGGGAGGGAGTTCCAGGTCTTGGCTGCCAGGTAGGAGAAGGAGCTTCCTCCAGCGGTGGCTCTACAGATGCGTGGAACGGCGGCGAGGGCAAGGTTAGTCGATCGTAGCTGGCGGGTGGGCGTGTAGAAGGTCAGGCGGTCATTGAGGTACTTGGGGCCCAGGTCGTGGAGAGCCTTGTGTGCGTGGGTGAGGAGCCTGAACGTGATCCTCTTGCTGACTGGAAGCCAGTGCAGGTCTCTCAGGTGGCCGAAGATGTGGCTGTGTCGGGGGATGTCCAGGATGAGACGTGCGGAGGCGTTCTGGAGGCGTTGGAGTCTTTTCTGCAGCTTGGCTGTGGTTCCGGCATAGATGGTGTTCCCGTAGTCCAGTCGGCTGGTGACGAGTGCCTGGGTGACAGTCTTCCTGGTCTCGGCCGGGATCCAGCGGAAGATCTTACGGAGCATGCGTAGGGTGCTGAAGCACGATGAGGAGACGGCGTTGACTTGGCTGGTCATCGAGAGGGAGGGGTCCAGGATCAAGGCCAGGTGGTGTGCGTGGTCCGTTGGCTTGGGAGTGGAGCCCAGGGCAGGGGGCCACCAGGAGTCGTCCCAGGCGGAGGGCGATGATCCCAGGATGAGGACTTCCGTCTTGTCTGAGTTCAGTTTCAGGCGGCTGTTCTTCATCCATTCGGCGACGTCTTTCATCCCTTCGTGTAGGCTGGTTCTGGCGGTGGCGGGGTCGTTGGTGAGGGAGAGGATCAGCTGCGTGTCGTCGGCCTAATTATCGTTTCCAAACAGAGATTAAGGTGGATAAGCATGAGATTTAGAGTAACTTGTATACAGAAGAGGCAGGCAGAAAGAAGAAGGAAAACAGTGGCAGACTTTAAAAAAAATTGGGATGGAAGTAAATAAAAGTTTGATAGAATGTCAATTTGTCATGCAGGAATTTAAGAAATATACGAGGTGGAGAATTTGTGCAAGAAACACTTTTAAATTCTGTTCCTAAGAAATGTACCTTACCCAATCTTTGTAGAGGCACTTAAGAGGTGACATGGATACTTCCACCAGTGACTGTGAAAAGTATGCCCAGTGCTTTTAGAGACCCCTTTACTGTTAAGCATTGGGCCAATTAAGTACATTCCAATGCCCAGAGATGAGGAAGTAAAGCTATATTGTATAAAAGAGCCACTTCCATTCACCTTCTTGGCAGCACTGTACATGCAGAAGGGAGACAACATCAATAAATGTGAGATATAGAAACTGGGACCTATATCAATGCTTTATTTCCAATACAGATTAAATCTACTCTTGGAGTATCAACCTGTTTCTACTTTTCCAGGTAATTCAATCTGAGGCATTACTCAGGAAAGCATATTATTTTAAGTTCCCAATAATTCTCCCTATTTCTTGTTTAAATGCGATACATTTATGTGTAATTCATTAAAAAACTGCTCAGAAAGTACTCATTTCATTGCCGCAGAGCAAGGACGCAGAGGAATTGCTGGGATAAGCAATTCATTGAAAAAGGCACTTCCCACCTTCCAGGTTTGAGCAACCTGTCCATAATTCAGTGCTCCTTGAAATTTCAGGAAATCTCCACAAGAGGGCGGGATGAGGGTTAGGGGTTTGGTCGGTCCTGAAATAATGCCTGTGGGAAAAAGATATGATGTTTCTACTAGAGTGGCACCCTCTTGTAATGTGGCAATGCACATACCTTCTAATGAATTACAAAAGCAATTATTGTATTACAACAAAAAGTAGGAAAGCATGACTGTAAGAGAGTGAGTTTCTTTTGCAGTATCCCCCCCCCACTTTTTGCTGATTTTTTTACGCACTTTGACTGAATGTACCCTAGGTCCGTGCCACTCGGGTTCCCTGTGTTCTTCCCCAAAGCTGTCCCTTTGTCTCCACATTTGGCACTCCTCAGGCCCACATGTAAATCCCTTGTAAAAGGTACCAATGGTACCAAGGGCCTTGTGACCAGAGAGGGTCTCTAAGAGCTGAGCATGTATTTTGCCACCCTTAGAGGAACCTTACCTAACACATAAACACAGCCATTGCAGACTGGGTGTTTTGGTATGGACAACACTGAGCAGTCAACATGGTACACATCTCTGTGTGCCATGTCCACAAACTCTGCCATGTGGCATAGGTAAGTCACCCCTCCAGCAGACCTCGCAGCCCTAATGCAGGGTGCACTATACCACAGGTTAGGGTAAAGTTGCATGAGCAATATGCTCCATACATGTCTAAGTCCATTCTTAGACTTGTAAGTGCAGTGATGACATATTGAGTACCTCGACTGTGAGTTTGTCATTAAGGACTCCACAGTTACATGATGACTTTACTGAAAGCGAAGTAGTTTGGTACCAAACGTCTCAGCACAATAAGGCCACACTGATGATAGTGTTGGATTTATCGTAAAATGTACTCAAGGGAATCTTAGAGCTACCCCCTAAAAAACAACCAACACACTATTGTGTAGCTGACTGGTCTGCACCGGCCTGCCACACACAGAAATGCTTCTGACCCGCTGAAGTGACAGCCCTGTGTTCTCGTGACCCAGGAACAAAGCCTGCTTGGGTTGAGTTGCTTCATACCTACCCCCTAGCAGGAGCAGCATTCAGGGCGGTGAGCATCAAAGGCTTCCTTCCCTTTGAAATGCTAGCCAGGTCCTCTCTAGCTAGTGGAGATGCCCGCCTCTCCTGACCAAGCCACACTTTTGGCGGCAAGGTCAGTGGGAAAATTAGTAGTCAGGAGAGGTGTGTCCCCTCTCAGCCAGGAACACCCCTAATGTGTCCAAAGCTGAAGTGACCCTCTTCTTAGGAAATCCTCCATCTTGAATGGAAGGTTTTTAGCCAATCAGTTTAGGGGATGCCTTTTGGGAAAGGGACATACAAAGGGTGTAGTCACCCAAAAGGCATAGTAGCCTGTTGGCTACTACCTGCCAGTACCCGTAAATCCCCTAAGTTCGGTATTTAGGGACACCCCTGAACCTTGATCTGTAAATTCCTGCAGCCAAAGAAAAAGAAAGATTAATAAGATGCCGTGCAGCACAGCTTGAAGAAGACGACTGCCTTGGCCCCAGCCCCCCTGGCCTGTCTCCAGCTGGAACAGCCTGCAAAGAAGACAATGCCTGTCCTGTGGCCAGCAACTTCCAAGAACCCCATGAAGACTGACACACTTCAATAAATACCAGATCTCTCTAGGACAGCAGCTCAGTCCAGAAAACACCAACTTCAAGGACTCCATATCCAGGTTGATCCGCGACTTCTGCCCACTCTGCACCTGATGCCCAAGGCCAGAGTCTGAGTGGCTCACCTGCTCAGTGAAGTCCAACATTGGCTGACCTCTCCTGAACTCCATGAAGTCACCTGCAGCCTCAACACGAAAGGCCCCCTTGACTGTGACCGGCTCCGGTAAAGTGAATGCAACACTTAATGGCACCCCTGCATCATCAGCCCGACCTCGGGGTTCCCAGCCATTGGTGCCCAGACCTTTCCCAACATCCCAACTTACCCATCCAGCCAGTAGTCACCTTCATCCATCCTCCTGGCCTGAGGCTGCAGCCTCTTTGTGAAACTGAGATCCACCATTCTTTTGCATTGCGGATCTGCACCCTGCACCCGGCCACCGCTGGTGATGTAGCTTTGGTGCTACTTTGTGCCCCCCCTGTGATTTTTTTTTACGTCTGGGACAAGAGCCCTGAAACTGCGGGTAACTCCCTGCAATCTGCCCCTTGTTCATTGTCCCCAGTCTCCATCGACTAACATTGGGCTCAGTGACCTCTGCACCCGGCCGCCCAGTGCCGCTGGTGGTGCAGTACCTACCTTAAACTGAGCCTTGTCCAGAATTGGTCTAAACCCCCGAAGACAGGAAGAGTAAGTCGTGTACATGCCTATTAATGCATATAACTGTTTCCCTCCCGTAGGATTGTATTGCATTCTCATCCTATTGCACTGAATGTCTAACTATTGCCAATGCTAACGTTTGCTATTGAAGATTGACATCCTGAATGTATCCCTATACTCCTGTAAAGTAATTCTATTGCCTTTGCAAAACATTACATACTGTATATGATAAGTATTTCTAGTCTTATAAACTGTTACTTGCCTGCAACTGAGTTCGTCTTGGTTCTGAAATAAAATAACAAAGTAATAACTTTTTATACAAAACAATTGGTCTTGGATTCAGTGTGTGTAATCATTTCTTACCTGATTGTGTACAAAAAATGCTTAACACAGCCAATTAGTTAGGCTTATCATAGGACTGTGTTAACCATTTGTTGTACACCCTCAGGCAGGAAATGATTACACCACTCAAAGACTGAATCCAGACCAATTGTGTTTGTATACAAATAATATATTGTTACTTTTATTTTAGGACCAAGAGAAACTCAGGTGCAGGTAAGTATCAGTTTAAAATATCATACTTTTCAGGTACAATGGATTTGTAATGCAAAAAGCAATAGAAATGCTTTACAATAGTACTGAGAATACGTTTGTGGTGTCAATCAACAGTTAGCAGAAACTTGGTAATGTGCAAGGTGACACTTTGTGCAAATAGGAGAAAATACAATGTAATCCTATGGAAGGAAAACAGTTATGCACAATAACAGGTAAGTGCACGACTTTCACTTCCAGCCTTCAGGGGTTTGGACTAACACTGGGCAAGGGTCAGATCAAGGAAGGTACTCCACCACCAGCGGCACTGGGGCAGCCGAGTGCAGAGGTCACTGAGCCCAATGTTAGTCAATGGAGACTTGGGACACCGAACAAGGTGCAGATTGCAGGTAGGTACCCGCGGTTTCAGGGCCTAGGTCTCCGGGGTTAAAGCAAGCACAGGGGGCCACAAGATAGCACCAACTATAAACCACCAACGGCACAGGGGTGGCCGGGTGCAGAGTGCAAATCAGCTTTTGGGCCCCTAATGCAATTGAATGGGAAATCTTGGTCACAAAAAAGAGGCTGCAGGCTCAGACCAGGAGATTGAACGAAGGTGGCCAACACCTGGGCAGGTAAGTTCACAGGTAAGCAACTCAGACTAGGGCCATGGGTGTCAAGTGCAGAGTGGGCAAGGATCGTGTTTCCAGCTGGATCCCGAATCCTTGTAGATGGGTTCTTGTGGAAAGGGCAACTGTCCTCGGGAGAGCTGGTCTTTGTTGAAGAGCAGGCAGTCTTCCTCGGGTTAATGGAAGTCGCTGGCCGCAGGACAGGCATCGTCTTCTTTGCAGGCTCTCTAAGCTGGAGACTGGCTGGTAGGCCTAGTGCCAAGCCAGTAGTCATCTTCTAGCTTTGCTGCACGGCGTCTTCTTTGCTCGTCTACTTCATCGGTTGCAGGAATCTGAGGATCAAGGTTCCGGGGTGCCTCTAAATGCTGAAATTAGGGGCATTACAGGCACTGGCAGGTAGTGGCCAATGGGCTACTTTGTCTTTAGGGTGACTACACCCTTTGTATGTCCCCTCCCTTTGGGGAGTTGGCATCCCCTAATCCTGTTGGTTAGAATCTTTCCATTCAAGATGGAGTATTTCCTAAGGAGCGGCTCACCTCGGTCCGGGACATCTTAGGGGTGGTCCAGGTTGAGAGGAGACACTCCTGTCCTGTTTAATAATTTTCCCGCCTACCTTGCTGACAAAAGTGGGGCTTGGTCAGAGGGGCGGGCATCCCCACTGGCTGGAGAGGCCCTGGCTACCATTAAAAGGGCAGGAAGCCTTTGAGGCTCACCGCCCTGAATGCTGTTACTGCAAGGGGGGTAGGTGATAGGCACCTCCACCCAAGCCGGCTTTGTTCCTGACCCATGAGAGCACAAGGGCTCCCACCTCAGGGGGTCAGAAATGTCTGAGTGTGGCAGGCTGGTGCAAACTAGTCAGCTGGACACTAGTGAGTTGGTTGTTTTTCAGGAGGCATCTCTAAGATGCCCTCTGAGTGCATTTTACAATAAATCCAACACTGGCATCAGTGCAGGTTTATTGTGCTGAGAAGTTTGGTACACCACTTCTTAGCTTTCAGTAAAGCCATCATGGAGCAGTGGAGTTTGTAGTGACAAACTCCCAGCCCATGTACTCGATATGGCTTCACTGCACTTTCAGTGTCTGAGAATAGACTTAAAAAGAAAGGGCTCCCAGAATTATTAATTCTGCATCAAAAAAAGTTTGTGCAAGAAGCCAATAGGTTTTTTAGTAGAACCTTCACACACCAACCTACTTTGTAGCTTCATTAAAGGGTTCCCCCCCAGAGTGCAGAGTGCATACCGGGTATGCTTCAACACCTGATTACAGCGAAATCAGTGTTTTTTTTGTTGTGCAAGGTGATAGTGATGAGTTAAAACTATCTTCAGGGTCCCCTTCCCCAGCAGGAATGTTTATGTTATAGGATTAAAAGATTAAGAATGTGGATATTTTAGAGATTTAACTTGTCTCTTATATCCTCTAGGTGGTCTACATGTTTCAGCCAAGAGGGGGTGGTTATGTTGGCTTCCGTCAGGACCAAACAACGGTGAACAGACTAAACGAATTGCTCAGTCTAGAATATGTGAGTGCACACAAACTAAGGTGTGCAAAGTGCAAGGGAAAATTTCTCTCCTGGTAGCAAGCTAACTTACGATTTTCAGCTAGCTTGTTTTATCTGAAAAGGAAAAACAAAGAATTATCTGTGGATGTGACACAAAACAATTTTGATGCAGTACGTTCAAATCGTGCAATGTCATATGCACTATCCGTCATGGCATGCACTGGCCAAATATTCCTGTGCATGTAACTTATACCCCATGCTTTGGTTTGTGCCATTAATTACTTTGCAACTCGTTATTATTTTTTCTCAAATGTGTGACAAAATTGCATAATTATGAGTAATGCATCAATTCTAATATAGTGAGTAAAATCATTTGTTGTGCATGTGACTGTTAAGGTCCAAGAGGCAGAGGAAACAAGGGTTAAAATAATTAATAAAAATTAAGGAAACGAAAAATTGCCTTACTTGTCGCTTTTAGATATCTGTGACATGAGTTCTGGAAGGGGCAGTGCCTGTAGTCACATTCTGTAAAGAAAATGTCAGCCGGTTAAATTAGACATTTTTTCTTTTTGCCGATACTGACCTCGCTTTTAAGTCCCAGCAAAGGCCATTTACTTCGTCACGGTTCAGTGCCCGTGTGTGGTACCTATTCCGGTCTTTCACATGTGACCCCGCAGATGCCGGTATGCTGACATTACCGGCTTTTGGAGTGGATGTCAGTTAGAGCCGTCACACGTGTCACGCGCTCCGATGTCACACGCTCACGCTAGTGTGTGTGTCGAGGTGCATGCGTATCTCGTCTGACGGCTCCGTTGTTTGGTCCTGACGAGAGCCAACATAACCACCCCCTCTTGGCTGAAACATGTAGACCACCTAAAGGATATAAGAGATCAGTTAAATCTCTAAAATCTCCTCATTCGTTACCTTTTAATCCTATCACAGGGCCCCAATATTAAAACATTCCTGCTAGAGAAGGGGACCATGTAGATAGTTTTAACTCATCACTATCACCTTGCACAACAACAAAAAAACAGCTCCACTGTAATCATGCGTCAAAGCACACCCGGGATGCACTGTGCAGCCTGGGTGAGAACCCTATGATGAAGCATGTCACCAACTAGGTTGGTGGGTGAGGGTTCTGATAAAAAATGTATTTGTTTCTTGCACAAACTTTTTTTGATGCAGAATTAATAATTCTGTGAGCCCGTTATTTTTCATTGCTGATATCTCCCCAGGGGAAAGGAATGAGCCGCTCCTATTTCCTTGCTCTCTTTATGATTGTTTGAGAATGGACTTAGACACTGTACGGGCATATTGCTAAAGCATCTATGCCCTCACTTGTGGTATAGTGAACCCTGCCTTAGGTTGTTAGGCCTACTAGAAGAGTGATTTACCTATGCCGCAGGCAGTGTTTGTGGGCATGGCATACAGGGATGTGTGCCATGACGACTCTTCAGTTTTGTATGCACCAAAACACCCAGTCTGCAATGGCAGTGTGTGTGAGTTGGGTGAGGGATCTCTGAAGTGGGCACAATATACGCTGCAATTCTTAGAGACTTTCTCTGGTCACAAGGCCCCTAGTACCAGTGGTACCTTTTATTTGTGCCAGAGGTATGGCAATCGTGGAAACAAAGGTACAGTTTTGGGAAAGAACACAGGCACTGGAAACCTGATTGGCAGGGACCTAAGGCACATTCAGTCAAAGGGCATCAGGTGTCAGGCAATAAGTGGGGGGTAACCATGCAAAAAAGGGCATTTTCCTACATAACCCTGCAAACGAAAGAGACTAGACTAACCTTTCTCAAGAGAGTCTACATTGTCTAAGTGGAATAACCTGGAAAGTCCACGTGCACTGGCATGGGCAGTCCCAAGTCTATGTTCCACTGTAAAGTCCATTCCCTGTAGGGAGATGGACCACCTCAAACGTTTTGGATCTCACCTTTCATCTACATAAGCCACTACATAAGCCACCTGAGAGGTCTGTGGTCGTTTGAATGAGGAAGTGAGTACCAAACGGTTATGGTCTCAACTTCTTCAGGGACCAGACCACAGCAAAGGACTCCCTCTCAGTGACACTCCAACCCTTCTCCTTGGGGAGTAACCTGCAAAGCAACAGGCTGGTCTTGGCCATCAGTATGGGGCATGGTTAGGACCGCTCCCATCCCTAGTTTAGTAGCATCAGTTTGCACAATGAACTGC
Organism: Lissotriton helveticus; assembly: GCF_964261635.1. NCBI lineage: Eukaryota > Metazoa > Chordata > Amphibia > Caudata > Salamandridae > Lissotriton > Lissotriton helveticus. The sequence continues at coordinate 854,540,766 of NC_136071.1, read as the reverse complement.
TTGGATTAATCTGGAGCTTTGAGAAGTGGTGTTGAGCACATTGCCTCTTTCAAGGTGTCAAAAGCCTGTTGACAACAAACTATCCAGGTCACTTTCTAGGGCATCCTTTTGAAGATAAGTTCTGTGAGGGGTATCACAATGGATCCATATGCTTCGCAAACCTCCAGTAGTGCCCAGTCAAGCCAAGGAATGCCCTGTCTTGGGTCTGGTTTGTTTGAGCTTCACAGTCTAGAATTGTCTGGATCTTGGGATGTAATGGTTGAACTTGGCCTCCACCCACAAGGTGGCCCAAGTATACATCAGTACCCTGCCATATCTGCCATTTGGATGCCTTGATAGTTAGGCCTGTAGATTGATGGGCCTGCAAAACCTTCCCTAGGTGGCCAGACGATCCTGCCAGGAGGAGCTAAAGACAGTTATATCATCAAGATATGCTACATGAAGGGCCTCCAACCCAGCAAGGACTTGATTCACCAACCTTTGGAAGGTAGTAGAGGCATCTTTAGGCTAAAGGGCTTAACAGTGAACTGATAATGTCCATCTGGTTTGGAGAATGCCATTTTTAGGTCTCGGCCTAGTGTACACTGCGCAGCAGTGTCACGCAGCCGAGATTTAATGTTTTCCCTAGAGTGGGGCTTGAACCCGCCCCTCTTCTCCATTGGCTGGCTTCCTAAACGGAGGCCAGCCATTGGAGGAGAGGGGGGTCACTCCGTTCTAACCCCGTCTTTTTGGGATAGAGGGGTGTGTTTTGGCTGTTCTTTCTCTCCCTGACGTCATTAGGAGAGAGCACGCCCCTCATCACGCTGCCTGCACGCCCAAGTCAGCTGTCTGATTGGTGTTCCTTATTAACAAATCAGAGGGCCGACTGGCACGTGCAGGCACCGTGAGCAGACTCTGCCTCCTCTCCACACAGCTCAGCCCGGCCACATACTTGTTTTTAAATGTTAAAAGTCCCGTTATTGCTCTACGTGCTCAATCTTTTGAGGACTCCGCTTCTTGCTTTGTTCTTAGAGAGTACCGTAGCTCTTAATTTACTAGCTTACCCATATCTAGAACCAGTACGAATATGACCAACAATGAGGCAAATATATTAAAATATAAGCGCAATTGATTAAATGGAAAAGTTCAAAATTTTTGTACAGAACGTATTTTACCTACAAATTGTTTTTGCTGCACGATAGCATGAGGGATTCTAATGAGGCTTTGTCAAGAATCAATGCAACCAGTGCGGGCACATTTGAGGAGTAAATCAGCTGCACTATGTTACTTATATGAACTCTTATCGGGTAATCGTGTTCGTTTCATCAAAGTAGAAGTCGGCACAAAAGTGTCTTTCCTTGATGCCTATGAAGCCTACATATGGCCGTCATCTATTTTGCGGTTTTCCTTCAGCGGACGTGACGTATAAAAACCAATCCAAAAATTCTTTATTTCGGCCACATGGGCCATAAAAGAAGCAATAAAATACAATACAGATAAAAGACAATATATACAATAAAAACCCAACTGGACCTGCAGTTTTTTGGGAAGCGTGGTAGAGAAGATTTAACCAGACATTTTCTTCCTTATTATCCATGCTGCCATTAAAAATTTGGAGACCGCAAACACAATGTGGCCCTGGGTATTAGTTTTCAGCACCCTGTAGGCTTGTAGATAGTTGTTGAAGCCCAAGTTCCGACATAGAGGGGCTAGCCAACGCCTCCTCGGGCTCCAGTAAGCATGGCAACAGAACATTATGTGCAAGTCATCTTCTTCCCTAACTTTACAGCATGGGCAAAGCTTGTCGCCCCCTAGCGACCACTTATGGGTGAAGACTTTAGTAGGGAGCGTACCAAACCTCCATTGCAGGAACAGTTTCCTCGCCAGAAGGGGATGAATAAAATCCATGAAAAGTTCGAAAAGATAAGAATTTTTGGATACAATAAAACGATCCGTCAGGGTGCCACTGTCATGTGCGCTGTCCATATCAGCAAGGGTTTTATTCTTGTAGAGCTGTGCCAGGGTTTTGCGCGGGATCCTTCTACAGCCCTGAGCAGGGTCATCCCAAAGGTCTGGCAAGTTCAGGCTGGAACACTCCGATTTGATGAGTGCCAGCCACGGGATCTTACCGTTAACATCCAGCCTCAGGACATGTATGAGGTCCTGCCTGTAGTGGTGCAACTCCTCAGTTGACCATAACCGATGCCAGTACTTCACCGGCTTCGACCGTAAATCCTCTACGATTGACGGGAGGCCCAGGTCAAGTCTGAGGGGGAGGAGTGGTGTGCCCTGCGGGAGAGCAAGAAGGCGTCTAAGAAAAAATTTTCCACCCCTACCATGGCCTTCCCAGCTTTGTGGCCCCACAGCTCACTGCCATACAGGGCAGCTGCCTTCGCCTGGGTCCTGTACATTTCCAGGGCCGGACTAACGGGCTTAAAGGTGGACTTGTTGGATACCCTCAGGAGTGCGCCCGATAACTGAGAGAGTTTCAGCCTAGATCTTGCCACCTGGGAATCCCAAGTCAGATTTTCTTGGAGTGAGACCCCCAGGTATGTAAAGGTAGAAACCCTTTCCAGGCTGGTTCCCCCCAGTTTTGGATTGGGTCTGGTCCTGGCCGGTGGGTTGAAGATCATGAACTTAGTTTTTTCCGTGTTCACCTCCAACCCATGCTGTCTGCAGAAGTGGCCAAAACCATCCACTATCCTCTGGATCCCCATAGGAGATTTGGAAAGAAGGAGGGTATCATCGGCAAACATAATTGCCGGAACCCTCCTTCCTGCCAAAACCGGGGCGTCGTTATCCCCGACAGCGTCAAGGTGTTCAATGACGCTGTTGATGTACAGACAGAAGAGTGTCGGAGCCAAAACACAGCCCTGTCTGACACCTCGGCGGACCGGGAATTTACCCGAGAGCCTGCCATTCCTCCCACACCTCACTACCGCAAAGTTGTTCTCATGCAGTCTGATGATGATTCTAAGGAGATGGGGGGGAACTCCCAGCTTCTGCAAAACCTCCCATAACTTCCCCCTCGGGACGAGGTCAAAGGCTGACCTCAGGTCCACGAAGACCATGTACAGTCGACCTCCCTCTAATGTTACCGTCTTCCAGTACAGAAGAAGGAGGCGGAAAATTTGGTCCATGGTCGACGTGTTCTTTCTGAAGCCAGCCTGTAGAGGGCTCAGGATGTCATTGGCCTCGACCCAATCTAGGAGATGATCCAAAATGAGGCGCGCAAAGATCTTTTGGGGCACATCTATGAGGCTTATAGGCCTGTAATTGGAAGGGAGCAGAGTGGAGCCCTTCTTGTGGATGGGCACAATCTCTGCCCCCAACCACGACCCAGGGATCGCCATACCTCCAAGGATGGCATTGAATAGAACAAGAAGGTATGGGCCCCAGATGTCCGGATGATGCCTAAATAGATCCCCGGGTAACCTATCCAGGCCTGGCGCCTTCCCCACTGCTAGACGTTCTATGGCAAGCTCCACTTCCCCCAGGGATAATTCCATTCCGAACTCCTCGGTACCCAAAGGCAGATGCGGCTCCGCGGCCGAGCAGGGACTGGTGTCTAGGTAGAGAGCCCCAAAGTGGGACTCCCATACTGCAGGGGCTATATTAGGCTCAGTCGCTTTAGAGAGTTCCCCTGACCCATTGTTTACAAGGGCCCAGAATTGCCGGGGGTCCCTGAATTTAAGGGCATCGTAGAGGTCATGCCAGTACTTCCAGTCCCACTCGGTCCTTGCAGCCGCCAGCACTGATTTATGGTGGTTCCTTAGGTCACGCACTTTGGCCTTGTCTGACCCCTCCTTTATGGCTGCAATAAGGTCAGATTTTGCTGCCCTGCAGTCTGGGGTGTACCAGGTGGGGAGAGGGGTCCTTTTCTTTCGAATTGGGACCTCCGGATGAAATATCTCGGCCAAATCCCTCACTAAGACCTGGTGGACGTTACCCAGTTTCTCACAATAATCAGCAGTTCTTGGTTCGTTCAAGAGGGCCTCCACCTCCATAAGGCTTGGGAGCGCCAGCTCATATAGTTTCTTGATGGACTCTTCCGACCTCACAAGCTTTCCCCACTTGACTCGGCGCCTGTTTGTGGTCAGAAGCAAGTCCCCCATGTCAGCCCCTTGGCCAGCTGGGGATGGGTCCGTCAAGGGCGAAGGGCACACAATATTTAAGGAAAGGGCGTTGTGGTCGCTGTCTGTCCTCTTAATAACCCTAAAGTCCAACACTTTAGGCCAAAGTGAAATGTCCACCATAATATAGTCCAGCCTTGACTCATGGCCCCTCCTGTTGAAAGTGCACACCGAGGGGGTGTCGGAAGGAGTGCGACCATTACACGCCCTCAGCGCGCTATTCAAAGTAAGGGACAGGAGTTGCAAGGCTAGAGGGGACCAGGCTTTAGGGTGAGGTGAAGAAGAGGGTGGAACCCCCCAATGGTCGTCCTCAGCCGTAAGGGCACCATCAAGTAGACCTTCCAGGGGCTCAAAGTGGCAATTGAAGTCTCCTCCAAGTACCACCTTGTAATCACCCGGAAGTTGGCCCAGGAAGGAAGCCAGATCATTTAAGGTGGGTGATTCACTCAGCGGGGCAACCGGGCGCGAGTAGACGTTGACAATGGCCCACGGAGTTTTACCAGGCCAAGTGAGCCTCACACACTGGATGTCATGCGAACCCGTACATACTTGCTCCGCCTGACACCCAGTGTGACTCGCAATCCAGATTGCCAGACCACCAGATGGCCTCCCCCTCCCAGCCCATCTGGCAGGGATTTCAAATACTTCAAACCCTCTCTTGGTATGAGCGACCCTCGCCCAAGTCTCCTGAAGGAGAAGGATATCACATCCACCTACCAGGGAGTCCCAATCAGGAGAGCCCTCCTTGTTCGCAATTCCCGCCACGTTCCAGGAGAGAATTCTCAATCCTGGATCAAGTGGCAGGCTGCCCTGAACTCCAGCATGAGAATGCGTGGTAGCCATGGGAAAACCGACATCTAAGGCGCCATTTCCGCTGACAGCGCCGGCAGCACGGGCAGCCTGCTCTGCCGACCCTGTTTGCGGAATATGGACTAGCCCGGTATCCAGAGGGGGACTCAGCTGGCACAGATTGTCAGTTGTATCAGCCCCGCGCTCATTAGCAGCCTGGGGCCGGGCTAGTTGCAACAAAGGGGTCACCCCCAAACCCACAGGGCTTTGCACCACATCCCCCCTATTCTCAGGGCCAGACAAGTTTGGCCTAGTTTGTGGTCAATCGACCTGGTCCAGACAGGAAAACCTATTGTGATGTATGAAATTTGCCTGCACAATTGGTAAGGGGGGCCTTGATCTGTAACGGGAGCCATCTACTGCAAAGCCCACCCTAGTCCATCCCTTCTCCCTCACTCCCACCGTGTTGCTACCACTAGGGTAAAAATAAGAAAGGGGTACAAGTTCTATTGCGGACTTGTCAGGCCTTACAAGCCAGTTGCAGATGTAATTTGCAACATGTGGGCTCCTAAAGCTTAGGACAATGCAATCCCCTGGCCTGTTCTTTTTGGTAGGGCCGATCCACGGGATCCTCCTTACCATCAGAACCTCACCCTTCAAGTTTGGGGGCAGCGGTCTGTTGATATTGAGCCAGCTTACAACCTTATTGCGTAGGGAGTCTTGTGACTCCCTACCACCACCCGCTAGCTCAGGAACTCCCACCATGATTGCCGTGTATGGAACGGCTTCTGGCGGGAGATTTACCACCCTGCGTCTGTCTGGGGGAGGGACACAACCATCACTTGGGGCATTTTTAGGACCCACTGTTACCCCTGTCTGCGACACAGGCCGCAGCACAGGGGGTAGCTTAGATCTCCTGGGAGCCGGGACAGGGGGACCAGGCACTAGTGTTAGCAAAGTGTGCGTCTGGGGGATGGACGCACCATTTGCACTAGGCAATACCCTACTACAGGCCTGGGGTAATGTAGAAGGAGGTAAGCTATTCCCTATAGATTCCCTTGAGGTTACAGGAACGTTTGAAGCTACGCCAAGGCTACTCCTAGCGAGGATATTTTCCCGGGACTGGAGTAGATTCTCTATAGCCTCTAATCTAACTGTGATGGGGGTTAGCAAATTCTTGATAATAGCTGTGAGGGAATTAATTACTGCATCTGAAATATTTAAGGATGACCCACCAAAGATAAATGGGCCAGCCGCCACTGGTGATAACACAGGAGTTGGCGAGGCCCCAAGATCCAACCCAGACCCAGATGAAGTGAGCTCAGGGGAGACCGAAATATCAGTACTATCTCCGAGGGTTGATGCAGATGCAACAAATCTTGCCCTTTTTGCACTCTCTATTTCAACAGGCCTTTTCCTTTTTAGGGGCTGAGACACACCACTATCTGCAAGGACTGTTGGCAAGGCCGGTTGGCCCGCTTCCAGCGTGTTTAGGCCCATATTGTCCATGACAGCAGAGTGGTCAGCAACCCCCGATGACCCTGGGGAATCCCGATCCCTCTGTGTAACCGGAGTTCTTAACTGCCGGAGCACCGACTCAATAGTCTGATCGATACTATCCAGCAGAGACATGTGGGTAGCGTCCGTGGTAATAGGTGTACTCACATCATTAGAGGCAGATTCTCCAAGTTCCAGGAACACACTTTCAGGTTCCATCTCATGGTGTGAATCCGTGGATGAGTGACACTTGCTGATTTGAGAGCTTGCCTTGGGGAAAAATTTTTCCAGGGTGCTTGCGCCATGTTGCACCGACTTACTCCTTAATGCTCTGGATGCCATGGTGAGATGAGTGTGGGACAACTTAGCGGGGACGTTAGAGGGGTGGCCCGGTCCGGTCTCTTCCGGCCTCTAACGGCCTAAAACGGCCCGCTCTTTGCCCGGTCTTCGCCCGCGCGCGTCCCGCGTTCGCGCGGGTGAACGAGGTTAAATAGGAGGAGGAGGAGCGAGCGGGAAGAGGCAGCAGGTGTGCGCGCTGGTCCGGCGCAATTACCTGTGGGCCTCGCAGTCCCGCTCGCGCTGTGGGAGTCCTCTGATCACACCGGGTTTAGAAAGCCAGGAATGGAGCACGCCGGCTCCCGCTGATATCCCCAGTAGAACAGGCAATGGGAGCACAAAAGTCAGTGATTAGAGCACGCCGGCTCCCGCTAGTGCCCACAAGTGAAAAGGATATTTGGGATACTTCAAAAGAGGGCACGTCCCGCTTCCAGCAGCGACTTCGAGCGGCACCCGCGGAGCGGGGGCCGCGAGTCGTATTTGAATATTGGAAGGCTTCAGGGAGGAGCGAGCGGGAAGAGGCAGCAGGTGTGCGCGCTGGTCCGGCGCAATTACCTGTGGGCCTCGCAGTCCCGCTCGCGCTGTGGGAGTCCTCTGATCACACCGGGTTTAGAAAGCCAGGAATGGAGCACGCCGGCTCCCGCTGATATCCCCAGTAGAACAGGCAATGGGAGCACAAAAGTCAGTGATTAGAGCACGCCGGCTCCCGCTAGTGCCCACAAGTGAAAAGGATATTTGGGATACTTCAAAAGAGGGCACGTCCCGCTTCCAGCAGCGACTTCGAACAGACGGTTGTTGCTGCGGCAGGTTTGGCTTTGGAAACTCTATGGACACGGTGTCCGGTGCGTGGTGGGCTTCAGTTGGGATGGAGTGTTAGCATTAGGGTCTTTCATTTAGGTGACAGGAGTAGGTTAGCGGTGGTTAAAGTGAAAATAAGGGTCCCGGAAGGAACTGAGTTGTCGAGAGGGGTGTTTCGGAAGGCAGTGTGCTGTAAGAAAGGTGAATGGAGACAGACTGTTATAATGCACTGATAGAGCTGGGATCTCAAATAGCTACATATGAGATGTCAGCAACTCCCCCGTTCCGGTTTCCATTCTGTTATTACCTAGAACATTTCTCATTGAACACACCTTGACATAAAAGGATCAACGCTTTTAATCATACACGGTTCTGAAAGAAAATAATACAGCAGACCCGATTCAGAGTTTTATCATTGGGCTCGCCTAGTACTGCCGCTCGCTCGCTCGCTCACTCCCTCTCCCCGGGCTGCGGCTGCCTCCTCCCCCCTCCCTCTCTGCCTGCTTCATTTAACCTATCCAGCCATCGTGTCTTTCTCGCCCTATCTTTGTAAATCACATTCACTTCGTTGTGTGGTCGGACCCTATTAGGCCTCTTTTGAATGGCGGTGGGGCTTGCACGGCAGTCAAATTGAGTCTTTCATGATGGCGAGGCGCTGCTGTGTGTGTGGCTCTGTGTGTGTGTGTGTGGCTCTGAGTGGCTCTGTGTGTGTGTGGCTCTGTGTATGTGTGTGTGGCTCTGTCTGTGTGTGTGTGGCTCTGTCTGTGTGTGTGTGGGGCTCTGTCTGTGTGTGTGTGGCTCTGTCTGTGTGTGTGTGTGGCTCTCTCTGTGTGTGTAGGTGGCTCTGTGTAGGTGGCTCTGTGTGTGTGTGGGTGGCTCTATGTGAATGACTGTGTGGGTGGCTCTGTATGTGTGTGTGGGTGGCTTTGTGTGTGTGGCTCTGTGTGGGTGCAAATGCAATAGGTCTCGCATTTGCAAGCAATTAAGCTATTGGCATTGTAAATGACAATGCCATTTATTTATGTTTTAAAAACCAAAACATAAATAAAAATAATGTCATGAGCAATGCCAATAGCTCTAACTTTAACAATGCCGAGACCATTGCATTGTAAATGCTTGTTTCTTTGGCTCCTGGGGCCATGCCGGTCTGCCAGTACTATGCATTTAAGTCAAAAGTACCAAGAAATTTGGCAGCACCCAATTGATCTATCCGCTCATCAGCCCAGGTTGGGAAACATCCTTTTCAACGCAACTTTTACCACGCAGTGCTTTTACATCGCAACTTTTACAACGCAAACCATTACAACGCATTGCGTTGGGGGGCGCTCTAGGATAGGGAATAGATTTAATTTACTATCCAACACCTTCCCTACTATCCACGGGGACTGGAGTTGGAATAGTAAATTAAACTATTCACTATCCAGCACCCCAAAGCGCTATGCGTTGTAACAGCATGCGTTGTAAAAACTGCGATGTAAAAGCATGCGATGTAAAAGCATGCGTTGTAATGTCATACATCCGCCCAGGGTATAGGGTGAGTATCTGTCTTGGTAGCAGAATTGCCACCTCTGTAGTCCACACAAAACTTAATTTCTCTCTTTCCACCTTGTGGGTGAGTTTTGGGTATTAGAACCACTGGGCTGGCCCAGGGACTCTCAGAAGTTTCAATAACCCCTAAATCCAGCATCTTGTTCACTTCAGTTTTAATGCTCTCCTTAAATTGGACAGACTGCTGATAGATCTTTATTTTGCCAGTCAAGCTGTCTCGTGTCCACATCATGGGTACACCAGTGTGTCTGTCCAGGTGTTAAGGAGAAGGACTCAGCATATTGTTTCAGGACGTGCCTGCAGTCAGCTTGCTGTTGGGTAGTGAGAGTGTCTGACTAGACAACTCCATCTACTAACCCATCCTTTAGACTGTAAGAGAGGAGGTCAGAGTTGTCTCCAGATCGTCATCAGTAACCATCAGCATGATTACATCAGCCCTATCACAGAAAAGTTTCAGGCGGTTCACATGTATCACCCTTTTGTGGGGCCTGCTAGTGCCAAGGTCTACCAAGTAAGTGACCTCATATGTCTTTCTAGGATTGGGTAAGGACCACTCCATTGTTCTTGGAGAGCCCTTGAAGCCACAGGTTCTATAACCCACACCTTCTGTTTGGTTGGAACTCCACCAGTGCAGTTTTTTGGTCATACCCAAGCTTCTAGAGCTCTTGGATGACCTCAGGATTTTTGGATGCTTTCTCCTTGTACTCTGCCATTTTGGAACATAGGTCTAGTACATAGTGCACAATATCTTGCTTGTGCTCATAGTGAGGTTTCTCCCACCCTTCCTTCACAAGACAAAGTGGTCCCTTAACAGGATGGCCAGTCAGAAGTTCAAAGGGGGGAAACCCTACTTCCATCTGAGCACCGCTCTGTAGACAAATCAGGCATGGCAAAAGACATCCCATCTCCTTTTGTGTTGTTTTTCAGGAAGCCCCATGATCATGCCTTTCAACGTCTTGTTGAATCTTTGAACAAACCCATTGGCTTGTGGGCGATAAGGTGTAGTAAATTTGTAGTTCACTCCACATGTGTTTCAGGTATTCAGACTTGAAGTTGGAACCTCTGTCTGACACCACCTCCTTAGGAAACCCTACTGTAGTTAAGACACCAATGAGGGCCTTGGCTACTGCAGAAGCTGTAATAGCCCTAAGGGGGATTGCCTCAGCATACCTGGTGGCATGATCCACTACTACCAGTACATATTTGTTTCCTGATGCTGTGGGAGGTTCAAGTGGACCCACTATATCCACACCTCCCCTTTTAAAGGGAAACCCAGCTGCTGGTAGTGGAATTAAGGGGGTCCTTAGTTGTACACCTGTTTTTAAACTGGCTTCACAGGTGATACAGGAGCTCCAAAACTCCTTTACTTTCTGGGACATATGCTGCCAGTAGAAATGGCTTACAAGCCTATTCAAAGATTTGGTCTGGCCAAGTTGCCAGCTAGGGGATGCCTTGGGCTAATATGAGAAATTCTCTATACAACTGAGGCACTAACACTCTTCTAGTGGTACCAGGTTTGGGGTCTCTGGCATCATTATTCAGGAGTCCCTCCAGCCAATAGGTCCTGTGGGTGTCACCTACACCTCCCTTTTTCTGTGCAGCAGCTTGCTGTCGGTGGCTTTCAAGAGTTGGGTAGATCCTCTGTTCAAGGCACAGCTTTTTTTATTTTTATTTAATGCATTTTTATAAAGCGCGGACTTTACCCGAAGGTGTCAGAGCACTGTACAATAGAACCAGTTATGTTACATGACAGAAATGGTACACAATAGAACATCACAAAAATCAATAGGAGAGGTAGAATAAAAACATATAGGCAATCACAAAATATCATACTCAGCAATCAAGGGTGGGGAATAAATAAGAAGATGTTACAAATTTACAATGGTGAACTAACTTCCTGGGGGTCCCCCTGGGTTAGGAACTCAACCTGGTAAGGTTCATGTTCCATAGGCTCAGTTCCCTCTTGGTTTGACAAATCGAGAGGGGTCCAGAGCTTTTTGCTGTTCAGAAGCTGGGCCCCAGTCTTTTAATCTTTCCTCTTGGAAGATTGGGCCATTATTCTAGACTTCACTTCTTTTTCACCCTGTTCACGACTTGATGCTCTTGTGTTCACACACACCAACTCAGGGATTTCCAGCATGGCTGCATGGGTTTTTAGCTCTGCCTCAGCCCATGGTCTCCAGATAATTCCCTAGCAGACATTCATTCAACTGGTATCTTGGACTAGACCCCCTACCCGTTTCAGGCCAGTGACCCCTCCCCAATCTAATCACACCATAGCCATGGGGTGGCTTGTAGTGACATTGTCAGCATGGTGACTAGGTAGGTTTTTCCTGTCAGGTATTGCCCTGGATAAACCAGTGTGTCTTTCACCATGGTGACACTAGCACCAGTATCCCTCGGGGCTTCTACTCTCGTCCCATTAATCAGGGGGTGCTGCTGGTACTTTTTGTCTTATTAGGGGACCAGACAGCAAGAGTGTAGAGGAGTCAAATCTCCCCCACCCTCAGAGACTAAAATAGCTTCAGTGTGAACCCTGATTTGCTCTGAGCACACTATTGATCCCACCTGGAGACTTGCCATACCAGTGCTAACTGGAGGAGTAAAGTGACATTCCTGTCAATACAGGCAGAGTCTCCAGTTTTGGGTCCCAACTTCTTACAGTTGTAACACTTAGGGGCAGATTTATGTTGCCTGGCGCATCTCTGCAAATCCGCAGAGATGCGCCAGGAAAGATGCGTCACGCAAGTTTATCCTTGCGCCACTCATGATGCGCCGCATTTACAATGCGGCGCATCATGGCGCAGGAATAAACAGATGCGTGTCGCATCTAGGGCGTGAAGTTGGCGCAGTGCTGAAGTTGTGTTGCATGCGGCATGCAACCCCAGCACTTTTCCAACTTGCCCTATCTGTAACGTGGTGCGTCAAGCCTTACGCCTGCTTCAAGCAGGCGCAGGGTTTTGACGCATCAGCATTGGTAAAGTGACTCAGTGAAATCTTGTAGATTTCACGGAGTCACTTTTCAGGGGCGTTCCTGCGACGGAACGCCCCCCTTGCGTGGAAACGCCCACATGAAACCTGACGCAGGTTTCATGTGGCGCAGGGCTTTACAACGTGACGCATCTCCCAGATGCGTCACATTGTAAATACCCCGCACCATGGCGCATCTTTTGCGCCGCCGCTGCGTCACAAAAGTGACGCAACGGCGGCGCAAAAGTGCCGCAAGTCCGACATAAATCTGCCCCCAGGTCTTTGAGGGATCAAAATCTTTATCTTTGTACCCACTGCTGGGCTGTGAAGAGGTCTTGGGCCCACCTTTACGTGCAGGTTTTTGGGGCCTTTAAAAGACTCTTGGGGAAGTTTTGTAACCCCTTTCCTCTTGTCACCCCCTGTGGTAGTCTTGGTCACCCTAGTCTTGACCCAGTGGTCTGCCTTCCCCAATTCTTTGGGAGATATTGGACCTAGGTCTACCAGATACTGATGCAACTTTACATTAATGCAAATACTTAATATGTGCTCTTTCATAAACAGATTATAAAGCCCATCATAGTCATGCACTTGACTTCCAGTTAACCAGCCACCTAGTGTTTTCACTGAGTAGTTTACAAAGTCAACCCAGGACTGACTCAAGGTTTTCTGAGCCCCCCTGAATCAAATTCTATATTCCTCAGTGGTGAGTCCAAAGCCCTCGATCAGGGTACCCTTCATGAGGTCATAGGACTCGGCATCTGTCCCAGTTAATGTCAGGAGTCTATCCCTGCACTTACCAGCGAACAGTTCCCAAAGCAATGCTCCCAAGTGTGACATTTCTCCATACACAGGCCCTCTCAAAGGCTGTGAACCATTTTGTGATATCACCACCTGCCTCATATTTGGGGACACTCCCTTTGGGGATTTTAGGGTCATAAGAAATCTCTCTGTCCCTAGATATTATATTGCTGCCACCTCTTCCTTGAGGCTGCTCTCAATGGCACTTAGGGTGCCTGTCCCACTTGTGTGGAATCTAGGTACCCTCACCACTACTTTTGGGAAGATGGTTGCCGAAACCACATCTTCTCTAGGTAGGCGAATAGGTTGGGAATTGTCCTCCTCTTCATTACTTTCTCCTTCTACAGGGATGTCATCCAATTCAGAAGGGTGTTCCTTTGCATATTTTCCCCAGAGTTCCTGGAGCGTAGTTTGAAACCTTTAAAAATACTAAAGGGACTTATCCAAGGCCCTAACAAAACTTTTAAACATTTTGAAAAATTGTCAATTCAATAATACAGTTGAATCTGAAGGCAATTTTGGATTGTAGCTGTGCTCTCACTTATTGTCAGAGTGGTCCAGTGATTGCAAAGTCATAGACCCCACTGCTAATCCACCAATGTAGGAAGCTGGCTCTGTATACCAAAGTATGGTATAGTGTGCCCAGGGTCCAGTGGATACCCAGAGGCTTTAAAGAGGCTAAAGTAGATAATACTAATGCACTATTTTCTGGTAGAGTCGGTGAGCAGTTAGGCTTACCAGAGGACTATGTTGAGCATGTTGTACACACTCAAGCAAGAAATGATTACACACACTTTTAAAGACTGATTCCAGACCAATTGTGCAATTGTGTGGACCAATGCAATCCTATTGAAGGAAAACAGTTGTGCACAATAACAAGTAAGTACACAACTTGCACTTCCAGTCTTTGGGGTTTGGACTAACACTGGGCAAGGGTTAGATCAAGGTAGGTACTGCACTACCAGCGGCACTGGGGCGTCCGGGTGCAGAGGTCACTGTGTCCAATGTTAGTCAACAGAGTCTAGGGGCACTGAACGAGGTGCAGATTGCAGGTAGGTGCCCGCGGTTTCAGGGCACATGCCCCTGGGGTTGAAACATGCATGTGGGGCACCAAGCAGCATCAACCATACACCACCAGTGACACTGGGGTGGCGGGTGCAGGGTGCAAATCAGCGTAGGGTGCCCAATGCAATTGAATTAGCAATCTTGGCCACACAAAGAGGCTGCAGGCTCGGACCAGGAGGCTGGACGAAGGTAACCAATGGTTGGGCAGGTAATTTAAGATGTTTGTGGATGTCGGTGCACCATCGGCTGGGCTCCCCAAAGTCGGGGGCTGAGGGCACAGGGGTGACTTTAGGTGTCTGGTTTTCTTTACCGTAGCCGGTCGCGGTCATGGGACCCTTCGTGTTGAGGATGAAGGTGCTTTTGTGGAGTCCAGGAGAGGGCAGCCACTGCTGGTTACGAGGTCAGAGTCACCTGTGAGACTTCACTGAACAGGTAAGCCACTCAGACTCTGGCCATGGACGCCAGGTGCAGAGTGGGCAGGGATTATGGTTCTAGCTTGATCTGGAGTTCTTGTAGATGGTTTCCTGTCGAAAGGGCCACTGTCTTCAGGAGATCTGGTCTTTGTAGAAGAGCAGGCAGTCTTCCTTGGGTTTCTGGAAGTCGCTGGCAGCAGGGCAGGAATCGTCTTCTTTGCTGGCTTTTTAAGCTGGAGACAGCCCGGTAGGACTGGGGCCAAGACAGTAGTTGTCTTCTAGCATTGCTGCACTGTGTTTTCTTCATCTCTCTTCTTTGTAGGTAGCAGGAATCTGAGGCTCAAGGTACAGGGGTGCCCCTAAATACTGAATTTAGGGGCATTACAGGCACTGTCAGGTAGTAGCCAATGGGCTACCTTTCCTTTAGGGTGCCTACACCCTCTGTATGTCCCCTTCCTTTGAGAGGGCATCCCCTAATCCTATTGGTTAGAATCCTTCCATTCAAGATGGGAGGATTTCCTAAGGAGGGGGGGGTCACCTGTCCAGGACACCTTCAATCAATTAATCAATCAGTCAGGGTTTGTAAAGTTGTAAAGCGCAGCTACTCACCAGTGAGGGTCTCAAGGTGTCGTGGGGTGGGAGGGGACGGAAGGGGTGCAGCAGATCAGACTAAGTGCTGAGTTAATCTGAAGAGCCAGGTCTTGAGGTCCTTCCTGAATTGTGTCAGCGAGGGTGATTTCTTGAGGTAGATGGACATGTGTTCCATGTCTTGTAGGCGAGGTAGCAGAAGGGCATTCCTCCGGTTCTGGTCTTGCAGATTCGTGGGATGGTAGCCAGGGAAAGCTGGGTGGAGCGGAGTGTCTGTTGGGTACGTGGAATGAGAGGTAGTGATTAAGGTATGCAGGTCCGGCGTTGTGAAGGGCCTTGTGTGTGTGGGTGAGGAGTTTAAAGGTTATTCTCCTGTTGACTGGAAGCCAGTGGCGGTTGCGGAGGTGTTAAGTGATGTGGCTGCAATGGTTGAGGTTGAGGATTAGTCTTGCTGCTGTGTTATGGACATTCTGGAGTCTCCAAAGGAGTTTCATGGTGACGCTGGCATAGAGTGAGTTGCTATAGTCGAGTCTGCTGCTGACGAGGGTATAGGGGACTGGATTCGGTTGGGATCCATCTGAAGGTTTTTTGAAGCAGGCAGAGTGTTTTGAAGCAGGCAGAGGAGACAGTGTTTATCTGGCGGTCCATTGTGAGCGAAGAGGCCCGTACAATGCAGAGAATTAGTGCATGGTTCGTGGGGGTAGGGGGACTTCCTAGAGAAGAGGGCCACCAGATGTTTTTCTAAGCAGAGGGTGAGGATCCCAGGAAGAGGACTTCTTTCTTGTCCGAGTTGAGTTTCAGGCAGCTGTCCTTCATCCAGGCGCTGACTGCTTTAATTCCTTTGTGGAAGTTGTTCCTGGGGACAGTGGGTTCTTTGGTGAGGAAGAGGATCAGCTGGGGGTCGTCGGCGTAGGAGACGATGTTGAGCCTGTGGTCCCTGACGATGGCTGTGAGGGGGGCCATGTAGATGTTGAAGAGGGTGGGGCTAAGGGAGGAGCCCTGGGGTACTCCGCAGCTGATCTCTGTTGGTTTCGAGAGGTATGGTGGGAGTCTAACCCGTTCTGTTCTGCCGGTAAGGAAGGAGTAGATCCAGTTGAGGGCCTTGTCTCAAATACCAGCGTTGTGAAGTCTTGAGGCTAAGGTGCGGTGGTGGACGGTGTCGATGGCCACCGTTCGGTCCAGTAGGACTAGGACCTGTCCTGGCTAAGAGGGGACAATCCTCTCTTGATTACTAATTTTCCTGCTGACCTTGATGCTAAAGTGGAGCTTCGAAAGAGGGGCGGGCATCTCCACTGGCTGGAGAGGCCCTGGCTAGCATTACAAAGAGCAGGAAGCCTTTGAGGCTCACCGCCCTGATTGCTGTTCCTGCTAGGGGGTAGGTGATAAGCACCTCCACCCAAGCAGGCTTTGTTCCTGACCCACGAGAGCACAAGGGCTCCCACCTCATGGGGTCACAAACATGTCTGAGTGTGGCAGGCTGGTGAAGACCAGTCAGCCGGAGCCTAGTGAGTTAGTCATTTCTCAGGGGGCATCTCTAAGATGCCCTGTGAGTGCATTTTACAATAAATCCAACACAGACAAGAGTGTGGGTTTATTGTGCTGAGTAGTTTGGTACCAAACTTCTTAACTTTCAGTCAACCCATCTTGGAGCTGTAGAGTCTGTCGGAGCTGTAGAGTCTGTCATTACAAATATGGCTTCACTGGATATACAATGTCTATGAATGGATTTAGACACTGTAGGGGCATATTGCTCAGGCACTATTCCCTCACCTGTGGTATAGTGCACCCTGCCTTAAGGCTGTGAAGCCTACTAGAGGGGTGACTTACATATGCTACAGGCAGTGTTTGTGGGCATGGCACACAACTATGTGTTCGAGGCATATGGGCTGCAGATGGTACATTTATGAATAGATCGCCATCTGGTGTTGGGCTCGGATGATTGCACTTTGTTTTTCTTCTGGAGAAGTCTTTGTCGTCATAGGTGACTCCTCCTCTCGGTGTTAGTGCGCATGGGCATCGGCTCCATCCTTAGATTGTTTTTTTCCGCCATCGGGTTCGGATGAGGATCGAAGCGCTCCGGACCGACTTCAACAAAGAAGGTTATAACCGGCGCGTATTCCTTTCCAAATCGACGGTATCGTTATCGAACGCGACTTCACTCCATACCGACGCGATTCGAAGGACGACGACTACGAGAAACTCGACGTAGTCCAGCCCGGGGTCCATGGAAAGGACTCCATTCAAAAAATGTCCAACGTGTGGTGCTAAGTTCCCACACAAGGACCTACACGAAGTGTGCAACCTCTGCTTGTCCCCTGAACACGAATCCAGGGACTGTGAGGCCTGTGCAGCGTTCTCGTCAAAGTCGACGATTAGAAACCGTCGAGCCCGAAGACACGAGGTATCGAGAATGCAGTCACAAGCAATCCCGGAGCTGTTCGAGGACCAGCACCCAGAAGAGGAAGAAGAAGAGGCCGACGAGGCGGGGTCAGAAGCGGACGAGTCCGACGTCGAGGAAATCGACGTCCAACAAACCGTGAGTGACGACGTCCCTTTACCGAAAAACAGACCCCGCACGGTGTCGACCCCGCCCTCGAGCCCGGTCAGACAACCGAAAAAAGTTTCTAACGCCCCGCCTTCGAGCCCGGCAACGAAACAGAAACCGAAACACTCGGTCCCCCATCATAGTGGTTCCGGTTCCGATAAACCGACCACATCGACACCGAAGCACCAGGTCAAGGAAAGCTCGAAGTCGAAACAGTCCATGTCGACACCGAAGCACGCTTCGGCGCCGAAAACACCCTCGACACCGGGGACATCTTCGATACCGAAGAAGTCGGATCCGAACAAAACTTCGGCACCGAAAATACAAATGGACATTTCAAAGAAAAAACACCTTTCGGAACCGAAAACTGCGGTACCGACACAGGAACACGGACCGGATCCTAAACAAAAGACTTTGTTTATTGACCCAAAGACTGGCAAGGTAGTCACAGAACTACCTAAAAAGAGGAAACATGAACATTTGGACGACAAGGCTCATCCAAAGAAGAGAACAATGGGGACGAATACAACTCCTCCCCCTTCTCCCAAACCTCACACACCATCTTCGCCTCTTCCTCACAATAGGCCAGATATTCCTCCCACACGTCCATCTACACCTACAACAGATGGAGAGAGTGACACAGGGGAGGGGGGACACCCTGGGGATGATGAGGACACAATCCCAGAGGAGGCAGACCCATGGGAGGAGTATAATGTGGGATCAGGTAATGATACCGACCTTGAGTCATATCCCTCAAAACCTTCACCTCCTGATGACAATACTGGGTTTGCACAACTCATTACTAGAGCAGCAACATTTCATAAGGTAGACCTACATACAGAACCTCTAGTACAGGACTTCTTATTAGAGACACTACCTACTGCACAAAAAACATCAGGAACACTACCAATGCTAAAAGGCCTTCTCAGTCATACATCAGAGATATTCAAAGACCCAGTGAGGGCTAGGGTATTGAACCCAAGAATTGATAAAAAATATAGGGCAGCTCCAAAAGACCCAATATACATTAAGGGACAAATTCCTCTAGACTCACTAGTGGTCACAAACGCTCGCAAGAGAGCAAACTCTTTATCTACAGGAGAAGCGCCACCTCCTGACAAAGAGTCTAAACTAATAGATGCCTCTGGCAAGAGAGTAGCATCTCAAGCGGCAAACAGTTGGCGCATAGCTAATACGCAAGCATTACTTGCAAGGTATGACAGAGGGCATTATGATGAGTTAGAAACACTCATCAAACATCTCCCTAAAGAACATCAAAAGAGAGCTGATCAACTCATACAAGAAGGGAAGTTAATTACTAACACTTCAATAAAGTGCGCCCTAGACGCGGCAGAAACTGCGGCAAGGTCGACAAATACAAGCATCATGTTAAGGAGACATGCATGGCTCAGAGTGTCAGGATTCAAACAAGAGGTACAAACCTCGTTACTTAACCAACCTTTTGATGGGAAAACACTTTTTGGCACAGGGACAGATGAGGCCCTAGAAAAAATGAAAAAGGATACAGAAACGGCTAAATCAATGGGAGCATTGCAACAGCCGACACAAAGAGGTTCCTTTCGTAGATCCACCTATAGAGGAGGATCCAAAAGTACAGGTACAAACCAACAGCAAACCTATTTTACACCTACATCACCCAGAGGTAATTCTAGAGGTGGATACAGGGGTAACAACAACAAGGGTAGAGGTCGCGGAAACAACAACAACCGCAACTCTCCAACCCCAAAACAGTGACTTCATAGAGCTTCCCCCAGACCATATAACACCGGTAGGGGGACGCCTATCACAGTTCCTACCTGTCTGGGAAAACATCACATCAGACAAGTGGGTAAGACAAATTATCCAACATGGTTATTGCCTAGAACTCACAGCTACCCCACCAAACATCCCCCCCAAACAGCGTCCAATGAAACAAGATCACCTGACACTGTTAAAACAGGAAGTAATATCACTGCTAGAAAAGCATGCCATAGAAAAGGTTCCACAGCACCAACAGGGAACAGGAGTATACTCCCTATACTTCCTAATCCCCAAAAAGGACGGGTCTCTAAGGCCAATACTGGACCTAAGACCTCTCAACGCATACATAAATTCGGAACATTTCCACATGGTCACGCTCCAACAAGTACTTCCTTTACTGAAGAAAGGGGACTTTCTTTCTACACTGGATCTAAAAGACGCTTACTTTCATATCCCTATTCACAAAGCCCACAGGAAATACCTCAGGTTTGTGGTAGAAGGACAACATTATCAGTTCAAAGTCCTCCCATTTGGTGTCACGACGGCACCAAGGGTGTTCACAAAATGCCTGGCAGTGGTAGCAGCTCACCTAAGAAGACAACAAATTCATGTCTTCCCATACTTGGACGACTGGCTAATAAAAGCCAGGTCACAAGAGGAGTGTCTGCAACACACACAAAAGACAATTCAGCTACTACACCAGCTAGGGTTCACGGTGAACTACACAAAGTCACACCTACAACCAAACAAAGTTCAACAATATCTGGGGGCTACTATAGACACAGAAAAAGCCAAAGTGTACCCCAACCCAATCAGAGTCCAAGCAATGCTTACAATCATTCAGAGATTTCAGCCACAACACTCACTAACAGCAAGAGTGTTCATGCAGCTATTAGGCATGATGTCATCCTGCATACTGCTAATACCATATGCAAAACTACAAATGCGTCCGCTACAAGAATGCTTAGCGACACAGTGGAATCAGGCTCAAGGACAGATTACGGATCTGGTGTTGGTAGACGACCGCACACACCGCTCTCTGAAGTGGTGGAACAGAACAAACATTACCAAGGGGCGGTCGTTCCTAGAGCCAATTCCACAGGTGACAATAACAGCAGACGCATCGCTCACCGGATGGGGAGCACATATGGACAAATACACAGTACA
This sequence comes from Lissotriton helveticus, assembly GCF_964261635.1. Taxonomy (NCBI): domain Eukaryota; kingdom Metazoa; phylum Chordata; class Amphibia; order Caudata; family Salamandridae; genus Lissotriton; species Lissotriton helveticus. The sequence continues at coordinate 854,520,379 of NC_136071.1, read as the reverse complement.
AGGAAGGTGGAGTGTGCAGGAAAGAACACTGCACATCAACTATCTAGAACTACTGGCAGTGTTTCTAGCATTGAAAGCCTTTCAGATACATGTTATCCACAAAGCAGTCCTGATCAGAACAGACAACATGACAGCAATGTATTATATTCAAAAACAGGGGGGGACGCACTCTCTCCAATTATCCAGACTAGCACAGGAGATTTGGAGATGGGCCATTCCTCAAAACATCTATCTGTTAGCCGAACACCTACCAGGAGTTCAAAACCAGATAGCAGACATCTTAAGCAGACAGTCGGAACAAATACACGAATGGGAACTGCACCAACAAATACTGCAGCCATTCTTCCAAAGATGGGGACAACCAGAGATAGACCTATTTGCCACTCATCAGAACGCAAAATGCCAAAGCTTCGCGTCCAGGTACCCACATCACCTGTCGCAGGGCAATGCGTTATGGATAAATTGGTCCAACAAATTTGCATACGCTTTTCCCCCTCTCCCACTAATCCCATTAGTGGTCAGGAAACTGCAACAACATTCAATGACCATGATACTAGTAGCACCCACGTGGGCAAGACAGCCGTGGTTCACCACGCTCCTGCAACTCTCACAAGTGCCACATCAAAAGCTACGAATTCTACCCATGCACCTTACACAGAACCATGGAGAAATAATGCACCCAGATCCAACTCAATTGAACTTAGCGATCTGGCTCCTGAAATCCTAGAATTTGGGTACTTAGATCTCCCCCCAAATTGCATGGAAATAATTAAACAAGCGAGACGTCCAACCACCAGAGCATGCTATGCAGCTAAGTGGAAGAGGTTTGCTATACACTGTACTAATAACAATATCAACCCTCTAGACGTATCAACAAGGGAGATTATTTGCTACTTGTTACACTTACAGCAATGTAATCTAGCGTACACATCTATCAGAGTACATCTAGCAGCTATAGCAGCATACCTACAAAACAGGCAGCGCATATCACTGTTCAGAGTACCAGCGATAAAAGCATTCATGGAAGGTCTTAAAAGAGTCATTCCACCAAGATTACCACCTTCCCCAGTCTGGAACCTCAACGTAGTACTCACCAGACTAATGGGGCCACCCTTCGAACCTATGCATAGGTGCGAAATACAATTCCTTACATGGAAGGTGGCATTCCTTATAGCCATTACCTCACTCAGAAGAGTAAGCGAGCTACAGGCATTAACAATACAAGAACCATTCCTACAGATACACCAGAATAAAGTGGTTCTTAGAACAAACCCAAAGTTCTTGCCTAAAGTAATTTCAGCATTCCACATCAATCAGCCAGTGGAATTACCAGTCTTCTTTCCAAAGCCACAGACGGTGGCAGAAAGGGCTCTACATACACTAGATGTTAAAAGAGCCATTTTGTACTACATAGAAAGAACACAAGACTTCAGGAAAACTAAACAACTATTTGTAGCATTTTCCCCAACACATAAGGGCAATCCTATCTCTAAAGCAGGCATCGCAAGATGGATTGTAAGATGTATACAAATATGTTACATTAAAGCAAAGAGAACATTAACTGTTCCTCCTAGAGCTCATTCCACAAGAAAACTAGGAGCATCTATGGCATTCTTAGGGAACATTCCCCTAGATGACATATGTAGAGCAGCAACTTGGTCTACACCACATACATTCACAAAGCACTACTGTGTTGATGTACAGGCTGCACAACAAGCCAGAGTGGGCCAAGCTGTATTAAAAACTCTATTTCAGACAGTTGCGACAGACACTGGTGACCACCGCTAGGGAGGTAACTGCTGTACAATCTATTCATAAATGTACCATATTACAGATGCTGTTTATATCTTTTTCTATGGGCATATTGTGCTGCTGGTGAAAGGAAGCAATTATTTTTCACATTACACTTGCCTTTCCCTGGATCATCGCAATTTCCTACTTGTTTCTTTTTATGAGTTATAAATAATATGCTATTAGATGGGTCTTGCATTGAATTAAAAAAAAGTGATGGGTGGGATGCTAAAATTCCTCAAATTAATATCATTCTCCGTTAATAACTCTGGGCTGCATCCCAGTCCATCATTCTTTTCCCCGCAGTGCCACCTCAACACATAACAAGGGTCAGATGAAAAACAGTCAGCAGAATCTTGGGAACCAGGCCACAGACTGGTCAGATATGTCATCTTACAACAGTTGATGGCAGTAAGAAGGAGTAAAGTGCCACCTTAACTTAATCTTTGCGTATGTAGGTATAGAACCCACTTCCCTTGCCATCAAATTATTCTTTTCATTCATTGGCAGTGTCTCTAGTAAGACAATATGTAACTGAGGTGGTAATGGTGCAATCTATACTGAGGGCAATGTGGAAACTGTGCATCGTGCTGTTCATGATGTGAATATTAGTTGGCAATGGTGCATTGGATAACAGGGGCTATCAAATCCACTCTAAACCTAATAGTTCAACAGGCCCCTAAAACAACAGGTACACAGTGGCAACCAGGGTGAGGAAGTAATATATACGACCACATCTATCATTATTTAGATCTTCCTAAAACAACTCATGTGTGAAGCTAATATTCTCACCACTGGCAGTGTTTGCCCTCTCAATCTTTTTCTATTGAAACATCTTGTGTTTACCAGGACCATTATGCCACACCTTGATTTTACACCCTGTGTACCACGTTTTCTCTTTCACCAATTAGAAAGTCTTAATAATACAGCTATACAAATTATCAGAATTGTATTATGGGATCAATTGGAAGGCAGCACAGCCTTTTAAAAATGTGTGCTATACATAGTCTGTTCTTCCCTCTCCTGCTACTACCCCAGGAGCTGCATAAGGCTTGCTTTTGGAAGGTATTTGGCAAGCATCTTAGATGCCTAAATTAATGAACCAATTTCAGTTGTCCATACGGATGAAAACATTTGCTTTCACACAGGTGAAATAGTAATTAAAGATTAAACCTTGGGTCTTGGACAAAGTGATAAATAGCCTTTCCAATTCACAGCTGTGAATGTGTTCAATGGTGCTGTCCATACCATTGGGAAATGTGTACAATGGGATGATGAACAATGTTCCTAATGTGTGAAACGTAATATACTGGCATGGTAATAGCACATCACATATCGAGGACCAATATATTGGCGGGTGTTACAATGTATACTTTCTTTACTGTCACAGTATGGAGACCAGAATGCCAATGCATGCTTTGCATACTGGGATAATCTGAGAATCTGAAAACTGCCTCAGCGATGTGTGCTTTAAAAAGGAGAGCATTATGGACACTTACATTGTGACAGTAACCATTAGTAACCAAATGCATAATTGTACTGACCCACCCCTAAATCTATGAGATCTGAAGCAGCCAGGTGGTAATAAGAAACTGTCTCCAGTTTCTAGCTGTCTGGGAAACAGCCCTGAGATACTGAATAGCCCCTTGACACTGTGCGTACCATTCTAATACAATTAGGATCCCCAACTTATTTGTGTGTCTCCATTTTGTGTTTTAGAGAGGGAACTATACAGTTTCCTATGAGCACTTGTTCATAGGAAGGGGCCTGCTTTACTGGTGATTATTCAGTACATTTTGGTTTGCAATGTCTTGCCTGTAGCAGAGTAGGATCTGCTTTCTATGGCTATGGCTACCCCCACTTTTTGCTGTGTTTCACTGGTTTATCAACGTAACCCCTTCCCCGCGGGGCTAATTCCCCCGCTGTGCTGGGGAGAAGGGGGGCGCGCACAGTGCCGCGGTGCTCGTGACGAGCTCAGCTCGTCATGCAGCACGGTGGCGCTGTGCTCCCACGCCCATTTTCCTAGAACTCTCAGCACAGCGGGGGAATTATCCCCGCGTGTGAGCGTCGCGCGTGTCATGACGAGCTCAGCGGCACCGTGACTCATGACAAGCTGAGCTTGTCATGAGCACAGAAGAGGTTAAGGCTGGCTGGGGCCCTGCTAACCAGAGCCCCAGCCTAGCTGTTCTCTCTCTAAATGGACTACCTGTACATTAGGTACACTCCAGATTGGTTACTGGGTTACCCTTGTGAGTCCCTAGTACACAGCTTTCCAAACTTTTCATGTTGGGGACACACTTTTTAGAGATTCATCATTTTGGGACACAGTAAGGCAGTGTAGCGAGCGAGCGTAGCGTAGCGAGCCCGAACCACCTAAGGGGGTTCCGGGAGGTTCTCACTCACTCTGTCTGTCTGTCTCACTCTCACTCTCCCTCTCTCTAACTGTCTCCCTCTCTCTGTCTCCCTCCCTCTGTCTACCTCTGTCTGTCTCCATCTGTCTGTCACCGTCTGTCTACCTCCCTCTGTCTTGCTCTGTCTGTCTTGCTCCCTCTGTCTGTCTCCCTCTGCCTGTCTCCCTCTGTCTGTCTCCCTCTGTCTGTCTCCCTCCCTCTGTCTGTCTCCCTCCCTCTGTCTGTCGCTCTGTTTGTCGCCTCTGTCTGTCACCCTCCGTCTCCTGCCCTCTGTCTCCCGCCCTCTGTCGCCCGCTCTCTGTCTCCCGCTCTCTGTCTCCCGCTCTCTGTCTCCCTCTGTTTCTGTCCCTCTGTCTCCCTCCCTCTGTCTCTGTTCCTCTGTCACACTCCCTCTGTCTCTCTCTGTCTGTCTCCCTCCCTCTCTCTCTCTCCCTCTGTCTCCCTCTGTCTGTCTCCCTCTGTCTCTGTCTCTGTCTGTCTCCCTCTCCTTCCCTCTGTCTCCCCCTGACTGTCTCCCTCTGCCTCCCTCCCTCTGCCTCCCTCCCTCTGTCTCCCTCTCTCTCTGTCTCCCTCCCTCTCCCTCCCTCTGGTCACCCACTGTCTCCCTCTCTCTCTCTCTCTCCGTCTCCCTCTCCCTCTCCCTCTATGTCTGTCTGAGTCTCTGCCTCTGTCTGTCCCTGTCTCTATCTATCTGTCTGTCCCTGTCTCCCTCCCTCTGTCTCCCTCTCCATCTCGGTCTGTCTCTGCCTCTGTCTGTCTGCCCCTGTCCCTGTCTCTGCCTCTATTTGTCTCTGTCTGTCCCTGTCTCTGTCTGTCTCTGTCTCTGTCTCCCTCCCTCTGTCTCCCTCTCTCTCTCGCTGTCTCCCTCCCTCTCTCGCTGTCTCCCTCCCTCTCTAGCTGTCTCCCTCCCTCTCTCAATCTCTCTTCCTCCCTCTATGTCACTCTCTCTCTCTCTCTCTCTCTCTGTCTACCTCTCTGTCTCCCTCCCTCTCTCTCCCTCTGTCTCCCTCCATCTCTCTCCCTGTATTCCTCCCTCTGTCTGTCTCCCTCTTGTCTGTCTCCCTCCCTCTGTCTCCACCTCTCTGTCTCCCTCTATCTTATCTGTCTCCCTCCCTCTGTCTCCATCCCTCTGTCACCCTCCTCCCTCTGTCGCCCTCCTCACTCTGTCTGTCTCCCTCCCTCCCTCTGTCTGTCTCCCTCCCTCTGTCTGTCCCTCCCTCTGTCGCCTTCTGTCTCCCTCTCTCTGTCTCTGTCCCTCTGTCTCCGTCCCTCTGTCTCCGTCCCTCTGCCTCCGTCCATCTGTCTCTGTCCCTCTGTCACCGTCCCTCTGTCACTGTCCCTCTGTCACCGTCCCTCTGTCTCCCTCCCTCTGTCTCCCGCTCTCTGTCTCCCTCTCTCTGTCTCTCTCTCTCACTGTCTTCCTCCCTCTATCTATCTCCCTCTGTCTCCCTCCCTCTGCCTGTAACCCTCTGTCACCTCACCCCAGCTTACAGGGCACACACACAGCCACACCGGAGTACTTCGCAGGTCTTTAAAAGACCATTTACTTATTTATTTATTTATTTATTTATTCAAAGTTTTATATAGCGCGAACAAGATCCTTACAGATATCAGAGCGCTTCACAAAGACAGGGTAGGGGCAATAGGAGTGAACAGAGATAATGGGAGCAGTATAGTAGTCACTAACATGGTAGGATAATAGTAACATAAATAAAGCATATCAATATACACTCAGGTAAACAAGTAATATAAGACGGTACAAGTCATTAATCGCAACACAGAGGTGTTCAGGTGCACCTTGGGTGTGTGGATAGCTTAAACCAAAGCCTTAGTGTAGAGAGAACACTGATTGGGGGTATCGGGAGAGTGAATCAGTAGACCAACGTGTATCATATATTGGTAGTGACAACATCAAGTTAGAAGTATAGTGCCAGAGGACAGGTGAACAGTGATACAAAGCAATGCAGAGTCTCCGATCCAGCACCAATAGTGTTCAGGAGATCTTGGCCAGAAGGATGGTTTTCACCTCTTTCTTGAAGAGTGCAGCGGAGGAGATCAGCCTGGTTTCAGGCGGGAGCGCATTCCAGATCCTGGGTGCCATTCCTGAGAAGGAGCGCTTGTATGTTTTCTCTTTCCGGAATCTACGAGGTTTCAGGAGTAAGTTTTCTGAACTTCTATTGGATCTCGAACCTCCTGATATAGACAACTTTTGAGCGAGGTAGTTGGGTGCATTGTGGTGCACGGCCGCGTGTGTCATAATTGCAATTTTTAACTGTATTCTGGCTTCAAAAGGCAGCCATTTTAGAGACTTTAAGTCTGGGGATATATGTGAATGCTTTCTTGAGCCAGTTATGAGTCTCGCTGCAGCGTTCAGGGAGGCTCTTAAGGGTGCAGTTGTGGATAGCGGGAGTCCGCTGAGGGCCACGAGTCCGTAGTCTATTCGAGGGATGACTAAAGCTTGTACCGCAGTTTGGAAGTCTTCAGCAGGGAGGAAGGGTTTAATTTTCCTCAATGTGTTGATTTGGAAATTAGCTGCTTTTGTGGCTTTGCTGACGTGCTGCTGCATGTTGAGCTTGGCGTCGAGTGTGATGCCTAGGGATTTCGCCGAATCCACGATGGTAGGTTGGACATTGAGTGCTGTTAGGTTCTTGAGCCATGTTTGGGTGGTGGAAATTTTCGCCGGGGGTGAGATGAGTAGGAACTCGGTTTTCAGAGCATTTAGTTTGAGGTGATTGTCTGCCAGCCAAGATTGAGTGTTAATAAGCGTGGAATTCAGATGTTTGATATTTTCCGGGGATTGTAGCTTTAGGTAGAGTTGAGTGTCGTCGGCGTACATATGGAATTGGACATTGGAAGCTTGGAGCAAGGTGGCGAGTGGTTCCATGACGAGGTTGAACAGTGTGGGGGAGAGAGAGGATCCTTGTGGAACACCTAGATCTGCAGGCACAGGTGTAGATAGCACATTGTCGATCTTGAACTTCTGTGACCGGTTGTGAAGGAAGGACGAAAACCATTTGAGAACAGTTCCCGATAGACCCATTCTAGTGCTTAGCAGCTCCAGCAAGTTCTCATGTTTGACCGTGTCAAATGCTGACGAGAGATCAAGAAGGATGAGGAGGCAAGTCTCATTGCGATCAAGAATTTGGAGGGCGTCATCAATTATGTGTGTCATAGCTGTTTCCGTGCTATGTTTCGCTCGGAAGCCTGATTGATGAGGGTTGAGGAGGTCAAATTGGTCAATGTGTTTAGTTAGTTGTAGTTGGACACATTTTTCCAGCAGTTTGGCCAGGGTGGGGATATTGGTGATGGGCCGGTAATTGTTTAGGTCAGACGGATCAGCTGTGGGTTTCTTGAGTATAGGCGTGACTTGCCCCACCTTGAAGGAGTCCGGAATGAGGCCTTGTTGCAGGGAGCTGTTGACGATTTTGGTCCAGAGAGGGAGGAGCAAGGGGATGAAGTCTTTTACAGCATTAGCAGGCAGGGGGTCTGTGAGGTGATTAGAGGGCTTCAAGGTGCAGAGCAGTTTGTGTAGTTCTTCTTCCGAGTAGGTATCGAAGTGCAGCCAAGATGCCTTGTTTTTAGGTTGAGTGTAAGACATTCTGGTGTTGTTGGGGAATCGACTTACATCCATGATGAGGTCATTTCTTATATTGTCAGTCTTTATCTTAAAGAAAGCAGAGAAGGCTTCACAGTGTGGGGTGTCGCTAGTTGTGCTGTTTGATTGTAGGGGTTGTGTCTTTGTTTGGGTCTTGATTAGTTCGAACAGCTTTCTTGGCCTGTTTTTTGCTTGGTCCAACTGGCGGCTAAAGAAGTCCGCCTTTGTGCGCTTTATTTTCCTGAAGTAGGCATTTCTCTTGTTCTTAAGCCTTTTGAGGTGAAGTGCTGATGGGTCCGATCTCCAGGTGCGCTCTGCCATTCGCATAGTACGCCTGTCGTCATTGAGTCTATCATCATACCAGGGGTTAGAGGTTTTGGTGGAGACTCTCTTCAGTTGCAGTGGGGCGACTTCATTGACTACTGTGTTCATAGAGTCAAGGTAGTGGTCCATCAGTGATTGTACATCCGAGGCACCTGAAGGGGGAAGGAGGAGATTGCTGATGTGGGGAGGCAGGGTAGAGGGGTTAAGGTTCTTCATGTCCCTTTTCCATGTTTTGGATTTGATTGGTTGAGCTGGGTTAAGTTTAACTTTTTCATTGATAAAGAAGGTGATAATGTGGTGATCAGACCAGTCGCAGGGTTGAATCGCCTCCAGTTGTGTGGAGTTCTCTTTGGCAATGATGAGATCGAGTATCGAGCCTTTGTCGTGTGTTGGTCTATCGCATATTTGGGTGAGGTCAAGCGCATTAAGGAAAGTTTTGAGACCATTCACCACTGCGTCTTTCTGATCGTTCCAGTGGAGATTGAAGTCACCCAGGTAGACTTGGGTGGTCTGACGACCGGCATTGGAAGTGATCTTGTCCATGAGTTGTTGGGTGAATATGAGATTGTCACCAGGCGGGTGATAGATGAGATGTAAAGCACAAACTTGTTTGCCCTCGCTGGTGATGTCGAGGCAGAGGAGTTCACTGGAGGAGAGGGAGGGGGGGGGGTGACTTTAGTAATGGAGAGGTTGCTCCTAAAAATGCATGCAATTCCCCCGCCCTTCTTGCCAGGAGACCTGTCCAGCCTAATGATGTGATAATTGGGGGGGACTAGTATGTCCATAATCGGGGTAGAGGCTTCAGTAAGCCACGTTTCCGTTAGAATGTCTAGGTCCAGATCCCTAGCTGAGACGAGATCAGCGATGTCGGTGGAGTGTCTCTGGGCCGATCTGCAGTTGAGTAGGATGCATTTGAGTTTGGGAGAGAGAAGGGTGGTCGAGCTTTCTAGTGTGAGGGGAACTTTTCTGAGGTTGTTAGGGACGGAACCTCTGTTGTTGAGTGTTGGGAGCCTCAGAGGGTTTGTAAGAATTGTGGGTATGGGGATGTGTGTGTTGGATATGTGTTTTACCGGACCTGGGCCATAAGAGCGTAGTAGAGAGCATAAGTCACGGTCCGACAATGTGTTGAGGACACGACGGGGGCGGTGGGCGTTAATGCGAACGGGGATAGTCGGCCAACGCAGGGACTTTGTTGTGAACTGCCCGGCCCTCATAGAGCAGTGTCTTGGAGTCCACGCTGCTGCAGCAGACTCCGAGACACTCTTTCAAATGAATGCATCTTATTTAACAGCGGTTAGGGGCTAAGTGCCCTTAATACCGGTGGTGTCATCCCGCGACACACCCACCACTTGCAGGCGACACAGCACTGTGTCGGGACACACAGTTTGGAAAGCTCTACCCTAGTATATGGTACCTTTGGTACCAAGGGAATTGGTACCCCAGAGGCCTACCAGGGGCTGAAGCAGGTATTATGCCACCTCTGGGAAGCCTTCCAAAATGGCACCACAGGTCTGCACTTGCAACCTGGGTTAGGTGGTGTAAGCACCCCTTACTTACATATAGAGTACCTATATCTACCTTTTAAAACGGACACATATTAACCTATAAGTCACTCCTATGGCAGGCCTTGACAATTCCGAAGGCAGAGTGCTTGGTTTTGTGTGAGAGGGTGCCCAAGCATGAGCTGAGGCCCTCTGCAGCTTTTGGAAATCCTTCCTTATGACTGTTCTGTGATACAGCCATACGATATACTCTTAAGTGCATTATAACCTCGCGGTTAATGCCAACTTTGGAATGGCTGTATCAAAACATGTTGTGTTTGGTGTCAAACACTTTGGAATACTACCCACCCACCCCCGCCAGTTCTGGTGGCGGTGGTAGCATTCCACCCTTCTAGAGGGAGAAGACATGTACACACTGGTAAACGCGGTAGAAGTTAAACAGCCCCAGCATCACAAAATGGATACTGCTGCCACAGACATGAGTCTGACCTCCTGCTGCTGGACGAAACTCCGGCAGGGGAGGCAGGGACAAAAGGGTTCCTGCCCAGGGAGGTGCTAACATCTCTCCAGACAGGCTTGAGTGTACTCGGGCAGGGTGGGTTGCATTCAGTGAATACTTTCCAGACAGTGCCTGGGGCACACAAGGTGTCCCAGTGCATTTCCCAGTTCAAACCAGTTGCTGGGGCACTCAGCCCCAGCTCTGGTGCGAAACTGGACAAAGTAGAAGGGGTGTAACCACCCCCTCCCCAGGTCCTTCCATAGGTGAGACCCTAGAGTTAGTCCAACCTCTAAACTTGGTATAAGTATAGGATCCCAGTCCCTAGGACTTTAGATTACCCTGGATGAAACTCTGATACAGAAATCTTGGACCTTCGACATTCCATATCGACTGGAAGACAGAAGAAATCTCCCTTGGGGTCAAGGAGTGACTCCCCTGTTCAAACAGGCACCAAAGAAGCATCTTGCTGGTCTGCATTTTCGAGGCTCCTGTCAGATCCCAAAGAATCTGAGACACAGGACATGGATTTTCAGACATCTACGAGGCTGACATGAGTCCCCAGCAGAGCTGAGACCTGTAGCTATCACGAGAGACGTGGGACCGGAACTCCTGGACATCCTGCACATTTGCTAGTGCATCGACTTCCTGAGCTTTCCCGAAGTTGTGCATTGGGCTACTTGTAGTCCATGCCCTGAGCACCTTTTGCATCGAAGCTTAGAGGCCTACACTCCACGAGTGTTCCGCGGGCCCGCTTCCTGCACTTCTGCTCGAGGCCCCTTCATGATGCCTGGTCCGTTGACTGGTGGGCCCCACGAAGGAATCTACTTTGTTTCCTGGGCTTTACTGGTTGCTCCAGACATGCCCTGACTCCACTCCAAAGGGTGAGTCCCTCAGACCTTGCTGGTCTGCACCGAAGCCAATCGTGTCATCTTGCGTGGGTTGCTGTTGCCAAGGTTTGTTGGGTCCAATCCAGATACAGACGCTGCAGCACTTAACATAAAACATAGGACAGCTTTAATCCAGCTCCTGGTTGTCGTCGACGCCTCCTGGACCTCGTGGCTGAAGAGGCAAGCTTCACCTACATCACCCGAAAGCACCCGACATCGGCTGGCATCTTCTTGTTGCCTTCCTGGTCACTGGCTAGTGACCCAGACTCTTTCCCCTCTGCTTTCAGGTTCTTCAGATCTCCGATCCACCCTTGGATCCATCTGGACACTCTTCTTCTGGTCGCCTGCAGCACTTCTCTGCAGCTCTCCATTGCAATCGACAACGAAACCCGACACGAAAAGACACCTATGCACCCGGCTTCCCTGGGTGAGGTAACAGTGCTCCCATGGGTCTTGACTCTCGAAGTGTCTAGTACTAAAAGGGTTTTACCGTAGTCCACTCCGAAGTGTCCCTATTCTTTAAAATTGTAACTCTAACTTTCTCCATAGAAGTTAATGGTGATTCGCGGCAGTGTTTGGACACTGCACGCGTCCCCAGTGGGTCTCCTGGTTGCGCCAGGGGTTCTACAGGCCCTAGGCCTTGTCTCTATGTTCACAGCGGTACTTATACCACTTTCTTAGTATATGGTTTGTGAGGCCCCTAGGGCAAAACGTATACTGTGCTAATTTACTGTGGCTATTTAAGTTCCTGTATTGTAGTTTTGCCTCTAGCCTCATAAAGAGACTAGAGGGGTGAGTTTAGAATAAATACATATATTTTATATATATATACCTGGTGTGGTTCTGCTTTCATTTGGTCATGCAAGAGATTATAGACTGGTAAAACAAGCTGCTTTACATTCCTTCAAGACTTAGCCTGAAGGCTGCTCTCCACAGCTACCACTAGGATAGCTTTCTATAAAGGTTGTCTAAATCTACCAACAATAAGGGTCGTTTGGACTGGTGCAAGGTGCCCACTAGAATAGTGGACATCATATGCCAGACCAAATTCTCACATTGCCCATTTCTTTTTTGCATGGTGTGGTCAATTAACATGACTTCCTGCATGATTGTTTGCACCCTTTGTAGTACCTCCTACCTATGTACCTCTTTTTACTCAGCCCCACTGCTACCCCACATGTATGTTAGTCTCGCGTACCATGCACTGCAAGCTCTCTAGTTGCAAAAGACCTTTTGTGGGAATAACATGAAATTACTGAGAGTTTACAAGACACCCTTTGCTTAACAATAGTTGGCATTAATGCCACTCTTAGTTGCTTGCTTTTTTTATGATTTTCCTTGTACCATCTGGTCCAGTTTGTCCCCCAATGAAGCAGAGCCTCCATATCATCCTTTTGCTTGGCTGACTTGTACTCTCCCACTGCTCAGTTTTTAGGTAACTCCTTTTTAGGTCGAAGCCTACCAAGCAGGGCAGCTGTCTAGTTTGCTAATTACATAGCTGACATTCAGACAGCTTTCTTAGTAATGCATTCCACCCAATGCTTACCATTGACTTTGTGGTTTGTAACTCACATTTGCTTGCTTACTTTTTGCTGGCTCTATTTGTTTTAGGTTGTTTTAGCCTGAGTTCATCCCCTCCATTGCCCAAATTCAATTTACTATATTCTTCCACCAGTGCTCGATTTCTGTAAGCAGGCCTTTAAATCTTGTTCTTATCTTGTCACATTTGATGTGCCTCCAAAGACAGAAGTCAAATGTCAGGCTCTGTCTTCCAGGGAGCTTGGTGTTTACTTTTAACCCTTTAAGTGCTGCCGTCGGCCAACGGTCGTCACGGGCACTACCTCCACAGTGCTGCGTGCGACCGTTGGACGTCCAGTTCAGCACTGGATAATGGACAGCGCAGCACTGGGGAGGTATGTTTACGAAGCTCCTAAGGTGTTAATTCTCTTTACTTCAAAGTGAGAGGATGTATGTGATAATCCTGCTGACTATTGGGGATGTGCTTGAGGAAGGCTGTATGATGCTATTTTGTTTCTAGCACACAACAAGATTTAAATGTCTGTAAAGGAACTGTGAAGATATTTCAGAATATATCAAAATTAGAAATACAACAAATGGAGCACATTTTGGTATTCTGAAGTGTAGTGGAAACAAATATTTTGATTTGACCAAAACAAATCTATACACTAGTTTATGACACTTCCACACATTATCGTTTGTGCGCTACATACTTTTATCAGTAAAACTGTATATCTGTGCAAATGTAATGGTCATTTCAATTAAAGATGTGTTGCCTGTAGTGGTAGTACATTACCACAGCATGCATACTTCACTTTACCCCACTCCACTCTTCTTTACACCAGTCCACACCACTGCAGTCTACTCTGCACCACTCCACATTACACCACTCCACTATAAGCCACTCCCCACTGTGTCACTGAACTCTAATCTTCACCACTCCACTCTATGCCACTTTACTCTGCGCCTCACTGCTCTACACCACTCTAATGCTCTCTACCCCGTACTACTCTACCGTGCACCACTGCACTGTTTGCCACAACACTGTACACCTCTCCACTCTTCACCACTCCACTCTGTACCATTCTAGTCTCCAACATTGTGTCTATGCCACTGCACTCTATGACAATGCACCTTACTCTGTACCATTGTACTGTACGGCAGTGCACTCTATGAACCCTACTCTATGCCATTCTAATCTACTCTACACTCTATTCTGCACTACTGAACTCTCCCGTGCACCATTCCACTCTACTTTGAAACAATCTACTGTATGCAACTACCCCCGGCGCAGCAGCACTTTGTGCCACTGTACTCGGTGCCACTCCACTCTACTCTGCAGAACAGCACTCTACGCCAAAGCACTCTACATCACTTTATCCAAAACCACTGCACTCTACGCCAATCTAATCTGCACATACGCACTCTACGCCACTATAACAACACGTTACGTAACTGATCTGGACGTCACTGCACTCTACGCCATTGTAGTCTATGTCACTGCAGTCTAAGCAACTCTATTCTACTCTGCACCACAGCTCTCTATGCTACTTTACGCTGCACCACTCTACACTACTGCACTCCATGCCACTGCACTCAAAGCCACTGTACTCTACACCATTGCACTCTAATAAGGCTACTTTGCAACAGTGCACTTTCTGACACTGAAATCTATGCCAGGTCTGCTCTATGCCACTGCACTCTACACAACTGCACTCTACTCTGCATCACTCTACTCTACGTCAATGCACTCTTTGCCACTACACTCTGCAACCCTCCACTCTAAGGCACTCCTCTTTACCTTGCACCAATTCACTCTACTCTGCACCACTTAACTCTATGGCAGTTCACTCTATGCCACTCTACTCTGCAACTTTGCACTCTCTTCCACTGAACTCTACACCATTCTTCTTTGCACAACTGCACTTTATGCCACTGCACTCTACTTTGTGGCCCTGTACTCTGCACCACTCTACTACACTCTATTTCAATGCACTGTACCACACTACACTAAACCCACTCTACTTTGCATAGCTCCACTCCATGCCACTGCACTCTATGGAAATCCACTCTAATCCTCTCTAATCTACTCTGCACCACGGCACTCCATGACACTGCACTCTGTGACACTGCACTCACTCTATGCCACTGCACTCTACGCCATGGCACTTTACTTTGAAACAATCTACTCTACGTTAATACACTCTATGCCACTCTATTCCACTCTGCACCCCTTCACTCTATGCCATTCCACTGTACACCACTGCAATCTACCCTGTGCTGCTCCACTCCACACCATTCTAATCTACCTCACTGCACTCTAAACTACTGCAGTAAATGGTAATGCACTCTACACCACTTTACTCAAAACCAATACACTCTATGCCAATTCACTCTACGCCAATCTACTCTACACCACTGCACTCTATTCTGCAACACTGCACTCTCTGACATGGAACTCAATGCCATTGCACTCTGCACCACTCTACTCTACGCCTCTGTAGTATATGCCACTGAACTCTATCATGTACCTCTCTGCTCTATGCAAAGGCACTCTACGCAAATTAACTCTACACCAGTGCACTTTATGCCACTATACTCTATACCATTACACTCTATGCCACTCTAATATTCTGTGCACCACTGCACTCTGACATTGCACTGTATGCCTCTCTACTCTACACTACTCTATTATATGCCAGTGCATGCCTCACTCTTCTATGCACCACTGCACTCTTCACCACTGTACTGCACACCACTCAAGTCTAGGCCACTTCACTGTACTCTGCACCACTCCACTCTATTCCACTTCAATCTGCAACACTCTACTCTGCAACACTGTGCTTTATGCCTCTACACTCTAAGCCACTGCACTCTATGCCACTGCGTTTTACCCTGTACCACTCTTATTCTATGCCACCTCAGTATGCTCTGAAACAATCTACTTCACGCTACTGCACTCTATGCCACTTCCTTCTACACCACTCAACTCCACTCAGCGCCACTCCATTCTATGTCACTGCACTCTATGCCACTTCACTCTACCCCACTGCTCCACTCTACTCTATTGTGTGCCACTCTACTCTAATCCACTGTACTCTATGCCAATGCACTCTATGCCTTTGCAATCTATGCCAATGCAATCAACATCACGTTACTCAAAGACAATGCACTCTACGCCAACTACTCTGCACCACTGCACTATATGCCACCATTCTCTACTCTGCAACACTATATATCACTGCACTTTACATCACTGCATGCTATGCCACTCTACAACATTTCACTCTATGTCACTGCATTCTATGCCACCTTTTCATACTCTGCACCACTGTACTCTATGCCCACTGCACTCTACTAAGCAACTCTGCACTCTGCGTAACTGCCCACTATGCCAATGAACTCTGCATCACTCCATGCCACTCTAATATATTGTGCACTACTGCACTCCACATCACTGCACTCTACACCACTCTATTCTATGCCACCGCACTCTACCCCGCACCACTCCACTCTATGCCTCTTCACTGTACTCTTAAACACCACTGTATTCCACTGCACTTTACACCACTGCAATCTACTTTACACCACTCTATTCTGTGCCACTCTACATCACTGCACTCTATGTCAATGAACTCTACAGCACTTTAATCAAAACCAATGCACTCTACACCACTACTCCAAATTACTCTGCACCACTGTATTTTATGTCACTGCACTCTAGGCCACTCTACAACACTACATTCTATGATTCTCCACACTATGACTCTCTTCTCCACTCAACTCTATTCCACTCAACTCCATTCTTCTCTACTCTATGCTGCTCCACTCTACTCCACTTTATGTCACTTTGCACCACTGCTCCACTGTCAACGCTCTACACAACTCCCTCTATGCCACTTCATGCCACTTTAGTCAACTATATTCTATGACACACTATTCCACTTTACTTCACTCCACTACTCCACACTATGCCACTCCACTCTACTCTATACTATTCGACGATACTCCACTCTATGCCATTTCACTCTCCTGCACTACTCCACTCTATGTCATTCCACTCTATGACAATCTACTCCACTCTACGACACTCTACTCTGCCACACTCTACTCCACTCTAGGCAACACCCTCTACACCACTCCATTCTGCTCTAAACCACACCATCACACTCTATGCCACGCCACTCTCTGACACTCTACTCCACTCTGACACTACTTCACTCTATGCCCTTCCACTCTCGGACACTCTATTCCTCCACAACACCACAACACTCCACTTCACTCAGCACCACTCAACTCTACTCAACATCACTCTGTGCCACTCCATAACACTCCACTTTACAAAGTCCACTCCACATTGCTCTCCTTTACCCCACTAACTCTTAGCCATGCTGAAAAGCCCTCACGGTGGTGTAGAATATGGCTTAAACATATTGCAAATATACTTGCATAGGGGAGACCTATTGGCTTTTTTTGATTAAGCATTTTATGAGATTGCATGTGTTTTCCAACTCCGTCACTCCTGTGTCTCCCTCCTGCAATACACCTGTGATCTGTGTTGGCCTCTCCCTAGTAACCTTCCCCCCTGCAAACCCCCTTCATCCCAGTGAACTGTGTTACTACCTCTGCCATGTGCCTTCCCCTGAAAACCACCATGCCCCTGAGCTCTGCACTGCTCTTACCCTCATGTGCGTCCCCCACCTGAAAATGTTCCCTGCTTCCTTGTCTGATCCCCCTGCAAATCCCTCTGCCCCCATGCTGTGTTGCTCTCCCCCATGATTAATGTGAACAAAGGATACTACCTTTGGTAGAAAATTTGGGTTGGTTTTGAAGAACCACCAAATCTTTATGAAGCTGAAAAAAAGATTCTTCTAAAGTTAGTGCTCGAAGCTCACCAACATGCCTTAGTGAGGTGATAGCAATTAAGAAAGCGACCTTCCAAGAAAGAAATTGGATGGGGCAATTATGTAATGGTACAAAGGGTGGACTTGTAAGTCTTGTTAGAACCATATTGAGATTCCACGTTGGTGGAGGTAGACCCCTTGGTGGTATCACTCATTTAGGGCCTTCCATGAAAACCTTAATTACTGGCATTTTGAATAACAATAAGTGATGTCTGTTTTGAAGATAGGCCGCTACTGCTGCCATATGTAGATGTATAGAAGTGTAAGCAAGACCTGAGCATTGTAAATGCAGAAGATAACAAATTATGTTTTGTATAGATGTATTTACTGGATCAATTGTTTTGTTAGTGCAATAAATAATTAATCTTTTCCATTTGGCTGCATAGCAAACTCTAGTGGTAGGTTTATGTGCTTCCTTTAGAATGGCCATGGATTCAGCTGGCAGATTTAGATACCCAAGTGATATTACTTGAGGAGCCAAATTGAGAGGTTTAGACGCATCGACTTTGTGGCCAGAGCGGAGCAGTGGGGGCAGGCATTAGCCGAGGACTAACAGCCCCAGGAGCCAGCGGGGCCGCCAGTGGACCGGCAGCCCCTTCCCCTTATTGCCGTCATCAGGTGGATTAATTGGACTGCGCTTCCCCGCGACGCGGGATGTGCGTGGGTGTGCGCCAAAGTAAGCCCGGGCAAACGCTGGGCCGGCAGAGGCTGGGCTGGGCCCCCCCTCTGAGAAGATCAGCTCGAACTTTGGGGGCAATTATGGAACCAGTCGTGGACTAGAGAAGAGGTAGCCCATTGTACATGATTGATCGGACTGGGCGGTTATTCAAGATCTATTTTGGGGTATTGAGTAGGGCGGTGGCTCTGATGTGTTGTCTCCAGCTAGCCAGGGTGGTTTTTGATTGGCCCCATAGTTTATTTATTTATTTATTTATTTTGTGTGTTTTATATAGGGCGCAGCTACCCCAACAGGGTGTCCCGGCGCTCCTGCTCAGATACTGGATCTAGTTGGTCTTGTACCTCTTATATCTTGGAGAGGAAGACCAGTAGCTCCTGTTGTAAGTCACTACAATTGTAGATATTATACGCAATGCCTTGTACGGTACAAACAAGGTCATCCAAGCAGAATCTGAACACCTCACTGAATTGTTGCTCAGCAAGTAAATCAAAGGGAACCCTCCCCCCCCATACTTGATAAGCCAACCGCAATTGACAGAATGCTCAACTGACCTTAAACCAATGCACTCTACGCCACTGCACTCTACGCCAATCTAATCTGCACATACGTACTCTACGCCACTATAACAACACGTTACGTAACTGATCTGGACGTCACTGCACTCTACGCCATTGTAGTCTATGTCACTGCACTCTAAGCAACTCTATTCTACTCTGCACCACAGCACTCTATGCTACTTTACTCTGCACCACTCTACACAACTGCACTCCATGCCACGGCACTCAAAGCCACTGTACTCTACACCATTGCACTCTAATAAGGCTACTTTGCAATAGTGCACTTTCTGACACTGAAATCTATGCCAGTCTGCTCTATGCCACTGCACTCTACGCAACTGCACTCTACTCTGCACCACTCTACTCTACGTCAATGCACTCTACGCCACTACACTCTGCATCACTCCACTCTAAGGCACTCCACTTTACCTTGCACCAATTCACTCTACTCTGCACCACTTAACTCTATGGCAGTTCACAATATGCCACTCTACTCTGAAACTTTGCACTCTCTGCCACTAAACTCTACACCATTCTTCTTTGCACCACTGCACTTTATGCCACTGCACTCTACTCTGTGGCACTGTACTCTGCACCACTCTACTACACTCTATGTCAATGCACTGTACCACACTACACTAAACCCACTCTACTTTGCATAGCTCCACTCCATGCCACTGCACTCTATGGAAATCCACTCTAATCCTCTCTAATCTACTCTGCACCACGGCACTCCATGCCACTGCACTCTGTGACACTGCACTCACTCTATGCCACTGCACTCTACGCCATGGCACTTTACTTTGAAACAATCTACTCCAAGTTAATACACTCTTATGCCACTGTATTCCACTTTGCACCACTTCACTCTATGCCATTCCACTGTACACGACTGCAATCTACCCTGTGCTGCTCCACTCCACACACCTCTAATCTACCTCACTGCACTGTAAGCTACTGCAGTAAATGGTAATGCACTCTACACCACTTTACTCAAAACCAATACACTCTATGCCAATTCACTTTACGCCAATCTACTCTACACCACTGCACTCTAGTTCTGAAACACTGCACTCTCTGCCATGGAACTCAATGCCATTGCACTCTGCACCACTCTACTCTACGCCACTGTAGTATATGCCACTGCACTCTATCATGTACCTCTCTGCTCAATGCAAAGGCACTCTACGCAAATGAACTCTACACCAGTGCACTTTATGCCACTATACTCTACACCATTACACTCTATGCCACTCTAACATTCTGTGCACCACTGCACTCTGAAATTGCACTGTATGCCTCTCTACTCTACACTACTCTATTATATGCCAGTGCATGCCTCACTCTTCTATGCACCACTGCACTCTTCACCACCGTACTGCACACCACTCAAGTCTAGGCCACTCCACTCTACTCTGCACCACTCCACTCTATTCCACTTCAATCTGCTGCACTCTACTCTGCAACACTGCTTTATGCCTCTGCACACTAAGCCACTGCACTCTATGCCACTGCGTTTTACCCTGTACCACCCTTATTCTATGCCACCTCAGTTTACTCTGAAACAATCTACTTCACGCTACTGCACTCTATGCCACTTCCTTCTACGCCACTCAACTACACTCTGCGCCACTCCATTCTATGTCACTGCACTCTATGCCACTTCACTCTATCCCATTTCACCACTCTACTCTATTGTGTGCCACTCTACTCTAATCCACTGTACTCTATGCCAATGCACTCTATGCCTTTGCAATCTATGCCAATGCAATCAACATCCCTTTACTCAAAGACAATGCACTCTACGCCAACTACTCTGCACCACTGCACTATATGCCACCATTCTCTACGCTGCAACACTATATATCACTGCACTTTACATCACTGCATGCTATGCCACTCTTCAACATTTCACTCTATGTCACTGCATTCTATGCCACCTTTTCATACTCTGCACCACTGTACTCTATGACCACTGCACTCTACTCAGCAACTCTGCACTCTGCGCAACTGCCCGCTATGCCAATGAACTCTGCATCACTCCATGCCACTCTAATATATTCTGCACTACTGCACTCCACATCACTGCACTCTACACCACTCTATTCTATGCCACCGCACTCTTCCCAGCACCACTCCACTCTATGCCTCTTCACTTTACTCTTAAACACCACTGTATTCCACTGCACTTTACACCACTGCAATCTACTTTACACCACTCTATTCTGTGCCACTCTACATCACTGCACTCTATGTCAATGAACTCTACAGCATTTTAATCAAAACCACTACTCCAATCTACTCTGCACCACTGTATTTTATGTCACTGCACTCTAGGCCACTCTACAACACTACATTCTATGATTCTCCACACTATGACTCTCTTCTCCACTCAACTCTATTCCACTCAACTCTATTCCACTCAACTCCATTCTTCTCTACTCTATGCTGCTCCACTCTACTCCACTTTATGTCACTTTGCACCACTGCTCCACTGTCAACGCTCTACACAACTCCCTCTATGCCACTTCATGCCACTTTAGTCAACTATATTCTATGACACTCTATTCCACTTTACTCTACTCTATACTATTCGACGATACTCCACTCTATGCCATTTCACTCTCCTGCACTACTCCACTCTATGTCATTCCACTCTATGACAATCTACTCCACTCTACGACACTCTACTCTGCCACACTCTACTCCACTCTAGGCAACACCCTCTACACCACTCCATTCTGCTCTAAACCACACCATCACACTCTATGCCACGCCACTCTCTGACACTCTACTCCACTCTGACACTACTCCACTCTATGCCCTTCCACTCTCGGACACTCTATTCCTCCACAACACCACAACACTCCACTTCACTCAGCACCACTCAACTCTACTCAACATCACTCTGTGCCACTCCATAACACTCCACTTTACAAAGTCCACTCCACATTGCTCTCCTTTACCCCACTAACTCTTAGCCATGCTGAAAAGCCCTCACGGTGGTGTAGAATATGGCTTAAACATATTGCTAATAGACTTGCATAGGGGAGACCTATTGGCTTTTTTTG
This sequence comes from Lissotriton helveticus, assembly GCF_964261635.1. Lineage (NCBI taxonomy): Eukaryota > Metazoa > Chordata > Amphibia > Caudata > Salamandridae > Lissotriton > Lissotriton helveticus. The sequence goes on along the minus strand of NC_136071.1, from coordinate 854,498,641 downwards.
ATTAAGCACTTTATGAGATTGCATGTGTTTTCCACCTCCGTCACTCGTGCGTCTCCCTCCTGCAATACACCTGTGATCTGTGTTGGCTTCTCCCTAGTAACCTTCCCCCCTGCAAACCCCCTCCATCCCAGTGCACTGTGTTACTACCTCTGCCATGTGCCTTCCCCTGAAAACCACCATGCCCCTGAGCTCTGCACTGCTCTTACCCTCATGTGCGTCCTTCACCTGCAAAATTTCCCTGCTTCCTTGTCTGATCCCCCTGCAAATCCCTCTGCCCCCATGCTGTGATGCTCTCCCCCATGATTAATGTGAACAAAGGATACTACCTTTGGTAGAAAATTTGGGTGGGTTTTGAAGAACCACCAAATCTTCATGAAGCTGAAAAAAAGATTCTTCTAAAGTTAGTGCTCGAAGCTCACCAACATGCCTTAGTGAGGTGATAGCAATTAAGAAAGCGACCTTCCATGAAAGAAATTGGATGGGGCAATTATGTAATGGTTCAAAGGGTGGACCTGTAAGTCTTGTTAGAACCATATTGAGATTCCACGTTGGTGGAGGTAGACCCCTTGGTGGTATCACTCATTTAGGGCCTTCCATGAAAACCTTAATTACTGGCATTTTGAATAACAATAAATGATGTCTGTTTTGAAGATAGGCAGCTACTGCTGCCATATGTAGATGTATAGAAGTGTAAGCAAGACCTGAGCATTGTAAATGCAGAAGATAACAAATTATGTTTTGTATAGATGTATTTAGTGGATCAATTGTTTTGTTAGTGCAATAAATATTTAATCTTTTCCATTTGGCTGCATAGCAAACTCTAGTGGTAGGTTTATGTGCTTCCTTTAGAATGGCCATGCGTTCAGCTGGCAGATTTAGATACCCAAGTGATATTACTTGAGGAGCCAAATTAAGAGGTTTAGACGCATCGACTCTGTGGCCAGAGCGGAGCAGTGGGGGCGGGCATTAGCCGAGGACTAACAGCCCCAGGAGCCAGCGGGGCCGCCAGTGGACCGGCAGCCCCTCCCCCTTATCACCGGGTGTATAATTACTCCTCGCGCCTCCCGCTTTGCGGGAGACGCATCGACTTTGTGGCCAGAGCGGAGCAGTGGGGGCAGGCATTAGCCGAGGACTAACAGCCCCAGCAGCCAGCGGGGCCGCAAGTGGACTGGCAGCCCCTTCCCCTTATTGCCGTCATCAGGTGGATTCATTTGACTGCGGTTCCCCGCGACGCGGGACCGTGCGCGGGTGTGCGCCGGGCTAGGGGCCGGCAGAGGCTGGGCTGGGCCCCCCTCTGAGAAGATCAGCTCGAACTTTGGGGGCAATTATGGAACCAGTCGTGGAATAGAGAAGAGGTAGCCCATTGTACATGATTGATTGGACTGGGAGGTTATTCAAGATCTATTTTGGGGTTTTGAGTAGGGGAGTGGCTCTGGTTTGTTGTTTCCAGCTAGCCGGGGGGTTTTTTGATTGGCCCCATAGTTGGTCTTGTACCTCTTATATCTAGGAGAGGAAGACCAGTAGCTCCTGTTGTAAGTCACTACACTTGTAGATATTATACGCAATGGCTAGTACGGTACAAACAAGGTCATCCAAGCAGAATCTGAACACCTCACCGAATTTTCGCTCAGCAAGTAAATCAAAGGGAACCCCCCCCCCCATACTTGATAAGCCAACCGCAATTGACAGAATGCTGTGTAAAGCCATTGGTGCGAATGCTAATGAAATTGAGCGTACTGAGAGGCGTCTTTCATTGACTCCGCAAACTGACCTTATTCTTTTGATACAAGAATCTGAGAAATAAGTTTCCCTAACGCCACCAAACATTCTGTCAGATTCTCCATCTACTGATATTTCTTGTGCCCAGTTTGTGACTATTAATGACCCAGAGATACAAATAGTGGGGGGGGGGGGACAAACCATTAGGAAAAAGAAGAGCAGTACTAAGAAACCCAGGCAGAAGAGGGGAAAACCCACCACGGCACCGACCGAAAAGAGTAAAGTGGCTGCAGGGGAATATACAGGGCACGTGCCACAAATACAAGCATCCCCAACCTGGGTAGCTCAAATTATTAGTGACCTGCAGAATCATTTTGAGCAGCTCATTAATACTCAAATGAAACTAATTCTGAGCAGGTTAGACAAGGTAGTAACCCTGGTAAAAACAAAAGGTTTGGGGGCGGGTAGCAGATTGCCTTCATTAACAAGTGCCACAGTCTCAGAGGCTATCACCATAAATCCGCCTGCTGTACTACCTAGCAATCCCTCAAAAGGGCAAACTACCACCGCTATGTGCCCTTTACTGTTCCCAAATTCCCAGCGGTTACTCGCTAGTCGGGCTCCTAATGGTCATACTGCGAGTTCAGGTGATGTTACTCTTGCCCCACCAAAAGGTACCCATCAAGTCATAGTCCATAGGGAGCCTTCATCCGAACTTCCACCCCCGCGTAAACCAGAAGGGCCACCCCCCAAGGCGACCATCAACCCTTTACCCTGTATAAATTTACCCCCTGAAGCGGCACCATATGTAATTATACTAACAGGGGTCCCGGGGTTGAAGCCAGATCATATAGAGGCCTATGACGAGCTTAAGAACAAAACTATGTTCTGGCTGAATAAGCATAGGCCGCTAACAGGGAATGAACAGGGGGACATTCTATTGGTCCGAAGGGTGAGTTGGTTGGGGAACAGGTCCAAGGACATTATTGGCGACTGCGTGGTGGTAAACTTTAGGAACCACCGCGTAGTCGGTCAAATGTTAAGGTGGGGATTGCTTAGCCATTCCAGTAAAATTAGACCTTTACCCCTAAGTTTCTTTTATCCAAGGGGAACCCAGTGTTTTGGCTTCGATCCTGTATTGCATTGTAGAAGTGATAGCAACCCAGGTGGTTTTTGTCATCCAATGCCATATGCTCCCCTTAGAAATCAGGGAATATTGAGCCTGAAGGACAGATTCGATCCCCTTATGTCTTTAAAGGAGCTGGACTGACTAAAGAGTGATATAGTCCCCCCCAAGAATCAACTTTGGGGAAAAGGTTGCTCCCTCAATACCGCCCAGACTATAATGTTACCTTATTCCTCTATACTGATTGAGTCTACCTGCAAAGTCACAGAGTCCCTGGGTGGGACTCGTGTTGATTTTATTGCAGTCCCCCCTGTCTTAGACCTCTTGGGCCCACCAGCTAGGCTAGCAGTGAGTGAGGAAATATCGGAGACGGATCACACCTCCTTGCACCCCCAGCAATTAGTGAATTCACATAATCCGTCCAGGCCTAATGATGACCCGAATAGTGAAAAAATAGAAGACAATAACTCAGCCACACCATCTCCAAGAGTGACACAAATGCAGGAGGGGCTAAAATTGCTATCTTGTAATATAGCTAGACTATCAGCTAAATTCGATAATCAGGATTGGAAGCAGTATATTACCAGGTTCCAGGTAATTTGTTTGCAGGAAACCTGGGTGATAGACTGCGATCCTTTTTATTTAGCGGGGTACAAGTGTTTCTCTGTGCCTGCCCAGAAGTCATCCTCGGGGAGAGCTATGGGAGGACTTCTCACATTTGTGGATCTGCAGCTGGAAGGAGTGTGGACCAAACTAAATTGGTCCTCACAAAGTATGCAGGCTCTTGGGTTACATACAAATGGGCTAAATATCATTCTGATAAATTTGTATAGTGCAGTGGTAGCCAAAGGGTAGGGATCCACAATAAGTGAATTGGATACTCGATTAATTGCAGAGACAGCCTCGAGGAAGAGCGCGGTGGCCCCGCTTGTGGGTTTAGCAGGCGATTTTAACTGCCACCTGTGCCCTAACTTGAGTCCTGTTAATGAGGATTGGTCTCGTTGCACGGCGGAGGATGGCCCGCACTTCCAGCACTCCTGTGAGGGGATGGAATTTGATAGGGTCCTGAAAAGCCACGCCCTAGTACACACTTTTGATCTTGTGGCCATAGGAAGTGGAGGTGAGGTTAACCCGACATTTAAGGGAAGAGGGTGTCACTACTTAAGAGACTATATAGTGGTCTCCAGCCTATTTAAAGACTGGATTAGAGGGGCAGATATTGAATGGAGCATTTTTAGCGATCATAACCCCCTAGTGTTGGAGTTAAAAGATCTGTCCTCTAGAAGTGCTAGAAGAGGTGTAGGGTTAGATAGCATGGAGAGGGCAACGGATCAGGGGAGACGACTCAGATGGTCCAAAGTGGACTGGGACACTTTTTACAAATCTCTAATGGAGAAAGGCAATGAAGAGATTAGGGTGTGCCTTGACCTTTCTGTGGAGGGCCCGCTGTTGTTAAAGCATTTGAGGAAGTGGTGCACCTAATAGACGGACTACTAAAGACCACTAAGCAAGGGAGAGCAAACACCATCCCTAGATGGTTCGATAAAGATTGCTCTCTGGCACATAAAGAGTTAAAATCCAGCTTGAAAACCATACCTAGGGACTAGTCACGTATTGCACAGTGTAGGCTCTCATACAAAAAGGCACATACGTGCAGGAAATACTCCCTCCAATCACAAGCCTGGGAGGATTTAAGGGATGCAGCAGATACAAGGGACATGACAGAGTTCTGGAAAATTATAAACAATCCATGTTTCCAGGACACTAACGCCCCAGAAATTGGCACCACTATTCTGCCAGAACAATGGTATGACCACTATAAAAATCTATATAACCATACTGTTGTAAATAACGAGGTTGATGGGATGGGCCCTTGGTGGCTTGCCACGATTCAGTTCACACTGGAGGAAGTTGTAGGGGCTATTCAGGGCCTATCAAAAAATAAAGCGCCAGGCCCAGACGGTATCCCTCCTGACCTTTATTTAAGTAAGATGGAGCTGTGGGCCCCCATTCTCACAAGGGTTTTAAACATGGCGGTCACATCTGGCCTTCCGTGCTCTTGGTCATCGGCAACAATAGTCCCTATTTTTAAAAAAAGGGAATAGGGATGATCCCCAATGTTACCGCCCTATATCTCTGATCGATGTAACAGCCAAAGTGCTGGGTCGAGTGGTCCTTAACCGCCTCACGGACTGGGCCGATGCACACCAAATTATTACAGATCCCCAATATGGGTTCAGGGCAAGGAGATCAACAACGGATCAGAGCCTGAACCTCTATCTTTTGGTGGCAAAATATACTTTAGCCAGTAATGAGGCTGTATACTTAGGGTTTATGGACCTCACTGCTGCTTTCGATCATGTTAATAGAGAGAAGCTGTGGGCCTTGATGACCAGATTAGGGGTTGAACAGGACTTGGTTAACATACTGAGAGCACTGCATTGGAACACCTCTGCCAAAGTGCGTTTTAACTCGGAAGGGGGTACCATGGCACCTTTTCCATGTAACAGTGGGGTTAGGCAGGGATGTATTTTAGCTCCATTTTTGTTTTCCTTATACATCAATAATTTAGACCAGGTATTAGGCAAATTAAAAGTAGACTCCCCCCCCAAGTAGGTTCCCGTCCTGTCCTGGTGTTGTTGTATGCGGACTACGCGGTGCTTTTAGCCCGCACCCCTAAGGGACTCCAGCGTCTGATAGACGGGTTTGTTAGTTTTATGGAAACTTTAGATTTGTCTGCAAACCTGGCTAAGTCCTATGTCATGTTTACAGGAACCAATCCCTGTAAGAAGTTCTCTTACAAGATAGGCACTCATAAACTAGGGCAGGTACAGTCCTTTCCCTACCTAGGCTTGTTATTTGATGAGTTTTTAAATTTTAAATATTCAGTGGAAGAGCGGTGCTCAAAACTGGTGGCCTCGACTGGGGCGATAATGAACTATGGACGTAGGCTGGGAAGGTGGTCGCCCGAACAAGTCATGAACTTATATAGCTCAATCTGTTGCTCTAAAGTGGCATATGGGTCTAAAGTTTAGGGCTTTGTAAGTACCCAGCAGCTACAGGCAGAGGAGAACAAATACTTCAGTAAGGTACTTAAAACCCCACAAAGCATTCCGGCCTATATTATTCAGGAAGAACTAGGAAGGGCATACATTGAGGACCTGATGAAGGTCAGACCTCTTATAGCCTGGCTGAAGATCTGGACTAACACCGAGGCAGACCTAAGCAGACAAATCATTAGAGACTGCTTAAAAAGGGACAAAGGTATGAGCATTCCCTGGCTAAAATACGTAAAGTCCACACTTGAGGGAATTGGTTGTAAGGATCTTCTTACCAACCCCACGGAAATTATTCCTCAGGATAAATTGAGACTTAAAATAATTTTCTTGGAATTGGCAGCTTCACGTACGGCGGCTGTAGAAGAATGCAAAATCACAGTTGGTCCTTATAGAATGGTGAAAACAGAGGAAAGAATGAAACCTTATCTCGCCCTCATGCATAATGCACAGGACAGATTTTTAATCACCCGTTTTAGGCTCAACCTTTTACATCATCTACTGACTGATCCACCAGGTTTTACTTTAACGGTTGAGCAGAAGGGTACCTGCGGCTGCGACAATAGGTCTCCGCAGGATACCCTTCATTTTGTACTTTTATGTCCATTTTATGTTTTACCTAGGCGTGGTTTTTTAGTAGGAATTTCAAAACAGGCAAAGTTCCAACACGCCAAGGTCGCCTTACTGTTCTTGCAAAGGGCTAATGATCCTTCTACTCTGTTCTGTATTATGAATTTTATTAAGGTCTCTGTAAGGTTAAGGAACTCAAGAGGGCGGTGCTGAATGAATTATTGGTCAATTGTCTTTAACCACTGACATATGAATTGTATTTTATCGATTTTAACTGTTAAACATGTACTTTTATGGTATTTTTTAAATACCGAATAAAGGACTATTGAATTGAGAGGTTTAGCTCCTTTTGGTTTGGGTGCCTGATTTCTCCATGATTCTGAGTTAGAAGATTTGAACGGAGGTGAAGCTTCTCATGTGGTACTACTGAGAGTTCTAGTAGTGTGGTGAATCATGGTTGATAAGCCCATGTTAGAGGTGTGACCGCTCAGCCCTCCACAGGGCTTGGTCGCCCCACTCACTGCTGCCGCTCCTGCCTGCCTTTGCCGCCTCCTGCCTGCAGATTCCTTCGCTCGCTGCCCGCTGCTCCTGGGAATTTCCCGCTGCTCCTGGGAATTTCCCGCTGCCTGCTGCTTCTTGGAATTTCCCGCCGCTGCCTCCCTGCGGCCCGCCCCCCTGTGATTCCATTCGCCGCCCCGCTCCCGCCACCCAGCTGCTCCTCCCTCCCGGCTCCTTACTTATGACGCCCCCAGAGCGACCGCGCAGCGGACGCGCGCAGCGGGAGCGCCGATTGAGCGCCGAAGGTGCGCCAAAGGTAAGCCCGTCTGCGCCTGGCCCGCGCCCAGCGCCAGGACCCCTGGCCATCCACGCCGAGGCAAGACGACCCGACTGACCTACGACGCCGCCACTCTCAACACACTCAATGCCGGCCGAACCCACGCCTGCTGCCGAGCCACCCCGAGACGCACCCACGGACCCTTCACCTGCTGCACCTGCAAGTTCACCTGCCTCCGAACCTGCCCCGCACCCGCCAAGACAAACACCAGCAGCAACCACCTCAAGTGCATCCTGATCAACACCCGCTCCGTCCACAGACACGCCGTGGAACTCTGGAACCTCCTCGACGCTACATCACCGGACGTCGCCTTCCTCACGGAAACCTGGATGAACGCCTCCTCTGCACCCGACATCGCCATCCCGGACGGGTACAAGATCATCAGGAGGGACCGCATCAACCAGACCGGAGGTGGCATCGCCATCGTCCACAGGACGACCATCCGCATCACGACCGACGCCAACGACTCCTTCGCCGCGGCCGAACATCTCCACTTCCAGATTCACACCGACCCTAAGACGACCCTCAGAGGCACCCTCGTCTACAGACTCCCCGGACCACGCACACAATTCAGCGAAGACATCACAGACTTCATCAGCCCGCACGCCCTCCCCTCCACTGACTACATCCTCCTCGGGGACCTCAACTTCCACCTGGAGAACAACAAGGACCGCAACACCACCGCCCTGCTGGAAAACCTCGCCAACCTCGGACTCAAGCAACTGGTCAACACCCCCACCCACTACGCCGGCCACACGCTTGATCCCGTCTTCTCTTCCAGCAAGTACATCACCTTCAGCCACGCCACCGGACTCCACTGGACCGACCACAACTGCGTCCACTTCAGCTTCAAAAGATCCACGACCCACCACCACCCTCAACAGGTACCTCACAGGAATTGGAGCAAGATCACCGCAGACCAGCTCACCACCTCCCTCAGCCAGAGCCCACCCGCCAACACAACAAACCCCAACGAAGCAGCCCGCAACTTCACACAGTGGCTGACCGCCTGCGCCGACGACCTCGCGCCACTAAAGAACCCTCCCAGCAGACCCAGAAGCAAGAAGTCATCCTGGTTCACCGACGACCTCAAGGACTCCAAGAAGACCTGCCGCACCCTCGAGAAAGCCTGGCTCCTCGACCGGACCACCGACAACATGACCGCCCTCAAACACGCTACCCGCAAGCACCACAAGCTCATCCGCACCACCAAGAAGAAATCCCTGAAGGAACGACTGGACAACAACGCCCACGACAGCAAAGAGCTCTTCACTATCGTCAAGGAGTTCTCCAACCCCAGCACCGGCACCAACGACACCACTCCGTCACAAGACCTCTGCGACTCCCTCGCCTCGTTCTTCCACCGCAAGATCGCCGACATCCACAACAGCTTCGGCGCCCCACCCACGCACCCAACCGTCGAACCAACGCCCCCCACCGCCACCCTTCACACCTGGACCACGGTGACCACCGAAGACACAGCCCGCACGATGAACACCATCCACTCCGGATCACCGACCGACCCCTGCCCACACCACGTCTTCAACAAGGCCGACTCCACCATCGCACCCCAACTCCGGAACATCATCAACGCCTCCTTCAACACCGCCACCTTCCCGGAGAGCTGGAAGCACGCCGAGATCAGCGCCCTCCTGAAGAAACCTACAGCGGACCCCACCGATCTCAAAAACTTCCGCCCCATCTCGCTCCTCCCTTTTCCTGCTAAAGTCATCGAGAAGATCGTCAACAGACAGCTGACCGCCTTCCTCGAGACGAACGGATCCCTCGACCCCTCGCAGTCCGACTTCAGAGCCAACCACAGCACCGAGACCGCCCTCATCGCAGGCACCGACGACATCCGGACCCTGCTCGACAAGGGGGAAACAGTGGCCCTCATCCTCCTGGACCTCTCCGCTGCGTTCGACATGGTCTGCCACCGCACCCTAGTCCAGCGCCTCAGCAACATCGGTATCCAAGAGAAGGCACTGGAGTGGATCATCTCGTTCCTCGCCGGAAGAACACAAAGAGTCCGCCTCCCTCCGTTTCGCTCCGAGGCCACCGAAGTCATCTGCGGCGTCCCGCAAGGATCTTCACTCAGCCCCACCCTCTTCAACATCTACATGAAACATCTCGCAGCCATCGCACGCCAGCACATCCTCAACATCATCTCTTACGCCGACGACACCCAGCTGATCCTCTCCCTCACCAGAGACCCCGACACCGCCAGAACCTGCCTACACGAAGGGATGAAAGACGTCGCCGAGTGGATGAAGGACAGCCGCCTGAAACTGAACTCGGACAAGATGGAAGTCCTCATCCTGGGATCTTCGCCCTCCGCCTGGGACGACTCCTGGTGGCCCCCAGCCCTGGGCACCGCACCCAAGCCAACCGACCACGCACGCAACCTGGGCTTCATCCTGGACCCCTCCCTCTCGATGACCAGACAAGTCAACGCCGTCTCCTCATCGTGCTTCAACACCCTGCGTATGCTTCGCAAGATCTTCCGCTGGATCCCGACCGAGACCAGGAAGACTGTCACCCAGGCACTCGTCACCAGCCGACTGGACTACGGAAACGCCCTCTACGCCGGAACCACAGCCAAGCTACAGAAAAGACTCCAGCGCATCCAGAACGCCTCCGCCCGACTCATCCTGGATGTCCCCCGACGCAGCCACATCTCCAGCCACCTGAGGAACCTGCACTGGCTCCCCGTCGACAAGAGGATCACGTTCCGGCTCCTCACCCACGCACACAAGTCTCTCCACGACCTGGGCCCCAAGTACCTCAACGACCGCCTGACCTTCTACACGCCCACCCGCCAGCTACGGTCCACCAGCCTCGCCCTCGCAGCCGTACCACGCATCCGAAGAGCCACCGCCGGAGGAAGATCCTTCTCTTACCTGGCTGCCAAGACTTGGAACTCCCTCCCCATCCACCTTCGGCTGCTCCAGGTTCATCTCGCCTTCAGGAAACAACTCAAGACCTGGCTGTTCGAGCAGTAGCATACCCCTCCCCCCAAGCGCCTTGAGACCCTCCCGGGTGAGTAGTGCGCTATACAAATGGCATGATTGATTGATTGATTAGAATGAGGTTGAGAGACCTTTGTCTGAGTTTTTGAACCAGAAATTGAAGAAGAAGGAGAGGTGGTAAAGCATAGGCAAATATTTCTTACCAATCTATTCATATGCTATTGCCTTTAGATAGAGGGCGTGGGAACCTGGAGGTGAATATTGGGCATTAGGTGTTTTGTGCAGTCGCAAAAAGGTCTATTTGTGGAAGTATGGAAGGCTGACTTGGGGGTGGAGTTCCCACTCATGGACTTGTTGCTGCATCCTACTGAGTAGGTCTGCAAAGTCGTTGTCCATCCCTCGAGATCTTCTGCTAAGAAATGGATTTTATGATGTATTGCCCAATGCCAAATGGGCTGAGAGAGGTATGATAACTGTAGAAAGTGTGTCCCCCTCTGCTTCTGTACATGGTACATAGCTGTGATATATTCTGCCCGGATTAGGACAACTTTGCCTGTAAAGTGAGATAGAAATACTTTAAACGCAAGGGGAAGAGCTGAAAGCTCTAGGTAGTTGATGTGGAGATTCTGGTGTTTGACGGCCCAGAGACCCTGAACTGTTAGACATTGTAAATGAGCACCCCACCCTGTGATGGATGCATCTGCCGCTCGCATGATCTGTGGAAGAGAGTCGATGAACAGCTGCCCTTTTAAAAGGTTTTGTGAGTTCCACCTCTGCAGAGAGCGATGAGTGTAGTTGTCTACCTACACTAGATTGTTGAGTTGACCCTGTGATTGAGTCCACTGTTGTGCTAAACATTCCTGTAGAGGATGCATGTTTAGTCTTGCATGGGTTTTTATGGCAATGCATGATGAGGTCATCCCTAGAAGACACATGAAAGTTTTGACTGTTAAGTATTAATTGTCTTGGAATTGTGGTAGCATTGTTTGCCAATTTTGAATCTTTGCTGGATTTGTATAGGCTAGACCAGGGATACTCATAGTACGGCCCGCTGGCCGCCAGCGGCCCGGCAAGCCTTCCTTGGCGGCCCGCGGACCTTTCCGACATCCTACCTGTGTTAAAAAAAAATTTTTAAGACTGTCCGCAAACACTGCGGTTGCAGCAGCGCTCTATGGGGGCCGGGCGATTCCAGCGAAGGTCAGAGTGATGCAGGGGCGCTAGGAAGAGGCGAAATACAACAAAGCCTCATTAACAAGTAAGTGGTCTGTTAAAGACCTGTGAAGTACTCGGGTGCGGCCGGCGAGCTGCCTCAGCCCCGGCTGACACACACGCACGCCAGGTGAGGTGACAGAGGAGGGAGACAAAGTGAAAGGGAGGGGGGGAGGAAGGGAGACAGAGTTACTAGTGAATGTGGGTCTGCAAAACTGCCCAGCAGCGCTGGCCGTGTTTGTGAGAAGTTTATTTAAAGCACATTATTGCTCAATGTGATTAGGGGTCAAAAAGTAGTTTGTTGTGTCAGTGCTTAAGTGATTTATTTTATTCTCTGCCATATGACTGTTGAGGAACAGCCATGTCTGGCACTGAGTGAGGAAATACTCTTGGTGCATGTGTCAGCTTGCCTGACAGGTGACCAGGCGTGCTGAATGAATGAAAGAACACTAGGGGCTAGATGTAGGTAATTCTATTTTGCCACTTCTTAAATACCGAATTTTACAGATTCGGTATTTAAGAAGTGGTAAAATAGAGGGGGGGGGTAGGTATTTCAGAATCGGTAAATACAGAATCGTAATGCCCATTGATTCTTATGGGCCTTGAAGCCCATAGGAATCAATGGGCAATACCGTATCGGTATTTACCGATTCGGTAAATACCGATTCCAGCAAGGGTGCAGGGGGTGTCACTTTGACACCCTCTAGCACCCCCAATACAGGCATGTGTGCCATGTGGCACACAGACATGCCCTAAGGGCATGTCTGTCTGTCACATGGCATAGGTGTGCATGCACACATGTGCATGCACACCTGGATTCGGTATTTTACCACCCAATTGGATTGGGTGGTAAAATACCGAATCTGTAAGGCCTTTGCGACTCAGATGAGTCCCACCTACATCTGGCCGTTACCGAATCGGTAAAAATACAGATTCTGTATTTTACCGATTCGGTAAATTTACCGATTCGGTAAAGTAGGCCCTCTACATCACAAATACCCATTTACCGGTCGGTAAATGACCTCCTACATCTGGCCCCTAGTCTTTCTAGATTCCAGTTGCTTCTAACCTCTGCTGTGCCAATGATTACAGCAAGGCAATTAGCATTTAGAGCCAATGCGATGCATGCCACCAGCATTACTATTAAGTGTCATACTTTTCTTACTGTTAGAGGCTGTGACATGTAGTAAAGAAGAAACAACCATAGTCACTCGGTTTAAGGGTAAACCCTTTTCCATAATTAAGTTGAGAGTTGCATCCAGAAAATTCGGTATTTGCTAGGAATGCAGATGTGACTTTTTGACCGTGGTATTAAAACGAAGATTGAGTAGCAAAGTTTTTGAGCCAGTAAATGGCATTTTTGAGCTGTGCTCTCCTACACCAGCCATCTAATTATGGACTTATGATATACACGAGCACTTTCACAATGTAAATGTGCCACAACCACTGCCAATATTCCGCAACGCAAGACTAAATTGGGAATATGTTTGCTTGCCACACAAAAGAAGATAAAACTGAGAAATGAATTTAAATCAGTGGTGGTCGTGAAGTCCCTCTCCTATCTCCTTCAATACAGGATCACTTCCTGAAGGGCTATCATTTAGAAGTGTACTGTTTTTACATAAAAGTTTACTAGACAGAAGTCTAAATGGAGACAGAGAGGGAGGGAGACAGAGAGGGAGGGAGACAGAGCGGGAGGGAGACGGAGGGAGACAGACGGAGGTAGGGAGGGCGAGACAGAGGGAGGGAGGGGGCGGCAGAGGGAGGGAAATAGAGGGAGGGAGATAGGGGAGGGAGACAGAGAGGGAGACAGACAGAGGGAAGGAGACAGGGGAGGAGACAGAGGGAAGGAAACAGAGGGAGGGAGACAGAAGGGGAGGGAGAGAGAGGGGGAGGGAAACAGGGAGAGGGAGACAGAGGGAGCGGGAGACAGAGGGAGAGGGAGACAGAGAGAGGGAGACAGGGGGAGGGAGACAGAGGGAGGGAGACAGAGAGAAGGAGACAGGGAAGGAGATAGAGGGAAGGAGATAGAGGGAGGGAGACAGCGGGAAGGAAACAAAGGGTGGGAAACAGAGCGAGGGAAACAGAGGGAGACAGAGGGGGAGGGAGACAGAGGGGGGGGGGAGACAGAGGGGGATGGAGACAGAGGGAGGGAGACAGAGAGAGGGAAGGAGACAGAGAGAGGGAGACAGGGAGGGAGACAGAGGAAGGTTGAAAGAGGGAGACAGAGAGAGGGAGGGAGACAGAGAGAGAGGGAGGGAGACAGAGGGAGGAAAGGAGAAAGAGGGAGGGAGGGAGACAGAGGGTGGGAGGGAGACAGGGAGGGAGGGAGACAGTCAGAGTGAGGGTGACAGAGGGTGTGAGAGAGAGGGGGAGAGAGAGAGAGAGGGAGTGAGACAGGGAGAGAGAGACAGTCAGAGTGAGGGTGACTGCGGGTGAGAGAGGGGTGTGTGTGTGTGTGTGTGTGTGTGTGTGTGTGCGCGCGTGCCGGGTCAGGTGGCTCAGTGGACAAAGGTGTCCGCTGCAGAGACCTGTGTTCAACCTCATGGTCACAGTTTTTATTTTGCTCTAGAACTGCCCCCCCCCTCCCCCACTGACCCCGCCCCCACCAGTCCGGTCTTCACAAGCCACACTGTAATTTTGCCCCCGAGAGAAAGTTTGTGAGTACCTATGGGCTAGACCTATGTGAGTGTTGAGCATAGCTCCCAGATATCGTTGCAGCTATGAAGGTTAATGATCGGATTTTTTAACATTGATAGTGAATCCCAGCTGATCTAGAAGATTGATGGTCATTTGAGTGTATTTGTGACACAGTAGGTGTGTATTAGCTTTGATAGGCCAATTGTCCAGATATGGGAAGACATGAATGTTTTGCCTTCTTAAATGTGCTGGTACCACTGCTAAGCATTTGGTGAAAACCCTGGGTGCAGTAGTGACTCTGAATGGAAGCACTTTAATTGATATTTGCCTGCTATGGCAAATTTGAGATATTTGTGATGTGCTGGGTGAATAGGGATGTTAAAGTATGCGTCTGTTAAGCCTAGTGCTGACATATAGTCTCCTTGCTGTAGAAGTGGAAGCACTTTTGAAGTGTGACCTTATGGAAGTGCTCTGATAGTATGTAGTGGTTTTAAGGCCTGAGATCTAAAATAGGCTGTAGAGATACATCCTTTTTGGGAATTAGAAAGTACATGGAGTAAATCCTTGATGTTGTATTGAGACTGGCTCTATAGCCCCTTTGAGTAATAGAGCTTACACTGCTTTTCTGAGCAGTAGTCGATATTCCAGAGAGATTCTGTGTGTGCGAGGTGAAATATTGGGAGGATTGCTTAGGAGTTCCAGGCAATAACCATGTTGGATAAGGTCCAACATCCACCCGACAAGTGCAGGTTGATCTGGCGGAGTAATGAATGAGCCACTGCTTGTTGGTGGATGGGGAGGTACGAGTTGATGTACTTTTACCCCGTTCTTGGGAATAGATTTAGCAACTTTGGTATCTTTTTTTCTTTTTTTCTAAGGCCTCATCCACTAGTGGGCTGAAGAGATGCTTCTTAGGAAAAGGGACATTTAATGAAGTCTGCTACTCTGGCTTAAAACCAGAGATGCATATCCAGACATGCCTCCTTAGGAGGATACAAGTATTAATACCGCTGGCAGCTGTATGAGAGCAGTGTCCAGGGCACATCTGATGGAAGAGTTGGAAATTAATTACCCTTCCTGCACCAACTCTTGTCCCTTTTTCTTATGCTCTTCTGGGAGATATTGGAGTATCTCCACCATTTGAACCCAGTGTGCTCTATCATACCTGGCTAATATGCCCTGTGTATTTGCAATACAACAACGATTGGCAGATTGTGCTGAGACGTGTTTGCCTGATTCATCTTTGAGCTTTAACTCTGTCTGGAGGGGGTGCGGCTGAGGTAGTTTGTGAATTTGCCCTTTGATACAACTAAGTAGTCTGCTGGAAGGTGCCTTCTAATTAAAACTGGGTAAGATGGTGCACGTATATATTTTGTATCCACCCTAGCAGTAATGATGCCTGCTTTTCCAGTGTTAAAAGGTACAATGCGCCCTACCTTCTGTATGGCGCATCATAACCGTTTTAACGTTGGTAGCGACTGAAATGCTTTATGTGTGGCCCCTATTGTCTTGAATAAAAAATCTTGCACCATAGATTCTTTATGTAAAGTGACCCCATGATATTGTGCTGCCCTGGCTATCATCTCCTGATATGAGGAAGAATCATCAGCGACTGAGGGTTTAGCAGGATATAGGTCTGGGTCTGTGTCCCCTGGAGGGTCTATATCGTAATCCTGCCAGGGGTCTGGTGGTGCTCCATAATTATTATCATTCCACACATCTGCCTCTGGGTCGGTATGTGGAGAACCCTGTGGTGTGATGTTTAAAGGATTGTGTGGCAAATGAGGTATCGAAGGTACAGGTGATGGAGATGCAGGATGAGGTGGAGTAAAAAGAGGAACAGGGTGCAAGGGACTGGCAGCTATACCTTTTTTCTTACTTTTTAAAGGTATTGTAGTATGAATATCCTGTTGGGAAAATGTTTCTTAGCAGAAGGTTTTGAGGCAGATTCTGTGACAATGCGGCCGCGTAGTCTCTGGGTGTATATGGATCCTTTTCTGTTTGAGATCAAGTTTTTCTTGCATTGTTTTAAAATCGGTTCTGGGAGTGTTGCAGGAATATATTTTTGTTTTGGTGCTGAAGGTTTTGTTGCTGAACTTTGTTTCACGTTCGGAACTGGTGCGGTGGAAGCTAAAAGAGGTTAAGATACTCTTTTATTGTTTGATTAGTTAAAATCATTGCAATATGCATGTAAAAACATGAATCAAACATTTTGCGCTGCATTGCTGCACCACCCCCTTTTGTACCGCTTTGTTCGCCATAAGTGTGGCAGGGTATGCTCAGACGTGAGTCCCTTGCTCACTTTGCCACTGGATTCAAGCAAGCCGGGCTGAAGACGGCTGAAATGCCAGAAACCGGTCCTCTGAAACTTGTTTCCGGTCCAGGGAAGGCATGGTTTGGCAGTTCGGGCTGGCCTGTTCCCATGAGGCACAGGGTCAGACTGATTTGCATATGGCCATGTCTGAATTGGAGTGGCAGAGTGGGCTAAAGAACGGTGATATATTAAACCCAGATCTGTTGACTGGGTGTGAGTGTTTGATTGGTTCAGATGCTCCGTCCATCACCCCCCCCCCCCCTTTTGTACCGCATTGCTGCATTCATCGCAATCAATGAAAAAATGTAACGGTTATTTGTTGAGATTTACATTTTAATAGAAAATGCATCCTTCTATAAAAAGAGGTATGCATCATTTAAAAACAGGTGTAAAGAGGCGCTAAAGTGCATAGGTGTGCATAGTCCATGCTAAATCAAGAGATTAACTTGCTGTTAAAACTAGTGCGCTTCGTTATGCGTAGGATAGCACTTGAGGTGTGTAGAGTCTACCCCAAGGTGTACTGCAAGCTGCAAATGGGAGGCAGACATAGGTAAACCAATCCCGGAGTCAGCATGGCCACAATTAATGCGGCGGGCCAGGAAAGGCACGCGCAACGCCAGGTTCCAATTGGTCCAATTTTTTACGCTACATAGGGCCTATCTGGCCCCGGTAAAAAATTTGCGGTATTTTGGGGGATCCAGATCACCATGCCCGAGATGTAACGCCGATGGGGCCGATTTTAAACATATGTTTTGGACTTGTATGGAGCTGGGGTCCTACTGGGAGGAGGTCATGGCATGCCTGGCTCGGGTTACAGGATGGGAGATAGATGCAGAGATGGGGACCTGCCTGTTGCTCTGATTCCCGCATACCCCCCGCACTAAAGTTACTAGCAAGTTTTATGATTTGGGGCTGATAATGGCGAAGAGAGAACTCACCATGCATTGGAAGTCGAGAACTGGACCCAGTTATCTGAGGTGGAGGGCAAGTTTCTTACATTGGGTGGGTACTGAGGGAACACTTCACATGCAGTTAGCTAGGCGTACTGCTAATGATAAGGCGTTGGAGATAGCGAGGATGTGGGGTGCGCTGGTGGTGGAGCTCCAGGTTTCAGACAGAGAGGATGAGGGGGAGGAAGAGATTGCGGAGTCAGATCTGGGGGAGTGGACGAGGGGGGCTGACCCATGAGGGACAATAGGAGGGGTGGCAGGTCTCATTGGTTGAGGGAGGAGGACAGTAGTTCCCATTCCAGGTGTGCGGTGCTAGTGGATTCCTGCGAAGATGTAGGGAGGTAATGCTTGACTATCGGAACACCCAAACGGTTCTCCTTTATGCTATGATGTGGCATCCTTAGATATAGGATGGGTTGGGTGATGTTGGAGGGACTGACTGGGCCAAGGCACACTGACGGGGGGTGGGGGTAGGAGGGAGGGGGATAGGAATGTTGGGTTAGAAGTTTCTTTGTACAGCTTTGAATAACATGTTTTATTTTATTTATTTTATTTATTTATGCATTTTTATATAGCGCAGACTGTACCCGAAGGCGTCAGAGCGCTTCACATTAGGAACAGAAATGAAACATAATGAGAAACATTACAAAAGAACAGATTGCAAAAACATACGTTACTTACATAAGGTAATAGTGACAATTGTGAGCAAACAAAATACATGAGGTAGTAAAAACTATGAGCAACCCAAAATACATGAGGTAGTAAAGGTAATAGTGACAATCGTGAGCAAACAAAATACTTGAGTAAAAATTGTGAGCAACCAAAATACATGAGGTAGTCAAAAGTGCACAAGAGGAAATGAAAGTGACAAGTGTGCAGTTATAAGAGAAAACAGAGTATCATTAGAGGTATAGTCCTGCAATAAGTGCTAGACACTCAGGCTCAGGAACAAGCGTTACCTGGGCAAGGTGGCACTTGTGCAAGTATCAAAGGTAAAGACATTTGAGAGGTAGCAGCCGTGTGTTGCAAGGGCAGAGTGGTGTGTGCATGTTACAAAAGGGCACCGAACACCAGTACATGGAAAATACTGCAAAAAGGCAGACCCTCCAATCACAGGCATACACTGGGAAGGCACTTCCATGGTCATGGAAAGTAGAAATTATCAGTAGTGGGAAGTCTTCCTCACAAATAGCAAGAGGACATGAATTACTTTTGGAGGTGTCTCTGGAGGAGGAGAACTTTGAGGTCCCTTTTGAAGGCCTGGGAGGAGGCGGTGGTCCGGAGCTGAGGCGGGAAAGAGTTCCAGATTCTCACTGCGTTGCCAGAAAAGGATTGGGCCATTGTTCTTTCCTTCTTGAAAGTGGGAGGTTCAAGCAGTAGATTCTCCGCATTGCGTGAAGGTCTAGAGCCTCCAGAGAGTTTCAGTCTATTCGCCAGGTAGCGGGGAGATGAGGAGTGCAAGGCTTTGTGGGTAATGCAGGCAGTCTTGTAGATAGCTCTAGCCTCGAAGGGAAGCCAGCGGAGGGTAGATAACATCGGTGTGATGTGATCGCTTCTTTTGGCCCCATAAATGAAACGAGCTGCTGAATGTAAGACAGACTTAAGTGGGGACAGGTGAGATTTGGGGAGGCCAGTCAGAAGAGAATTGCAGTAGTCTAGTCTAGAGAGGACCAGCGCTTGCAACAGGGTTATAAGGTCCTGCTCCGGGAAGAAGCGACGGATTCCCCAAAGAAGGCGCAGTTGGTAGCGAGCAGATTTTGCAATAGAATTGATGTGGGGAGTTAGATTGAGTTTTTTGTCTAGAATGACACCAAGGGATTTTGCACTGTCGACAATGAGGGGTTTATTGTTTAGTAGATTCATCTGATCCACCCATGATTGAACCGGGGGAGGAGAGAGTGAGGAGGAGAAGAGGAGGAATTCAGTTTTGGAGGGATTCAGAATCAATTGATGAGTTGACATCCAGTTTTGAATGGAGTCAAGAGTAGATCTTAGGATGGAGAGATCATGAGTGGAGGCAACCTTGAGGTAGAGTTGAGTGTCGTCTGCATAGAGATGATAGTGAATCCCAGATTTGCTTAGGAGGTTCCCCAGTGGTTCTAAGTAGAGATTGAACAATGTTGGTGCTAGTATCGAGCCTTGGGGAACACCTTGACCCACCGCCACAGGAGAAGAGAGACTGTTCGCTATTTTGATCATTTGAGATCTGTCAGAGAGGAAGGATGCAAACCACTTAAGCACAGTGCCCTCCATGCCCATTCTCTGTTGAAGAATATTGAGGAGGGTGTTGTGATTAACAGTGTCGAAGGCTGCGGAAAGGTCAAGGAGAATTAGCAGACATGTGTACGAGCTAACAGGCCATCTGCGAAATGGCCGAGCAAAAGTGAAGGAGATAAGGGTTGTTGGTTATTGAAAACAATAAAAAATTATTTAAAAAAAAAAAGTGTACTGCAAGCCTTTGCAGAGTGAATTCGATGTTATGACACTGATAATTGCAAAATTACCAGGTCAAGAGACTGAAGCTACTGCATAGACAGCTTCAATTGTGTACCGTTGATGCGTTCACCTGTAGCTGTTTGAACATTTAGATGCAGCAGGAACTGTGTTTTTTGGATGGCCGATATGCAAGATGGAGGAAGATCATCAAACTCGTGTTTAGGGCCGTGTTCTCTGGGTTTAGTGATGCCCTGCCTGCAGGACCGGACTCCCAGTTTGTTCCACTTGGGTCTCAGTTTTGAAGAGCGCACGTCCATCAGTGCTGTGCAGATATATACAAAGTGCTCCAGGGATTTCACTGATTCCCTGCAGCCGCTGCACTCAAGCGCATCTGATGGGTGCCGCCAGGGATCTAGGTGTTTTAGGAAGTGCCACTCACTCAGTCTAAGTGCCAAAAATCTCTGCTTTAGGCACAGGGAGCATGTGCAAACAAGATAAAGTGATGAGGAGACTGACTGATAGAAGTTAATTACTGCCCATGCATGCTTGCGTTTGGCTAGGATTGCCTTATCTTGTCGAAGCACTGTTGGATTCGCATTTTAATACTTGTTTTAAACACTTTTTTACTTGGATTGGGATTCCGCAGTTCGCTTGCTGACAATTGCAACATGCAGTCGCTAAGGTACCGACTGTGTGACCCACCTAACTTCCTGGAGCTGACTCTAGGGAGTCGGCTCTGGCCTGTCCAAGCTTGTGACACAAGTTGAGAAAAGCACCTGCACTTTACATTTCATAATTAAGGAGACCAAGCTCTAATCGGATCTGGGTTGCAGATGATGTTTTTGGCAGCTGAAGCACTTTTTTGTAGATTTTGGTCACATGTTGATTTAGTGTGGTGCTGGGCTTGCCCAAAGAGATTTGGAAGCTATACGACAAGGTGGGGCCTATTTTGGCTCGCATTACCTCCAACTTTGGAGCTCGATTGGGGCCTGACAGTTTTTTAGACAGTTTGGAAAGACTGAATTTAAGGTGCTGTTGCTGTTACAGCAATTTCACTGTGGTGCTTGACAAGGGAACCCCTAGCATTGATGGGGACTCCCAGGTATTTGTAAATTTTTTCTACTAAGATTTGAAGGTTATTGTATGACCAGCCGCCGCCTCTCCAACTTTTCCCGCCAAATATGACCACTTGACTTTTCTTTAGATTGACCTCCAAATTATTTGTGATAGTGTAGCTGTGTAATGTATTTAGCAGTCGTTGCAACCCAACTCTCGTGAGACTAAAATGAGCCAGGTCATCAGCATATAGGAGATTGCTGACCTAACCCCCACTAATTCTAGGAGTAATCTAGTTCTACTAAGAGGTCGGCTAAAAATAGGTTGAAAAGCAGGGGAATTAGCACACATCCCTGCTTTACTCCCCTAGACATCTGAATTTTTTCGGATAAGTGAGAATCGTCACCAAGCTTGACTTGACTCCAGGTGTTGGTTTGTAGCTGGATGGTTCACTCCAGCATTTTGGCCAATATTCCCCATTTTGTTATTGTGGCCCAGAGAGCTTCCCTTGGCACACAGGCAAAGGCTGCTTTGATGTCCACAAAGCAGCAAAAAAGCACCAAAAAGGTGTTATTTCAGCTTGGGACAGAGCCGGAAGGCTTTGTGTGCACTTTCAGTGATGAGCCGAAGGGTGGGGCAGCCAAATCTCGGTGCCTACCATGGCCAGATGACAGTGGTGTCCCAGAAGCTTTTTGTTTTAAGGGAACCAAAGGTTTTGTTTGTGGTGGTGGGCTTTGGGCAGCTTGACCAGGTGGTAGATCCTGTGACCCCAGATCGATCTTGAGGTCAGAGTCGGAATGTTCAACTGAAAAGGCCCCTTATTTTTCAGATGCTGAAGCTTCAAGAGCTTCCTCTTCGTGTTCAATATCTTGTTGTCCGAAGATATCAGGCAAGTGTTCAATGCTCGGCCTCTGCATTTTCTGCATCAAGCCTGTTGGTCCTGCAAGGTCTTCTTGATCAAAACGTCCACAATCTTCTTCCTTGTGCTCGGGGGACAAGCACAGGTTGCAGACTTTGTGCAAGTCAGTAACGGGTACTTGGAATAGCACCGGCAGCAGAATTGAAAAGGAGTTCTTTCCATCAGCAGATAAGCATGGATGGAGTTGGTAATTAGTATAAAGTTGCCCAAATGGGCTAGACCTAAAGGCCACATTTGGAGTTGTCTGACCCCTTAATGGAAAGTCTTCCGAATTTTGACACGCGAGGGATGGAAAACGCGTTTGAAGCAGTGCTTATGAGGGTAGACTGGAAAGGAGGAGCCACTTTACCTCGTGATTCGAAAGATTTATACGAAGAAAAACAACTTGCAAACATCCAGACCCAACACTAGATGGCAGGAGTATGGACCCAACACTAGATAGCAGGAGTATGCAAAGCATGTGAATCTACTGAACTACATGCCGAGAATAGATGCTTACAAGGAAGTAACATAATCATTTTACTTAATTTCACAAAATGTTTGGAATTTCTCAAACATTTCTGAGGAATTTTATTGCAAATTAACAGAAACCCTGAAAACGTGCTCTTAAAGTTTAATAAAGTTACCTCCTTAAAAATGCAGACAATAATATCATGAGGATGGCTAAAGGCCTTTTCAGTAAGAAGACTTATCTTCATGGCACCTTATTAGAAAGTGTTAACACACAATTGCACGTTCTCGATTCTAAAACTTGGACTGTGATTATTAACGTGCAGACACCTAAAAATATTTTCGAGATGTGTTAAATCCATGGGTAAATCGCCACCAAAAGTGTTTTATTTTAGCATGTGCATCTTTTCAGAACAACCTTAACAGTCTGTATGATATTTTCACCTCAGTGTCAATGAACAGCTCGTGTAGATAAGTATAAATAACTCAAGAAAATAAGGCTGCTCAAAAAAGAATACATTGTTTCTACTGCTTCCGAAATGTATTGCTTTATCCCCTTTTTAGGTCTCGCCTGAGCCAATGCGCTTGTGCATTGCTCCGGTGAGATTATAGTAAGTGAAAAAGAAAAGTCTACCAAAATGGCTGCGGATCGCATACAGTTCATGTGATCTATGCGCGTGCACAGAGCCAGCCACATAACACACCACCATTTGTCTGTGCCTCGGCAACAGACTTCAAAGGCTGCCGCTCCCCCGCCCCCCCACGTGCACATCACGCACCACCATTTGTCTGTGCCTCGACATCAGACTTCAAAGGCTGCTGCTCCCTCGCCCATGCATCAGACTTCAAAGGAATGCGCTCCCGCTCCCCCCGCCACAGCAATGCCGAGAGCTTGTTTCTGGACGAAAGTGAAAGGCTACCGTGCTTGTTTACAGTAGCCTTGCTCCTCAAATGCTGTTGCTGTGTTGCCATCTCTCTAGGGACACTCAGCTTGAAAACACTCGACTTGCTAGCTGCAATTGTACATCCGCTACGCTTTGCCTCTAGACACGTTGATCCCTCGCAGACTGTGCTGACTCTGCCCCTCCTGATTCTAAAACTGACCAACGCAGTGACTACGCAGTCTCTTCTCTCTGCCTTATGATGTCTGCCCTGCCACCATTTACTTTGGACCCTCACCCCCACTCACTGTCACTCACCCTCACCCACCCTCACTCACCCTCACACCCTCACCCCCTCACTCCCCTCACAACCCTCTCACCCTCACTCACCATCACCCCCCACACCAATCACTCCCCTCACTCCCCTCACCCTCACAACCCTTTCACCCTCACTGACCCTCACACCCCCATACCCTCGCACACCCCCTCACCCTCACACACCCTCACCCCCATCACCCTCACCCTCCCTCACCCCCTCACCCTCACACACCCTCACACAACCTCACTCACCCTCACCCAACCTCACACACCCTCACAACCTCAGACCCCTCACCCTCACAACCCTCTCACCCCCCCCACACACACCCTCACACACCACATCGCTCAGGAACCCCACCACATCACTCAGGGACACCACCACATCACTCAGGGACACCACCACATCACTCAGGGACACAACACATCATTCAGGAACACCACCACATCACTCGGGAACACCACCACATCACTCGAGGACACCACCAAATCACTCAAGGGCACCACCACATCACTCAGGGACACCACCACATCACTCAGGGACACCACCACATCACTCAGGAACACCACCACATCACTTCGGGGACACCACCACATCACTCGGGGATGCCAGGACATCACTCAAGGACATCACCACATCACTCTGGGACACCACCACATCACTCTGGGACACCACCACATCACTCTGGGACACCACCACATCACTCAGGAACACCACCACATCACTCTGGGACACCACTACATCACTCAGTGGCACCACCGCATCACTCAGTAGCACCACCACATCACTCAGGGGCACCACTCAGGGGCACCACCACATCACTCAGGGACACCACCACATCACTCAGGAACACCACCACATCACTCAGGAACACCACCACATCACTCAGGGACACCACCACATCACTCAGGGGCACCACCACATCACTCAGGGACACCACCACATCACTAAGGGACACCACCACATCACTCAAGAACACCACCACATCACTCTGGGACACCACTACATCACTCAGGGACCCCACCACATCACTCAGGGACACCACCACATCACTCAGGGACACCACCACATCACACAGGAACACCACCACATTACTCAGGGACACCACCACATCACTCGGGGATACCACCACATCACTCAGGGACACCACCACATCACGTGGGGACACCACCACATCACTCGGGGACACCACCACATAACTCTGGGACACCACCACATCACTCTGGGACACCACCACATTACTCTGGGACACCACCACATCACTCTAATACACCACCACATCACTCTAATACCCCACCACATCACTCAGCCCAATCACATCATCACTCAGCACCACAACAGCACTGTCCTTGCTTGCTACCAACAAGCATTGCCATAGCCAATAGGACTTGCATTAGGAAAGTGTAAGCTGTTGGCTTTGTGAATAACAATGCTATTAATATATATATTTTCAAAGCCAACACATTAAAAAAATGTGTCATTCACAATACCAATAGCTCACACTTTCCTAATGCGAGAGCTATTGCATTGCAAATGCTTGTTTCACTAGACAATCACATTGTTCTACCCTTCTGCTTTGTATGTTTCTAAAAATGGGCAACATATTTATTACGCCGGCGTAATCTCGTAATTTCCAGCCTTCTCTGTTGTGACTGTAATTCAAACGTCCATGAAATTACGCCATCATGCCACGTAGTAATGTACTATAATATAATTGAGTGCCGCTTGCGTAAAAATCTCATTGCAGGTGCACTGGAACCATGCGAACAAACAGAACGGGAGGGACTTGTGGTTTTTTTTTTGGGGGGGGGGGCTATTTTTCAGTGTATAGTGACTCCTCACTTCCTGATTTGACGAGAGGATTAATTTCACACATCGCATAAAATGCCAATTCACGTTGCACTTAATTTTTTCAAAATGTCGGGAAATTATGCAAAAGGAAATTATGCACATTTTGCACACCACTGTGTATGTATTCAGTTTAACAACAAAATGGTTGCCATGAAGAGAACATTCTCGGGCACCAGTTTAAAAGTTGCTTAGTGAATAGGAGGCTATGACCTTTCCCACAGGAGTGCACTGTATTTAAGCAGGAAGGAATTCCTCGTGCACTTTTGTGTTTCCAGCAGTGATGCAGATAGGGGGCAAATGGGCCCAATTGCAATCAAGGAAAACGAGCCCCCATACTCTGGTTTGGTAGAATAAAAAATAAGCCACTAATTGGGGTGAAGTGAGCACCTCTCTCTGGCCGCACCTGCTGCTCTATTGATCGCTACTCCCTTGAGGTCCAATAGAAATTAGCCTCGACAAAGCAGTGTCTTTCGCAGCAGGCTCCTGGCCTGCTCTGCAAGTTGCAAGGCACATTTCCAGAACGCAAGAACTTAATTCATCCACACAAATTCAGCCATGTTTTAAGGAAACAAAATAGGTGCTGGGGGCGCCGACGGATGCCCGCGTCCACGAGTAATCACAGGGCGAATGTGCGAGTTCAGATCTCTTCCACAAGGGCCGCTGTTGCCCTGGAAGTGACCGGCCGAGGCTCGCCCAGTGCAGGTTTTTGTTTCGATAAATATTGAGCCGATCTGGAGTCACCCAGAGTGCCACAATTCATCTCAGGTGTCAGCGGAGGCGTCCCTCTCTGCGGCTCGCCTGGCCGAGGGCTGATATCAGGGAGGCAGCTCGGAGTGAGTGAGCCCTCCAGCGACAATAAATAAAACCCCGTCACCTTTCCCTGCTCCCTGGCGGAACCCCTGGAAATATTTAAATAAAATAAAAAAAAGCGGACAGGGCTCGAAATCGAACCATGCATGCTTGCAACACCGGGGCCAGCGGTGGGCGTTGCTGCTTTTCCGCCACTATTGCATATTTTTCGTCCTGTGCAGTTTCAGTGATTTAGCCTCCATCTTTAATATCTGTCCGCCATCTTGTCAGGCAGGAAATAATAATAGCGCCATGGTACACAAAATTAAGTATCGATTTGGAATTTAAACATTTCTTTTGCTGGTATTAACGTTGAGGGGGTGGACAACACCTGTGATGGTTCATAGGGCAGTGCGACGTTCAATAAACTCTCTTCCAATTAAAAAAAACACGTCTCCGAGCCACCAGAATGACAAACAAGGAGCAGTGTGTTTTGTGTTATCGCAGAAGAACAGTCACATCAAGGGTGCTTTTAAGAGCTGTGGTAGGTGCAGAGCTGTGTCCTTGCCACAGAACAGAATGACAACTTGTTTGTTTGCTAATATGTAGACGTGGCCTGCTGAATGTTCAATTGTTGTGTTGCTGACGCGAAGTGACGCAACAGTGCAACCTACTAAGGGGTCTTGCAAATTATGTGATTGCTACAAATTGTAATGACGCATTACAAACAAACACAACTTTCCTGAATAACGTACGTGCTATTTACTTTTTGCTACGACCAGGTTTCTGATTTATTGGTAACATTTTGGCTGCTGAATCTTTTTTCATTCAGATCGTTAACATAAGCCACGTTTCCTTTTATTTTTCATTTCATTTCAAGGTTGTTATTTTGAATAATGCTCTCAAAATATGTCTGGACAGGTAAACATAATGCACAGAATGTGTTACTTGTATTGTATTCAATCTATGTGACCCAATAAAGGCTTAATTGTACCAGAGGAGTTTTATGTCAGTTCCAAAGTGTTAAATGTTTGTTAAACCCTGCCCCATTTATATTCGTCTGTCTGTCTGACTGCCTGTCTGTCTGCCTGTTTGTCACTCTATCTATCTATCTATCTATCTATCTATCTATCTATCTATCTATCTATCTATCTATCTATCTATCTATCTATCTATCTATCTATCTATCTATCTATCTATCTATCTATCTATCTATCTGCCTGTCTGACTATCTATCTATATATCTATCTATCTATCTATCTATCTATCTATCTATCTATCTATCTATCTATCTGTCTGTCTGTCTGTCTGTCTGTCTGTCTGTCTGTCTGTCTGTCTGTCTGTCAATCGAACAGTGTATCCCAGTCGGTCTGTGTGCCCGTCCACATGGTTAATAGGATTTGTGTAATGCTACTAGTACTTATCTTCAATCCAAGTACCCTAGTAAAGGCTTAGTCGTACCGAAGTTGTTTACCAGCAGTTCCCATTGTGCAAAATAGTTGTATTTCTGTCTGTCTGTCTATCAATCAATCAATCAATCAATCAATCAATCTATTTATCTATCTATCTATCTATCTATCTATCTATCTATCTATCTATCTATCTATCTATCTATCTGTCTATCTGTCTGTCTGTCTGTCTGTCTGTCTGTCTGTCTGTCTGTCTGTCTGTCTGTCTGTCTGCCTGCCTGCCTGTCTAGCCATCAAATATTTACTTTTTTCTAGTTTTATATAGTGCCATCTAGACAAAGGGTATCAGAGCGCTTTGCATGTTATGTGGTTACGTTTACAAGCGGTACATGAGGAGATTCATAAGAGTCAAAGTTAGAGAGCAGCTCCGCATTAAGTGGTTAAAAAGTCACAAACGTAGAATACAAGGATGCATTGGGGAATGCCATGGTGAAGGGCTTTGTGGGTGATAAAGGCTGCCTTGAAGATGCATCTTCCTTCGATGGGAAGCCAGTTCAGACTCTTGAGGGCAGGAGAGATGTGATCAAATCTTTTAATTCCGTTGAGGAGTCTGGGAGCTGCGTTGAGAACTGCTTTCATGGGCGCAAGGCGACATTTCGGAGTTCCTGTAAAGAGGGCATTGCTGTAGTCAAGTGTTGAGATGATCTTAAGATCGTCTGGGGGAATAAACAGTTTTATTTACTTGAGCTGTCTGAGTGTACTGAGCACTCTTTGGCGGAGTTGTTAATATGGTCCTTCATCGACATGTTTTTGTCCAGGGTGAGGCCTAAGGACTTAACAGAGTTATCTATCTAATGTTATGGGAAACTATTGTGCTTCCAAAATACCGACTGTGCAAAAATATAAAGCCTCAAAGGGCCTCTCAGATGGGTAGGCCCGCACTTGCTAGTTATTTATTTACTTGTTGCATTGTTTTTTACAGGGGTGCTTTGCACTGTGAAGGTAGTGCTCTGTGCATTCCTTGTTTGAGCCTTGTTTAACTGTGGCAGCGCTTGCTGGCATCTGCTTCACAGATTTGCTGATAATTGTGAAAGGGGTCCTTCCCTAAACCTCTCCAACCAGTGCCTGGAAGGAGCCAGTTCAACATTGGAAAGTTGGTGGTCTTAAGTAATAACATTCTGTAGATGAAACTGTCATCGTCTTTGATGTCATTAGCTCACTTGTCCGTCTGCGCTATACCTTGGCACTCTTCTTGTCGTGTGCACGTGCTTTATTCTTTCCATGTATTATGCAAGTGCTTAGGCCTCATAGCACGTGAGACCCCACAATGGTGTGTTTCTGGTCTGGAAGCAAAGCAGAGGGTATCTTTTCGGAGGGCGCCTGGCCTTGCAGCTCCTTTCTCACCTATTACTCATTAATTCCAGTTGCATTGTCCATGTGGGCTCTTGTCCCAGGGCCATCTGGCTTAAAGGACTTCTATGTCTCTTGGACTTAAAAGTAGTAGGGATCGAAGGGAAGGATACACACTGGATCCCCATACAGCAGGTATGGATGTGCAGCGTGAAAAAAAAATCACTATATCAGATTTTTTTTTTAAACCTCTGTATTCGACTAGGCCCTGCCCCAAATCTCATTCTGTTACACACTGGTGCACAAGCGTTCAAACCCAACATGACTTTGCAATGCACGAGCCTTTAGTCTTCCAAACGGTTTTTGTGGAATTCACACTTGATGAGAGAACACCTTGATCCTAAAATAATAAAATGATATATGGCAGTAACAGGTAAGTGCCTTCCAATGCCAGACAAGATCTTTAAATCAATCACAACCGCTTAAAAATCATGTTCAAACTTTTAAGAATAATTCTAACTACACCAGGCCCTTAAATTGATTATTAAGGGCCAGCTTGGACAGTTTTAAAAGTTCTTCAGAATTTCGGAGAAGTTTGAACAGTAGTTCACTTACTGTTCACTAGTCTTAATGTCCGTGTATATATATTGAGGCATGTGTTTTAATTATGGAGACATGCAATATTTTTAGGGGATTGTGGCAAATTTTGAATGCACATTGACCTTGTGCCAAGGTCCCATGTCGCCTAGATAGGCGGGATGAGTTGGCATCCAGCAGATATTTGGCAGAAAAGCCCGTGATTGGAACCCTATAATTTTGTGCATCACTCAACCGCTTGTGTAGGAAATGCGTAATCGCTGCGTTTGCAGGCGGGGGTCCCTGAAGGCTTCGCAAAGTGAAACCCGGCACACTGGAGCGGGGCTGGTTCTTCGGCTCCAATAATCGCCCGTTCTTGGGAGAGACGGTCGTGCCTCGTGAGGTAATTGCAGGCCCTTTTAGCTTTCTGCGACGGTCACGGGATTGGTGTCGTGCGTGGGTGCAGAGCAAGGGGCACACAATAGCGGCCCTGAGAACAACTTGATGACCAAGTGGCCGCCACAAAGTAATCCCTATCGGATCGTGCCACCCGGATCCCGCGTGGGTTTCACCTGGGTTGCACGTCAGCTGGTTCCCGGAGGTCATACTCCACGTGGGAGTCAACTACCTCCGCGAGGGTTCCCATAAAAGTTAGGGGTATGGCACACGACTAGCGCCCAATTACTTACCTCATTGACAAACGAAGGAAATAAATGCTTGTTTTTTTGTTGTTTTTGTTTTGCTCCTTTTCATTTCTTTAAAATTCTGCCGCATCAAAATGCTTCCGTGGTTCACACGGTACAAGAGATGTGGGCGAAGACAGGATCTGCCTGTTTGGGGAGCGCCTGTTGGAAATAAAGGGCTTGGAGTTGACGCGTGACCACGTGAGCAGCTCCCAGAGCGCGTTATGGCGGCACTTGCAGCCGAGCCCGAGCCGCCGGTGCCTGCCAGCAGGCTGGCCCCCTTTATCTGCGCACTGCACGGGCTTTCCTTGCCTTAATTCGACCAGCCGAGGCTGGTCCATCGGATGAGAGGGTATGCTGCACGAGTGAGGAAAAAGATCTAACTTTAACAGGATGGAATTCATCCCAAGGTATATCCGCCGGTCGTTCATTCAAGGGGTGAGTTGTAGCTTTTCATGGCAGAGGTCTGTGGGTGGTGTGTGCGTGTGTATGCGCGGGTGCGTGCAAACTTAAATGGACCGTCCCTACTCAACATAGTTTACCATCTACTGAGTAACCTGGAGGCTGGGTTCGGCACTTGTGTTTATTTGAATCGGTGTTGGCATCACAGGCTGAGTGTGGTTAGCCCTCGCCCTCGTCATCTCTAAACCCTTAAAATTACTTGTACGTTGTATCTGTATAGATCCAATGGTGACAATTCCAGGGCCAGGCACACCGCAGCCAGCCATCCTCTCACTTTGATAATTTGGGATTAATAAATTCTGTGGCTCTTGTACCGATTCCCCCCTATTAAGGAAGCGACCACTACGAGTGCTTAATAATGTCCCTGTAAGTCGAGGAAGTGCCTTTATGCCCTCGGAATGGATGAATGAATAACTATAACCACCCACCGCCGATCGATGCGTTCAAAACATGTATTCTCCTTGTTTTAAATTTCCTAAGGGGTTGGGGGCGTTCAAGTGCAGGTGGGATCCCACCATATCCTCTCACGCAGTTTATTTTGAATTAATCGTTATTACATCGATGCAAATTCTGCAGCTTTTTGAACGTACACATAGGCGAGTTCGTGTGCACATTATGAACAGGTTGCTGATCAGGGGGCGCACGCGTTGCGCTAGATTTGCGCCCAGCAGCTCCCGGCTTTGCATAAGGTCAGAGTGCCGAGCTGTGATTTATGGTCGCAGAGAGTTGGGGGCGCCCTGCCACAATGAGCGCGTCTCCATTCAGCCCCACACTGAGGCTCATTGTGCAGCTTTTCGGTATATTCCCAGTGATTAGGTTATTGTGAGACATGTCTTTATGTTCACCATTCTAAGGGTAATTTTGCGCCTTTTCGGTATATTTCTTGCTAAGATTCAAGTGCGCTCTCGGTATATTTACCTCTTGTGTGCGCTGTCGCTATATTCGCCACTCTTGTGTTCTATGTGTGTGTTGACCGTGTTAGGGTTCATTGTGTATGTTTTCTGTGTATTCGCCGTCTTAAAGTCCTTGGCCTGTGTTTTCGGGGAATTCGCCGTTTTAAGGTTCATTGTGAGCATTGTCAGTATATTCACCTCACGAACTGAAATTCCTTGCTTGGGCTTTCGGTACCCATTCACTATTCTACGATTAATTGTGGGCGATATTGACATATTCGACACGCTAAGGTTCGTTGCTTGTGTTTTCTGTTTATGGAGCACGGTAGGGTTCTTTGTGTATGTTTTCTGGTATTCGCCGTCTTGTGTGTTTTTGGGTGTAGTTACCGACCTAAGGTGCATTGTGTGCTGTGTGCCTTATCGATATATTTACCATACAAAATGAAATTCCATGTGTTCTGAGTATATTCCTTTAACTTTTTTTATATATTAATTGTATGTGTTTCCTGTGTATTCACCGTGTTTGCGTACGTTCCGGTGTTAAGGGTCACTGCGTGTTTGCTGTATATTCGACACATTAGGGTACATCGCTTGTATTATGTGTATGTATTCTCGACACACTCAGGTGTTTTGCTTTTTTTTGTGTATTCGGCACACAAAGGGGCAGTGCTTGTGTTATCTGTGTATTCGACACACGTAAGTTGGTTGCATTGTTTGTGTTTTCTGTGTATTTAGCGTGTTAGTGGGCAATACTCACCGTGTTTAAGTGCATTGTGAATGTTTTCTGTGTAATGACCATCTTAAAGGTCGCTTTGTGTTTTTTTCTAGTTTTTTGTATATTCAACGTTAGGGTTCATTATGTGTGTTTTCGGCAATACTCGCCGTTTTAAAGTTAATTGCGTGTACTTAGGTATGTTCTCTTAGTTTTGCTATATATAACCCAGATAGGGCAATAAAGCGACAAGTGCGTAAAAGGAAAATAGTGAAAGAGGGGCACAGATCTTTTCAATAAACAGGGCTTCTTCTTTTTAGAGTTCACAAGAAACAGCGCAAGAGTTCATTTTACAGGTTAATGTACTTATCTATTGCGTGAAAGCCCCTACGTTTGATTTCCTGCGCATGAACTCATATTTCAAATATGTCCATTTGTTTATTTCACCTTAAAAATAAAATCCGAGCTATAATTGTTGCCAGTTGCTTGTCAGCCTTTCCTGTGATTTATCGCCCAATTCTGCGCGTCCTGGCCCAATTAAAATCTCTTAAACTGGAGTCCTGCGTTACCAAACCTAAACACAAAGGCTAGGTGAGGGGTCTGCTGTGCATACACTTTTCATGAATATTTCGAGCAGAAAGGTTTGAAAAGGTGAGAATCGGTTCCGCTGGTTGGCGGTAAAGAACGGGGCAATGCGCGGGATTACACGTGATTGTATTTACTTATTCCATCTTGCAAAATTATTAATCGGAAAAAAAAACTAACGATGTTCTAGAACAGAAGCAGTACATGCGTCTTCCTGTACTCCGTGGCATTACAACCATGTCATCAATAACCATCGCAATCACCTGATCAATAAAGCTATCAGTGGAGAGGTTTAAATGGCAATTCTATCGGGTCCCTTTGTCTCTTTAACGCCATCATGGCTTCTATTTGCCTCCCTTATCTATCGCATATTTACCGTGTGCGTGTACGCTCGCGCTGCACACTATCACCCGAGATAAAAGAGAAACATTGCTCTAGAAACATTAATTATCCATAAGCGCTGAACATGTAAACTACGGATGTGGCCTGGAAACGGGACTAGAGAAAGGGGCAATGGAGACCATTTCTTATTCTTTAAAAAAAAATATGCATTGATGTAATTATGAAAAACATAGAACGCTTAAAAGAGTCCCCTGCACCTCTTCCTGTACACCATATAACATTAGATAGATAGATAGACAAGACAGACAGACATGATAGACCTAGAGTGGCATAGATCATTAATAAAAGCCTTCAAAATTAAGCATCACGTCGCCAAATCTGAACTCTTGATACAAACCTGTTTAATGTTATGTTTTGCTTAATCCAGAAATAGACAATACATAGCAAATATGTCGTATGATATTATGAAATGCGATTGTCTTGTTGGAACGAAATCCACGAGAATAACAGCTGTAGCATCACAAAATAGGACAATACAACAAAAACACACCAGGCCAGTCTGAATGCCCCAATAGTACAATAAAAGTCATTCCACCGCTCTTCGTGTTCTAGGCGCTACGTTTGGTTTGTTGAACGCAGTCCGGAGCGCCGTCCGCGAACGGCGGTGGTCTGTCCTCTGAGATTTCGGGGGAATATTCCTTGCATCGTATTGAAAGAAGAAAGCCTCCCCCGGCGCCCCCATGCTCCCCTTCTTTGCTTCACTCCCTCTCATCTATGGGTCTGAGGTTGCACAGCGCCGAGGAGCTGGGATCAGCAGATTCGAAAGAGGGCGGTTGATCATTAACCAGGACGTCTTTTCTTCAGAGGTTTGTTTGTAGGAAAGCGCATACGGGTGGATTTTTGCCCCCACTCCCTCCCACGCAGCCCCGGGTCCCCCTTTCATGCGGTGCCACCGAGCTGTGCCGCGAGGAGCCCGGGCTTTCTGTTCCAGGGCTCTGTTTACAGCCCGCGCGCATGGACTCATAAATCTTGTCCGGCCATAAGTGACACAGACATTGGTATGCGCGAAAAGACGCACCGGCCTCTCAGCCCCTTCTCAGGGCTTCCCTGCCTCTCTTGTTGGCTTTAAGTTTGCATGCACATCTCCCCCCCTTAGGTTGTTAGTGTTTTTTGCTCTTATTCTGCACACCCCTTGTTAATCACACCTTATGCTAATTGTAGTATTCCCCGATTGCTGGGTGGTGTACTGAAAATGCCGCAAGAATAGACCTGGTTCAAGAACAGTGATTGTGTGTCGCTCAGCAGCTGTTAAAGCTCTCATGTTGGTGGGTGAATACCCCCTCGCCGCTTATTGTTTATTTCTGCTCGTGAACTCAGGTCGTTCTGTTTAAACACGCACTAGACTTGGTTGTGAAGGGGAAAAGTTTACCACTCAAGTCAAAATCTATAGTATGCATGGACGCCCACCCTGCTGCGATTGCTGGCCGTGTGTCTGCTTGCTCCTTTTTTGCGGGGTGATAGTGTCAAAGATAGCGGTGTAGCTGTAATAGGAACACTAGTGCGATAATAAAAGATTATCGTCGCCAATGAGAGTCGAATCTCACTCACCCTGCTTGCGATTTTTTTTCTCTCCCCCGCCTCAAGTCTCATATTAGAGAAAATCTCGCACATTTAGAGAAAACTGAACCGTTTACACGGAGAGTCGGGCAAGGTTAACCCCTTTGTTGGGAGCACTTTGTCACCATTAGCATATCCTTCCTGGACCTGCGTGACGCTTTGGTGCGAGGTATATTCTCCCCCCACCCACAACCCCCTCGCCCCCCCCATACACCCTTCTGGTCTTTCTTTCTCTCCCTCTCTCGCTCTGTCTGTCGCCCTCTCCTCCCTCCCTCCCCCTCCCCTCTCCCTACCCCACACTTCCAGGGTTGAGGGGCTCTGGTGGCAAGCAGGCTTCTTCCAGCAGAGTAATATTCGCCAGAAGCCTGCCTTTGCTCTCTCAGTGGCCATACAGACCAGCCACCCTGGTACCTCCAATCTCCCGGTCTGGAGGGGGTCCCAGCACTTCTTCACTAGTGGAGGGGGGTGTCCAAGCAGAGCTCTCTCCCCCGGACTCCTCCATGGCTCCCTCCCTCTGCTCCCGGCGCGCTCCCGGCCCTCGCAGGTAGCGGATCCCCAGGCCGGGCCCGTCCGGGCTGTAGACAGAAGTTTTTTTTGGGTGGGGGGTGTGCTTGGTCCTGGCATATTGAGCCCGTGGTGGAGTGGGAGCCTGGTCTGTTGTGTTCCGCCTCAGTCGTCAGAAGGCAAGGTAAGCAGGCCAGAAATCCGCTATCACTCGTGAATGGTGGGGTTTACGTGTCCCAGTGATTTATGAGCGCGCGCTCGCAGCCCGGTTCAGGCAGAGTTCACCCGTCCGGGCTTCCTTTCAGCCCCAGTGACTGATACCGCCAAGACTCGGCGAGTTCAAGCTGCTTCCCCCCGCGTCCCCCTGAACTTTTGCCCATCTTTCATGAAATCTTCAGGGGATTCGGCTGTTGTTTTTATTATGCCTTGTCTTTCGCTTCCCGGCCAAATCTGAATTTGGTCAGGCACACGAGAGTCCACACAGAAACAAAGTGCCCGCTCTGCTGTGGGAGCTCTCGCGCCCCTGGCAAATATTTCACACGGCCCCTCTATATGTTGTCTCCCTAAGCTGTGTTTGATAACCTCCACAACACGTGCCCCTTTAAAAGTGTATCACACTGCGATAGGGGGCACTTCTTAGTCACAGGGACCAGTTTACTATTTGAACATATCCCCTGAATAACAATTTAGGTCGAAAAAGCGTGTTCTTAAGGAGCCAATGAAAGGCACTTTGCTTAGAATTCGATGTATATTTAAATGTACTAATCCTACATATATAGATTTAAATATAAGTTAGATTATTGCGAATTAAACGTGTTTAAAGTTTAAGAAAATTCTATATTTTGCATGCAGATATTCTGTGTAATACATGGCTTATTAAGTTGTGCCTTATTGTCAATTTTGTGAATGAAGTAATGAAATTGCTTTATTTCTATTGTTTCTCATTGTTCATATTATATAATGCACTGTCGCCTGTACCTGTGCTCAGTTAATATCCTTGGGGCTATATATATATATATATATATATATATATATATATATATATATATATATATATATATATATATATATATATATATATATATACATACATCTATGTGTGTGTGTGTGTGTTGCCAGAAGTCTGATAAGAATTGCAAAGCGAGTGCGTGCCCATGTGGCGGACAGATGTAATAATTTTCTAAGCGGTGTTTTTTTGCTCTTTCCAAGTCTGAACTCTGCGTATTATTGAGTCATGGGGGCAGATTATTACTTTATATGAATAGACCTGCCAGGGCCTGGGGTCGATAATTCTCTGTTGTGTGGCGCAGACATTTTCTAATAATCTTTTTCATGAATCTCATTATTTCATAATTTGATAGTTAGATATACTGACAGGTAGAGAACAACAGTCAGCATTTTCATGCAGTGTATTCAGATAAGGCAGCCATACATGCATATAGATAGATAGATAGATATTGCATTTATATGTCGCTCATTTATATAGCGCTTACTACCCGGAAAGATAGATAGATAGATAGATAGATAGATAGATAGATAGATAGATAGATAGATAGATACATAGATAGATACATAGATAGATAGATAGATAGATAGACAGATAAATAGATAGATATTGCATTTATGTGTCGCTCATTTATATAGTGTTTACTACCCCTGACGAGGCGTCGAGGATAGATAGGTAGATGGATAGATACATACATAGGATAGATAGATAGATACATAGATAGATAGATAGATAGATAGATAGATAGATAGAACTTTAAAATATCACCAAGTGGACGGAGTAGCTTGGTCAGATGAAGCTGCTGATATCTGGTGGCCATCTCTCTGACACACCGCCGTTACTGTTAGGATGGTTTTAAGGAAGGGAGGTAGGTAAACAGATCGAGATGGAAAGATTCGCACGCACGCACTCCCCAGCCCACCCCGCAGCCGGCTGACCCCCATACATCAAGCGCACACAGCTCCACAGACAGTCCCTATTATAGCCGGCCCGGGAGGAGAGTTCAAGCCGTGGTCATGGAGATGGGCGCTGGTTTTTCAGGTTCCTGCTGCTGTGTTTTTCTTCCCGATCCATCATGTTTTAACAGGTAGAATTCGGTAGTTTGCACGGGAAAGCACTATTGGGAAACCCCTCGCAGGCAGCGCTGGACTCTAAGACATGGCGCCGGCTTTGCGTGCTTGCACTGTTCTTCCTGCGGTTCCGCCTGCGGTTGAAGGGGAGCAGGCATGTGGGGTTGACTCCTGGATACAGAACGGCTTCATAAAGGTTTGGGGATTAGTAACTCTCATAACCGTAGGGCCTTTCACCAGTTTTGAGATGAATCCCATTTTGCACATTGATTGTGCAGTTAAAACTGTCCAAGGCGTAAAGAGAGTTGTGGGGCGGATTGCACGTGAATGTTCTTTGTTACCCCTGCATCTTAGTGTAATGAACGTAGTTGGTAAATATTAATCTCCAGTAAGTGGGTAGCGCCTATAATTCTCACGCTCAGGCGCTTGTACGCGGGTCGAATTATTAATAGCCAGTCAGCTCAGAATGCAGAGCCTTTGTTTGTGGGACGGTTTTATGACTTCACTCCATGCTGGCCTTTCCTAAAAATGCCTTTGTCAATTCAAGGGCAACTGTTATGTCGCGTAAAATAGACTTAAATAATGGTGTGTGGTGTTTTGAGGAGGTGCAGTTGTAATTCTGAATATAAAGGCAGAATATAGCAGAAATTACGAACAATACAATATACACAGGCTGTTTAATTAAAAAAAGTATACGATATGCTTTTTGTTCATTTGCTCTTGCTTAGAATATATGCAACTGTCATCTCCCAATGTATTAACAAGCTTTGTGTCTCAGTGTTAAAGTTCTGTTGACTCCTAAATTGTCAAGATTTAGTTCGCGTTTTATAAAATGTTGCAATGTTGAAAGGGACAGTCACATATTCTAGCGTGCGTAGATTTTCCCAGGTTTCACTCATTGCTAAATGTAAACAAGAAATATTTTAAAGTATTCGGGGCTCCGCCGGCCGCGCTGCATGTAGCCCGTGCCTGTACTGCACAGCGCGCGCCCGTGCGCTT
The DNA here is from genome assembly GCF_964261635.1 of Lissotriton helveticus. Lineage (NCBI taxonomy): Eukaryota > Metazoa > Chordata > Amphibia > Caudata > Salamandridae > Lissotriton > Lissotriton helveticus. Next base: position 854,460,347 of record NC_136071.1, on the reverse strand, counting down.
TTATACCCAGCGGATCGGGGCCCGGGGCCAGCTCACGCTGCTAAATATTGCTGACCGTTTTTTCTTTTATGGCTTCCTTGTCACTTAGCTATTGAAAGTAAGATGGATTCGTGCGATTTCTTCACTGTGGTATGCTTTCTGTACACCCTAGGTCGGCCCGCGGCGCCCATTGGAGGAGGGAGACCACGTGACCGAGAGGTGCCAATGTTACTCTTTACGGGTGTCAAGACCCTGTCAGTTTCTGAAATAAATATTGGGAAACAACGAAATGCAAAAGGCGACCTACTACGACAGCGCGGCAGTCTACGGTGGTTACCCCTACCAGGGAGCAAATGGTTTCGCTTACAATGGCGCTCAGCCGCAGTACCCCCAGCCCGCGGAGAGCGAGTACCACCGGCCGGCCTGCTCCCTGCAGTCCCCCGGCGGGCCCCTGCCCCACCACAAGGCCAATGACGTCAGCGAGAGTTGTATGAGGGGCCTGGGGGCCCCGGCCAGCCAGCAGCAGCCCGTGCACCTCCCGGAGCCGCAGGACCAGCTCCAGCCCCCGCAGGAGCCGGTGCCGCCGCCCTCCGTGTCCCCGCCACAGCATGCCGGCGGCAGCCCGGCCTCCTCCACCAAGGCCTCCGGGGGCCTGGCCTCGCCCACCGCCTCCAAGCAGATCTTCCCGTGGATGAAGGAGTCCCGCCAGAACCCCAAACCGAAGACGACCGGCAGCTCCAGCTCAGGTGAGGGCAGCTTATCTCTTCTTAAACAAACTTACACTCTTCTGAGGGCCACGTGTGAGAGGCCTCACTAGTGCCCGGTGCGTGGTGGCTCCCTGTGGCGAGCAGGCTGTGTGAGGTGTGTAACCGGTGGCTGAAGTTTAAAGGCGAGTGTGTGAATTATGGATGCATGCCTCTGTGTGGGGGGAAAGTGGGAAGACATGCCAATGAGACAATCCAAAGACCCCACGTGTAACTGGTTGTTTGCATCATACACCAATTGTGAGTTTAAAAACAACTTTTGCATGTCAGGTTTCACTAGAACTTGGAGAATGATGCCACATGTGAACCCAAAGATGAACCCAGCTACACTTTACTGCCAACAGTGTCAAAAGCTGGTACCTATGGAAACACTTAATTCTATGCAAATGCCCCAGTCTGGGCCTCAGTCACGGCCCGAGTTTCTGTTGATCCACTGTCATTCACACAGGCGCAAACAAACAAATGACCAGGGAAGCTTTCTGTACACGTTAATGAATTGCACTTCCAAACTGTAAACAGTCATTCCATTTCCTAAATGCCATGAATGAATATCAAGTGCTGCATAACATTTGGGTCAGTTTTTACGGACCTGCACCTCAATGTCACAATCCTAACAGGAAAAAAAGAACTCATTCACAAGATACACATTCAGTGGCACACACATCCTTTTACACACACGCACCCATTCATTCACTCCTCACATACCCACGCAGTAGCTCACACACAGAAAGTATGACAGTTCTTAGACATTTGTAACCAATTTTAATTCATTTCGAAAAAATACATTTTAAAGTTTCACATCAATTGTAATCAAAATGCATCATGAGAAAATCTGATGAGCAATCACAATATTTGTATTAATGACGTGTAAAACTACGGCTCTTGTGCTTTGGAAGACACCGACCGAGCAAACAAGGCTCTGCCCAAATACACACAAACCAACTAATGAATAAACTGATGTGATTTAGACTTCTACAATTTGAATATGAAGTGAACTGTACCCGCAGGAAGCCCGACAGAATGATGCAGCATTTGATCACATCACTCTGTCTCTTTCTAGGAATTCAAAGCTCTTTGTATTCACCACTATCTTACTTTTTAACTAAGGGTTGCAGCAGATTACGTCTTAATAAGAGGCCACAGCAACCTCACATTAAACTAGCAAGATAAAAGTATAACTTTAAGTGACATCTGATGTTTTTCTAGCCTTTAAAACAGTATTACGTTTCTGTAATCGAGTTGGCCCAGTTTTGGTCAGAAGTGTTTTTAGTTTTTTTTTATCAATTAAAAGTTGTGAAGCTCAATTTTTGACTACCATGTTTACAAAAACGAAGTATCGTGCATGAGTTCAAATCCTTAAACATTTAAATTTGAGACAGGGGCTTATATTATGTTGAACATCTTAATATAGTTTTGCAAGAACTCTCACCGTAAGACATGCTCTGCCTTTCCAGTGTCACGTGGAAACCCTTAAAATGCACATCTTGCCAACAACTTGCCCAGAGACCAATTCTGCACTTAAGTAGTTTAATGGTTATTATGCTTGCTAATATTACAACACAATTTTACTCTTTCAAGCCTCAAGCCACTGTTCACTGAATTTCAAAATAAGCTTACAGTCTGTGACTACTTTTTGGTCAACACTGACTTCAATTGTATCACATTCTAAGGCATGTATGCCTCCATCTGTAAACGTAAATTATATCTATAGATCTATGCTTTTTATTCCTTAAACTTTGCATTTTCGGAATAAACTGCATTTTGAGTACATAAGGAAACGAACAAACATTTTCCCATTTAAATTGTAGCCACGTACAGTGTTGCACAGAGTGATATAAAAAGTGGCACCGGATATTTAGAGTGAATGATTCATGTACCAGGTTTGCTCCTGTTCAGTGTGTGGCACAGCAGCCATGCAGCACGTTGGTGACCCTCAGAGAGTGGGGTATACTTCAAGGGGCAGCTCCCTTTCTGCACTAGATCAGACAGGAGTGGTGGGCGTACCCTGCTTCATTCTATCTTTGAAAACATTTGAAATGCTTTTTGAACTTGTACTCAAAAGTTAAGCTACTTTACATTTTTTGGACTTCTTATTATATTCATATTTCATTTATGATTTGTCTGGAATGTTATCTACTCATGCCTTTATTTTAATTTGTTATAGCGATGTATTTCCTGATTTATCTTTCATTGTTTGTATTTCTCATGACAGGGTAAATATGTCTTTCTTGTGTTTCCACAACTGAGGTTAAGATCCTAGTCTGGCTTTTACTTACTTGGCTCACAGTTAATATACAGTCCCAAGCCAAGTTTTTCTTTATTTTCCATATCTGAAGTGGTGCCATTCTACTACTTCATCTCTTTCTATCACTTTATTTTCCCATATCTGTGTCTGAAAGCTCACATGATGTGTCTGGCAGGTAACATAATATTCCTCCAGTTGCAAAAATAGATCCCACACAGTTGCAATAAGAGTCTATCTCTACGTGTGTGCTGCCCAACTGACACAACTATTCTAGCCCTTTTTAGGTTTCCATCATTCTGATTATTATGGAGGCTTCTGTAGCGCTTGATATATTTTCTAGGTTTTATCATTAGTTGGCTGAGGAGGGCTCACTGTATTCACCTTGTAGTTATCGTGCTGGTTTCAGTTTTATTTCTATGGTTGCGGGCATGCTCAAAGTTCATGATTTCCATGCTCCTCATCTTTCTAATGCTAGGGGTGTAAGTGAATACCTCTTTGAAAAGGTCATTCTTCCCCTTCTGCACCTAAAGAAAGGATGTAACACTAAGAGAGCACTATGGTCTAGAACAAAACAAGGCAGAGCAACACGTTTGCATGCCACTGTGTGTATAGATACTGGGGGAATAAGAGTGGGCTGTTCAACATTTGAGGTGGATACACAGGGGTTAAGAGTGCTAAGGGATTAACATTGATATCAGACAATAGAAATGCTATACAGGGTCCACCTAACAAGTATTTTGTCCTAATATGTATAAACGATATGGATAATAAAATGCAGTTTTTTATGGGACTAGGAAAAGAATTGATGGGGAAATCTTGGATTATTTAGCTTATATATGAATGTGCAAAGAAACCTTTCAGAACATGAGCCTCATATTTCTGTTAACATAGCAGAGCAATTCTGTGGTAACTTGGAAGATAATAGTGGTGTAGTTCCACAATTTGGGTGACGTGGCAGAAGTTCCTCTGTTGCTCGTTGAATGGATACAACCAAGCTCTGAAGCAGTATTGAATTTGTATCATTTAGTTGTGCTCCTTTGTGGAGGGTAAGCATTCAAGGGCCTAGTCTCTTTAGGACCTGGTGAATTATGGCCAGGGGTGGGAATACAGATTGGCCATCAGGCCAACTATGGAGATTCCTTTGAGAATTGAGTTATTATGTTCCATTTTGTAGATGTTAAAATTGGAGGGTTCAAGTAAATCCACATGTTTCCTCTGCGTCCATCGTACAAAAAAAAAATCAACTAACATTTGTGTATGGTGTTCAAATTCCAGTGAAGATTCATTGAATGACAGGCGATCATTTAATGACTTCAACCCATATTTATTAAAGTATATGTTAGGAAAACCCACCAAGCAATGATGTTTCTCAAAAGCAGAATGAAAATGGCATCTACACCAACACTTCAATATTTCTCATCAAAGTTCTAAAAGTAGGGTGTACACATGTCAAACCAAATATTGGGAACTAAAAAAGTGACCATGTAAAGGACTGTAGACTATCCATACACAAAATAAATATATTTTACACTTCATCTTCATACACTTGTATTGCCTGTCTCTTCCATTCCCATAACACATGTTAAGTTTGCCTGACAGGCTATGTGACACATAGTCTAGAAATATCACATTTTACCAGTTGAAGGCATTTAGAGAACCCATGTTCACAGTCAACAAGAATTCTTCTGTAACTTCAGGTGCTCTAGATAAGACAGTTTGAGAACATATGATGCTGGTTTCTGGCAGCATGATCAAAGAATCCAGTTGAGAGAGTCGTGTGTATTAACCAATGATCCACTCTAAGTTCCACTCATGGGAAGAAACCTACTTGTGCGGTAAGGTTTTTGGTTCCAAATAAGGGAGGGGATGCCTGTTTTTGATGGGTGCAGGTGGAGAAAGTGTTTGGTCATCAATTGTGGAATTCATACTGGAATACACATGGAGCACTGTTTTATAAAGGTAACGTACACAGGCAGAGAATGGCTATCACAGCCAAAAAGTGTCCTTTTGGTCTTGTGTGTGGTCAGATTACAAACTGAATGAATTGATCGTAAAATTTGGAAGAGAGTCGTGTTTTCCTGTTTTTGTCACTACAAGGACTTTGTGTTCAGAAAGTGGACATTTGGCAAGTGGTGGCACTAGAATGCCTAGCTATGAAATTGTAAGAAATTATTTGTAGAAAGAGGGGTTTTAAGGATATTGGGCATAGGTTTTGTTTTTTCCAGGACATACTTGTTTTTAAAGAGTTGTAATTGTTTAACAAAAGGTAGGAACTGCTGTATTTCATTAGCTGGGACGAGTAGTGGTATGGTGTGACCTATCTTGGTGTGGAAACGTGAAGAAGATAGATGTCCCTGCTGTGTGTCCCCTACACATCATTTGGTGCCTGTTTGCACAGTGGCCTTTGCGATTTGTGAGGCAGACAGCCAAAGTGACACTATAGGAGCACGCACGTTCCCAAATCTTGCAGTCATTTCATATTTTTGTTTTGTGAAGACAATCTCACACTTGGTAACATTTTATCCTCTGTTGAGCGTATACAATCCACAAAGATGCCAAACTAATTTATAGGAAGTCATTGGCCTTTCAAAGGGGGAATGAAAAAGTCTAGTTGAAATTTTGACTTTCTTGATGATTGTCGAGAGCTCTTTGAATCTGCTGTGCCACAGCAGTCCAGCTGCATCTCCATGATGAAGGCTTATTGCAATTACCAGTCGTTGAGATTTCTATAACCATTCCATCCAACACTTTTTTCTTCACAACATTTTTAAGAATGGAGCTGTCCTTGGCGAGTTCAGCATATGTTTGATATAAGAAAGTTGCCTATTGGTTTGATTAGTATTTTATACAGTTTATTGATATGGAAAACCAGCTGTCCCCAGACTGTATCGAAAGGCTTCATTTCTTTGTAAGGCAGAAGTCTTGGACTTTCTCTCTGATGACTCAATCTTTTTTCTATGGTAGGTTATGGCAGGCTAAAATAAGAAAAATAATATTATGAAAAGACAGCACTATAGTTTATCCTGAAGGTGGAAAACAATATAGATACAAAACAGGTAAAATCAGATAGAGATAGATAAAAACAAGTTGCACTGTGCCCTTAATATTTTTGAGCATGGCTTCTACTTTAAATTTATGGTGATTCTTTCTAATGACCATCTGCACCAACATTACCAGTTACATTACACTAGGGAACTGTGAAGGTGCATTTAGGCCCTTCTAGCAAGAGCCAAGACGAGAGAGCTGGATACCGAGAAGACCAGATATAATAAATCTATGATACGACCTTCCCTGTGGTGCCTCTAGTAGTAGCCTTTATAAGCTAAAGGAAAAACACAATACATCTGATTGAGTTAGAGTAAGGTTATTTACTCTTTAAATGTACATGCTATTATTTATTCGAGAAGTGATATCTTTATCTGCATAAGAAACCATCAATGTTGCAGGGTTTCTTCTTACATCTATCAAATACAAAAAAAACTAATAATAATATCAGGTTTATAAATTGTATGAAATGTGTTTTGTGATTAAATGTCTACCACTGCTACCCTTCATGCTTCAGCACAGGGAGGATGCAACTGACTTTGTCAACTTTTTTCAATGAAATGCTTGGTTTTAATGTCTAAAACAGACTCATCAGCCCAGAAAGAAAGCTAGACCGAGCACATTTTTCAACTCTGGTATCTGAACCATAGTGAGTCAAATTTGTATTAATATTCAATGGTTACATTTAAAAATAAACAAATGTGGCAATGGGATGAGCTATTCTATCCAATTCTGTACACACAGTGGCTGCAGTGAGCGCCTCTTCATGTGAAATGACTCACCGTTTCATACCAACGGGCTGGTGCCACTGGAGATATCCAGCTCTTGGGCTAAGTCTTGCCTGTCAGCGAGGATAAAGAAAATATGGTTCATCAGTACATGCGTTGATAGCCTCACAGCATTTACCACGCTCTTGATGGTAGATAACAAAATTCAAGGCGAATCACAGAATAGGATTATAACATTACAGCTGGTAACCACACATTAAATACAATTTATTTCCATTAAAAATTAACGAGTGGTGCAGGAATTCAAATGGTTATGTGGGTTAAATATTCTTTCCAGTGGTACTATAAAAACGTTATTCATATACATTGAGAGGAAACATTACTTTTGTATAGAAGTAAAAAGAACTTGTTTGGTCATTTTTTTGAAGTTGGAAAAAATAATCTTTTAGTGTGCATTTTTCATTTATCTCAAAAATAATCTTTTAGTGTGTATTTCCGTCAAAGGGAAGCATAGAATGTCATCAAAGTATATCTTAGATGCATGTGTTCCTAAACAAAATCACCGTGGTGTACAATTAGTACACAGCTAGATGTTACCGGACACTCCATGAAAGCAGCTTTAATTCTGGGACCACTAAAGTCTTTGACAAAATCATTTTTTGAAAACAATATAGGTTTCACCTGTTTTTGATGTATAATATTCTACTGAGTCCATGAAATTTGCAACCTCTAAAAGTTTAGAATCTAAAATCTCACATGAAGGCTAGTAACAAATCATTTTGCAATTAAAAAAAATTGAATTAAGTCTCTGCTTAATGATTGCAGCCATCCTTTTGTGCAATGCTGCAACTCTGTGCTAAATGTTTTACTTATACTCATGTAACTCCTCAACTGCTCTGATGTTCATGAACGTTAAAATAAAAATCAATAAATATTATTATATAAAAAAAATGATTGAGGCCATCTTTAAAATAAATGTTTGAAGTGTGACATTCTACGTGTAAAGGAATGACAAACTATGAGTTAAAGACTCTCTTCAAGATGGGACAGGATGGCTCACCGTAATGGGGTCAGTTTCCAGTTAAAAGCAATTCAAATGTGGATGTTGATGCGAAAAAGGGTTTTAGGTCATTAAATCTATATAACATGCATAAAATCCAAAGATCTGATGTCTAGCAAAAACAAGATTGCCTGCAAGAATCAAATGCAACAGAAAGTTGACATGAGGACAGTAGAGGGGAGGTACAAATTGATACACGATAAACATCAACCTCAATTTTCTATTCATATCAATAGCATTCCTGACAGGTTACCAGTAACGCATTTAGCACTAATTTTAGGATCTGAGCCCACATTCCAGTATTATGAGCTGACAATGTTATTGGCATTTGCCCAAATAAGAATGAAGTTTCCAATAACATTGTTTAGCTTATGTTTCCAACAATCAGGCTGTAATTTTAAAAGTGGGCTCAGAGAAGTGTATTGAGGCTAAAAGACAAGATCCCAACCAATGCAAACTTGAACGATTAGCTTATTTGTCAATATAGATTTTCTAATAACATAAAGGGCGTGCACCAATACATTTTACACACTAATTACTGCGAATTGTAAAAAGAAAGTTAGGCGGAGCTGCACTTCATAAATTTGCCAACGAGTAACCTTTCTTGGGACATTTGGAAAACCCAATGAAATGAATATAAGATGCACAATTAACGCCATATATCTTTTAATTTGTACATTTCAGGCTTATTATTTCAGAAAAAGTAAATGATTGCTACTATGTCTGTTTTGGTATCTTTCTGGATGGCCTGCATTGTGCTACACTTGTCGGCCGTGGATGCGGTGAGGTGCTAGTGCCATCACTGTGTTATGATGTGTGGTTTGTCATAGTTAACCATCAGCTTCCGCTGTGACGGATGCAGTAGCTAGGGTGTGGCAGCTATGCGAATGAACTTCCTGACATCTCTTCTATCTGTTAGAATGTGGTTTATCATAGTTTCAGATTTTATCTTATCCCCACTGATAATCTCTTGCTTTTCAGATGGTTCTTACATTTTGCACTGTTTATTGTTTGTTTATCACCTCTTTCTTCCTTTATCAATTATGTTAGCTTTACCTTTTATATGATAATGACAGCTAGGCGTGTGTGAGACAAGTTTCAGCTTCCTCCACTAGCACCACCTACTTTCTAGCCATCTACCCACAGATGTAAGATACAGGCTAATATTGGAGAAATTAGGCACTCTTTGCCGGCGACGAGCCTCCACAAAGGACAACGGCTCTGTGGCCCAGTATCTATTTCTAAGCAAAAACCTGGCTGGAAAGGAACAGAGCACTGTTCATGAACTATGCAGAGCAATTTAGTATACATACAAGAATGTATACATCAAGTGGTGATTTTAAATATATGAATTATATATTTACATTTCACCTGTTTATAATAGCATTGCATTATATTATACTTATTAACTTTTTTGGGCACAAGGAGATTAAATGCATTGCCCAGAACCACACAATTTTAGCCAAATTTAAAAGCCGGGAGTAGAACCTATGTCTTCACATTTAAACTAGCTAAAGTGCGATAGATCTTTGGAAAGAACAGAAAAGTCAGTCATGCCGTTTGAAAATAAATAGCAGTGCTCTTGTGTGTCACTGTATTGGCACTCAATTTTCCCAATTGTTCGGGAATGAGACCTACAGCCTTCTTCCATGGAACCATCGGATTACCAAGCTTGCTGATAAGCTCTGCTCCCTCTTCGCTCTGGTCTTCCATTACTCCATAGTTTGGTCTTTAGGGCGTATCCAGGAACATGCCAATGAATCTGTTCTTGAATAGACAGCACGCGGTTTGGTACGATGCCTGCTGACATCAGAAATTGAGTCTTCACTGATGCAAGAAGTTGTTTTGTTGCCCCAATTTCACGCAGCGGTCCCATACTTTCTAGAGTTAAATAAAAGGTAGAGAACGTGATAGCTCTTAAGCCGCTATTTATCATTATCTGTGCCCAAAAGCCCATAATCGTCCTCCTTGAAGCAACTACTTGGTCTCCTATTCTGTGAGCAGAATTGCAGTAGATCTGGGTGGGCTGAAGGGTGAGATTGAACCTTAGCGTATGTCTTTGGCCTTCCTCAATACTGTACAACAACTCTACCCAACCCCATAGGATCATTTAAGACTACAAGTATCCGAGCTAGATCTGGAAATTAGCTGGATGTAGGTGCCTCAGTAAGTAGATGTGCTCTGTTGTCAAAAATGTACACTGTGAACAAACTATAGGCAGATATGCACGATTACAGCTGCATATCAAATTATGTGGTTGACAACTTTTTAAAGTCAGTTCTAAGCAATTTATTTTTCGCATCAGAAATGTATCAAAAAGAACTAGGAGCTCATTATCAGTGCTTAATTTGTGCTGGTGATTGCCAACAACTAATTTTCAGCATTAGACTTTGGTCAAGTGCAAGAGAGAGAAAGGTAGAAAACTGTGATAAATAAAGAAAGCATGAATGAACAAGAAACAATATGAATGAGATTATAGAGACAGGAAGTGTAGGATTGTGGAATAAAGAGAAAGGAGGCGGAATTAAGGCTAGGCAGTCTTGGTATTGGGCAACTTCAGCAATTGCAAGCAGTAGCTGTAGGCCTCTAAGAACATTTTTGGGCCTCTGCACACATTTGATAACAATCCAGTATGTTTTATACAAGTACACGTTTAGTCATGAAATATTTGTATCTATCCTGGGTATTTGAATGTCCAAGTAGTAATTGGAACCTCCAGCTTAAGACATTTCTCAAGGTATAGTATGCAATACAAAATGTTAAATAAATCCATTTAAAACATGCTATTTGTCTTGAATACAAAGGGATGGATAGATAATGAATATGATGCATTACTAGGTGGGAAGCAGTGATAGAGTGTATTCTTATGTATAGGTTTCCTGAATATTTAGAATTTGTCAAAATTATAGCTATATCCCTCGGTAGGTAATTTTCACCAAAATAACTTTGGGTCCTGGATAGGCAACACAATTTTGAGACAGTTAGAATTTTGAGTATTTCATGTTGAAAGTTTTATAAGATTACTTGTGCGTTGAGATGCAATCCAAAAAGGTGTATTCTGATTTTGGTGGCATCTTATTTTTGTGCAGTTGTAGCTTTTAGTGGACTATTTTCTAGGCATTTATGTTTTTTTCTTTTTTCTTTAATAGTACAGCGTTTATTTTTCAGTCAGCTAGATCCATGTTCATTTTTATATAACAAGATTATATTTAGAGTTCTATTTCTGCAAGTATATCTGTATGTTTGGTTATTTGTTATTACAAAGGTGGCCTGAACTGTTAACATTTTGGAAGAATAATTTACAGACAAGGCACTGGGTACCAGGGATTCTGCTAATAATGAAACCCAACAGACCAACCTACATATGTTTGTGGTGGATTTCATTTTGCAGTATATCGATTTATAGTTATTGGTTTCACAAATATATTTTTGTTTATTTAGTTTGTGATAAATCATGTATATGTGTGTCCTTTTGTGTTACCAGTTTTGTTTAGGCAGGGGTAGCTGAGATCAGTTTTAGTACCTTGATTACGGTGTTGTTATGTTAGTGCTTTCATTGGCTATTTTTGAGTGCTTAGGCACTTTGTTGGTATTTTTTCCAGCAAGTTTATATTTAAGGCAATATAATATTATGCCATTAGAGAAGGTTAGGTTGCTCACTTAGTATTTCATGTGCTACCTGATGTTTAACTTTCATCACTTTAGCGAACTAAACTTTTTCAAAATAAATCCTCAAGTTTTTCTTACTTAGTCTTTCACATATCACGTTATATTTCACTTTCACTACTATTGTGAACCTAACATTTTTAATTTTTAAAAATAAATCCTGAAGCTTTTATTGCTCTTGTCAGACCTCATATTTCTTCAGTGAAAGGTGTATTTATAAAATATCTTTCAAGGACTAGTGTCACTCAAATCCAAAATGCCAAAGTGTTGTTAATTGTTGCAGTAAGTCACATGGGGCCAGAATTTTGGAGACCATTTTCACCTACTCTCCAAATTGGTGCTTGAAGATTAAGCTGCATTTTATCCAACTTGTCTTTGCGCCTTTTTTAACCCTTACGTTTTGGATCAGTAATCATCCATCAATTTGCTGATGTAATCAGTGGTATCTGAAGATACCATTAATTCAAGCCATTGGATGGCTGATGCCATGCCATGAGACCATCAGTGGATGGATTACTCAGAATTAGATAGAGGTGAAGTGCCCAAAATTTGCTCTTTAAATTAGTACCATCTTGTCAATTGGCTTGTAGGTGGTGGTTGAAGGAGCTTTCCTGGCACATCCTGAATCCAGTAGTGGGGCATAGTCTTCAGGCATTTCCCCCAAATCTGTTCTGAAATTAGACTCGTACATTAAAGCAACTGCGAAGTCAGCCAATTTCTCATTTTTTCTCTTGAGGAAACATTAACATGTATTTACATTGGTTGCCTCCTCTGCTGTGTTTCAAGTCGTGGTATTAGCACATTTGGTTTTAGGCGGTGGTGTGTTATCCGATATCCCTTACGCTGTGCTTGGCCTCTTACTGCAGTGCTCCATCCTGCAGGGGTGTTGTTAACTTCAGATGTTATAAATGACTATGCCACTCCAATACTGAATACCTCCTTTTGAAGGTCCTATTAGAATTTAGATTCACTTATCTGGCTTTTAAGTCTTTTCATTTATGTCTGCCAGGGTTTTTACCACATCATTTGCAAATAACTAGTGATACCTAGAGCACAGGGTATAATGCTTAGCTAAGCATGGAACCTACAGGATTTAAATGCTCAGGACATTGACTCAATTCATAACTTATACGTTAGATCTCTCAACCTACTTCACTAAGGAGGGAAACGTATTTGCTCGCTTTTCAAACAATTTAATCGTTTTTGATCTTGGGTAACTTAAAGTACATTTTACTGGTCAGTTCTGTACAAACATAATATATTTTGGTCTCCTTGATTTACAGCATTTGGGTTTCAAATATGTTTTATTGTGGGTTCTAGTTTTGTGTTGTATTTGTGAAATTTTATTGCATAGCGAGGCAATGCTCATGGGCCACTATACACTTCAGAAACACGAATTAGTCCAAGTTTTTATAATTTTTTTCAATGTTATTCCTTTTTACTAGTCAATAAACTGCACATAGGTATATAGCTATTCCTTAAAATAATTGGATACTGTAGATAGACTTTGTGATGAATCGCCACTTAGGCAAATTAACAATAGCAATATTTCCAAATGTCCATACTTTTTCTGTTATAAGTTTGTATTGCACCTTTCCACAGACCAGACATAATACCTGTATCGCACAGCAAATGGTATCGCCTTATCTCTCCCAAATCTCCTCCCTTTCATTACAACCCTTGTCACCATCTCACCATATGATGATAACAGTTGATGTTGATAAAAGATACAGATTATTTCGTTTGCTTCAAAAACCCATAATGTCAGCTGAATTTATCAGTGGCCAAGTGGCAACCATTAGAGAAATATAACTGATCAAATGTAAACTGGCTTAATTAGCAGCAGTATAACTAGTTCCCTACTAGTGTGAGTCCTCTGTATGGAAAGCCACCTACGAAGAACTAAATGTGATTATCCACTTCGCATTACAGTATGTGATAAGGGTGGTTCTTTATGGGTATTTGAAAACTTGCTTGAACTAACAATTTAAGACTTTTGTAAAATAAGCTTTTATTAATCGTAAACATTGGTTAGAAATAGCATACAGTATATTTGTATTTAACTAAAAATACGGGGTCGTGCAGATATGAGGAGTAAATTACTCACCATAAATAAAAACATGTTAAGAAGTGAGTAGGAAATATAAATCAAATGTGTGCACACGTTTGTGCCCTTCTAAACAGAAATTATCCCTTCAAAATGATAAAAGATAAAATAGTTCAGCTTGCAGCCCTGTGATAAAGCATGCACTGTAAGTTGTTCACTGCGCTGTTTTAAGGATTTTATGGCTATACTTCAAAATGTAGCTAGACATCATTTCATTATATGATGTTTTTAGCTGCGATCATATGTTACCTTTATCTTGACCGTACAGGTGAATGGACAGGTACAAGTGAATGGACACACATAATGTTAAAATATTTCAATTTGCGCGTAGAGCTGATATCCAGAATAGCCCAAGCAGGAAATCAGTCATTTATTCCATGTTCAAATAAAAATGTTAGCCACGTTTAAATGATTTTGGGAGACTACACATCCCACCTGTAAAATACATTGTGTGCAGATGTATCCATTTTTAAACTAAGATTTAGCAAGTTTTGTATTCTAAGGGTTTGTTAAACTTTTTTTTTAATCCCTCAATTTAAGCTTTAAACGGGATCAACTGTGTCACTGAAAAAGGGGATTTAGAGGGGAAACAACACAGATTTGTTTCAACTTTTCACTTTCGCCATTGGAACCTTGTTCCATGTTTGTTTATAATTTTTGGGGAGGTAATGAATATGTTTAAGGCTAGTTACTCTTCTGCAAGTGCTCCCCCACTGTTTAGTGTTCACCCGTGCCTGATTAATAATTCTTCTAAGAATTTAGTACATTTGGTGGAATACCTCCTCGGTTAGACTTTTTATCCAGTAGGAGTGCACCTACTGAAGAGCAGAGTTTACTCTTCACCAACTCCAATCATTGCATTAATTAGCAATGGAGTAGGTAATGTTTATATTATGTATTGCCATGTGTGTCATATTTTTGATGCCATATGCAAGGTCTTCAACAAAACATTTGGCTTTCATAAAACTGAGTTAACATTCGATTGTTTTGCTACTTTATGTATAGTTTTTAACATAAATTAAACAAATGTCTTTCGATTGGTGTACATTTTTAAATATAAATGTGTGTTTGTGGGAGAGAGAAAATGTAACCCTGCAACAGTAACATGTTAGACATCACCACCTACGTTTCACTTATGTAACTGGTAGTTCACAGGATAAAGCAATTCCAGTAATAAATTGTGATTCCCTTCTGCCACCTATATTTAGATTCTTTTGGATCATGAACATTGGCTACATTTCAATACACTAAGAAGGTCTATTTGTGTTTAAAAGCACAATTAAATAGCGGTTTGAAGGCCGATATATTGATATAGACGTCCCTAAGATGTTTATCTTCAGCACGTGTTGGGTTGTGAGTTTGGCCTTTTTGCTTGATAGAATGGTTATTTAAAGCATGTAACTTCTTTTGAGTGTTTATGACTTATAGTAAGCAACAATAAGCTGTTCTGTGAGTAGCTAGTAGCCACTGTGATGATTAATATAGTTAATTGTGTTGGCTGTGATGATTTGAAGGTGTATGTTGTTGGAACTTTTCAATCTCCTTTTAATGAAATACTCAGACCAGTTCTACATATATGTATCTCTCATTTTGGGCGGGTGAATAGGTAATACCAAGTGAAGGGGTAGACAAAATGTTCATTTTGTTAAAAAGTTACCACAAATTCTTGTGAATTTGAACATGTTCCTCTCAATGAAAGCAGTGAGGCTGAAAAACTCATTTATAATTACATTCTACCCCTTAAAGTTCACGTTTGATGAGTTTATCTGCAAAACCTACTTTCATGGGAATATTTTGTTTACAGCTGTTTTTAAAACTTTACAATTTTGCAGACTTTAGTAGTAGTCCTAAAGACTATACCATCCCTCAAGAAATCGCACTATAAAACAAATGCAGGGTCTTCAGATTTTCTGAAAACTGTTCCTAGTATGTTCACATTTTATCTATCATTCACTTTTTGTGAATTGTCATGTATCATGTTTTGTACAGTTAGTAAGTGAATCCATGTGGCAAGAAAACAAGTACATTGTCGAAATACTTTAGCCTTGAGTCATAAAACAGATTTACAGTTTGGAATAGCAGAAACTGAAAGTTACACACATTTGGCAAGTATGACATTCTTTTAAACCCTTGCAGCGGCGGATTTCAAAGTACATTAAGTGGCCTATATAGTGTTATTGCTACTACTGTCATTTATATAGCCCACAATCTCCCTTTGTTTATTATGGCATCACATCGTACTCTGCAGTCAGGGGCTGAATTCCCTATTGGTTCAGAAGTTTAATTCACTGATACAGGCTCATTCAGCTTGTGGAGATGTGTAGTCAGTGAACTAAAGGTTGTGCCTCTCTTAGGTGAGTTTTTCAGCCATTGTGAGTTGTGCAAGGTGAGACGCGAAGGCAATCCCAGGCCGCCTACAGGTCTTCTCATTCAGTACACATAGCAGTTGCCCATCAGATGTATCAAGCAGATACTGCAAGCATTTTCTGTTAGGTGCCCATGTACCCAGCAGGACTGTATGTTACTGATGAAGCTGTTCAGGAAGTGGCGTGTGCCCATTGTTGACATCATGCCTGCTCTCACCTGCCAGCCTCTGTTTGGTGGTGCAGCTATCAATGCACTGTATACTGTGGTCACTCGTTATCCCACTGTACAGTGCTACCCTGGAGTTACAGCTGCATACATAGCCCATATGAGAGCAGATGCACAATATTCTCTTATCCCATCCTTAAAATGCCCTTTTCCATGGACTTTTGATTAAACCTTGTTTGTCCCTATTATCTGCCCAAGGCAAAGAAGAGAAAAGAGACTCCTCTTTTATGAATTTGGTACTTGGGCTTTTAGAGCTGTATGCAGCACATTTTGTCCCACCTGATCCAGGCTTACCGTTTTGTGCTTCAGACCCACTGTGATTTGCTTAACAGAGATAAACCATATCCTCATGTTTAAATCATAATAACGTTATCTCATATGTTTGTGAGTTTTCACTTTACATGACCACATACGGATAATTTTATTTCAGGGTGTAAATGTCGAGCATGATACTGCTCCATAAGTTGTTGCAGCCAAATACTTTCCAGAACCAGTGAAGTAACCGCCTCAGACAAATATGAACAAACACTGTTTCTCAAAGCAGTTTTTTTCCCCATCCAAAATGGCTGTTTGCGCATGTGAATCCTCATGGGCATGCTTATGCACAGGCGGCTATCTATGAATATTTTATCGTTTGTAAAAAACATTCAAAGATGGCCGCCTATGTATACACACCTATCCTCGGACAGGCGGCCATCTTCGAATAGAGTTTAAAACCATTGTTGTTCTTTATGTACTACTATCATTGTAATTAGTTCCTTGCAAAGATAGTTCTTTGAAAAGGGTGAAAGATTTGTCATCAGGTAGAAGGGAACAATTCCGATATATCCCTGATCACATCTTCAGTTTAATCTCCAAAGTTCCAGTTTCTGTTGATAAAGCGCTTAGAGTGGGGATCTTGAAAGTAAAGAGCCCTATGTCAAGCAATCATGACAAGAGTACATAATCTGAAATCGAGTATTGATTTTCCCCGGGAATCTATTGAAATATCCATTCAGTGTTTGGTCACAAAGTGTACATTTGAGATTTTGTCCTTTGGCTTTACTGCACAAGTGTTTAATGCAAAAAATTTACAACATGACAGTTTGCAAGGTAAATCCTCCAAGCTGCAACTTTCAGCTAATTGTGCATTTTGGACAAAAAGACAATGTGGATATTTATAAACATGCACAATGACAGTCAATCCATGTCTTCGCAGAGAACAGTTCTTGAGTTGGAGCAATTTTTTGGGCTGAATGAAAAAGTATTCAGATTATTCACTGGGGAAAGTACACCCACTCAGCATAATGATGACAACCGAGATAACTTTTTAAACCTGACATTACTGATAATATAATCGGCAAGTTACTTTAAAGATATTTTCCTTGTTCATCAAAAGGTTAGTGTGTTACGTCTTCTTCTTGGATAAGATGCATTGCTTGTAGACTTTGACATATAATGGGAACATTAAGTTCTCGAGATAAAGACTGTAATGTTACATGTTAAAGCAAGAATATGCAGATTATTAAGATTACTTTTTGAGTATGATACTTTTTATTAAACATTATTTAAGTGCCTAAGTTAAGTGATGAACTTAGTGACATTGATTAAACAATCAGAGACCATAAGGTGGGCGTTGGAGTTGCCAATGTCATAGTATATTTAGGTCTGTTTTTAGCCAAGACATTTTTTTCAAATAAAATCTTTGTTAGAAACACATACATATACATACTTACTTACATATTGTGGCTTTCATGAAGCCCCTTTTATCCATTGATCAGTTCTTGTGTTGTTCACATTTTTTTCTCCACCCACAACAGCATAAATCCTGAGGCAATGGGTCAGCCCGCTTCAGCCATTTGTTCCCTTCTTTATGCATGACTGCATTCTGCCCAAGCACAATGGCACCACTGGTTTTAAACTTCATTCAAAGATGGCTGTCTGTCTGTGGATATGTGTGTATATGCATATGCATAGGCGGCCATCTTTGAATGTTTTTTTACAAACAATAAAAGATAGCCGTCTGTGCATAGCCATGCATGAGGGTGCACATGCGCAGACAGACATTTTGAACTTGATTAGAAAAGCAATTTCAAGATGGCTGTATGCCTGCACGTGCATACACACTCATTGATGACCATCTTCGAATAGTTTTAAAATATAGTTTTACAAAAACAATTTTCAAAGAAAACAAGCTTGGGTAAAAAGTCAAAAGGTCTGTAGTCGACTCACGACCTGTTGGCTTTGCCAGTAGATGTTAACAACTGAGGGCTGCACACTAACATATCACATGAATACATGTAGATCCAGTCTTTTTTGTCCACTGCACTTACCTCATTTTTCCCATTACTGTTTTTAGGGTGAGCTCGCTAATTTCAGCGATCTTCTTATGCTATATATCATGATCATTAATGAGGGTCGGAGGATAATTTTATTTCAAGGTGCAAATGTCGAGCATGAAGCTGTTCCATAAGTTGTTGCAGCCAAATACTTACCAGAACCAGTGAAGTCCCCACCGCAGACAAATATGAACAAACACTGTTGCTCCAAGCATTTTTTTTTCCGTCCGCGTAATTTTCATACTCCGACGTTGGATTTGCAAAACAGATGTTTTGCAAATTTTCTTGAGATAGTGTGTTAGCAGTCGAATGCTGGGGCACTTCTAAAAGCGAAAAACAAATGAATCTCTTCTTCCAGATTAGAACTAAGAATTAAAAACATGTTTTGTGGGTTGGAACAAGGGTTTCCATGGCCATGGGTCTTGCCTGGTAGGTGCAGGATAGCTCCTTATCTTATATTTACACGAATTAGATAGGCTTTACAATATGTTGTTTCTTTTTTTTCATAAAAATACCAGATACTGCCAAACTATTCCAACATTCGGTAAATTACCTTGTTAACATTTCCTTTTAGGAACAACAGCACTTTCATGTATGTTTTACGTGTACTGCCCTATGCCCACTACTTTTTATAGCTACCTATAGACTGGTTTCCTGAAAACACCATTTCAAAGATGTGTATGGCAGCGAGCACCCATAATGCAAAATTCCCACAGGTGTATCCTCGCTGTCTTTCCTCTGTGTTATTACAGTTGATTTATTGTTTGTGTCAAAGTGAGAGAAAGTTGCTTTGAGTTATTCCTTTTTAACGTGTACATTAAATGCGCGTGGGAGGCTTTTTCCATGCCTTATAGGCATTCTTGCGAGGCTCGTTACATTCTCTCTCTTGGCTGAGCAATTCCAACTGTTTCTCGCTACACACAGGATCAAAGAAACTTAATAAAATCTTTACAGTTTGGCAAGATAATAGACAATTCATTGTGGGCTCAAGCAAAGGCCTATTAGCACTACACTATTTGAGTTTTTTTTTGTTCTATATTGCTATACGTGCTGCTATGCTGCTTCTTCAGAACCATTTCCTATGCAAATATTTGTGCATATTGAGCAGATATCTGACGGAAATGTATAAAGAATGGCATTTAAAGTAGTGGACTTCCTTTGATTAAATTAGATCACCAATCGTGAAGCTGGGTTATTCCATTCTACTGGGAGATTCACCATTACTGTATTAAAGGTGGAGGTAAATGGTGCTAGTTGTAGGAACAAGTTTATTACAGATCCTAAGATATTGAAGGCCGGCCACCAGCCATTAACTAGTCCTTTCCACTCTTAATTTCAGTTCTTGATCATATGCTCATTTAAAGAGTTTTTTTTTAAAACGATAATATGGCAAAGCTGTTTAAATTTATGAGGGCAGGTTAAGCAACAGAAGGTGAGCCATAGTGATTTAAAGATTAATTACAGTTTCCCGGGTATCTGTTACCAGTGATTGCAGACAAAGGACACTGAAAGAAATGGATAATTGAATATTTTCAAACAAGTGGAATGGTGCTCTTTTTTGGACCAAATCTATTAAACATTTTCCTTTGCTTAAGCCTCTCTTAACATAAGAACAAAAATGGTCCCGATTTTCTAAGATTTAAGTCTTTTTTAAATTAGGCTTATGATTTTCTCAAACCACAAACAGAAGTCTTAAGATGTACTTAAGACTGGAAGCACATCGTTAAAAAGTCTTGAAACTACCTTAAGCCAAGTTAAAGCTTGTGCAGAGTAGGCCTTTTTCCTTCTAAGACAAGCCATTGAAAATGCATATGCCCATTTATTTTGCAGTATGTTTTGTGGTGGTTAAGTGGTAAACATGTGATGATGCTGAATCTCATTGAAAAAACAACACATTTGATCACTGAAAATCTTCATGGAATTCCTGAGATGATAGACACTTATGTTTGATCATTTTATTGTATCTATTTTGTTTAATTTATGTGCCAGACTACTCGAGGCTAATGCATTAAGTGTATTTTGGTGATATTTTACTTAGGCCAATTAAAGTGCACTCGTGGTAAAGCATTCATGTGTAAATGATGATAAGGACCACACGGTTTATGAAGAGTAAATTTGTGAAGGTTTAAAGGTAAGCACCATGGGTTTACTAGGGATGATGCACAGGAGAGAGGCTTTGGGGTAGTGACGCATCAGCATGTGTTTTCAGCAGACATGGATTTGACAAGCTTTCTTAAATGGCAATGGAAAAATGCACCAAAGTCTGTGTGTGTAGATAGAAATAGATTACTCCCTCCCGTTGTGTGCCTTCTAGATGTCCAGTCTTGGGAATGCAGTGTTACAGAGATAGCCAGAGATTAAAGCATTTTTCGCCAAGATGGATTGGCTTCTTGTGGGTGAAGGCCTTGATGACGAAGCAGTGGTTTTAATTTCTTGTCAATTTGGACATAAAAGGACAATGGATGTTGCTCAATATGTTCAAGAAACGTATACGCTGTGAAACGGAAATTTGGACTAAGTGATCTCTCATTCCTAGTCATTGCAATTAATTTCAGATGTGCAGCGTGTTACATTTCTGGTATAATTAAATCAGTTACAATGATTTTTATTATTTCAATGAACATTATCAAAAACTCAACCTAGGAAAATCCTGCTCTCCAAAGATTGCTATCTACTATATTCCATTATTCTGTCACAAATCAAGCAACACTGATTGATACAGTCAAAAATGAGTAAATTCCCCTGGTTTTTAAGATTCAAAATAGCCATGTACCCGTCCGAGATGAGGTGATATTAATGCTCTGTTAATAAGTAACTCTTAATAGGGTTTCTTTTTTGCATCTTTAAAATGTTTAAGTGTATTATTTGTGTCCTTTTACCTTTTTTTCGTTGCCATTCCAAGCAGTCATCAAATAATCGCATTTATTGGACAGGGTTACCATTTTTATAAGTCTACCAATAAACTGTTAGTTCATAATTTTTAGAGAACCAGACTTGATGAATGCTCCTTTTCGGTGTTTCGGTGTCCGCACCCTCCTTACAGTAGATTCTCATACAACTCTTTACCTTCCCAGTTCGAAGAGACCATAAACTTAATGTATGTACTTCAGGTATGGACTCCCACCATATCATGTAATAAGAGCTGGAAATCTTAGTGGTTGTAGAGAATGTACAATACCAGTCAACATGTCAATCATATGTAACATAACAGCACATTATTGGCATTTCCATTACATGACATGTACAAATAAATGGCTTCATGGCATTGTTGGCCATCCAGTCTTGCCTTTCCTTACTTTAGTATAGACAATATAACTGAAGGGCTTGATTATTTTAAACAAATAAAAAAGCTCTGATCAGATTGTGAAGAAAGGGTCTTATAATTAGGCCTACTTATAATGTATATATTAAATAGACAGCATCGCAGGCGTTTGTTGACTCTCTTCAAAATAAACAAGTGCAGTTAAATGTTCATCACAGACATCGTATTACAATAAGCTCTACATTGAGAATGTAGAAAAATGCTCAGTGGTTTCCAATAAAATGGTCCTTATAGGCCAAATTATTACTAAGTTAAACAGTATTTGGTATGTCAGTGACAAGAAGGTGTTCAGGTGTAGGTCAACTTTGAGCAGTATTAGAATGTTGGCCAAGAAAGATGTCTGCTCCTGCTGATGGACCTTTGTGTGAAGCCAAGGTGTTTAAATGTGATCAATGAGCTGATGGTAAATCTTACCTATATCTTTAAAACCCCTATTAGCTTGTTTCCTTGCCCAGAGATTTGGTGCTTTATCAGAAAAGTGCTTTAGAGAGAGGCTCCAACTTACTCGTACCAACAGGGTTTGTTTTCAGCATGCAGTTAACCGCTTAACGCCTGTTAATTGAATAAGAACATGATTTTCAATACAACACGTCTCACACAACAAACCCATTGTAAACATAATTTCACATAGCATCCCATGGGGCTGATCCATCTTGTATATATAATGACACAATCCCCGCTACCATGTAGGTCCGCTGCTCCCCTCCAGTCCATAATATGCCCACAACATGTGCCAAACCTTATCATGTTTGTGCGGACACCCGCGTATGGTGTGAATAGTCTTCGCCAGTTTGTACGCTTCCAAGCCACCAAGCCACCAAGGGTGGAGCACCGGCGGAGCTCCAGTGTTTAGCTATGTCTCTCTTAGTCAGCAGTGTACCCACCCCCACCAGTGTCCTGTCTACCCGGGGACCACCATATCCTCCAAGATACCCAGCAAGGTGTTCCGGGGCCTAGCCTCCACATGCGATCCCACCACCCTGCGTAGGATTAGGAATAATTCAGCACAATACTGCTGTATAATGGGGCAGGCCCACACTATATGGAAATAAACCCCTCTAGATGCCAGACACCCCACACATTATGGGGAAGAGGATACCCATACCCTCCATAGTCTGTAAGGTGTAAGATGTGCCTGGTGAAGGTATTTAAACTGGATGTGCTGAGCTGAAATGGCCCATACTTGGGGCGCCATACAAGCATCCCAAACCGCCTATCCGCCTTCCCCAGAGGACCCACCCACCCCAGGCCTCCCAGCGTAACCCCAGCAGGTCCAGGGGGTGCACCACCAAAGTTTTATAGATTTGTTGAGGGACCCTAAGTACACACACCTCCAGTGGGTTAAAGTCCGGAATATCCCAATCTGAAAGACCTTGTCAGAGCTGGAGGTACCAAAAGAATTGTGATGCATGCAGTTACAAATCTGACTGACGGTCTTGAATGCAGGTTTTTAATGTGTAATTTTAGACTTGAGCACAAGAGCCTCTTGTGCTTCCTTCCCCTTCAATTCTTAGCTGAGACAATAACGGGCTAAACAAGTGCTTTATCTCTAGCTTACTCTAGTCTCCATTTTTAGATCTGGCATAAGCCAAGATATTTTGATTTTACTAAAATTATATGTATAACACTTACAGGGACTTTCAGCCATCCTTCTTCGTCAATTGATCTACTGCTGTGTCATTTGAATAAATATTCGGCACACTACAGCATACGGCATGGGGCAGTGGGTCAGCCCGCTTCAACGACTGGCTAAGTACATTATGAGTGACGGATCTCTCCTTTCACAAAGAAAACATACACACACCCTAGTCCCCTTACGTGCCATAGACTAACTACCATAGTAATGTGTGCTTTTTGAAACCAAACAAATATCTTTGTGGATGGCCATTTTTTTCTCGATTCTTGAGGAACTGGCAGTTACCCCAACAATAATGCTTTGCGAAATCCAATACAAAGCAAAAAAAAAAAACCAGTGCTATAGCCAAAAGACTGGCTGCAAAAGTAAGACCTATTGGTTTTACCAGTGCTTGTTTTGTTTTAGTATTGAAATCGGTTCAAAAACTCAAACAGTCCGCTCAAGTAATATTTGCCTTGTATTTTTATATTATACGATAAACGAGAGAGTAGCTTTAACTCTTAGATCTTGTATATTTGTGCAGTAGATGACATCAACTTTGGAAACAGGACACTCGTAATATTCCTTTAGACTTCCAACATCATCATGCACAGAGTAAACACTCATCATGAGTAGTGAAAACGGAGTATTCTGACATTTTTAAAGGAAGTTTCAGAAATATTTTCCATCTGGTGCTATGAATGGTCCATAAATTATTGACAACATGCAGATATGGGTCCAAAGTTGGAAAGCCAAATTAATTGGTATACATTTTTACTCGTGAGATACCAATTAATATTAACATGCATATATTTCAATGGATCAGCCCAAGTCACCATATTGTGTCTATTTCCACTGAAAAACGTGGTATAGTTATTTGTAATACCTTCACGGGTATATATATATATATATATATATATATATATATATATATATATATATATATGTGTGTGTGTGTGTGTGTGTGTGTGTGTATGGGTTGCATGCTTTGATGTGAACCATACTTAGCAGTTTTAGAAGAACATGTCACTTGATACCCATGTGGACACTTCCATTTTCTAATTTGAAATAATTTCTGATTTAATACGGTGCTTATTGTTTCTGCTAAGATGAGAGTTGAAGTTGATTTTTGCTACTTCTTGCTATTGGTGTTTCCAGATTTTAGTTATTAATTTTCGAATTTTCTTTTTCATTTGAATTTGTGTAAAATAATATCAAACCGCAATGTGTTATAATCTGCCAACAGGTCTGAGCTCTGTGATCAGGTGTAGTGCGTTATACCAGGAGCAACAATTTCCCTTAAAGTAACCACACTCAAAGATTGCAGGGACAGGGGAGATTGATATGTGTCTTAAACACGTTAATGAATGTAGCCCAAGAAAGTAAGTTGAGATCATATAGACAGGCAACAAGTACAGGCAGCCTTCTAATATAAGTTCCTGTTGGAAGAGAGGGAAACGTGTAGTATAGGGGTCTACAATGTAGATCTGGGGAGGTGCAATGGAACATTTAGAGGATTACTTTTTAAGGTATATTTACATGCCTTTTAATCAAAGTCCGAGACTATCTTGAAAATCTGGTATCAAGCCCTATAGGACCCTGTTAAACACCCCTGATTTAGACTTTTACACTTTAGGGACCCCTGACCCGTATGAGATACTATATCAGACATGGTTGTGTCAACAATAAAGATAAAGTCACTTCGAGTGTCTGCCTAAGCCGATATGCCAGGTAACTGTGGGCACAATAATAGAACGTTCGCGTGGCCTGTTTTGCCTGTTTGTATTTACTTGAGATTACTGGCCGTGTGTTTGTTTGCAGTGATTCTGTATTCCTCCTAGCAAACATACAGTGCGAGCCTCTGGTTTATTACGCCTGCACTTGGGTGCTAAGCAGTACAGCTCTAAGATGTGTTCTTTTTTAATGTATTTTTATTTGTGCTGTATGCACTTCTAGTGTGGATCATAGAATAAATAATAGGTGTTCCTTTTGTTTCTTAACCTTAAAAGAAACTGATCGCTGCTGTCCGTAATGGTGTGATTTGTATCACTGTGTATCACAGGAGAACGTTCGGTGTGGCTAAACGAGCCGATTAAAATGAAAAGAATACATACTGCTGAAATGAGAATGTTATGGAAGTGTGTATCCTGTTTATCGAAACTGAAAACGGTGTGAGAGCCGTTTCATAGACAAATAGTGTTGCTCACACATTGCTTGCATAGGAGTGCACATGCTGTTTCTTGTATGCTAATGTCCTTGTGTACCCAGATGCGATAGGCCTGCATTCTGTTGACAATGACCCGGATGTGCCTCCCTCAGCCTGTTTACCGACTCGCCTTGTGTTTGTTCCCCTCCTGCAGGTGAGAGCTGCGCCGGGGACAAGAGCCCTCCCGGGCAGGCCTCGTCCAAGCGGGCGCGCACCGCCTACACCAGCGCCCAGCTGGTGGAGCTGGAGAAGGAGTTCCACTTCAACCGGTACCTGTGCCGGCCCCGGCGGGTGGAGATGGCCAGCCTGCTCAGCCTCACCGAGAGGCAGATCAAGATCTGGTTCCAGAACCGGCGGATGAAATACAAAAAGGACCAGAAGGGCAAGGGCATGATGACGTCATCGGGGGGCCAGTCGCCCAGCAGGAGCCCGCTGCCCCAGTCCATGGGCGGGGGGTACCTGAACTCCATGCACTCCCTGGTGAACAGCGTGCCCTATGAACCCCAGTCGCCCCCGGCCTTCACCAAGGCGCACCAGAACGCCTATAACCTGCACACGTCATATCCGCCTCCCCTCAACAACTGCCCGCCTCCCCAGAAGAGGTACGCGGGGACGGCAGCTGTCACGCCGGAGTACGAGGCCCACTCACTGCAGGGCAACAATGGCTATGGAAATCCGCATTTACAGGGAAGCCCCGTCTACGTGGGCAACAGCTATGTGGAAAGCATGACTAACTCGGGGCCCTCCATTTTTGGTTTAACCCATCTCTCCCACCCTTCCTCGGCCAGCATGGACTACGGTGGCCCTGGGTCCATGGCCTCCAGCCACCACCATGGACAGTGCGACCCTCACCCTCACCCCACATACACAGACCTGTCCTCTCACCAGCCTTCTCAGGGAAGAATGCAAGAGGCCCCCAAACTGACTCACCTGTGAAGGACAGTTCCAAGACTCTTTATGTACTTATCGTCCAACAACTCCGTTTTATTCCGTTTTTTAAAATTATTTGTCAATGCATTTTAAATCGTTTTTAGTGACATAGCAATATATGTTGCTTGAATGCTCTTTTATTCGTGCCCCATATGTTTTTTGAACTGTAGCCATGTGACTGTATTTCAGTCACCAGTTTTCATATTTTACCTTTCAGGATTATTTTTATGATAACAGGGTATGTGTGCAGATTGTTTAAAAGGATCTCCAACGTGAAGCTGTTCGCAGAAACAGGGAAGCAATTTATTAATTTTATTGCACTTCTTTTTAAATTGCAAAAAAAGACACGAATGGGCGTTGGAACAGGGTATCCCAGGACATCGGTTGTGTGACTTCCTGCAAAGTTTGTACTCTGGTGATCACTCGGACGTATTTATTGTTGACCCTCCATTTCTAACATGAAATAATCATACATGTTAAAATATTATTTATCCCCAACTTGTCATATTTATAAGCAAAATGAAACGGCATTCTGGATAGTATGGAGACAGAGTGTTGGGCCTTGCGATAAACTGCATATTGGAAATACTAGGACATTTTTATTTCAAATACAGTCCGCCCCTGTATTAATATTGCAATAAAAAAACAAAAAGAAAACGAAACATGAATACTGTGTATGTGTACGTCAGGCACACCCACCTCCTTCAAAAGTATCAGTACTGTGACATTGAAAATTATTTACAAAATGCAATGTTCAGATTCTGGGACAAGATTTTATTCTCAATAATGAAGTGTTAAGAAAGGGTGAAGTAAAAGCTGGAAGAGGAGCACAATAAAATACTATTCTCCGTACATGCAAGCCATCACATCTGCTTTCAAATGTTACCTGAGGGTGCTATGCATTTATGGCGACAGTGGTAACTTTATTGGGGGTAGGCGTGTTTGAGTTACATTAAGACTGGACACATTAAGCAGTTTCCATCTTTGTTAGTTGCAAACAAGTCCGATGTTCGAGTTCATTTAAAAGGCGTAAATGTTGGATTTATTTCGTTTTTCTGGTACAAAATCTGGGTCGCCACTGATATATGGGGATATTGTTTCAATTGAACGCAGGTGTTCCGTTGCATTGTGACCTCTGGTAGAGGCTGAGAAGGGAGCCTGATGCCTCAGACTCCACCGCCGCCATTTTGTTTCTTTCTCCTGCAGGCTGCTGCCCGGCTTCCAGACATCCCTCCACACACATTGAGGATACTCGCCCCTGCACCAAAGTGTTCTGAAAGACACCGACCTCTTACTCCCACGCCTTCCTCTCAGCACAAAGACACGTCTTCAAAGAACTGCTGCATTTTGCTTAAATCGACAAAAAGCACATGGGAACAAGTAGGCGCTAACACATCTGCATGTAGAGAGGGGGACAAAGAGGTCTGATTGTGATGGTACACACATACATACGTGCATTTGCAGCCCGCAGATATGGACTCGAGACTAAATGACAACCTTCCTCCTATGTGCAAACCATACCATCAAAATAAAGGGACAGAACCCAGCGAATAACTGAAATAGAAAGGCAGGAATATTCTGGAAATAACGATTAATTCATGCAGAAAATACATTTCAGAAAACTAGATCTGATAGAATGTGTAATTGCCAAGTTATCCATGGGTAGA
Source organism: Lissotriton helveticus (assembly GCF_964261635.1). Lineage (NCBI taxonomy): Eukaryota > Metazoa > Chordata > Amphibia > Caudata > Salamandridae > Lissotriton > Lissotriton helveticus. The sequence continues at coordinate 854,432,103 of NC_136071.1, read as the reverse complement.
CTAGTATAAAAGTGCTGTCAAAATAGCCACAAATACTAGATGACCATATTTGCACACACGCATGCGTGCTTATATACGTATATACATACAAATACCTCTATGATGATCTGTAGCTGTGTAAACAGATCAGCTGAATATATTTTTCGTACAGATGTCTTCTGGATCTGAAATGGATCTCAACACCACTTAATATAAAATATAAAATAATAAAAAAAATGTTGGGACCAGTGCGAATGTTACACAAATCTGTAAAACGGATTTGGAAAAATGAATTAATTATGTATTTCCCATTTCCAATTCTTACACGACTATCAAACGCCATTTTCTCGAAAACAAAACCTAGGAGGCTGCAAGTATCAACATAAATTTCGTTTCTCTCTCCTAATGTATGGGAATTGGACGCCATTTTAGATGCTTCCTGAAATAGTTACACAACAAGCCAGAAACATCTGCTTGGAACAGCGTAAATGTGTATTTTTTAATGCAGAACATGAAATGATAGCGCTCTCCTCCATTCCCTGCCACTGTCAACACTCGGCGTGGACTGCCAGTTTATCGAGGAATCAGTCTGTACAAACCACGTTTATGACTATAAAATTAATTTAATTCATTATATAAATTCGTTACAGGAATCGGACATCGTTTATCTGCTCTACTACAAATCTGTCCAGAAAGCTTGTCGGATCTGTAGTGAGAATATTTGCTTTGCGTGGGTCCTTGCCAGGAACAATATTTCCACTTGAGAACAAAGGCATCCTCAAAGTATGAATTATTAATCCATCGGCCTCGCGCCCTCTCACTGTCTAACACATAAACTCCGAGCAGGCAACTACCACACGCACTCAAACACATACACACACAGCCGTCCACACACCCCTCTTTGCTTTCTGGATGATTTATCTGGGATTCTCAAAAAGCTGCATTGTACAACATGCGTGGTGAGCCTTTCCAAGGCTTGGCTTTCATGTCCTGGAAGCCTGAGCCAAAAATCCCGAGGCTCACAAAAGAGGAAAGAATATTTCGTTCCAGATGGTTCTGAATTAGGAGCAGAGGAACAGAGAAAAAAGCACTGTCGAGTGACCCACACCCACACATGTTTTTTAAATAGCTCTATTTAAAGCCCTGGGAATCTCGTTGCCTACCTCTCCCACACACACATGCAGCTCCCGGCGCTATTTGTCACCGGCCCCCGACAGTACACACACATAGCATGACACACACAACATGCACAGGAAACAAAAGAAAGGTACCATACCTGGAAACACTGAAACCGTCCAGCAGAAAATAGATGTCTGAAGACTCTTTCCTTCTCTGTTTACCCACATTTATTCTACACACTCTCTCCCCCCCAAGCAACATTTGCTCCTGCCGGAGCCAGACGCTTTAAATCTGATCTTCGAGGCCAGGAGCTGTCAAGCCCTGCTCGGCGAGGAAGATTGATCGAGCCGCGGTTTCCTTCCAGCTTTGTTAGAAGCAGAAGCTAGAAAATTAAGGGCCTTGCTTTTTTTCGTTCGAGTTTTCATTTTTAAGGCCCCTGTGTTTAGATATTAAATAACCGCGCACTTTAGCGTGTTTTCTATAAACAGAGGCTTGGATTGCAGGTATCCGATGTTGCATTCCCAGGTATGGCTTTGTTGTGTCTGTGGACTAAAAAGAAGCTGAGCCCGGGAAGCACAGAGAGGACATATGTGTCGCATTACAGGTTTAACAAGGAACATACATGTGCAAGGGTGAAATACACCGCATTCTTACAGGGAGGCGAGAACCGACACCTGGAAGCTACAGGAACCATCTCGTATATTAGTACAAGTGTTTCACTAAAAACTATGCATGCTATACGGCATTTCTGCAAATAAATGTGTACAATTATATTTAAAAAAACGGATATTTAAAAAAAATACATGCTGGAACTATGTCTTGCAGCTGCATTGAATGATTTCTCGTGTTCTTGAGGGGTTCCAGTGGCGGATTCCCCCACACTCGACTCCATTAGATGGACATATATGATATATATATATATATATATATTTCATAATGACCAAATAGATTCTGTAACAATTCCAACACTCACCGAAGCTATCGAAAACAATCGATTGAGTCATTTACAGGTATGTATGTGCATGCATAACATAAAACTGCACATGTACACAACACAGAATAAAAAAAATCGCTATATATCACATCATCCGCCATTACTCCCAAGATAAATACTCACCGGTTCCATGCAATGGAGGTGTGTTAAAAACAAACAGCTCTGCCATAAAGCGCCTTGCTGGTCATATGCCGTGACTACAATACGTTTTTTTTAAAATCCTCCTTTCAGAGAATGCTGGAAGATTTCATATCCTGCGACGCGGCTGCTTCTAAAGCCCACGCTTACCATATGATGCGTCAGGGAGGTGGCCGGCTGTGAGAAGAAAAAAAATCTCCACAAAGGGCAGAGGGGACAATCCATTGTTCTCCTTACTGTATAATAATGAGGAATAAAAAAAAACATACACAGGCACAAACAGGTTTTTCAGAAGAAAAAACAATACACATGTAAACACCTATTCCAAGAAAACAGGAACAGAATGAACCAGGTCTTCCCCGGTGTTTAAGTTTTGTGGCTGGGATGTGCGGGCCTGGGTGTCAAACTTTGAAGATTAATGGATTACTTTGTTAATGACTCCAGGGCGTCAAATGTAGTGCTTAAAATGATCTGTGAGGGGGCAAAAGCCTTCCTGGCAGTCAGGAACAATGCGAGGCGCCTGCTGCAGACAGAGGCAGGACCAGCCTAGCCTCTAGCACAAGAAACGCAAAAGAGGAAAAAAAAACATAAAATTCTTTTCTGAAAGGAGTGCGTGCGTGTTGAAAAAAAAGTGTAAATAAATCCGCGCATGGTGCAGAATGAGGCGTGCCTTCCTGGCTTTTTTTGGATCAATCACACAGACAGTGGCCTCTTTTGATTAAACCCCAAATTGTCATTGGGCAGCGGCAATCATGTGACAGCCAATTCGGTCCAATTTCAACCTTGTCTCCATGAATTCAATAGTTTAATGGTAGCACGGTCCCCATACGGCTGTAATCAGTGAATTAGAAAAAAAAAACACACTCGCCGAGATTTTATGAAATTTCTTGTTGTTTGCCGGGGCCTTGCGAGGCATTAAATAAAAGACCTAACTTTGGTAAAGGGGCTCGGAGGACGAGGGGGCGATGAATTTCGAATTCGAGCGAGAGATTGGTTTTATCAATAGCCAGCCGTCGCTCGCCGAGTGCCTGACATCTTTTCCCCCTGTCGGTGATACATTTCAGACTTCATCAATCAAGAGCTCGACGCTTTCCCACTCGACACTGCTGCCTCCTCCCTTCGAGCAGACCATCCCCAGCCTGCACCCGGGGAGCCACCCTCGCCACGGCCGGCCCAAGCCCGGCCTGCATGGAGGGGCCCCCGGGCCGGGGGGCGCCCTGCCCCCGGAGTACCCGTGGATGAAGGAGAAAAAGACGTTCAAGAAGGGCGCGCAGCTGCCGCTGACCACCGCCGCCACCGCGGCCACCCTGCCGGCCACCGGACCCGCCTGCCTGAGCCACAAAGGTCAGTTCATGCCGTGTGCGCCCCCCAACTACATACACTTGGGTACCCCGGCCTCAGAGCCGCCTTTAACTGCGGATTATGGCTCCTGAGGGGGGGTTCCTGTGCTCGGGAAGGCGAGGAAACTTTCCCCAACTTGCGGAGACAGGGTGATTTATTGGCGTCGCGGCTGACCCCCTTGCGGCTCGCTGTCCCCGAGTTTTGAAATTTGACAGTAATGAAGAGTGATAGATTGCCCTTGCGCAGCTAAGCAGCTGATGCCTTCATTAGGAACTGTAGTCTGGATAAGATATTTGCACCAAAAAGCACAAGTTTGCTCTTCTGTTGCGCGCTTTTCATCCCTAAACGCAATGATTTGATAGTGTTTTTGGTGCAAAACGAAGGGGATGCGCACTGCACTGGATGCAACAATGGGGCTCGCCGCGTCCAGGCGGCCATTTTGTGGCTGAGCTGTTTATATTCTGCATGTGTGTGTCTGTTTACGCACAGGTTTAAATCTGATTTTTGTGTGTTTTTGGTACTTTTTCAGAGGTCCTGGACATCCAGGAGAACGGCAGCGCCGGGTCGAGGCGGCTGAGGACGGCCTACACCAACACGCAGCTGCTGGAGCTGGAGAAGGAGTTCCACTTCAACAAGTACCTGTGCCGGCCCCGGCGGGTGGAGATCGCCGCCCTGCTGGACCTGACCGAGCGGCAGGTGAAGGTCTGGTTCCAGAACCGTCGCATGAAGCACAAGCGCCAGACCCAGTGCAAGGAGAACCAGAACGGGGAGGGCAAGGGCGGCGGCAAGGGGCTGGAGGAAGGGGACCGCAGCGAGGACGAGGAGGAGAAATCCCTCTTCGAGCAAGCCCTGAGCAGCGTGTCCGGCGCCCTGCTGGAGCGGGAGGGATACACCTTCCAGCAGAACTCGCTGCCCCAGCAACAACCGGCCGCGAACGGGCACAATGGCGACTCCCAGAGCTACCCCTCGTCGCCTCTAAGCGCCAACGAGAAAAATCTGAAACATTTCTCGCACCAGGCGCCCTCTGTCCCAAACCTCCTGGCCACAATGGTGCAGAACTGCACAGCTGGCCTGGACAATGGCAGCCCGGAGGGCCTGGAGGTGCCCTCCTTACAGGACTTTGGCGCTTTCTCCTCGGACTCCTGCCTGCAGCTTTCGGATGCAGTCTCCCCCAGCCTGCCCGGGTCCCTGGACAGCCCCGTGGACATCTCCACCGACAGTTTCGACTTTTTCACAGACACTTTCACCACCATCGACTTGCAGCATCTGACTTACTGAGAACAGCCAGCAGCCCTGCGAAACGGGTGATGCCTTGTTTTTTCAAGGAGTGTGTTTTTTTTCCCTCTGTTGCTGGTTAGTACTTTTTTTTGGTTCATGATTACTGTCTGTTTCAGAGCTGGCAATGTTTTTCTGCGATTTTTTTGTTTTCTATTTTTTGGCAGTCTGAGTCACCACCCTCTTGAGCAAATATCTGATAGCAATACATGAGACGGGGAGGAAAGTGGATATATTCTCGATTTATTTTTATTTTCTACCACGTTAGGAAGCGTTGTGAAAGTATTTTTGATAGACTAAAGTAAGATTTGCTACAAGTAGGTCGCTTCCAAGTTTTTGTCTCCTCCCTACCCAAAGCCCCCATCTGAAATCACTACAGAGGAAGAGAAAACAAACATGCTATCGGTCAGAAATTCTACTTGTGATGAATAATACCACACCACACGTTCACTGTGTTCAACAGTGTGTTTCCAAGCAAAAAAAGTAACGGACAAGTATCTTGAACTTTTCAAAAATGTTTTAATACAGCAATTTTATATTTTGGTGTGGCCATGTAAATGTTACTATGGAGATGTTTAATTCTGCACAAAACAAATGAGGTTATTTTGTAAATAGAGGTGAGACAATCTTTAAAAACCACGGGAAGGAGATAGTAAGTGCCTAAACTATTGTAAACCTCTTACAATAAACAAAGGACAAACATAAAACGCGTTTCTATTTCTGTGAATGTAGCTCTATATATATAACGTGTTTAAAATGTCTGCAGTCTTCCAGGGAGGGGCTTGTGAAGTCTGCTGAACAAGCCCGGCTTGATTTGGTCCTTCCTCCACAGACCTAAAAACAGGAAAACAAAAGTTGGTTAATGTTCACCCAGCGAAAGACGTCATGAGCGCGAGTCTGATGCAGGTTCCGGCGATTCTGAGATGTTTCATTTTAAAACCTGATCCCCGAACATATGTTTAATTAGGACGCCCACCAATTATTTGTGTGGCTGCCTTTCCTCCGGGGTGTGAGACCGGTGCTCGCCCTCCCCAGGGACCGGCCGACACTTTCCCAGACGTTCTAAGCACAAAAAAAGCTTGTTTTACCAGCTGAAACCTCACAGGCGCTCAGCGCCCCTGAAAACAAACATCGCGATATTGTGCAAACTACTTCTTGAGGGGCACGAGCAAGCAACAGTTGTCTTCTGTTGAGTCAGTTACATATGTATTTTGAGTCACTTACATGTACGTACCTCTTCGTTCAGTAAGACCAGTTTGAACCTGCCTACATGCACATGTAACTGCATACCGAAAAAAATATTTGTGTTCCATATTTAATCATAAAATGTTCATGTGCATGTTAGTAAAATGTCAACAGAACTTAGACATGCATATGTTTACAAACATGGGTGCCTATGTATGCACACGGAGATTTAATGTGGACAGATAATGGGCACACATTACAAGGTACACAAGTATTACGTGCACACCGAAAACACATACAGATGAGGTGAAGTCGTATGATATACACACGCCCACATTAAACGCACATACATAATGCATACTTAGGCACTTAAAGTACATATAAAAAAGATAAAATGCGCACAAAATGTATACACACACTTAAATACTCGAAAACAGATAAAGGACAACACTCAAAGGGCACTTGTATACAGAATGCACACACCAATTGAATGCACACATATGACACATGTACCCACATAACGTGGTGTGTTCCCACGCACACAGCAGCAGCACCAGGGTGCCTCGGTTGCAGGCAGGGCCTGTGTGTGGGGAGCTGGCTTCGAAGCCCTGCACGCACCGCGTGGCAATAAAAGCTGCAAGGGGCTGTTTACAAATCATCCGAAAGTCGTAAATCAAACTCCTTCTGTGAACGGGGATGTCATCGAGTGAATCAATTGCGAGAGCACATGCTCGAATATATATTTAAAAAAACTGCTACGTAAGAGCCTGGCTGGGGATCCCCGTCCAGAAGCATTAAGGCGGGCGGAGCCGCTCATAATTCATTTTTATTGCCGCATTAAAACAGCGGCTTGGCTCAGCCGCGGGCCTCGTGTGAATCCGTAGGCTTTCCCTCCACGCTACTTCCGCGGGTTTATTTTTGTTTCGATATGCCACAAACTTCTGAAACTTGTGTATTCTTTTACGCATACAAGAATGCCAATTACATATTGGTTTCAACTCGATGAGAGGATTTATTACATTCACCAAGAACTAAAAAAGATCAGAACTGAAAGTCATAGGATTTTGGACGGACGAAGCCATTTCACCGCACAGAAAGGGGGCTCTACTGAGAAACTATTTCTTATTTTTGGGAGCTTGCATTGCCCCTCTGGTCACTATAATCGGACTTTTCCTAAAGTTAGTTACCCAGAGTTAACCCGCCTCACGCCGACCCACTCTGCTCTGTGAATGGGGGCAAACAATGCCTTTGCATTTCTAGCGCCTTTTGCATTGCTGGCTGTGCTGGTGGGCGACGCAGAGGCCTGGTTGGCATTCCGGAATCCGGGGCCATAATGGGGACATTCCGCCCTTTATCCTCCATTGGAGCCGCGCTGTTCGGCGCAGCAGATTCCGGGCCTTTGTCGGGGAATACTTTCTGCAGAAGGCGCTACTGTGCGCGGAACAGAAGCAAAACATAAAAAGACGAAACAACTCCCCAGATAAACCCTAGGGCCGAGGCCTGCGGCTTATCAAACCTCTCCTCCACCACAGACACGCACGCAGTCGCATTACCGAGCACGCCCGTTCGTCCCCGTGCGTACACCCCGCACTTGCACTGTTTTTTTTTTCTTTACAGATACCGGGACGCGTACATGGTGTTTGGGCCTAACGGAGGCCCGCGGCCGCGGCCTTTATCGTCCTGGGCATTTCTCACATATCTGTCGCACATTCTTGGCTGCAGGTCAAGAAGAAAAGGCAGCGTGGAATAAAAGCGGGGTGCCTTTTTAGGGACAATCGAGGGGGTCGTTTCTAGCGCGAGAAAAGACTGGAGAAAGTTCGGGGAACGCTTCCATGTAAAATATTTATAAATGTGGTCTGCTATGAAGTAACCAGAGCACCACACCCCGTATTTACACTTTACATGTTTTCTTGTTGTGTAAATGCATTGTATAGTTTAAGTACCCAAGAAAGAAAAGCCTGTCCCATAGATCGACAACGGGAAACTGAATTTCCTGATTTGGAAATTCGGCAATCAACTGTTGCGCTCTGCACAAGGAACGCACAGACTGTGTATACAAAGACACACACAGACAGACCTCTTTATATGTGTGTGTATACATATATTATATTTTGTGGACTTATTTTGTGTACTCTTGTTTGCCTAATTATGCGTTCACGGCGGTGACACAGAAAGTGGACGTATAAAGTAACTCGTCTCCCGTGGCAATATTCACCCCGAGAACACTGGCAGTAATTAATTAGTGACAAGCCGCCACTCTCAGCACCCTAACGCGCCAACGTCACACAGGCCTCCGAGTTCCTTGCGCTCGAGGGGTAGCTAGCCCGTGAGTAAGGTTCCAAAGCGCCTAGCAGCCGGCGTCTGTCCCCTGGCACCGCCACTGCACGCATGCAGCATGCTCGAGGTGTGCCCTGATCTGACAAAATGAATTAATTGTGGCCCGGTGAATTCTTACTACCCCCCGAGTTCACCCCCTTACCCCCCCCCCCCCAACCCACACACAGCTGCTTCCAACCCCTTCTCTTCCCAGCAGGCAGTGCAGGCATCAGAACAGATGCACCGCAGTCACTGTAGTGCATGCTCTGGTGGAAGCTTCGGGGAGGGGCAGCATGATAAGAGAGCCGAGCCAAGAACCAGGGGGTCTGACGTGGCTCCGAGAGCCGTATAACACGAGCCGAGCCATCGACATCTCTGGGAAGTAGTTGGTTCACAGTTGGCATGTAAAAAAATGAGAAACACTCTTCACACTCCAAAAGGTGCGTTTCTAGTGCATTAGATTGTACCACTGCATTAAGTGGCATTTATTCAAAGTGAAATGTCTAAACATGAACTTACACATTCATCCTACTGTCAGCTGCCATTTGCAGCCCATGTGTAGCGAGGGCTGCTATCAGCGATGGATCCACAGTGTAAGCTACAGCGCACATTCTGATCTGAGGTATTTCAATGATGATGAAGGCTAAGAGGCTCAGTGAAATAAAGGAACTGCCTAGAAGCACACAATTAGTTCACGTAGGGAAGCCGGGATATTCCCATGTTTCCTTGTTTCTCATTGAGCTGTTCAGCTACCGGATACAAATCTCTTCCATTTAATCAAAGATTCTTCAAAGACGTGTCACTGTCATAAACAAAAAGAGATCACCTGTAAAATCAAGTCGAGTAAGAAGTATGTCTAGAAAAAAAAACACGAAATTAAAGAAAGGCGGGGGGGGGGGGGGGGGGTGTATTTTAAAGTTGGTACTACCTGTTAACCTGTCTAAACCAAGAGCCTCCTTTCAGGAAAAGCACAAGACCCTGAGTGATATACATTTACAGAGGCCCTGGAGAGGCCACAAGTTACAGGTCTTGATATGGAACTCGTGTATTGCCGAGCACTGGGCTTGCCCACAGAGCCCACACCACGGCGGCATTTGCATTTTGCATTAGTTGTGGAGCCACGTTTCCGATGGGCTGACAATCAAGGCTCAGTAGAGTGCTGCGAAATGCTCTAGTGGGAAATATTCTTGATTTCTCACATTATCTTCTCTTGGAATATAAAAAAACAATTTTGGGGTCAGACTGTTATCACTGCCATAACACCCCTCTCGCACTTGCACGGTCTTAACTATCGGCTCATCTACAAAACGACCAAAGCTCTGGGCCGCTCTTGCTCTGTTGCAGTAAGAGGCAGTGGGGGAGCTCGGCGACTGAAGCCTCGTGAAAGCTCGGCTCGTTTTTGGCTCGAGGTTCCAATCAGACCTCGAGCTGAGCCAGAGCCAAGCACGTGCCTGTGGTTCAGTGGCTCGCCCATATCTACATCTGAGTGCAGTGAGTCTACAAGGTCGTAGCATCTTCACTTGAAAGAGTGCAGAGTCCCAGCCAGGAAGCAGTGTCCACCCTGGAGGTTGACCAGGAGCTCAGTGCAGTCAGCCTGCCAGCCTGTGGCATCTACTGTAATATTTGAACTGGAGTTGAGGCCAGTGTGTCTGCGAGGGGCAGCATCCACTGCACAGGAGAAGAGTGCAGTGAACCCGTCATGGAGCAGCCGGGCCTATGCAGTGTGTGTGCAGGAGCCGAGTATGGTGTGTCTGCTGGGAGCTAGTGCCACTGCACAGGAGCAGAGTGCAGTGAACCCGTCATGGAGCAGCCTGGCCTATGCAGTGTGTGTGGGAGGCGGTGCCACTGCACAGGAGAAGAGTGCAGTGAACCCGTCATGCAGCAGCCGGGCCTATGCAGTGTGCAGGAGCCGAGTATGGGGTGTCTGCTGGGAGCTGCGCCGAAAGTGTAGGAGGCAGCGAGGGCACCGAGGCTGTCAGGAAGCACTGTTCACTGCGCTAGGGGTACGGAAACTCACTGCACTGCACCAGTCACAAGCAGTGCCCGCTGGGGTAGCCGTGCTGCTGTAACGCAAAATAGCTCTGCCGGAGAGCAGCGTCTCCTGCATAATGTGGGCAGGAGCCGAATGCAGTGCGCTGCAGGGGACCGGCAGCCGCTGAGCCAGCAGTAATGGAGCGGAGTGCAGTGTGTTTGTCAGTGAGGAAGTTCACTGTCTTACAGAGAGCAGAGTCCGCTGTGGTAGGGGTGGTACAGAGTTGGTAAGGCAGCAGCGTCTCACGTGCAGTGCGTGCACCAGCTGAGCACAGCGTATCTCTCAGGGCGCACATACACTGTACTCGGTGTGCTGCTCTTCAGTGCGGTTTGTCTGCCGGGAAGCTGATTCGACAGTGCGCTGAGTCCCACAGGGAAAGGCTCCGCTGTGCCTTGTGAAGCCGAATGTATTTGCGCCTTCAGAACCAGACTCTACTTTCTGCACCACGTGCCGTGCGCTCGGGTGCCCTACATTTCCGAACAGGCTGCATGGACGCAGTGTGCGGATGTCCACCGGGCCTTCAGTGCACTTTGAGCTCAGAGTAGGCTACAAAAGTGCAATGCCAGCCCTAACAAGGCCCCCAGGTCCATGTGTGATGTGCTGTTACAGTCCATTTTTTTCTTTGAACTCTGGGACCCGTAGTCATATTCATTCTGTTATAATACGGGACTACAGGTACATTTCAGAATCCAAAACACAAATAAAAAACTGTTATGTACCGGCATACACGCATGGCCCTGGGAAACTTGGCAGCTATGCAGTACATGTCCCAAGAAGCAGATTGCACGTGCCTCGCAGCTGAAAGCAGAGTGTCTCCCGGTATTCTTACATTGGTGTACAATTTGGGAATCAGCCCGAATGGCGCACTCTCTGGGGTACACTCTCTGGGTCCCCCAGGGATCTGCCTTGTCTCCACTACTTTTTAACATCTACCTGCAACCACTAATTGCTCTCCTGAATAGGATGGACTGCCTAGTGTACAACTATGCCGATGACACCCAGATAATCATCCGGCTGGATGATGGGCCAGGAGCTCCCACCAGGCTACAGGACATATTGAAAGCCACAGTCAATTGGATGTCCGAGAACTCCTTAAAAGTCAACCCGGATAAAACGGAAGTATTACCCATTTCCATCTCGGGTAACCCTTGGAGTGATACATTTTGGCCAATGGAGCTGGGTGTACCCCCAAAGCCGGCAGTTGCAGTCAAAAGCCTAGGCCTATATGTGGATAATAAATTATCCATGGAAAAACAAGTTACCACCGTAGTAGGCACCAGTATAGGCTTGTTAAGACAACTTAGGAAGATCGCGGCCCTACTCTCATTCTCTACCTTGAGACACGTGGTCTCAGCCACAATTCTGGCTAGGCTGGACTACGGGAACTCCCTCTATTTAGGTTTGCCACAGCGGCTGCTGGACAAACTACAGGGAGTCATGAACGATGCAGCTCGGTTGATATTTAAAAAACCTAGAAATGCCCATGCCTCTCCCCTGATGCAGGAGTTACACTGGCTACCAGTTCGCCAGAGAATTGTCTTCAAAGGGATGTGCATTGCTCACAAGGCTTTGCATGGCAAAGCACCAAAATACCTAAAATCCCGACTATCCCCTTACATACCGGGTAGGACTTTGCGTTCGTCGGACGCCACTCTCCTGTCTCAGCCCCGCTTTAAATTGACCACGGTGGGGGGCCGTGCTTTCTCCAACACAACCCCAGCCCTATGGAACAAGTTGGATCCAGAGCTCAGGAAGGAGAGTAATTTACTTCCCTTCAGAAAAAAATTAAAAACCGCACTATTCAAACAAGCATGGAGTAGACCTTAGGTGTACAGCTGGTTTCAAGTGAATATAACATCTATCACGTAAATATGGTCAGACAGCGCTTAGAGACCCCTGTGGTTATAACGCGCCATACAAATTAAATAAATAAATAAATAAATAAATAAAGGGGGCCAGGTGCAATATACCCCAGTGGTGCAGCGCACGCGCGACTGAGCTAAACGCCTGGGGGCTTATTTACAAGGCACTTACACCACTTTTGCGTCATTTTTAACATGGTAAAAGTGACGCTAAAGAGGCGCAAGTGATCTCTGCCCCCTGGTTCCCAGTTCACTACATGTTACAGGGAGTGAGACCACAGCCGCCAAGTGTTTTGAATTTAAGTGCAGTGTATATACCGGTGTGCAGCGGCCTCTGCAATGGAGCTGAGTGCGGATTATCATCCAGGGGGAGGCCTCTGCTATAGCTATTCCATGTGCAGGTTAGTGCAGCGCCTTGCTTAGGGGATCGGTCTTCAATGCGCAGATTGTACTTCATCTTCCAAGGAGGTTTCTCTGCTGAGCCGCGAGCACTGGAGTCCAGTGCGGGGCATCTTCCAGCAGATTCTACTGCGCAAGGTCCTTAGGTGAGGGGACAGCCAAGTCCCTTACGTACACAGTCAATCGCACTAAACGCATCACTCACTGCCCCACCCACCTGCCGAGGTAGCCTGTCCCTATGAGAAAGCCCAAGAACTAACTTTAGGCTTTAGTTAGAGATTGTAAACACCTGAGGCCGTATTTTATTTACATTTCAACACATACATATTGAGAAAAAACTTTTTGATCACAGCACAAATCAGAATTTGTATGTGATTTTACATCACTCCTCGTGTTTTAACAGTCAGCAGCTATACATGGAGTCTCCAACCCCTCTCCCACTCCAGCAATTAGCTTCTGCGAGCTCATGGTTGGTCAATACCTGGACCACCCCATCAGGGATTGCAGTGCAGAGATAGGCGCCCCCGGGGCCAGATGCGGTGTCGAAGGATGAGTCTCGTTCTCGCCCACATCTTAAAGCCAAGCCCCCTCGGGCCCGCCCACCACTCGCTGCAATCGCGAGACCTGCGATACTCTAAGGCCCCCGTGATATCACAACACGAGTAGCCACACCCCCACCACAGCATGGCCTGCGGAAGTCTCCACGTGCCCGCCATATTGTAATGGTGCCAGGCCCAGTCGGGGACACGCAAAGAAAGACTCCGAGCACTGTGCAGCGTGTCTCACGGTACCATGCTCTTCGGAGCTGAAGGCAGTGTGTCTACCAGGGCGGACGAGCCACGTGCGCAGGAGCTGAGCGCAGCGTGTCTTCCAGGAGATTCCACTGCGCCACTTCCTTCCAGAGAGAGCACTGTGCAGGGCTGTGCACCGCGAGGACAGTAGTCTCTCTTCTGTACCATGTGCATGGGAGCTAAATGCACTGTGTGCTTCTGCTGTGTCAGGTGCATTTGGGCTGAGCAAATTGTGTCTTCCGAGGAGCAGTCACTACTGTACCATCCGGTGCTCAATATTATGTGTCTCCCAGGGGCAGTCTGCAGAGCTGTGTGCAACGGAGCTAAGTGCAGTGTGTATTCTAGAGAGGGGTCTATGCTATGCCACATATATTAGAGCCGAGCACAGTGTACCTTTTAGGTTTGATCCATACTGGCCTCCCTACATTAGGCCTGAGCTCAGTGTATCTTACAGGGACTGGTCTCCAGCCGCGGCCAGTGCAGATAACATCGGTGGGGCCGTGTTGGGGGCATTCAACAGATGACCGCGAGGGAAAATTAAATAAATAATCCATTCCCCTCGTCGTAGTCCATCAAAATAACCCCCCCCCCCACCTGGCCTCACCGCTCTTACCTGCACGGGCAGCGTTTGCTGGTCTCTACTGTTTCACGAGCTGAGTGAACTGTATCTTCCAGGGCACAACCTCTTCTGTGCAACCAGCATTCGAGCTGAGCACTGTGGGTCGTACACACAAAGCAATTTTCCAGTCGCAAACGGGTCGAATTGCAGAATCGGCCTTTTGCGACAAGAAAAATGCTTTTGGGAATGTACAACGCCCAAATTGCTATTCGGTAAAATCGGTATTTCGGTTTTGCGATTGGGTATTTGTAAGGGGCGTATTTAGGGCGTTTCTTCCAAATACCGAATTACATTTGCATGTACAAATGTTTTGTGACCAAAATGCGGTGGTAAGAAATTTACACTTTGCCACCAACTTAAAGAGGTCCCCATTGGACCTCTTGCTTTTGTGGCTGTTGGGAAAACATTAAAAAAATTAAACAAAAATGTTGTATTTTTCATTGTTGAAACACATTGTCATTTTTCTTTAAGGAAAACAGGTTGCATTTCAGCCCAAAAAACCCACCTTTATTAAAACGCAATCACAGACATGGTGTTCTGTGGACCTCAGCTGGCCACCATCGCTATGATGCCTGCGATTCCTAATGGGCCGCAAACTGCAACCTAGCTCATTAATATTCCCGAGTTAGGTCGATTTGCGACCCAATAGGAATTGAAGTATGAATCAAAACATTTCACACATAAGAAATATCGATTTCCAAATAGCGATTCAGATGGAATTATTATTTGGAAATCGCTATATCTTGTCTATGTACATCTGGCCCAGTGTATCTTATAGGTGCACTCCCTATTGGTGTCCGTGCACTGGGCTGAGCACGGTGTATCTTATAGGTGCACTCCCTACTGACCCCTGTGCACTCAGCTCAGCACAGTGCACTTTTAGGTGCGCTCCCTACTGGCCTCTGCACCAGGTTGAGCACAGTGTATCTTATAGGTGTATTCCCTACTGGCCTCTGTCCACTGGACTGAGCCCAGTGTATCTTATAGGTGTGCTCCCTACTGGCCTCTGTGCGCTGAGCTCAGTACAGTGCATCTTATAGGTGCGTTCCCTACTGGCCTCTGTGCACTGGACTGAGCACAGTTTATCTTATAGATGCACTCCCTACTGGCCTCAATGCACTCGGCTCAGCACAGTGCATCTTATAGGTGCACCCCTAACTGGCCTCTGAAGAAGGGCTGATCACAGTGTACCTGCTGTGCCATGTGCATCGGAGCTGACTGCACTGTAGCTATCTCTGCTGCGTCATCTACGTTGGAGATGAGTACAGCATATCTTCCAGGGAGACGTTTCTACTGTGACTTGTGCACTGGAGTTAAGTTCGGTATATCTACTTGGGGTTCACTGTAAGCTAAGCACAGCCCATGCACTGTGGAGCTCATCTGATATGCATGTCACATTTGAAAACAAGTTAATAAATCACGGCTACCCACCATCCAGAGAAGACCCTGCGCAGATGATATATAGAGAACAATTGTTCCACTGGACTAGTTCAACGCTTAACTTCTAAGAATTGAAATGCAAGTAGGTTAGTTCTGGAATTAAGGTTCAAGTATTCCTTATTGTGGTTGAAGAAAGTCTAGGGGCAATACAAGGAATATCAACCATAGATAAATCATTTCGGTAAGCCAATATCATAATTTTTGACAAACACACAATGCGTTCTTTGCTCTTGCAATCACACACGGCAATCATAAACAGAGCGTGGAAGATATATGTATATGTATTTTTTTTGTTTTAAAGGTGTGAATCAGCGATAAAACTCACATATTTCAGAAAGTGGCTGCATTGGGAAACATTAAAATCCTTTTTTGGACAGATCAACAGTATACAGGCGTTAGAGTTGTAACATTGGACTACTTGCTTGATGAAGTCGATGTTTCAACCCTATCTATAGATACAGGGCTTCATCAGGACAAGTCGTATCCAGCAACTGTGCAACAATGTAAGCCTGAAAAGATGGCCGAACTCGCCCACAAGAGACTAGCGAGGCAAGGCATTCAGAAGTAGGACAGCAGTGGGAACGCACATCAAACTGAAAGGAGGTGCAACTGAATTGATCAGGTTTACCCTATTTAGAAAATGATCAGGGAAGTGAGGGGCTTCCCTGAATAAAAAACATTACAATTAGTTTGTGCCTGTATATTAATGTTGTCCCAGTGTTTGGCATGTAAAGGACTGCAAGCTTTACCAAATCGCTGGCCATAAAAAAAGTTCATAAAAAGTGTAAATTCTACATTATCACACACCACCAAGTGTGGCCAACAACTCCAAATGCATTACGCAGCCTTCCTCATGAACACCCCCATATCACTAAAGTTTTTGTTATGCAGCTCTATGTACACTAGATAGCCTGACCAGCTTCATGTGCACCAGGTTGCTTTTGCTGTGTCTACATACCAGTGCACTACCCAGCCTTAACTCTGAATATGCCAGTGTACATTAAAGCAGCTCCTGCATTGTGCAGCTGCCCATGCACAAAACTGTCTCCGCTCTAAAGGCTATATGTGCTGTTTCATGTGTAGAGGCAGCCTTATTTTGAACAACTTCACGAACACTAGGGCCTGATTCACAAAGGAAAACTTACAACAAAAGTCTAAGTTTAGACCTGAAGTCTAAGTTTAGAGGTCAAAGTTTAACTTTACTAGTAGTGAAGTTAGAACTGAAGTCTAAGTTCAGACCGAAAGACTAACTTTAGTAGTTCTAAAGTTAGGACCGGATTCACAAAGGTAAAGTGAGACGAAAGTCTAACTTTACGACTTTCGGTATTCACAAAGGGCATTTACTACTTGTACACACGTTTGTGAATACCGAAAGTCTAACTTTACGACCTTTAGTATTCACAAAGGGCATTACGAGCAGTAAATGCCCTTTGTGAAGATCGAAAGTTGTAAAGCTAGACTTTCGTCTCACTTTACCTTTGTGAATCGGGCCTTAGACTTTAGGTCTAAACTTGGACTTTTGGTCTGAGTCTACGTTTGTGAACCGGGCCCATATTGGCTACTGTGTACCACTCAACGTGCATTGTATATGTACAATTTTATGCAAATCCACTTGCACTAGATCACCATTATTGTGTAACGCTTCATGAGCATTAGTCTCTTCGGTGTGAATATTCCAGTGCACTCTTCAGCCTTAACACTGAGCACACCAGCATATATTAAGACAGCATCTCTATTGTGCTGCTCCTGGTGCACTATACAGCTTATGTTGTGAACAGCTCTGCATGAACTAAATGACCTCGAGTGAACTGTGTAAAGTTCCCGAGTCAGCCTCTACTGTGTGTACCTGCTCGTGCACAGTCCAGTATCAGTTCTGAACATGTTCACATGGATTAATTTATAGTTTCCGCATTTTCATGTGTATTAGACATCCTTCAGTGTGAACATGCGCACCAGACACCCTCTATTGTGAACTGCTTTAAGTTCATCTGACACCACACACTTTGAGCATTTCCCTATGCAAATACCAGTCTTAATTATGAACGTCTCTACGTGCACTTGACAACATCTACAGTGCAGAACTCCACCCTAATCAGACAATCATCTTGTATTACACTAGACACTCTCTCTCTGAACATCCTCTGTGCCCTTCATGGCCTATACAGTGAGCATCTCCATGTACACTTCACAGTCTCTACTGCAGTAGGCAGCGTCTACTGTACTGTACAATGTACACCAAGCACAAGTGCAGCTGTTTGTGTAGTGGACAGAATCTAAAATGTCGGCATCCACTGTGTGCAATTCCGTGTGCACCAGACAGCCTCTACTATCAGTAGTTCAGTGTCTGCTGGAGAGTCTCTATTACAGTAGACAGCATCTGCTGTGTGCAATTCTGTGTGCACCAGACAGCCTCTACTATCAGTAGTTCAGTGTGTGCCGGATAGCGCTACTGCAGAAGACGCCATCTGCTGTGTGCAATTCTGTGTGCACCAGACAGCCTTTACTATCAGCAGGTCGATGTGTGCTGGATAGCCTCTACTGCAGAAGACGGCATCTGCTGTGTGCAATTCTGTGTGCACCAGACAGTCTCTACTATCAGTATTTCAGTGTTTGCTGGATAGCCTCTACTGCAGAAGACGGCATCTGCTGTATGCAATTCTGTGTGCACCAGACAGCCTTTACTATCAGTAGTTCAGGGTGTGCTGGATAGCCTTTACTGCAGAAGACGGCATCTGCTGTGTGCAATTCTGTGTGCACCAGACAGCCTTTACTATCAGTAGTTCAGTGTGTGCTGGATAGCCTCTACTGCAGAAGACGGCATCTGCTGTGTGCAATTCTGTGTGCACCAGACGGCCTCTATTATCAGTAGTTCAGGGTGTGCTGGATAGCCTTTACTGCAGAAGACGGCATCTGCTGTGTGCAATTCTGTGTGCACCAGACAGCCTTTACTATCAGTAGTTCAGTGTGTGCTGGATAGCCTCTACTGCAGAAAACGGCATCTGCTGTGTGCAATTCTGTGTGCACCAGACAGCCTCCACTATCAGTAGTTCAGAGTGTGCTGGATAGCCTCTACTGCAGAAGACGGCATCTGCTGTGTGCAATTCTGTGTGCACCAGACAGCCTTTACTATCAGTAGTTCAGTGTCTGCTGGATAGCCTCTACTGCGGAAGACGACACCTGGTGTGTGCAATTCTGTGTGCACCAGACAGCCTTTACTATCAGTAGTTCAGTGTGTGCTGGATAGCCTCTACTGCGGAAGACGGCATCTGCTGTGTGGAATTCTGTGTGCACCAGACAGCCTCCACTATCCGTAGTTCAGAGTGTGCTGGATAGTCTCTACTGCAGAAGACGGCATCTGCTGTGTGCAATTCTGTGTGCACCAGACAGCCTTTACTATCATTAGTTCAGTGTGTGCTGGATAGCCTCTACTGCGGAAGACGACACCTGCTGTGTGCAATTCTGTGTGCACCAGACAGCCTTTACTATCAGTAGTTCAGTGTGTGCTGGATAGCCTCTACTGCAGAAGACGGCATCTGCTGTGTGCAATTCTGTGTGCATCAGACAGCCTCCACTATCAGTAGTTCAGTGTGTGCTGGATAGCGTCTACTGCAGAAGACGGCATCTGCTGTGTGCAATTCCGTGTGCACCAGACAGCCTCCACTATCAGTAGTTCAGTGTGTGCTGGATAGCGTCTGCTGCAGAAGACGGCATCTGCTGTGTGCAATTCTGTGTGCACCAGATGGCCTCTACTATCAGTAGTTCGGTGTGTGCTGGATAGCCTCTACTGCAGAAGACGGCATCTGCTGTGTGCAATTCTGTGTGCACCAGACGGCCTCTACTATCAGTAGTTCAGTGTCTGCTGGATAGCCTCTACCGCAGAAGACGGCATCTGCTGTGTGCAATTCTGTGTGCACCAGACAGCCTTTACTATCAGTAGTTCAGTGTGTGCTGGATAGCCTCTACTGCGGAAGACGGCATCTGCTGTGTGCAATTCTATGTGCACCAGACAGCCTTTACTTTCAGTAGTTCATTGTGTGCTGGATAGCCTCTACTGCGGAAGATGGCATCTGCTGTGTGCAATTCTGTGTGCACCAGACAGCCTTTACTATCAGTAGTTCAGTGTGTGCTGGATAGCCTCTACTGCAGAAGACGGCATCTGCTGTGTGCAATTCTGTGTACACCAGACAGCCTTTACTATCAGTAGTTCAGTGTGTGCTGGATAGCCTCTACTGCAGAAGACTGCATCTGCTGTGTGCAATTCTGTGTACACCAGACAGCCTCTACTATCAGTAGTTCAGTGTGTGCTGGATAGCCTCTACTGCGGAAGACAACACCTGCTGTGTGCAATTCTGTGTGCACCAGACAGCCTTTACTATCAGTAGTTCAGTGTGTGCTGGATAGCCTCTACTGCGGAAGACGGCATCTGCTGTGTGCAATTCTGTGTGCACCAGACAGCCTTTACTATCAGTAGTTCAGTGTGTGCTGGATAGCCTCTACTGCAGAAGACGGCATCTGCTGTGTGCAATTCTGTGTGCACCAGACGGCCTCTACTATCAGTAGTTCAGTGTGTGCTGGATAGTCTCTACTGCAGAAGACGGCATCTGCTGTGTGCAATTCCTTGTGCACTAGACGGCCTCTACTATCAGTAGTTCAGTGTGTGCTGGATAGCCTCTACTGCAGAAGACGGCATCTGCTGTGTGCAATTCTGTGTGCACCAGACGGCCTCTACTATCAGTAGTTCAGTGTGTGCTGGATAGTCTCTACTGCAGAAGACGGCATCTGCTGTGTGCAATTCCTTGTGCACTAGACGGCCTCTACTATCAGTAGTTCAGTGTGTGCTGGGTAGCCTGTACTGCAGAAGACGGCATCTGCTGTGTGCAATTCCGTGTGCACCAGACGGCCTCTACTATCAGTAGTTCAGTGTGTGTTGGATAGCGTCTACTGCAGAAGACGGCATCTGCTGTGTGCAATTCCGTGTGCACTAGACAGCCTTTACTATCAGTAGTTCAGTGTGTGCTGGATAGCCTCTACTGCAGAAGACGGCATCTGCTGTGTGCAATTCCGTGTACACCAGACAGCCTCTATCAGCAGGTCAATGTGTGCTGGATAGCCTCTATTGCGGAAGACGACACCTGCTGTGTGCAATTCCGTGTGCACCAGACAGCCTCTACTATCAGCAGTTCAATGTGTGCTGGAAAGCCTGTACTACAGCAGACAGCATCTACTGTGTGCAATTCTGTGTCACGTGTACTAACTAGACAGACAGCTTTTACGTGTGTAGGAGCAGTGCACTTGCTATAAGCGTAGCATTCGAGTGTGTAGGAGCAGTGCACTTGCTATAAGCGTAGCATTCGATTGGCGAAAGGGGCAGTGCATTCTCTTTCACATATATGTGTTGGCTGAAGAGGGATGGTGTGCTGTGGCACATGTGATGTGTGATTGGTCAGGGGTACACTAGTGCATTTGCCATTAATGTGATGTTTGCTGTCCTTAAGCAGAGGACTTGCAAGATAAATACAAATTCTGAAGCGATAATAATGTTAATGGATTCAGGGCAACCTCCCACAGGGCTTCCCACTGCAAATCCAGTGTACAGAGTTAAAAATAACATTCCGACACTCCCATTTAAATAACAAGCAGAAATAAAAACTCTCCTTCCAAACTCTCCCCATTAAGCTAACAACAAACACAGTTAAAAATTAACCTTCCTCTGCTTCGCAATTCTAATAAAAGCAAACAGTTGCAAACTCACCTTACATTAATTCACACATTAAAAGGCAGCAGGTGCATTTAAAACATCTTCATCAACGAATGACTCGATACGGAACCACAACAGGATACATCCTTTGCTTGCCTCATGACTTCAGTACTGCACTGAACTCATGAGTTAAAACAAACTGCTTGTGAATGGGGCAACTGTATCATAATCACCTGGATATTGATAGCAGGCAAAGAGTGTGAGAAGAATAAAAGGTGCGCACCTTGAATTCCCTACCAGAAGACCATATTTGAAAGTGGCCAAGATTCCAATAAAAGAGCAATGCTGAATGGACAAACCAGAAAGATATATTTTGTAGGTATGTTGTCCAACTGCTTAAGTTGTCTCTAAGGGGCTTATTTTGATTTCGGGCGGAATTGCTTCCACCCGACACGACTAGGTCCTGGGACCGACCGAAACCTGGTCGGCGGTCCTGAACGACTCATTTCGATGAGACCGAACACTGTTTGGTCACATGCTCATGTTTCTCAATGGGAGCGCGTGCTACGGCAGTAAACCGGGCGTAACTCAAGGTCCCTTTGAGTGTGTAGTTCATCCCTGCGCCCAGTGGCAGGCGCCACAAGGTGCCTGCCACAGGGTGCAGGAATGAACACCAAAGGGAGCCCTGCCGGGGGCATCCCAAACATGCTTTCCGACAGGGTTTCCATGATGCACTGGTCAGGATTAAAAGCATGTCGGAAACTGTGCATTGTAATCTCAAGGGTGGAAAGGCCCACCCATGAGATTACTAGCCAGCTTCCAACTGGCAGATGGGCTCTCCGAGACCGTTGGAAGCCAGCCAGAATGACCGTCCAGTTTACTTTTCGACCGCCTCCATCATAATGAGGTGGTTGGAGTGGTTGGAAAGTAAACCAAGAGGCCCATTATGATGAGGCCCTGAGTTAGAAATACAAAGTCACGAAACAAAACAGCTCCAGAATGTGCTGCTTTAAACAAAAGACACACAATTGATAGACAGAATGCAGAACAAATCAAAATATTCACCACGAGTCAAGAGATCTGGGTTAAATCCATCATGCTTGTTTCCAGTCCAGGGAGGACCTGGCCCGGCAGTTCGGGCTGCACTGTTCCCATTGGGCGCAGGGTCAAGACTGATTTGCATATGGATGGGTTCAAACAGGAATTTCATGGGGAGCAAAAAAACAATGGATTTAGGCTCAGATCTCTGTACTGGGATGAATGTAAGACATTGTTCTGCATTCTGTCCATCAATTGTTCTTTTTGCATCTGCTGCTTTAAATAACACAATATTTGTGTCCTCACTCCACAAGTCAGTCAATTCTGCTGCTTCATTTGGTGCGCCGTTACCACTTATTTCCAAGAGCTCTGCATAGAAGAGCTAGGTGCTATAGGTGTCAGTTCCTTGGATTACGGCCTACTGGTGAAAACGTCATCTCTCGTGAAAGACTAAAGCAAAGGATTTCTGAAGCTTGCCTGTGCAACCCTATCAGCAGGTGAGAAATGGATCCGTTGGTAGGGTTCACTTGCGCCGTCACGACCGAGGCGTGAGCGAGGAGCCCGACTCTTTGCGCCATATTGCCGATCCACTACTGCCGAGAATCACCTAATCTGCGGATCGGGGGAAAAAACTTTAACCATTGGAAGCCTCGGCTCAAGAATAGATGTTTTTGTGCTGCCGGCTTTGAAAGAAATCGAACAACAGGATCGTGCCCAACATAGGAACCCCCTGGAACTTACTTGCCAGTTCCCCAGAGCGGAGCGTCTCTTCTTTATATCAAGTGAGGTTTCCTGTCCAGTGCCTCTTACCTTGTTTCCAGCGTCTGGCGGACCACATTCTCTCCGCCTGTTGGATTCTTGTTCCCTCCCTCCATTCTTTGTTCCCTTTTCGCCGTGATGAAGGTGTAGCCCGGCTGGGGCAACACACCGAACGCGCCTTTGCGTTTTTCGTGAAGGGTAGCTGGATGATATCTACCCCTATCACCTTTGCCATGATGATGTGTACTATTCTGTCTCAGGACCATCTTGTGGTGTTTCTTTATTCTCTGTTACTGTGAATGTGGTGAATTGTGTGATTGAGGTATGGAGATGTGTGTTGAGTGTTTGGGAACATGTGAAGTACTGAATGTGTAGTATGAAAGAGGAGTGTGGGATTGGATATTTTGAAATACCCTGTTTATTTATATTTGATGCACTGACTTGTATCATGTCAAGTACCTTATCTTTTTGAAATATATGTTAAAAATCAATAAAACTATATATTTTTGTACTAATTGGTGCGAGTGACTTTCCCTGCACTTAATTTGCTCTGGTGACAGTATGTTTATCTAAGGACCTCTCCTTGGGGCCTTGTTTCATCAATCGGGGCAGGTTGTTCCTGTTGTAGCTGATTCAGTTGTTCCCCTGTTTCCCGGCCCTATTTAGTCAGGGGTCGCCCTTCTTAGTAGTGTTCACTTTCAAAACTGGATGTACAATGCTAGTAACTTGAAGGGAGGGCCGGGCCAGCCTTCAGTGTCTCCGCACAGCAAAACAGCGCCAATTCCTGTCCCCATGCAGCTGCAGAATTACCAGCGTATGGAGCGGAGCCTGACGTCCAGCAGCCCAGTGTCGAACCTGCATGGATCTCCCAGGTATGAGAGCCCCGAGCCTTCCCCTGTAAGGAATACGTAGTCCCTATGTATGCAACACACCTGTCTGACTCGTTTCTATTGAAGTCGGGAGCGTAGCAAGTTGGCAGTGGGCCTTTGTGCAAGCAAGTGACACCTCACCAATTTATTGATTGTAAAATATTGCCATAATGTGAGTGCATTTGCTCCCTAACAAACCTGTCTTTATTTCCTTCCATCACGTATACCATAAACACGCAATGGTTTTACATTTTTAATATGGTCTGTAAATATTTTATGTTTTGGTTCTATGTGCGATGATGTCCAACATTGAATCTTCTAGTATTGGTAGTAGAAGCTACAAGGCACCGTGCAATACTTGTAAAAGTCCTTTACTAAAAATGGCTAGTGTATTGTTATGTAAACTGACTCACATATCCACCACTCAAATTACTTTCATATTTCACTATACTAATTCACCACTAATCCTTTATGGGTTCCGGATTAGCGTGCTACTTGCCGAAAAAGCACTACACCTCATCAGGGGTAGCAAGCTCTATATAAATGCGAACCTTTTCCCCTCTTCTATCCCTCCACTATCCTTCTCAATCCAAATAACTAACATATCCAACACTCAAATTGCTTTCATATTTCACTTTACTAATTCACCACTAATCCTTTATGGGTTCCAGAGTAGCGTTCTACTCGCTGAAAAAGCGCTTCGACGTCTTGTCAGGGGTAGTAAGCACTATATAAATGCAATTACAATATAATAAAGAGCAAAAATAATGTAACAATAAATGTTATAACATTTATTGTTACATGTGTTTTTTTAAATTCAATTTAAAAAAAGAATGCAACAATAAATGTTTAATATTTTGTTACATTATTTTAAAAGTAAAAGAAATATGTACTATTTATATGTTTTTAACGCTAATGTATATTTATTTATATGTTTACTATTTTAAATAATTGAATTTAATGGAACGCTATTTCGTATTGGGTTTTAATTCAAGTCTCTGCCTACATTACTTTCTATAGGAAGGTGTTGCAGTACCAGCTGTTGTCCATGAGCAGTGCTAGACTTACTACAAAAGTGTAAGTTACCTTGGTGAATCAGGGCCAATATGCGTAGTAGTACTTTTGTATTCAGCACAATGCACGTTCTTTCTCTTAGCCATGCCCGACCTGTGACTGTCAATTTTCGAGCCCTGCTGACCTTTTGTGACAACCCTATTCTCAATGAGCCCTTTTAACATCTGAGGTATGCCCGACAGGTGCCTGCCATCGACCTGATGTTTGAGCTGGATGCACGACGGATAGGCCTGCTGTCTCAGGTGTAAATGAGTGCTATTTAACTCAAGAGATAGCTCCGCTGTCTCAGGCAATAACCAGAACTGTTTAACTAGATGAACAAACCCGCTGTCTTGGCATGCTATAGATCGGCACAACCAGAAGGATAGGTCTGCTGTCTCCTGAGCGAGTTGTCGCTTTCACCCAAGAGATTCGTTCTGCCTTCTCAAGCCACAACGGGAGCTGTTAAACCCGGTAAACAGTCCTGCTGTCTCCGGTGTTATCCAGATCAACACAACCAGAGAGATAGCTCTGCTGTCTCGGGTACAAATCGGTGCTAGTTAGCCAGATGACTCTGACGTCTCAAGAAATAACTAGAACTGTTTAATCCAAGGAATAGACCTACTGCTGTCTCAGGCATTATCCAGACCAGCACAGCCAGAGGGATAGCTCTGCTGTCTCAGGTACAAGTGGGTGCTATTTAACCCAAGAGATAGCTCTGCTGTCTCAGGTACAAGTGGGTGCTATTTAACCCAAGAGATAGCGCTGGTGTCTCAGGTATTAGACAGAGCAGTGTAATCGACAGCTGGCGCTGCTGCCCAAAGTCCCCTTGAGAGCAGCGCCGTGCTGTGAAGTCTCACGAAGATTTATGCAGCCTGACAAACCGCTTTGCTGTCTTCATCATCGCTGAACGGAGCACTTTAATAACCGGTGATATTGTTAGGCAACTTCGAAGAACTCATTATATCAACCTAGAAAGGGCGCAGTGCTGAGTCAGACCTGTCAGAGTGGGAATTGTGTTCTGGGAAACTGCACATGTGCCTCGGAGGCAAAAAGAACAAACGAGACGTTTCTCTTTAGAAAACGACTTCCTCTGACAAAAAACACTCCACGTTCATCAGGTAACTAACACATAGCAATTAACACGAATCTAAACTCATATGTTCGTGTAGTACACACTGTCCAGTAGTGTGATTTCACAGCACAATTAATGATGAATCATTTCAAAATATTCATCTTGTCGGCCTTCTAAGGATGAAATACTGAACAATCCGATCCGGATTATTAACCTGTTTCCTTGCAGATGCGCATATAATCAGGAAACAGATCTAGGGTGAATATTAATGAGGTAGGTCGCAATTTGTGAACCCCTAGGAATTGCAAAATCACAGGGATGGTGGCCTGCTGGGGTCAGCAGACCACCATGTCAGTGACTGCTTTCAAATAAAGCAATCTTATTTTTGTAAAGCAGCCTGTTTTCCTTAAAGGAAAACAGGCTGCTTTACATAAATAAAATGAAAAGTTTTCCTTTCATTAGGTCTCGCGTACGCAGAGCGCATGCGCTGCTTAGGAGACCTTTAGTAATCGATTCAGTTTTTGGCCCAAAAACGTGCACGTGTTGCATTGCTTTCAATGGCAACGCATGCACATTTGGTGATTACCTTGCGGTAGCCACCTTTCAACCCATCTGTTTGTAATTAACAGATGGTTCCTGCTCGCTCCCGCAAGGGAAACAGGCGCAGGCCCTCTCTCCCCTCCCCCTGCTGCCTCCTCCTCTTTCAGCACGAGGGGTGCGTGCTTGTTTTTTAAGTCACAGCTCAGTTCTGACCCTGGGATCTGACGCAGAACATGTTCACTGCACTACTGGTCGTGCTATTTCGTCCGTCTGCTGCTAGTGCACACTGCTCTTAAAAATGCTTTTACAAAATTTCAGAAAGGGAAAGCGGTCCCCGACCCCTTCCCATTTGCGAATGGGTTACCACCTACTTAAAGTAGGTGGTAAAATGCGAATGTTTTGCTACCGCATTTCAGTCACAAAACATTCCTACATACCAATGCGATTCGGTACTAGGAAGGGACGCCCTAAATACGCCCCTTCCTAATAGCAAATCGCAAACCCATTTTGCGATTCGGTAACAGGTTATCGAATCACAAAATAGGGTTTGCTGCATCTGAAAAGCATTTTTTGCAAACGGGCCGATTCTGTGAATCGGCCCGTTTGAGAAGGCAAAAAATGCTTGATGCATGTGCCCCTTAGTCACCAGCTCTGTAGATCAAATGACATTATTGAATCGAGACAACACATCCCTAATTGTATTTCTCAGTTGTGATTAATACATTTCAACAGGGTTCTGTTTTGAACCCAAAATGTCCTTCATCTTTGTCTTTGCAGAACTACCAGCTTGTTTTTCTTCATGAGGTTTCAAAGTCTGCTTGGAGCTATTACAATTGATTAGTGCATGGTATGTATGACTTCACGCACACAACATGGTTCCCTACAGAAGGCCCAATAGCTATACCAGCTGTTTCTATGTTCCGCCCCTCCCCATATACTGCCTACGAGCAATGTATCAGTCTGTGTACAGCTTTGCACACTTTGGCGCGGTGCACTCTGATTAGCGCCTGGATAGCCCACGGATGAGAAGCACTCTATAAATCTAATGACTGACCTAATAATCAGTTGATCAAAGCAGGATGTGCTGCTTTGCAGTAAACAGCTTTGCTCTGGGAAGTCTCACGAGCTTTGGAACTGGCTACAGGGAACCTGCTGTGCACACCTCCACCTGTACTGCAAAAAGAACAATCGATGGACGGATTGCAGAACAATGTCATACATTCACCCCAGTACAGAGATCGGGGCCTAAAGCCATAGTTTGTTTTGCTTTCCAAGCCATTCCAGTTTGAACCAAGCCATATGCAAATCAGTCTTGACTCTGCGCCCAATGGGAACACCAAACTGCCAGGCCAGGTCCTCCCTGGACTGAAAGCAGCATCCTAAGACCGGTTTCGGGGTTTCATCAGCCTGGATAGCTTGACTCCAGTGTCATGGAGAGCATGGGGCTCACGTCTGGGCATACCTGTCCATCTCGGGGTGACAAATGCAAAAAGAATAATTGATGGACAGAATGCCGAACAATGTCATACATTCACCCCAGTACAGAGATCTGGGCCTAAATCCATTGTTGCCCTGCAACCGGTCCCAGGAGGCATTTTTTTGGGAGTGGAGTTTTATATAGCGCAAACTAGACCCGAAGGTATCAGAGCGCTTTACATGAGCACCAGTTTCATTACAGACGGACACATTCATTTTTGTTAGGCACGGGGAGATTAAGTGATTTGTCCAGCATCACAGAACGTTGAGCGTCCCTGTCGAGACTCGAACCCTGTTCCCCAGCTCCGAGGTCGACAGTCCTAGCCGTTTGGCGACATTCTCTCCTGCTTGTTTCCGGTCCAGGGAGGACTTGGCCGGGCAGTTTGGGTTGGACTGTTCCAGCGAGGCACAAGACCAAGACTGATTTGGATATGACTGGGTCTAAACTGTGGTGGCATGGTGACTAAAAGAACGATGGATTTAACTTGGATCGCTTGACTGGGGGTGAATGTTTGATTTGCTCTGCATTCCGTCCATCATCTGTGTGTCTTTTGGTTTCCCACCTGTACTGCAGCTCTTCTGTCTTTATGAAACACTGAATCCCATTAGGCTTAATGTACCTGCATTACAGGCGGAAATGTTGAATTTTTTCAAATTAGGAATAAGCCAGATTTTATTAACCCGTTTATCGCGGCCGTTATTTCGGCACAGTGCGGGCGTTCTAAGGAGTGGGCGGGGCCGCGTGACGTTCGCAGCACCAGCCAGGTAGTGCTCGCGACGGCCAACGGCTGACGGAAGCACGGAAGGGATAAGTAGTATTTCACTTGGGAGTCCCCCTGAAGCATCTAGTGTATTAACGCTCTCCATTCTTTAATAGTTTAATCATTGTGGGGCTTTATTAAGACTAGGTGACTCTAATAAATTGGCATGATCGCATTAAAGCCTTCTGCCAAGGGCAATAATGGTTGTTAAACGCCTTGGACTTGATTTAGGTGCAGGAGAAGCAGCGAGGACCCATATCAAAAGGGAGGGTCTTTAACAACCAGTATAACAATAATGCTGTTAGAACATCCAGTCCACTGATCGTAGAATGTCCTAAATTAAAAAGGGAGAAACTGCAAAACCTTGGTATGTTGGAGCGGGAGGTCCGTACCAACCATTATTGGCCCACGTCACCCCATTGTCCACACCAGAGCTCTCTACAATCGAATGTTCTAATATCAGGTATACAATGGATGCACTTTTAATAACTTAGGATGCAAACAATTCATTGATATTACAAGACTGGGGCCTGCGGGTGGAAGAGGGGGTTATTCACAGCCTCACACTGGCTAACCACTTGTAGGGAGGGCTTTCATCATGTCCACCACATCGGATGATTTGTTGAGGTAATCATTGTGTAGTGATTCTATTTTATGCTTCAAAGGATAGAAAAGTTTTCTAGGACATTCTTATGGCACAAACATTTTTTAGGGGGAAAGACCAACTTTGTATGCTGATCGTTCCTCTCAAACAAAGGTGGACATGCAAATTGCATTTACAAACACCAAACAAGAAAAATATGCACAATTAATAACAAATGTGTCTTCTTTTACACAGTCAAATCACTGGAAAAGGAAGTGAAATATGGAGTAATAGTGAAGCTATTACTCTTATTCGAGAGTTGAAGACAAAGGGGCAGATTCACAAACTGCATGTTGCAGTACGTTTATAAAATGTTCTACAAAATGCTACTCATAATCCTATGTGTGGAACTTTAGATTACATCTCTCATATTTCTTTCTGTGCGCAAATCTCTGCCCCAAGTATGGAGTCTACGCATATGTAAATTTACATTTTAGTAGCAAATGTAAGAGGGACAAAGGCCAGCGACTTGAAAATGGGGAATACGTACTACTCAAGGGGAGGGGAATAGAGAGGAGAAAAGAGGGGTTAATAAAATCAGGGAGGGGTTTAGGGAGGGAAGTCTACCCACTCACAAAAGAGTAAGCCTATTCTGGTTCTGAATCCTACACTTCTAAGGTTACTACAGCCAAAAGAGACCCAAAAGGTAGTAGTAAAGTGCTCCAGCCGAGAGCTAAAGTGAATCCAGCATCACATATGGCCAAACACTGACACTGCAATACCCTGTCGAAGAAATCAATAGCGTTAGAGACTTAAAATAAACCACATAGTAAATAATGGTAAATTAAATTTAATTAATTGAAATTGTTAAACCTATGAATATAATTTAATGTAAAACGTATATAAATAGTACATATTTTTAATTTCATTGTAAACTATTATATTAAAAAATGTATATTGAAAAGGTAATGTAACAACACATTTACCAAATATAAATAAATTACTTTAAATTCATTCTATAAATCACTTTTAATAATTATTAACATATAATAAAAGCAATACTTTTTTACTTTAGATGGGCATTTATGCTTTTTATTAATTTAACCTTCAGAAAAATAGTTTTATTGTAATCTAATATATTTTAAATAGTTTAATTTTTAAGACAATATATATTTAAAAGTGCAATAGCATTTTATTGTTTATTTCTACAAGTAAAATAAATGTATACAAATAAATTACATTAATATTTTACATAAAAAATATTGCAACAAACCTTTTCCAAGTCAAATGTACTTTTGTATTTCACCCTATTCTTGACCACTAGTCAGGGGCGGAGATATCCACTTGCAAAAATATGAGGAAAAGTTCCTGATACTTAAACATAGAGAGATCTCCATCCTGGATCTTGTGTTTATCCCTCCTTTGTACAATTGCTTCTCTAGCGTCACTTTCAATTGGTTAACCTCTGTGCTTCCAGTGCTTGCTTTTCAACCACTACTTTTTTATTGTAGCTAAGCATGCCATGAGAGTACATGTTTTTCCCCAGCTGTCTTTCTGGTGTACTTTTCTCCCTCTGCACTCTGAGTTGCTCTCTGTCATCCGTGCTCTTCTCCCCGCCTCCCTTCGTGTTGCACTTGCCCCTGTGTACTTCCCCCATTGCTATCTTGCCAGTGTGCTTCTTCCTTCCCTCTCAACATTGCTGTCCAGCCTGTTAATTCTCCTAATGTGTGTTGCTGTACCCACCCACTCCCTCCTCAGTGTGGTGTCCCTTCTCCCCCCACCCACCCTATGTGTTGCTTGCCCCACCCACCCACTCCCTCCTTTTGCTCCCCACCCCTGTACTCCCCCGGTGCCTACTCGCATGTGTGCTTCTCTCTGCCCGCTCCATGTTTCGCTCTCTCTTGTTGCTCCTCCTCCCACCACCAGAACCCCCATGTTCCATCCACACCACCCTCTTTTTGTTGTTAAAAAAAATAACAACTGAAAAACTGAGGCTTTGTCTACACTCTCTCTATAGTACACCAACACGTATTTGCAAAGTCATCAGCATGCTGTACTAATGTGAACCTTGCTGGTTTGCCAATGCATTTTTAGGTGGTACCATCACCTCAAGTGCCTTCTCCATTCATGGTGTTTCTACGGCCCATAAGGAAGTCTTCGGAATATCATAGAGGTAACCATTGTACACAATTAAAATGGCAATTTTATTTGCATACTTTTTAAAAACAAAGTTTTAAAGTTTCTTGTACTTTGACAGCTAAAGGAACTGAGGCACAGCAATAAAAATCACCAGCTGTGGTTAAGTGAGGATACAGTTACCAACACTGTCAATAGAGCTTGTATGCCCACAGGGGGAAATGTGATTTTTCAACAAACTGAGAGGGCTGTGGCATAGCCAAGAGCAAGTGCGCTCCTGACATGTGAGTAAGTGCACGAGGCCTGCTTTTTCCTATGGTTTATGCAGCATCTGACTAATATAGTGAGTGCTGTGTACATATGCTATTTGCATTTTTATAATTACCTGAGTTTCACAGAATACTAGCTACCAGCATCAGGCTCATTAATAACTAACTGATATCCCATATACAATATGGGCACAAATAGGAATCAGTGGGCACCCTCGGTACTAAATATCAATGACAGAATATCGAAAGCATCATTATATGGTGATATGAATTATTGTTGCGAGGCATATACTTTTTGAATTTTTATATAATATCGAATTTTGAAATATCTAAAATGCAGATATAGCTATATAATATCATTTTAACGTGCTTTTATTGTAGTATTTATGTGTACATTTTTGATTGATTTTTTGAATGTTGTATACACACACACATATACCAATATTCAGGGCGACTGGAATTATGCGATTGCACGGCAGAAGTATTTTTCATATAATTATTGGTTTGCCGCATTTGCCACATACTCCATCATCTGCTGCATATTCTGCAGATTAAAAAAATGTTTCTACCTCAAACAATTCACAAGTTACTAAAACTTAGGAACATCTTTTGCCACGCAGTGGAAGGCCCTTTACAAAGGTTGACTGGTCATTTTTAGGCTGCATATTGCTATATTTGGGTGTTAAATTGGCACTAATGATATGCACACAATGTCCAGGCAGAGATAACAAGTGCATAAATGACAAAATAGTGAAGAAATACTATGACAAAATGAGCAGCATTATGCTGCATACTTTACCTTTTGTTGCCATAGAATGTACTCAGTCATACTGCATAACTGCCTTTCCCCTGCCGCCTACTTCCAGTGGCCCTGATATAAAATATACATATATTAATACGTTATTAATGTTTTTTAAAGAAATATGTATATTTTGTGTTTTGGGTTATGAGTATTATAGGGGATTAGGGTGGGCGCTGTATTAAATAGAAATACATATGTACAGACCCCCTGGACCACGCACACAATTCAGCGAAGACATCGCAGACTTCATCAGCCCGCACGCCCTTCCCTCCGTCGACTACATCCTCCTAGGGGACCTCAACTTCCACCTGGAGAACAACAATGACAGAAACACCACCACCCTGCTGGACAACCTCGCCAACCTCGGACTCAAGCAACTGGTGAACACCCCCACCCACTACGCCGGCCACACGCTTGACCCCGTCTTCTCATCCAGCAAGCACATCTCCTTCAGCCACTCCACCGGACTACACTGGACTGACCCCAGCTGCGTCCACTTCAGCTTCAGAAGGACTACGACCCACCATCACCCGCGACAGGCTCCCCGCCGGAGCTGGAGCAAGATCACCGTCGAGCAACTCACCGCCTCCCTCAACCAGAACACTCCCACCAGCACCACGGACCACAACGAAGCAGCCAACAACCTCACCAAGTGGCTGACCGCCTGCGCCGATGACCTCGCACCACTAAAGAACCCTCCCAGCAAACCCGGCAGCAAGAAAACCCCCTGGTTCACCGACGAACTCAAGGACTCCAAGAAGAACTGCCGCACCCTCGAGAAAGCCTGGCGGCTCGACCAGACCACAGACAACAGGACCGCCCTCAAGCGCGCCACCCGCAAACACCATCAGCTAATCCGCGCCACCAAGAAGACGGCACTCAAATAACGCCTGGACAACAACGCCCACGACAGCAAGGAACTCTTCAGCATCGTCAAAGAGTTCTCCAACCCCGGCGCCGGAAACAACGACATCACTCCCTCGCAAGACCTCTGCAACTCACTCGCCTCGTTCTTCCACCGCAAGATCACCGACATACACAACAGCTTCGACGCACAGACCATGCACCCTACCACCGAACCAATGCCCGCCACCACCACCCTCTGCAACTGGACCCCGATCTGCACCAAAGACACCACCCGCACGATGAACTCCATCCACTCCGGATCACCAACCGACCCCTGCCCACACCACGTCTTCAACAAAGCCGATGCCATCATCGCTCCCCATCTCCGGGACATCATCAACACCTCCTTCCACACCGCCACCTTCCCGGAGAGTTGAAAGCACGGCGAGCTTACCGCCCTCCTGAAGAAACCTACGGCGGACCCCACCGACCTCAAGAACTACCGTCCCATCTCGCTCCTTCCATTTCCTGCCAAAGTCATTGAGAAGACCGTCAACAGACAGCTTGCCGCCTTCCTCGAGACGAACGGATCCCTCGACCCCTCGCAGTCCGGGTTTCGGGCCAACCACAGCACCGAGACCGCCCTGATCGCAGCCACCGACGACATCAGAGCCCTGATTGACAACGGGGAAACAGCGGCCCTCATCCTCCTGGACCTCTCTGCGGCGTTCGACACTGTCTGCCACCGCACCCTAGTGCAGCGCCTCAGCAACATCGGAATCCAAGAGAAAGCACTGGAGTGGATCATCTCGTTCCTCGCCGGAAGAACCCAGAGAGTCCGCCTCCCCCCGTTGAGATCCGAGGCCACCGAAGTCATCTGCGGCATACCACAGGGATCCTCACTCAGCCCAACCCTCTTCAACGTCTACATGAGCCCCCTCGCAGCCATCGCACGCCAACACAACCTCAACATCATGTCCTACGTCGACGACACCCAACTGATCCTCTCCCTCACCAACGACCCCGCCACCGCCAGAGCCACCCTACACGAAGGGATGAAATACGTCGCCGACTGGATGAAGAACAGCCGCCTGAAACTGAACTCAGACAAGGCGGAAGTCCTCATCCTGGGATCATCACCCTCCACCTGGGACGACTCCTGGTGGCCCCCTGCCCTGGGCACCGCTCCCAGGCCAACGGACCACGCACGCAACCTGGGCTTCATCCTGGACTCCTCCCTCTCGATGACTAGACAAGTCAAGGCCGTTTCCTCATCATGCTTAAACACCCTGTGCATGCTCCGCAAGATCTTCAGATTGATCCCCACAGAAACCAGGAAGACCGTGACCCAGGCACTCGTCACCAGCCGACTGGACTACGGGAACACCCTCTACGCCGGAACCACAGCCAAACTTCAAAAAAGACTCCAACGCATCCAGAACGCCTCCGCACGACTCATCCTGGACATCCCCCGACCAAGCCACATCACCGGACACCTGAGAGACTTGCACTGCTCCCCGTCAGCAAGAGAATCACGTTCAGACTCCTCACCCACGCACACAAGGCTCTCCACGACCTGGGCCCCAAGTACCTCAACGACCGCATGACCTTCTACACATCCACCCGCCAGCTACGATCGACCAGCCTCGCCCTCGCCACCGTACCACGCATCCGCAGAGCCACCGCCGGAGGAAGATCCTTCTCCTACCTGGCAGCCAAGACTTGGAACTCCCTCCCCACCCACCTTCGGCA
Organism: Lissotriton helveticus; assembly: GCF_964261635.1. Taxonomy (NCBI): domain Eukaryota; kingdom Metazoa; phylum Chordata; class Amphibia; order Caudata; family Salamandridae; genus Lissotriton; species Lissotriton helveticus. The sequence continues at coordinate 854,396,956 of NC_136071.1, read as the reverse complement.
AACCCAAGACCATCTCACCTTCAGGAAGCAGCTCAAGACCTGGCTGTTCGAGCAGTAACATACCCCTCTCCCCCAGCGCCTTGAGACCCTCCCGGGTGAGTAGCGCGCTTTACAAATGCTGTGATTGATTGATTGATATGTTATTGGGTTTTTTTAGAAAATATTTGAATTTCTTAGGTGCATTCATTGTTTAATATTTATTTTTATTATTTATAATTCAGGTTGTTGTTAATTTGGGGTTTGAATGGGGAGTTTAATTTGTTTTTTCTTTCTAATTGACATTTTTTTTCACATATAAACATTTATTTATGTGGTTCATTGGTCAGGTTTTGGGTTTTGGGTAGGTACTGTGATAAACTGTAGTTTTGTATAATTACTTATTTAGGGTCTCTGGATGGGGAATGATTAAATTAGGTGTTTAAAATGTTATTAATATTTTTTTAACTGGACATTTTTTAAAGTTTGGGTTTTGGTTCTTACAGGAGTTTGGGTGGGTAGTGTGTTATATTGTTAATTTTGTTTAAAGTTTTAAATTTTGTTTCTTGTAATATTAATTGAAGTTATATTTTTATGCATTTTTAAATGGTATTTAAGTTATTTTTTCTATGGGTTTGGTTTTAGAGAAATTTAGTAGTCTACAATAGTGCATTATTAAGTGAATTAAAATTTGAATTCTAATCTTTCATATAGAAATATCCTGTTTTTTTTTTTTTTTTTAAGATTCACAGCGGTTGAGTGATGGGTGTCGCTCAACTTTAATAATCAATTTTTAGGGTGCCGGCATGGGTAATGCACCAGGTTACCATTTTATTTTTAAGGTGGACGGACGGTTATTGCACCTAGTTACTATTTTGTGTTCAGAATTGGGTGTTGCACTGGGTTGCTATTTAGATTTTAGGGCACAGGGATGGGTATTGCACCAGTTTACTGATTAGCTTTAGGGCACAGGGATGGGAATTGCACCAGTTTACTGATACATTTTAGGGCACAGGGATGGGTATTGTACTGCGGTACTAGTTAGTTGTTAGGGCAGTCTTAGGTATTTCACCGGGTTACTCGCTGGTTTTTAAGGCACCAGTGTGGTGTGGGTGTTGCACTGGGCTACTGATTAATTTTTAAGGTCCAGCAATGGGCACTGTCCTGCGTTACTAATTATTTTTATGGGTGCAGGTGTGGGAGGTGTACTGGATATTAATTAGTTTTAAGGGTGCGGAGATGGATGAGCTCAGGATGGGTAATGTTTATTTTTAATATTTAAATTTAAAAAAAAAATGTTTTACAATTTTCTTTGTAAGATATTTTTATGTTTAAACAAATGTATTTTTATCTAAATCTAACATTTTCTAGGATCATTACATTATTATTTTTCAACTTTCTATCAATATATTTTATAAATATGTTCCTATAATTTAGAAGTTCAAATAATTTTAATTAAATACATGTAATTTATTAAGATATTTTTAAGCCTAGGTTTTGTATTTGATATTTTCAATATCATTCGAAAAGTCTATATTATTGTCAACATTTTGGGTTCCAATATTTTTAAACTTTAAATATTTTCGTATAACAATCGTTTGGATTCTATATTTTGGTTATTTTATTTACTTTATTTTATTACTGGTTATTCTGTGGTTAATTAGAATTTGTAGTAGTACATAAAAAAATTACAGACTAGAGTTAGAACAAGCATTGGCAAAGTCAATACATCTTGCCTTGTTTCACCTATTGGTTTTGCTAAAGCTTGAGCAGCTGCTGTGCAGCATCTGTAAAAATAAAAATGCTTTTAGATGATGCTCGGTATTTTCGACAATAAAGGAAATAAAGGCACAATGGCATCATTCCATAAGCGTGCACATGCATAATAATATACGTGCATGCATGCGTCACCACACATGTTTGAGCCTAGGGAATAACGTGAGCACATTATTAATTTGTTGACCCAAGATGACGAACACCATTTGTACCAGTACATAAAAAAAAGTTACTTAAGTAGCGTGAACGCACTTTTTGTACAGTGGACAGCTCAGCAGCAAATGGTAGCTGCTGCGTCCGTCAAACAAAATTTTTAAAATGATTTAAAAATAAATGTTACAGACCTAGAGGGAACAGTGAAGGAGCAGGTGTGTGAAGGAGTGGGAGGTGTACAAGGGCATAAAAGAGGTGCTTGGGACTGGAAGGCGGATGGGCCGCAAAAAATAATAAAAAAGAAAGGACAGGGTAGGGAAAACAATGAATGAGCTTGGGGAGAGGGAGCAACACAGAGTGTACGGGGTCGGGTGTTTAGGGGAGGAAGGGGCACATGAGGGAGAGAGCTAGAATTCACATGCACTGTCAAGGAGTCTGAAAATGTGTGCAGTGGAAGGATACACATCAGCCAAATAGAGTGAACGCTATCTACACAACGTGTAAGTGAAAAACTACATACCACACTCTCATTGGGATCGTCCATCCCGGTTCTGGCGGCAGGGTAGGTCGCAGACTGAGCGTTCTTGGACGCTGGATCCAAATTGATATCCATTTTTGACCGCCGGATACTGTTGCAGTCATCACTAGACAACAGTAGAGGTTATTGTCCTGAGAGCATGGTATGTAGTTTTTCACTTACCACGTTGTGTAGATAGCGTTCACTCTGGTCCTGAAGAAGTGCCCAGATCCTCCTGACATTCATGGCACGAAACATGTTGACCAGCCGAGAGTAGGGCACACGCAGCTAGATACATTGCCTCTAGTGTACTGCCACTCTATGCTTTTTATCAGGCAGTTTACCTTTGGAATAAATAACAGTTAGGACTAACTGGCCTGTTTTAACTCCCTGCCCCCCCCCCCACATCTACACACACTAGGCCCCTCAGCACCAAACGGCAGGAACAAAAAATCCCCGCCAAATAGCTCCGTACTGAGTGCCTGTCAGGTATTGCAGCGCCAAACAGACGAGGGGCAGGCTCATATGATGAAGCATGACACCTAGCTTGCCTAGTGTGTGAGAGCCCTAGTTCTGAAAAGGGGAATTCCCCTTCCTCTCTCTTCAGTGTGGGGTTACTCATTTATTTATTTTATTTATAAAGTTTTATATAGCGCGAACTTGACCCAAGAGGGTATCAGAGCGCTTTACATTTAGGATCGTTGCGTTACAAGTTACATCAGATACAAAAGCATAGTAATGAACAGTACACATAAAACAATGTTACAGTAATTCAAAGGAGGGAGGGGAGGAATGAGTAATAGCGGGGAGACGAGGACGAACAATGCTCAATGTCCGGCTGGGTAGGTGACAGTCAAGAGCGAAAACCAGGGCCAGACTCCTCATTAGCTGTCAAGCAGCTCCACTGGTCATCAGCCATGTTGCTCAGGTCTCAGCGTTCAGGAAAAGCCAATTTTTAGTTTATTTGATATGCGAAGGTTATATGGCGCTATCTAGACCCGGAGGTATCAGAGCGCATAACCAGGGGAACGTTGCATTATAAGGTACATCAAAAAGGATTATACTGCAAAGACTACATGATGATATCTCTCATTGGAGGTCACTGCCGCTGTCCCTCCCCGGTAGAGCTGCCCTATTCAAAATGTTGGCCCTCCCGCGCTTTTTATACATCTTCCAAAACTGTCCCTTTCCTATTGCAGATTCCTTTTTTACCGCGCTGGAAGGAGATATGTGCCTGCTATTGTGGGACGGAAGGGCTCCCCGCATCGCTCTCCGTAAACTCACCAAGGGTTGGTATGACGGTGGCATTGCCCTGTCCGACATGCGTCTGTATTACTGGGCATCCCAGCTGGTGGCCACCAACTCCTGGATCCACGGATCATCCACAAACCCAGCATTTCATTTGGAGAGATATCAAACGGGACGTGATGGTTACCTGGGGGCGCTATATAGTAAACCCGTTCGTAACCGCTATGTTGGCCCAATGTGCCAGACGACGGCCATATGGCACCGAGCTAACAAAAATCTGGGATGGTCCGGTAGGTTTACCAAAGCCACTCCCCTCTGGTCCTCTCAGGCCCTTGGCTCCTTGTGCTTCCACCTGGGTTTCGATAAATGGGACACCATAGGCATATCCACCCTGGGAGACATGCTACACAAACGAACGCTCATCTCCTTTTCTGATCTCCAGAAGAAACATGCACTTGCCCAAGGGGAGGCTTTTCGATATCTTCAGAATAAACACGCCATCCTTACTATGGTATCTGATCTCCCTTCCCTCCCCGAAGCTTCACCCCTCGAAGACAGGTTACTCTCCGAACCCCTTCTGACAAAGGCTATCTCCTGTACCTACCGCAAGCTTTGTAACAATCTGCCTGACTCGTTCCAGGCCCTGCGCGACAAATGGGAGACGGGGATGTGGAACACTTAGAAGAAGAAGACTGGCAGACGGCGCTGATGCCCCCAAGGGAGTCGGCCATTAGTCACCGTTTCCGCCTGATACAACTCAAAATCCTTCACAGGACATACATGTCTGGTCCCCTACTGGCGAAACTTGGCAGACGCCCAAACGACTTGTGTCTGCGGGGCTGCGGCTTAACTGGTACTTTCTATCACACCTTGTGGGAATGCCCCATGGTTCAGCTCCTGTGGACCAGTGCGACCAAGAAAATGGCGGAGGCGCTAGGGAAGCAGATCCCACTGACTCCTAGGGGAGGGCTCCTCAATGTCTGAGGGGCAACGGACCTGACAGATATTGAACATCAATGGCTGGCCCGCAGCCGTCTCCTCATAAAACGTTCCATAGCGATGAAGTGGGGTTCTCCTGATCGTCCTCTGGTGGTGGGTTGGACCGCAGAAATGGATAGAGCTATGGTCGCTGAAAAAACTGTTTACAAACTCAGAGGGTGCCCCAAGAAATGGGACAAGAAGTGGGGTAAATTGAATGCATATAGGGGTGAGATCTGGAGCTCTCCCACTACAGACATGGCCATAGACAGGTTGAGAAATGTGTATAGCGACCCAAATTGATAGGCATTGACTGTTGGACTATTGTGTGTATTGCCCCGTGTTGTTTTCGAAAGTTTTGTATGATTGTAATTGAATTGATTTTTTGGATTGTTTTCCTCGATTACCTGAAACAATTCTGAATTGCCCCGATGCCTGTATTATGGTCACCTTTCGCTTTTGTGCTTTATATTGCTGAATGTGCTCTGATTTATGTTTTCAATAAAAATTTAATTAAAAAATAAAATAAAATAAAAAAGGATTATAAAGCGCTGGTTAGACCCGTAGGTATCAGAGCGCTATAGCAGTGGAAGATTGCGTTACAAATGATATCAGTTACAATAGTGTAGTAGATATAGTAAACAAACAACGGGAGGAAGGAGTAATAGCGGGGAGACGAGGAGGACCAATGCCCAATGTCCGGCTGGGTAGGTGATGGTCAAGGGGGAAAACCAGGGCCAGACTCCTCATAGCTGTCATGCAGCTCCACTGGTCATCAGCCATGTTGCTCAGGTCTCAGCATTTCAGGAAAAAACAGTTTTTAGTTTAATTGATTTGCGAAGGTTATATAGCGCTATCTAGACCCGGAGGTATCAGAGCGCATAACCAGGGGAACATTGCATCATAAGATACATCAAAAGGATTATAAAACGCTTGCTAGACCCGTAGGTATCAGAGCGCTATAACAGAGGAAGATTGCATTACAAAGTACATCAGTTACAAAGGCGTAGAAAGGTACAGTAAACAAACAACGAGGTTGAGAGAATTTATAGGAAAAGGAGGGGAGGACGGAGCCTTAGCAGGGAGACGAGGAAGAACTGTGTCCAAAGTCCAGAGAGACAAATAGGGAGGGAAAGGGGAGAGGTGGAGTGAGAGGGGAGAGAACGAGGGGGAAAAAGGAAAGGAGATAAAGGGAAAGTCAACCCAAGGACCGTGTGGGTAGTGACGGCCAGCGAGATAATCCAAGGCCAGTCTCCCCTATAGCTTTCTAGGAAGCTCCAACGGGCATCGGTCAGAAAAATGGAAAGAAAGGGGACCAAGAAAAGGCAGAAACTGCAGAATACGCAGAGGGGGGGAGGGGGAGATAGGGAAAAGAAGACAGACAGTGTCCAGGCGCCTGCAATGTGTCTGTGTCCTTAGGCCCAAGCAAGCCAGCGCCCTAGTGTTGCTGGTCAGGATAGGTTCATTGAGGTAGTGCGGCGCAGCCCCAAGTGCTCCCTCAAACAAAGAAATTGTTTGTGACCTCATAGGCTCCTTTGTAATGCATAGCATGACAGCCCGACAATCTGCTATGTGGTTACAATGATCTGATCTGCAATGCTTCTTCTCTCTATGCAGGAACGTGCACCTCATCCCCACTCTTCCACTGATTCTGAGATGGGAGGGACGGCCGCCATTTTGGAGACAGGCGGGGGGCGCCTCAGGGTCTCCTTCCCCACCACTCAGCAATCGTTAAAAGTAGGTGCCTATATCACTATATCAATTTTCTACTGCTATGAACGAGGCAGCGAGTCAAGAGCTGGGGGGAGTGTCTCTCAATCGAGTTCAAGCCAGACCGCCATCTTAGGGTCAGGCATAGCGTGCAAACTCTTGTCACAACAGTGACTTTCGGCTCTCACCCGCCCTGTAAATCTTTCTTTGGGATTATATCCCATCAAACAAGAGTCCCAGTACTCTCCGGGCCCCTCTGTCATTGCCCAGGCACCTGGGGAGTCCCGAGTCGCAGCATGGCACCCAGGGGTCTGCCGCGGCAACTTCTCCCGGGGAGCGTCTCTCCTCCACCGAGATCCTCGGCGCTCCCAGAATCAGGAGTCCGCTCCACATGCCACAGCAAGTGGAATGTCGCAGCAGCATCAGCTCCCCGATCCCCTCATAGACAACTGAGGATCCTCGCCACTCGTGAGGTGGTGGGTGCCATTTTGGTGAGCGCCGGGGTCCGTCCATAGGGCAACTCTCCCGATCGCAGGGACAATTCAGCAGCGGTTGCAAAACGTCCAGTTTGTGCCCCTCATATTCAGCCCGCCGACGGTGACCTTCACTCCCACCCCTACCATATGGGCTGGTCCTTTACAGAGGCAGTGGCAGCACCATGAAGAAGGCCATCAATCACCCCAGCAGCCTGACTCCGGATGTCGTGCCATGCAGCAGGTCCATAACCCACGCTTTATAAGAAGTACTTTTAGAGCATCACTACATGAGCAGTGTGCAGGACTGTCCTGCACTTGTGATGTGAGTTAGGAAGCTTTTGTGGTTAATGTCTTTGCTGCACCAATGTTATGCTTCAGGAAGCTTGCAGTGTCGCTGTCGGTGTTGTAATGGCTGGCTGTGTGTATATGAGGTAAGTTTAAGATTTCACTGATTCTGTCTGTGCTCCACCTATACTTTTGTGTGGGGGAAGCTTGCACCGCTCCTGCCTATGTAGGGACTATGAGCTGAAACCACGACGTTCTGTTATCCATGGTGTACAGGCAGTGTCAGCCGACACAAACAAAAATTGGTGGGCCAGGTGGAGGGGGAGCTGGGGGATGGCTAATAATAAAACAAATATGACAAAGCTGTCAGCCGCCTCACACCTCGGTGTTCCTCTGCCTCCTGGTACCAGCAGACATTGGGACAGCAGAGACTCCCTATGCAATCCCTCTGCTGCTCTCATGCTATTACCAAGGATGAGAGCAGCACGGGGATTGGCCTGAGCGGGCTGGTTTAATTCTCGCTCAGGCACAGGGAGTCTGCTGTTTTTCGAACCCGGCTCTGCATTACAGCTGGGTTGGAGAAACCTAACTGTACATGTATGTTTGGCTGGCCTAAGATGGACGACCAAACAGACATGCGCACTTAGAAGTGCACATACCACTCCATACATCCTCCCTCTTATGGCCCGCCCCACCCCTCCCTACACACACTGGCTCAGCCAGCAGCTGAAAAAAAAAACGATAACAAATATTGTTTTATCTTTCAGCTGCTGGTTCTGAGCCAGTGAGGCGACGCTCCTCCGCCATTGCAGAGGAGCCGCCACTGTGTACGGGATTCCGTTTGAGGGAAGCTACGACTGTTGCTTTCTACCCTCTACCTTTTCTGTGGGTGGGGGAAGTTGCACAGCTGCTGTCCAGTTGAGCCTATTCTGTGTACATAAGGAAGCTTACTTGTATGGTGCTATTTCCATGCACCTAAAGGGAGTCTATTATTGTTCTTCTCCATATATGGTTTGTGTTTAAGAGAAGATTGCATGTTGGTGCCTATGCTGTGCCTGTTCTGTGTGCATAAGAAAACGAGTACCACTGCTACCCTTGAAGTACCTGTTCTATGTGTGAAGGAATGTACAGTATTATTGTATTTATTGTATCTGCACTCTTTGTGATGCAGGTTTGCTCTGCTGCTCTCCGTTGTGCAGTGTGTCACAGTAACGACAGTGCATCTTTGCACGAACACCAAAACCAAAACTATTGTTTGTCAGTTTTCACTTTCTGTGCTTTTCTGCGGTTACACTGCTGTTTCCATTCAAAGTTATTTTCCCATCTAGTTCTTTGAACCTGTGCCTCATTGTTTTTTCCCTTTTTTCTCGAACGCACACAATTTTTTTTAGTAATAACATAACTAATTCTTTATGTAACATCCAACTTAACTTGTCATTGTTTCCTCTTTCTCTATTTTTAACTTGATTGTTTGTACTTTGTATTTATATTTACAGAGAAGCATGCTTTGTGGTGATCAGTCATAAAAAAAGCTCTTTTGTCTTTATGAAGTTTATGATTTAGGCATCATTTTCACGAGGGTATACATACTGCCAATCAATCTTCATGTAGGTGACTACCAAGCTTAATATTAGTAATTCCAAATTTTTAAGGAAAATTGCATGTATTAAGCATGACATAAAACATGTATTTTTAAACATATATGTTTTAGAGCCGATTTCTGCCTCTTGTCTCCAAACAATATTACCTCTTGGTACTTCAGAATCTCTAAGACAGATCGATGACTGTAACACGCTGGTTTTCCCTGAGTGGACCTCTGCTATCGCCAGAAGAGTGGGGTGCTCTGACCTTCTACTGGCATGAGTAAGTATGGGTGATATGTTTTGCAGACTGAGGTTTTTCTCTATGGTGGTGCTTTCGAGGGCAGTGAGGCTGTTCTTCCAAACCTACCTAACTGATGCAAGTGTGACCTAAGTCAAGGGTTTTTGATGTGGGGCAATCCAGGGCAGTGGCGGCTCCTCCGCTAAGGCGGAGGAACATCGCCCAACTGCCAGGTAGCAGCAAAAAAAGGAAAAATTAAATAAGTAAAGCGTAATGTTATTATCATTTTTTTAGTCCTCCTGCTGCGGAAGAGTGTGTGGGGGGGGGGGCTGCAGAGCAGGGGAGTAGTGGCAGAACACTCCTGTGCGCAATTACTTTTTGGTCGGCCCTCTTGGGATGCCCAAAATACTCATGCGCACTTCCCTGTTCTCGATGCAGGCTACATTACAGCCTGCATGGAGAACATGCCCACCCCTACAGCCCCTGGCTGAGCGTCGTGCATTGCAGCACTGTGATTGGCTGCGGGGAGCCCTGGTGCTTCCTTCTTCCTGTTTCTCACAGGAAGCCAGGAAGAGGACGGGACACAGAGAGAGGCGGCGGCGGCTAGTCAGCTGGGAGGTAAGTGATTTTTGTTTTAACCTGATTTACCCCCCCCTTGCCCCTTTGCCTCCACCCACCCCACTGCTTCTTCTAGGCAGCAGCAGCGACTGCTCCAGAGGACTGCAGGACGTACATTCCTACACCTAACATGTGTGACCAAACACCTATGTTTTCTGTTGTTTTTTTATTCCAGTGGAGCACCCTATTAGTGAGGGGTCTTGTATTTTTCAAATGAACATAGGTTTTTGGGTGTAATTTTATGTTTCTGACACATTTGTTCTTATCTGATTTTTTAGTTTCTAACCTGGGTCCTGAAAGAGCTGATGTTTTCCCAGGTTTCTTGCACTTGAGTGTGATCTGTCCTCTCCTTGCTCAGTTTCTATTTTATTGTGTTAGAGGATCTTGTCCTTGAATCTACTATTTTAACATACCTGGTGTTACTTGGTGTGACATACTATCCACCTCTGTGTCCCCGTGTTTTCCATTTTGACAAGGTTCAGATTTCCAATTTCCGAGGCCCTAAGTTTCCTGACTCCATGACCTCAAGGTTTCCCATATTCAAAGGCCATTGCCCCCACTAATTTGTCTTTGAGGCACCCCAAGATTGCTGTATAACATTATGAGGTATGTAACTTATTTTTTACAAAAGATTTGCCAAAGTACTCAGCCTTTGGAGGAGATGACTATGTACTAGCCCTTTGGGTAAGAAGGGCAAGATCACGCCACATGGACCATCATATGCAGGAGTGCGACCACAGAGGCCCGCTGGATACTAAGCCTCCTGACTATAGCCAACTGCTAGATGAAATAAAGTGCCCCCTGCTGTATTTTATGAGAATTTCCCAAGTCACAGAGCAGTTCTGTGACCATATAGAGGGACAAGGCCAAATGTTGAGTCCTCTTATAAGGCCATTGAACTTTAAGGTGACTTGAAATATCCTTTCAACACACGGTCGAGGGTACTGTCATTGTAATATATGGTCACACCATCACCAATCCCGCCAACCACCTAAATCCTTGGTGTCTTGTTCCTCCATATGAAAGAGATGACCTGAGGAATGCCAGCTGAAGATCTAGTGTAAATTTAAACATGCCATAAAGCAGTTAGTAATGTGTAACTAAAACTTATAAGAATAATTTTAAAGAAAATCAGGTTAATAAAGGTAGCAGCTCAGAATGAAGGGTGACGCGAATAATGGTTCTTCCTTTCCTGTAATGAATTTCAGAGTTCAAAAAATAAACATATTGCTACAAATCACTGCTTTGTGCTGATCATTGTTCATTTTAGAAAAACAGATTATAAAAACGAAAAGTGTTTAAACAACAGCTGTCATAATGCTCTGTAACCTGTCTTTCACCTTGGATGTTGACTCCAGTAACATGCATTATGTCATAACTCAACTGTACTATCCTATTGCAGTTGAGCTGCTACATTATTTTCTTATTACAGGACACTAGAGATGTTACGACTCCACAGTAATAAGGAAATTACATGCACAGGGTTTTATACTGTAATTAATGCAGCAGTGTATTTATTTAGTATTTTGGATGACCCATTGTTGCAGTGGTGTTGTCCAGTGTGATGTGGCACTGAATGGTGAGACAGGAGTGTCGGGATGTGCTGTGTCACAGTATGATGTGGAAATTGATGGCGCGGTGTTGTGATGCAGTCACGTAAAAGGGGATTGATTCAGTTAAGGACCAAGAGGCTGGAATCAATTAAACAAGACAAAGAACAGGTACCTCTTGGACCTGGAATGCTAGAATCTATTTTCAACCCCAGATTATCTTTTATCTGCGGGTAAATTTGGTTAGTTATGTACATTTAAAACATTTTGATTATAAGTAACACATATTAAAGCCATCACACGTACATCTATTTACGAGCACCAAAACTAACAGTGTGATTTTATAAGTGACAATTTTTTTACTGGGTTTTGCTTTTGTTTTCTTTTTCACAGCGACAAGCAAAATTATACAATCTTGACAATGGATTTTTCGACAAAACAGTTCATAAATGGATCTATATACAGTGACAGGAAGACAAAACATATATTACCATCAAATTAATTTGTCTTAGTCTAAATCACTGAGGTAGTCCTACTATATTTCCATAGTATTGGGTCTCTTTGATTTCTATGACCTCTATACAAAGGAATGTATTGGTCCAAGGTGGAGAGGTCAGGGAGAACCTGTCAAAACCAAAAACATGTAAGCTGTCTCAATCCAGCTTATCTGAGATTCGTTTTGGTATCTGGAAAATTTCAAACTGGGAAGCCCTTGGCCTCAGTGTGGGGGGTGCCAACGCGTTTCGACCTACGTGTTGGGACCAAGAGGATTTTCAAAAGGTCTTCCTCAGGGCTGGGAAATTCTGTGTAGGACTCTGTGGTGGGGAAAGGGGTGAATTAGTTTATCAGTGTTTAGGGGTTACTTAATATAACACAGTTGAATCACATGCCCTACGGTTGGGTGCCAATCCCTTAGGTTGGTCTCCGACATGGTGGCCCACTGAGTTGGGCGAATGCCCTCCACCAGTTTCCAAGGTCAAAAATCTAGGGGTGATTTTTGACTGTCGGCTAACTTTTGATAGCCAGATCAACTGCCTTTCAGCGAAGTTCTGGGCTATATTAAAACTTATCAGAAAGATTTGGTCTTTTATTCCCCCGGATGCCCTGAAAACCGTGGTAACCGCCCTTGCAATCTCCAGGCTGGATTATGGTAATGCACTCTACCTAGGGATTCAAACACAGCATTTGAGTAAGCTCCAACGCCTGCAGAATGCAGCAGCCAGACTGATCTTGAACATCCTCAGGCACGAATCAGTGTCCCAGCGGCTAGCAGCTCTCCACTGGCTGCCGGTCCGGAAAAGAATCATATTCAAGTCACTCTGTATTACGTTCAAGGCACACCAAGGAAGGGGACCCTCTTACTTGACTTCTAGGATAAAATACTATGTTCCGTCCAGGAATCTCAGATCTGCACAACTGAAACTGCTTCAAGTACCTAGGTTTGAGCCAGTGCGTTGGGGAGGAAGGAGTTTTTTGCTAAGAGCGGCAAAACTCTGGAATCTCCTACCATTCTCAATCAAAAACAGCCCGAATCTAACCTCATTCAGAAAATCACAAAAAACCTGCCTATTCCGAGCAGATCTTTAATTCGTCCGTGCACCTATTCTGCCTTCACCTTCTTAGTCCTCAGCACCAAGACGCCTCTGGGCATTCTTGCGCTTTATAAATTTAAAAATCAACATGTTTCTAGACGAATTTTAGGGGTTACCCATATTTAGTGCGTATCATCGGTTGGCTTGGACTGGTTTCCTGCTCTTGGGCGTGTGGCGCCTCTTTGGTTTCTTGGAACTCCTCTTCTGTTTTGTTGTGGAAATTTTTAAAAACATTAGGGGAGAGACTGGGGTGGTAGAAATTTGAGGAGTTTAGGGGCTTTTGATCATTTGTACATAGGGCCGTCATACTAAGCATTGATGTTGGGCTATTGCAGGGAGGACCTTTAACCCTTTCGCTGCGGCGGCTATTCCGCCGCAGTGCTAAGGGGCGGGTGGGCTTCGACGCTGGTGACGGAACCGCTCCGTCACGGCCCTCGGGTGAGCTGTGCTTGTGACGGAACGGTCCAATAGAACGCGCTGCGCAGGCCGTGACGGGACCATTCTGTCACCAGCACAGCCCACTCGAGGGGCATGACGGAACGGTTCCGTCACCAGCGTGGGAGGGGTTAAGAGTGTGCGTGTGTTTTTTTTCGGGTGCGTTTACCAACATTACTTGCAAGACTGGGACAGTGTACTTTGTTGTTGCTTGTTTGTGTCCCCGTTGATATCTGGTGCCCAATTGTGGGTTAGTTCATGCCGAGTGCATGGGTTTTGGTCGTGGTCCATAGTACGTGCACCAAATGGTGCGGCATGAGTGGGAGACTGCTGGATTCTGGAAGCTATTGTTGAGCTGGAACCCGGTTCCAGGCCGGCACAAGAGAACTTTGCCTTCTATCTCCTGGTCCACAGTGCTGAAGCAAGGACCAGGACACGGGGGTGGCACTAGTGAACATTCATGTGGGCTTGGTGTGCAGGGCAGCAGCTTGCAGGGGGGTGAGGGACCTTATTTTCTATGCCCAGAACAGCAGGCTGCAAATGTCTGTGTCTTTCTTTTTGACCCAGTTGTGCCCTAGCTGGGAGAACATGGAGCTCAAACAGTGCACAACTGGAGTCTCCCACCATGCCCCTGGAAGGAGAACCAAAGAATTATTCATGATGTCACTTCTCCTGTTGCCAAGGGAAAACTTGGATTTGAAAGTGTGGACTTCACAAGCTCAGTATCTACGTAGGATACCCTGGTGTATACGTGTTCTATAGGAATGAAAGGTATGGCTATCTGATATTACACTAACACAAAAAATATGTAGAAAGAGCTGCAAACTACTTTTGGAACTTGATAACAAGTCTTCATTAGTACCAGCATTAACCAACTTTGGGACAGTGAAAGAATGAGTTAAAACCTGCATGGAATCAAATTAATATATGGCAGGTTACATGTTGTTGCTTGCAGTTCGCACATGAACTCACTGCAGGGCAACATGTCCCTTTGAGTTCACACAAGGCTTTCTGCAACAAAAGCAATAACATTCTGAGTTGTCTGACAAAAACTGCAAAGCTGAGAAAGGCATTCGCCCACTGAGCTGCATTATTGAAAATACAAATCGGTCGTCTATGCTTTAGGTGTAACGCTCAGCATTAGGTGATTTCAAACCATCTGATCTACTTTATGATGATTTAACTTTATGACCAGATATTACAAACAAATCTTTGGAATGCCAGTACCCACCGAGTTTTTTTTTATATAAAAGATCATTACTGTGTGTGATAAGCATAGCACCACTGCAATTTTCACTAGGTCTTTTCAGTAGGTAGGCGCTTCTTGTCTGCGGTCCAGCATATGGTGCAGTGACCTGCTTCACCTTGGGGCCTGCACAGCCCTTCCTTTGCACACCAGCCTCATTCACGTGCATCCTCTCCTCTGCACAGCCTCTCGCTCGCAGGAGGCAGGGTACCTTACCGCGAAAAAGCATCTGTTGCGTACTGTAAAGCAAATATTGCGGAGAGTACTACATCTGGGGAAAACTGCACACATTGAGGCAGAGAACCTCACCTGGGAGGATCTACTCTACATTGCATTTCATACATTGAGGCAGAGAACCTCACCTGGGAGGATCTACTCTACATTGCATTTCACACATTGAGGCAGAGAACCTCACCTGGGAGGATCTACTCTACATTGCATTTCACACATTGAGGCAGAGGACCTCACCTGGGAGGAACTACTCTACATTGAAGTGCGTACATTGAGGCAGAGTACCTCACCTGGGAGGATTTACTCTACATTGCATTTCACACATTGAGGCAGAGTACCTCACCTGGGAGGATTTACTCTACATTGCATTTCACACATTGAGGCAGAGTACCTCACCTGGGAGGATTTACTCTACATTGCATTTCACACATTGAGGCAGAGAACCTCACCTGGGAGGATCTACTCTACATTGAGGTGCGTACACTGAGGCAGAGTACCTCACCTGTGAAGATTTACTCTACATTGAGGTGCGTACATTGAGGCAGAGTACCTCGCCTGGGAGGAACTACTCTACATTGAAGTGCGTACATTGAGGCAGAGTACCTCGCCTGGGAGGAACTACTCTACATTGCATTTCACACATTGAGGCAGAGTACCTCACCTGGGAAGACATACTCTACATTGAAGTGCACACATTGAGGCAGAGTACCTCACCTGGTTGGAGACTCTTCTCTGATTAGAACTGCAGACATTGGGACAGGGTGCCTACACTAGAGGAAGCCTCTTCTCTGCAGGGTGCCGCTATTCACTACCTCATGTATTTTTGGTTGCTCACAATTTTTACTACCTCATGTATTTTGTTTGCTCACAATTGTCACTATTACCTTATGTAACGTAACGTATGCTTTTGTAATCTTTTAATGTGTAATGTTTCTCATTATGTTTCATTTCTGTTCCTATTGTGAAGCGCTCTGACGCCTTCGGGTAAAGTCCGCGCTATATAAAAATGCATAAATAAATAAATAAATAAAAAATATCAGTGGGACAGAGTACCTCACCTGGAAGAAGACTGTTCTACACTAAATTGCACACATAGTGCCAGGGTGATGTGCTGCGCTTCTGGGAGCTACAATCGCTGGGACAGAGAGCTTCGCCAGAAAAAAAAAAACATGTATTTCACACAATACTGAAATCATTGGTTCTGGGCACCTTACCTGGAAGGACCCTCTCCTCGTACATCATTCCAAACACTGACGTATGGCGGGTCTCCTACAGGACGGGGAGCTCAGTCTGGAATGCAAATAAAATGTACTTGGCAACAAGTTGCAGCCTCTGCTTTGCACAGACTTGCAAACATGGAGTATATCACCCTCAGGAAGTGCCCGTCACTCTGCTCTGAGCAGAAGTTCAAATAAAGTGGCAAAGTGTGTCAGTGCACGATGCCATGGGGCAGTGCTACAGCCACTGGTGCAAGAAGGTCCCTTAAAAAGGCATCTTTTTGCTGGACTGCATACCTCGAAGTTTCCTGTCTTGCGTGGGTTTAATCTCAGCTCCGCGTGTTTCTTTGCACGTTGACCTGATTGCCCCTTTCAGGCGCATCCTCCACCGCTGCTCAGCCTCACACCCCTCTGACGACTCGAGCTGAAGGCTCTCTTGTGCATACACGGAAACACAGCGTGTCCGTGGGTATACGGTGGTGCTGTTGAGCCCCACCCCTGCCATGTTTCCAGGAGTTGTAATACACGGGCGCCCCCAGTGGTGGCCTGCGGTACTGCTGGCTGACACGCCTCCCCGCCTCAGTGGGACTCGCCTTTGTTGTGAGTTCAGAGGCTGCACGTGAGCGGGTTCAGTGGGACTGGAGGAGGTTACTCAGCACATGACTTCGGGAGAAACATGTAGTCTGTTTCCCAGCCCCGATCAGTAGTGACGCAGCAGGCTCGTGTGCCCTACGTACGGGACCGGACTCGGGATTAAAGGGCGCAGCGGCATCTTGATCGGAAATGCTCCACCTTTCCTCCTATTATCCCCTGCCCACGTTTACTGCTGCCACCCTCCCTCGCCCCCGCGCCGGAGAGGGGGTGGGCGCCACCACAGACCCTGTGGGGCACCCCGGCAGGCACCCGTCAGAATCTGCACCCTAGTTCCAAAATGACACCCACCAAAGCCTCTAACCAGTTTTGGGTCCTACGTAAATGCCTTAATGTGGCCAGGTGACATGCACACAGTGCATAACCTTGCATAGCAGAGCAAGGCATACTATGGCACACAGAGCATAATGTAGCGTAGGCAGGCATTGGGTAACACACCACTACATAACACGACACATTAAAATAGTATAGCCAGAAGCAGCATAGCGTAGAGTAACATAACATAACATAGGTAGCCTACCATAGCATGCACTAGACACATAGAGTGGCATAACAACAGAGCATATTATAACGTAATACATTTCATAGCATAACACATCAAACTGGTGCAACAGCATAAAATAAGGGTAAGGAACATAGCATTAAGGAACGCAAAGCACAACACGATACCAAACCACAACAGTGATGGGGCTGTTGAAATCAATGGGCACAGCTATAAAATAAGGTACACATTCTTACGCAGCTTCCGCCTCGCCGGCTGTGTACTGTGCGTAGACTGCTAGTGGAATTAAACGCTTCAGGAAATGAGCACAGATGGGGGAGCGGGTCCGAGCTGTAAAGCGCTTGATCGCGGTTCGGCGCTATGTAGGTAAGATGCAATAGAAGGGGGAAGCTTACCCTGGAGACCGCAGCGGAGATGTCTCTCTCGTGTTCCTAAGACCTCGCAGGAGCCCGGAGCCGCCACAGGCTGCAGCTCTGTGCGTCTCGCAGGCTCCCCTGCGCGCACAGGCTGTCTCGGGGCTGCGGGCGCGTCACCTGGACGGAAGAGCCTTTGGAATTTAAATGCCACCGAGGGAGGCGATCCATCAAAGCAGAAACCAGCCCTCCCGAGGAGCGCTGCCATTGGCTCCCCCGGGTCACGTGACCTCGGGTTCACTGTACATTCATATCATTTCCCCCCTATCTGTACGCCCGATGGAGGAAGTGGAAAAGTTGGCAGGGCCGGCAGGACTCGTGCGCAGCAGGTCACTCTGGTGATAGGCAGACCCCTGGACCATGCGAAGATGAGCTCTTTCCTGGAGTACCCCGCACACCTCGGCTCGGACACCGCCTCCTGCCCCTCGAGGTCCTACCACCCTCCTGACCATGGCATTGCCCCCTTCCAGTCCTGCGCGGTGACCGCCAGCAGCTGCAGCCGGGAGGACCGCTACATGGTGGGCAGGGGCGTGCAGCTGGGCGCCCCGCACCACCACCAACAGACTGGCACCTACCAGCACCACCACGGCAGCCTGGGCATGTCCTACCCGCACCACAGCTGCGCCTCTGCCTACGGCGCGCAGGGGTTCGGCGCAGCCTACAGCCACTACCCCCTCGGGCAGGAGGCGGATGTGAGCGGGGGGTACCACCAGGTGTACACGGGCAGCCTGTCCTCGGCCGTGGTGCAGCACCACCCCCACCAGGGTGGCTACGGCGGGGGAGCCCCTGCTCACTACTTGCACCATGCCTACGCGGGAGACCAGACCCTGGCACCCTACGCAGACCACTTGTCCCCGCTTCACCCTGGCCACCAGGACGCCTGCCTCTCCCCTGCAGACACCTCGCCCCCAGCGCAGACCTTCGACTGGATGAAAGTCAAGCGGAATCCACCCAAAACAGGTGGGTCTCACCTCTCATTTCCACCTCTTGTAAAGTTGTAGGTGTGTTTGTGTGTTAGAGAGAGTGTGCGTATGGGTGTCCGCGGTGTGTATGGATTTCATTGTGTGTGCGTTGATACCTGTGTTTCTATGTGTGTGTAAGAGAGAGTTGTTTATGGGTGTGTATGGCTACCATTGTGAAGGCGTTGGTGCCTGTGTTTCTATGTAAGAGAGTCGTTTATAGGTACCTGTGGGTGTGTATGGCTATCATTGTGTATGCGTTGTTGCTTGTGTGAGTGTGTGTGTCTCCCTGCCCTCCCCCGGCTTAATAACACATATGTAAATCATAGTATACTGCTATAATGTTTTGCTCAGTCACTTTTTTGTAAAACCCTCTGACGGACGGCTTGCACGCGCCTACATGACATCACTACACACATGGTTTGAGATGTAGTGGTCTGTCACTCAGGAATGCGGAGCTGTAGAGCTGCCTCGTGGTAGAAGTCTTTGCATTCAGGCATGTTGGCGCTGCAGTTTTGCTTTTCCTGTTTGAGGCCCCGCACTGCTAGGTTTTTAATGTAAAAAAACAAACGACACACAAAAACATGGGAGGGAGCATCCCCCTCACTCATCCTCTTATATGTAGCCGGCGCAGGTCTCTGGGGAGAGCCGCATTTCATTTGCACACCATCATGAAGCCATTCACCTGTTGGGCGCTCGAACGTCTGTCTTCTGTGTCTATGCTCTCTACAGCAGCCTGCAGTGGCGCCCAATGTATTGCAATGTAGCATTCATATAGCGCTTACTACCCGTAGGTGGGGCGCCGAAGCGCTTAAAAGTGAGCAGGCTGACACCCTTGTGACCGTGCTTGTTGTGTTTTTCCCCAGGTAAAGCCGGAGAGTACGGGTACGGAGGGCAGCCCAACACCGTACGGACCAACTTCACCACCAAGCAGCTCACTGAGCTGGAGAAAGAGTTCCACTTCAACAAGTACCTGACGCGGGCCCGGCGGGTGGAGATCGCCGCCTCCCTGCAGCTCAACGAGACGCAGGTGAAGATCTGGTTCCAGAACCGGCGCATGAAGCAGAAGAAGCGGGAGAAGGAAGGCCTGCTGCCCGGCTCCCCCGGCACCTCCCCGGGCAGCGAGGAGAAGGCCTGCGACGACTCGTCGGAGAAGTCCCACTCGTCACCCTGCACCCCCTCCCCCGCCTCGTCCCTCTCAGACAGCCTGGCTACCTCAAACTAGGGTCCCTCAGACCACCCTCCACATCCCACGAACTCGACTTCCAAAACTTTTGGCGAACACTTTTGAGTTCGGACTGTCAATCAGTACTTTAGCGTTCTGTTCCTTTTCGGTCGAAGCCCATTTGATCGAATGCACAATCTGACTTTAATGCCCAAAGATTCACCAATCCGCCATCATGGTACCATTGTGGTAATGCTGCTGAAGGAATGTGCAGGTTTATGTTCTAATATCTCCTTTTGGTTCAATTACGTGAACTTTCAGGACACCTGAATGGTGCAACACCCCCTACCAAAAAAACTCAACTTATCACATACTGAGAACAGCACAGCACCTGTGGAGAGCTGCACTATGTAGGAGTGTTTACACGAGCTGTATAAAGTCCTAGATTTAAGTTAATGTATTCTATATCCTGTGTGTATGAGATTATTGACTGTAAATACTTTTTGTCGAAGAGATTTTATCTTTTTACAGATTTTCTAGAATTGTGTCGAAACAGGGTGGCGCTGCCCCGAGAGCCGATGGACGTTTTATAGGTCAGAGCTGACCAGAGCAGACCCTTTCCAGATATACCTCAGACGTTATTTAGCACAATTAGACCAACTGAGAAAAAAATGTTTGCACTGTTTTTTTGTAAAGTACAACTGGCTGTGTGTGGCTTGCTCGCCACTCCTAACACATGGACTGTGTCACGAAGGGGATTACTGTAGTTAACGTATGTGTGTGTAACGCACAGTTTGTTACCAGACCCTTTCTCCAACTAAAAGGTATATTTCCTTCTAAAAACTAAGACTGTGGTTATGATAGTCGGTTGAATGTCTATTTGACGTCGCTGTTTTGTGTATTCCTTTGCATGCTGCACAGTGATTGAGTGGCTTATGTAAACTGAGTTTTATCAGTTGCCATTTACTTTTCCAGTCATTGTTTCTGTACAATCACCTCAAGCCCTGGAGTTCTGAAGGGGGGCCTCCGGGCACGAGTTTACGGGTCCTCAGATAGAAAAAAATAAACGCATTTAAGTTTAGTTCCTCCGTGTTTACCCTTTTTTTTTAAATCACGCTGGTGGTTTGCTGCTAAGAGCTTTTCTCTTCAGAGATCACTTCCTTGTTGATATCGGGTCTGCTTGTACCCGATTGGGGGGGGGGGGTTCTATGCCAGGTGTCGTCACGTTTGTGAGGTGTTGGTTATAAACTGGGCATCGCCAAAGTACGAGCTATCTCGAGAAGGCCAGGGTGCCCCATCCAGGGAGGTTTGTCCCGGGTCAAGTGCTAACCTTTTCACCCCGACTAGAATGTTGACATAAACAGAGGGCCCTCAAAGCAGAAACTGTCTTCAGCCTGTCTGTCCTCACCTCGCCGCTCTGGCAGCTTGGAACATTCCCGTGTAATTACTGGGAGGGTCTGCTCGGGGAACCGTCCAAAGGACACCAGTTGGGGGTGGTGGGGGAGTTAGAGTATCGTGGTTGTTTAACCCCTTCTTTCAAGAGCTGTGGGGCCAGAGAAACTGTAGAGAGAACTCAGGCCCCTTGTCCTTTTAAAGGGGCCCTCCAGTGAAAAATGGGTCAAAATGTCTCACGTCACTACCATAGCACAACAAACCATTGTATCCCTTGGTGGTTGCAGCTGAAGGAGATCGGGGCAAGAGAAACTGGGAAGTTGTGTACATATGTGCAATAAATGCGAATCCCAGAACGCCATTTTCAAGGGTGTCAGATTATAAAATCATGTCTTACAGTGCGACGCATGAGAACCCCTTCCTTTTTACAGGCACATAACACCCTGTTACATATACACGTCCCTCGGCAGGAGAGGCCTGGGGCAAGAGGGCGACGTGGGAAACGCAAACTCGAGCGAGAACCGACCCTGGCAACGGAAGAAAGTAAACAGGCAGCGCTTTTCAGCACAAACTAAGTTATAAGCCACAGGTGACACGCCGTCACTATGCACTGGACCGTAGCAGGGGCCGGGTGAGCACCGCAGCGGGCACACGTGACAGCTTCCCACAGCACTGCGTAATATTGGCACCTGCACTGTGTGGCGCTTAAGAACGGTAGAAGCGCTTTAAGAAGCGCTACACAAAACATGCTGCTTTAATATTGTTTTTACAGCTATACCAGTGACCAATGACAGAAAGCATGCAGAGCTCCAGCGATACAACAAAAAGTAACTGCCTCAAAAGTACCTATTTCACCCGCTACATCACTAGCACTACAGGCTCACCGGAAGCTGCGCGCAGGGGGCCTTTAACGTGAATTGGGGCCCTACATACAGAGTGTCCATGTATCAGCCATTATACTGAGACATGGTGGCCAAATTGAGAACGATGGTCCTGCACCTCTGGCCGTCCCCCGCCCCTACTCCCCGTAGGTCTAAAGTGGGCTTCAAAGCACATGGGACACATTTCATACCCACGGTGCGTTTCCCTCCTCTTTTGTTTATTGGTGTGAGATGCGCACATCAAAGCGCGTGACTCCCTCCACATGCTTCGAAGGGCGGAGCCGCATCTGTATTTCAAGGGCCCGATTTCAATGTTTTAACATCACAAAACCCTGACACCACCTTGATCTCCGGCCGACCCCACCACAGACTGTGCTGAGTATTGGGTTTGGTAGGGGAAAATTGCATCTTAAATTGCATTTATGCAGTACTTACCACTCATAACAAGGCATAAAGAAATACACGAAAACCCAAAAAACTGCGGCGGAAGCGGCAGTCCAAGAAATACATTACATTTTGTTAAACAAATGAACCGGGCTTTTCAAACAATGTGAAAACCGTGAATATTAAAAATGTACTAAGACCTGGGGCCATTACACTAATTATGATAATAAACCACTTGTATATACATTTAACAGATAAATGACACATTTAGTTACTCGTCAGTAGTCTACGCTTCCGTTTCATTTTTACTAAACTAATTACCACTGAAGTATCGCAATTAATAAGACAACCCTCGTTTTTTGCACCCAATGTTGTTTTGCAATTTTACTTCACTTTCTACTTCCTGGAACAGATCTCACTGCCCTGTGAGTCAACAGATAACTATAGCGCCCCTCTCTCCAGTTCATGCGTCTTCCCTTCCGTCTCCATGTCTCCCAACCTACACTTGCGGAAACATTGTGTTTTATAGTGAATATGAGTTCGATTCGTTTCGAATGCAAGTGTCGTTGTTTCTAGGCACAATATTTCGAAATATTTGAAAAACGAAATTTAAAGCTGAATCGAATACAGCTGCCTGTCAGGATAATAATTAGTTCTAAGAGTCAGTAGTGAATTACTTTGAAAGTTAAAAAGGCATTTACTTGTACGTATAGGATCGAAGGTCAGGACTGAAAGATCACATATTTGAGAAAAGTAACTTAATACGATTATATGTTTCAGGCAACAATGCAGCCTGTCTATTGAACTGATCAAACGATAGATAGATCGATTGATAGAAGTGGGTTTAGGCAGGTCAAGAGACTTCCACTAACTTCGTGTAATACCAGCTGTGGTTATGGGCGCCTGCAGTACAGTTTTATATGAAAAGGGCCACGACCTACGCATGCACCACGCACTTATGGGAAACGAGCAGATCAGTGTAGGGGTCCCAGGAGAGGACAAAACAGCCTCCACAGCCCCTAGGAGCCAGAAGCCTGGTTGGGTTAGTCCCTGGGGGAAGGGCGGGGGCGGATGTAAAATCTACCATTTGGTCTGAAGTTATACTTGGATCTGTGTGTGTGTGGAGGGGGGGGGGGGCGCCGCGGAATTTCCATCCACTAAAATTATTACCACAACCCTCACAATGCATTGGTGCCCTCTCTTTCCACTACGAAGTGTACTCTGTTCGGCGAATGACGTCACAGCAGACCTCAAAGCGAAACCAGGCATCATCACACAAAGGGGCATTCTGGAATGCTTATTGTCAGTGATTGCTGGTGACGCCACCCCCGCCAATTTCCGTAACACATATTTAGTCCGCGCCTTCTTTTTTTTCTCCATATTTTAGTCTCAGCAGGCAGCTGGGAAAAAAATACCCCCATCCAGGAAGACCTGAAGAACTGTTACTATGTATGTCACATTACTTCACACACATGTCTCAGTGTAGAGTCGACAGACCGCCCCAGCCCCCCCCCCCCCCATCCCCCTCGTTGTAAATGCCACACCGTGTTTCCTCTATTGTTGAATGCTGGTACGGACCCTGCATCTCGGAATACACCAACGCATCGTACAACAGAGGGGGGTTCCGAAATCCTTGCTGGTGCTCACTCAGGCTGGGACTGAGATGCCTGGGTTGTTCTTTTCAGTGGAAGGGCGCGTTAGTAGAGGAGGCCTCAAAACCAACCAGACACATTAAAAGCAGGGGACGTTCTGGACTAAGAAGACCCCTCTTTAGATATTTCCACCGGGGGAACCCTTTAAAATGTTACAGTGTCACAGAAGGCCTCGGAGCAGAACCAGATACAATCAAGCAAAATAACATCCTAGAATGATGTGACTGTGACCCAGTATTGGATGAAGAGCGCTAGACCTGCTGTCTTCACTGGGTAGGCCCTTTAAAATAGTCGTCTGGTGAAACACATCACAAGAGGCCTCAAAAGCTAACCAGACATATTTAAAAAAAACAAGAGGCCTCAAAAGCTAACCAGATATATTTAAAATAAAGGGCATGTCCGAGTTCTTATTGGCGAGGCATCCAGGGTAAAGAGAAATGTGTCTTTTTTTTCTTTACAGTAGATGGATCCTTCAAAGTCATCCTTTGATGAAAGATGTTAAAATAGATCCCGGTGCCCAACCAGAAGCCCACAAAGGACCCTTCACTACTTAATGTAACACCTCTGAAAGCTCATCTAATGATAATACTGGAATGGGCTTCAAAACGTAGCCAGGCATACTCCAGAGAAAGGGCCTTCCCAAAGCCATGCTGTCGGTGATTCAGGTTTGGATGGATATAGGATTGGGGGAAAGGCTGTTTTTTCCCTTTTTCTTTCCACTAGGTGGACCCTTAAGAGAATTAGGCATTAATAGCCACCGAAAGACACATTCTGGACTGGGGTCCTTGGTTGTTTATCTAAAATCAGGCATGATGGATTTTTTCACTAGAGGTTGCACTTAAATGGTCACTCACTAAATAGTGCCAAAGGAGGCTTCACATGTGAAACCGGCTTTATGAAGCAAGGGCGCATTCTGGAATTTTTATTTTAGTGACAACGCAGGACTGGCAACCTAGATATTTAGTAGTTTTGCTTTTCACCGGCCGTCTCAGTTAAAAAGTTGTGCTCCAACTTTCTGCCGCAGGTTCGTCTCTTGTGCTCTCCGAGTGCTTACTGTGCCTGCTCACCTTCACAGTCCACCCCTTCGGCCCATCGAGGGGCTCGGCTGTCCCCCTCGGGGGCAATCAGATTGAAAGCGATCAATATTTACTCAGTCTGAAAGGGCTGTTGAAAAGGCAGCTAGCAACAAACTGCTCGGCAGCGCAGCCCCCCCGTCTAATCTCGGGTTCACGCAGAGTTCATGCCGAGTGACGCTGGTGACCCCGCGGCTCGCGCCCAGTCCCGGGCTGAGAGCTGCGGTCCCAGGACCCAGGCGCGCGCGTTTCTCACACTCTGCAGCACGCTTCTGTAAACACGCGGCCCGGGGATTTCTGCAGCAAGGGAAACTATGTGCTCACTGTACTCTCTCTGTTGTGTGACTTCTGCCTTTCACTTTAGGTGGAATTGACAAAACATATGTTTTTTTTTTCTCGTTCGAATAGTTGTGCGTTTTAAAGGAAGTCACAATAAGCAGAAACATGTTTTATTTTATTGATTTCACTACTTCAGTAACATACTTACAGATCACTATGATTTTTTAAACACCTCTGAATGCAAATCACGTTTTATTTTGATTTGATAACACCGTACGTAGCAATACATATCTCTCATTCAGGGTGACGTGGAATTATGTTGTTTTCGGGTCGTGATGTTTTATGGCGCCAATAAAATGTATTTGTTTAAAAAAACGTTAAAAGTCAGCAATATCGATATATTATCGATTGCGTCGACCCTGCTCAGCCCATAAATATTAATGACACTCGCAGTACATTCATTAGTTTCTAAACTCAAGATTGCAACTGGCTGCGTTTATAAAATAAAGAAGAGAAGCTCGCGAAAGCTACATTTATATAATACGTGTAAACTTAATTTTGTGTCTCAAGGTTCATTATTCGAACCTGAGTTGTTAGACGCAAATTCAAACTGACCATCAAAAAGTAACTGATTTTGTTGCTAATTCCTGCAATCCTCCTCGGGTCAAAGTTCGTGCAAATTCCGGCATACATGAATACAGAATGCGAATTTATTAGCGCTTCTCTAATTGCGCGTCACATTGGCGGGTAACACCGCGCATATATCTGCTCTCAAACGGATACATATCGATGTCCGCCATGCTGTCTCCGAGATGCCAAACCAGACTATTTTGTTTTTGTCAATTAAAGAAGCTGAAAATAAGAGGAAATAAAAACCGCTCATTTTTTTCACACTGTTGCAGAAAAAAACGTGTATTTGAGTTTTTTAATCAGATCTGTACACTTGCTGACTATAGCATACATCATGTGTACATTACTCCATTCGTTTCCATTTGATAGGCACATACAATTAAAATTAGCTGGAGATATCCGTGCTATATTAAGCCACACCTTTATGTGGAAAAGGGCGTGTTATATCGATTATTCTGTTCCGCACACCAGTGGGGGGGGGGGGGGGGGGGGGGGGGGGTACGAAGTTGTCTGTTTTGCAAATTATAAATGCTGATTCTTGTAAACAATGGTATAACACAGTGTTATTATTCCCGCCGTTGCAGTTTGTGTCACCACCCATGAATACTGAAGAGCACCACACTACCTACAAAGCCAGTTTATCACTTTAAAGCTCACCGCCGCTTCTTGACCTCGTGTTGGGGGTCGCAAGTAAATATACTTAAACATATAGGGGAAGAGTCAAGCCCTTGGCCAGAGCGAGAGTGCGATCTTCAGCAGATACTGAAATAGATTTTAAATATTTACATACTAGAATTTACAGTGCTTGCTAATGCGCTACGATAATGTATCCAATAACACTAAATGCACTTAAACATTGCAGATGTTAAGTTTAAAAAGTCCTGCCTCTTTTCAATTTTAATCACAGCACCATTTTTCAATCGGACTGTTTCCACCGCACGCAGATTTTACTTTATTCACTCAGCACCTTCTCAAACGTTACGTTTCTTTCTAGCGATAGCTGCGCCTCCAGTTGGTGACTTCCAGCCCGCCCTTTCCCGGGGCGTTTGGTTCGAGGCGCGCTCGGCCTGTTTAAAGATACTCTGCATTTCAAAGGGGGGGTTCCCTTCTAAGTGTGAGCGGTGTAAAGATCACAGGCCGGCAGGAGGATAAGCGCCATCCTGCCCCCAGCTGCGGCAAAACCCCGGATTACACGATCCCAGCTCGGGGCCCCCTTTGAACTGCTGCGTCAAAGCGCTAAACCCTACACGGGGGAAGAGGTCGGGTTCATCGCGGGGTGAGGTGGGCCGGGCCGGCAGTGCGCAGCAACTGGTACTACATGGGTGGGAGGGGGGCGTCCAGTAGGACCGGATCTGCGCGTTTTACTGGCATATTGACTTCCCACCCCCAGCATGGGTGTACTGTACCCATGGGGGGTGGGGTTGAATAACAATTATTTTCACATTTTTTCAGGTTTTATATGGCTCAGTCTACATTAGGCTGGTGACAACGGAGAGAAACCTAACGATATCAAAATGCGCCTTCACACGGTGAAATCCCCCATCAATATCAACATGCACATTCACACGGTGAAACTTAAAAGGATACAATGGGCCACTCAGATCAATATCAAAGCGCTTTACAATTGGCAGAGGAAGATCTGCTTTGCGAGATGCGCACCAGTATGGAAAAATGGATATATAAAAACAGTAAATAAACACTCCCTTTCATAGAAATAGAATTTATGGCTACAGGTAGGGCCAATGGAATGATGTAATCGTGCAGCCGCAGCGTTTTCCTCATATTTATGGTTGTGTCCCATTTGCCACACAATCCACCGTCATCTGCACATCCTGCAGATTTTAACCAAAACAAGGTTTATAGCTAAAGCAGATCAAAAGTTACTAAAACTCAGCAACCAGTGTTGTGGGCAGGGAAAGGCTCTTTACACAGGCTGAGTGGGCAGCTTTCTGTTACTTAATGTGATGTTTGTGTGTTACACTGGTGGTAAAGAGATGAAACATTTTACCAGACAGTGTTAAAATGTGTAAAAATGACAAAATAAAGAAGTAACACCAGACATGCCAACCCTCCCGATTCAGGCGTGAGACTACCGATTTGAAGGCTAGTCTCCCGCCTCCCGATTCCTGCAAACAAAAACCCGATTACTCTGGGTTTGTTGACAGGGCTTAGTATTGTGTGAAGTGCTAATTTTTCCAGCAATAGTGAAAGTGGCCATGCAGGGGCTCGCGATGGGGTGAAAAAACAACAAAGGGTCATTTACAAGGCAATAGTCTTTTGAAGACCTGTGAAGTAGGGGGGGGGCGTGTGTGTGCACAGGAAGCTGTTTTCGGCTGGGTGTCACACAGGGGGGTGGGGGTGGGGCGGGGGGGACAACACTTGCATCACCCTCTCTGCCTGCCATTGCATTGCGCTCCATGCTTGTAAAAGGTAAGAAAAAAAACGTACATTTGTGTTTCAAATTGTCCAATCCTGCAGCAACACACTTCCAAAGCCCATACACGCCAGTAACCCAATTTGAAGCCCCATTCTCCCGATTTTTAAAAAAAAATCTCCCTCTTTGCTCTTCTGAAATGTTGGCATGTATGAGTAACACTATTAAAAAAAACCTTCATCCGACATCAGTAATGGCCTTTGTTGTTGACATTATGCACCCTATTGTCCACCAGCACCATTTCAGCACTAAAACCAGCTCTGCAGCAGCTCTCGCTTCAGCACCAAAGACAGCCAGGACAACTCTACACACGGCTTCTAGTGCCAGATAAAATCAAACTGACTGTCGTGGCTTGGTACAGGGACCTACATTACCTTTATCCTCCTTGGGTTCCACGCAATTCGGCCTGCAAGTGACCGATTGTCAGTGTCACTTTTTCGCACTGACTGCAATATGAAAGTTGTGAAGTAGTGAATTGCTTTGATTTATGTTTTCTTCTATAATCCACAACCCTGTTTATAAGTATTTGATCTTGTTTATTTTGTTGCCCTAATTAACATAAAAATCTGTTTTATTTTTATAAATTGGTGTTGGATTTCTGTCGAGTTGTGTCAATTACTTATTGTCCATGTTGGTACTCTGAAATGCTCCTCTAGGAAAGCCTGGCTGCTCTTTGCCACTCTACCAGGACTGAGCTATGGATTTATTATTGTGGTTCGAAGTACCATTTTAGGGTTTGTGAGAGTATTGCATGGTGAAGCCAAACCAGCATCACCACATAATACGCCACCTTCCTATATTGGTGTTACAGCTGTGGGGGTCCTGAACTTGTGTTTCCCAGTACCACTTGGTCTTAAGTGACTTTTGCAACAGAAATCTGCTAAATTGACTTTCGTCTCAAAATGTATATATTTTTTAAATTGGAATTCCAGGGCCCTGTGTAGATCCACATTCCAATAGTACACAACAAAGGCTTAGGTAAGTTAGGACAAGGTTTAACATTTTTTGTTACATTTTAAAAAGGTCCCAACTTTCAAGTAAAAAGTTAGACACAATAGAGGCTGGTGAGACTCACACCTTGTCCGTCACCCCAGCCCTGAGGATCAGTGATCTGAGGGTTTTGTGCAACGCAAGCAGCATTAGCTATAAAGTTAAAGCTAAAAATGAGGAATTTTAAAAAGCCCTTATCCCCTATGAAAAGGAAATACTAGAGAGGGATGGCCATTCCTCAGAAGAAGACACTGAAGAGGGTGAGAATGAGGCCCTCACCCAAATTGATGATGATGAGGAAGAAGGTAAAGACCAACACTCTCCACCCTCTCCCAGACCTCCTTCACCAGTGGGTAGTGACAGGAGTCACTCTAGCAGACTCCCTACTGGTAAGGTAGTAGAAAGCCTTTAGGAAGCTTGATCTCTTCTCACCATAGGTGAGAAAACTTGAACTCGAGGAAAGGAGACTAGCCCTTGAAGAAAGAAGGATCAAGATGGATTTGAAGATCTAAGATGGCTGCATCAATTTTAGTAGGGAGAAGGAGGAATCTTTTGACCCTACGATCCCTAAAGGGATTGTCCCAAAGTTTAGTGATGGTGGTGCCTTTGACAGGGCCTACAAAATGAGGAATATAGGCCACCAGAACTGGGGCTCTCTACTGTGAGAGTTATTCTCAGTGAAGGGCAGAGCCAGACGTCTGACCCTTAATGCAGATCTGGCTGAGTCCTATCAGCATATGAAGAAGACCTTGACAGAAGGATTTGGACTCACCACAGAGGAATACAGATTGAAGATTAGGGATACCCATAATGGTCAAAAACAACCATGGGTGGACTTTGTGGACTCTTCAGTAAAAGCACTAGAAGGCTGGATAAAAGGAAATTAAGTGGACGCTTTTGATGGGCGTTATAATTTAATTATGAAGGAGCACATTTTAACAAATTGTACCACAGAGAAATCGTATCATTAGTTGGTGGGTTCCAAGTTGTCTTCCCCCAGAGAGCTGGGGAGGGTAGTGGACAAATGGGTCAGGACCAGGGTGTCCAGAAAGACCCAGGATGGGAGCAACAAGAAAAAGGGTGCCCTGACATCCCAGCAGGGGAAAGAGGTGAGCAACAACAACAATTAAACAGAAGGACTTCTCTAAATGCCCCTAAAATTCTCCTCAGGAGGATGGGTCCGAGACAGCTCCTCAAAGGCAAGACTATCAGGGTGAGAACTGGGACCCAGCAAAGGCTTCTGGGGTAGGTCATCACTGTTGTCAGCCAGGAGGTAAAAGAGGAGATGCAGCATGCTCCAAAACACCCCCCAGTGGTGAACGATCCAAGGAATTGTCTAGCATAGAAGTGGGGGTGGAAGTGCTCTCTGTAGAGGCCAGAGGATGCTGTAAGGCTACTTTAGTTTCCCTGGGTGGGGCAGATATTGAAGGCCTGGCTGTTTTACCTCCAAGACAAAGGCCTAAAATCAATAGGACTGAGGTAGAGACACTGAGGAATACAGGGGCCAGTGTCACTATGGTGGCTGCTAGTCTGGTTTCTCCAGACCACATGATATCTGGTGTAAGTCAGAAAGGTACCAATGTTGACAACAAGACCAAGCTCCACCCAATGGCATTGGTAAGCTTAGAGGGGGGAGGGATTACCAGTCCAACAAAGGTGGTTGTGTCCCCTGCCATCCCAGTGGAGTGTTTGTTGGGAAATTATCTGGAGACTTCTGCTTGGGCAGAAGTTGAAAGAAAGGCTCCTGCAGTGGGTGTGTGTTACCACAAGAGCACAGAGTGCAGGGCAGAGTGCAAGATTATGTAAATTGCCAATAATACTATCTCATGGTACCCGAACAACACTCTTTTCTGGGTGACTTCATTAAGACCCCTAGACCATTGAGTCCCCAATTATTAGTAACCCGGCAAATATACCAGATTCCGACCCCCCACCCCGAGTTACTAGTGGGAACAATCCAGCCCATTACAATTTGGAACCTTTAGGGTCCATTAACAAATTAGGAATTGATAACAGAATCTGAAATTCTAGTTCGATTCACCAGTAATTCCTCATTTTGGGCCAGGTTTTCACCTGGAGATTTTGACTTCCTGTAGCAGCCAAAATATTTTGGTAAACATTAAGAGATCCACGTTTTTCCTGCCGATGTCATTCCGATCGAGCTGGTTTCTTCAAAGACTTTTCTACTCTACTTTATTTAAGGTATTAACATGTGTCTCACTCTACTACTCTTGTGCCTTTGTTTGCTTTTGTAAACAAGCATTTACAATGCAATAGGTCTCGCAGCATTAAAGTTTGAGTTATTGGCATTGTGTATGACAATGCCTTGCATAACATTTTTAGCAAACTTTGAATTGGTGAGCAGTGAGAGTGTGTGCAAGAGTATGCTGTTTTTGAAAGCAGTGTGGTAGAGAGTGCAGGAATTTGGGTGACCTGAGCAATGTGGATGATGCACCTCACGCACGGGGCTGACGCAGTTATTATTCACACAGCTCTGATGGTGCACCTTAGGCACGGGCTCACAGCTGTTATTATCACACAGCTCTGATGATGCACCTCACGCACAGTCTCACAGTTGTTATTCACACAGCTCTGATGATACACCTCACGCACGGGGCTGACGCAGTTATTATTTACACAGCTCTGATGATGCACCTCAGGCACGGGCTCACAGCTGTTATTATTCACACAGCTCTGATGATGCACCTTAGGCACGGGCTCACAGATGTTATTATTCACACAGCTCTGATGATGCACCTCACGCACGGGGCTGATGCAGTTATTATTTACACAGCTCTGATGCACCTTAGGCACGGGCTCACAGCTGTTATTATTCACACAGCTCTGATGATGCACCTCCGGCACGGGCTCACAGCTGTTATTATTCACACAGCTCTGATGATGCACCTCACGCACGGGGCTGACGCAGTTATTATTCACACAGCTCTGATGATGCACCTTAGGCACAGGCTCACAGCTGTTATTATTTACACAGCTCTGATGATGCACCTCACGCACGGGGCTGACGCAGTTATTATTTACACAGCTCTGATGCACCTTAGGCACGGGCTCACAGCTGTCATTATTCACACAGCTCTGATGATGCACCTTAGGCACGGGCTCACAGCTGTTATTATTCAAACAGATCTGATGATGCACCTCACGCACGGAGCTGACGCAGTTATCATTCACACAGCTCTGATGATGCACCTTAGGCACGGGCTCACAGCTGTTATTATTCACACAGCTCTGATGATGCACCTCACGCACGGGGCTGACACAGTTATTATTTACACAGCTCTGATGCACCTTAGGCACGGGCTCATGTCTGTTATTATTCACACAGCTCTGATGATGCACCTCCGGCACGGGCTCACATCTGTTATTATTCACACAGCTCTGATGATGCACCTCACGCACGGGGCTGACGCAGTTATTATTCACACAGCTCTGATGATGCACCTTAGGCACGGGCTCACAGCTGTTACAGTGCTTCCTTCTTTTTACTGGGGGCAACCTGGCTGGGTAAATGCAGTGAAGTTTCTCAATGTAAAAACTTTGCTGCCTCAGCTGCATGTTTACTTCGTTTCACTGTTTCAGAAATGTCCCTTTAAGTGGTTAAAAGGCTACCTAAACAAGAGCAAAGAAAATACATCTAAAAAAAAATAAATGAAGCCCCCCGAAGCCCTCTTACCACTGGTGCTGTGGTGCGCGTGACGAAAACTACCGTGGGGCGGGACTTCCGTTTCCTACTGGAAGTTCGTGCCCACAGAGTGGCTGGCCAGGAGAGGAGCAGTCAGGAGAGGAGCAGTGGTACGCGGGGCTCCCATGCCCGAGGGAGAGCCCCGCGGTGGTGGCTGAAGTCCGGAGTTTCGCCGATGAGGTGAGTGGGGCTTAGTTGTAGTGGGGGGCGGCGGGGGAGGGGGGTGTCTGTGTGCGCTCGTGTGTGTGTGTGTGCGCGCGCTCTTGTTTGTGTGCGGCGGGGGGTGGTGGTGTGTGTCTCTGTATGTGTGCGCTCGTGTGTATGCGTGCGTGTATGTGCGCTAGTGTGTGTTTGCGTGCGTGTATGTCTCTGCGTGTGTGCCTGTGTGTGTGTGTGCGCGCGCATCTCTGTGTTGTTGTGGGTGTGACTAGCCTGCCGGAATCGGAGCGCGTGGTTGTGCGCGCCACCCGTTTCAGTCACTTTAAAACGATTCCAGTTACTTTTTGGGATGTCACAGTTCTTACTAGCAATGTTCAATCTTCAAACAGTGTTAAATGCCCCTCAAACCACTTTACTGGGCCTCAGGCACTGTTTCTTCTTTTAGGGGGTAACAAGAGGCTCCAAACACGCCCTCCCTAGCTTACAGGCAAGACCTAAGGCGGGGACGCGCTGTCCGTGAGGCCTGAACACCTCTGTGCGCCTCGTACGCCGATCGGGGGACGAACCTACCGAGTCTCACGCATTCCCGCGTGAGACGCGTACTCGGGAGCGTACTTGGGAGATGATACGATTCGAAGTGAGTGTACGAGTCGTACCAGGCAGGTGCGACTCGTAGGGCGGTGCGCTTACAGTGCCCGCGCCGCCTGGCGTATGCTCAGTGACCCAGGGCGCAGGCGAGGCAGAGAGGCTGTGCGAGTCGTGATGGGGGTGAGACTCGCACAGCGCACTCTTCAGGACTTCAGGGGGCGCAAAGGGCGGTGCGGCACATCAGGTGCGGGAGATGTAGCCAGGCAAAGGCTGCTGAGGAAGAGAGCAGTCATCGGCACGCGGCGGAGACGCCGTCGCCGTGAGCGTGCGCGCGACCAAATCCGCGCGTGGCCAGCTCTTGTCGTTCCCTCTCCCATTCACAATGCTGGGCGCGTGGCCAGCTCTTGTGAGGTTTGTCGGCTGAAACGATTGCTATAGTTCTCTGGCGAGAACGCGCTTCGCGCGTCTCTAAGCCGAGACCTAAAAATGCACAATTCTGCTTCCCTCACAGAGCAATTTGCGAGCTTCAATGTTGGGCAAATGTATTTACCACAAGTACTGGTCTCTTGCCTCACAACATCAAGCTAGGTCTCTGAACTGCCAAATCCTTATTAAGCAAAAATTTCACTTTTTCAAAGTACTTTTTGGTCCTTAGAATTCCAATTACTGTCTGTTACTAAAACATGACTTTTGGCATGATTCCACTGTCTCTGTTGCTCTCTCAACATCTGAGTCATTTTGTTTTTTTTCATTCTCCTTGGACTTGGCTGGTGCTTGGTGTGCGGGCTGATCTCCTCTATCACCTTCATGGATTGATACTACAGCTACTGTATTGTTGTCTATCTCATCATGTGAATTTCACTTTAATTCCTTTGCTTCACTTATACCTTTGGCATTTTTCATTATCTATCACCCGCCTGACCACTTACCTCGTTTATCAATACAATTCTCTTCTCTTTCCGACACAGCACCATTTTCTTGTTTTGGGGAACTTCCATTTACATGTTTCTAATAAAGCAATTCTGCCCCCTCTACATATTTTGATCTAATATTGTTACATTCTCTGTCCATCTATGTCCTTGGGGGAACACCAAATCTCCCTATTGCACCATCCTGCTTTCTTTTTTACTTCCTCACATTTCTACTATCTCATGGTACCCGAACAACACTCTTTTCTGGGTGACTTCATTAAGACCCTGTAGGAAGGGGGAGTCTCTGGTTGGCGCAGTGCAACACTGGCGACAAGCAGGGCCTCTCTCTTCCTCGTCAGGGCTGAGGGTTACCTTCAAGACAACCTCTGCTTACCCTCTAGGTAGTGTGGCTTAAGCAGTCTTAGGCTAATCTCTGGGGCATGTAGGGTTAAACATTTGCAATATCACACCATCACAACCAACCCACCACACAATGACACCAAACTGTATTTGTAAAAATATATGTTCTTTATATAAATCTCAAGCAGGCTTGTAAATACAGTCTTGGTTACTTCAAATGCAGGTTCCAGTTACTCTTTATGACAAAGGCACAGTTCTTGAATAAATGCGGTCTTTTGGGCCTTCTGCCCAGCTTTACGAAGGTTCAAGGGTCTTAGAGCGCTTCTAGGCGCTTTCCGCTGTCTCAGCTGCCGAAATGAGCTACCCGGCGGGGCCTGACTCGGAAGAGGGGGCCGCGGGCCTTCGGGAGCGTCAGGCGGGGCCTCGGGGGCCAAGAGCAGAGCGAGCCTCTGCTTCAGGGGCGGCTCGCGCTGCCAGCAGTTGTGCGGCTCCCGGGGTGCCGGAGATCAGTCAGCGCGGTGCGAGCTCGGGTTGCAGGACGCTCGCACCGCGACGGGCCAAAGACAGTACCTTGAACTTCTTGGGGTGATCTTTGAAGAGGACGGCTGCAGGGGAGGGAGCTGTCCCACGTCGCGTTGCTTCCTTAACGGGCGAGGCGAGCTGCGGCTCGAGGCAGCAGGTCACGGGTCACCCGGGGCGGCGGTGCTCGATGGGGTCTCAGGTCCTTCGCTCAGTCTCCTCTTCGGTCCTGACGGCGGCGGCTGGGTGTGGCGCAGTGGCAGTACGGTCCCCAAGTGCGGGACGTACCCAGCCAAAGTGCCGGTCGCGGTGATGCCCTTTCAGCGGGGCAGTCAGACGGGACGCTGATAGCGGGGGAGGACAGCAGGGCGGCAGTCCGTCTTTGCGGGGAAGTCTACGGCGCTTGCCCAGTAGACCTCGATGCTTGGACCGGACGGGTCCTCCGTTACTTTGTTCTCGTGGGGCGAAAGGCAGACGCCGTCGCGGTGCTCGGGCCAGCGGCGGCTGGGCCTCACGATGCTAGGGCGGCTGGCTGAACTCACGGTCACGGTGTGCCGGGGGGTAGATGCCCTCGTCCTCCTCAATCAGCGCTGCAGCGATAAGCAGCACACACAGCAGATGCTTTGGTCAGGGGTTAGCGCTCACTGTTCCTGGAGCGCTGGTCAGGGGGCAAGTTCAGCAGCAAGCCCTTGGAGATCTTTTAGCAGAGTTTGGCACAAAGTTCAAAAATAAAGTAAAAGTCTCTTGTAGTCTTTTTCTCTTCCTCTCCTTTGGCAGCAAGGCACCAGACACAGGCCAGAGTCAGCACTCCTCCTTGTAGTCCTTCCAGGTCCTTCTCTTCGGGCAGAGTTTCTCTTGTAGCACAAACAGGATCTAATTTACAAGGAGCAGGGCTCCTACTTTTATACCCAGTTTCTTTTGTTCTAGCAAGCCAGGGGGGCCTCTGCATAACTGCTCCAGTCTCTGAGTACTTGTTGTGGGTACTTATGACTTCTGCATTCAGTGTGAGGGCAGGCACATCAGCCGCTCCCCAGGGGGGCGGAGCCGGCCTTGAGAGGGCAGGAGTGGCCTGAGCACTTTGTTTACAAGCTTCGGTCCTTCCTGGGCCAGGTGCAGGCTGAATCATCAGTCGCTCCCCAGGAGGGCGGAGCCAGCATTGTGGTGGCAGGGGCACAGCCTGATGCATCATTCAGGGGAACTCCCACCACCCATTAAGGGGTCCTCCTGCTAATCACTACCTGTCAACTCCCAGCCCTGTCACTCACACACACCAGACAGTCAGATCCACATCCAAGCAGAGGCGGGCTGAAATGGTTAGGCAAGCAAATGCTAACTTTCTAAAAGTAGCATTTGCAAACACAGGATATTAAAATAAACTTTACTAAAAGAAGTATTTTATTATTCTGAGTTCAGGCATACTAAACACGAATTTCTACCATGTTCCCTGAGCCTGCTGGGATTATAGAGTGTAATAATTCCAGCAGCTCATCTGGCCTAGAAGGGAACAGGTAGCCTTACAATAGTGAAAAACGAATTTGGTAGTAATTCACTATTAGAACAGGCCACACACATCAGGGCATGTTCTACCTTACACTACAATGCACCCTGCCCTCAGGCCTACTATAGGGGTGACTAATATGAAGTTAAGGGAAGGTTCAGGGGCTGGCAAGTGTGTGCACTTGCCCAGCCAGGGTGACAGTACCAGACTGCACGCAGGATCTGCAATGGCAGACCCTAGACACATTTTAAGGCTGCTTCTGTGGGTGGCGCAACCAGCGCTGCAGGCCCACTAGCAGTATTGGCATTCACAAGCCCTGGCACTCCTAGTGCACTTTACTAGGGACTAATAGTAAATCCAATGAACCAATCATGGACATCAATCATATGTACACTTTACAGTAGGGAGCACTTGCACTGCGGCACGGGTTGGCCGTGGCGCAGTGCCCTGAGTAGCAGACACCAGCAAAACATTCGAGGCACAACAGCAAAAAGTGGAAGGGAAACTCACGCCAAGGTGCCAGGTCTAACACGTGTCCCCTCCAGCTGAAATGTGGGGAGAACTACCCTTCCCCAGGGAGTTCCTCATCACTAAGGCGGAAAAATCTGGACAGACCATCAGCGTTGGCGTGATCTGTGCCAGGGCGGTGTTCCACCGTGAAGTCCATACCCTGTAGGGAGATGGACCACCTCAACAGTTTTGGGTTCTCACCCCTCATTTGCATCAACCATCTGAGGGGCCTGTGGTCCGTCTGAACCCGGAAGTGAGACCCAAACAAGTAGGGTCTTAGCTTCTTCAGCGCCCAGACCACAGCAAATGCTTCTCGCTCTATTGCACTCCACCTACTTTCCCGTGGAAGTAACCTCCTACTGATGAAGGCTACGGGTTGGTCCCAGCCCTCCTCAGTCATCTGTGAGAGAACAGCCCCTACACCATGCTCTGAAGCGTCTGTTTGCACTATGAATTCCTTGGAGAAATCAGGAGCCAGGAGCACGGGCGCCGTGCACATGGCAGTCTTCAGGGTGTCAAAAGCCTTCTGACAGGTGTCAGTCCAAATCACATTCCTGGGCTGCTTCTTAGAAGTCAGTTCTGTCAAGGGGGTCACAATAGTGCCATAGCCCTTGACAAACCTCCTGTAATACCCAGTGAGCCCCAGGAAGGCTCTCACTGCTGTCTGGGTCTTGGGGGGTTCCCAAGCCAGGATGGTCTCAATTTTGGGTTGCAAGGGTGCCACCTTGCCACTCCCCACTTGGTGTCCCAAGTACACCACGGAACCCTGCCCAATCTGGCACTTGCTTGCCTTGATTGTGAGGCCTGCCTTGCGCAGCGCCATCAACACTTCCCAGAGGTGCCGCAGGTGTTCTGGCCAGGTGCCGCTGAACACTGCGATGTCATCCAGGTAGGCGGCACTGAACTCGTCCAGCCCGACCAACACCTGGTTGACCAACCTCTGAAAGGTGGCAGGGGCATTCTTCATCCCAAATGGCATAACCCGGAACTGGAAATGCCCATCTGGTGTGGAGAATGCTGACCTCTCCTTTGCCCCATCGGTCAAGGCGATCTGCCAGTACCCAGACGTTAAATCAAACGTGCTGAGGAACCGGGCAGCCCCTAGCCGATCAATGAGCTCATCCGCTCTGGGGATAGGGTGCGCGTCAGTCTTGGTGACTGAATTGAGTCCTCTGTAGTCCACACAGAACCGGAGTTCAGGTGTGGCTCCCGGCGCAGCAGCCTTTGGGACCAAGACCACGGGGCTGGACCAAGGACTGCTGGAAGACTCAACCACCCTAAGAGCAAGCATCTTGGAGACCTCCTCCTTGATGCAGGCCCGGACCCTGTCAGTTACCCTGTAAGCCTTATGCTTCACAGGTAAGCTGTCTCCTGTGTCCACATCATGGACGCACCACTCTGTGACACTAGGAACCAGGGAGAACAGGTCTGGAAACTGCCCCAGCAACTGGCGGCAGTCTTCCTGTTGCTCAGGGGTCAGGGTGGGTGAGAGGTTAACTCCATCCACTGACCCATCCTTCTCACAGGCCACTAAGAGGTCAGGAAGAGGCTCAGACTCCTCTTCCATTCCATCATCAGTGGCCAACAGCATGCCCACTTCGGACCTTTTCAAGTGGGGCTTGAGGCGGTTGACATGTAAGACCCTTAAAGGATTCCTGGGCGTCTTCATGTCCACCAAGTATGTCACTGAGCTCTTGCGCTCCACAACCTCAAATGGGCCTGTCCACTTATCCTGAAGTGCACAGGGTTCCACTGGGGCCAAGACATACACCTCCTGTCCAGGCTGAAGCTCTACCAGAGTGGCATTCTGGTCGTACCACCGCTTCATCTCCTCCTGGCTTGCTTCCAGATTTGCCTCAGCAAGTTGTCTGAAGCGCCTGGTTTGGTTTCTGAAGGCCAGCATGTAGCTATATACATTCTGGGGAGGTTTCCTGGGAGATTGCTCCCAGCCTTCCTTTACCAAACTCAGTGGTCCTCTCACGGGGTGGCCATACAGCAGCTCAAAGGGGCTGAACCCAAGAGACTTCTGTGGCACCTCGCGGTATGCAAAGAGCAGGCATGGTAAGAGGACGTCCCACTTACGCCTCATTGGACCTTCCAGGCCCATGATCATGCCCTTCAGGGTTCGGTTAAATCTTTCAACCAACCCATTTCCTTGTGGATGGTAAGGTGTGGTGAACTTGTAGGTTACACCACACTCTTGCCAAAGGGACTTCATATACTTGGATATAAAGTTGGTCCCCCTGTCGCTCACCACCTCTAGAGGGAACCCCACTCTGGAGAAAATTCCCATTAGTGCACGCCCCACCACGGGGGCCGTCACTGTCCTCAGAGGGATGGCTTCAGGGTACCGGGTGGCATGATCCACCAAGACCAGGATGAACCTGTTGCCCATGGCTGTCTTGGGGTCCAGAGGCCCAACAATATCAATACCCACTCGTTGGAATGGCGTACTGACCACAGGGAAGGGTTGGAGGGGAGCCTTGTTCTTCCCTCCGCTCTTCCCACTTGCCTGGCAAGTTGGACAGGTCCTACAATGAGCATCTGAGCTCTTGTGCATTTGGGGCCAGTAGAAGTGGGTGACAAGCCTGTCATAGGTCTTGTCCATCCCCAAATGTCCTGCTAAAGGCACATCATGAGCCAGTCCCAGTAGGAAGGCTCTGAACTTCTGGGGTACCACCAGCACACGGGCTGACCCAGGTTCAGCAGCCTTAGGCTCTGAGTACAGGAGGTCATTCTCCCAGTACACATAATGTGTTTTGGCCTGAACACCATTGGCCTGGTCTGCAGCCTGCTGCCGCATACCCACGAGAGAAGGGCATTCTTTCTGCTCCCTGCAGAATTCCTCCCTGGAGGGGCCTCCTTCTTGCTGCCAATGGGTCAGCTCAGGCAGGTCCCCCAGTTCGGCAATCTGTTCCCCAGTAGGCTCCAGGGCATC
The DNA here is from genome assembly GCF_964261635.1 of Lissotriton helveticus. Classification (NCBI taxonomy): domain Eukaryota; kingdom Metazoa; phylum Chordata; class Amphibia; order Caudata; family Salamandridae; genus Lissotriton; species Lissotriton helveticus. Next base: position 854,356,536 of record NC_136071.1, on the reverse strand, counting down.
CCCCTCAAGGTCTGCTTCCTCCTGGACCGTGGGAACTTCAGGGGCCGGTTTCCCGCGCGCCCTGCGCCTTCTCCCTAAGGCCGGTTCCTGGGCCTCTCCGTCAGGCCCCAGGACCTCTTGATCACCCCTACTGGCTGCCATTGACCGGGTGGTCACGCACGCCCAGTCAGGTAGACCCACCATCTTCAGGTGAGTCGTTTTCTCCACCTTTTCCCAAGGGGAGTCCTCCAAGTCATTCCCTAGCAAACAGTCAACAGGCATGGTTTTCCTCACACAGACCTGCAGAGTACCAGAGACCCCCCCCCACTCGAAGGGAACTTGAGCCATCGGACACTGACTCTCTGAATTGTCAGCGTTGACAACCCTACAGTAGGCATGGGGTACAACCTGCTCTTGAGACACCAGGTGATGCCTCACTGCAGTCACACTGGCTCCTGTGTCTCTAAGAGCCTCAGCTTTCTTACCATTGATGGTAACCACCTGCCCATATTTTTTAGTGTTAGAGGGCAGGTAGCTTGTAGGGACCATCTCACTGTCTCCTAGTGAGACTAGGGTCATCTGAACAGGATCTCCACCCCCCGGGACCATCACTTCTTCTCCTAAGTGAACACTGGTCACTTGTCGGGGCGGAGCACCAGTGGGTGCTGGTTTTCCAAACAGGCGACACTTGGGGTCACTGGCTATGTGCCCCGGGTCACCACATTTGTAACAATTGAAGGGCCCCTTTGGAACAGGTCGACCTGTCGGGGCCCCATTCTGCTTAGGGGGTGGGGGAGGCTGAGAACCTTTCTGCTGGTCCCCTTGGGGATTACTTTGGGGGCCTTTTTGGAACCCTCTCTGTTTTCCCTTGTCCCCCCCACTCTTCTGCTGGGGACCCTGCCCACCCTTGGCGGAGTCTCCCACTGGACCCTTGTGGACCCTGGTGCTGAGCCAGCGGTCCGCCTCCTCAGCAAGTTTCCTCGGGTTGGACAACTTGCTATCAATCAGGTGCTGGCGTAACTCAGGAAAACATTGATCAGACAAGTGCTCCCATGCAATTAAATCAAAGAGACCTTGAAAATCATTCACTTTGTTACCCTTCACCCAACCATCCAGTGCTCTGCAAAAAAAAGTCACAAACTCCACATACGTATTCCCAGGCCGCTTATTACACCCCCTAAACTTCTGCCTATACATTTCAGGGGTAAGCCCATACCTGGTCATTAAAGCTTCTTTCATATGGGGATAGGATCTCTGGTCTTCAGTGGGCAAATCTAGCAGGGTGTCCCTTCCTTCGCTAAGGAACCTTCCCCATAGCCCCGCTCCCCAATCCTTCTCAGGGACCCGGTGGGAAAGCATGGCTACCTCATATGCCCTAAACCACTGTCCTATGTCATCCCCCTTAAAGAACTCTTTAACTACATCTTTGGGGATGTGCACTCTTGACTCTACCTGCACCGGCGTTGTGCTGCCACCAGAGGGAGGACGATCCAAGGCTTTCTCTTTTAGACTCATCTCCCTCATTTTCATATCAAACTCAAACTGGAGTTTTCTTTCTTCCAGAGCCATTTTTTTGCTTTCAAGCTCCATTTGGCCCTTCAAATTCAATTCTGCCATCTTGATCTCATGATCCCTGGTTGCCTGTCTGTCGGCCAGCTCCTCTGGCGACAGGCCTCTGCCAAAGCTAAGAACGCTGTCTGGTTTTTCCAGACCCACAGGATCCACAGGTGCATTCTGATCCTCAGGTGCCTTCCTAGATTCAATCCAGGCTCTCATGGCCTTGTAGAACTCAGGTTTGTTCTTGCATCCTGCGTGTGGAACCTTGAGTTTCCTGCAAAAATAACTCAACTGCTTCTTTGTGTAGTCATCCAGCTTTGATGCGTCCCATTCTAGCTCCTGCGCACCAGAGGCTATGGACTCTCCTCCATCAATGCTGTTTGTGCCAGGCATGTTTGCAACACTAGGGATCTTCTTCTTTGGCAAAATCAAAAAATCAAAAAGTCTGTGGCTAAGTTACTGGACTGTAATCACTATGCAATGGTCAGTAGCTAAGGTAAAACACTGCAAATGTAAATTCGCGAATCCCACCGCTGCCACCAATGTAGGAAGGGGGAGTCTCTGGTTGGCGCAGTGCAACACTGGCGACAAGCAGGGCCTCTCTCTTCCTCGTCAGGGCTGAGGGTTACCTTCAAGACAACCTCTGCTTACCCTCTAGGTAGTGTGGCTTAAGCAGTCTTAGGCTAATCTCTGGGGCATGTAGGGTTAAACATTTGCAATATCACACCATCACAACCAACCCACCACACAATGACACCAAACTGTATTTGTAAAAATATATGTTCTTTATATAAATCTCAAGCAGGCTTGTAAATACAGTCTTGGTTACTTCAAATGCAGGTTCCAGTTACTCTTTATGACAAAGGCACAGTTCTTGAATAAATGCGGTCTTTTGGGCCTTCTGCCCAGCTTTACGAAGGTTCAAGGGTCTTAGAGCGCTTCTAGGCGCTTTCCGCTGTCTCAGCTGCCGAAATGAGCTACCCGGCGGGGCCTGACTCGGAAGAGGGGGCCGCGGGCCTTCGGGAGCGTCAGGCGGGGCCTCGGGGGCCAAGAGCAGAGCGAGCCTCTGCTTCAGGGGCGGCTCGCGCTGCCAGCAGTTGTGCGGCTCCCGGGGTGCCGGAGATCAGTCAGCGCGGTGCGAGCTCGGGTTGCAGGACGCTCGCACCGCGACGGGCCAAAGACAGTACCTTGAACTTCTTGGGGTGATCTTTGAAGAGGACGGCTGCAGGGGAGGGAGCTGTCCCACGTCGCGTTGCTTCCTTAACGGGCGAGGCGAGCTGCGGCTCGAGGCAGCAGGTCACGGGTCACCCGGGGCGGCGGTGCTCGATGGGGTCTCAGGTCCTTCGCTCAGTCTCCTCTTCGGTCCTGACGGCGGCGGCTGGGTGTGGCGCAGTGGCAGTACGGTCCCCAAGTGCGGGACGTACCCAGCCAAAGTGCCGGTCGCGGTGATGCCCTTTCAGCGGGGCAGTCAGACGGGACGCTGATAGCGGGGGAGGACAGCAGGGCGGCAGTCCGTCTTTGCGGGGAAGTCTACGGCGCTTGCCCAGTAGACCTCGATGCTTGGACCGGACGGGTCCTCCGTTACTTTGTTCTCGTGGGGCGAAAGGCAGACGCCGTCGCGGTGCTCGGGCCAGCGGCGGCTGGGCCTCACGATGCTAGGGCGGCTGGCTGAACTCACGGTCACGGTGTGCCGGGGGGTAGATGCCCTCGTCCTCCTCAATCAGCGCTGCAGCGATAAGCAGCACACACAGCAGATGCTTTGGTCAGGGGTTAGCGCTCACTGTTCCTGGAGCGCTGGTCAGGGGGCAAGTTCAGCAGCAAGCCCTTGGAGATCTTTTAGCAGAGTTTGGCACAAAGTTCAAAAATAAAGTAAAAGTCTCTTGTAGTCTTTTTCTCTTCCTCTCCTTTGGCAGCAAGGCACCAGACACAGGCCAGAGTCAGCACTCCTCCTTGTAGTCCTTCCAGGTCCTTCTCTTCGGGCAGAGTTTCTCTTGTAGCACAAACAGGATCTAATTTACAAGGAGCAGGGCTCCTACTTTTATACCCAGTTTCTTTTGTTCTAGCAAGCCAGGGGGGCCTCTGCATAACTGCTCCAGTCTCTGAGTACTTGTTGTGGGTACTTATGACTTCTGCATTCAGTGTGAGGGCAGGCACATCAGCCGCTCCCCAGGGGGGCGGAGCCGGCCTTGAGAGGGCAGGAGTGGCCTGAGCACTTTGTTTACAAGCTTCGGTCCTTCCTGGGCCAGGTGCAGGCTGAATCATCAGTCGCTCCCCAGGAGGGCGGAGCCAGCATTGTGGTGGCAGGGGCACAGCCTGATGCATCATTCAGGGGAACTCCCACCACCCATTAAGGGGTCCTCCTGCTAATCACTACCTGTCAACTCCCAGCCCTGTCACTCACACACACCAGACAGTCAGATCCACATCCAAGCAGAGGCGGGCTGAAATGGTTAGGCAAGCAAATGCTAACTTTCTAAAAGTAGCATTTGCAAACACAGGATATTAAAATAAACTTTACTAAAAGAAGTATTTTATTATTCTGAGTTCAGGCATACTAAACACGAATTTCTACCATGTTCCCTGAGCCTGCTGGGATTATAGAGTGTAATAATTCCAGCAGCTCATCTGGCCTAGAAGGGAACAGGTAGCCTTACAATAGTGAAAAACGAATTTGGTAGTAATTCACTATTAGAACAGGCCACACACATCAGGGCATGTTCTACCTTACACTACAATGCACCCTGCCCTCAGGCCTACTATAGGGGTGACTAATATGAAGTTAAGGGAAGGTTCAGGGGCTGGCAAGTGTGTGCACTTGCCCAGCCAGGGTGACAGTACCAGACTGCACGCAGGATCTGCAATGGCAGACCCTAGACACATTTTAAGGCTGCTTCTGTGGGTGGCGCAACCAGCGCTGCAGGCCCACTAGCAGTATTGGCATTCACAAGCCCTGGCACTCCTAGTGCACTTTACTAGGGACTAATAGTAAATCCAATGAACCAATCATGGACATCAATCATATGTACACTTTACAGTAGGGAGCACTTGCACTGCGGCACGGGTTGGCCGTGGCGCAGTGCCCTGAGTAGCAGACACCAGCAAAACATTCGAGGCACAACAGCAAAAAGTGGAAGGGAAACTCACGCCAAGGTGCCAGGTCTAACAGACCCCTAGACCATTGAGTCCCCAATTATTAGTAACCCGGCAAATATACCAGATTCCGACCCCCCACCCCGAGTTACTAGTGGGAACAATCCAGCCCATTACAATTTGGAACCTTTAGGGTCCATTAACAAATTAGGAATTGATAACAGAATCTGAAATTCTAGTTCGATTCACCAGTAATTCCTCATTTTGGGCCAGGTTTTCACCTGGAGATTTTGACTTCCTGTAGCAGCCAAAATATTTTGGTAAACATTAAGAGATCCACGTTTTTCCTGGCGATGTCATTCCGATCGAGCTGGTTTCTTCAAAGACTTTTCTACTCTACTTTATTTAAGGTATTAACATGTGTCTCACTCTACTACTCTTGTGCCTTTGTTTGCTTTTGTAAACAAGCATTTACAATGCAATAGGTCTCGCAGCATTAAAGTTTGAGTTATTGGCATTGTGTATGACAATGCCTTGCATAACATTTTTAGCAAACTTTCAATTGGTGAGCAGTGAGAGTGTGTGCAAGAGTATGCTGTTTTTGAAAGCAGTGTGGTAGAGAGTGCAGGAATTTGGGTGACCTGAGCAATGTGGATGATGCACCTCACGCACGGGGCTGACGCAGTTATTATTCACACAGCTCTGATGGTGCACCTTAGGCACGGGCTCACAGCTGTTATTATCACACAGCTCTGATGATGCACCTCACGCACAGTCTCACAGTTGTTATTCACACAGCTCTGATGATACACCTCACGCACGGGGCTGACGCAGTTATTATTTACACAGCTCTGATGATGCACCTCAGGCACGGGCTCACAGCTGTTATTATTCACACAGCTCTGATGATGCACCTTAGGCACGGGCTCACAGATGTTATTATTCACACAGCTCTGATGATGCACCTCACGCACGGGGCTGATGCAGTTATTATTTACACAGCTCTGATGCACCTTAGGCACGGGCTCACAGCTGTTATTATTCACACAGCTCTGATGATGCACCTCCGGCACGGGCTCACAGCTGTTATTATTCACACAGCTCTGATGATGCACCTCACGCACGGGGCTGACGCAGTTATTATTCACACAGCTCTGATGATGCACCTTAGGCACAGGCTCACAGCTGTTATTATTTACACAGCTCTGATGATGCACCTCACGCACGGGGCTGACGCAGTTATTATTTACACAGCTCTGATGCACCTTAGGCACGGGCTCACAGCTGTCATTATTCACACAGCTCTGATGATGCACCTTAGGCACGGGCTCACAGCTGTTATTATTCAAACAGATCTGATGATGCACCTCACGCACGGGGCTGACGCAGTTATCATTCACACAGCTCTGATGATGCACCTTAGGCACGGGCTCACAGCTGTTATTATTCACACAGCTCTGATGATGCACCTCACGCACGGGGCTGACACAGTTATTATTTACACAGCTCTGATGCACCTTAGGCACGGGCTCATATCTGTTATTATTCACACAGCTCTGATGATGCACCTCCGGCACGGGCTCACATCTGTTATTATTCACACAGCTCTGATGATGCACCTCACGCACGGGGCTGACACAGTTATTATTCACACAGCTCTGATGATGCACCTTAGGCACGGGCTCACAGCTGTTACAGTGCTTCCTTCTTTTTACTGGGGGCAACCTGGCTGGATAAATGCAGTGAAGTTTCTCAATGTAAAAACTTTGCTGCCTCAGCTGCATGTTTACTTCGTTTCACTGTCTCAGAAATGTCCCTTTAAGTGGTTAAAAGGCTACCTAAACAAGAGCAAAGAAAATACACCTAAAAAAAAATAAATGAAGCCCCCCGAAGCCCTCTTACCACTGGTGCTGTGGTGCGCGTGACGAAAACTACCGTGGGGCGGGACTTCCGTTTCCTACTGGAAGTTCGTGCCCACAGAGTGGCTGGCCAGGAGAGGAGCAGTCAGGAGAGGAGCAGTGGTACGCGGGGCTCCCATGCCCGAGGGAGAGCCCCGCGGTGGTGGCTGAAGTCCGGAGTTTCGCCGATGAGGTGAGTGGGGCTTAGTTGTAGTGGGGGGCGGCGGGGGAGGGGGGTGTCTGTGTGCGCTCGTGTGTGTGTGTGTGCGCGCGCTCTTGTTTGTGTGCGGCGGGGGGTGGTGGTGTGTGTCTCTGTATGTGTGCGCTCGTGTGTATGCGTGCGTGTATGTGCGCTAGTGTGTGTTTGCGTGCGTGTATGTCTCTGCGTGTGTGACTGTGTGTGTGTGTGTGCGCGCGCATCTCTGTGTTGTTGTGGGTGTGACTAGCCTGCCGGAATCGGAGCGCGTGGTTGTGCGCGCCACCCGTTTCAGTCACTTTAAAACGATTCCAGTTACTTTTTGGGATGTCACAGTTCTTACTAGCAATGTTCAATCTTCAAACAGTGTTAAATGCCCCTCAAACCACTTTACTGGGCCTCAGGCACTGTTTCTTCTTTTAGGGGGTAACAAGAGGCTCCAAACACGCCCTCCCTAGCTTACAGGCAAGACCTAAGGCGGGGACGCGCTGTCCGTGAGGCCTGAACACCTCTGTGCGCCTCGTACGCCGATCGGGGGACGAACCTACCGAGTCTCACGCATTCCCGCGTGAGACGCGTACTCGGGAGCGTACTTGGGAGATGATACGATTCGAAGTGAGTGTACGAGTCGTACCAGGCAGGTGCGACTCGTAGGGCGGTGCGCTTACAGTGCCCGCGCCGCCTGGCGTATGCTCAGTGACCCAGGGCGCAGGCGAGGCAGAGAGGCTGTGCGAGTCGTGATGGGGGTGAGACTCGCACAGCGCACTCTTCAGGACTTCAGGGGGCGCAAAGGGCGGTGCGGCACATCAGGTGCGGGAGATGTAGCCAGGCAAAGGCTGCTGAGGAAGAGAGCAGTCATCGGCACGCGGCGGAGACGCCGTCGCCGTGAGCGTGCGCGCGACCAAATCCGCGCGTGGCCAGCTCTTGTCGTTCCCTCTCCCATTCACAATGCTGGGCGCGTGGCCAGCTCTTGTGAGGTTTGTCGGCTGAAACGATAGCTATAGTTCTCTGGCGAGAACGCGCTTCGCGCGTCTCTAAGCCGAGACCTAAAAATGCACAATTCTGCTTCCCTTACAGAGCAATTTGCGAGCTTCAATGTTGGGCAAATGTATTTACCACAAGTACTGGTCTCTTGCCTCACAACATCAAGCTAGGTCTCTGAACTGCCAAATCCTTATTAAGCAAAAATTTCACTTTTTCAAAGTACTTTTTGATCCTTAGAATTCCAATTACTGTCTGTTACTGAAACATGACTTTTGGCATGATTCCACTGTCTCTGTTGCTCTCTCAACATCTGAGTCATTTTGTTTTTTTTCATTCTCCTTGGACTTGGCTGGTGCTTGGTGTGCGGGCTGATCTCCTCTATCACCTTCATGGATTGATACTACAGCTACTGTATTGTTGTCTATCTCATCATGTGAATTTCACTTTAATTCCTTTGCTTCACTTATACCTTTGGCATTTTTCATTATCTATCACCCGCCTGACCACTTACCTCGTTTATCAATACAATTCTCTTCTCTTTCCGACACAGCACCATTTTCTTGTTTTGGGGAACTTCCATTTACATGTTTCTAATAAAGCAATTCTGCCCCCTCTACATATTTTGATCTAATATTGTTACATTCTCTGTCCATCTATGTCCTTGGGGGAACACCAAATCTCCCTATTGCACCATCCTGCTTTCTTTTTTACTTCCTCACATTTATTTTTATTTCCTCCTTCAGATCTCCTGTACGTACCAACTTTAGGAGCACTGAACCTCTGCTTCCAGCCACAGCACTTTGAATGTCTACTGCTTAAATACAGACCTCCTTTAATCTTATTGCATTTCCTCCATGCTTCCTAGAACTTGCCTCTCAACTCAAAGCTACAAGGAACACTTCTTCCAGGCTCTATTACCTGATGCGTGGGTTGGTTGGTATTGTACTTTCATTTAACATTTCTGACATCCGTACTTCTTCTTTTTCAGCACAGCAGATAGCACTTCACTTTCTTTTGGTTTCTTTTCTCCTCCCGATGCCTCTTCTTCATCCTCCTTCTCTGAGTTTTTCGATGGTCTGAGTTCCAGGCCATCTTTGAATTAGACGTTCATTCCTACCTATTTAGGGCAAAATCTACTTCACCTCCTCTGATTATTTACTCTGGTGGAAACTGTGTGCCCTTTGTCTGTGGACAGGGAAGAGGTGTGGTGCTGCGGCCAGGGCTACTGACACCGAAAGCTGGGGCTCACGGTTCGATCCCCGGCACCGGTGGCAGGTCAGCCCAGCACTATGTGACTCTGGGCAATAGCTTGCTTAATCTTCCTGACGGCCCCCAGCGCCGGGATACCTCCGGGATACCTCCGGGTAGCTGTGCACTTTACAAATACTGGATTTACATTTATTTTACTTACCAGTCTCTCTTTCATCTATTTCTGTCTTCATTCTAAGGTGCTACACTCTTTCCATTGCTTAAAAAAACATACTCGAGACTAACCACCTGCTTGACCCTTCTCAGACAGGATTCCGTACCATGCATGGGACCGAAACCGCGTTGGTGGCAGCGACGGAGGAGGCAAGGAAGATCTTAGACCAGGGAGGATTGGCCGCTATAATCCTCCCTGATCTTAGCGCCGCCTTCGACACTGTAAACCATAATATCCTACGTCAGCGGCTCACCAGCTTAGGAGTCCCAGGGAAGGCTATTGCCTGGTTTGGATCCTTTGTCTCTGATCGCTCTTTTCAAGTTTTTGAGGGCGACATCACTTCTCCCAGTAAGCCTCTCGACTGTGGTGTGCCGCAGGGCTCTAGAGTCCTACTTTATTTAATATATATATGAGCCTCCTAGCTGAGATAGTCCCTCCGTTTGGAATAAAAATCATCAACTACGCTGACAACACCCAGCTAGTGGTGGCTCTCAAAGAATCACATACTGCGCCCAACGGTCTTAGGGATTGCCTGGAGGAGGTCACCAAATGGATGACTGTGTCATGCCTCAAACTTACCGGTGAAAACACTGAGCTTATGCTCTTAGGTAACTCCCCTTCGCTTACGATCAAGCCACTGTGGCCCACCTGTCTTGGCCCTGCCCCCATCCCAAAGGACAGAATCAAGAGCCTGGGTATTTGGCTGGATAAATCTCTCAACTTTATTTCCCAAGCAGCCAAACTGTCAGCTACCTGCTTTGGCCTACTTAGGATTTTGCGGAAGATTCTTCCCCTACTGCCTTTTCGAGCCGGGCAGATTATGGTTCAGGGGCTTGTTCTATCCTGGTTGGATTTTGGGAATGCCTTGTATTTGGGGGCCCCCCAAACCACTCTGAACAAACTTCAGATCATACAAAATTGTGTGGCACGAACACTACTTCAAATTCCCCGCTGACTCTGTGAAACCTGGTTTGAAGAGCCTTCATTGGCTCCCTGTCAGAGAAAGAATTGAATTTAAGACCCTTTGCATTACTCATCGAGCATATTGGAAAACTGGGGCTGTCATCAATCACTCACTGATCACTCCCTACAACCCGACCAGACAGCTTAGATCGTCATCCTCTCTCCTGGTGACAGTACCCAGGATTAAGAGAGTCAGATGTGGGGGTCGGTCGTTTTCATATAATGCCTCAATACTCTGGAATTCCCTTCCTTATCATCTACGATCAGAGCTCAATCTACTCTCCTTTCGTAAACAATTAAAAACCCTGCTTTTTAATAAAATTGATTAATCTCTTAAATCGCTCTCCTGCCCGCGCAGTCTGCAGCACTAGGACGCCTCAGGGTAGCTATTGCGCTCTATAAATGGTCTTTTCATTTCATTTAATTTCATTTCATACTCTTTCACTAATGATCTTTTAACATATTTCTGTGCGTCAGCTTTCTTTGTACAAAGTGTTCTGGGTTGACTTTTCTCAGATCTTTTCTTCAAACCAATGATCTTCTTTCTTCTATTCAATTTAACTTTCCTCCTGTATATGTGACTGAGTCTGCTCTTCTTTCTGACTCTAACCCTATACTTCACGCTTGCCACGATCAACGGTATTCTAGTCTCATCCTTCTTGATCCTTCTACCACTTCTTACTCTGTGGATCACTTTGTTTGTATTCACTTTCCTTCTAAGCTTTGAATTTCTTTTTTCTTGTTCTATTCTAAAGTGGTTCAGATCTTAGCTCTCTGGCTTCTCCTTCTCACTTTCCCGGAAAGGGGTGGTAATCTTCTTCTATCCTATGACCAATGTGTGCTCAAAGGCTTGAACTGATTTAGTTCTCCATATATATATTCTTAGCTTGAATAAGCTCTTTTCGTGGCTTTAACTCACACTACAAAACTGTTATTTCCTTGATCTAATTATTATTTGTTCCCATCACTGATTCTCTTCGTAATCAGATCGCTGCCTGTTTTCTGCAGCTGATAACCGGATGTCATTGCACTTCTTAAAAGTCAACCATACAAAAACTGAGAATCTCTTCGTTCCTACTTTCTCACTGATAACTTGCCCAGCCTTCTATTCCATTCTCGTCGATACCTATCCTGTTTTGTCCTTTGGCAGGAAATTTCGGAATCATGTTTGACTTCTCATTGAGTTCTCAGAACTACTCTCCTCTCTGGTTGAAAACAGTCACTTTCAACTATCTAATATTTGAAAAATCAAATATTTTTTTAATGTTGCTTATTTCAAACTGCTTTTTATTTCATGCGTTCACATTGTAAGTAAATGTAAGTAAATGCTTTATTGTACAGTTAATAAAAACCATTACAAATAGCTATTAGTAGTAAAAGAAAGTGGTCGGATAAAGGAAAACGGTTAAAAAGGTCGGTCTGAGACCAATAAAAAATGGGACAGTAGTCGTCCAGCATTAAGTACAGGTACATTTCTGTTTTAAATTAAAAGTTGTGTATATGTCCGGGCACTTGCTTTCGGCAAGTGGGTTGTTCTATCCCCTCCTCTCCCCTTCAGGCCGGCATCTCCCAGAGTGTTAGTGCTTCTTGGGGAAAGTACTTTAGTGTTCTTGGTCAGTATGGGTCTCTTGCCCGATCTGAGGGCTGGAGGCAGATGATGTTGTATAGGTGATGTTAGTGTCCGCTTGTGCTCTTGTCGTTTTGAGCCTGGTTTCTGCCAACCCAAGATATTTTACCAGTCGGCAGGCCATTTGTACGTCGTCTCCTCTAAAGCAGCTCAAGACTGCTTCTCTGCAGGACCTGATTCCTTTGTTTAGAAATAAGGGTCTCAGTAGGTTCTTCCGGTCTTGCTGCAGCGCTTTGCAGATGGTTATGAGGTGTGTAATATTTTCCTCGTGAATTCCACACAGGCGGCATTTTGCTGGTTTTAATGGTCGCAGCCACGGGGCCATGTGGCCCGCTGCTGGTAGCACTCCAAGTCGTAGTTTTAAAAACGATTCTTTAGTTGTTTTGGAGAAACTGTTCACCAGGTATGCCTGTGGAATAAGTTTGTTATATGTTTGCACAGTCAGCCAGCCATGAGCTCTCTTGGCTAATGAGGCTTTGTCTTGCAGGAGGGATTCTTTCTTGACGATTTTGTTTATAGTTTTTTTGAAACCTAACGGGCTCCCTTGGAGATCCCATAACTGCCTTGCCCCAAGGTGATTGATGGCATCCTCCAAGAAATGTCTTGCTGGACAGTCACTTTTACTTTGTAGGTCTTTCCAGAGGAGTGCATTAAGGGTATTTTCTTCTCCTCTGCTTATTTTATGCCAGGTCTTAAGGTAAGTTCCCTTTCGTGCAAATTCTTCTTTGGCCAACCCAAATTCTAGGCGGATCTGCGCCGGTGAGATGTATTTCGGAAGACCGAACATGATCCGCATTGCTTTTGAGACTACTCTATTCAGGGTTCCCGTGTCCCTCCCTCTCATTGCTTCGCTTCCGTATGTGATAGATGGAATCAGCTTAGCTTGGATCACTTGTAGGAGCGGAGCGAGGTTTAGGCCAACGATTTTGTTTTTGAGGTTCCTGAGTGATGCTGCTATCATTAGGCCTCTCCTCTTAATCTCCTCCAGTTGTGGTTTGAAGCTACCCCTTTCGTCTATAATCACTCCAAGTTAAGAATATTTGTTTGTGGTTTCCAGTTTGTTCGATTCCAAGTACCATCTAAATGGTAGTTTTTGCTTGCGATAATTAAGGGGCATGATTTTTGTTTTACTGTAGTTGATGCAAAGTTTGTTAGCTTTGGAGTATTCCGCAGTGATGTTGAGGAGTCGCTGTAGTCCAATCTGGGTCCGGCTGATCAGCACCAGGTCGCCCGGCGTAGAATAGGCAGGAAAGCTGTTTGCCCCCTAGTTTTGGAGCATGCGAGTTGTTGGCGTTAAGTTTTGTGGAAAGGTCGGCCATAAAGAGGTTGAATAAGGTTGGCGCTAACACACAGCCTTGTTTTACTCCTGTGTAGGTTTGAATTTTCTTAGTTAGGTACTCCCCAGAGCCTAGTTTGACCTGGACCCACTTGTCGCTGTGCAGGAGGATTAGCTGATTCAGTAGATCGTCTGGGATGTTCATTCTTTTCAGTTTTTTCCATAACAGGTTTCGGTCTACCCGATCGAATGCAGCACTATAGTCTATGAAACACAGATACAAGGGGTAGTTTCCCTCTTGGGCTGAATCGGTCAGTAGTGACAGGGCTAGGATGTTGGTAGATGTCCCCATGTTTTTCCTGAAGCCGGTTTGGTTAAACGGGATTGTTGAAGTTTCTTCTACCCATTGCGTTAGTTCCTGAAGTAGGAGGCCTGCATAATACTTTGCCTCGTTATCTAGAAGGGCTATTAGCCGATAACTTTTGGGGTCTTTTCTATCTCCTTTTTTGTAGATTGGGGATATTATTGCCCCCCTCCATGATTGTGGGATTGTGGATGATTGCCAGATTTTTTCGAACATTGGTTTGAGATTTGTTGCCCAGTATTTTGGGTCCTGCTTAAATAATATTGGTGGTATTCCGTTTGGACCAGGGGCTCCATCTCTTCTATCTTTTGCAATCCTTTTAATTATTTGTTCCGTAGTAATTATTACAGCTTTGTTCGTTCTCAAGTATTCTTGATGTAGGGCCGGATGTTCGTCCGGCTTTCCATTGTCGGTGCCTGTTTCTTTCCCCCGTTCTTTAGTCTCACCGAAGTGGGTACTAAAGTGGATTATCCAGTCGTCTTCTGTCACCTGGGAATCAATCCCTCGGTTTTTCCCATTGATCTGAGCATTGATCTTTTGCCAGAACTGAGCACAGCGATTTGATTTGGCGTCATATAGGAGTTTTCCCCAGAGTGCCTCTTCCTCTTCCCTTTTTTGTTGCCATGCTAGTTTCTTGCGCTCTCCTTTTAGCTGTCTGAGCTCTTGGAGGTGGGACGGGTCTGTTTTTACTCTTCGTAGAGTCCGGTTAATCATTGTCTTCAGTGTTTTTAGCCTATGGTGTATCGGGAGTAATTACCTCTTTTCTGTTTCGTATTGCAGCTGTTTCTTGTTCGTGTTACAAGCTCTTTTCTCTGCGCGATGTCTCTCATTTGTTTTGCAAACGCTTCCCAGCTTGTTATCGGGTTATGCGTGATGCTTTGAGCTTCGTTGAGTGAGAGTATCGCTTGCTCTTGTAATTTTTCTGGGTTAGAGACTTTGCATTGTACCCGTCTTTCATTTGATGTAAAGTCTGTGCCTACGTTGTTCGAGCAGGGAGGCTTTAGTATCGCTGCTGTGCGTATTATTGTTTCCTGAGGCAGGTGATCACTACCGTCAGTGAGACCGATTCTAAAGTCTACCACTCTATGATATAGACTGCGAGATACAAAGGTAAAGTCAATGGTAGAACTTGCCTGGGAACTGTGAAATGTTGCTGACTGCGGTTGATCCCCTGGAAATCTTCCGTTAAGTGCCCTGAGTCCTAGCTCCTCTAGTGTAGCCAGCAGGGTCCTTGTGATTTTTGTGCTTCTGCCCCCCGAGGTGCGGTCTTGGCAATTGGGATCCCAGGCGAATGGGTCCTCGTCATATTTGGTGCCCGTGCCTGCATCGCTCAGCAAATTTAGATTGAAATCCCCTGAGATAATGATGTTATTCGTGAGCTCGGCCTTCACCAGTTTCACAAGTTCTTCCTTCAGTTGTCGGGCTCCCTTCTTTTTCTCCCTAGGGTGCAGGTAGAGGTTTATAAAGATTATATCCTCATTTGGATCTTGCACACGGGGTGACAGTCGTAGAGCTAGCATTGCATTTGGTGCAGATAAGTTGTAGTCTAGCTGTTCTACTTTTAGTATCGCTTTTAATGAGCTATAGGTGGCAAGGCCTCCTTTCTTGTGGCCGAAAAGTGAGCTCTGGGTAGGCGGTTGGAAGAACAGTGTGTACCCTGACAGAATTGGAGGTGATTCTGTCCAAGTTTCTTGTAAGGCGATGACGTCGAATTTTGTCAGGTGATTGCTTAGATCAGTGTCTGAAAATTTATCGCCAGTGCTGTTGATGTTTCATGAGCATGTACTTAGGGTGTTAAGTTTGTTGACTATTTTTGTTTTTGTTTGTCATTGGCTTGTCTCTTTCGCATTAAGGGTCTTTGCGAGCCAGCTCCAATTGGGTGAAGCCCTCTTGTCGTTAGTCAGTTATCTTGTTGCTTCCAGACTCAAGTGCGATTGCCTCTCTGGCGTTTTGCTTCGGGCTCCTCTTAAGACAGTTCTTTTGAGAGTCGTCTCCTTGAGCTTCTTTTGGGGACTGTCATGTAAGAGGGGCTCCGGATATCTTATGGGCGGGAGAGTTTGAAGTTCTATCCCCCAAGAGTCAAATCTTTCCTTTTCTTTTAGTTTTTTCTCCGGGAATTCTCCTGTGGTCCATATGGTTTTTGTCGACTCTACCCCGGGGTGGCTCCGGGATTCAATGAATTCGACGGATTCCAGGTCTGCTGATGTAATACTTTTAAGGCTCTCTACTGTTTTTAATAGCCGCAAGATGTTTCCCCTGTTTAAAAAGTCCATTGAACCTCTAGAGTGGAATTCAGGGTGGAATATTACGGTCGTTGTTGAACCGTCTGACCCTCTCTCTCTTGACTTGGTGTTTTCTATGTCAGCTGGTTTGGTTTCCCATTGAATGGTGGTTGCCTTTGGTACAGTTTTTTTGGGTTGGTCGGTTTTTACTGTGTTTTCTCTCTGGTTGCGGCCTGAGAGATTTAGCCTTGTTGTTATGGTCAGCTTGGGGCTTCCTGGAATTTGCGTTTCAGCCCGGATATCAGGGCAATTTTTGGTGAGATGTGTTGTGCTTTGTTTTGCTCTTTCTTGTGTATCACTGTCAGGTGAGTCTGAAGTTTTTTGTAGGTTATGCCCCTTGTCGTTCTCCGCAAGCCCTGTATTTTTTCCCCCTTTTGGCGCGCTCAGCATGTCTTTCTGGGTTTTGGGCGCGGGGCAAATAATTGAGCCACTGGGTGGGGCTGGGCCGGATCCAGATTTGTCCACTGGGCCGGTATTTTCACAGTTGATAGGCGTGGGGTTTGTTTCTTCCATCACCCTTGTTGCACTTGCTTGTGAGGGGTTGGTTGCTGTTTGATCACTGTTACGGGCCTTACCCCAGGCTATGCACCCTGTCAATTTCCTTTGATTTCTTCCCTTTCTTTTCTGTTTTTTTCCCACTTTTCCTTGCGGTGTTTGGTGGGAGGTTACACCCCCTTTTGGAAAACTTTTGTCCCACTCTGGTATGGATGCTGCGGAGTTTTGCCCTCGACCGGTTTGATGACTACTGATGATCGGTGTCTTCGTTTGAGTTAATTTGTCCATTGTCGGGTATGGATTGGTAGGCGTCTTTGGGGGCTCTTGCTGTGTTGGTTGTAGATCATCTTGCCCGGCAGTTGTGTTTACTTGATTAACCTCAGGTTGCTTGAAGGGATGGCTGTTTTTAGCTACTGTCCTGAAATCAGATAGAAGAGTTCCCAATGCTGTTGGCAGCGTTGCAAGTTTGTCCACTATGGTGATGCAGGAACAGTTAGATGCTATCAGCTGTGTCTCTGCTTGCGCCCTTTTTATCAGGTCATTCAGGTCGGCTAGCTTGCCGTCAATGTTTGCCACGTATGTGGCCAGAGTGTTGAGGACTGAAAGTTGCAAATCCATCTTGTCGGATTGGTACTGAATGGCGTTTACTGTAGATTGCATTGTCTGCAGGAGGGATGCCCAGATGTCTGCATTCTTCTTAGTTCTTTCTTTTTCCGGGCTGTCGCGGGAGCCGTTTCTTTGCTTTCCCTGCTCCGGTTCCACTGGATATGATGCTACCAGATCTTCCCACTCTTCTGACGTGAGGTACGAGGTGTTCAGGACAAGTGGAGTGGGAGTTATGGATCCTGTGCTGGGCGGTGAAAACATAACTGGTTGAGTCCTTGTTTTTGTGCCTGGGAGCTGTGGTGCTGGCTCTCCCCCCTCCTTTTTTGGGTTGATTTCTTCGAGTTGTTCGGGGTCAGTGATGTGGGGGGGTCTGCGACCGTAGTCCCGTTGCTCCCGAGTAGTTTTATCCTTTGCTTGCCAGGCCTTGTCGCCAACGTCGGCAACGTCTGCTGTACTTGGGCCGTGCTTGTCTCCAAGGGCAGCGGTCGCTTGTGCCCCTGTTTCCATTTTCCATGTGTACTTGGGTGGAGTTGTTTCTGTTTGTCCCTCTTGTGCTTTAGTCGTTTGGGCTTTGTTTGCCCTGGCCCTTTTTGTTGCTTGGTCTGACAACGTGTCTGAACTGTGACGATCCTCGCGGATTCCCTTTGGGTCCTGGGAGTTCAACTGGTGTGCTGGAGGGTTGCATTTCTCTCCCTCCTTCCCGTTATGGTTGTCTATTGATCTTACAGGGCTTCGGGGGGTTATGTGGTTTGTGTTCTAACACTCCTTGGTTCCTATGGCTTCGTGGTTTGCGTTTCGATTCCCCCCCGGGTTCCCCGAATTCACCAGATTCTCCTTTGGGGCCACCGCTAGGTCCTCCTTGTCATTGTTTTTTTGATTAATGTTCACGTCTTCCGTTATGGTGACTTCTTGGTTCCTCCTCTCTGGGTTTCTTCTGTTCTCTTGTGCTAGCGCTGGTTCTTGTTCTAGTTCCGATTGACTTTCCTGGGATCCTGAGGCTGGTTCTGGAGATCCCGGTGAGGCCCCCCTTTTTAAGTTCTGGATATAGCTCGCCTCAGATGCTGCGCTTTCTGGCCCCTGCTCCATGGGGGTTATCCGGTGTGTTTTGATTGGGTTGAGTGGGCTTGGAAGATTGGTTTTATTGGAGTTGTTGTTCAGATAGAGAAGCGTGCTGGGGTCTTTAATAAATGCGAATTTTGTGTAGATTTTAGGTTGTACAGACGGTTTGCTGCTAATTTGGCTGTGTCTGTGTCCTTGCGCCGCCGAGCCTCCCGGACTGGCGAATCCAGGGAGAAGGGGAGACAGCTGAGAAGGTTCTTCTTCCTCTCCTTTATTCTCTTCCCTATCCCCCTGTTCTCCCAGCTTGCGTCACTCGTATCCAACAGGTCCTTCTTTAGCTTCTTTTTTGTCTGCCTGGGCTTTCTCGTGAGGTTCTGGGGTGCAGTGTGGTCCGTATTGTTCCTTTGCCTCCCCGACCTCATCCTGTGTCCCCCTCACTTTCTTGTTTCCTTTCTTGTTTCCTTGAAGGGAAGGCGATTTGTAGGTCCTGTGGTAGCAGACAGGAAAGTGGGGGAGGAGGGTACAGGAGGGCGCAGTTGGAGGGCTGTGAATGGGCTGTGATGGGCTGTTAGGTGGCTGGAAGCAAACCCTTAGGGGCAGCTGTCAGTGAGCGGAGCACTCTGGGGGGACTTTCGGGCAAGATCGGACCTGGTCAGATCTGCCTGGGTCAGACCCCCGGGCTCTTACTTAGCAGTTGCCTCTATCGGCAGCCGCGCTCACGTCCTTCGTCCAGCCCTCTGCAACAGCCTCACCTCACCTCACCTCCTTGGTGTAGATGATCCGATGCACCCTGTCCTGATCCTGGCGCCGAAGCCAATGCGCCGAAGACAGCAGATGACGCCGCAGCTGCTCAGTCCGAAGTGCAGGGACGCGCGGAGGAGAGATTCCTCCGCTCTGGAACTGCTGCTGGCTGCTGATGAATGAAAAAAAAAAATCACTACCTTCTCACAGCTGTGGCTGCAGCTTGGCTTTTCTGGCTTCCCCTGAGGCGCCCCTTGACTCTTTCGCCTTACAGCTCTTCCGCCCTTTCCGCACCGTACTCCGCTCACCACTCCCCCTGGGGCCAGTGAGGGTCAGTTGGGGATAGCTAGCCGATTCTCCCGCAGTAACAGCTCGCTTCAGCGGACTATGGCTATAGCTAGGTGCAAGGTGCAAAGTGCAAGGTGCAGAGGAGCGGCTCCCTCGCCTTGCCGCTCGACTCCGCACACAGCTCCGCATTCAGCTCTGCCCCGCCCCGCCCTGCACTCCGCCGCCGCTGGCGAGCCGGGCCGAGCCAAGGGCTCCGCAGCTGCTCAACCCCCGCTGGCCGGACACAAAGCGGGGGAGCGGAACAGGCAGAGGAACGAGATGGGGCCGCAGAAAGTACGTGAGGTTCGGGGAAGTAGGGTGTTCCGGGAAGCCGCTGCTGCTGTCGGCTCCTCTCCCCTGCCGCCGGCTCTGGACTGATCCGCTGACTGCTCTCGTGGCCGCCAAAACACGGACTGGAACTTCTCCTAGCGAGAGATCTATTACCATTACTAGCTCGTTCAGGCCTTCCTGAGCGTTCACATTGGTCTTTCTAAGTATCTCCATATTCTGCTTCTGTCTATTCTAGACACTTGTATCCATATGTTCTTTTCTCTCAACTATCATACTCATACTCCTCGTTACCACTTACCAGACCAGGCTTTGATTGCTTATGAAAGCCAATGAACTCTGAATATGTTATCAGTCTATTGTATTCAAAAGCCTGCACTCAATGACTTTACCTTATGCATGCTCAATGCTCTCTTTATTCTTTACCTTCTCACTCTCTTCGTTTTGTTTTGAAATTCCGTCTTTCTGTCCCCTGACCTTCTTGTCCCTTTCCCCTGCTTTCACCTTTTACACTCCTTTCCCATCACCTCTGTAATAATCTACCCATCTCTATTCCTTCTGCACTTACTTCATCTGTTTCAGGAAACCTTTAAAGGAACAACCGAGCCATATCATGATGGCTCTGCGCAGATCCGAGTACCTGTGTTCTGCGTTTGCTTAAAGTTCCGAAAGTTCAAACATCTAACTCAGATTTTCTTTGATTGAGGGGAAATGAGAGTGTTAGGAGAATCAGAGCCAGGCAGGGGATCATGTGATATTATGAAGTGAGGAGGGGGAAATTACTGGGGAAGCGTCTGTCCCAGTATTAATGATCTCTTGTTCGTTGAAAATTAGTACTGCAGTGAACGCACACAGAGAGCAATGGAAAGGATTAGATGATCCTAAACCCAAGAAGACTGTGAGCAGCATTGCAGCACCCCCAAATGTAACTTATTACTTTCTACTGAAGGAGGAAAAAATATCCAGAAACATGTGTCTAGAGATACACCGCACTGGCTGCATTAACAATGCTGAACTAAAGACTTCCAACTAAAATGAGTGTTATCATGCACTGCATTTACCACAATACATCTGGTTGAATTGTTTGCTGGTATGCCAGCCCATGTGCTTCCTCCCCCTTTTGTGATTGGCTCCTTGTTGAGTTGTTGGGTGACAACCTCTGGGACACACCTGCACTCTTGCAATGGTACAGAAAGTTGAGAAGAATGTGAACAGATGTCAGGACCCTCAAATTTAACTTGCTACTCTCTCCTGAAAAGGACAACTATAGCGAAACGTGTCTAGAGGTACTCCACACTCTGGGTGCACTCTGGGGGAAGACTGTGAGCATTGCCAACAACCCTAAATTTAACTTGTTACGCTCTACTGAAGGACAAATATCCTGGAACGTGTCAAGAGTTACACAGCAATGGGGACACCAACAATAGTGATTACTATAAACATTCAACTAAAGTGGGTGTTATCATCACTGCATTTACCACAATGCATCTGGGCGAATTGCATGGTGGTATGTCAGGCAGTGTGCCCCTCCCTTTTGAGATGGGCACCTTGTTGAACTGTTTGGCTGAGGATCTCTAGGATGCACCTAGACTCTGGGAGTGGTACTGACACCTGACAAGACTGTGTAAAGCATTGCCAGAAACCCTCAATTTCAAGTGTTGCTCTCTATCGAAGAAGGACAAATATCCTGAAACATGTGTCTAAAGATACGCAGCACTTGCTGCACCAGCAATTGTGAATACTAAAGACTTTGTACTAAAGTGAGTCTTATCATGAACTGCATTTAACACAATGAAACTGGGCAAATTGTGAGCTGGAATGCCGGCCAGTGTGTTCCACCAATTTTGTTTTAACTACTGGAAGGGGTCGGTCCCAGGGTTAATTATCACTTGTTCGGTTGAAAAGACTAATGAAAATAAGTTTATGATCAATATTCAATATTGTGTTAGTGATGGTGTTGGTGGGAAGAAATGTACAATCCATGCAGGACCACCATTATCTTTGTTATTAAGGTCAGTTGGTTGGCACTCATTGTCAATTTTTTTGTCCGGTGGATGAAGAGCATCCTGAGGGAGAAGAGAGTTTAGGATTTTAGATGTGGAGTGAGCCTTGGACGGGCAGAGATATCTGAGTTTTGTCATGTTGTTGATCATATTATCCAATGTGATTTTATGTATAGAGAGCTCTAAATATAAATTTAAATTTTGAATTGGAGGCAAGGACCATGATGAGATCGGGCAAGGTATCTAAGGTTCTGAATGGCTATTCAAGAAGTAAATGAAATTATTGGAAATAGCCTCTAAGTAGAGGGGAAGAGATTTACGAAGTGTAAGGCTTTAGGAGGTTATACTAATGCACCAAGGTCTGGAGGGTAGGAGCTAAGAGCAGTTATAGAGCAGTTGCATGAGAGTGGCAAGCAAGAGCAGTCTTGACATAAACTTACAAAAATCGTTACATAAAGTTCTAGAGTCTGAAACTGCAACAATGTCATCAGTCTCCAATCATGTTTGAATAATTGAAGGGTTTTAGAGAATAATAGTCATCACCAGATATGAGGCTATTGTGTATGTTAGTACCAAAGTACATACAAAAGAGGTTCTCCCGATACCATCCATCACGCACTTTGAGATCCTCCAATGCCAATCTGTTGACTATACTGACTTTCAGACTCATCTCAAGGGGTGGCAAATCTCTGCCAGTCCTAGGATCCAAAGCATGGAATAAACTCCCCCCACATCTCCGTGCTATGGAACGGGAATCTGATTTCAGAATGGCGTTGAAGACCTGGATTTTTAGTCTCCCCGACACTAGTGCTAGAGCCCTAATATGAGTATTCTGGTCATACTACTGAAAGCAGCCGGATCAGAATTTACATTAACTCTGGTCTATGTAGGCGCCAAGATGCTCCATGAAGTTATAGTCGCGCGGTATAAAAACCAATTTACATTACATTACATTACATTACATGTTAGGTTTACAACAAAGGATTAGGATCATAGGTGGTAGGCAAAATAAATGCTATGTAGAAATTAAACATGTAACATTATTGCATAAAACCACTGCAGTATGCCAGTAAAGGATATAAGACATGGTTGTATAAAGTTTACACCCAGAACAATATGGCCTGAATCAACATTCTCCAAATCAGCGTTGGTCTTTCGGTACAAGACACCGCAGGTACATTTAAACTTAATGCATTAGACTGACATACAGATGATAGTGTCGCCGACACAGACGCATAAGTAATTAAGATATTGCACCTTTAACCTCCCTACTGCGTCCCTTCCTCCTCGATCCTCTTACTTTCCCCTTTTTTCCACCTCCTTATGTTACCCCTCATTTTGCACCCTCCTCCTTCTCGTTACCTCTCTGTATTGTGTGGTGACAGGTTCTAGTGCCCCAAACATAAGTCTACTACATCATTACATCTCCCCCCTACTTACACACATTGATTTCAACTTTAGACAGAATGAAAAAAAAACATAGTTACAGTTCCTCAATGAGACGGGTAGGTCTTCGCCAAGTACACTGTGGCCTGCGGGCTACATCGTGATTAGATGTCTCTTCTTCAACCGAAGGGGAAGAAGACATGAACTCACTGCCCAGCACTTTAGTGGCCTCCATATTTGCACTGTCTAGTGCAGACACGGTCTCTCTGTTGCTTGGCGCACATCTGTGAAAATGTGCAACATTCCTTGTTATTCTCTTATCGTCTGAAGCAGCCGTGATCAGGATCCCTTTTTGTTTTGTTACCAACAGAGGATGAGCATGGTATCGACTGTCAGTTTTTCTTTGTTGCTCTTGCCGAACAAGTACCTAGTCTCCTTTATTGATGGTTGATGGTTTAGCTCTCTGACGACTATCCACATATTCTTTCATCTTGGCTTTTCTGGATCTGTCTATTGCTACTAATTCTTCATGCTCTGAATCTTGACGAACACAGTCAGCTGAATCTTCCCACACTTTAATTCTTGTGCGCACAGTGCGACCTAGCGTCCGTGTAGCTGTACATTTGTCTGTGGTATATATTGTGTTGTTCGGTATGCTTGTAATACCTCATTTAATGCCGTTTGAGATTCTCACCTTGACAGTTCCGCCTGCCGTATGGTTTTCTTCAGGGTGGCCATAAATCGCTCTACCATCCCATTGGCCTGTGGCCATATGGGAGTGATTTTCCGATGTGTGAAATTAATATGGGTAGCAAATGCAGCAAATTCATGTCCGTTGAATGGAGGCCCATTAATCGCCTTAACTACGTTAGGTATTCCCTAGGCTGCAAACGTTTCATCCAGCACTGGTATGGTGGTGGCTGCTTTGGTTGATGATATCAGGTGAGCAACTGGAAATCGAGAATATTCATCCATTATGATGAGAATGTATTGGCTTGATTGTAACAGACCAAAGAAGTCCACTGCGACATGTTGCCAGACGCCATCCGGTAGTTCTGACATCTGTAGAGGGGATGGTGGCTCTTTTTGACCCACTAACTGACACTGCGAACAGTTTTTCAGCGTGACTTCATCCATCTGATCAAGAGAAGGGAACCAGACCCGTTCGCGCAACGCTTTCTTGGCAGCCATGATACCCCAGGTGGTTTTGCTTGAGCAACAACAAAATGATTATATTCCTCTGCTAGAGATTGCTTTGTGTTTGATGATGTTTTGTGGTGTCTCAACATGTAATAAGCTGGATTTGCTTCTTTTCCAGGCTTGCGAATGATTGTATAGGTATATTCTTGAAGACGAATCCCCCAGCATTCTATTCAAGGTGGTATCTTGGCTCGAGGATTTCCGAATATGGTTATAAAGGCCTGATGGTCTGTGATCAGGGTGAAGTGTTTCCCATAGATGAAAATATGGAAGTGCGCACAGGCCCTGACCACAGCCAGACTTTCCTTCTCAGACTGTGAGTAGGCCTTCTCGGTATCAGTCAGGCTGCAGCTGTCGTAAGCTACTATGTGGCGTTGGTCACTTTCCTTATCGTACTGGGATAGTATAGCCCCAAGTCCTATAGGGCTGGCATCCACAGTGATTTCAGTCTTTCAACGAAGATTCAAATAGGCCTGATTGTTGGATGACTCAACAGATGCTTTGATCAAGAGAAATGCTTGGGCGCATCGTGCTGTCCATTTGAATGCATGACCTTGTTTAGTTAGTTCGCTCAGGGGATGACTGATAGTGGCATAGTACTTGATATAACGTGCGCAGTAGCTGGCCATTCCTAGAAATGATCTGACGTCTCCAACATGTCGAGGTCGAGGTGTGTCATTTAACGCTGCAATCTTTTCAGGGCCTGGTCTCATTCCTACGCCAGAAAAAATTTGCCCATAGAACTTCAATGTTGATTTGTGAAATTTGCATTTATCTTTGTTAAGGGTTAGGTTTGCTTCCAGGAGAGTGTGACATATCCGATCCAGTGCTTTGCTGTGTTCCTGTACAGTCGCCCCAAACACTAGGATGTCATCACTGTAGTTGAGGGTGTTGGGAATGTGTTGAGTGCCCCTTCTGATAAACTCTTAAAAGATCTCAGTGGCAGAGGAGACTCAAAGCTGAGCCGTTTGTATCTGAATAGGCCTTGATGAGTCGAGAAAGTGGTTATATACCTCGAACTTTCGTGAAGTTCGAGATGGTGATATCCCTTGTTGAGATCCAGCTTGGTAAATATTTTTGACCCATTTAGTGACCTAATCATGTCACTGATGTGAGGTCCTGGACGTCTTTCCCTTTCAATGGCGGTATTTGGAGCTCTCATGTCGACACAGGGCCACACTTTGCCTTCAGATCCTTTTTTGGTACTATGACCACTGGAGATACCCAGGGAGTGGGCCCTGAGGTTCTCTCAATGATGTCTGCCCTAAGCAGATCCTGTAGCTTACCCTCCACAGACTGTTGAAGATGGAACAGTATTTGTCTGTGATGTTAAACTCTGGGTGTCACACGCTTATTGATATACAGACAAACATGACAGTGAGACACTTTTCCCAGTCCTGTGAATAGTTTTGGAAACTTGTGATTGATGTCAGGTTCATCATCTACTCCGTAGAGAATCTCAACCAGTTGAAGTCATTCAGCGGTAGGTAAGCTGAGAAGACAGTCTGCTTCTGGCCCCTCAGTGACATGAATGTGGGCTGGAATGGTTCTATCCTTGTACGTGAGGGATGTTTGAAATTGTCCTAGACAAGGGATGGGTTCTTTAGACATCCATGTGTAAACCTGCACGGCAGCTTTGTGCAGGTGGGGTTGTGGATTCATTTTGTTGTATTCTGCAACTGAAATGTGATTGAGGGCTGCTCCACTGTCCAGCACATTTTTAGCCTGGTGTTCTTCCATCTGGAGATGTAGTCGTGGGTATTTCTTTAGTCTCCCAGGAGTGGCAACCATACAGACATATTCCTCACTATCTTGAGATACGGGTGTGAGAGACCTCGACTCCCGAGATTCTGAGCGTCGCGACCTGTAAATGATGTGGGAATAGAGGCTTGATCATGATGAGCTGGTGGAGGTGTCTCTTCGGTCCCGCACCGCTTTTGCATGGTGGCGGGAGCTGGATTCTCTTTCTGTGAGTGTCTCTGTGTGCTGCCCTGCATACCTTTTCAAAGTGATCTTGTTTGCCGCATCGTCAACATTTCTGACCTAATGCAGGACACGCCTCAGTGTGTGGGAAACCTTGTCCACAGCAATAACATTTTAGCTGACACTCCCATCTCTCAGCGGACCCCACCGACCTCAAAAACTACAGACCCATCTCCCTGCTCCCGTTCCCAGCGAAAGTCATCGAGAAAGCCATCAACAGCCAACTCGCCACATTCATTGAAGAACACAACATCCTCGACTCCTCCCAATCCGGCTTCAGAAAAAACCACAGTACGGAAACCGCCCTCCTCGCCGCAACAGACGACATCCGCACCTTACTGGACAAAGGAGAAACAGTAGCCCTCATCCTCCTCGACCTATCAGCGGCGTTCGACACAGTCTCCCACCGCACCCTAATACGCAGACTCTACGATGCAGGAATCCAGGACAAGGCCCTCGACTGGATCTGCTCCTTCCTCTCCAGCAGGACGCAGCGGGTCAGACTCCCCCCTTTCCTCTCGGACCCCACACCTATCACCTGCGGAGTCCCCCAGGGCTCCTCCCTCAGCCCGACGCTCTTCAACATCTACATGGCTCCACTTGCCCCCATCGTCAGAACCTACGGACTCAACATCGTGTCATATGCAGATGACACCCAGCTCATCCTCTCCCTATCCAACGAGCCCAACACCGCCAGACGCAACTTTTGAGAAGGCATGGAAGCCGTCGCCAAATGGATGAAAAACAGCTGCCTACAACTAAACACCAACAAAACAGAAGTACTCATCATGGGCCCAAACCCCGACGCCTGGAGTGACACCTGGTGGCCCACCGCCCTCGGAAACCCGCCAACCCCCACAGACCACGCACGCAACCTGGGAATCATCTTGGACTCCGAGCTCAAAATGGACCGCCAGATCAACTCTGTCTCATCTTCCTGCTTCCACACCCTCCGCCTCCTTCGTAAGACCTTCAAATGGATCCCCCTCGAACACCGAAAGACAGTCACTCACGCCCTGGTCACCAGCAGACTCGACTACGGCAACGCACTCTACGCCGGAATAAACAAAAACCTCATCCGCAAGCTACAGAACATCCAGAACGCCGCCGCAAGACTGGTCCTCAACCTGCCAAAACACTGCCACATCTCCCAGCACCTGCGCACACTCCACTGGCTCCCCGTCGAGGCGAGAATCACCTTTAAGATGCTCACCCACGCACACAAGGCCCTCCACGGCACCGGACCAGCATACCTGAACAGCCGACTCAAATTCCACGCACCCCAAAGGACCCTACTATCAGCCCAGCTTTCCTACGCTGTGGTCCCCCGCACCAGAAAGACCAGATCCGGAGGCCGCTCCTTCTCCTTCCTCGCGGCCAAAGCATGGAACGCCCTTCCGCTCCACCTCAGACAGACAACATCGCTCCCCATCTTCGCAAGAAACCTCAAAACCTGGCTCTTCGACAGACCCCCTCCTTGATGGAATGGAACCTGCACCCCCCAACCCCCCCCCACCCCTAGCGCCTTGAGACCCTTACGGGTGAGTAGTCGCGCTTTAACAAACTCCTGATTGATTGATCTCTTGTTGTCTCTGTTGGGACTGCGATGATGACTTGCTCGTTGAGTGTACCCCTTGGATTTGGATGTTTGTCGATCGGCAGAGGAGTGACGGTCCTTGTGGCGAGATTGAAGTCAGAAGGCTTGTTCCTGTTTTTCACCTTTCCCAGCTTCCATTTTCTTGCGTGTTCTTCTGCTTGATCATTGACTCTTGTCATTTCTTCAATTTCATCCAAGGAGTAACTCTTCTTTAAGAGGCGTCTGCGCAGAGACTCTGATTTGCATCCTTTGTTAATTCTTAAGCGAAGAGCGTCTTCTGTTGAGAAAATGTCAAAAGCACAGTAACTTGCTAGCCGTTTGAGGCGCAAAATGAACTCTCCCATGTATTCTTCTTTTTCTTGGGAGGCCAGATTGAATGTTTAATGTTCATAGTAAATGTTCCGTTTGTGAAGACATTTTCTGTTGAGTGCCTCGCGAACATCTGGGTAAGACGACAGAACATCAGCCGGCAGTTCCTTGATGATTTAGCCAATGTTTTTTCTGAGTAGGTTGTGTAGTGCAATGAGCTGCTGATCAGGGTCAGAAACTAAAGAGCCATTCATAAAATCTTCTAACAATCCTGCCAAAGAAGACCCATACCGCCACCAGATATCAGAGCCAGGGGTTCCGGTAGGCGCAGAAAGGAACTCCTAGGATGGCAGTCTTGTCCCCACCTGCGGCAATGAGGTAGAGGACTCTTGCCTGGTTCCACTTGTCATACAGTCATGATGTCAGCTTGAAGACGGAGAAAAGACATTGTTGCAAAGGTGCGTAATTTGTCACCACAATTTGGTCAAACAAGTTAATATCTTGGTAAGGAAAAGTTTGCAAAATAAGTCACTCAGAGACACCCATTGCCGGTCGTAGATGTGTCCTGTAAGTATTTATGGAAAAGACATTGGAAGTGCGAACATGCATGCCGATGCCGGTGAGGAGAATGACATAGAAAATGCCCAGCAGTATGAATAATCTAGTAGATAGGGTGGTGTTTGAGAACTGATTGATTTTTTTTTAGGTTTCCTGACTTCAAGATGGCCTCACTTGGGCTCTGGCAGCCTTTTGGATGGCCTGCCTGACTTTAAGATGGCCACCTGAAAAGCTATCCTCTCACGAGACTTCAGACTTCAGGCACTGTATCTCAGAGGCAGCAAGCACAGAGCTGCACTGATCAGCTACCAGGCGGTCAAACAGGCAGTGGCCATGAAAGGCATGCAACCAGGGTAGGCTCCCGGAAGAGGTCGCAGAATCAACAAGTGCAAGGAGTAGAGTGCAAACGCCCAGCACAGGCTCCTGAAGGCCTGATGCACAAACACGCACCGCAGCAACAGACTCATGCGATGCTCCACTCTTCCGTGGAGCAGACAGGCAGTTCATTGTGGGCTCCTGACCACAGTGGCAGACATACGCGACCGGGGTGGGCTCCCAGGATCGGGGAAGAGCAGATTGAGCACAGCAGCAGGCAGAGGAGACCTGGGTAGGCTGCAAGGATCGTGGTACAGTGGATTGGATTGCTATGCCAGATGCACATAGGGTGAGAGATGCCAGCAGGGGTCCGCAACCACCCTCATCGCCAGTTGTAGTGTCTTGATTCTCAAACAGACGACACGGACACTTAAGTAATGAAGCTATTGCACCTTTAATCCCTCTAATGCGTCCCTTCCTCCTCGATCCTCTTACTTTCCTTTTTTTCTCCACCTCCTTATCTTTCCCCTCCTTTTCCGCCCTCCTCCTTCCGGTTTTCTCTCTGTATTGTGTGGTGCCAGGTCCTAGTGCCCCACACATAAGTCTACTACATCATTACAGATAGTATCAAAATAGCCCTAACAGTGCAATTTGTCTACTGAGTTATAACAGCCATAGAATATAGTGACAAGCCGTTTCCCACACTCTAACTTACTATCAACGCTGAGACGCCACTCGTGGTTTTCTATTTTATCTAAGGTGGCATGTCATGAAAAGGTCTTTTTGTCACACCTAATAAAGAACATTGAGCAGAATAGACAGTGCTACAGCTGGACTGCAGCCTGAACAAAACCCCAAATGCGATGCACTCTGCTCTTCAGAACTTCAATATGATTCCAGGGGTAGGGTGGGGGGGAGTGGAGGACGAGGGATAGAGCAGCATGTATGCCAGGTTGGGCTCTGCCCAACCTCACTGCTCTCTTTTAGTGAAATAAAATCGTATTGATAATATCTCGAATGTGACTGCCTATAAGCTCCACAACCGGAAATGCTGTGAGACTAGTTGCTTGTGGCTGCTGGGCAACCGCCTTATTGCCTGCAGGTAATACCCCATGCTGGAGTCACCCTAGGTGGAAGTTGAAGGGTGACAGCTCAGATGAGTTGACAACTAGGCCTAAACGAGTTGTAATTACCCCCACAAAAATGGTGAATTTTCTAAATTTCAGGTTACATTAAATTCAGGACATTTCACAAACTTTCACATGACTTTATTTCCCAGCAACATTTTCTTTTACCTGAGCATGCATCTAACATAACATGTCTAGTGGGATACCAGTGAGAGACTTATTTGGGCAGAAAGTGTCATGCACAGAGGCATTTTCTATAGAAACCAGCCTCCTTTCAGTGTCTGTCAAGACGTTTTTACTAGAGGCACGTGCTCTTGAAAAAAAAAGTGAAGTGCAATACATGCAAAATGCATTTTTACTACAAAAGCTTTATTTTGAGAAATCTTCATGTAATTTCAAAAAATGTAGTGAGAAAAAATTGTGATATTTAGCACACCCTTTTTGATAACATCCACCCAGCTACCCTTGCTGATGTACTGAATTAGTTCTTGCTGTGAGATGCTATTTGTTGCAGGAAGTCATGTACAAGAGCATTCATGTTGGAGTGGGTACTAAAACTTCCAGAGGCACCACAACTGGCCCAAGCACTCCAGGAAGGACAGAACTCTCTCAGCAGAGTTCAGGGAAGCTGGGGTGAAGTCCTTATGTTCCTGGGACTTCTTAACAGGGAGCCAGCTCTTCTCAGGCCCTTGGAGATTCCTTCAAGCAAGGGTACACAGTACAAAACAAAGCCCTTCCCCTCTCCTTGGCAGCAAAGCAACAGCAGATCAGTCCAGCAGAGCAACAGCAGGACAGTCTTCCTTCTTCAGTTTCAGATTTCTCCTTGGCAGAGGTACCTTCTTGATTCCAGGATGAGCACTTTGTGTTCCTGGCTTCTCTTTTCCTTTCAGAGAGAGGGGCAGGGTCGTCAGCCGCCCAGCAGGAGGTGGAGCCAGCATTGTGGGAGGCAGGCACAGCCCTATTTAGGCCCAGGTGCTATCCCCTCCCACCACTCAAGATGCAGATGCAGTCATTCAGCCTAGGGCTGACCCAGCCAGCCTCCTGGGGCCTCCCCAGCCCCTGTCACTCTCAAACCAGACAGTCATTTCACAAACAGGCCAATGCACACAGAAAGGTCAGACAAGAGAACAGCAACTTTCTAACAGTGCTATTCTCAAACACAGGGTTTAAAAAAGATGTGTTATTAAAGTCTGAGTTCAGGGATACCAGACTTTAATGTCCTACCTTGCTCCTATGGGAATATATGCTGGTAGCCACTGTAGCCAGCATTCCCCATGATAGCCTATGGGCAAGGTAGCCTTACAATAGTGAAAAACGAAAATGGCTGTCATTCACTACCAGAGCATGTCACCTGCACAAGTACATCCTCTACCTTTCAAATACACTGCACCCTGCCCAAGGGGGTACCTTGGGCCTTCCAAAGGGGTGACCATGTGCACAGAAAGGGAAGGGTTAGGCCTGGTCAGTGGGGACACTGACCAGGAGGACATGGCAGTTCCCAGACAGCACACAGGCACTGCAGAGGCAGGCCTGAGATACCATTTTAGGGCTACTCATGTGGGTGGCACAATCAGTGCTGCAGGCCCACTAGTAGCATTTGGATCACCAGCCCTGGCACACTCAGTGCACTTTACTAGGGACTTCTTTTTAAAAAAAAATATTTCTTTTTATTAACACAAGGCATCAAAAACATTAAAAATTAACCACATTACATGAGGGGGACAGTCTCCCGTATTGCATGCACATCATCCAACAAAAGGAGAGAGGGGGGGGGGGCGGGAAAAATGATACATAATCATAAACAATCACAGAGAGGTAGGAACATCAATAGGCGCATCTACAGGTGGCACACAAATGTCCCCCCTATAACGGTTCCACAGCCCCCACACTGGTGTCCACTTGCGGGGGCGGCCCCTAGCCACATAGACAGTCTTTTCACTGAACATACACTAATCCATGTTTTCCGACCATTCTTCAACGGTCGGCATCCTCTCGGACCCCCACCGCTGTGCTATATTACGTTTCGCACTCATATTACCTAAAGTTACCCATTTGGTTTGTGCCACATTCAGATCCGTAGGTTCCCAAATATTCAGGAGGCATCTCCGCGCTTCTGGCAACACAGCGACACCCAGAACCTCCCGCATGACTTCATGTATCCCACTCCAATACTCTGTCACAAAACGACATTCCCAAATAATGTGAAGGAAAGTACCCACAGAGCCACAGCCCCTTCTACACAGGCTCGTCTCCGAGAGTCCCATCCGAACCAGGTGGGGCCCTGTGACATAAACCTGGGTGAAATATTTTCAGCTGCACAAGGCGCAGGCGCGCTGGGATTGCAACCACCTTCGGTGAGGAAACTGCAGCTTGCCAGTCCTCATCATCTAGTTCTACACCATCTTGCGACTATTTGTACCTTAGCTCGACCAGTAGATCTGCCCTATGAAATAGTCCTCTTGGGCAAGTGGCCAGCCAAGATTCTGTCTTCGAGAGGCAATGCTTCGGGGAGGTCTGCCTCGGCCGACAGTGTCGCCATCAACGCATGCTTGATCTGTGCATAGCGAAAGTACTCCGTGCTCCCCAATTTATATTCAGTTTGCTATTCCTCAAATGTCTTAATCCTCCCTTTAACCAAAACCGCACCAATAGTCGAGATCCCAATCAGATCCCACTTGTCAATACTAGGGACTTCTTGGTGATACAAATATGCCAATC
This sequence comes from Lissotriton helveticus, assembly GCF_964261635.1. Taxonomy (NCBI): domain Eukaryota; kingdom Metazoa; phylum Chordata; class Amphibia; order Caudata; family Salamandridae; genus Lissotriton; species Lissotriton helveticus. Next base: position 854,324,185 of record NC_136071.1, on the reverse strand, counting down.
ATGGATAACCAATTACAATAACAATTTACACAGGGAGCACTTGCACTTTGACACTGATCAGCAGTGGCAAAATGCCCAAAGCATCTAAACCAGCAAAAACGAAATCCAGCACAGCGTCAAAAATACAGGAAGCAGAGGCAAAAAGACTGGGGAAAGGACGCCAAAGATGCCAGGTCTAACACACGTGCTCTTGAAAAAAAAAGTGAAGTGCAATACATGCAAAATGCATTTTACTACAAAAGCTTAATTTTGAGAAATCTTCATGTAATTTAAAAAAATTTAGTGAGAAAAAATTGTGACATTCAGCACACTCTTTTGGATAACATCCACCCAGCTACCCTTGCCGATGAACTGAATTAGTTCTTGCTGTGAGCTGCTATTTATTGCAGGAAGACATGTACAAGAGCATTCATGTTGGAGTGGGTACTGACCAATATGACCAGTTTGTTTAATTATTTCAAATAAAATCATATTGGTTACTCAAATATGGCCGCCCTGTAGACGTTGAGGGGTTTGTGAGTGCTGTAGGGCATCGAGCTCAATTGCCTGGAGGAACTACCCAATCCTGATGTCACTTAAGGTGCACGCTGGAGAGTGAAAGCAGGTAGTGGCCAATTCCTCCCATCCCGCTACCCATCCACTTGTTTCATATTATTGTTCCTAATAATCTTACAAACTTCTTTGAAATAACGTGAGCCATGAAATGAAGTAGAAGTTTTTTTTTACACCAACGCGTGAAAACTAAGTCCGAAGTTATTTAAAGACAAGGGGCCAGATAAACTATGACTTTCTGTGGCTGCAGAGGGTTCAAAATGCAAAATGGCCTTTTGTTATGTAATAAAACCCAAACTGCGATTCAGTCAAATTACAATTTGGCTTTGCTACTACATATTGAATCGGTAGTTGGAAGGTATGTTTTTACGACAACCCTTCAAAATAGCGACTCGAAATGGGCTATATTAAGGTTTTGCTACTACAATCCAGTCGCAAAACATTAACATTATACCTTTTTATTTTAGAGCGAGAGGAAACCGAACTTATGAAATTTACAGTGAGAAGGAATTTCAGATTGAAAACCGTCCCAGGCCCAGAACCCTACCTGATACTTGTAAACAACTCTTTCCACCGCTTTCTTTTAATTAGATTTCGGTTGAATTTAATTCATTTTTTATTGGGCTCATACTATAGATGGGAGACGCCGGAAAACAATAAACCATGTGATTGTGATAACTTCTCACCCCAGGACACCCTACATTTTATTATGTTCTGCGATCACTATGATAAAATCAGAAGGAAATATCTTGTCCCCATCCTTAGAGAGGCCCGCTTCTTACACGTGAAGCCAGCGCTCTTATTCCTGCAACTTTTGCACAATGCACACGTCACCTTTCATGTTGCAAGTTTTTTAGTAGCAGGAGTACGCATCAATAAAAAGCGCAGAAAATGTAATAACGGATTGATTATAAACGAAATTTTTTAAAGGCAACTGTTCTTAAGAATCAAACTCCCACAAGAAAATAGATTTAGCGATGTTTTATATATTTTAAATGTACCTTTTTAACCTTTTTATCTATTTCTTCTGTATATAGGAATTGCGCGCGCTCATGTCACTTTACATTTTGCTGCTATGAACTATGAATTGTTATGTACATATTATGTAAATATTCTCCCTGTGTTATTTAATTTTTTTGTACGTGTAACATTTGAAATGTATCCTGTGTCTTTTTATGATTTTTTAAAAATCGAATAAAAGTGATTGACTGACTGACTGACTAAAGTAGTGGTAACCCATTTGCAAATGGGAAGGGGCACCCAAGGCTCCCCTTTGTAAATTTTGACAAAAACATCTTTAAGAGTAAAAAATGTCCTAAAAAAATGGTTGTAAAACCTTTCATTTCTTTTCCAAATGCATCCCATTGGGCTGCATTTAAAAAAAGATTGCTTTAATTAAAATGCAATCACAGAGACGGTGGTGGTAGCCACCATTCTTATGATGGCAGTAATTCGTAGTGGGATGTAATTGGCGACTGATTGTATTAAGATTCTTGAGGTAGGTTGGATTCTAACCCACTAAGATATGATTTTCTGCGAACCGATCTATTAGTGCCCAGGTCAGTTTGTAAAACGGCAATCAGTGTTTTGCTACCAATGTATAGTTCACTTGGACCAAGGAGTTGGAGGAAATGCACGCCCACTTCACAGTTCAACATTACGAACAAAAAAATGGCAATGATTACAAGGGGTCGCAAAATATCCCACTGCCCAAGTTTCCAAACCACTTTTATACCGCAGCAAACCCATTTCCAATTGCGTTTCAAGCACCTGTAGCATCTAACTCCTCTGTCTTCCTTTAATAATATTCTTAATGTATTTCTTCTCCTCCTCACTCTTGTGAGGAATATAAGTACATTATTGCTGAACTTTTAAAATCTTACAGACTTCACCTTCCGTTGCGAGAAGGATATCTAACGCAAGGCGGTTCTGCGTCACCATAGATCTTATAACTATAATTTCAGTATCCATGGCCAACATTGCTTTCTAATTTTGAGATCATTCAAAACCATTCCAACAGAAGGAATCATTACACTAAATATATGTCCATCTGTTTCAGAAGCACTGCTGCTCCGTTTGGTTCCAACTTATGATCCCCAAGCTGGATAATCCAGATGTTCTACATGATAAGACTTCGGGAAGACTATAGCCAAGTAACATGTGCCATACCAACCTTGAGGCAAGGTAAAATATGTGTGCTCCCTAAAAACATAGTAGACTCTAGGTATAACAGGACCTTTCCTGAGAAGTCTCTGACTTTGGTTTCACTGTATCTCTGAGATACAGTGGTAAATCATCAGTCATCTCAAAGGGTATAATCCAATATCTTGCCCTTTACTCACCAATTTGAAATCAAAATCTTCATCATGGGTCTGGAATGCCACACTTTTTGGTTTGCAATAAATGGTGCAATTTAGCTTGCATAGCAAATCGTGACCTAAATGATTCACAGGACTAGAATGACACACCTCAAACTTATGGCTTTCTTCAAAGGACGATATTGTAACAGGTAACTTCTTGTGTTACAGGGTATGTCATTTGTTTATTTGCAACTCCTACAACTTGGATTCTTTTACCTGAGAGGGGTTGGTTTGGACCTTCCGCTATTCTAACAGTGGAACGGGTAGCACTAGTGGCAATTAAAAACGACACTGGGTGGCCATTCACTTTGCCTTCCACAAATGAACCACTCTGATCGATCTCTAAGACTGTGCCAAGTACACAGTCTTCCTCTCCTACAGGCATTGTCATTGTGACAGATCAGAACCATAGCCCTCAAGTGAGTCAAACACAGGAAATTTCTGAAATGGATTTTGGTTCTCGAAGGAACTCTGATTACAATTTGGGACCTGGTTGGGGTTAAATCTAGGACCATTTACTTTTTGCTGAGGCATTGGGGCTTGAGGTACTTGCATCACTGGAGCTTGTGGTACATTAGGACCATGCATCCTTGGCCTTGGCACATTTGGGGCTGTGAAAGGTTGCTAACCTGGGTCTGCACAAACCCTGAATTTGGAACCTGATTTTCGCTCATTCCCCTGTTGGGATTAAGATGGCACTCCTACTTCCAAAGCCCTAATTTGTTGCAATAATGACATGAAATAGATTTCTCCAATGTTGCCACATTGATCCCAGTACTCGGCTCAGTTGTGACACCCTGACTTCTATCCTGTGGGAAGCCATTTCCACCCTACATCACAGGAACTCCCTGTTGATGCAAACCACTTTGCATAGCACCAGCATTTCCTAAATATAGTTGATTCTGGCTGCTCCTCTGTGCTGCTTTCATCTGAGCTAGCATGAACCTTTCCTTTAACTGCTTCTGTTGCATGTACGATTCAACACTACAACATTTTGCATACCTCAAGATCTCAACAATTGACTTATCTTGCCAACAAATTAAATGCTGTTGAATCATCAAGCTAATTGCAGGTCTCAATCCTGCTTCCTTTTGTGAAGATGGGGTTGAGTGTGTGACCTGCTGTGTGCGTGGGTGCGGTGACTAGTTGCCTCAGTCCTATGTCGGCGAGGTTCTCTAGGAGGGAGGTGGTGTTGGGGTCGTTGTGGTTGTCCAAGTGGAAGTTTAGGTCTCCAAGTAGGATTTAGTCTGTGGAGGTGAGGGCGTGGGGTGCGGTGAGGTCAGTGATGACTTCAGTGAAAGGAGCGCGGGCTGGGTGGCCTGTAGATGAGGGTTCGTCGGAGAGTCGTTTGAGAGCTGGTCTGGATCTGGAAATGAAGGTGCTCCTAGAGGGTGGTAGTGTTGTCTGGGCGGGTGGCCGTCATGCGGGGGGTGCTTTTGTGGATGATGGTGATGCCTCCTCCTGGACGGATGGGTTGGTCCTTCCTCAGGATCTTGCATCCATCGGGAATGGGGGTGGCGATGTCATCGCAGAGTTGGCGTTGGTCCAGTTTTCTGTGAGGAAGGTGACAACGGGTGCATAAGTGTTGAGGATTTCTCAGATTTCTATTGCGTGGTTGAGTAGGGAGTGCATATTGGGGAGGATACAGTTGAATTTTTTGTGAGCGATGAGGTCCGGAAGGCTGGGGGTTGCTGCTGGGGTCCGTAGGTGGGTGAAAGTGCAGCGGCAGTGTCAGCAGAAGATTGGGCCTTGGGTGTTGCTTGGTGTCAAAAGCTGGCAGTTGTTGTTGCGTCCGGTGTTGAGAGCATGTAGGGTGCGGGAGTTGTAGCGGAGGCGGGTCAGAGGACCAGGGTCCCTGGTGTTGGTCGCAGTCGGGTCACGGACAGGAACAGATGGGCTTGCATTTGGAGCACCACTGCTGTGTGTGGCCGCACAGTGACTGCCATTAAGTAGAGGAGGGCGCCTCAGCTTGGAGGGGGAAGGGCACATTGGAGGGGGAGGGGCCAATGGGCAGCAGTGGCAGTGGCAAAACAGCTCTGGAAAAAGAGGAATGAGAAGAAACATAAAGGAACAGAATAGAAAGGAAAGGAAAGAGCAGAGTGCTCTCCCACTGGACCACAAGAGATGAGACGCAGGCAGGAGTCTGCGGGTGGAGGAGGGCCTCGAACACCCTGCAACGGAGCTCAGGTAGCTCCCCTTAGTGGTGGAGCTGTGCGGGGGAGAGCAGTCACACTGACCCGGTCAACAATACATTTCTAGCTTTTGAAGCCAAAGTGACTCCACAATGAGGACCAAGAATTGCCAAATATGGTTAAATGGATTTTGTTTTAGGATACTAACAATCGAGTATATTAGCAGACTATAAATAAGTAAGCTGAACTATCTCAGTAGTTTAAGTCGTAATAAAATAAGATACAGAATAGTGACAGCCACAACAATTATTCAACAAGCATTTGCAATGCAATAGGTCTCGCATTAGGAAAGTTTGAGCTATTGGTATTGTAAATGACAAATGACAAATTTTGTATTTATGTGTTGGTTTTGAAAATAGCAAAATTAATAGCTTTGTCATTTACAATGCCAATAGTTTTAACTTTTGCAAATGTGACACCTATAGCATTTGTAATGCAATATGTGTTGTATTTAAGTGACTTAGATGTATTGATATTACAAATAACAATGGCTTTTTAAAAAATAATTAATACTTAAATAAAAGTTATTTTAATTTATAATGGCAATAGCTTAAACTTTTGTAAATAACTTTTGTGAAGATTATGTTCAATGTATTTTATTGTGACGAAAATCGAAGAACAGAAGTTAAATATTAACATATTTTTGTGACATTTGTAATAAAGCTTGAAGCATTGAGAAAACATATTTGAACCAGTTATTGTTGAACGGTTACACAGATTGATGCTGTGGTGGCGCTGAGTGATGTTGTGGTGGCGACGAGTGATGCTGTGGCGTTCAGTGATGCTGTGGTAGCGCATAGTGATGTTGTGGTGCCCCTGAGTGATGCTGTGGTGGTGCTGAGTGATGCTGTGGTCATGCGATAGATAAACAGAGTGAGTGTGATAGATAGATAGAGTGAGGGCGATGGATAGACAGATAGATAAAGTGATGGCGATAGAGTGAGGGTGATAGATAGACAGATAGATAGAGTGAGGGCGATAGATAGAGTGAGGGCGATAGATAGATAGAGTGAGGGTGATAGATAGATAGATAGATAGATAGATAGATAGATAGATAGATAGATAGAGTGAGGGTGATAGATAGATAGATAGATAGATAGATAGATAGATAGAGTGAGGGCAATAGATAGATAGATAGTGAGGGCGATATATAGATAGATAGTGAGGGCAACAGATAGATAGAGTGAGGGCGATAGATAGATAGATAGAGTGAGGGTGATAGATAGATAGATAGATAGATAGATAGATGGATTGATAGATAGATAGATAGATAGATAGATAGATAGATAGATAGATAGATAGATAGATAGATAGATAGGTAGATAGATAGATAGATAGATAGATAGATAGATAGATAGATAGATAGATAGATAGATAGATAGATAGATAGATAGATAGCTAGATAGATAGATAGATAGAGTGAGGGAGATAGATAGATAGATAGAAAGATAGATAGATAGATAGATAGATAGATAGATAGATAGATAGATAGATAGATAGATAGATAGATAGATAGGTAGATAGATAGATAGATAGATAGATAGATAGATAGATAGATAGATAGATAGATAGATAGATAGATAGATAGATAGATAGATAGATAGATAGGTAGATAGATAGATAGGTAGGTAGATAGATAGATAGATAGATAGATAGATAGATAGATAGATAGATAGATAGATAGATAGATAGATAGATAGGTAGATAGATAGATAGATAGATAGATAGATAGATAGATAGATAGATAGATAGATAGATAGATAGATAGATAGATAGATAGATAGATAGATAGATAGATAGATAGATAGATAGATAGATAGATAGATAGATAGATAGATAGATAGATAGATAGATAGATAGATAGATAGACGTAGCTGTGTGATTTTCACCCTCTTGAGGCGGAAGCCGGGAGGTCCTCCTCTATTGCTTTTCCCCTGAGTGTTTTAAACTCTATACCACTTGCAACCTTGCTTGATTTAAAAAGCGTTGTTATTTTATTTTAACTCTCTGTTTGTCACTCAGCTTGACTTAAAAAGCGTTTTACCTTGCCAGATAACTTTTCTCATCTTACCGCTGCCTGGGCCACTCTCAGCTGAGCATAGACACTGAGAGTTCGGTCCCGGGGAGCTGATGTTTTTACAGCGGCCATATTGGGTGTGCTTAAGCACTCTGTCGCGCTCTAGCTGCATATAAAAGGGGCTTCTCCGTTCCCGGCGCTCAACGTAGCTGTGTGATTTTCACCCTCTTGAGGCGGAAGCCGGGAGGTCCTCCTCTATTGCTTTTCCCCTGAGTGTTTTAAACTCTATGCCACTTGTAACCTTGCTTGATTTAAAAAGCGTTCTTATTTTATTTTAACTCTGTGTTTGTCACTCAGCTTGACTTAAAAAGCGTTTTACCTTACCAGATAACTTTTCTCATCTTACCGCTGCCTGGGCCACTCTCAGCTGAGCATAGACGCTGAGAGTTCGGTCCTGGGGAGCTGAAGTTTTTACAGCGGCCATATTGGGTGTGTTTAAGCGCTCTGTCGCGCTCTAGCTGCGTATAAAAGGGGACGGCCTCCCTCCGCGCAGCGGACGCACCGGACTCACGCCGGAGTCATGTCAGAGTCCTGCCCGTCTGCGCCCGGTAGCGCCAAGGAGGCGCCGGCGGCCTGGCAGGCTGATCAAGTCTTTACCCAACGGGTAGGTAGTTTCCCATACTCCCTACAGACATTGATCTCTGTTAAACCCCCGCCAATGCCTTGCCATCATACTTTTTCTCCTGAGCGGGCTCTGGAAGCCTTTGCTTGTCAGTGCACTGGAAATCTGGCCCCTCGCAATAAACACTCTAGGCTTGTCAATCACATACCCTCTCGGTCGACTACAGAGAACGGGTTTCTGATTAATGTTAGATCGCTTATTAAAAATAATTTTGTGGGCGTGGCTTAGCGGGCGAAGATGGTGGACGCAGCCTTCTAGAGCTCCCACCGGCCCGACATTAATCCGCTCATTTATCCTGGCTCCCGGACCTGGTCTGCAGCCCACAAGCATAGATACAGTGGCGAACGGCGGGGGGCGCCTTCCGGTGCGGCGAGTGGAGCTCCCGGCCCCCCTGGAGTGGCGATAGCAGCGGCGGCGGCCTGAGGCCTGGTCCCGGCGTGTGCAGCCGGGGCCTCGATTTTGGCGACTCCTAGACGGGAGATCCTGGCGCTGGCCCGCCGCCTCGATTTTTGGTACCTGGGCCTCTGATTGGCGGTGAAACAGAGAGTAGAAGCCCAGCAGTGCCCTCTATCACAGGTGTGGCTGCCCGAGCTGTGGGGGCATCGGTGGAGAGCTGCGGCCTGCGCTGCAATCCGGAGACCGGGGGCTCAAGTTTGGAGGTCCCTGGCTGCTGGTGGCGGTGTCCGGAGGCGGCCCGGGCGGCGAAGCGGAGGGACCACGGCGCTGTGGCCCCCGGGGCGTGGCCCTGCCCGGCGTGCCTGGCATAGCGCTGCCGTACTCGTGGGGATCCCTGACCGGTGGATGGCTTGAGGCTCCAGCAGGCGTGGCGCCCGAGACCCAAGGGCATCCGAAAGCAGTGGCAGCGGCGGCGAGGAGAGAGAAGTGAGTGCTCCGGGGGCCCCCGTGTGTGTGGACGAGGGGTTGGGAGACTGCGGCCCGCAGCTGGTGTGCCCGAGGACTACCCCAGAAGTTTGGGCAGTGGAGTGAGGGGGCCCCTGCAGTCCATAGCCTGCGGCCGGCCACTGGAGGGTCGGGAGTGGAACCACAAGGCCCCTTGAGGGGCCCCACGCGACTGCACACACAGTACTTCAGACATGACCAGAGGCGGAGGGGGCAGTGGGCCCACCAAGCAGGGGCCCATTGATAAATACACCAGGCCGAGTGGGGGTCCTGGGGCGACAGGAGGCGGCCAGGGCGCGGGGCCGGACAATGCAGCGCTCATGGCGGCAATAACCCAATCCAGGGACATGCTGGACGCCAAAATTGGAGCGGTTGGGGCCGATGTGACTCTGCTGCGTCAGGACCTCCGCAATGCAGTGACTCGCATCGCGGAGGCGGAATCCAGAATATCGAGTGTGGAGGACGATGTGGGGACTTTAAAGCAGAAGGTGGCTGCGATGGACAAAATTCAAAAAGGTCTTGCGCTCCGAGTGGAGGATGCCGAAGGGCGGGCGCACCGGAACAACCTTCGCTTTGTGGGTTTTCCCGAAGGATGCGAGAAGGGGAATATGGAACACTTCTTGTCCCAGTGGCGGGAGAGTTGGCTCCCTCCGGATGTTCTGTCACGTTGCTTTGTGATAGAGCGTGCACATAGAGCCCTGACGCAGAAGCCGCCTACCGGGGAGCGGCCCCGGACGGTGATTGCTAAGATTTTGAACTTCCATGATAGAGACACTATCTTACGAGAAGCGAGGGCAAAGGACTCTCTTACATTTGAGAACCAGAAGATCATGATCTTTCCGGATTACACTAAGATGGTACAACAACAACGACACTCCTTCATAGCGGCCAAGGGGAAGCTGCGAGGCCTGAAGCTCCAATATTCCTTACTTTATCCGGCCCGCCTACGGGTGGTATTCCAGTCACGGATCCGCTTCTTTGATACCCCAGAGGAGGTCTTCAAGTGGACAGATGAGACGGTGAGGGTCCGGCCACATGCCCAACCGGGCTTGAATCCGGGTCCGTCAAGGGGTTCATCACAGGAGCGAGGCGATCAAAGTGTCCGGAGTAAGAGGCACAGGAGATCTAGGTCGCAGAAGTGCTCCTCTTCTCGCAGTGGAGCACAGGACGGGGCGCCTGCTGACTTTGACCACTCCGGAAAGGAACATTGAAGGACGTCGGGGTGTGAGGTTGTCTGCTGGTATCGTGAGCTCCTGCTGGGAGTGGTCGGATGGATGTGCTCTGCTGATCAGACCGTTGAGGACTGAGTATATTGAGACTGTTCGCTCTGCATATTTGTGATTGTGTGGGGCTGAGGGGTGGGGTTCGGGGAGCCTGTATGCAGGGGCTATTTGCCTCGTAGGTGGGTGGGAGTTGGCAGGGGGGGTTCCTTTTGGTTGAGTGGGTAGTTGGGATCCATTGGTATGGTTGGCCTTGGGCGCTCTGTTTTGGGCCCAAGGTTGCCCATGCCGCGACAGATACTTCAGTGTTCTATGAGGTATAGGGGTGGGGGGCGGGGGACGGGGGACAGGGAGTTGAGGAGGTGTTCTTGGGGGGTGCGGGTGGGAGGGTCAGGGGGGGTTGGTGGGGGGTGCACGTGATTTCTAATGCCTTGCTAATAATTGTGCTGTGTACTCGGGCCTGCTGCTGGGTGCTCTTGTTTTGTGTCCCCTGGGATCATGGCTGATGCTTTAACTCGGGGGCCCCTAGGGCGTCCATGCGCATACTGAGCTGGAATGTTAGGGGGATGTTGGATAAAATTAAGAGGGGAGCAATTCTGCGATGGGGGAAGAGGGAAGCGGCGGATGTACTATTGCTACAAGAAACGCATATGATGGGGACGAAAGTACTTAGTCTGCAACGATTTGGCTACCAACAGGTTTTTCATGCTGGCTTTTCTAGGGGCTCCAGGGGGGTCGCCATCTTGGTCCATCGCAGGTTGGCTTACGTTCATGAGCGACAGTGGCTAGACCCGCAGGGTCGGTATGTCTTTGTGAAGGGAATGGTGGGTACGGAATCTGTTGTGTTTGGGAGTATATATGCCCCTCCCCCATTGCAGTGGTCCCTGGCCGAGAGGCAGTTTGCGGTGTGGGCGGAAATCCCGGAGTCCCTCGCAGTACTGGGAGGAGATTGGAATGAGGTGATGGATGCGAGTATTGACCGTCGGAGACCGCAGGGCACACTGACTGTTGCTACCCCCACCCGGTTGAGTGCGATGGTGGAAGGGTTGGGCTGGATGGATGTGTGGCGACACTTGCATGCTAAGGCCCGAGAGTATACCTATGTTTCAGCTGTGCATGGTTCCTTCTCGCGACTGGACTGTGTTTTTGTGCCCAGTGCGTTTCTGAGTAGGGTGCGAGGGGCGGATATCCTGACTAGGGGGTTGTCTGACCATTCCCCAGTGGCCGTGGATATTGAATTGCACAGGGGGAGACAACCGTTTCGATGGAGGATGTTCTCATGGCATCTTCAGCAGGCTGATTATGTACATCATATGCGGGGGGCGATTGCCCATTATTGGCAGGAGAACCTTGGGGCAGACGTAGATGTGACGGTAGTCTGGGAGGCCATGAAGCCCACATTGCGGGGAATTGACATAGCATGGTGTGCAGCGGCCCGTCGCAAGGAGGCCATTGTTGCAGCAGCGGCACGCGTGGAGGTTCTTGAGCGGCGGTGCCAGGGGGAGGGAGACGGTGTGGCGGTGCAGCTACTCTTGCAGGCGCAACAATCTTATGCGTCCGTGTTATTAGATGAGGCCCGACAGGCATGGCTAGCCACGCAAAGTAGGATTTACTAGTGGGGAGACAAGTCCTGTACTATGCTCCATAGGTTGTGTCAGCGTACCCTGCAGCCACTTACATTGCCGGGACTCACGGATGAAGACGGGGCCACGGTGACGGACCCGGTGGAGTTGGCGGCTAGTTTTGCTCGATATTATGCGGGGCAATATGCACCGCAGGATTGCCTCCCGGTCGATGCGGTCGATAAGTTTATTGCTGACCTGCCCTCGAGGGCCGTCTCGGACGAGACGCGAGCGGCATTGGACCTCCGTCTTACGGCGGAGGAGCTGGGTGGTGCGTTGGGACAGCTCAACGCCGGGAAGGCACCCGGGCCGAGTGGCTTCCCGTGAGAATTCTACAAGAAATTCCAGCTCCAATTGGGGTCCCACTACAGAGCTGCGTTGGAGGCGGCGCGGGAGCTGGGTCGCCTGCCAGCTGACTGGCGCCACGCTGAGGTGGTGGTGTTCCAGAAACCGGGTAGGCCGACTGACTGACATGACTCGTATCGCCCTATATCTTTGCTTAACATCGAAGCTAAGTTGTTGGCGAAGGCGTTGGCGAATCGTCTTCTCCCCTACATGGCTGATCTGGTTCACCCGGACCAGGCTGGCTTCATGCCGCGCAGGGCAACGCGGCACAACATCAGACGGGCGCAGACGGCAGTGGATGCGATTGGGGCCACGGGGGAGCGGGCGGCCCTGCTGTTGGCGGATATTGATAGGGCGTTCGACTCCATGAGCTGGGCCTACCTGTTTGCGCTTCTGCCCCATCTTAACCTGGGCCCTGTGTTTATTTCGTATCTCAAGCTGTTGTACACTGACATTACGGCGTCTGTGCGAATCTCCGGGGCGGTTTCTGAGAGGTTTCCAATTGGTCGGGGAACCCGCCAGGGTTGCCCACTGTCTCCGTACCTATTTGCGCTGGCCATGGAGCCCCTGGCCTCTTGGGTGCGAATCGATGCGCAGCTTCGGGGCTTCAGGTGGGACGGGGGACTCACTGACAGGATCGCACTTTATGCGGACGATTTCCTCTTCTTTCTCACGGACTTGGATAGATCGGGCCCACGGGTATTGGAAATTATGCACATATTTGGCGAGGTTTCGGGTCTTTATCTTAACCCGCGTAAATCCACCTTGTGGGTACTGGGTGACGGGGCGTATGCGGGTTCCAGGGCGTCAGCCTTGCAGGTGGCGGTCGGAGGCTTTCTATACCTTGGCGTGTTCCTTTCCGAGTCCGCGGCGATCTCTTGGGAGCGCAATGTGATACCGGTTTGGGAAAAGGTCCAGTCGGACATTAGAACGTGGTCCCGGATGCCTCTTACTATATATGGTAGGTCTGTGATCTTCAAAATGGTTGCACTCCTGCGCCTTTTGTATCAGCTGAAGAATCATCCGCACTCGATCGCACCCCAGTGGTTCTGGCAAGTTAATTCCGTACTGGGACGCTTCTTGTGGGCTGGAGGTGCCGCCAGAGTGGCGCTGCGTACCTGTTTTCTGTCCACATACTGTGGTGGTCTTGCAACGTCTGACGTGCTGTCGTACTATCAGGCCTCCCATTTGTTAGTGTTGAATGAATGGTGGTACGGAGATAGGGGAGACCCAGCATTCGCCTTAGAGCGCTCGTTGATGGGTGGTCACACACTGCACACGATCTTGTATTCGGCCAGACTACGGAGGCGGTTGCCCCGTGCCACGCAGGTGGTGTTTGTGATATGGCGACAGGCGCTGCGTCGCATGGGCTGATGGGGCAGATTGACAGCGGAGACTCCTCTGTGGAGTAATGGGCGACTCCCCGCTTTGGCCTCGCTGGCGGGGTTTGGTGGATGGGATTCTATAGGGATCTCTTCGCTGGGAAATGTTATGTCCGGAGTAGCCCTCAAGTCGTTCCAGGAGCTTAGAGACGAGTTCCATATGCCTTTATCAAACCCTAGTCATTCATTGTTCTTCCTCCCTACTTGCATTAAAGGAAGCCTGGGAAAGGAACGTTGGACCCCTGGATGAAGATGACTGGAGGGAGTCTTTGGAGTCCCCGCGAGGGACTGCTATTGCGGTGCGCCTCAGGCTAGTCCAATTTAAATATCTGCATAGGGCTTACTATACACGGGAGCGGCTGTGGAAAGCGGGTTTGATTGGGTCCCGAGAGTGTTTGCGATGTGGTGCTGAAATGGGTACTCTGCTGCATACTGTGTGGTCTTGTACTGGCCTGACCTGGTTCTGGGGGGGAGTGTGGAGCTGTCTGTCGGAGGTGCTGGGATGGGATCTTCCCCGTACTCATCGACTGGGCCTTCTACATGTGCTGGAGGGCGTGGGGGGGAATACCTACAAGCGTCACCTTTTATTGCTGGGTCTTGTCGTGGCCAAACGGGATTTGGCACAAGCATGGAAGAGTGATCGAGCCCCCCCGCTGAACGTATGGAAGGCAGGGATGGATTATTGTATGGGGCTGGAGCGCCCAGTGTTTGAGGCTAGAGGATGCCCCCGAAAACATTACAAAATATGGAAGAGGTGGGCGGACTATAGGGGTTTAACTCTAGTCCCTCCAGTGGAACCTGACGATGGCGTAGATTTGGAAGATGGGATCCAGGCCTGAGGAGGCGCATGTTTCCGGGCTAGATACAAACAGTTACTAGAGGCTCACTGTGATTACGTGCACTGGGTTAGGGAGGGATAAGGGGTGGGTAGGTGGGTCATTGGGTGGATGTGGGTGGTGGGAGAGGACAGGCGGGGTTGTTTTTGATTGGGTCTGTAAAATGCTTAGACATGTTTTGATATTTGGCAGGGATCTCCTGACTGTGGAGTACTGCATATATGCCTTACCTGATCAATAAAATATTTTTTTTTTTTGCTTTTAGGGATTTCGTGTCCGAGAGAAAACCTCTTTGTGTATTCATTACAGAGACCTGGGCTACTGACCATTCCAGACCAGACCTTTTGAACGCTATTCCGGAGGGCTACTCTTTGTCCAGAATGGACAGAGAGAGGCGAAGGGGGGTGGGATTGGGATTTTACACAGAACTACAGTCAGATGCAAAACTGAGCATTTATCTTCACCCAGTGATCCCTATCAGGCCCTTTTCTTCGCCCTGAACCCCTCCCCCACTATCACCTTCGCCGGGATCTTGATCTATAGGCCTCCTGGTCCTAGGTCAGTATTCTGTCAAAACCTTATTAAGGTTTTGGAGTCCTATCTAGACAGACCCAACTTTACCATCTTGGGGGATTTTAATTTTCATCTCCAGAAGGACAATTCTACTGACACTTTCCTCCTGCTGGACCTACTTCTCTCATGCGGCCTGAGCCAGAGAGTGGAGGGCTGTACCCACACAGCCGGACACACCCTGAATGGTGTCTTTACCAACGACCCTATGGTGCAGACAGGGATTCCTCTCCCGCTCTCTTGGTCAGATCATATGGCCATCCCCTTTGATTTCACATATTCAAATTCCATCCTATCCCCGGCAGACCCCAGTAAGTGGGAACTCAAAAGAAACTTTAAAGGGATAACTGTGACACACTAGCTTCTCTGCTGTCCAACCACTGCCCGCCACCTGTAAGGAACACACATAGTGGTGCGCTTGATCTGCACAATTCTAACCTGAAAGCAGTAGATAAACTGGCCCCTGTCAAACTGTACTATTCTGCCAGAAAACGCCCTTTGGCGCCCTGGTTTTCTGACACCCTCAGGTCCCTTAGGCAGGGATGCAGAAGACAGGAGAGAGCCTGGAGACTACATTTAGATCCAGAAGAAAAGCAAAAACACAAGATTCTACTCAAAGACAACAAATCTACGGAGCTTGTGGAAAAGAAACAACACTTCTCTAAGATGACCACCTCCCTTAGCTCCACCAGGGAGTTGTTTAAAATCGTTGACTCCCTGTCAGCCCTGCAATCTCCAGACCCCATGGTGGCATCTCAGGAGCTCTGTGACCATATATCCACTTTCTTTCATGTAAAGATAACCGATATCTATTCTAGTCTCGAAGCTCTCAATCAGGAACTAGAACCCTCAGCTACTCCTGTCCCACTTTCTGTGGAAGACGATCCCGCTGAATTATCTCATGGTACTCTCAGCAACTTCCCTCAGCTTACGCTAGAACAACTTAATCTGCACCTTGACAGGCTGAAGTCCGTCTCTCCCCTGGACCCCTGCCCCTTAGGATTTTTAAGGAATGCAGAGATGTTCTTCTTCCTGCCTTCCTTGAAGTAATCAATCTCTCAGTTCTGGAAGGTGCCTTTCCCACGTCCTGGAAAATGGCCATAGTTAAGCCTCTTCTTAAAAAAGCCTCATTGGACCCCGGTATCCTAAAAAACTTTCGGCCTATCTCCTTGCTTCCTGCCCCTGCAAAAATGTTAGAGGCCCATCTTAATATCCATTTGAGTGCCTTTTTGGAGAACGCTAGCCTCCTTGACCCCTCCCAACACGGTTTCCGCAGGGCTCATAGCACCGAGTCTGCTCTCACAGTTGTCACCAATAACATCCGTGCTAAGGTCGACAGTGGCCAGACTACCCTTCTGGTCCTGCTCGACCTTACAGCCGCATTTGACACCCTATCTCCCTCCAGCTTAGTTAAACGCCTCAAGGAGATAGGAGTGAACGGGCCGGCGCTCAGCCTATTTAAATCTTTTTTGGATGACCGTGTACAAAGGGTCAAGCTGGGCGACTTTCTCTCGCCAGCAAAACCGGTGCAGTGTGGGGTTCCTCAGGGGTCATCCCTGAGCCCCACACTCTTTAACATTTATGTGACACCGCTTGCCAGACTCGTAAGATCTTTTGGGCTGGAAGTTCTATCCTATGCCGATGATACCCAGATCATGGTCTCCCTCTCACACTCTGCCGACATCACTGCCCGGAATTTCAGAAACTGCATGGAAGCAGTTGCTGGCTGGATGGTGAGGAATTTCCTCAAATTAAATGGGGAAAAAACAGAGGTGCTGATCTTCGGAGGCAAGGAAGAGATATGGTCATTGGACTGGTAGCCTCCTGTTCTTGAGGTTTGTCCTAAGCCCTCCCAGTTCGCTCGAAATCTGGGTGTCATTTTCGATAATAAACTCTCTTTCGACAAACAGGTCAGCAGGACGATCTCCACCTGTTGTGGAGCCCTTAGAATTCTGAGGAAGTTGGTGCATTATCTTTCCCCAGAGACCCGGAAAACTGTTACAGTAGCACTAATCTCCTCTAGGTTAGATTATTGTAATGCGCTGTACCTGGGTATCAATAAACAGCAGGTACAACGCCTGCAAGTGATACAAAATGCAGCTGCTCGGTTTGTCGCTAACGCCCCCAGACTCTCATCAGCAATCTCCATCAGGAGGGATCTTCATTGGCTCCCTATGCAGGCCAGGATAGAGTTCAAGGTTCTTTGTCATACTCACCGTGCCTTGTATGCCGGTGGATCGGAAGATCTCAAATCCTTGTGAACACCCTATAACCCTGGTAGGGTCCTTCGATCTGCCAACAAAAATCTTCTTGTGATCCCCAGAATCTACAAAGCCAGATGGGGCGGGAGGTCTTTCCACTCCCTTGTCCCAAAGATCTGGAATACCCTTACGGCGGATATTAAAGGTCAGTCGGCTTACTCTCTCTTTCGAAAGGCCCTGAAGACTTGGCTCTTCAGGGAGACTTATCTGTAATTCCTTCCCCCTACCTCACAGCCTATACCATCGTTAGCGCCTTGACGCCTATGGGCAATGTCGCGCTGGATAAATACCTTTTCAATTCAATTCATAGATAGATAGATAGGTAGATAGATAGATAGATAGATAGATAGATAAATAGGTAGATAGATAGATAGATAGATAGAGTGAGGGCGATAGAAGATAGAGTGAGGGCGATGGATAGATAGATAGAGTGAGGGCGATAGATAGATAGATAGATAGAGTGAGGGCGATAGATAGATAGAGTGAGGGCGATAGATAGATAGATAGTGAGGGCGATAGATAGAAAGATAGATAGATAGATAGATAGATAGATAGATAGATAGATAGATAGATAGATAGATAGATAGATAGATAGATAGATAGATAGATAGATAGATAGATAGATAGATAGATAGATAGATAGATAGATAGATAGTGAGGGCAATAGATAGATAGAGTGAGGGCGATAGATAGCTAGAGTGAGGGCGATAGATAGATAGATAGAATGAGGGCGATAGATAGATAGAATGAGGGCAATAGATAGATAGATAGTGAGGGAGATAGATAGATAGATAGATAGATAGATAGATAGATAGATAGATAGATAGATAGATAGATAGATAGATAGATAGATAGATAGATAGATAAATAGATAGATAGATAGATAGATAGTGAGGGCAATAGATAGATAGAGTGAGGGCGATAGATAGCTAGAGTGAGGGCGATAGATAGATAGAATGAGGGCGATAGATAGATAGAATGAGGGCGATAGATAGATAGATAGATAGATAGATAGATAGATAGATAGATAGATAGATAGATAGATAGATAGAGTGAGGGCAATAGATAGATAGAGTGAGGGCAATAAATAGATAGAGTGAGCGCGATAGAAGATAGAGTGAGGGCGATGGATAGATAGATAGAGTGAGGGCGATAGATAGATAGATAGATAGAGTGAGGGCGATAGATAGATAGAGTGAGGGCGATAGATAGATAGATAGTGAGGGCGATAGATAGATAGATAGATCGATAGATAGATAGATAGATAGATAGATAGATAGATAGACAGATAGACAGATAGATAGATAGATAGATAGATAGATAGATAGATAGATAGATAGATAGATAGATAGATAGATAGATAGATAGATAGATAGATAGATAGATAGTGAGGGCAATAGATAGATAGAGTGAGGGCGATAGATAGCTAGAGTGAGGGCGATAGATAGATAGATAGAATGAGGGCGATAGATAGATAGAATGAGGGCGATAGATAGATAGATAGATAGATAGATAGATAGATAGATAGATAGATAGATAGATAGATGGATAGAGTGAGGGCGATAGATGGAGTGAGGGCAATAAATAGATAGAGTGAGGGCGATAGATAGATAGATAGAATGAGGGCAATAGATAGATAGAATGAAGGCGATAGATAGATAGATAGATAGAATGAGGGCGATAGATAGATAGAGTGAGGGCGATAGATAGATAGAGTGAGGGCTATAGATAGATAGAGTGAGGGAGATAGATAGATAGAGTGAGGGCAATAGATAGATAGAGTGAGTGCGATAGATAGATAGAGTGAGGGTGATAGATAGATAGAGTGAGGGCGATAGATAGAGTGAGGGAGATAGATAGAGTGAGTGCGATAGATAGATCGAGTGAGGGCAATAGATAGATAGATAGATAGATAGATAGAGTGAGGGAGATAGATAGATAGATAGAAAGATAGATAGATAGATAGATAGATAGATAGATAGATAGATAGATAGATAGATAGATAGATAGATAGATAGATAGATAGATAGATAGACAGAGTGAGGGCGATAGACAGAGCGAGAGGGGTGTAGAGAGACGGGGGTGTAGAGAGAGGAGTATAAAGAGAGAGGAGTGTAGAGAGAGAGAGGGGTGTAGAGAGAGAGGGGTGTAGAGAGAGAGGAGATATTGTGTATGTGGCCAAATTGTGTGAACTTGGGAAAACACTTTTTGAAATGATTCCTTTGCTCCCTTTTCGGCAAGATTGAAAGTATTTAGAATTAATGTAAAAGGTGCGAGCAAGAGCATAGATACAAAATGGACTGAATAGTACCCGTGGGAGGGAGGGAGTGCCCAGTCTGATATAGTCACCAAAATGCAATATGACGGTAAATGTGAAGCCCTGGGAGCAAGTAGGAGTTAGATCCTAGGCACATCAGACTCTCGTGGTACCTCAGTCCACTGATTTAAAAATACTTCAGCACTCAGAAACAGCTTAATACAGCAAAGAACCACCAAGGTGATACTCCCAGGATTGGTCCCTAGTATTGTTTTCGTTCATGTATCCGGAGCAGTGGCTGTATTTGCATCTCTGTAGGTGAATAGGGGTACTGCAGCTGATGTGCAGGGCCCCTTTGTGCTGAAGCTCCTCCCTACCTAATTGACACCTCTTACACATAACATTAGGGGGTATAGGAATGAGAGTGGAAGGGTTAAAAGTGGCTGGGAACCAAAATGACTGCGTAATGGCTAGAACTGCCGACTTTGGGAAACCAGGCTCGAGCATCAGCGTTGGATCAACATAGTGTGATTCTGGGCAATTCACTTAATCTCCCCGTGCTGCCTACCAAAATTGAATGTCTCCTTGTACAACGTAACGGGTGCTCATGTAAAGCGGTATAATCCGTGCTTTATAAAACTGCACAAAATAAAAATAAAAAAGCATGCGAGTCGTGTACCTCAAAGCCCCAGCCAAAGGAATTTAGAGAGGAGAGAAAGAGCGGCTTGTGTGACACGGGGACAGAAGGTCAGCGCTGCCGGCTCTCTCCTTCCCCGTGGCCTGATAAGGTTTTCAGAAGCGGTGTCCTTGCAATGGTAGCAGCATGGAGCTCCGGCACCTAGGTCATTCTGATCCTGCATGCCTTGGAGCCATCTTCGGATTGCAAGGTATGCGAGACAGTGGGCAGAAGTGCGGTAAGATGGCCAGCGCTGTGGTGACACGGCTTTGTTTGGAGGTTTCAGCGCCGTGTCCACGAACAATCTATGAACAGATGCGCATGTAAAGCGCTATATTTTGTGCTATATCAAACTGCAAAACTTACAAATAAACAAGCAACACAAAGGAGGCGGGGTATAAAGTTACACAACACAGATTGGGCAGTTGGAGAGAAGGTAAACAAGCGATGCGCGCTCTGTGCTGGGCTAGGGCGAGGGCCATTTTTAATGACAGCGTAATGGCCCGAGCTGCCGACTTTGGGAAACCAGGCTCGAGCATCGGCGTTGGATCAACATAGTGTGATTCTGGGCATTTCACTTAATCACCCCATGTTGCCTACCAAAAAAAATGTGTCCTTGTGCAACGTAACGCGTGCTCATGTAAAGCTCTATAATTCGTGCTATATAAAACTGCACAAAATAAAAATAAAAAAGTCGCAGGCAAAGACAATCAATGATTAAAAACATGGGAATAACAGGGAGAGGAAGAGATCGACATGGGGGAAGAAGGGGATATGAAGGAAGAGAGCGCTGTGCTAAATCATGTGGTGCGGCACCTGGGCATAACCTGCAGCAGCGGGTGTAGTGAGAATTCAAGGACTTTGAAGGCTGCAGCAAGGGAAAGGCAATGGAGCTCATAAACATGAAACAGTGTGCCGTGGTAGGAGCTGTTGTGGACGGCATGAACACAAATGGAACAAGCTCTCGGCATTGCGTGTCTGAGGGGGGGCGGGGGAGCGGCTTCCTTTGAAGTCTGATGGGGGGAGCGGATTCCTTTGAAGTCTGATGCCGAGGCTCAGTCAAATGGTGTGTGATGTGGCTGGCGATGTGCACGCGCCTGGCTCACATGAACTGTACCTAATCCGCAGTTTGGGTAGACTTTTGAAAGCCTTACTATAATCTCGCCAAACAAGCATTGCTAAAGCAATGCTGTAGGCTCGACCTAAAAATCAAAGTAAACAGGTGTTCCATAAAGAAATGTCCTTTCTCTCTTCTAAACCTATATCGACTACAAGACCATCTATCCAGTATTTTTATTTAGGGAGCATAGGTGTCAGCATAACACAGCCATCCTTAGATGTCTTAGAAAAATAAATTAGTGTTTAGCCTAAAGCTTCACACTTGTAGAGAAAGGCTAGCAGAGAGGTCTGCCCATCTCCAAGTCTATAAGAAATCTGTCCTATTAACTGTGGGGACACCAAAAATATAGCAAGAGATTCAGAAACATCCTTATCTCCTTTCACACGACCAGGAAACAAGCAAATCGTCACTCGAGAGGAGTATCTGCAATCTCCCTTTAGTTTCCAATTGCATCCAAACTTGGACTGTAAACCTTAACCTTGAACATCCCACCGTCCTGATACGTGATGAACAGAAGGCCTCGTCTGACCATTGGTTCCCCATTTTTACAGCCATTGTCTTCCCTTCATGCCTCACTATCTACTGTCTAATACATGTGCCTTTTTCTAACTAGCAAGAAGCATGATAATGCACCTGTAAAAAGAAAGAAAGAAATGTACAGGCAAGGTAAATGCATCTTAATTGGGGCCTATAGTCAGGCTAAGTTAAGTCAACAGTCAATATGAACTTCGAATACATGATTATACATACACAAGGATAAATTTAAGAATAAGCGCAAAACATGAATAAAGGAGGACATATTTCAACTGAACGTTAATGCACTTGTAAATACAATGTCAGTTATGAGTATATAATTGTAAATTGTGACAAATAAAGGGTGGAGCCTAAATTACTCTGCTCCATTGACAAGAGCTAAAACATGTTGTAACATTCACTAATGTAGCAACATTCACTGTAAACCTTTATTGCATTCAGATATGGCTAAAACCATACAAGCCAACATACCCGATTGAGGCGTGAAACTCCCGATTTTGAAAGCACAGAGGGGCAGATTTACAAGGACTGGCACATCCCTGCTGATAAGGTAAGATGCGTCACGCAAGTTTATCCTTGCGCCACCACAGATGCGCCGCATTTATAATGCGGTGCATCGTGGCGCAAGGATAAACAGATGTGTGACGCATCTGATGGCGTAAGGGCGGCGCATTGCTGGAGCTGTGTTGCAAGTGCGACGCAACTCCAGCAATGCTCAGGGGCTGCCCATACCTAACATGTTGCGTCACGCCATACCCCTGCTTCATGCAGGCGCAGGGTTTTGACGCAGCCACGTCTGAAAAGTGACTCCGTGAAATCTTTTAGATTTCACTGCATCACTTTTCTGAGGCATTTTCCGACGGAACGCACACCCTGCATACCTTAAACCTGACGCAGGTTTAATGTGGCGCAGGACTTTACAACGTGACGCATCTCCCTAGATGCGTCACGTTGAAAATAAGGCGCAACAAGGCGCATGGTTTACGCCGCTGCTGCATCACAGAAGTGACGCAACGGCAGCGTAAATGTGTCGCAAGGGGCTTGTAAATCTGCCCCAAAATGGCTTTATTTTAGCTGTCTCCCGCCTATAACCGCCTCTGCTACGATATAAGTCAATGGGAAAAATGCATTCTAACGATTTTGTTTTCAAAATCTCTCACGTTCCTGTTGTAAAATGTTGGCATCTATGCTAAAACAGTAACAGGTAAATGGGCCCTCCCGGAAGATTTGCTATAAAAATGTGCACGTCCGCCGAGGTCTGTCAGAACGCGCGGCCATCTTGGCCTGTCTTACTGTCAGCACATCCCTGGGCCACTATGACAGTGACGAGCGGGCTATAGCAGAGGTCACGCCGCGTGACAGCTACGCCCTGCAAGCTTCTGCCGCGTCGTGCTGCCTGCTGAAAGATGTTGACATTTATGGAGATCTTGGTAAACAGAGCGGCGGGCTGCATTTTTCATAGCACACATGTTTTTCATCAAAAACATTCGAGGAGAAACCAAAGAAAGAACAAGCCTCGTTGTCCGACTGTTCGTCTTTCCACATCCTTCACTTCAAAACACCAAAGCACATTTAGGAATCGCATTCACTTGAAAATTTCTAAGGCAATTTCTAAGACAATGCATGACCTAGGTTCCTCATTAAAATAATGTTTATTAAAAGAGCGATGCGCAAACAAGAGCTGCTTTAGGATGTCGTTAAATACACACGCATAATTAAAAAGTAAAGTATGTGTTTGCTCAATGCAAGAAAAAATTAACATCAAGAAGCTCTTAGAAATAACGAGTGTATCGATGGCAGTGAAAGAATACTCACTCTGTATTCCACCCTTGTCCCTGCGCTCCAGAATGGCAATGCACAATAATGTTGAATGGCACAGCCATATAAATCCTTGAAAGGTACCCTGAGCCAGGTTGTAGTTCTGAATATCGGCCCCCAGAATATATCATGGTACAACTGAGGACAGAATATTGCAGATCAAGCGATCGAAAGGTAAATACATATAGGGAAATATAGATTTGCTATTTCTAACTTCACAACTGCATACCTTGATGATATAAATATATTGCCATGGTATATATGTGGAGTTAGTTATAGAAAATCTAGACTTATTTTTGATATTTTGTCAGATATCGATATTCAGGGTGCACACCCATGAGCCATTATTTCATTATCCTATTGCACAAATGATGAAGCTTTTGGGTTAATTTAGCAAAACACGCTTTTATTGAAAATCTGCGTCTAAAATCTTTGATCCTGAATCTAAGGGTGGTGGAAGAAAGAAGCCCTATAGCTCTCCACACTTCACTAGATAGCTTGTGATAGAGGTTTCACGTAAACCCCCTATTCGAAGATCTCACCCACAATCTTCCTGTCTAATACACTCTCTGTCTGTGCCAGCCTATCACACTGCCTGCTCTTGCTATCTTCCATCCATCCCTTCTTGTTTTTGCCCACATGTATTGACCCAACCTGTGGGCACAGTCCCCGATCACTGCTCCACCTCCTCCCTGCTCTCCCCTCTGTCCAAGTACTTAGTCTTTTTTATTTCCCCTCGCATCCAGTACTTTATTTATGCAGGTGGTGGGCATGGACACCCATTTGTGGAGTACAGCACTTATTGTTCATCATTGGTCTTTGGCCCAGAGCAACAGAGAGAAATATGCAGAACAAGGAGAAAGAAGAAGGAATAGAAAGATTAGAGGTGGGCGAGCCACTAAAAGTTTGAGCCATGCTCAAACTTCAAGCCTGGCACTGGCTCAGCTCGAAGAACATTGAGCCATAATGAGCCAAACTTTCTTGTGGCTTCTGGCTAACACCTTCGCTCTACTCTCATGCACAAAGAGGTAAAAACAAAGCATTAACATTTGAGTTAAAACGGAAAGTCAAACATATACCAATTTAGTGGCTGATTTGTACAACCTAGATTAATCACTGCTTCCCCACTTAACCAATTTGTGTGATATTAAACAAGATTTTTGCATGCACACACTGACACAAACACCCCTCTCTTTTTCGTCTCTGTTTTAAAAGCGCAACATTTGTTTTGAATATTTAAAAAAATATTGTGTCTCTCTCACAAATATCTCATTCACCCTCACCCAAAATGCCCTAGCATTCACATGCTACCTAAGATTCACAAAAATCTACATCAACCACCATTTCGACCAATTGTGTCAACCAGGAATTCCATCCATGAGCCTACGGGCAAATACATCGACATGTACCTCCAGCCCATTGTGAAGGGCATGTCCACGTATATACGCAACACCACTGATTTCCTCAACCAACTACAGAAAGTGCCTTTAGATCATGACACTACATATACTTTAGTCACCATTGACGTATGTGCCTTGTACACTTCAGTACCACACAACAGGGGCATTGAAGCCATGGAATCTTTTTTACTATCCCATCCATTGGAAGAGGATTTGAAAGTTTTACTACTGGAGTTGGTACAATTCACCCTTTACCACAGCTATTTCACTTGGGACAACGAGTATTACATGCAACTAGTGGGCACGTCAATGGGGAATTGTGCAGCCCCCAGTTACGCGAACCTGTTTATGCACCACCTAGAACTCGACCACATTCTGAACAACATTCAATGGTCTAAGAAAATAAGAACTTATTGGCGATACATAGATGATATTTTTTTGATTTGGGCATGACAACCTGAAGATATACCTGAATTCATCACTCACATTAATTGTGTTGACGATCACATACAGTTTACTCATTGTGCGAGCACCATGAGTTTACCTTTTTTGGATGTTCTAGTCACTCTAGACAAGGGTGAGATAAAGACTTCATTGTTTGTGAAAGACACTGACAGAAACAACGCGTTAATATACACCAATTGTCATCCTTCTCCGTTGAAGAAACATTTGCCATACTCGCAGTTGATGAGGGCCAAAAGAATTTGTTCAGATCCAGAAGAACACTATCGCACTGAACTGAACATTCTGCAGAAATACAGGGAGAGAAAATACCCAGAATTCACCTTACAACCAGCACACAAACGTATATCACTGAAGAGCAGGAATTAGTTCTTAACTCCCCACACCAACCAAACAAATAATGAGAGGTCGGTATTTGTTTCAAGATATTCATCTAGAAGTTCGAGCGTAAAGAGCATCATTCTAAAACATTGGCAGGTGATTCAATCTGAACCGGATTTTGGAGGAATCTTCAATCACACTCCATTATTTGCATACCAAAGAGCCAGCAACTTAAAGAATCTTTTGGAAACCAAACCAAAGCTGCTGGATGCTATATTTCTGGGAACTAGACCTTGTCACAATTGCAGCCATTGCAATAATATCATCAAAGGCAGTTTCATCAACCATCCATCATCCGGAAAACCCATTAAATTGAGGACCAACGCCACTTGCGATTCCAAGAATTTGGTATATCTGCTTAAGTGCCCTTGCGGCTTACCCTATGTCGGGAAGACTGAAAGGAAAATTAAAGTTCGCCTCACCGAACATAAAAGCACCATAAGGAATAAGATCTTGAAATCACCCTTAGCTGCACATTTCACCTCATCACAACATAATGTCAGCCAGTTAAGGTTCCTTGTACTGGAGATTGTCCCGATGAGACCAGGCATTGACAATCGCAAAAAACTACTATAGCGTGAAACCTTTTGGATAAATAAATTGGATGCTTGCCAACCTAAAGGACTCAACGAGAGGATGAAGTACAGTTGCTTCCTTTGAACCTCTTTACTCTCTCACCTTTCACTCCTCTACCTTTACCCGTATTTATTCCACTTGTCTCTTATCTGCCTGTAATATTCATATCATCCGAACCTTTTCACTTATTTACCTTTGTTCGTCCATTTCAAGCTTCTTTTTCTTTTTCATTCTCTTTTTCTTTTTCTTTATTCCTTGATTTTCCTGTCTTTGACTGCATCTTTGACTTCCACCTTTATCTCTGCTTTGATCTGCTTTATATTCTTTCACTGTGTTAGATTTTGGGGGTTCATTCCCCCTTATGTTTACATTATATTTCCCTTGATCTTCTATATGTAGCATGTTTTGGACTGAATGTTTGTGTAACCTTTATCCCAGTCGGATAGTTCCTTCAGTTTAATTTTTCCCTACCCAAGATGGCCGACTCTGTTTGTCCATCTTTTGTGTTCTCCGCTTTAATTCAACTTTATTGATACACCCCGGAATTGAACATTGGATATCCATTTTTCGATTTTGTGTTTTTTGATCTTTTCCTGTGACTGGCTTGTGCGTTTTCTGATATTTTTCCAACTTGTTGGGGATATAAGAGTGTAATTTCTGTGAACGACCCCTAGCTGAGTGTTCTTAGTATGTTTTCCATTTCCATTACGTTCTTTTAAGTGACTCGCCCCCTTACGGCGTGTTTACCTTGATTCTGGAATACGCTGAATATTGTCACGCTCCACAAACTGGTAAGAGTCCTGGTAATTTTAGCCAAGGTGTTTGCGCGTTGTTACCACTTTAGTTTACACATTCTTTTTGATAGACCTCACGCTTTTTCGCCGACTCTGGTGTACCCGTCTTGCATGCTATGCCGTTCACTACGGCACTGGGGCAATATTATCTTTCTTTTCGCACAGGATCTGTCTTTTTGACTTACAGCCATTTATTCAGTTATTTTTAGACACCGTTAAAGTTTCGAACCTGTCTATCATTCACTTTTCTTTTGGTTTTGTTTATGAAGTTCGTGTGTGCACCACTTTGTCGTTCCACTTTGGGTGGTTCCACCAATGTAGCTTCACCTTTTAGTCTTTGTATTTATGATCGTAGGGTTGTTCTCATATCCTGAATTTGTGTTAATTTCCTTGCAGATATACATTGAGTCCCCTGATGAAGGGACTTTAGTCCCGAAATGCATAGGGGTCTTATCACTTGATGCTTAAAGACTTTGGATATTTACCATTGGAGTCGCTATGAATTAATATGTGACCACATGAATACATTTTGAAACTGGATTATGAACACGTTTTTTTCTCCATCTACAAATTATACTACATTGAAGAATACCGGAGGGTGAATTTGCCCCCGCAGGAGCGTCACAGGAAGTAGTATGGGAGCCTCCTACACTCTCCTCTGTCATTTTTGTGTTTAAAAGAGTCCCTAGAGGCCAGTAGAGACCATTCCTGAGGCGCCCAGAAACTTTTGAACTTTACTCTTTTGGAAGTCAATCCTTTGAACATTAAAATACCAAGGTGTGTCGCACTACACTCTCCTTAATTTCTCTCTCAGTTGGCACTCCAACCAACTCGCATTCCTCTCCCTTTTCACTGCCTCTTAAGCCCCTCTCATGCGCCTTGCTTGTCCTAAGATGTATTTTAACATTTTATGCCAATGTGATTGTTGGGAAATCTGAAGCTCATACCCCCCCCAATCTTACTGACCAAGCTACGCCCCTGAGATAGATTATACTGTTGGTCTATCTATAACAATCCTGGCCACATTCAACTGACAACACATGAGAACTGTCTTGCTTCTTAGTTCACTAAAGGCACTGTCACCAGGGTGGGGACAGGAGCAGGAATGACTAAAAGGTCATGTTTAAAAACTATCACTTTTAATAAGTACTTCTCAGTGCAGTTCTATAATGTGACTTATTAATGTCAAAGTTTCCACATGTTAAAGAAATACACTTTTTTGAATTCTGAAGAGAATGTATCATATGTTATTTTGCTTGTTGTATGATTTGCAAAGCACACATTTTCAGGGCTCGGCTCGTACACATGCTCTTAGCACCAAGCCAGACCCTTGGCACAGTTCGGGCGCGGCTCTCCCTTTTAATATATTGGCTTGCTCACATGTAAGAAAGATAGGACAACAGTGAGATAGTCATATTTTTATTCTGTTTATCGTGTTCCTTTCGCCTCTTGTACTTCACTGTGCACTGTGCCCTGTTTCCGGCTGTATCCTTCGCCGCTCACCGTTCCCCCCTCCCGATTTTCCCGCCGCGGTGTCCCATGCGGTCCCACCCCCCCGCTCGCCCATTCGTCCGCTCCCACCCCCAGCTGCTCCTCCCTCCCACCTCCCCTTCTTATGGCGGCTGTGCGCAGTGGGTGCGCCACTGGCGCTCCGAAGGTGCGCCTAATGCAAGCCTGTCTGCGCCCGTCTGCGCCTGGACTGCGTCCAGCACCAGATCCCCTGGGCCCCGCGAACACCACGACACCCGACACCACTACGATGCCAGCAACTTCCACTCTCTCAACACCGGACGATCACACACCTGCTTCCTGGCCGCCCCGAAGCTCACCCAAGGACCCTTCTCCTGCTGGAACTGCAGCTTTCCAGCATCCGATCCTCCAAGCCACTCACCGTGAAGGAACGCAACCACCTCAGATGCATTCTTCTCAACACCCACTCCACCCGCAAACACGCCGTTGAACTCTGGGACCTACTCGACTTAACCTCCCCAGACGTCGCCTTCCTGACAGAGACCTGGATGAACCACTCCTCAGCATCCGACATCGCCATAGCCATCCCGGACGGCTTCAAGATCACCCGCAGGGACCCCACCAATGGAACAGGAGGAATCGCCATCATTAGTCTCTGAGACAAGATTGAAATTATGGCCACAGCACAACATAAATATGTTGTATATAAAATAAGGACATTGAGTTTAATTTATTTTTCGTCGACAGGATCATTCTCCCTTCGTATGTAAAGACCGAAATCATTGCTGCATTATCGTTAACGCCATGTAGCGCGCTAATATATGCCAAGAAGAGAGGATACAATATTCTTTAGTAAGTACGAAACGGCATACACTTTCTTATCTAAATGCTAAATGTTATTATAGCATTTAAGATAAACAGGATAGATGATTTTTCCATAAGTCCAGTTGGACAGACTCGGCTGCTAGAGTCTCTTCGATGTTATATAGTTTTTAATAAAAGATAAAGAAAGAACGTTATAAATAACGAACTATATACATTTTACTGATAAAACACCTAATGATGTTCCGGTTCTTTTAATTAATATGAAGGCTGTCGAGTTACATCTTAAACTCTAGGCGAGCTGTAGGAGTAATGAAACTGTTTTTTCACATAAAACTATGTTGGTATAGCTAAGTTCTAAATTAAAGGTACATTATAGCACTAATGTGACTGGTTATGTCATTTGATCTATCCATTTAGGATTTATGCTGAAAAGAAATCATTACCGATTCTTTACAAACAAACGAATAATCGAGCTTTAAATTCGTTTTTTTGAAACCTGGTCTTGAGCTGAATAACTAAACAGTAAGTATAGAAATAGTAGGGTACCACTACAATCTAGTCTACCCCTGAATGGTGCTTTTGTGAGGTTGACCACTTTCGCGGATACAATGTAATTGTTGCTACCGCGTCTACATGTTACAAAGAGTCTAGTGTATATAAAAAATTATCGATCTCATAACTAAGAGATTTATGCTCTAATTTGATACGTAAACCGACGGACTGGAATGCTAGACACCGGATAACAGGAAATATATTTGTTCATTATATATTTTTTCATTATCCTGATTTCAGGACCAAGACTGTGAAGCACTCCAATAATTTTCGAACACTAGCATCAAGTTAGTTTTATATGGTAAGATGACATAACTTTCCCCTTATTACTGAGTCTGCATCCTCCGTTTTCCACTAATGCAATAGGTTACAGCTGTGTTTCAATACATAATTTGCTGTAAGCAATGGGTTATTCAATGGAGATTTACCTATAATGTCTCTCTGATATGTATGTATATAAAAGTTCCTTGTATATAACTGTACAGAATTTATGTTGTTTATGTTAGGTAAACTGTAAATAGTTCGGAATCTTTTTGTAAATTTATGTCACAATTTGTTTGTAAGTTTTGAAATCGATTGGTCACACTCTTTTGATGGGTAAATGATCATGTGGGTTCATTTATATGTATTTTCTCTAAAAACATGCAGTAAAAATGAATTTATAAATAGTTTAGTAATTCTTAGAATAAATGTAAATATATGGTTTGTGGTTTGGCGACTTTATAGATAGTACTAGGAATTCCTAAACTGACAGCATGCATTGCAACTTTAAAGGTTATGTTGCAAATATCTCTGAAGCTTATATCATGTTATATGTAACCACCTACAAAAGATTATAGAATGATTTATTAATTTGATTGTATGTTTGTTTTAGGGCAATAGACAGCTACCTGATGAAGGCACATATGCCGAAACGCGCGTAGTTGACACCTGCCGCACTGCCTCCATCATCTTAAACGTCTACCATATATTATAAATGTACAACTATACTATTGTAAATGAAATATAAAAACTTAACAAGTCAAAATATAAGTTATATACAAAACAATAAAATTAAATATTTTTTATACATACATGAGTAAATAGCTATTTCTTGTTCTACTTTTGGTGGTTTGTTTGTTCCAAATCATTTGCCTTCAGAGAAATACATTAGTGATATATTGCTGAATCAATGCCTAGCTAAATTTTTCTTTATTGGAATCGCCATCGTTCACAGGAACACCCTCAGAGTCTCGACCAATACCGACGACACCCTCAGCACTGCCGAACACCTGCACTTCCAGATCCACACCGAACCCTCGTCTACAGACCCCCAGACCGCGGTCACAGTTCAGCAACTCCATCGCCGACTTCGTCAGTGCACACGCCCTCGCCTCCACAGACCACATCCTCCTCGGGGACCTGAACTTCCACCTCGAGAACAACAACGACACCAACTTCACCACCTTGATTGACAACCTCTCCAACCTCGGACTCAGACAGCTCGTCACAACACCCACCCACTCAGCCGGCCACACGCTTGACCCCATCTTCTACGCAAGCTCCCACGTCTCCTTCAGCCACACCACTGAACTCCATTGGCCCGACCATCGCTGCATCCACTTCACCTTCTGGAAACCCACCACGCACCACCGCACCCAACAGATCCCTCGCCGCTGCTGGAGCAAAGTCACCGGAGACCAGCTAACCACCACCCTCGCCCGGAGCCCACCCGCCGACCCTACCGACCCCGACACCGCCACCTGCAACCTCAGACAGTGGATCAACGACTGCGCCAACACCCTCGCCCGATCAAGAAATCCTCCAATAGACATACCAGCAAAAAAGCCAGCTGGTTCACCGAGGACCTCGAGGCCTCCAAGCAAACTTGCAGAAAACTAGAGAAGAAATGGCACCGTGAACCGACACTGGACAACTATGTAGCCCACAAGAACGCCACCTGCAAACACCATTACCTCATCAGATCCGCCAAAAGGGCCTCCTTTAAAGACCGCCTAGATGCAAACGCACACAACAGCAAAGAGCTCTTCAACATCGTAAAGGAACTCTCCAACTCCAGCTCCAACACCAATGACATCCCACCCTCGCAAGACATGTGCAACTTTCTTGCCACCTTCTTCCATCGCAAGATCGCAGACATCCACGACAGCTTCAACGTAACGACCTCCCCGACAGCCACTGGAGACTACGTCCCCATGGCCACCATCCGCAGCGATCCCCTGCTCTCTTGGACCAACATAAGCGACGACGACAACATCCAAATCATGAACACCATCCACTCCTGCTCTCCGTCAGACCCATGCCCACACCACATCTTCAACAAAGCCAGCACCACCATCGCACCCCATCTCTGGAAAGCCATCAACATCTCCTTCAAGACAGCAACCTTCCCGAAGAGCTGGAAGCACGCCGAGATCAACACCTTACTAAAAAATACCAAGGCTGACCCTAAGGACCTCAAGAACTTCCGACCCATCTCCGTGCTCCCGTTCCCGTCGAAGGTCATCGAGAAGACCATCAACAGACAACTGACCCACTACCTCGAGGAGAACTGCATCCTGGACCCGTCCCAGTCCAGGTTCCGCAGCAACCACAGCACCGAAACTGCCCACATCGCCGCAACCGATGACATCAGGGCCCTGCTGGACAACGTCGAACCCGTGGCCCTCATCCTCCTGGACCTGTCAGCCGCCTTCGACACTGCCACAGCACCCTATGCACACGCCTCCACGATGCTGGGATCCGAGACAAGGCTCTGGACATGAACACCTCCTTCCTCTCCGGCAGAACCCCGGCGTCCTCCTCCCCCCTTTCCGCTCCAAAGCCACCAAGATCATCTGCAGCATACCCCAGGGCTCATCCCTCAGCCCGACATTGTTCAACATCTTCATGGCACCGCTCACCCACGTCGCCGGACTGCATGACCTCAACATCAAATCCTACGCCGACGACACCCAGCTGATCCTATCCCTCACCAAAGACCCAAACACCGCCAAAACCAACCTACACGAAGGGATGAAAGAAGTAGCCATGTGGATGAAGAACAGCCGTTTAAAACTGAACTCAGACAAAACGGAAGTCCTCATCTTAGACCCATCCCCCTCAGCCTGGGATGACTCTTGGTGGCCACCAGCCCTGGGAACCGCACCCACACCAACGGATCACGCACGTAACCTGGGCTTCATCCTGGACTCCTCCCTCTCGATGACCAAACATGCCAATGCCGTCTCATCATCCTGCTTCAACATCCTACGCATGCTCAAAAAAGTCTTCCGCTGGATCCCCACTGAAACAAGAAAGACGGTCACCCACGCACTGGTCACCAGCCGACTGGATTACGGAAACACCCTCTATGCCGGAACCACAGCCAAACTACAGAAAAAACTCCAACGCATCGAAAACGCATCAGCCAGACTCATACTAGACATCCCTCGTCAAGCTCACATTTCCGACCACCTGAAAGATCTCCACTGGCTCCCCGTCAACAAGAGAATAACGTTCCGTCTCCTCACCCACGCACACAAAGCCCTCTATGACCTAGGACCCGAATGCCTCAACACGAGGCTGTCCTTCTACACCCCCACCCGCCAACTTCGATCCTCGAATCAAGCCCTCGCCGCAATTCCGCGCATTCACAGATCCACCATGGGATGAAGATCCTTCTCCTACTTAGCGGTCAAGACCTGGAATTCTCTCCCCACTCACCCCCGCCTTACTCAGAACCACCTCTCCTTCAGAAAGCAACTAAAAACTTGGATATTCGATAAGTAAAGGCACCCGCCTCCCCAGGCGCCTTGAGACCCTCTGGGTGAGTAGTGCGCTATATAAATTTCTGAACTTGAACTTGAAGGCCAGCAAGAGGGAGCTTTAACACCGGTGAAGTTCCTGGTTAGTTTCTCCACACCATTTATAGCACTGGCATAATAAAGTTTATCTTACTCGAAGATGTTGGCGTTACTTTTGTATTTTACAACATATTCAATAAATTTTATGTTTTCAACGTCTGTGATTTTTGTAAATAATAATTCTCTGTTTTCCACACCTGTGACTTTGTAAATATAACTGCTGCATAGTGTGATATTTTTGGACTACCTCACCGCCAAAACCAACCTCCACAAAGGAATGAAAGCCGTCGCCGAGTGGATGAAGAACAGCCGTCTGAAGCTGAACTCGGACAAGACGGAAGTCCTCATCCTCGGCCTTTACCCCCTTGGCCTGGGACGTCTCCTGGTGGCGACCACACTGGGAACAGCACCAACACCCACCGACCACGCACGCATCCTGGGGTTCATCTTCGACTATACTCTCTCAATGACAAAGCAGGTCAACGCCGTCTCGTCCTCCTGCTTCAACACCCTCCTTATGCTCGGCAAAATCTACAGGTGGATCCCTTCCGAAACAAGAACGGTCACCCAGGCCCTCGTAAGCAGCAGGTTGGACTACAGAAACGCCCTCTACGTAGGAACCTCAGCCAAACGCCTGATCCTCGACATCCCTCACCGCAGTCACATCACACCCCACCTGAGAGATCTGCACTTGCTCCCCGTCAACAAGAGGATCACCTTCAAGCTCCTCACCCACGCACACAAGGCACACCACACCGGACCAGCATACCTCAACAAACGACTCATCTTCTACACCCCCAGCCGCCAGCTCCGCTCCGCCAACCTCGCCCTCGCCACCGCCCCGCATCTGAAGAGCGACCTCCAGCGGCAGATCGTTCACCCACCTCGCCGCCAAGACCTGGAACACCCTCCCCATCCTCCTACGGCAGACCCAGGACCTGCTAACCTTCAGAAGACTATTTAAGACCTGGCTATTAGAGCAGTAGCAGCACCCCCCTCCCACCCCCCAGCACCTTGAGACCCCCAGGGGTGAGTAGTGCGCTTTACAAATGTTCTGATTGGTTGATTGATTGATAAATCAGGATTGAAAAAGAACCTGCAACAAGGAATTAAGGAAACATGAAGTGTAGGAGTGTAGCTATAATCAGAACTAGGCAGCCAAAATATTTTGCAAGCCCAGCAGCCGGCAGCGCAGCATGCTGCTAAGCAAACGTTTGGACCCTTGGAGTTATTATCTTTTTTATAAATCAGGGACTCCTTTCCCCTCCCTCGGCAGAAATAAATGCCTACATAACCACATATATAAAATTGTTTGAAAGAGCGATAGAGGGAGAGAGAGATAGAGAGAGAAATAGGGTG
Organism: Lissotriton helveticus; assembly: GCF_964261635.1. Classification (NCBI taxonomy): domain Eukaryota; kingdom Metazoa; phylum Chordata; class Amphibia; order Caudata; family Salamandridae; genus Lissotriton; species Lissotriton helveticus. The sequence continues at coordinate 854,289,177 of NC_136071.1, read as the reverse complement.
TGTGAGAGAAGTGGGGAGCACAGAAAGAAATCCATGTCTGTCGCGGAACCAAAGAATACAATTTCATTAGAGACCATTGTTTGCACGGTGTGAGTCCATAATATCACGCAAGATATATAGAGTGGCTGCAATATCACGCCCAGGATATTGAGGAGAAAGATATTGACAGGTCAGTGTTATAGATTTTCTATATCTAACTCCACTGTGGTCACCTTGATGATATATATCTTCAAGGTACGTGGGTGTGAGGTTAAGAATAGTTAATCTATATCTCCCTCTGCATACTTACCTCCTGGATAATTTCGTTTTTTATATTTCGGTCATGATATTGTAGCCACTCGATAGCCTGTCCGCAATATTCCAGAGTATAATCGTTTGGATGAGGTAAGCCATCTAGAAGTTCTAGTTTTCTTGGCTGGTCCTGGATCTCTTAGGAAGAGGCACACAAAAGTGCAGTGTTTCGGTCTGGCACCAAAGCCCATTCAGAAATCAGAAGGATAAAAGTGGGTTGTGCCCTTGGTGGGTAAGTAGAACATGGAAGGCTGTGACAGAATAGGGGGTGCTATGTGTGCCAGGGAGACTTTGCACTGCTAGAGTTAGTTAAATAACCCATCAGCAAAGTGATCCTGTGTCACCATGTTAGGAGTGATGATTCTGATACATATTATTTAGCTAGCTTACTGTGGCATGGCATTTATTATTTACTGCCCAGTCGTGGGTCCCTCGCTCACCTTGCCACTGGATTCAAGCTAGTCTGGCTCATGAGCGGTGTTACCCTGAAACCTGCCCCGGGATGGTTGTTTCCGGTCCAGGGAAGACCTCGCTGGGTAGTTCGAACTGGACTGTTCCCATGAGGCACAGATTCAAGACTGGTATGCATATAGCCGGGTCTGAACTGGAGTGTCGAAGTGAGCTAAAGAACAATGATGGATTCAACCCAGATCTGTGACTGGGGATGAGTGTCTGAAAAGTTTCGGCGCTCCGTCCATCTTCTCCTTGTGTTAGCTTTGTTCGCTCCTATTTGGCTGGGTATGCCCTGACGTGGGTCCCTTGCTCAGCTTGCACTGGATTCAAGCTAGCCTGGCTGATGAGGGTTGTTACCCCAAAACCGGTCCCACGATGCTTGATTCAGGCCCACGGAAGACCTTGCTTGGCAGTTCGGGCTGGACTGTTGCCATGAGGCACAGGGTGAAGACTGATTTGCACATAGCTGGGTCTGAGCTGGGGTGGCGAAGTGATCTAAAGATTGATGATGGATTCAACCCAGATCTGTGACTGGGTTTGAGTGTTTGAAATGTTTCAGCGCTCCGTCCATCATTTCCTTGTGTTTGATTTATTATTTACTTGCAGGAAATGTGGAGGTAGTGTTTTACAGGTAGTAAAAATGTACTTTTAAACTTGCCTCAGCCCACTTCTCTGTCAGGTTTCACACATCAAACTTTGGTGCCGACATTTGGTGTGATTAGTGCATACCACATCCTTTGGTGTGTACAATCTGGTAGTAGTGGACAATGCCATTGTGGTGATACATGTCGACCGACACCTACCAACGAAAGTGGTAGGTACCTGCAGCAAGTGCATAAGAGAGGTACACGACAATGGACAGTTTAAGTAGTTTCATTGTTAATACTATGGGTTTGTTTTGGATAGTCTTCCTCTAAACAGAAACACTGACATTTTCATGCATTTCTATTCCAGAACGACTGCAGGCTAAAAAAACACCAATATAATTTGAATTAATTTTTGCTAATAAGTAAACATTTAAATTGTTCCTAGGCTCTAAAATGTGCTAGCAATTTCGAGCATATAAAACTAATGAATGGGAAGTTGTCAACTTTAAATTCATCACGATGTCCAGAATATTATGAATGTCTCCATTGTTTGTGAAATCCAGTGCATGTCAATAAAGGAATGAATGCTGCTACCACCATATTGTAATTAAAGCTATCAGGCTACCTCTTTGGAACTATCAATTTTATACTAAATCATTATGTTTATTTACTTAATTGCTTTTAACATCTGGTGGATACTGCAAATGACTTTCAACAAGCCCCTTAATTTTTAATTGACCATACATTAGAGAAATACAGATAACTAAAGCATCTGGAATCAGTTTATTAAATGTATGAGAATTACAGGGTGAGAAAAAAAGTAACTCCCCACACATCAGAAACTACTTCAGATCAAGTTCATCAAAGGAACAGAGAATTCTTACTTTGTAGCACTTAGAAAAAACACTTAGATATACATTTCTAAAGCTGACAATCGCTATAAGTGTTTCCGGGTGCTAAAAGATCATAACAAAACTCAATTCAAGTTCATGCTTCAACTTTTTTTTTTTAACAATTTAAACATTCACAAAACATTTACATGATTTCATCATAATATGACTCGAAGAATATATACAAAATTAAAAGACCGTTTGTTAAGTTCTAAGAGTAGTACATAAAACAGTCAGTTAAAATAGTGAATCGTTAAACATATAATTAAATTCCAACATCAGGAATTATACATCATTGCCAAAAAGATAGCTTCACAGCGTAAATCAGCACATTTTGCATTCCCTTAATATGTTGTCTGTAAATGCCACCACTGCATAACAAACCTCATTCTATTGGCAAGAACATTAAAATAAATATTGACAGAGCTACTTGGTCTGAGGTTAACTGCCAGCCTTTTGGCTTTGTCAACGCTTGTTTTGTCTAGTTTTTGCAAAACGTTATGGTTGAGGATGCTGTTTGGGGATGATCAATCTAAAAAAACATTGGCTAAAACCAAAACTATATTTTTGGCATCAAAAAGCTCACAGTGCTATGTAGGTCATGGCACTTTAAGGAACTGCTTTGTGAATGGATGTATTCCTTTTGAAAGAGAAGAATGCTGTCTCTCACAATAACATTTTCCAGTGGCTGAAGTGGACCAACTCATTCCCCCATGCAGTATGCTGAAGTGGTCAGAAGAAACATTTGAATGACGCAAAAAAAGACAAATTGATGAAGAGGGATGGCTGCAATTCCCTTAAAATGAGTATATTATACATTTAATTGTATTGAAAACTAAAGGTGTTGACTAACGCCAGACCTAACAATGCAGTACCTCTAATCTGGTAGCAATTGTTGACACATTATAAGTGACCTAAAACAAACTCTGCAGTTGCAAAGGAAAGCGGGGCAAATTAGCAATACATGAGCCACTCTTTCTAAGGATGGTTGTAAAAATCTACAAATTGTGGGACAAAATAGGTGTTAGCTATTTAGAATACGTTCGCTGATGTCATTCCAAAACATGCAGGAACACTACCAACCCTCCGAACACAATTCTACTGCTATCTTCAGCTATGCCATGCCCTATCAGTCCATATATTCACAGATATCCATATCCCGGATTTTAACGCCCTTGAAGCCAAGCTTTCCTTGGCGAGGCCGGGCAAGGGTGCTATTTCTGGGATCTACCGCTAATTAATTGCCAAAACTCCAGACCATTTCTCGGTCTTACAACAGAGGTGGGAGGTGTGAATGGGCGAGCTGGATGATGATGACTGACAGGATGCCTGTCTGGCAGCTAGGGAATTGGCTTTCTCCTTGCGCTGTGGCATGGTTCAGCTTAGCGATCTCCATATGGCTTACTTGACCCCCCCAGAGACTAAAACATGCTTTCAGAACCCCTCAGAACTGCTGTGCTAGATGCTCCCTAATTGAAGCTGACTTGTTCCACATGGTTTGGTCCTGTCCGGCACTGTCCTCCTTCTGGGGAAAATAGGGTGTGAATTCTCTATGGTCCTCAGCCGCCATGTTGACCATACCCCAGGTCTGCTCTGCTGGGTCAATTGGAGGAGATTGGGGGACTGAGGATGGGGAGCAACTTTATCAGGGTGGCTGCCTTAGTGGCCAAACAAGACCATGCTCGCAACTGGAAGTTGCTGGAACCCTCTTCACTGACAGTGTGGCGAGGGAAGTGGATTGGTGAGCTCGCCAGGAATAACTGATCTATGAGGCACGGGGATGTCCCCGGAAGCATGACAAGATCTGAGGCAAGTGATGGACACATCATGGGCTAGATGTGGGATCTTAATTCTAGATCGACAATGATTGTGTACCTGTTGCATAGTGATGCGTATTTGTTTGATTGGATGTGGAAACTGTTGAAAATTAATAAAATGTGGTTATCAAAATAAATCTACAAATTGTGCGCTCAGTCATAAGACCCAACAGTAAATAGAATTTAATGCCAAATACATCTCAGTGAAAAGTACACCAAGAAATTGACTAAAGATAACTCTGCATGTCATAAAGATTCCCACCGATATGGAGGGAGGTATGCATACTTCCTAGACCTAGAAAGAACAGTGTTTCAGAAATGTCCACTTGCATTTGTCCATTAATGAAGATATAGGTTTAGGACAACTTCTCCAGTGTTGCTTGAGCATCATCCCATCCAAGTGTAAGTGTAAATGCCAATTATGAGAGTAGACTGTCCACTTAGTAAAAACCACCTGAAAACTAAGAAAGACTTTTGCCTCTTGGCAGCCCTTTATCTGGGGCAAGTACGGTAGGGATCTAGAGCTCTCAGTGGTAGATAGTATGGATACCCGGTGCCCTGCTTGTGAGAAATGCACAGCACCCAAATTATCAGGCCACTCCAGTAGATAAATACATTATTTTTCATAAAGATCTTTAAAGACAGCCCAAATAGGGTCAACAAATTAAAACTATACTACTTTACCTGTCATTGAAATGAGAATGTAGGAAGAACAGTTGTCACTGTGGTCTAAAAGGAAGTTGTTTACAGAGCGAAGCAATATATGGGACCAATCTGCCCCCTTACAGTTTAAAGTAGATTGGCCAGAAGAAATGATCCATCGGTGCCAATGCCTGGTATTCTTAGACACAATTATAAATTGCATTACCACCCACTTATGCAGACTACATTGTTTTAATGATATTTAAAATTCCATTTCACTGTTGCTTTCAAATTGAATTAGAGACTTCGAAATATGATTTTATTGTACCACTTAAAGATCCAGGCTCATCCTAGAACGAGGAGTTGGAGCGATGAAACTTAGAGGCTGATCTCTGAATTAAATCTATATTTTGAATATTGCATATTGTTTTAGTTTTGTGATCTATTTCCATATGCTTTGGATCTGGACCAGAAGCATCATTAATAAGTGAAAAACCAGAGGAACCTGATCACTTTCACTACACATAGATATATAAATACTGCATAGTAAATTAAATATCTCAGGCGTGAATAAAAGTACAATCGAGTATTGATAAGAATTGTAAGATCATCTTGAGATGGAACAGCCTAGTTTTTTTATTTATCTGGAGTTTTGATGATCATGAACCAGGCCGCTAGATGTGCCAGAGTGTTTTTACAGAGAGACCAGAAGAAAATAGATAGCAGTAGTCCAAAAATATCACACTATGCAGCAGTTATATTTACAAAGTCACAGGTGTGGAAAACAGAGAATTATTATTTACAAAAATCACAGACGTTGAAAACATAAAATTTATTGAATATGTTGTAAAATACAAAAGTAACGCCAACATCTTCGAGTAAGATAAACTTTATTATGCCAGTGCTATAAATGGTGTGGAGAAACTAACCAGGAACTTCACCGGTGTTAAAGCTCCCTCTTGCTGGCCTTCAAGTTCAAGTTCAGAAATGTATATAGCGCACTACTCACCCAGAGGGTCTCAAGGCGCTTGGGGAGGCGGGTGCCTTTACTTATCGGATAGTTGCTTTCTGAAGGAGAGGTGGTTCTGAGTAAGGCGGAGGTGAGTGTGGAGAGAATTCCAGGTCTTGGCCGCTAAGTGGAGAAGGATCTTCCTCCCATGGTGGATCTGTGAATGCGCGGAATTGCGGCGAGGGCTTGATTGGAGGATCGAAGTTGGCGGGTGGGGGTGTAGAAGGACAGTCTCGTGTTGAGGCATTCGGGTCCTAGGTCATAGAGGGCTTTGTGTGCGTGGGTGAGGAGACGGAACATTATTCTCTTGTTGACGGGGAGCCAGTGGAGATCTTTCAGGTGGTCGGAAATGTGAGCTTGACGAGGGATGTCTAGTATGAGTCTGGCTGATGCGTTTTCGATGCGTTGGAGTTTTTTCTGTAGTTTGGCTGTGGTTCCGGCGTAGAGGGTGTTTCCGTAATCCAGTCGGCTGGTGACCAGTGCGTGGGTGACCGTCTTTCTTGTTTCAGTGGGGATCCAGCGGAAGACTTTTTTGAGCATGCGTAGGATGTTGAAGCAGGATGATGAGATGGCATTGGCATGTTTGGTCATCGAGAGGGAGGAGTCCAGGATGAAGCCCAGGTTATGTGCGTGATCCGTTGGTGTGGGTGCGGTTCCCAGGGCTGGTGGCCACCAAGAGTCATCCCAGGCTGAGGGGGATGGGTCTAAGATGAGGACTTCCGTTTTGTCTGAGTTCAGTTTTAAACGGCTGTTCTTCATCCACATGGCTACTTCTTTCATCCCTTCGTGTAGGTTGGTTTCGGCGGTGTTTGGGTCTTTGGTGAGGGAGAGGATCAGCTGGGTGTCGTCTGCGTAGGAGATGATGTTGAGGTTGTGTTGGCGTGCATTGGAAGCGAGGGGACTCATGTATACGTTGAAGAGGGTGGGACTGAGTGACGATCCTTGTGGTACGCCGCAGATGACTTCGGTGGCCTCTGATTTGAAGGGGGGGAGGCGGACTCTCTGGGTTCTTCCGACAAGGAACGATATGAGCCATTCCAGTGCTTTTCCTTGTATTCCGACGTTACTGAGTCGTTGTATGAGGGTGCTGTGACAGACTGTGTCGAAGGCTGCGGAGAGGTCAAGTAGGATGAGGGCGACTGTTTCTCCGTTGTCCAGTAGTGTTCCGATGTCGTCTGTTGCTGTAATGAGGGCGGTTTCGGTGCTGTGTTTGGCTCGGAAGCCGGACTGTGAGGGGTCGAGGGATTTGTTGGATTCGAGGAAGGCGGCTAGCTGACTATTGACGGCTTTCTCAATGACTTTGGCGGGGAATGGGAGGAGTGAGATGGGGCGGTAGTTCTTAGGTTCGGTGGGATCTGCTGTGGGTTTCTTCAGAAGGGCGCTGAGTTCGGCATGTTTCCAGATTTCCGGGAAGGTAGCGGAGTTGAAGGAGCAGTTGATAACGTCTCGGAGATGGGGTGCGATGATGGAGCCTGCTTTGTTGAAGATGTGGTGGGGACAAGGGTCGGTTGGCGATCCTGAGTGGATGGAGTTCATCAGGCGGATGGTGTCTTCGGTGGTGATTGGGTTCCAGGCTCGAAGGTTGTTAGAGGGTGGTGTTGGATCGGAGATGGGTGGAGTGGACAGGTCTTCGGCCTGGTTTTCAAAGCTGTTATGTATTTCGGCGATTTTGTTGTGGAAGAATGAGGATAGAGAGTCGCAGAGGTCTTGGAAGGGAGAAATGTCGTTGGTGCCGGCGGTGGGGTTAGTGAATTCTTTGACGATGTTGAATAGTTCCTTGCTGTTTTGGGCATTGTTGTGAAGTCGATCCTTGAATGCTGATTTCTTGGTGGATCGGATAAGTTGGTGGTGTTTGCGGGTGGCGTTCTTGAAGGTGGCTAGGTTATCAGTGGTTGGGTTTTTTCTCCAGGTTTTCTCGAGGGTACGACAGAACTTCTTGTATTTCTTAAGGTCATCGTTGAACCAGGGGGATTTTTTGCTACCTTGCTTGGTAAGATGGTTTTTCAAGGGTGCAAGTTCGTCGGCGCTCTGGGTGATCCATTGTGTGAGGTTAGTGGCTGCTTGGTTTGGGTCCGATGATTTGTTGGGGGGGTTTTGGTGAAGCGATGTGAAGAGTTGTTCAGTGGTGATTTTGTTCCAATTTCTTCGTGGAATCGGTAGTGGGGGGTTGTGGGTCGTGGACTTTTTGTAGTTGAATTGAACGCAGATGTGGTCCGTCCAATGGAGAGCTGTGGTGTGATCGAAGGAGATGTGCTTGCTGGAGGTGAAGATAGGGTCGAGCGTGTGTCCTTAAAGTTAGCGTGTGGCCTTAAAGTTACAATAGTTCCATCACTTGATGCTAGAACCTTTGACCGCCAGGAACTCACCGACACTATCTCTTGGTAAATTCCCTGGGGTGCAGTCCTTGTTTTTCTACTTTTATTGGTTCCCTTTTAACCCGTTGCATACAATTATTTAGATGTGTATTAATGATGCACTTGGAAGGGACTCTTCTGTTCTTTTGGGTGAGGGCAGCCAACAAAATGGCCTGGTGTTTTTTAATCAGGCGGGCCCCTGTATATTAAACTGTGTTCAGCTTTGGTGGCCCATCTCCCTTGCTGGTTGCCTGGGCTTTTTACATTTTACTTTTTTCTTTTGCTATTATTTAATCGTCCCCTCATACTGACACTCTTTTGATTGTTGCAAGGGGTGCCCCCATGACACCTCTGCACCCTCCACCATTGGTGAGTGCAGGTATATCTGCAGTGGGGAGGAGACAATGGTGAGACTGTTACGATGGCAGAGTCCATGTAATTCATCATATACATGGCTAAAGTAATAGACTATACTGAAGTCAGAGGTCCTTGTGCCATACACCAACATTGGTGTAGTGGGCAAAAGAACGATGGATTCAACCCAGATGTTTTGAATGGGGGAGAATGTTTGCATTGTCAGCATTCCGTCCTTCATTTCTTTGCTGTAACACTTTTCGCCCTAAGTGGGATGGGTATGCCCAGGCGTGGGTCCATTGCTCACTGCCAACGGATTCAAGCTAGCCTGGCTGAAGAAGGGTGACATACCTTGAAACCGATCCCAGGATGCTTGTTTCCGGTCCAGGGAGTACCTGGTCTGGTAGTTTGGTCTTTACTGATCCGATGGGGCACAGGGTCAAGACTGATTTGCATATGGCTAGGTCCAATCTGGGGTGGTGTAGCGGGCAGAAGTATGATGGATTTAACCCAGATCTTTTGACTGGGGGAGAATGTTTGCATTGTCAGTATTCCGTCCATCATATGTTTGCTGTTTCACTTTTTGCCCTATGTGGGATGGGTATGCCCATACGTGAGTCCCTTTCTCACTGTGCCACTGAATTCAAGCTAGCCTAGCTGAAAAAGGGTGAAATACCCTGAAACCGGTCCCAGGATGATTGTTTCTGGTCCAGGGAGTTACCTGGCTTGGCAATTCGGTCTGGACTGATTTGCATATGGCTGGGTCCAAACTGGGGAGCGTAGTGGGCAAAAGAACAATGGATTTAACCCAGATCTTTTGACTGGGGGAGAAAGTTTGCATTGTCAGCCTTCCGTCCATCATTGGTTTGCTGTAACACTTTTCGCCCCAAGTGGGATGGGTATGTTCAGACGTGGGTCCCTTGCTCACTGTGCCACTGGATTCAAGCTAGCCTGGCTGAAGAAGGGTGACATACCCAGAAACCAGTCCCAGAATGCATGTTTCTGGTCCAGGGAGGACCTGGCCTGGCAGTTCGGACTGGACAGTTCACATGGGGCCCAGGGTCAAGACTGATTTGCATATGGCTTGGTCCAAACTGGGGTGGCGTAGTGGGCAGAAGAATGATGGATTTAACCCAGATCTTTTGGCTGGGGGAGAATGTTTGCATTGTCAGCATTCCGTCCATCATATGTTTGCTGTTTCACTTTTCACCCTTTGTGGGATGGGTATGCCCAGACGTGAGTTCCTTTCTCACTGTGCCCCTGGATTCAAGCTAGCCTGGCTGAAGAAGGGTGACTTACCCTGAAACCGGTCCCAGGATGCTTGTTTCCGGTCCAGAGAGGACCTGGCCTGGCAGTTCGGTCTGGACTGTTCCCCTAGGGCCAGGGTCAAGAATTATTTGCATATGGCTGGGTCCAAACTGGGGTGGCGTATCGGGCAAAAGAACGATGGATTTAACCCAGATCTTTTGACTGGGGGAGAATGTTTGCATTGTCAGCATTCCGTCCATCATTAGTTTGCTGTACCACTTTTCGCCCTAAGTGGGATGGGTATGCCCGACGTGGGTCCCTTGCTCACTGTGCCACTGGATTTAAGGTAGCCTGGCTGAAGAAGGTTGACATACCCTGAAACCGGTCCCACTATGATCGTTTCCGGTCCAGGGAGGACCTGGTCTGGCAGTTCTGTCTGGACTGTTCCCATGGGGCACAGGGTCAAGACTGATTTGCTTATGGCTGGGTCCAAACTGCGGTGGCGTAGCAGGCAAAAGAACGATAAATTTAACCCAGATCCTTTGACTGGGGGAGAATGTTTGCATTGTCAGCATCACATCCAACATTTGTTTGCTGTACCACTTTTCGCCCTAAGTGGGGTGGGTATGCCCACACTTGGGTCCCTTGGTCACTGTGCCACTGAATTCAAGCAAGCCTGGCTGAAGAAGGGTGACATACTCTGAAACCGGTCCCAGGATGCTTGTTTCTGGTCCAGGGAGGACCTGGACTGGCATTTCGGTCTGGACTGTTCCCATGGGGCACAGGGTCAAGACTGATATGCATATGGCTTGGTCCAAACTGGGGTGGCGTAGTGGGCAGAAGAATGATGGGTTTAACCCAGATCTTTTGACTGGGGGAGAATGTTTGCATTGTCAGCATTGCGTCCATCATATGTTTGCTGTTTCACTTTTTGCACTACGTGGGATGGGTATAATATTTCAACATAGAGACAGCCAGATGTCCTCGCTGTAATTCCGAGGCGGCGGAATTTATTCATATGATGTGGAGTTGCCCGCAGCTGGGGACATACTTGGAGGATGTGGTGGACGTTCTGTGCGAGGTGACGTCATGCAGATAGAGCCGGACATGGGAGTATGTATATTGCATTGGTTCCCCCACACGGCCAGGGCAAAAATCACGAGCAAGTTCTTAGATCTGGGGTTGCTCTTAGCCAAACGGGAGCTGACGATGCATTGGAAATCTAAGCAGATGCCCAGGGTTGAGCGCTGGAAGGCAGAGGTCGCTAAATGGGCGGCCAGCGAGAGCACAGTATGGTTTCAACAGACCAGGAGGGCTAACAATGATAAAGCACTGGAAGCCACGACAGCTTGGGAGGTAATGGTTGTACTACTGTTATTACCAGAATTGGGATCAGACGGAGACTCAGTAGACACACCGGAGGACATGGCCTGAATGGAGGGACCATAGTGGGGCTCCTGCTATCTCCAGGGAGCGCAACTGCGAATGTGGGACTGCATTGGACAAGGATAGCTAGACCATAAGTAGAGGAGAGTCACGCCACGCAGGACTGCTACACATTATTATCAAGTGGATTGATTATATTGATGTGGGACACACCGGTGGAAGAGATAGGGGATGGGGAGGGACAGGGGGAGAGAGTAGTATCCAAAAGAAACAGATACAGGGAATGATAGCATGTTGACACAAGAGAGGGAATGGATCGGGCTGCTACATAGTACTGGCTCCTTGAGGTCGCCACCATTATTGGGGATTATACGATTGAAAGAAAATTGGACATATTGGTAAATAACAATGAACAGTTGAATCAGCCAGATACTATTGTTAGCAGCAGTGATATGTGATCATGAGTAATGATGTAAAATATCTGCAATATGTATGAGTGGGTGAAAACTAATAAAAATATGTTTTAAAAAAAAGTGGGATGGGTATGCCCAGACGTGGGTCCCTTGCTCAGTGTGCCACTGGATTCAAGCTAGTCTGGCTGAAGAAGGGTGACATACCCTGAAACCGGTCCCAGGATGCTTGTTTCCCGTCCAGGGAGGACCTGGCCTTGCAGTTCGGTCTGGACTGTTCCCATGGGTGACAGGGCCAAGAATGATTTGCATATGGCTGGTTCCAATGTGGGGTGGCATAGAGGGCAAAAGAACGATGGATTTAACCAAGATCTTTTGACTGGGGGAGAATGTTTGCATTGTCATCATTCTGTCCATCATTTGTTTGCTGTAACACTTTTCGCCCTAAGTGGGATGTTATATTATGTTAATGGTTGTCTTATAAAGCGGTCAGCTACTCGGGCAGAGTGTCCCGGCGCTACCCAGGATGGGTATGCCCAGATGTAGGTCCCTTACTCACTGTGCCACTGGATTCAAGCTAGCCTGGCTGAAGAAGGGTGACATACCCTGAAACCGGTCCCAGGATGCTTGTTTCCGGTCCAGGGAGGACCTGGCCTGGCAGTTCGTCTGGACTGTTCCCATGGGGCACAGGGTCAAGACGGATTTGCATATGGCTGGGTCTAAACCGGGGTGGCATAGTGGGCAGAAGAATGATGGATTTAACCCAGATCTTTTGACTTGGGGAGAATGTTTGCATTGTCAGCATTCCGTCCATCATTTGTTTGCTGTAACACTTTTCGCACTAAGTCGGATGGGTATGCCCAGACGTCGGTCCCTTGCTCACTGTGCCACTGGATTCAAGCTAGCCTGGCTGAAGAAGGGTGACATACCCTGAAACCGGTCCCAAGATGCTTGTTTCCGGTCCAGGGAGGACCTGGCTTGGCAGTTCGGTCTGGACTGTTCCCATGGGGCACAGGGTCAAGAATGATTTGCATATGGCTGGGTCCAATCTGGGGGTGCATAGTGGACAAAAGAACAACGGATTTAACCCAAATCTTTTGACTGGGGGAGAATGTTTGCATTGTCAGCATTCCGTCCATCATTTGTTAGCTGTAACACTTTTCGCCCTAAGTGGGATGGGTATGCCCAGACGTGGGTTCCTTGCTCACTGTGCCACTGGATTCAAGCTAGCCTGTCTGATGAAGGGTGACTGTTGTAAATCATATGTATTGTCATTCTCTATGACCTTGTTACTCTATGTACTTTCCACACATTCCAGAATGCTTATCACTCTGACTCTACACCCTATGTTCTATTGGAGTCAGTTAGCTTTTGGTCAGCAGGCGTTGGGTCACTTGCCCCTGTTCTCCTGAATAAATTGGTATATACAATCCAAGAAGTGTCTGCGGTCTACTTACAACATTGTGGCGACGTCTACCGGCTGACCAGACGAAGTGGCTGCAGTCCCAGGAGCTCATTTCACGCTTTTCGGATTATAGCGTGTGCCGTCGCAACAGCGAAGAGGACCCATCGCAGAGGAACCCACAGGAACTAGAATGACTTTTTTCCACCCCTCGAGAAAGGCAGGAGTGTTGTACAAGGAGCAGAGGAAAATTCACAAAAACGAAATAAAAGTTTTACCTGTAAATGGAATCAACCGTGAGTAGAGCGTGTGGCTCTAAAGCGTATCCTAGCAACGCAAAGCAAAATGGGCATTCAATGACTAATGCAAGTACGTCATTTGATCTTTGTCTTCTCTCAGAATTCTGCAGCACGTTGTGTGGAAGTGATGCATCACGTTGACCGCGTAGCGTAATACGTGCATTTCAAGCATCGTTTTCGTCAGCAGCCATTTAAAAAAAAAATTGCATTTGACTTTATCCACGAAGAATGACTAACGTGTGTCTCTTCAAAGTACCGCTTCGCCCTAAGTGGGATGGGTATGCCCAGACGTGAGTCCCTTGTTCTCTGTGCCACTGGATTCAAGCTAGCCTGGCTGAAGAAGGGTGACGTACCCTGAAACCGGTACCAGGATGCTTGTTTCCGGTACAGGGAGGACCTGGCCTGGCAGTTCGTTCTGGACTGATCCAATGGGGCACAGTTTCAGGACTGATTTGCATATGGCTGGGTCCAAACTGGTGTGGCGTAGTATCCAAAAGAACAATGGATTTAATCCAGATCTTTTGACTGGGGGAGAATGTTTGCAATGTCAGCATTCTGTCCATCATTTGTTTGCTGTATAGAAAGCTCTGCAAGCAGAAATAGTTAATTTATTGGTGCATTTTTATATTGAGCAAACTTTACCTGAAGGTGTCAGAACGATTTACAATAGAACCAGTTACATTTCATAAGGACTTCAGAGTACATGAATAACATAAACGATGCAAACAGATAAACTCTAAACTCACATAAGGATGGTAATAAGTACAAAAATCTGCTACAGATACTAGTGGTTAGAGTTAAATACGTAGAAGTAGTTCAGTAATATGTGTACGTCTTTAGCTTTCCCCTGCACCTGAATAGCCATAGGGGAACGCAGGCCAAGACCGAGCACATCTGTGTGTGCATTCCTTTGTAAAGGACAGGTGTTCAAACAAATGTGTTTGGCACGCAGCAAAGCCAAACCCCAGTAGGTGTGTTACCTATCCACCTACAAGGAAAGCCCTGCTAACATGCCACCTTTTTGAAGAGACCGACTTTATTTCAAACCAAATAACCCGACTACAAACAACAGCTCATTCCACAAATCATAGACATTGTTGACTTATTTAATAAATGAGAATGGCTTCTAATTTAAAGCCAGTGTTGGCACTGCATATTTACACTTACGTTTTCAAACCTACTCATGATTGTTGGGCTGCAAGCATTACATTAGTGGAGCACTGACACAATATCGGACCTAACAAGATCATGTAACAAAAATATTGTGTCAAAAATATTGCTCATAAAAATATTGTTTCCCTATCCTTATAATGGTAAGTACAGAAACGATAAAAAAATATCGTGTTACACTAATATCGGTAAGAAACATACAAAAATATTGCTTAAAGTGTTAAATCTTAAACATGTTAATATGTACCTTTAATATAATGTTAATTGAATGCATCTCAGTAATATTTAATACTAAATATAAATATATAATTATATAAACACACTCATATATGTATATTTTTACATAGAATATTAACAGTTAAATTAACAAATATTACATAAATCATTCAACAAATAAAAGAAATAAAAATACATCTACAAAAATATTATACAAAAATAAGAAACAAAGTAAAATACAAACAAATACCATAAAATTAAAATTATGAAGAAATATTAATGATAAATATATTTAAACAGTATTAGAAATTGTTTTTGAATCTGTGAATAATACATATACCTTTTCCACTCCAGTTAATGCAACAGTAGATAAGTGTAGAACTTCAGAGTGGTTAAATCAGTGGCGGACGGCACGGATCAGGGGTGACGGGTGTAGAAAAAAAGAAAAGAAAAAAAAAGTACCTTATCGCTGCCACATTTCCCCACCGTCAGGACTGGGGACCAGGAAGCAGCAAGGTTCCCCTGACCAATCACAACGCGGCAACGCAGCCTTGTGATTGGTAAGCACCCCGGCTCCCCTGACCAATCACAATGCTGTAATGCAACGTTGTGATTGATGTGAGCGTTGAGGTTCAATGATCAGTTAGAAACAGAGAGCCTGGGCATATTCTCCGCACAGGCTGTAATGCAGCCTGTGTGGAGAACAGGAAAAGTGTGCATGACTGTTTAACGAGCCCGAGAGGGCCGGCCAAACAGTCATGTGCACTTAGGAGTGGGCAAACAACCCCTGCTCTGCTCTGTCATCGTAACATCCCCGCCCGCCCCAACCGCTGGAACACATAAAATGGTAATAACTTTCAGTTATTATCATTTTATTTTTCCTTTGTTACACTGCTTAAAAGCAGTGGGGTGATGCTCCTCCGCCTTAGCGGATGAGCCGCCACTGGGTTAAATATATTATTGCTACTTCAAACACTGCAAAAATAGGGAAAGCGTTGGAATTCGGAGGTGAAGGAAGTGACCCGAATTGGGCCACCCGGATCACTCGTGACCACCTCTCAGCCTTCCAGAAGTAATGAAGAGTCGATGAAGAAGTAGAGAATTCAAACCAAATTATTTATTAGTAAGTGCACTCGAGCGCAGTACAGTCGGTCTACCTCCTTAGATGCTACAGAGGGGACTGACTTCCAAACACTTGGTAAAACATAATATGCATTTCCAACACCACTAAAGACCCGCCTAGAATGGAATTTTTCAGCTCGGGCAATGATGAACAAAGAAGGCACAGGAGGATGAGCTACCACCTGCAGAACGGGAACATGTTATCACATTCTCAAGGTTGTCTTGTTCAAGCTCAATGCTCCCTAGTGTGGGAACAGGGCTACGAGAGAGGAAAGGCATGCGAAGAGAGAATAGGCTATTCATTTGTGCATTAGGATTCAACCTTGAATACGACAAGAAGAAGTCACAGGACAGTAGCTTTTCACTGAGGCAGACAGTTAATGAAACAGAACCTTATTTTCGATCATAGTACAATATGGCAGCTAAAGACAAAATGGCACCGCAAATTCTAACTTAACTCGCACAATGCTAGAAGGAGTCGGCTAGTCCCATTTGGAGTCCAACGAACCCTCCGTTTAGCACTTGCTAACAATTTTGTCTATGCTCCAAGATACTTATAACTACTAACATAATAAGAAAATCATTAATGCAGGGCAGTACACATACTGCTAATATTAAAAAATACCCTCATCAATATTCATCAATTCATGGACAGCTTGCATCATGATAGCTGAGGGCTTAGTGTCATGCCCTGGGTCCTTGGGTGCAGATGTTAACTGGCTAACACAATATGTACAGCCGGCAGGCAGGAATGCACAGGCAACACGTGAAAATGGCACCTGCAATGGCTACTAGGCAAAAGGAGTATTTTCCAACCCCAGGATGCTATCAAACCCCAGACCAACCAGAAAGGGACCAGGTGCCATTCTCTTGGTGAAAATCGGATGCAAGTCGGTGCAACTTCTATATTGCTGTGTAGACATATGGAGCATGGTCAACTATGCACACACAGTAGCTACTACCGATGACGCGATAGGCCTGACCCCGATCAGCAAGGATGACGTCTAACACCATTGGGATTTGAAGAGCAACACGTCTTGTAGCCTGAAGCTCAGCTGTAATGTTGGTCAGTATTCCTGCTGTGGTGTTAATAACTCCCTCCACAACCTTTGTGAGCCGGTGAATGTTAAGGCTACTGGCCATAGGGCCCCAGAAGGGCAGAATACCCTTCATAGCATCAGTAAACTGCTGCAGAGTAGTCGTCTGTCTGATCTATGTCTTCTTTATTGATAACTCTTCTAACTCTGGACAATTATACGCTCCTATGCTCCAATCGATGGTCAAAAAACAGCAGTAGGGAAAGCGTTGGACTTCAGACTGATAAGATTTACTATTCCCACACCAGTCTGTGCAACAGTAGGGAAAGCGTTGGGCTTCAGAGCGGTAAATTTACTCATCCCTCTTCAATCTAAGCAACAGTAGAAAAGGCATGGGATTCCAGAATGCTTAAAATTACAATTACCACTCCAATCTAAGCATTATCATGGAAAGCGCTGGACTTCTTAGGGTTAAGATTTACTATTCCCCCTCTGGTCTGTGCAACAGTAGGGAAACCATTGGACTGGGGTTACATTTACCATTCCTATTCCATTCTGTGCAACAGTAGGGAAGGTGTTGGTATTCAGAGGGGTGAAACTCACTGTTCCCACTCCAGTCTGTGCAACATTAGGGAAAGCGCTGGACTTCGGAGGGGGTAAAATTACTATTCCCACCTCAGTATAAACAACAGTAGGGAAAGTGCTGAACTTTGGAGGGATAAGGTTTACTATTACCATACCAGTCTGTGTCACAGTAGGGAAAGTGTTGGAGTTCGGATAGGTTAAAATTGCTATTACCACTCCAGTCTAAACAACAGTAGGGAAAGTGGTGGACTTCGGAGGGCAAGATTTACTATTCCCATTCCAGGTAGTGCAAGAATAGGGAAATTGTTGGACTTTGGAGGATTAAGATTTACTAATCCAACTCCAGCCTGCGCAACAGTAGGGAAAACATTGGACTTTGGAGGGGTGAAATTTACTATTCGGACTCCAGTCTGTGCAACAGTAGGGAAGTCGCTGGACTTAGGAGAGACTAAAATTACTATTCCCACTCCAGTCTGTGCTACAATAGAGAAACCGGTGGACTGGGGATGGGGATGGGGTACATTTACTATTACATTGGACTTCTGAGGGGTTGAAATTGCTATTCCCACTCCAGTCTAATCAACAGTAAGGAGAGTGTTGGACTTTGGGGGTGTCAGATTTACTATTCCCACTCCTGTCTGTGCAACAGTAGGGAAAGCATTGGACTTTAGAGGGATACAAATTACTCTTTCCACTCCAGTCTATACAACAGTCAGGAGAGTATTGAACTTTGAAGGGGTTTGATTTTCTAGTCCTGCACCCGTCTGTGCAATAGTAGGGAAAGTTTTGGACTTCAGAGGGGTAAGATCTGCTATTTCCACTCCAGTCTGTGCAACAGTAGGGGAAGCATTGGACTACGGATGGTTGACGTTTAGCATTCCCACTCCAGTCTGTGCAACAGTAAGGATAGAATTGGACTTCAGGGAGTGGGGGGTGGGGTGAAAATGACTATTACTACTCCAGTCTAAACAACAGTAGGGAAAGCGTTGGACTTCAGATGGCTTAAAATCAC
Organism: Lissotriton helveticus; assembly: GCF_964261635.1. Lineage (NCBI taxonomy): Eukaryota > Metazoa > Chordata > Amphibia > Caudata > Salamandridae > Lissotriton > Lissotriton helveticus. The sequence continues at coordinate 854,270,893 of NC_136071.1, read as the reverse complement.
TGTTCCCACTTCAGTTTATGCAACAGTAGAAAAGTGTTAGACTTTCAAGGGGAAAGATTTACTATCCCCTCTCCCTTCTGTGCGACAGTAGGAAAACCATTGGACTTTGGAGTGGTAAGGTTGACTTTTCCCACTCCAGCCTCTGCAACAGTAGGGAAAATGCTGGACTTTGGACACCTGAAATGTACTATTCCCACTCCAGTCTGTGCACCAGTAGGCAAAGTGTTGGACTTTTGAGTGGTTAAAATTACTATTCCTACTGCAGTCTAAACAACAGTAGGGAAAGTGTTGGAATGACTATTTCCATTCCAGTCTAAGCAATAGAAGGGAATGCGCTGGACTTCCGAGGGGTACGATTTACCATTCCCTCTGCAGTCTGTTCCACAGTAGGGAAAGCGTTGGACTACTTATGGGTAAGAGTTACTATTCCCACTCCAGTCTGTGCAACAGTAGGGACACCGTTGAACTTTGGAGGGGTTAAATTGACTATTCCCACTCAATTCTGTTCAACACTAGGGAAAGGGTTGGAGTTTGGAGGGGTGAAATTTACTACTCCCATGCCAGTCTGTGCAACAGTAGAGAAAGTGTTAGACTTTGGAGGGGTTACAATTGCTATTCCCACTCCAGTCTAAACCATAGTAAGGAATGTGTTGGACTTTGGAGGGGTAAGATTTACTATTCCTGCACCAGTCTGTGCAACAGTAGGGAAAGCATTGGAGTTAGGAGTACTTAAAATTGCCAATTCCAGTCCAGTCTAAACAACAGTAGGAAAAGCGTTGGACTTCAGATGGGTAAGATTTATTATTCCCACTTCTCTCTGTGCAACAGTAGGGAAAGCGTTGGACTTCAAAGGTCTTAAAACCTCTCTTCCCACTCCAGTTTCTGCAACAGTAGGAAAGTGTTGATCTTTCAAGAGGAAAGATTTACTATCCCCAGTCCAGTCTTTGCAACAGTAGGGAAACCATTGGACTTCGGAGTGGTAAGATTAACTATTCCCAATCCATCCTGTGCAACAGTATGGAAAGTGTTGGGCTTCAGAGGGGTGACATTTACTATTCCCACTCCAGGCTGTGCAACAGTAGGGAAAGCGTTGGACATGGGGGGGGGGGTAAGATTTACTATTCCCACACCAGTCTGTATGAAAATAGGGAAACTGTAGGACTTTGGAGGGTTTAAACGTACTCTGTTCACTTCAGTCTAAGCAACAATAGAGAAAGGTTGCACTTCAGAGGGGTTAGAATTACTATTACGACTCCAGTCTAAACAACAGGAGGGAAAGCGCTGGGCTTCAGAGGGGTAACATTTATTATCCTCACTCCATTCTGTGCAACAGTATGGAAAGCGATGGACTTCAGAGGGTTTAAAATTGCTATTGCCCCTTCTGTTTATGCAATTGTAGGGAAAGCACTGGATTACCAAGGGGCACGATTTACTATCCCCAATCCAGTCTGTGCAACAGTAGGGAAAGCATTTGACTTTGCAAGGGGTTACATTTACTATTACCACTCCATTTTGTGCAACAGTAGGGAAAGGCTTGGACTCCGAAGGGGTGACATTTACTATTCCCTCCAGTCAGTGAAACAGTAGGGAAAGTATTGGACTTTGGAGGGGTTACGATTACTGTTCCCACTCCAGTCTAAGCAACAGTAGGGAAAGTGTTGTAGTTCAGAGAGGTACAATGTAATATTCCCACTCCAGTCTGTGCAACAGTAGGGAAAGGTTTGGACTTCTGAAGGGTTAAAATTACTATTCCCGCTCCAGTCTAAACAACAGTAGGGGAAGTGCTGGACTTCAGAGGGGTTAAAATTGCTATTCCCACTCCAGTCTAAACAACAGTAACGAAAGTGTTGGACTTCGGAGGGGTAAGATTTACTATTCCCACTTCTACCTGTGCAATTGTAGGGAAAGCATTGGATTTCAGAGGGATTAAAATTACTCTTCCCACTTCAGTCTAAACAACAGTCCGGCAAGTATTGAGCTTTGGAAGGATATGAATTACTAGTCCTGCACCAGTCTGCACAACAGTAGGGAAAGCATTGGAGTTTGGAGGGGCTAAAAATGCCGTCCCCTCTCCATTCTAAACAACAGTAAGGAAGGTGTTGGATTTTTAAGGGGAATGATTTACTCTCCCAACTCCAGTCTGGGCAACAGTAGGGAAACCTTTGGACCTCAGTGTGGAAAGATTGACTATTCCCACTTCAGTCTGTGCAACAGTAGGGAAAGTGTTGAACTTCGGAGTGGTTAAAATGACTATTCCCACTTTAGTCTAAACAACAGTAGGGAAAGCGTTGGACTTCGAAGGGGTAAGATTTACTATTCCCACTCCAGCCTATTCAACAGTAGGAAAGCGTTGGACTTCGGAGGGGTAAGATTTATTAGTCCTACTTCAGTCTGTGCAACAGTAGTGAAAGCGTTGGACTTCAGAGGGGTTAAAATCAGAGGGGTTAAAATCACTCTTCCCACTTCAGTTTATTCTACAGTAGGAAAGTGTTGAACTTCCAACGAGTAAGATTTACTATTCCCACTCCAGTCTGTGCAACAGTCGGGAAAGTATTGGGCTTTCGGAGTGGTTAAAATTACTATTCCCACTCCAGTCTAAACAACAATAGGGAATGCTTTGGACTTTGTAGGGGTAAGGTGTATTCCCACTCCAATCTGTGCAACAGTAGGGAAACTGTTGGACTTCGGAGGGATTAAACTTAATCTTTCCATTTCAATCTAAGCAACATTAGAGAAAACTTTGCACTTTAAAGGGGTTAAATTGATATTCACACTCCAGTCTAAGCAAAAGTAGGGTAAGCGTTGGACGTAAGAGGGGTTACATGTACTATTCCCATTTCATTCTGTGCAACAGTAAGGAAAGCATTGGCGTTCGGGGAACGAAATTTACTATTCCCATTCCAGTCTGGGCAACAGTAAAGTAAGCTTTGGACTTGGGAGGGGTTAAAATTGCTATTCCCACTCCAGTCCAAACAACAGTAAGGACAGTGATGGACTTCAAGAGGTAAGATTTACTCTTCCCACTCCAGTCTGTGCAACAGTAGTTAAAGCGTTGGACGTCGGAAGGGTGATATTTACAATTTCCACTTCAGTCTGTGCAACAGTAGGGAAAGTGTTGGCCTTTGGAGGGGTTACAATTACTATTCCCACTCCAGTCTAAACAACAACAGGGAAATATTTGGACTTCAGAGGGGTAAAATGTACAATTCCCACTTCAGTCTGTGCAACAGTAGGGAAATCGTTGGACTTCAGTGGGGTTAAAATCACTTTTCCCACTTCAGTTTATTTAAAAGTAGGAAAATGTTGGACTTTCAAGAGGTGGGATTTACTATTCCCACTCCAATCTGTGCAACAGGAGCAAAACCGTTGGACTTTGGAGTGGTAAGATTTACTGTTTCCACTCCATTCTGTGCAAAAGTACGAAATGGGTTGTACTTTGGAGGAGTGACATTTACTACTCCCACTCCAGTCTTTGCAACCGTAGGGAAATCGTTGAACTTCAAAGAGGTTAAAATTGCTATTCCCATTCCAGTCTAAGCAACAGTAAGGAAAGTATTGGACTTTGGAGGGGTAAGATTTACTATTCCCACTCCTGTCTGTGCAACAGTAAAGAAAGCATTGGACTTCTGACTGGTTAAAATTACTCTTCAAACTCCAGTCTAAACAACTGTAGGGAAAGTGTTGAACTTCGGAGGGGTAAGATTTACTATTCCCACTTCAATCTGTGCAACAGCAGGGAAAGCATTGGACTTTGCAGGGGTTACAATTACTGCTCCCAGTGCAGTCTAAGCAATAGTAGGGAAAGTGTTGGCCTTCCGAGGGGTAAAATGTAATTGTGATGTATTCCTATAGGTTCTGTATCGCTCCCCCTATTCCTGACCCTATTCTGGTTAACAAGTTAACTAGCAGCCATCCCATGATGCAGAAACCGTTATCTGATTAAGCCACACTACGGCACAGGAACGTGTTATCTGATTAGGTCATAACGCTTGCCATCTAATTAGACAAGCGATATTCCTCCAGCCCCTGATAAGGCATACGGAGTTCTCAAAACAAATCAAATCTATGACAACCTGGGAAAAACCCTGCGGCCATTGTTTTGATTTCATCGAGAACTTCAGCAAAAGAATGTGCTAACGACCAAGTCGTATGACATCCTTATGGACGTATCTATGTCCATCCTTACGTCAATCTCGGCACCTTACAGGTATAAATATTACCGGTATTGCCTTAAGCAAACACACGCGGTGGTGACGAGATCGGAGCAGCCAGACTTGCCGAAGCCCAGAGCAGAGCAGACCCCGCTGGCGCAGCCCCGCCTTCCTGACGCGCTGAGAACGAGACGCTGCTTTCTCCTGCCGAGAAATCCAGCTCCGGCGCTTCCGGGTAGCCCTCGCAGGCAGCCTGGAATATCGAGACCAGAGACGAGAGATACCATCCCTCATTCATCCTAGATTCCAGGTACAGAACTGAATAACCCCTTGCAGAGAATTCTTGAGTCAGTCACTTGGCAAAACAAACTTAACTTAAACTGCTACTTTCTATTCCCGCCCACGTATTAGGCTTAGGTCAGGTACACCGGGGTAGGCGTAGTTAGAAACACCAGTTGAGTACGATTAGTCAAATGTATATGTGTATGTATCTATTTTATTCATTTTAAACTACCTTATGGCTTAGAAACCATATAAATGTTTTTACAGTATTATTTTATACTTCTGCTTTTATTGTATGCACTTTACTTAACCATAAGTATTGCAATAATATCGATACATTTCTCTTGTACGAGAAAAGAGACTGATCAATAAATAACATCTTTTATTGAACACGCCCGTCTCTTCCTTTTCTCTACAATCTGGTGAGACTAAGAATGCACGTACTGACTGAGTAAAATAAGTTGTCTTTTGTTTTCACACGACTCTAGAGATACACTCTTGATTAGGGGAGAGCAAAGTTGTCATGTTCTATGGTTGTCAGAAACTAAATCCCTTCTTGTCTATCCAGGGAGGTTCAACTCCTCCTTGCCTATTCGAGAAAGTTTCTAGTGAACTCTGAGCTAGCTGGCAAACCCAAAACTTTAAGTCTAATATCGACAGTAGAAGACCTAGTTAACGTCTGGTCTAGGCCTATACTATTGAAGGTATTATTCCAATGCGCAGAGCCTATTGGGATAATAGGAACTACACTACATGGCGCCCAACGTGTTTGGATAGGCGATAAAACTAACGCAAGACATTAGAGTAACTCAGTCGTGCTTTTTCACTCAGACCCCTTTTTTCCCATAATACTCCAAAGACGTCTGGAGTGGGTGAAAGGTCATATCCGCCAAACCTCGCAGGAGGAAACTCCTATGTATGGTTCTTGGTTTAGTCAACGTTGAAGGATACACTGTTCCAAAATATTGTGCATCTAATCTTTGCTGATCTGCAACTAAACAAAATAAACTTCCTGACAGTAGAATGTCAGAAACTGAAGAAGAAAGAGAGATAGCTAGAGTAGCAGCTGAACTCGTAACAGCTGATAATACTAGGCAAGAAGCAGACCCGAATTTAATACTCATCGCGGTCAACATAAGGAAATCTATAACTTTAAAACTTATAGAAAATGGACTGACACCTAGAGGTGGCACAGTCATATTCGTAATAGAGGCACACGAATATCGACAGACAGAGGTATTCTATTCATGGATACATTTTCCAGCAGCAAACGCTGTAACAAAGGTCTTCCACCATTACAAAACAGAGGAACCTCCTGAAGAATACACTCCTTTCGAGGAGGTGGAAGTACCACTTAAATTTCAAGAGCACCTGCTCTTGTTTAATGGCGCCCTAAAACACAACAATCACATCACCAGGCTCGGTCCATTAGGTAGACCAGGAGCAACGTGGCCGGTCCTAGCCGGATACACACCACATCCAGACATCGAAAGAATGTCTGCAGCAGATCTTCTAATACAACTAAAACAATTAATAAAAGTACATAGACAATTAGTCCAATATGTAATGCGGACTTCAACAATCCAACCAGCAATTAAAATTCCACAGCTGACCCCTCATCAGGGGAACACAAATAAAATTACACCACAGAACATACAATCCTGCCTAGGTAAAGTACCAGCTAAAAGGGAACAAATACCATTCTGGTTAGCACAAAAAATCACCCAAATAGAGGCGGTGTTTCCAGACACCACCCCTGTGGATAAACACAGGATTCTGACTATCTGTCTTCCAATGGGAATCGCACCACACGTGGAGGACTGTGACACTTGGGGTACAGTCTTTGCTTCCATCTACACAAAAACGCACGGTGTTCCATCCATTTCGGTAATACCAGATGTGCTAAAACAAATTCAAGACGAATACGGTCCAGAACCCGCTTTAACTCTTGGTATGAAATTACTGAAAGACTTCAAGCAGGTCTCGGCTATATTACTAGCCAACATAAAAGGAGAAGCAGCGAAAGTGGCGATCCGCCAAAGGTTAAAAGAAACAGATATAGCAGACCAACCAGCTGAAATTGCCAGAATTATAGAAAAATCCTATGAGGAACTAGGTAGAGATAGTTTGGGTGGAATACCAGTGAAGCCCCAACTAATTGAAAGTCCTGAAAAAATATTTATTAAAAATAACCTAAACAGTCAAAAGAAGAACTGGGATGGAAACAAACAATCCAATCCAAAAGAAAAGAGATTCCAGTCCAGAGGCAGGTCTCCTCGGCGGAGAGAAAGATCTCCGGACCAAGGACCCAAGTCTCCCCAAAGTGAGCCCTCTGTGAAAAAATACAACCTTAGAAATAGGGATAATATAAAGAAACCGGATAGATATCAAGATTTTGATACACGTCCCTCTCAATCTTTTCAGACTTCCTCGCAGAAATCGGAAAGAAGAGGACGATCGGAACCCAGGGAAGGGCACGTCAAGTCCAAAGACAAGGAACCTGCTCATCCAAATAAGAAATTGCAATTTCCAAAAAAGAAGGTAGCCAGTATTAAAGTAGTTAACAATGCCGAGAATACTGAGGACACAACTGAAAAACGGAGAATGGGCTCAGACAATGCTAGACAGCGCAGCAGAAGTGAGCATAGCTCGCAAAGTCCTTATGAATCATCTGGAGACAGTGGACACGAATGAATATCTTCAAGTGGAAACTGCAGACACCAGAGTTAGCAAACCTCACAAAATATATGAAATAACTTTACATATAGAAGGGGATAAGACTAGAAAAATAAGGGGACTATTTTGGGATAATCTCTCCAAGGGCTATGACATCCTTCTAGCTGAAAAAGACTGGCCACCAGAGTTTGTCAGGGACTGCCCTCATGGCGAAGAAATAATTATGCCTGCCTTCTCAAATCATATCCCAATTCATAAAAAATACACACTTGCCAGAAAGTGGGCAGTAGCTCAAGCTCCTGCTTTATATAAAAATCACGTAGGATGGGATGAGGACTCTCCTCCTCACAAAATCCAGTTAAAAACACAACCTACTGCACAAAGACAGTACCCAATTAAGCAAGAAGCTAAAAAACAGGTAAAAGAAATCCTAGATCAACTAGAATACCAGGGGGTGATTGAAACTTGCACCTCACGAATGAACAACCCTTTGTTTCCTGTCTCCAAACCAGACAATTCATATCGTCTAGATTTGGATTACAGACACCTTAACTCATGTTGCAAAACTTTTGCAGTGCAAAACTCGCATAGTGCAGCGCTAATGAATAACATAGTGCGCAAAAAATACAAAACAACATTAGACCTCTCTAATGGATTCTTTTGTCAAAATATAGCACCAGAGAGCAGATATTTGTCTGCGTTCTCAATAAATGGCGCTCAAAAACAATTCTGTCGGTTACCCCAAGGGTTCAAGAACAGCCCAGGATTATTCTCAGCGAGAGTAACAGAATTATTACAAACATATGACGAAGAGGCATTATCTTATGTCGACGACATATACCTAACAGATGATGACTTGGATACTCACTTGAAGAGAGTGAACACCATAATACTTGGGTTCGCAGCAGAGGGTTACAAATTCAACTTTAAAAAATCTAGAATTGCCCATCTAACAGTCCTGTTCTTAGGATATGAATTATCAAGTGAAGGCAAAAGCCTGGCTGACAATTTCCTAGAGAAATGTGCCGTACTCCAAGCACCTAGAACACTAAAAAACCTACAGTCAATTCTAGGCTTCCTAAATTTCGGAAGAACATACATTGCAAATTACGCAGAAAGGGTCAAACCCCTTTATGATCTAATAAAACCAGATTTTAAAAGAACCAATTGGACTCAAACACACACAGAAATTTTGAGATCCTTACAAACAGACATGTTAATTAAAACAACATTAGAAACACGTGATAACACACGCAATCTTGTGATTCGAGTCATCCCAGGAAGATGCGGATTCACATACCTGACCTCTAACGAGGGAGAAAAGGTACCAATTGCATTCAAATCACACTTGTACACAGAAGCTGAAAAGAAATTCAGCATTAAAGAAAACATTGTTCATGCAGTTCAAACCGCAATAGCTAGAGAAAAAGATAAAGCTGACGGTAGACACATCACAGTCAGAACAGCAGAATCAGCCTTTGAGGCATTAACAACACCGTGTAATTTACCAACAACAGCATTGAATCCGGAATGGATACAATGGGTGAATTCAATTACAACGGACAAAGTAAAATACTACTTTGATCCAGAATTAAAAGAATTGAAAAATCTAGAATATGAAAGAACATTCCGTCTGCCAATCGACATTCTGCCCTTACGACAATACGCCTGTGTAATCTACACAGACGGACATGCTCAACCCTCCGTTTGGGGAGAACAAGCATACAACCCCACATGTGAGATTACAAAAGAAGTGTGGCGCGGAGGTAAACTAAGACCTCTATTAACAAAAACACACTCAGTAGAAACCAATTCAGAACAACAGACTGAAATAATAGCATTGAAAATGGCGCTAGATAATGCAGATCGCGAATTCCCGACACTTATAGTGTCCGATTCATATTACTGCGTCAAATCATATAACAACGATTTGCAGACATGGATTCAAAACAGTTACAAAGATGACACAGGTGCAACAATAAAGCAAAAACTGCTTTGGGAACAAATAGTTCTTTTACAGAAAGAACTACCAAAGACTCACGTGATACATACACTGAGTCATCAGCGTGATGGCGTTCACGTTGCAGGGAATTCATTGGCTAAGACAGCCACAGCGGTAGCAACTAAATCGGCTTCCGTAGCTAGAAAAAAGCGTACAATGAAATACATTGACGGTGAAACAGTGCTGGCGGTAAAAACGTCATCAAAAGGCGACTGCTCAGCGCTACCGATCAACTATCCACTCAATTATACATACATAATCGATGCAAACTCCGTCCCTTTTGCTCGAATCCCTGGAGTGGGGGATAGAGTAATTCCAAACATGGACAGGAGAACTTTGTTAATTGCAGACGCACATATGGGCGAGGGTCTCAGACACCTCAAACTAAAAGATTCTCTGGAAGAACTACAATCAGTGTACTGGTGGCCAGGCATGAGCCTGCAGCATGACATTTTTGTAAAAAAATGCCCAGACTGCAACAGAGATCGCAGTGGCGAGAGAAACGGTATACTACCGTGGCGTTTCACTCCAGAAAGAATCAACAGTAAAAAGCAAGTCGTCCGATTAACATATACAGGCTAGTTTCCGCTTATAATGTAGATCCCCAGCACTCGGCTGACGTCTGGACTGTTATACAAAGATTTGCGAGTCTAAATGGCATATACGCTAGGAGCATGCTACGTTTGACCAATGTTTTCACTTGAGCACTCAAGCTTGGGGGAAAGCTCGGCCAAATGAGCATAGCACAGCGGGATTCTTCTCACTTCCTTCCTGAGGGATACGGGATGGTGTAAAGAAAAAACCAAGGCATAAAGCTATCTATAACAGAAAGGATATTAGGTTCGGGAGTCGGGTGGGTCAAACATCTAATAAGTGTCCAACGTAGTCTAAATAACTTGCCAAGAAATTCTCTGAAGGGATTCAGTCCGTACGAATTATTGTTTGGAACTAGGATGTTAGTCTTAGATCTTGACAGTCAGACTTCAGTGGTAAAAGAAAAAAGCTTTGATATCAAAGATCGTTTGGCTATTTTGCAGGACTTAAACAAAACAAGAAAAGACCTGAGCAACATAAAGTTGAAACAGCAGCCAACAACCACTGAAGAACCACCACCTGTCCCAGCAAGACCTGTCTGGATTCCAAAAGTCGGGGATCTAGTCAGAGAAAAGATCGCGGTAAAGAAGGAATTTGGGCCTTCTTACAGAAAAGCAGTTCCTGTCTTGTCTATCAACGGGACAAGATCAGTTGTACTACCGCCGCTTGCTGGTAAAAAGGAGAACCGAGTTGTATCCATCGACCTGGTAAAACCACAATCATGTGGCCGATAACAAACAGTAGGCCAAGTGGACTCCCGATAAGTAGTAGAACACCAAGGTTTGCTACCAATACAGAGGTCCTAACTAAGAGGCTAATCACATTCGAAACGCCTACAGAAGAACAACAAGGACTGTGCAACAATGCAATGGAACTTAAACCTCTGAAAACCCAAATAAAAACATTTAGTAGAGACACACCAACCTACAATGAAGTAACAAACGAATATGCAAGAAACAGTAATCCTGAAGCAATTGGAACAATTGACAGAACTGCATCCGGCTACTTCATAAACTTCGATGATTCCTCTGAAGACCTAAGTGAATCAAAAACACAGCCATCAACAAAAACCTTTAAAGATAAAGCTAAAGAACTTTTGAAACAGCTGAAAGTAACATATCTGATTTCTCCATGGATTGAATTTTGGGTGGGCTTTGGTGCATTTATCCTCATACTTTGGCTCATCATGGTACTAACTTTGGGACGCTTCATTGAGGGAAAATATGCTAAAATGGAGACAGCAAGTCAGAAAATCAACTTGATCCTCAAGCCACACACATCTTCACACGTCGAGAAAAGAGAACTTTCTTCAGTCAACTTCACAGCCAATCCTATACCGGGTGGGGTAGCATGGGACAATACTGACTACGAAATGTATGGTCCGGTTGAGATCCTGAAATATCCACACCAAATTAAGATCTCGTTGAGTGACTTTGTAAAAACAAGCTCATTTGCTGATGATTGGGACTTTGAAAGTATAAATAATATGATGTCTGACTTAGTGATGTCTGCTAAATTTACCAAACATGATTATTTGCAGGGTTCGACTAATTATGATAGTATGTACTGTTACAACCACTATGGTAACCATTTTCTACATAAATCTGCACAACCTAGAAATGTTTTAAATTATAATCAATGGGAACATTGTGCAACCCCTCCAAAAGGAAGCTCAAGAACCTTTTTCGACAAATATTCATACTTTTCAGGGTTCAACACAAGTAATGCTGAAACATTTTATTTCAAATTGTCAAATAAGACAGGGACAAAGACCATGCTAACAAACACGAAATTGATATATTCAGACTCGTTTTTTGAACAAATGAATACTTTTGGGTTTGATTATTGGGACAAAAATGTTGAAGTTAAAAGTGTTTGGGGTACAAAAGAATGGCAAGTACAAGGTATAGAATCATTGTTTAGAGCCTGCATGATCCCAGAACAAATTATATTTTTGAATGACACTGTTCAACAAACCACCTGTCTTGGCTTAGCCAAAATCAAAGACTTAAATAAACCGTCTATTCCAAAGCCAACAATGGACAGCAATAGCTCTACAGATGAAGAGATAGACGTTAACTATATATTAAACCAAAACAGAACACATCCTGATTGGAAACAGTGGTTGATCTGGCCCACAGATACTAATAACTGTCAAGACAGATTCCTGAACAAAACACAGGGGTTCAAATTGACCAGGCCAGACCCTAGATATTCCCAAAGACAACACCCAGGGATAATAACCACCTACAGTGTGGGCAAATTATGCCTTCAATGGCTACAAACTTCCACACTGACAGAAATTAAGCAACACCTAACTTTACTTACTGATGGTGCTGACTTGCGTGATTTCATTATGGGACCGCGCAAACAGCGTCAAAAACGCTTCATAGCAGCCTCTGTATATGCAGTTTACAATGAGGCCTGGAAGGTAACTCAAATTGAGACAGCAGAAAGAATACGGGAAATTGACCGTATTAATTTGGAAAAATCACTTTCTGTAGTGGACAATGGGTTAATGACTCTGTCCTCCAGAATTTTTTCTTTGGACAGCATTGTGTCTTCAGCAATCGACATAATATCGCAAGACTTACTGTTGTTACAACACGGTCAGTCTCAATTGCGTTCTATTGTACAGCTTGGCTGGACGTTACAAAATCTGCGTTCAGGCTATGTGCCTTGGCGTTTAATCAACACAACGTCACTATTCAATATCTTTAACCTTACTGATAAACAAATCAGTATGGCACAAAAGGGTGCTGATTATACAATCCTGAGCATTGAGAAACTCGAGAGATTACCAGTGACAATGTCAGAACGACCTGTCAGTGAATGGATAATACATGGGATAATTAATATTCCAATATCAACCTTCAGGTTTCAATACTGCCAAAAATATATACAGGCTGGCATGTACGAAAAATTGGGAAAAGGGTACATTAAAACAACATGGAACTTGCCCTATTCACATGCATGTGTCAGTAATAAAGGACAGAAAGTGTTTCTTAGTGGCAATAATTGTGCGATGTCACTAAGCAGTACACTTCTGTGTAATGGAATTAGTTTGCATGGAGCCTGTGAAGGGAACTCAAATAACCTTTCATGTCACCAGCTAGGCACACCTGCTACAGAGATAGAACCATTCTTTCAAAGACTCTATAATGGGAGTTACATTCTAATTGTGGACCGCAGATGCTGTAGTCTTATGCCCGGGACTCCTTATCTCGTAACTACGACTGCGAAGCTCAAGTGCTGTGGACGCTTATTGTTCCCCAGCTCCTTTCCAGACAGGGAGGCAAGGGCATGGCCCAACTTGAAAATTACTTCTATTCGAATAGATACTTTAAGCAGAATGAAAACAGTGCTTCTTCAGACGCCGACCAGACTCACGTCATCAAAAGAAACGTATGATCTCCTAGTCGCAAGGACGACTGCAGAGATTCACTCATTGTTATCAACTAATTCCCCCATACATTTCGCAGAAATCCTGAATGAAATCTTAAATATTTCTGATACCAGTGGAGTCTCAAAAGTATTTAAGACAGTATTTTCGATGGCATTAACACCGTTCAAAGCCATACTGAGTATTTTTCCAGATTTCGTCCATTCTATTTTTGGCGGACTTCCCCTCATTTTAGGACTAATTGCAGGAATCCTATTCTTGGTCCTGATATTTCGTTATGGCAAACCATGTCACAGACAAAACACCTGCGACAAGGGAAGAAACAATCCGAGCCATTGGATACCGGGACCGGATATCAAAAATCCTGGGACTATCCCGGCTTAGAGACCTGAACATGACTTGGTTTCTTTCATTTCGACCAATGTGGCATCGATGTGTTTTACCTGTATTAAGGTGCCTGCTGTGCGGAGAAGAATGCGTGTTGGACACCTGTCTGACGCTACAATCAGATGCGCCAATGGATGCAGAAACATTGTTGAGTCCAATAAAGGCTCATGCTTTGTGCTGCCCTCAACGGCTGCCAATCCTGATGACGGCATTCGTGGAGACTTCACCACTACGATTAAGGGGTAGTGAAGTTCAAGATGAAAGCAGCATCGATCAGGTACGACCTTCTGTCAGCAATACTAATCAAAACGTCAATGGAGACAATCATGCACATGAATGCATGGTTACATCCTTTTCCGAGTTAGTGGAACTCTCCCAGGAAGCTGTTGACAGCTTTTTCGACAGTCTAAATGATATGGTGTTCTCACCAGAGCAGAAATAGAGACTTTTGAGCAAGCTAGCACACGGCGTTCCCTGAATTTGGCCTTCAACTTTAATAACAGTATACCATGAACAATTTCCCCTCCTGTTCACGGACAGCAATTTTTCAGCAGCCCCAAAATATTTTTACGATTTTTCGGGACACTTATCTTCTGCTTAAAGTAAGAACTATTCTTAGAGAACTAAAATTTCTATTTTTTAGAAACTTTATAGACATTAGCTGCCCGCTGGTATGTTCATAATTATTTTTATTCTGTGATGAAATGGTCTCGAACCTTTTTTTTCTGTATTAAGAGCCATTTCATGTGTAATTCTCATATACCAATTAGCAATAATGTATACATGTGCGTGATTACCTTCGCATTATTCTACAGCTTGAATGCATATAGTACATGTGGATATTTTTTTTCCGTATATTACATTATTCGAAATGCATTACATGTATTTTGGGGTGGTAAGGTATACACGATACTCTACAGTATGTTTTACTATGCCTAGATTCGTAAACATGGCCATAGTTAGCGTGGAGTGGGTGTGATGTATTCCTATAGGTTCTGTATCGATCCCCCTATTCCTGACCCTATTCTGGTTAACAAGTTAACTAGCAGCCATCCCATGATGCAGAAACCGTTATCTGATTAAGCCACACTACGGCACAGGAACGTGTTATCTGATTAGGTCATAACGCTTGCCATCTAATTAGACAAGCGATATTCCTCCAGCCCCTGATAAGGCATACGGAGTTCTCAAAACAAATCAAACCTATGACAACCTGGGAAAACCCTGCGGCCATTGTTTTGATTTCATCGAGAACTTCAGCAAAAGAATGTGCTAACGACCAAGTCGTATGACATCCTTATTGACGTATCTATGTCCATTCTTACGTCAATCTCGGCACCTTACAGGTATAAATATTACCGGTATTGCCTTAAGCAAACACACGCGGTGGTGACGAGATCGGAGCAGCCAGACTTGCCGAAGCCCAGAGCAGAGCAGACCCCGCTGGCGCAGCCCCGCCTTCCTGACGCGCTGAAAACGAGACGCTGCTTTCTCCTGCCGAGAAATCCAGCTCCGGCGCTTCCGGGTAGCCCTCGCAGGCAGCCTGGAATATCGAGACCAGAGACGAGAGATACCATCCCTCATTCATCCTAGATTCCAGGTACAGAACTGAATAACCCCTTGCAGAGAATTCTTGAGTCAGTCACTTGGCAAAACAAACTTAACTTAAACTGCTACTTTCTATTCCCGCCCACGTATTAGGCTTAGGTCAGGTACACCGGGGTAGGCGTAGTTAGAAACACCAGTTGAGTACGATTAGTCAAATGTATATGTGTATGTATCTATTTTATTCATTTTAAACTACCTTATGGCTTAGAAACCATATAAATGTTTTTACAGTATTATTTTATACTTCTGCTTTTATTGTATGCACTTTACTTAACCATAAGTATTGCAATAATATCGATCCATTTCTCTTGTACGAGAAAAGAGACTGATCAATAAATAACATCTTTTATTGAACACGCCCGTCTCTTCCTTTTCTCTACAATCTGGTGAGACTAAGAATGCACGTACTGACTGAGTAAAATAAGTTGTCTTTTGTTTTCACACGACTCTAGAGATACACTCTTGATTAGGGGAGAGCAAAGTTGTCATGTTCTATGGTTGTCAGAAACTAAATCCCTTCTTGTCTATCCAGGGAGGTTCAACTCCTCCTTGCATATTCGAGAAAGTTTCTAGTGAACTCTGAGCTAGCTGGCAAACCCAAAACTTTAAGTCTAATATCGACAGTAGAAGACCTAGTTAACGTCTGGTCTAGGCCTATACTATTGAAGGTATTATTCCAATGCGCAGAGCCTATTGGGATAATAGGAACTACACTACATAATATTCACACTCCAGTCTGTGCAACAGTGGGATAAGCGTTGGACTTCGGAGGGGTTAAAATTGCTGTTCCCACTCCAGTCCAAACAACAGTAAGGAAGGTGTTAAACTTTAAGGGGTAAGATTTATTATTCCCTCTCCTGTCTATGTAACAGTAAAGAACGCGTAGGAGTTAGAAGGGTTTACAATTGCTATTTTCACTCCAGTCTAAAGAGCAGTAAGGAAAGTGTATGACTTTGAAGGGGTATGATTTACAATTCCCAATCCTCTGTGCAACAGCAGGGAAACTGTTGGAGTTGGTAGGGGTAAGATTTACTACTACCACTCCAGTAGTTAAAGCGTTGGACTTCGGAAGGGTGAAATTTACAATTCCCAATCCAATCTGTGCAACTGTAGGGAAAGCATTGGACTTTGGAGGGGTTACAATTATTATTCCCACTCCAGTCTGAACAACAGTAGGGAAAGCTTTGGACTTCAGAGGGGTATCATTTATATTTACCACTTCAGTCTGAACAACAGTAGGGGAAATCGTTGAACTTCAGTGGGTTGAAATCACTCTTCCCACTTCAGTTCAGTAAAATGTGTAATTCCCACTTAAGTCTGTACAACAGTAGGACAATCGTTGAACTTCAATGGGTTAAAATCACTCTTCCCACTTCAGTTCAGTAAAATGTGTAATTCCCACTTAAGTCTGTACAACAGTAGGGAAATCGTTGAACTTCAGTGAGTTAAAATCACTCTTCCCACTTCAGTTCAGTAAAATGTGTAAATCCCACTCAAGTATGTACAACAGTAGGGAAATCGTTCGACTTCAGTGGGGTTAAAATCACTCTTTCGACTTCAGTTATTTAACTACATACCCAGCAGCCAACACCTAAAATATAAGTAATGTATGTCATTATTACTCAATGTACATATTTATTAATCAATTAAATATTTAATTATACATTAATAATTATTAATTTTTGAATCTTACTTAATACACTTCCCACCCTGTACCCCTACATACCTAGCAACCTGAAACAAAAATATAGGGGCGTGGCCTGATGCCTATGTACTGAGCAGCTTTGCTCGGAGCTCCACATGGCAGATCCCCATCCATTACCATCCTGCCATTATATGACCATCCCAGGGATCCCAGAAACTTTCCTCCCCACGCCCATTTGCTGGGGAACCAGCACTGGCATTGCTGATGTAGGCAGAGCCTGACTTTGCTTGATTTCCGCCTTTTCTGTGACTGAGGCAGAGGCTCAAGATGGCGGCAGTGGCCTTGTATTCATAAACCAGGAGAGTGCAGTGCCTCTGATGACTGCGGCCCTGAGATGAATGCATGGATGGGACTCCAGAGCTCAATGCTGCCCGAAACTCTTGAGTCCCCATCCACTGAACCTGCTGTAGCTCTGCCTGCTGTTGCAGAGACTTGAGAGGGTAACTATAGTCCTGAGACTAAAGGAGTGGACAACCTGTCTGCGGATTGGTACTTCTCCAAGCTGCGGTGATTCTCCTGGTGGTGGAGCACAGTCTTGGGGGCCGTCTTTGAGAGCAGAGGGGAGCGGTGCAGTGCCTGAACCTGGAGGAGAAGGGTTACCATGAGACCCCCCCGACCCCCCATGTACTGCATCTGTGGTCCCAATCTGCCTATAATGACAGGGGCGTGGCATGATCTGAGCACCTCGATCTGCATGCCAGGGCCTTCTGGTACATGACGGGGAGACCCGGACATCACCTCTGTGTGGTGAGTGCAGCGGGAGTCAGGCTGAATGGCTGGGTCTATCAGCCCTTATGTTTGCAGGTGCCAGGTCCCACAAGTAAGTAGCGGGGGACATCACAGCCTTACAAGGATGAGATGGGGATAGATTGAAGGACTAGGCCTATTGACCCGTATGTCGGCTGGTGACCTAACTGTCCTGTGCTTGCTGGTCGGCTATGTCTGCTGTGGGACCAGTTTGAGTGAGGAGATTGGAGGAAGTGGAGCTGTGAGCGTGCTTAATACCCCCTCTGCTCCGCAGGAGACCTATCGCTTGCGAAAGTCCATTCTATAGGCCCACTTACTCGATCCCTCTGCACTGCCTTGCCTGTAGCGGCCTGGGTCCATTGCTCTGTCCCAAGCAGTGAAGATACTTGCTCATCAGTGGGGACACTAGGGGGGCCACCTTGTCTGGATTGGTGCTGGGGGCTTACTGATATCCCTATGTGGGCCTGGGACCATTGACTGCTCTGCTTGCCTCTCTACTCGGGGTGGGGGTGGAGTGGGCGTCATCGCCTTGTGAAGAGCATGCCTGGGGAAGCCTCGATAACTCGGCCCCTATATTGGCAGACACTCTTGCTGCTCTGTGATTGATGGTAGGGGCCTGCCTTGCTAATTCTGGGCCCACTTTGTGTGAGGGTGATCAAGAGGGGTAGCGCTGGGGGCTCGCCTAATACCCTGCTGCCCCCCTCCCCTCTACTCTGGTGGACACCATTGACTTTGACCCTTGCCTCTTGGTGCCCACTGACACGATCCCTCCACTTTGCCATGAGCGACTTTAACCCTCTGCCCTGCCCCAGGTGCTGTGGACACCTGCGCTTCAGCGGGGACCCTAGTGGAAACCCCACATCCAAGTTTGAATTGGGGGCTGACCAATACCGCTTTGTGGACCTGAGAGCCATTGCCCGACCTGTTTGTCTGATGCGAACTGATAGAGGCGATGAGATGTGAGCTGCGAGGGTGCCCTGTTCTAAATCTGACTGGTTCAGTGGAAGAGCTGTGAGGCGGCCCATTCTAGACTGGTTGCAAAGTGAACATTACCCACAACTGGGGCCCTCTGCGCTCAGAAGTGGAATTAATTTCCTGTGGAGCATACTGGCTCTACCAAGACACCTACCGGGTACTCACGCGCACAATAACTCTTCCTAACATTAGCATTAACAAACTACCCTAGCCCTAGACTTGCAGGGGCGACCAGACACTGGTTCTATCCTGCTCTACCAAAAAGACCTAAGAGTACTTTGCTAACGGTACATAGGGCCACGACCTACCGGCCCTCCCTAACCCATGGCGATCATGGAGAAAACTACCCGCAGAAAGGAACAAGACCCTGGAGGTATAATGGGACCCTTTGATGACACGGAGTCAGCACCACAGACGCTTGGGGTAACTGAGAGTCTCACACTGAAAGTTGTTATACTGCCCATCACATCCTCCCAAGAGGCTTTAACGACTAAAATAGATACCCTAAGATCTGATCTGTTCCTATTATGCGACGATCACAGGCACTTTGCGGAGAGAGTCACCACCACTTAGCGAACATTAGCAGGCATACGTTGACACTCACCTCGACCACTGAAAGGATTACTAAAATGGAGTCTCAAATTCGTACACCTGAACTGCGGGTAGAGAATGCTGGAAATCGCTCCCACCGTAAGGTTAGGGTGGTGAGTTCACCAGATAAACTTGAAGGTTCCAGCATGGTAGAACATCTGGAAGAGTAGATAAGTGAGGAGGTCGCAATGGAAGCGTTTTCCACTTTCTTCACGCTCGAACAAACCCACTGAGTACCAACCAAGCCGGCATTACCAGGGCCCCCGTGGATGGTTGTGATCCGCCTACTCTATTACATGGATCAAGACCATATCCTAATGCATGCCCGGTGCAAGGGAGAACTACGTGTCACAAATGCGGTGATACGGATCATCCCAGACTTTTTGAGGGAGGTGCAGAGATAGAGAATCTCATTCCAGGATATTAAAAAGCGATTGCGGCAACTGGACCTTATCTATGCAATGCTGATTCCGGCCCACCTAAGAGTGGCGGCGCTCGATGGTGCTTTACTCTTTCACTCTCCACAGGAGATCTGGTGCTGGTTGGATCATCAACCTCAACCGGAACCTAATCAGAGCCAACAGCCGCAGCACACACGCAGATCCTAATCCAAACAAAGGAAGTTACCCCATACCTTTGCTGCCCTCTCGCAGGCTGAGGCACAACTAGAAAGAGAGCAAGTGATGGAAGTAGTGGCACTGTTGAGTGGAGGAGGTACCGGACCTCTGACACCTGAACGGGAGGCGGGCGTTGCAAGAGACTCCGAATCTGACAGAAGTTCCATTGTATCTGCAGCCTCGAGTATCATGATGCCCAAAGTAACCCAGAAATCATCAGATGACATCATATAGTGCCTCGGACACACTGGTAACAGGTTGGGTGATTGTTAATGCAGACCTGCAAATAGGCTAGGCGAAATTGAGTGATATGCCTTCATTCTTTCCCTGGTCTGGAGACGCAACTTGTAAAATCAGTACTGAGGGATCGTTGCCAGGGAGGATCTCCTGACCAGCCCCCTACTAGACAACTACAGGGGACCTCCTGTGATTTTCAAAATCCTGTCGAGCAATCTAATTTCTATTGCTATATTTGTCAGCAACAGCAATGCACAGATATGAACCTAATCACATTAACTACAAAAAGATTTTTCATATGAATAAGCAATTTCTCAACTCATCAATAGTCAATCACTGGGATCAAAAGTAACATAGGAAATTTAAGTCCAAAAAGTCTTCGCTGTTTAACGAGTTCTTTATTCACTCGGGTTTTCCAAAGTTCCACGTATTTCAAAAGATCAATTCAATATTCAGATTTCACAACTTCATAATACATCAGCACCAGCCAACACGTGTTTCGTTGGGCAATTATCAATGCCAATCAACTTCATCAGGGCTGCAAGCCAAAGTAATACAATATAATCAGATTTAAACATTATATCACTCCATTAAAGTTTCATTTAAGAAAATTTAAACTAAAATTCAGAACCAAAGGATATATAAAATCACCACCTAGGTGAAAGCGTACACAGCACCCTCATTAAAGTGACATATCTTGTACATTAACAGTGGATCCCAGTGTAGAAACGTTGAATACAGAAAAACATTCTGTCATAGAGCCAAAATTATATGTATCACAAAATCCTATTACCGTGGAAAAGAATCAATATTCTTCTAATGTTTAGAAATTTCCGCACTTATTTGGCCTTAAAAGCAACAATTCCTGGAATGATAAAGGGAGGTTCTAAGCAATATCACCACTAAAATATAATAACTATACAATGCTATCAAAAGCACCGTAACCTCGTTCTATGTATAACTGTTTCCACCATGCGATACAAGAAAGATATTATAAGGGAAACAATAATAGTACAATAAGAAATAAATTGTACCTTTCTCCGTTTTTCACTCTCTCCAATATTTATGCTTTTGGAGTTTATTTGCGGTTTAATCAGTCTGGCAAAAGAAATCAAGACATACTTCATTTTTATAATCTACTTCTTTAAAACAAAAACCGCGTCTTAGTTATAATTACCCACACTGTCCCTTACCTAATATTTCTCTTGTTATGCGTCCCGCATTCTTAATACATTGCGGAGGTAACCACGATTCAAAACACAATTTTGCCATACTCACAGCTGAGCGCCCATAGTCCTAGTTGCCTTTTTGTAGGACCTCCTGTGATTATTGTTCACAGATTATTTGTTTGGATGAGGGTAGCAACCTACTTCTCCTGGGATGTGACTGTTGGAGTTATTGTTTTTGGATAAACGGTTGGGGATTCATCAGTCACACTATGCTGCCTAGAATGTTTGCACTGCGCTTGGAGATGTTGGGGGCAAATGCTTAGCATACCTGACCTATACTACTGATGGCAACCTCAATAACCTATAAGTGCCTCTCCTGGAACATCTGCATAATCCATTCTATGTCAAAACACTATAAAGTGCTTTCTATTTTGAACAGAAGGGGTATTCAAATAGCATTGCTTCAGGAAACACACCAAATAGCTAAGGAGGGAAGGGCACATTTTATAGGTATTTTAGAAGGATTACATTATGTATCTATGTATTTTCTGGTCTTTAATGGTCATATCATGGCCCAATAAAGAATAAATGGCAATGATGATGAAACAATAGTACCTGCTTAAAAAATCGATACCTTTGATAGCGATATTTCTGCATCACGATATTTTTGTATCGCAATATTTTTTTCTGATATTTCTGTCTCCCGATATTAAACACTTGATATGTTGCTCTATGCCAAATTGGCCATTCCAGAATGAAAAGTTGAAAGCTATTAACAAACACAGAGTGCCATGCTTAGAGGAAATACCAGTCTGAAACCAGTGGTCAAAAGTGCATTAAAACAAAGTATGGGAACTGTGATGGTGTGTACAGTAGGGCGGGGTGAGTGAGCGTGGAGGTGTGGTCAAAGGCGTTGCTAAAAAAAAAGAAAATCAGTTAACTTTTTTCTGTCTTTCCCCTTCAGGTAACTACACATAAAATAATGCACAGTTTAAATGAGAAATTAATGCAAGTTATGTTAATCAGTTCGAAATCCATTAACGTACATTATGAATCCTCTATAAGTTAATGCACTGCACCACAGAGCCTCAGAATTGAATCCTGGTTGGTGCAGTGGAGAATAGTGGCTTGTGTATGTTTAGTAGTACAAGGTCCTAGTCTGACAGAAAGTGCTGTGAACATGTAAGTCATTATGTTATACTTGCATTACACACAGTATAAGATAGACTGCTACAAAATGTGCAAAAAGGATTAAGATAAAAAAGTGCTTCCAAAATATAGATTTGAGTAATACCCAGACTGTAGGTAGTGCAATGTATTTATATCTGACTTTTGAAAGCACACACTTCACAGCTTAGCTGGCAGCTCCCTTACAATACCTCACAAAAAGAATAAATATGTGTAATCAGGAAGTTTTAAGTGATTCCATCAATTAAAGCCAATAACGGCTTCCAAGCACCCTTTACATTTGGAGATTGACCAGTTGCACACATTTACCTTTCTTTCCGGCAGCAGGTGCCCTGGCAAGAAAGTATGTTTAGCTGCCTGCCCCTACCTCTGTTTTATAGCACAGGAGACTACCTGAATTACACTCCAGCTGAAGCATTTAACTATTGGAATGAACCGCCCCGGGACGGATGTGTTTTCACAAAAAGTAAGGGAACAGTTTTTCTAAAATTCAAAAAGTATTGGCACGTTATGCCCTTCAGATCCCCCCACTTTGACCACTGGCTGAAACTGAAGGAGAGGAAGCAAAGAACAAGGAGAAGGGAGAAGAGAGAGCAGAAGTCAAAAGGAGAAGAGTAGAAAGACCAGCATGAGAACCAGGATCACCAGCAAAACCAGTACCACCATGAGGTTCATGGTATCAGGCAGACAACTACAACATGACCAGGAGAACAGATAGGACCAGGCATGGAAGGACCAGGAGGATCGAAAGAATCAGCCCCAGGAACGTCTGGGCCAGGTGTACCAGGACCAGGAAGACCAAAACCAGGAAGAACAAAACAGGACCTAATGTAGGATAGACCAGGAAAACAATGGCCAAGTCCATGAGAATTAGGGTGACAATGAGGACCAGGAAGGCTAGTGCCAGGAGGACCATGTCCAGAGGGAGAAGGACCAGAAGGCCCAGGTTCAAGGCCAAAAGGACCAGCAACCTGAGCAGTGCCAGTACCAGTAGAGTAGATTCAGGAGAGAAACAAGCAAGATGACAATGATGTTCAGGCCCAGGAACACCAGGAAGACCAGAACAAGAACATACAGATAAGGACCAGGAGGCTGAGGGACAGGACTAGGCCTTGCAGGAGCAGGAGGACAAGCAAAAGGAATAGAAAAATTAGGAAGACAATGAGGCAAAGTAAGGTCCTGACTTAAAGTTTGGCAGATGGGTATTGTTTCACAAATGACGAATATCCTGTCGGCCATATTCCAAGTGCTTTATATGCTAATGCGCTTCTAATAAGGATGATGGGATATAAGTCATGTTTGTAACTGAGTACCCATCTGCCAAACTTTAAATTGGGCCCTGGCAAAACAAGGAGCAATTCCTGGATCATAGGGAGAAGAAACAGGTAAGGGCCCAGAAGACAAGGATAAGGAGGACCAGGACAGGGTCAGGACCCGGAATAGGACAAGTACTAGGGGAAAACCAGGAGGAAAGCCAAGAGGATGGGAAGGGACGCAGGATGAGGAGGACCCGAATTGGAAGGAAGATAACAGCATCTGGAGGAGAAGATCAGGTGGAGGAGGACGAGGAGAAGGAATATGATGGTGATGATGAGGAGGAAGAGATACATCATGAAAAGGTGGAAGGCCGGAGAAAGAGGTGCTGGTGGATAAGAGCCAGTGTGAGTCTAGGCCACATGTATAAGAACATGGTCGATCATTATAGATACCACATCTATTATGACCATGTCTTAGTTACCCTTATTAGGTCACGCCCCCTTAGAGACCCTCATGTTTTTAAGCCCACTCAAAGCACTGTTTAACTCTTATCACTATTCTAAAATGCAGTCTGTTGGTTACTAAATAAACCAGAACAACTTGACTACCAAATGTGTCCTTGTTTCTAATTCTAACATCTTCGGGCATAGAGTTTATCAAAAATAAATTATAGCCTGACTGGCATTGACACTGCCGCTCATGACGCCCCCTCTGATAGCTCAAGGTGAGCTATTCCATTTCTGCCAATCAATTTATGGGATTCCAACTAGAGTCTTTCCTCTTCCAGGACCTACATAAAGTTGTGAACAATGACTGTGTACCAGACATCTTAGATTTGCTATAATTTATTTTGGAATCACATGCAACAACTGCCCTGCAGCTAGCCATGTAGAGTGTGCAGGCGTATCGGTGCAGCCAATATGGTGACATTTACTTATGTCTGGCAAGAGTACAGCAAATTACAATGCATTTTACGGCTGAGGTGCTCATGATAAAAAGTTATTTATTTTCCCCTTGAGCACTGGAAACTCTGGTGGTGGAGAAAACTAGCCCATTATGGGGCCGATTACGATGTTGGTCGGAAAGGCTCCGAATGCCATTGCTTCTTTTTTTTTGATCAAATGTATTTTTATTGAGTTCAGCAATGCAATACAGAACAGCATTTGGACAGACATAACTTTTTTTTTTTTTTAAACTCTTTATTCGTGACTGTCGCAGGGTGGTATACATTACTGTACATAATCACATCATGTTACACATCAGTCTTTTCCATTTTCCTTATCAGGACCTTTACATAACATATCTGTACCAGCATGAATCGTTTTCCTCATCCAATCTCGGATTAGTTTCAGTGGTGAGCTCAAAACATCAAAATCTTGACTTACGTAATATGCTAAACCCCAACTGCCCTCTATCACCCACCCACCCCCCCTCCCGTCTCCTGGTTGTCCTTTCTCGTACACTCTACATTTCGGTCCAATGTATCTCAAGCTAACCGGAAATAGGTAAAGGTTCTAGGCCCGGTCAGGCCCTTGTGAATGGTACTGATGTTCGTGGGCCCCAGCCGCCCTCCGCTATATGTATGTGTTCACCCCTCCGGGTCTCCCACACCATCCAGATCCACCTCTTCCAAATCAATCATCATTGAGTCCCAGTCCTGTGCTATGGGGTATTTGCGAAGGCCCTTGTTCTCCTCCTCTCGCAACGCCGCGGATTCGGCCTTGCCCCATTTCAGCAAGTCAGTCCGCCACATGTCTACCTGCGGGGCCCTGGGCGATTTCCATCTCATAGTGAGCACCCTGATTGCCAGTAAGAGTGCCAGATCTGTGAATTTCAGTTGTGCTTTGCGTGTTTTGGGTCGTTTTCTATTCCCGATCAGGCAGGGTAACGCCCCCTCAGGGATCTGGAGCGCGGTTATGGAGTGTAGCGTGTGTTTGATCGTCCCCCAGTAAGTATGTAATTTCGGGCATGTCCAAAGCATGTGAAGGATATGTGCTTCATCTTGTCGACATCTCGGGCAGCAATGTGCGGCGGTAGGGAACATCCTATGAAGTCTCTGTGGTGTGAGATATGCTCTATGGAGAATCATGGCCTGTATGAACTGAAACTTAACATTCCTAGATACTCTTCTATGGTGTCCCAAAATTATTTTCCACTCCCGTCCGTTATGTTTTCCCCCGAGTCCTCAGCCCAATCTCCCTAAGTGCGGTGATCGGCGACGTCACATGTTCTCTGATACCAACATACAGCCATTTCACCAGATGTCCCCCCGTGCCCATGTAATGTAGGAGGTGCACTAATTCGTGTTGTTCTGGTTTTGTACGGTGCGGAGCCCAGGCCCGCCGCACGAAGTGCGCCACTGAGGCGTGTAACATATATAAGCGCGGAGGCGCCCCCGTGGCCCGCACAAATGAGACGTGATCCAGCATGGTATCATCCCCAAACAAGTCTCCCACTCTGTCCACCCCGGCCTCCGTCCAGGGACGTAGTCTGCGTAACGTTAGGGTCCCCTGTGGTGTCGGGAGTCCCAGTAGGGGTATGTTGTCTGCATATGGAGAGGTCCCAGCCGTGTATGACAGTGCTTTCCTCCAGCAGGTCAGAGCCACATGCAGGAGGGGGTGACAGTCTCTGGGAATCCTAGCATTGGGCAATAGGAGGGAGTGTAATTCACCACGTGCTAATTTGTCCGCCGTGAAAGCTATCTCATGAAGATCCCTGCCCGCCACCCATCGGGTCAACCATTGGAGCTGGCTGGCATAGTAATAACTCCGCAGGTCCGGCACGCCTAGACCTCCCCGTCTGGTGTGTAGTTGCAGTTTTTTAAGGCTGATTCGTCATCTCCCCGAGCCCCATATAAGGGTGATCAGTAATGTATTTAGTGCGGTGAAAATTTATCGCGGGAGCAGGACCGGCAGGTTTACAAAAAAATACAGTATGCGGGGGAGCAGGATCATCTTCGAGACCGCCACTCGTCCCATAACTGATAAGGGTAGGGACGTCCAGAAGCCTATACTACTTCGTAGGCCAGTAATGGCCTTCCGGATATTACCATCAATTTGGGCCTCCGGGTCTCTGTATACATTTATTCCGAGATATTTAAACGTGGTTGGTGCCACTTGGATTTCACAAATATTTACAACAAGGGGTGGTGATGGACAGTCTCTGAATTAAGCAGAATACTCTCACCCAGTCAAGAGATCAGGGCTAGATCCAACACCGTTTTTTAGCTCATTGCACCATCCCAGTTTCAGAACCTGGCTGTATGCAAATTAGTCTGTCCCTGGCCCAGTGCATCATGGGAACAGGGCAGACCAGACTACAAAAGCCAATTCTTACACTGGGAAGGAAACAAGCTTCCGGGGACCGGTTTCTGGCATTTCAGCCGTCTTCGGCCCGGCTTGCTTGAATCCTGATGGTGCAATGAGCAAGGGACTCACATCTGAGTATACCCTTCCACGCTTAGGGTGGACAAAAATATTTACAACAAGGGGTGGTGATGGACAGAGTCTCTGAATTAAGCAGAATACTCTCACCCAGTCAAGAGATCAGGGCTAGATCCAAAACCGTTTTTTTAGCTCATTGCACCATCCCAGTTTCAGAACCTGGCTGTATGCAAATTAGTCTGTCCCTGGCCCAGTGCATCATGGGAACAGGGCAGACCAGACTACAAAAGCCAATTCTTACACTGGGAAGGAAACAAGCTTCCGGGGACCGGTTTCTGGCATTTCAGCCGTCTTCGGCCCGGCTTGCTTGAATCCTGATGGTGCAATGAGCAAGGGACTCACATCTGAGTATACCCTTCCACGCTTAGGGTGGACAAAAATATTTACAACAAGGGGTGGTGATGGACAGAGTCTCTGAATTAAGCAGAATACTCTCACCCAGTCAAGAGATCAGGGCTAGATCCAACACCGTTTTTTAGCTCATTGCACCATCCCAGTTTCAGAACCTGGCTGTATGCAAATTAGTCTGTCCCTGGCCCAGTGCATCATGGGAACAGGGCAGACCAGACTACAAAAGCCAATTCTTACACTGGGAAGGAAACAAGCTTCCGGGGACCGGTTTCTGGCAAACGGTGATGGATCAAGACCTGATCTGTTGACTGGGTAGGAGTGTTCTGATTAACTCAGATACTCTGTCCATCACCACCCCCTTTTTGTAATTATTTTGGCCACCATGAGTGTGGAAGGGTATGCTCAGACATGAGTCCCTTGCTTATTGCACCATCAGGATTCAAGCAAGCCGGGCCGAAGACGGCTGTAATGCCAGAAACCGGTCCCCGGAAGCTTGTTTCCTTTCCAGTGAAGAATTGGCTTGGTAGTTTGGTCTGCCCTGTTCCCATGATGCACTGGGCCAGGGACAGACTAATTTGCATATAGCCAGGTTCTGAACTGGGATGGTGCAGTGAGCTAAAAAACGGTGATGGATCAAGCCCTGATCTGTTGACTGGGTAGGAGTGTTCTGATTAACTCAGATACTCTGTCCATCACCACCCCCTTTTTGTAATTATTTTGGCCACCATGAGTGTGGAAGGGTATGCTCAGACATGAGTCCCTTGCTCATTGCACCATCAGGATTCAAGCAAGCCGGGCCGAAGACGGCTGTAATGCCAGAAACCGGTCCCCGGAAGCTTGTTTCCTTTCCAGTGAAGAATTGGCTTGGTAGTTTGGTCTGCCCTGTTCCCATGATGCACTGGGCCAGGGACAGACTAATTTGCATATAGCCAGGTTCTGAACTGGGATGGTGCAGTGAGCTAAAAAACGGTGATGGATCAAGCCCTGATCTGTTGACTGGGTAGGAGTGTTCTGATTAACTCAGATACTCTGTCCATCACCACCCCCTTTTTGTAATTAACTTGGATTTCACAGGCGCCGAACTGTATGTGGGGGGCTGTTGTCCATCCCGGAAAAAGAACCCTAAAGACTTTCCCGGATTTATAGCCAAGCCAGATATGGTCTCGAATCGTCTGAAGATAGACGCCAGGTGTGGGTGGTCCCCTCTCAGGTTCCGGAGGAACACTAAGATATCGTCGGCATATATAGAGACCATGTGGTTCGTACCCTCCACCGGTATGCCCTCCTCCCCAGCCCTATTGCGGAGCGCAATGGCCAGGGGCTCCAGTGTCAGAACAAACAGCAGCGGCGACAGTGGGCAGCTCTGTCTGGTGCCCCGGTGGACTTCGTAGCTGTCAGATGTGTGTCTGCCCGTGCGCGTTCTAGCGGTCGGTCCCGTGTACAGTAGGCGGATCCATTTTATGAGGGGCTCCGGGAAGCCAAAGCGATGCAGGACTTCGAACATGAAGTCCCACGTCAGGGAGTCAAACGCCTGGCGGAGATCCAGGGCTATACAGCCAGCGTGTGGTAAGGTATGAGGGGTAGTCGTCATAAGGGCGTGGAGGCGTCTCGAATTTTGGGAGGTACTTCTCTCTGGGAGGAAGCCACATTGATCAGCATGGATCAAGCCAGGGAGGTGGTGCTGGATCCGCATGGCAATAGCCTTACTAAGGATCTTATATTCCGTGGCGAGCATGGATAGGGGCCTGTAGTTACCCACCTCTAGGGTGTCCCTACCGGGTTTCGGGACAGAAATCACCAAGGCCTGCATGGTGGTAGCCGGGAGATGGCCAGTCTCGTATGCAGTGTTATATATTTTCTCCAGTACGGGGGCCAGCACGTCAGCATATGTTTGGTAGAACTCCCCTGGCAGGCCGTCCATGCCCGGGGTCCTGCCTCGGTTAAGTGTGTGAATTGCTGTCTTTATTTCATGCTGTGTGATAGGCCCAGCTAGGGCCGCTTGGATTCCCGGGGCCAACCTTGGGAGCGTGAGCTCGTCCAGGAAGTCCGCCATGTCGTCTCCGGCCTCTACAGGGGGTGGAGCATAGAGGTTCTCCAGGTGAATCTTAAACACCTTGTTAATTCCTAGTTGTGTATGCACTTGTTCGCCTGCTACGTTTCGGATAGCCGTTATTGTAGGGCTCTCTGGGGCATCCCTGACCAGTCGGGCAAGTAAAGCGCCAGATCTGTCCGCCTCCGCCTGTTGGCGTTTCAGGTATGTCCTATAGTCCATCACCCTCAGGGTCTCCAGCAATTCAGCATGCTCAATGTTGCACAATTGCAGATCAGCTTTCCTGTCGGGATCCTGCCCTGCCGCATTTTTAAGGTCTCGCAAGCGCTTTTTTACTTCGCATAATTTATCATGGATTTCCTGTCTAGCTCCCACTAGTCGGCCTATAGCAGCCCCCCGAATTACAGCCTTCATTGCATCCCATACTATTAGGTTCGAGGACGCCGAGTCCCAGTTTGTGGCAAAGTAGTCAGTCAAGGTGTCAGCTATATGTGATCTAAATGGGCCATCCTTGAGCAGCGTGGGATTAAGTCTCCAGGTAGGGACTGGCGAGGGTACCTTTCCCCAGTGTAGATCAAGTGTTAGTGGTCGGTGGTCTGAAAACGTTTTAGCTAGGTAGTCCGATGTGACGCATCTAGCCGTGAGGGAGTTGGAGCACACAAATCTATCTAATCGGGTATGTAGGTTGGGTACGGGGGAGTAGCATGAGTATTCCCTGTGTGTTGGGTGCAGTGCGCGCCAAGTGTCCGCCAGCCGCCAGCCTTGGAGCCATGTCCCAAAAGACTCTGATAGTTTATGTATTCCCGCCGCCTGGAGGGGGGGGTGTGATCTATCAAGGGTCACATCTAAGATCATGTTCCAGTCACCCCCCAATAGCCAGGGGACATCCACCCAGTCTGCCAAAGCCCGGCCCACTGCAGCAAGGAAGCTATCTTGGTCCACGTTCGGGGCATAGATGCTGCCCAAGACCACCACCTCCCCGTCCAGGGTGCCTCTCACCAATACATAGCGCCCTTGATCATCCGTGCATCTCTCTAGTTCCACAAACGGAGTGCCGTGACGTACCCATATCGTGGCCCCCCTGGAGAAGGCAGAGTATGTCGTGGAGAATATAATACCCCTCCATTTCTTCCGCAGTAGGAGTGTCTCGGAGTGTGTCATGTGTGACTCCTGAAGGAACACTATATGTGCCTGTTGTCTAAGCAAGAAAGCGTGCACTCTGTGTCTTTTCTGCACCGCCCCCAGTCCCCTCACATTCCAGGTGATCAGCCTATACTTTCCCTTAACGTCAGCCATATCCATCTGTATGTGTCGCAAAGAGTGTTCCCATATGTCCAAGCAAGTGATTCTGCATCGTCAACCAGGAGACAGTACCCTCCCTATCCCAAACCCCAACTGTGTAGGCGCAGCCACTAAACCCTGCTGTGCCAAACCGTAAACTTGTAAACGTAGTTAAACAGGTAACGTTGCATACGCTAGTGGGGGGTCGACCAAGCAAGTGCCGTGTCCATAGAACCATACTCGGTCAAGCCGCCGGCTCAACGGCGCCGCCGGGAGAGTTCTGTCATATTTGCTCAGTATATGTAGCCACGTCTCGTGGAGGGGGGGGGAAGCAGAGGAGCAGGGGAGGGGAGGGGGTAGGAAGACTGGCCACTCTCCGATACTGACAGCAGGTCATAATAAGGTGTCCCAGAGGCACAGGAGGTGCCCGGGTCCCATCCCACGAGTCTCGGACAGATGTCCTTCTCCCCCCCTGAGGCCATGCCACCTAGTGTAATCCAGCAAGGGAAGGGCCCCATATATAATCAAAACAAACAGAATGTCCCTCTTCTCTCACCTCCGCCACCCCACGGTTCATACAAAAAAGGATATCATGATGTATTCAGGCCACAGGTCGGTGCCGCAGGAAGTTTTATTCTTGGGCATTATCCATAAGTTCGTCCGCAGCTCTGGGTGTCACTGTCGGGAATAGGACCATACTGTTGTCCGAGTCCGAGTGGATGGTGCTATCCTCAGTGTCCGTGTTGATCGTCTCTCGATCCTCCCTGAAGGAGCCCACCGCTGCCACTGCATCATTTTGTCCCTGCTTCTGTTGGTGGGCGGTAGGTTTGCGCTGTTTCGGGTGATCGTGTCGGGCGCACTTCCCGGTCCCATCCTGATTCGAGCTTTCGTTGGACCCAATATCCGTAGAGGTCTGCGTCGGGTCCAGATGGTCCTCGATCTCCATCGTGTCCATCCAGTCCTCCACGTCGGCAGGGCTTTCCAAAAAATGAGATTTTTTGTAATGGATCACTTTCAGGCGCGCAGGGAATAATAAGGCGTAGCGCAGTTTTGCCCGTTGGAGTCTCTGTTTTACCTCATAGTAGGAGGACCGCTGTTTCTGCACTTGAGTGGTGTAGTCCGGGTACAGTGATATTCGTTTGTTTTCCCACTGTATTACCGATTTTATTCTGGCCTGGCTCAGCAGCATGTCTCTGTCCCGATAATTTAGGATCTTGACAATAAGTGGCCGTGGTGTTTGTCCCGGTTTCGGTTGGCCAGTTGGGATCCTATGAGCTCTCTCTACACAGAAGAACGGTGACAGACCCTCAGAGGCGATGTTATCCCGGAACCATTGTTCCATGAACTCCGTTGCACGGGATCCCTCGCTTCTTTCCGGCAGGCCAATAACGCGGATGTTATTGCGTCGATTACGCCCCTCTGCATCCTCCACGCGTTCCATCAGGGTTTTTACTTGACGTTGGATCAAGTGTATGGAGTCCGTATGTTCCGCCACCGTCGGTGTAAGTTCCGCTAACATCAGGCTCTGATCTTTGACTTTATCCGCTAATTTCGCATGATCTGCCTTAAGCAAGGAAAGGTTGGTGGTGAGGGTGCCCATCTGTGTCTCCATCACTGTCCTGGAGTCTCTGATCTCTTTAAGTATGAGATCTAACTTGTCGCCTTGCTGGTTCTCCGAGGCGGTGGAAGTCGATATCAGCAGCGCAGGGCCCGCCGGGTCCGCATCCAAAGTGGGTCCTGTGTCCGTCCCCTCCTTGCCCTCCACAGCCTTTACCCCCTTACGCCCCATGGTAGACTTCGGGCGTTCAGTTGGCGGCAGGGGTGCATCTCAGGGCAAGTTTCGGCCGCTCGGCGTGTGTTGTACTTCCTGGAAGTGTCCCCTACGGCCTCTCCTATCTCTCCCTCCCAGGGGCATCAGTTGCCAATGGGGTCTCCGCAAATCCGCAGAGTGGGGGGTGCCGTTTCCCACCTGGTCTAGGGTAAAGAGGCACCCAGCCCGTTTCCAGTATCAGCTCCCGGTAGGCGAAATGTTTCTCCCCCCACCAAGCTGGGTCCGGCGGTCCAAGATCGACAGCAGGATCGATGGGGCACCGTCTCGGGCTGGCTCCCAGTTATAAAGAGGCAAGGGGGCAGGCACAGGAGGGCCGGTCGATGGCGTATGGTTGGTGGTGCCCCAGGGGCGACTCCTCAGGGCCCGTTCACGTCCCAGTCACTGACCCACCTCGCGGAGGTAGGGTCTGTGCCACTTCGGCCCTGTCACTCCTCAGTCGATCCCTCGGGGCTTCACAGCAGGGTCCGGTCGCGGGCTCATGGGTCCCGCCCGCCCCAGTCCGCCTCCACTTGCAAGCAGTGGCTCCGTGTGCTCTGCACGGTGTCGGGCCCCAGGGGCTCCCTCTTCTCGCTCCTAGGCTCCTCACCTTCAGTCACTGCGGGGAAGCAGCGGGCCCGGCGGGGAGAGCCCCAGTCGGCAGGCTCCGCCGCCGGCGCAGGCAGTCGGTCCTCAGCGTTCGCGCCTCGGAGCCCCAGGCCGCAACGCAGGGCCGTTCACCTTCTTCTCCTCCCCCGCTGGTAACCGGGTTCTCAGGGCGCCGTCCGCAACACTCAGCATCTGTGGGGACAGGATCTCCGTCGCGGGGGTCCGTTTCCGGTTTGCGGAGGCTCCGCCGTACCGCCGCCTTCCTGTCTCCGCTTCCCGGGCACCTCTGCCACTCGAGCCCCCAGTCTGCAGCGTGACACCAGGCCCCAGACTCGGCCACGGCGTAGCTCCGACCCTCTTGCCGTCAGCCCTCCAGGATTTACGGCGGAGTATGCAGGGGGTCTTAGCTGCAGAACTCGGCCGTTTTCAGGCGGAAGCAGCCCCTCGGCGTGGGCTGCAGGATAATCACTCCCCCGGCGGCTCCGGAGCTCTAACAAACTCTGTCCGCCATGATGGCCTGCTAGCCACGCCCCCCGACAGACATAACGTTGAATCCGATTCGGAACCCGCCTTTCTGACTGACTCAGACACTTTTCCGAACGACCGATTCCGATGGTCTGAAAACGTTCTGACTTTTCTACTCGGTTCCGAATCGGTTCAGAACAGCATTCAGAGTACCCGAGTCGGTCGGAGCCGACTCGTACAGGTCTACGGACCACATTTCTGACCAAGTGATTACGATTTTGCATTTGGACAACCTTTCTGAATCGGTTGTTCCGAAACAGATCGGCTGTCGGAATCTTACTTTGGGGGCCCATAGCAGGTCCCCCTTCACACGGGGGCCTCCAAATGGTGCCTGTGGGGGTACCCATAAGTCCCCCCTTTCCAACCATGCACAGAGTGACTGACACCATGGGGTGCCCGCCACTGGGTGCACGATTTACCACAACCACCCCCTTTTTTTCAATGGGAGCCTGTGTAGGTGGACGGAACACAGGCTCCCATTGAAGTCAATGGGAGTCTGACTGAACGGTGTTCAGAACCATCGTAATCGGTTGGTCGGACTCCCATGATTCTATTCGGTCGGAAACCATTCCAAGACCGATTTTGTCGGAATGCTTTCTGAACGAAATTGTAATCGGCCCCTATGAGCTGAACCCTGACAGTCCACTAAAAAATTAGGAATAACCAGGGAATTGGTCATTCTGGTTCAATGCCCCAGTAATATCTCAGTTTTGGCCTGGGAATTCACCCTGAGATTTCCACAACTTTTAGTCACCGAAATGACTGGGCGAAATTAAACAGATCAACTGTGTTTCTTTGAAACTCATTATTCCGATGTAGACAACCCAGCCTCATAGGAATAAAATGGCCACCGGTAGCAATGGCTTAAAAATGATGGTAAAAATCCCGAGAACTAGTAGCTTCAGGCATTTTCTCAGTATTTCGGGCTTCATTTTTCAAACCTGTATCCCTGCTCCATTTGCAGTCTGTACTGTAAATGCCCCTGACTCTTGCCTACACTCAAGGGCTCAGAGCAGGCAGAACTCACCTAATATTTACGCCCCTTTTGTGAATAAGAAACTGACACCTCTTTACACAGCAGATCTGACCACAATTTAGCAGAACCGCTCTGTCTATTTTTAGTTTATTGTCTTTTCTTCTTTCACAGCAGAAAATACACAGGTTCCCTCAGTCATCGTGCAAATATGCAACCTTGTTTTCGTTACCTCTGCCCTACACAACATGTAACGTGCATTTGTACGTGTGGAGTGGGTATTGATTTAAAGATATCCGGAACTCACAGCAAGAACAGTGATTTAAAACGGAGCACAACTGAGACACATGAGGTTAGCTGACATCCATCTTTAATCATCGTGACCTTGCGGTGACCCCGGGCTCAGCTGGCTGCGGGCTAGTTAGGTCTATTATGGAAGGAGGTGCGATGACAGAGCGCAGATGTGGAGTGCACGTGTATCTAAATAGAAATTGGACAGAAATGTTAGAAAACGGACTTTATATTTTTAAGAGCTTGTTTCAAAATGTATGAACTATTAAGCTAACCTGTAGAGATTGAAAGCACAATAAGTATTCATAAACGGCAACCATTTAGGCTTAATGGAGCTCCTTTAGATATTTTAATTCGTTCAATTGTCCACGTATATATACATCTCTTTGAATTACAGTGGCAGATCAATTAAACTAACCTGCCTATATCAGACCAGGTAAGCCGTTGGAAGTGATAGACAGATTCAGGGTACAATTCCCTTTTTTGCTGTAAGTTTCAACTTTAAATTCATATTTTCATCACTCTTAAAATACTATATTAAATCAAAGAAGTGTTGTTTTTATGTTTCTTGGGTGTAGTTTACTGTACCTCCGTAAAGCATAAATACACCAGACATCACTCTGACTGCTCCGGCATTTAGGGAGTTAATATTGGATCCGGTAAAGCCTTATAGAATAGCATTTATTGGGTGCAGTATTACCCCTCCATTGTAAGTTCTACATGGCTGTATGTGAGTTAATGCCATAATACTGCTTGGTGCCCCCTTGGCTACTAAATTTGAATTCCTCAACGTTCCTACTAAACCTGCAAATTCTTCCAAGTATTACCTACTTGGGAACATTTGTGTGGGAAG
This sequence comes from Lissotriton helveticus, assembly GCF_964261635.1. Taxonomy (NCBI): domain Eukaryota; kingdom Metazoa; phylum Chordata; class Amphibia; order Caudata; family Salamandridae; genus Lissotriton; species Lissotriton helveticus. Next base: position 854,235,121 of record NC_136071.1, on the reverse strand, counting down.
AAAATGGTGAGCAATTTATGCAAATTTTATAATCCCCTTTGGATCAATACTTCTTCTTGCATCTGAATCGGATTACTTAAATGATATCCAGTTTTGTGACTCAATAAAAACAAGGGTATCGCATAATATTTATTTAGATGCATAAGAAACGTTTGACTGCATGTCCTGGTCCCTCCTTTGGAAGAGACCTGTGTAGATAGTGTTTAAAGCCACATTTATGAACCGGACCCATATCCTTCGTGTCGGAATGAATATAAAAGACCAGAACTCGGGATTGGATGTTTAACTAGACAAGTTTGCCATCTATCACTACAAGTCTATGCACTTTATAAATAGCTGTTCTTGAGAAATCTTTTCCATTGTGAACAAGTGTTTCACATCCATATGGAAGGTGTCAATATTTCACTTGGAAAGTGCTTGCTTCTCTCAAGAGGGTAAAAGTGGTCTGAGTGGGTAAAATGTTATATTTGTAGTTTTTTAAAAATCTTTTATATTTTACTGTTTTGGTCTGGTTACAACCACTTGTATGTCTTGCCTGCTATTGTATGATGGGATGTCCATGTTACATGGTTTCTATAAACCTAGTATGAACTCATTACAATATATATAGTCTTGTAGTTGCATTTATAAAGCCCTGTATACCCTGACAAGTACCACGCTAATTAATTGATTATATTTATCACTCCAATGTTTTTTGTTGTTGGAGATGACGTGATCCGGACGTTTGAAGTACTGTTTGCCTTTAAAAGGTTGCTTTGTAAAGCTACAATCAACAAAAATATTGATTTCTGGAAGATGAAAGGCTTGAGTGGGCTGTGGGCTTTTCCCCCCGAGCTTCAGGCAACACACATATGTCACCATTAGGATCTTAAAAATAAGCAATGCTAAAGAAGGATGCATGCCTTATTCTATGCATAAGGAAACATTTTCGAAGCTCTTACTATGTATGTTACTGACGTTTGATATTTTGAAATTTGAAAATGCCTTTAAGAACGTACAAAATGTTACCTCTTGTGACATGCATATACTGTATAACGCTCAGCAAGATGCACACGGCTGTGCTGCTTACAAGCCATGAGGCACTGGCTGCGACAGAAACACGATGTGTCAGGCAAATGGGATGCTGTATGAAGAGCTTACTCTGGGGATTCCTGCAAGAAGTTTTGAAGTAGCCTTGCATAACTAATCTAGCACACCTATTCTCTTGGTGATTGTTAGCTACAGTCTAGGGGACCAAACGCTGCAAGAATTGATGTTTGACATCACCATTCATGTTGCCATGACTACCATTAGCAGAGACATCTGAAAGCGCACAGTGAATATGAATATTTAGGAAAGATCAGATGGAGGTAGAATCACAAACTCATGAATAACATTACTGTGAAAAACCTATTTAAAAAAATGAGGGTAACACATACAAATTGATCTTAATCTCTGTACACTTGCATTTAGAGGATTCATCATTCCCCTCTCTGTACCAATTTAGTGTGGCTAAATCTAAACATTCATCACGCATGGGCAAGGTGGAATCAAAATGGCTGAGTGATTTTAATCCTAAGTAACAGTACAATGACAATAACAGCATACTTTCAAAATTGAGTGTGCCATTTGATTTTTACCCATTGCATTATGTCATAAACAGTTGCTAGGAAAGATGTCTCTAGATGGATTTATAGATGGCATCCCCCTAGAAGAAGAACACTTAAGCAGCCCGTAGAACTAATGCTGGCATATAGCTGATGTTCTCTTTCTATTTTCAGTGTTCTGGGAAGGAGAAGAGGAAACCATTATGTGAGGATTCAGGCAATCCCCCTGCTTAAACTCAGGAGGAGGGAATTTGAATCCTCCAATTTTTTTAGCTGGGTTTGTGTGCACCCACATACCCAGCCCTCAAGCTAGGAAGATACTAAAGGCTCTGGGGTATATTCACAAGAAGGTGTGATAACTACCCCAAGAGTAGCGTATTGCAACTTTCACCATCGCAGCCCATCTCGAGAAAATAACCCTGTGGCAATGTGGAATTCACAACACAGTGGTAGTATGCGATAGACTGCTGAAACCACGGACAATGCCCGCAATACAACCACTTCGATGGCATCAAAAACACAAACCACAACACCAAAATCCTGCGATGGGCCAAAGCACGATGAGGAAACCAGCGATAAGCAGCGCCAGGCCTGCAACACACACCTGGCAGGCGGGAATAATAAACATAAAAGTAGAAAAAAAAAGCAAGCACAAACTGACCAACACCCTAGCACCATGAAGGCTGCCGGAGCAGGCGGAGAGGACGAGTGCTACCCCACATGCACCCCGGACAACCAGCCCGGGACCTCGGGGACAGGGAAGGGCAAGGACAAGAAGAAGAGGAAGACGAAGTTCAGTCCCCAGGCGAACAGGATCATAGTCACGGAGGTGTTGGAACACCATCAACAACTGTTCGTCACCTTCAACGTGTCATTGGGCACCAAAAGCAGAATATGGCGGGATATCGTGGACAAGGTGAATGCCGTCGAGGAGCACAAGAGGACAATGGACGAGGTCAAGAAGCGATGGAATGACATCAAGCAGAGGACCAAGGAGAAACTCTCCGCCAACCGGAAGGCAGCAACGCAGACTGGAGGTGGGGGCCCAGCGCCACAGCTCGAACTGGATGACATGGAGGAGCTGGTGTCGACAGTCATCAGTGTGAAGACTGTGGCCGGAGTCGGGGGATCGGACACTGCTCGACAGGACATAACACAATCACAACAGGGTGAGTGGCCACCAGGTACTGGGGGGATGGGTGGAGATGGGCACAATGGCACACATGCACAACCAAGCATAGCACAGTGCATACCCACAATGACTCTGAGTCCTTGCCCAGATCTCCAGACTGTCACAATGCACAATGCCATGCTGTCTGAATGTCAACATGTACCATTCGGCTACATACATCTGGATACATTGTAATACACCATCTCCCCTTCACATCGCAGGGGCACCGTTAACACCTCCTGCAGAGCAGTCCCAGCCACTCTTCATTGATGACGAGGAGGACAACTCCAGCATCGACACACAAGCCATTAAAGACATCATTGACCTCATCAAAAACTCACCCACTACCCAAAGTACCCAGCAGGAGGCACCCACAGCCCCGGCCAACCCCCCCTACCCCCGCCCCCCAAGACCCACAGGAACAACACATGGCCTTCCAACTCCATGTGCTGGAGGGCCAGAGGGAGACTGCAGGGCAGGTGCGGGTGAGGTTCGACCTCATGACTACCAAACTTAACGCCATCCTTGTGTGTGTAGCCCCGCTCCATGGTCACGCGGAGAACACCTGTCTGCTCAGAGTGGCTACAGCGATACCAGCTGTGAGCTGGCACACATGAGGAGGCTCATGGAGGACAGGGTGCGGATGGATGCGAAAAGGATGGCAGCCACTGCTGAACATCAGCGGAATGTAGCAGGGATCTACCATGCCCTGCCGATCCTCATCATGGCATTGCTGCCACAAGACGTGGTGATGTGGAATGCTGCTGGCCCCACACCATCCACATGTCCGCCCCTCTGGTGTGGCTATGCCTCCCTGTGAGGCAGGCTGAACCACTCTGGCCCCTGAAGTGTCAGTGGCACACAGTGCGGCAGACAATTCACCTCCGGCCCCTGAGGTGACAGTGCCACACAGTGTGGCAGATAGACCACCTCCGGCACCTGAGGTGACAGTGCCACACAGTGCCACAGCCGGTACAGCAACACCCACAGGTGGGGCAGGGCACATATCCGGGGACGAGGACGTGGATGGGCCTGTGATCAGAAGGGCTCAGTAGCATTCATTCCCGCCACCTGACCTGTTCCTGCCTGGTCCTGCACATAGCAATCATGACCTTCCACTGACCCCCGATTCACTCAGATGCACTCACCTTGGACAGCAACATGGACCACCACATCCTGTTTGATGATCAATGACACGGCGAACAGACTGATTGCGCAGTACTTGTCTTCCATGAATGGGCTCTGGCTGTCCCTCCACAGCCCCATATAGTGTGGTGTATTCGGCAGTGCCCTATACCGCTCCAGCTGAGGACGAGCACTGGCTGTGTAATAAACATCCAGTGACGCACTGCTGTGTCATGTCTTTCATCATTCATGTATGTATGTGTGGATGAATGTAGGGATAGTGATTTCCCTTGCGTCAATTATGCTCATCCTGAGGGATGCCAGTCAGAGGGTGCTACATGTTAAATTGGGTCTCGGGTCCCGTGGACATCACAACATGGACACACGCATCAGCCACTTTCTTGTCCAGACATGGACTGATCCACGCCCATTGCCCACGAGTCATTTTTGCAAGCCCTGCCCTGTTCCGGCGTACAGCAGGCCAGACCACTCCGCTCACGCTCCGGGGGGGCCTCATTGCCTCATTGCCTCATTGTTACCTGTCGCAGGTGTACTCGCTGGTGGTGTGCAGGTCATTGGTCTAGTTCTCAGCATATCACAGCTACTCCCTGAGGGCAAGTTTGTACGCACACACACCCACCAGGTACAGGCGTCACAGGCCATGTGACCCTGCAAATATAAGGGGCCGCGACATCACATACCCCTCTGCCGCTGGAGACTGGATGACAGACCCGAGGCCTTGTGGCCCGCACGGGCCTAGTACCACATGGCGCTGACTGGGGATGGACAGGGTTTGTGGCACCCGAGGCCTTGAGGCCGGAACGGCCCTAGCACCACGTGGCACTGACTGGGGTTGGACAGGGTTTGTGGCAGACGCTGCATTGCAGCCGGCACAGGCACCCCGCCACGGACAGTGACTTAGGGTGCACTGAGTCATTGGCACCTTAAGCTGCTGAGCGGGTGTGCAGCCTGCGATGATGGCCCGTCCTGGCGGTCCGGACTGCCCAGGATTTGTGGGCCTTGCTGGACCGCAGTGTAGGCTGCACCTGCGTCCTGCGCGGGCCTCCCGCAATGTGGCCCCACTTCCGGGGTCCCAGAGTTAGTGGCACCGATTGGGCTGAGCGGCTGTGCAGGCTGCGCTGTTGCTAGGTGCCCTGGTATTCCTATGCCATTCTGTGATCAAGTCCCAGACCGGGCCTGTGACCTGGTGGCCTGCGCAGCGTGGATGCATGATGTGGAGGGTGCCATGTCTGCGGACCCCGGGCTTGTGGCTAGCAGCGGCACATGGTGGGACCGGTACACAGACATAATATCGACTCCAAAATATCGTTTGGACATAATATCGACTCCAAAATATCGTTTGGAGAAAATATCGACAGGACAGAATATCGACAGCCAAAATATCGTTTTTAAGGTAAGTGAAGTAATATCGTTTTTAAGGTAAGTGAAGTAATATCGTTTTTATTTTTAGGGTTCAGGGTCAGTTTTGGGTTTTTGGGTAAAGGGGTATTTTTAGGGTTCAGGGTCAGTTTTGGGTTTTTGGGTAAAGGGGTATTTTTAGGGTTCAGGGTCAGTTTTCAGTTTTTGGGTAAAGGGGTATTTTTAGGGTTCAGGGTCAGTTTTCAGTTTTTGGGTAAAGGGTTAGTTTTAGGGTTCAGGGTCAGTTTTCAGTTTTTGGATAAAGGGGTATTTTTAGGGTTCAGGGTCAGTTTTCAGTTGTTGGGTAAAGGGGTATTTTTAGGGTTCAGGGTCAGTTTTCAGTTTTTGGGTAAAGGGTTAGTTTTAGGGTTCAGGGTCAGTTTTCAGTTTTTGGGTAAAGGGGTATTTTTAGGGTTCAGGGTCAGTTTTCAGTTGTTGGGTAAAGGGGTATTTTTAGGGTTCAGGGTCAGTTTTCAGTTTTTGGGTAAAGGGGTATTTTTAGGGTTCAGGGTCAGTTTTCAGTTTTTGGGTAAAGGGGTATTTTTAGGGTTCAGGGTCAGTTTTCAGTTTTTGGGTATTATTTTATTATATTTTATTACTATATAGATATGTTTAATAAATATGAAATAAAAAAATATTTATTTAACTTTCATTAATTATTATAAGTTAATGTAAGTAATTTTAAGTATATTTTAGTAATTAATTATTAATATTAGTTTAATTTAACACTGTTTTTAGTAAATACGATATTTTTTACAACTATATTTTTGTAAACGATATTTTGTACTCGATATTTTTGTACTTACCTGTTTGTACATACAAACTCGATATTTTTGCTGTAGATATTTTTTCCTCGATATTTTGGGTAGTCGATATTTTGGTAGTCGATATTCTTTCAGTGATCAGGTGGGACCTGCAGTCTACATGCCGGTGGCACAAGTTGAGCAGTGTAGCCTGGGTGGGCATGGGCGGCATGCTACAATGGGTGGCGGGAGGGCCTGGGTTGCCTCTGGCTGTGTGTGCATGGGCGAGTGGGCAACATTGTCTTGTGCAAGTGTGTGTACTGTGGCAATCATGTCCCTGGACTCTGTTTCAGATGACTGCTCTGTGTCAGATGTGTGACCTGGTGTGCTGCTATCCGTACCGGCAAGTGGTTGGAGACACACCGGTGGCAGCAGGTGAGCAGTGTGGCCTGGGTGCGCTGGGTCGTCTCTCTCTCTCTCTCCCCCTCTCTCTCTCTACCTCTCTTCTCTCTCTCTCTCCCTCTCTTCTCTCTCTCTCTCTCTCTCTCTCTCTCTCTCTCTCTCTCCCCCTCTCTTCTTCTCTCTTTCTCTCCCTCCCCTCTCTTCTTCTCTCTCTCTCTCTATCTATCTCTCTCTCCCCCTCTCTTCTTCTCTCTCTCTCCCCCTCTCTTCTTCTCTCTCTCTCCCCCTCTTTTCTTCTCTCTGTCCCTCCCCCTCTCTTCTTCTCTCTCTGTCCTTTGATGTGCGCAGGACACACCTTCTCACCATGTTTTTTGTCTTGTAGGCTGTGACCTATGGATTGTGTCGAGGGGAGCCGCCATGTGTCTTCATTTAATTTATGTGTTATTTAAGTAAAATTTCATTGTTTGCTTCGAAAGTGAATGTGTGATGCTCATTTCTGTGCTGACATATGCATGTCACCAGTTGTGATTGTGCGACATCAGGCGGAATATTTTGTACATGTTTGGGTGTAGCTGATGTGGCATGTCTTTGCTGGGGGGGTGGCGCGGGGGTGGTCCTGGGGGTGGTGGCGGTGGGTGTGGTGGCCCTCTTGGGTGTCCTGCCAGGATAATCAATTGCTCCATGGCATCTATTGCCCATCTGATTGCGCCTTGGGCAGGGCTCCCTACTGTGGTGCAGGCTGCAGTGTGACTTTACACCAGGTCAGAGCAGGTGTAAAATTCCTGCAGCTAACACGCCTTATTGCATGTTTAGTGCTCTTATCGCCTATCTGTCTGGTCATTCTGAATGTTGAGGTGTGGTGTTGACCCGGCTTTTGTCACGGAACGCCTACTCTGCATCTCATTAGCCATAGTTGTGGGGGTCCTCTGTGGCGATGATTTTTGCGGCTGCTATCGCAGGAAAGGCGGTGCTGTGGGCTGTCAGCACTTGCTTGTGAATGGTGGGGTAAATTTATCACGACTTTAGCTGCGATAAAGTGCAGTTAATTCTGCGATAGCTCCTTGTGCGTATGCCCCTCTGAGTTATATTGTATATTTGTTGATGATGCAGGAGCTTATATGATCCAGAAGTGATGTCTGACCAAGAAGTAAATAAATGTTGTCCTGAACTGAAAACTTGCACCCAGAAGTAGATAAATGAATGAAATTTGGAAGTAAAACAATTAGTCCAGAAACGTGGTTAACACAATTCAGTGTGAATGCTGGTGCTGATTTTAACAGATTGCCTGTAAACTAACTCAAAGTTACAATGAACCTGTGGCCAGTCATACTTCCACTTATAGTTGCCTCTGACAGCTCTCAGGGCAGGGCATGAGTGGGAGATCTTCACAATCATAAATCTGTTGTTTCTGAATCGCAAATCGGAATGTATCAACAGAATCGCAAATATTTAGCAATTTGGATAAAATCGCTAAATATTTGCGAGAAAGCCAATTGCGATTCCTTAAATGTGAAAAATCACATTTTTGCGATTCCTTAACGGGAAAAATCGCAAAATTGCGATTTTTCCGAAATCAGCCAATCGCAATCTTGATGCTGTTTGATGACATCACCATCCAGGAAGTGACTGACTACCCATGCTGCAACAGTGTTGTTTGTGAGAGAGTGGGAGAGTGAGGATTGCTACTGAGGAGCCATGGCTGAGAGTGGGAACAAGGAATTGCCTGGAACCCAGCAGGAGCAGCAGGAAGGAGACACTTCTAGAAAGAGAAAGATGAAGTTCTCAGAAGCAGAACTGGAAACACTCATTACAGAGATGGTGCCAAACCACGATTTGTTCTTTGGAAAGAACTCACTCAAGGTGCCTGAGACAAGGAAACAACGCATCTGGGCAGGCATACAGGCTAAAGTCAATGCCCTGGGAGTGACACACAGGAGTGTGGAGGTACTGCGCAAGCGCTGGTACGACCCGCCAGTGCTCAAAAGAAAAGTTGGCAGCCAGGCTGGAGCAGTCACAGCTCACCGGTGGAGGGACCTCCAATGTACCACAATCCACACCGCTTGAGGAACTTGTAGAGGGAACACTGGCTCCAGAGAGTGTGGCGGGCGTGTCTGGGCTAGACAGCTCCGACCGACCAGCTTCCAGACCAGGTAAGATGCATGCCATCACATCCCAAACCCCCCACCCACCCCCCTGCAGCAACCTAGGGATTAGGGGAACCACATGTCATGCTAGAGCAAGTACTCAGGCAGTCACAGCAATGCATTGTGGGAGATGTAGTCACATGAAAAATAAATGTTGTGAGAAGCAGCCTCGCTAGGCAATTTTCACATGTGCAGGTCAGGAAAGGGGAATAAAAATAGTAATGTAAGGCTAAACTGTGAAATATTTTATTTTCATATTGCAAATTAGTTAAGTAAATTAATGTGTGCTGTTCTATCCACAGCACCTGCAACTAAAAAGCCCACAGGCAGGGGAAGAGAGACAGAACCTCCAGACTCTGGAGACGCAGGGCAGGAGCAGGAAACAGATGGGGAGGACAGCCCTGTCATTCCACCAAAGAGACCCAGGAGGAAGATTGTGAGGCTATTGGCAGTCATGGAGGATGATGAAGAGGACACCAATAACAATGTGCAGTCTGATGAAATAGGTTCACAGCAGGAGTCAAGGCCACAACACAGCCAAGGTCCACAGGGCACAGGCAGGCTCAGACCCCGCACGGGCAGCAGCTCCGTTGATCAACAGGAAGACTCGGTTTTCGCAGGGCTGGAATTACACATGCTCCAGGTGCAGCGCCTACAAGCCAAACACATGAAGGCATTACAGCGTGAGATGAGGGCAGGGCTCAGGGGCATACGGGAAGAAATGAGGGGTGCTGTGCAAGTGCTATGTGAGGAGTTGCGTGCCGGACGCGCTGCTAGGCGCAGAGAGCTGGGCCGCATGGACCGGTACACGCGCGCAATCAACCGCCTGGCCTCAGCAACCATTATTCTGTCCAGGCTCACCATTGCAACACAGTCTGAGTTCTCACACGGCATACAGGACATCGCCACTGTCGTTGTGCAGTCCATATCTGCTCTGGATGAACTGCGTGCCCTACGTACCACAGGCCCTGGAGTACTGACTCCAAGTGAGGAGGACTCCCAGTCAGTGCAGAGCTCCACCACCCCACCACCCACCGTAGAGAGGTGCCGTAGTGGCAGGAGCAATAGGCCTGCTACATACCATTAGAATGTGCAGCCAAATACCAATGATTAGCAGGGGGTACATATGGACAACTACAGTGTTGACTTTGCAGTCACTCCAGTTACATAGTTGCACTGTGAATTAAACATGTGCATTAAATTGGAAGTGTATGTACTTGCCTATAAGGATGTGTGGCATTGTTGCTGTAGCTATTAAAACACAGTTGCACAGATTGAAGTTGTCATTGTGTCATTATTTCTCACCTAGAAGTAGTTGCGCGTAATCTCATCACGCCTCTGGCTCCCAGCTGCAGCACCAGCTACACCAGCTGCCATGCGTCCAGGTCCAGGCCCCTTCATGTGAGAGGATTCAGATTCGCTCAACTCCACTGGTGTGCCTTTCCTGGTAGCGATATTGTGCAGCATGGCACATGCTACAACAATTTTGCAGCAAGTTTCGGGGCTGTATTGGAGTGCTCCTCCACTTTTATGTATGCACCGGAATCTGCACTTCAATATGCCAAAGGTTCTCTCAATGGTGCCTCTTGTTGAAATGTGTGTCCGGTTGGAGCGCCGCTCCCCAGCATTAGCAGGATTGAGGTAGGGTGTCATGATGAAATCCCGGACTGCATAAGCACTGTCACCTGTGGTTGGAAATGTAAACGGTTAGTCACTGGAATGCACATGCTAGTCAGTTGAAATGTGCCCTATGTATGAGAGCATTTACCTAGTAGGTATCCCTCGCCAAAATCACCTCTTGAGAGTCTACGGTATAGCCCATTGTGACGGAAGATAAACGCGTCATGTGTGCTTCCCGGATACTTTGCCACTATGTCAGTGATGATGTTTTTGGCAAAACACACCACCTGTATATTAGGTGAGTGGGAGCATTTCTGGTTCCTGTATACGTACTCATTGTTTGAGGGGGGGGAAATTGCAACATGTGTCCCATCTATGCATCCTATGACGTGGGGGAATTGGGCGATGTTGTAAAAGTCCTGCTTGGTCTGTGCTAGTTCCTAGTGCTGGGGAAGTGTATGTGGTGTTGCATCCTCTGTGTCATGGCATCGAGGAAAGCATGGAAAAAGCGCGACAGGGCACTTTGTGACACCCCTCCTGCTGTGGCTATCACCCCCTGAAAACTACCTGAGGCCAGCAGGTGTAGTGAACACAGGACCTGGATGTATGTGGGTATGGCTTGTGTCCTGCGTGTGGGGTGTTCTAGATAGGGTCTGAGTTCTTCAATTAATTCTAGTATGCTCTCTTACTCCAGTCTGTAGTGGGTGTAGATGTCCTCCTCAGTGCGCTGGTAGATGGTGATGCGCGCACGGAATATCCTCTCCTGCCGTCTCCTCCTCTGCGCCACAGCTCTCACTCTTCGCCTCCTCGCTATCACGTAGAGCCCAGACATTGTGGAAAAGAGTGTGTTGCATTGTGGGCTTCCTTAAATACATTGCACCTGGTTACCACCTGCTCCCACTTGGTGGTAATTGCGATTTCTAAAATAGTGAATTTCGTGTATTTGAAATTTGCGATTTTTTGATACATACCATTGCGAATCCTTATTTGCGATTTCCCGATTTGCGAATATCGCAAACTGGGATAATCGCAAATTTGGGAATCGTTATGGATTTCGCAAATTTCTGGCTCTCGCAAGTTTTGGAACTCCCTATATTAGCGATTCCTTGAATTGCGATCAATTTTGCCTTAATACATTGGAAATTGCTCATTTTCAGTCGCAAACACTATGATTACCGATTCGCAGCGTTTGCGACTGAAAATTAGCTTCATACATATGGCCCAAAGTCAATAAGTGTTTCAGTAATGCCTTTCTTGATATATTTGACACCAATATCATCAGAAAGTCGTCAGGCTATTTAAAGAACTGGGATACAATTGTCCCATTAGCAAAATTAGAAAATTCTGGATCTGGATGTTGAAGAAGGTCAATTAATTTGTACCCAGGAAAAAATGTGAATGATCTAAACATTCGGAAATATGACATGAAAAGGTAGTCTGAGAAAAGGTTATTTTCCCTTTATCCTTTCCAGGCAGTTTGTGGCTGTTCTTTGAAACTGGCCACAAATCCTGAATCAATATTGTCCAGGCAGATGTCCTCTCATCAATGTCAGCCATTGTCATTTGGTCCAACAATCCCAAACCATTTCTTAACACTGCTTGTATACAATACATATATGTTATTGCAGGAAGATGTTTTGAGAAGCGTTTATAAATGGACCAATGATCTTAAGTTGGTTCCAAATTATTCAAAAACGTATGTGATGATTTTTGGCCCCAAATCCTGCAAATTAAGGACTAAAGTTATCGAGCGCAAAATTATTGAGAAGATATATGGTTCCATATCTTACATGAACTTCGATTCCTCTGGCACCCCTTCTTCTTTACTACCATCGAGGAGAAAAATATTTTACAGCCTTTGTGCACTCTATTTCAAATCAAATGAAATCAAAAAGCTTTATTTGATTATCACAAGGATATCATAAAAGCGTACATTACATTAATCAATTTATAATTAAAATCCAAATAAAAAATGCCAGAAGAAAAACATATACTCACAGGGAACAGATGAGTTAACATTTTCCATACAAACAATTAAAAAAGTTCAAAAAGCAATCACTAAATATACAAATTCATATGTATCACGTCCCTATTCTCCAATAGTTGTAAACGGTCCAAACCAAAATAATACATGAATTACATAATCATTAGTCATAGGAGCAACATTCATTATATACACATTATTAAAAACCATTTCAATACAATAGTAGATGAAATAAATCGATATTAGCTAAACACAGGATATCACTACTAGAAGACAGTTCATAGGAAATAATTTCGGGTGGGGATATTGGAGCCATTCTGTACATACACACTCTGATCCAGCCGATAATTATTTTCTAAGTTAATGCTTTCTGGGAAGTAGTGTTTTCTCTCTGGTTTTGTCTGTAAGGGCCGAGGATAGCGGAACCTGGGGTAAAAATCTTGGAGACCCCAGACAGAGATCGGGCCACCCCTAATTGTGGAAACCAAGATTGTAGATAAGGCACCACCCGATCGCTCCAGAATCTAACTAGCACCAGGTCGCCTGAAAGGGCCTTTGGAAGGGGGCCGAGCCATCCCACCCTTCTAACACTTCGAATGGCACCATCAATGTTCGCTGGCAAGGGTCGATTCCTAGACAGCCAATAGATGACCTTATGTTTTAAATCCTCCGGTCTCTCGGTTTTTCCCTTTGTAATTGGTAAAACACCAGTGAGGACACAAACAAAGGGGGCGGCAATTGGGGGCAGATGTATATGCTTAGTGTAAACTGGGTTAGTACTAGATTTCTCCTCATATAGAGGGTGAACATTTGGCACCCCTACATCAGCGAAGATACTCTTCGGGGTGATGGATTCGGTGACGGGTGGCGAGGAGATACATGGGTGGTTCTGTGGGACCATGGGTCTATTAGGAGAGATGCTTCCTCTTTGAGGTGTTAACTTGGAAACCTTGGTAGCGGATAAGGGCTGTGATGGACCCAATCCTGTCAGGTTCTTATTAGGTTGAGTCGGTGCCCTAAAAGAGGTCTCAATATCGCTTAGTCATCCCCTAAGGAGTTGATTCTTGTAGTCAAGGGGGATAGTAGAGAGGAGACCACTTGCTCAATTAGGGCCAGAAGGGCTGCCTGTTGGGGAGGTGGAAAGGATTCAATACTATCACTGACCTGGGGTACTATAGATGACGTGCTGAAGGAGGGTAAGGGATTTGTACAAGGCTTGAGTAGTTTAGCTTCCCTCCCCATGCTGTTATCCCTGGGGCGCTTTCTTGTGACCATAGGAGAATTGGGGAGCCCTAGTTGTTTAATGTTAACTTCTACTAACGGGGATAAGAGTGGGGCAACCAGAATATTATCATTTGCGTTCAACAACGAATTAGTCGGCAGATGTACGGGAAGTGCAGAGCTGGGTAGGGCTTGAGGTAGGTCGACTATGCTCTCAACTGGTACATATTGAATGTGACAAAGGGCGTTCAATTCCTCCAACCAGGACACACTAGAAGTAGTGTTGAGTAGCTGCACCTCGGGTTGTTTGCAGTCTACGCTGTGAGAGGGCAAGCGAGTTTCTAGGTCTTCCAAATCACGAATAACAGGTAATAATGCCCTGTCTATCCTTTCTACATAGTAGTCAAACCTCCCCCTACTAGGATCACTTGGGAGAGTACAAGGATTGAGAGCCCCCTTATGAGACATAGCGACAGTGCAGCAGACAGAGCCCCGCATAAAGTCAATGGAAGTCCTGGTGACTCTGCAGTGGTTGTAGAAATGTTGGTCAAAGGCACACTATACCTTAATCAGTAGAGGCCAAGGGGGGTGGCTCGTCCCGTCCTTCTCGGGCCTCTGAGGGCCTTAGAGGGCCCGCCCTTTGCCCGGGCTTAGCCCCGGGCGCTTACCCGCGCGCGGACCCGCGCGCGGACCCGCGCGCGGACCCGCGACGCGGGGGCTCACGCTGTACTTGTGAGCACCTCCGGGGGCGGGACAGGACGTGCGCGCCTTCCACGGTGCAAGGGGTGCTGGGGGATGTGGTCCCCGGTCTCCGGCGTCGTCAAGGAAGCAGGAAGCCCGGTATGGGCAGCAGAGATGCAGCGCTGGAGCTGCGGCGATCCTGGACCCCAAGGGAAAGCTCCCAGGTCAGTTCCCCAGTATAGAGAGGTCCCCCCGCTCCCCGGGGCTCACGCTGTACTTGTGAGCACCTCCGGGGGCGGGCCAGGACGTGCGCGCCTTCCTCGGCGCAAGGGGTGCTGGGGGATGTGGTCCCCGGTCTCCGGCGTCGTCAAGGAAGCAGGAAGCCCGGTATGGGCAGCAGAGATGCAGCGCTGGAGCTGCGGCGATCCTGGACCCCAAGGGAGAGCTCCCAGGTCAGTTCCCCAGTATAGAGAGGTCCCCCCGCTCCCCTGGGGCTCACGCTGCACTTGTGAGCACCTCAGGGGGCGGGACAGGACGTGCGCGCCTTCCTCGGCGCAAGGGGTGCTGGGGGATGTGGTCCCCGGTCTCCGGCGTCGTCAAGGAAGCAGGAAGCCCGGTATGGGCAGCAGAGATGCAGCGCTGGAGCTGCGGCGATCCTGGACCCCAAGGGAAAGCTCCCAGGTCAGTTCCCCAGTATAGAGAGGTCCCCCCGCTCCCCCGGGGCTCACGCTGTACTTGTGAGCACCTCCGGGGGCGGGACAGGACGTGCGCGCCTTCCTCGGCGCAAGGGGTGCTGGGGGATGTGGTCCCCGGTCTCCGGCGTCGTCAAGGAAGCAGGAAGCCCAGTATGGGCAGCAGAGATGCAGCGCTGGAGCTGCGGCGATCCTGGACCCCAAGGGAAAGCTCCCAGGTCAGTTCCCCAGTATAGAGAGGTGCACTCTATTTAATTTTGCCACCAAAATAGGTAGCAAGTCATTAAAACACATAATTGAAATCTGTAAAATGAAGTGTTTTAAAAAAATAGATTTTATTGAGCAAGGAAAACAAAGTACAGTACTTTCTAAATACATTGGAGATGCGGATATGTGAATATGAACATTTTAAATACCATAGTATTTGTATGACACATTAGAAAAATAAATAATCTAATAAGAGAAAGATGGCAATGATCAATTCAAGTGTTTTGAATAAAGAAAAGAGAGAGGAAGAGATGGAAACAGAAGAAGAACTAGAAGAAGAAAGAGACTGCAGGTAGTATGATCAAATGATACCCTCAGAAATAAGGAAAGTGAAACGCAAAAGATACAGCATATATAACATAAAATATACATACCCAATAATAAGGTTGAGTCAATAACCCAATATATGATTAGGAGGGAGGGAAGAAGTTCATTTGTTTGCAGTATGTGACAAATAGTAAATGAGTGACATCCACTGCTGATGAGGCTTGGTGGCGGGTATCATCAAATCAGGTTTATAGCTATCAAGTTTATGATGGTTGCAAACTGAATTCCACCACTGTAGATTCCATATGTTATCTGTTGGTTTCCAATTCGAAGTAATAACAGAAATCACTATAGAAAACAGGAGATCTACCAATCTCCCAGGCATTTTGCGTGAACTCCAATTTTCGTGCAGACTACCCAAAAATAACAGCCAAATGAAAGAGGCAAGGACATCTGGATAATAGCTCCAATACGAGTCCATGATGAAACCTAAAAAGTGGAGAGAACTGGGCAAGAAAACAACATGTGAAAGTAAGTTCCCTGTTGAATATGGCAGTGCCAGCAAGAGTCATTATTGTGAGTTTGAGTTTAAAAAGACAAGTAGGAGTGTAAAAGAATCTGTTATAAAAGAAATATAAGGTTTGAGTGAGGGTGTCTGTGCATGGAATGTATTTCAGCCCAAAGTCTTTCCCAAAGAGAGATAGTCCACATAACACCAAGATCCGATTCCCATAAAGTCTCAGTAGGTGTTTTGGCCTTAACTGGAATAGGCGCTCTTAAACGTTTGTATATGTATGCTGCTTTAGGGTGAATGGAAGTTTCAATCGGGTGAGAAGAGGAACTAGATTGTGACGAGTCAGAAGATAAATGTTGTTGAAAAGTATCTTGTAACAGAGTGCAAAGTTCTTGATACTCGGGTAGCATATGAAATGGAAGGTTATATGTTAATGAAAGACCAGAAAAAAGAATAATGGAATCTGAATGATATAGTTGGGAAATAAGAATGATGCCTTTGTTTATCTAGGACTTTCAATAAAGAGAGTCTTACCCAATTCCTTAAGTAGATTGTTAAGCCGAAATAACTCTTAAAGAATTGATTAATAGGGGTACAGTGTGAGGTAAAATATAGTTTCAATATAGTACAAGCACGAGAGACAGTGCAAGGTAACCAGAAGTTTGGGGACTAGACATGAAGCTAATATGATGGTGAGAAAAGGGTAAAAGAAGAGCTTGTTCAATTGAAAATCACAACTTCTGGGGAATATTAGCTGGTGTAGACATATAAGGTTATGGTTGCTTGATACCAAAGGCGTTATGGTAAGTAAGGAAGTCTGGAAAATTAATTTAGCTCAGGAATTTAGGAAGTTTTAATTTTGAGGGAGAAATTCAAGAGGGTTTATCTTGCCATAAGAATCTGGATAAGAACGTATCCATTAAGCCAAAGAATGACATCGGATATCTTGATATGAAGCATCATGAGAAAGAAATTGATAATAGGAAGAAGCATCATATTGATTGTATCAAGGCGCCCCCACAACTCTCCTGGTATAGCGGAGACAATTTCTGAGAGAGAGTTAACCGCATGCGCGCTAGCGGTTTTCCCGCTGCGCGCTGCGTTTTTGAAATTACCGCGTTACATGACGAGCTCAGCTCGTCATCAGCGTAGGAGCGTCATCGCTCATGACGAGCTGAGCTCGTCATGAGCGCGGAAGGGGTTAAAAGCTTCCTGGATAAAACATGTACATTAATCTTGTGTGTGTCCTTGAGGGTATTGCTGTGCCATATTCCTAGACATTAAATTTTGGTAGGGTTCCAGGAGAGACCTGTATCTGCAAAAATGGACCTAGAATGATGTGGTAGAACTTCTGTTTTATCTATATTGAGCTTATTGCCTGATACAGCAGAATAGTTATGAAGTTCGTGGAAAAAGGCGGGAAGTGAATGATCTGGATAGGACATAAATAAAAGAATATCATCAGCATAGGCTGTTAAATGTATGTGTGTGTCTTTAATTTTAAAACTTGTAAATTCCTTTGAAGTCTTTACTTGGTGCACAAAAGGTTAGAGAGCTAGAAAAAAACATAGGGGAGATAAAGAGCAACCCTGGCAAGTATCTCTATTAAGAGGAAGGTAAAGAGATCAAATCGTATTAGTTATAACAGAGGAGCATGATGAGGAGTATAGTAATGATATAAGATGTCAAAAACTCCAGTTAACGCTATCAAAGGCTTTTTCCACATCCAATGATAAAGCTGCCAAGGGAACCTTTTCCTTAGATGCTTTACTAATGATATTTAGAAAGGTATGAGAGTTTTCTGCAACATTTCTGCCAGGAATAAATCTAGATTGGTGTGCGTCTTTAAGATCGGACATATAAGGGACCAAATGTTAAGCTAAGACTTTGGCAAATATTTTACAGTCTGCATTGATTAAAGAAATGGTTCTATAGTTTTTACACTGGGTGGGTCCCAATCTTTCTTAGGTATTAAACATATCATGGCTTCTACAAATGAGCCAGAAGCAGAGTTTGTAGTTGTAAAGTAGGTGAGTAGTTTAAAAAGTTTAAGGAAGAGGAGTTTAGAGAAATGAAGATAAAACTCAACAGTGAAGCCCTCTGGCCTGGTGCTTTGCCCTTGGGGAGTGATTGTAAGGCAGTAAAAAGTTGTATAAGTTGAAGAGGTTGATCTAGGGATCAGAGATAGGCTTATAAAAATTCTCTGAAATAAAAGAAACAGCAGAAAGTAAAGAATTATTAAACCTCCTGGGGGACATTTTAGGTCTAGATCAGGGATCTCTGGCGCATGGTCTGATATCAAGATCAAACCAATTATCTGAATTGACGAAATGCTGAGCTGAATCTTTACTGAGAAAAATGTAGTCAGATCGAGTGGGAGTTGTGAGAGGGTGAATAGAGGAATATTCCAGGATGTCAGAATTGTATAGCCTCCAGGAATCTGAAAGAAAATGTTGAGAGATGAGATTTTTGAAAGCTTTGTGAGAGGCGTCGGGAACAAATCGTGAAGTATAGCCTCCTAGTACTAAATTCTCTGAGGCAGGTGGAGATAAAATGTGAAATGGTGCACCAAAAGGTTGGCTCTGGATTGGTTGGACAGTAGAGATTTAGAAACGTAAAGGTAGTGTTAGCAAGTGTGCGTGTGATGAGTACCCAGTGCCCATCTGTGTCATGGTGTTGTGAAAGTGTGGTAAGTTTGAGAGATTTATGACAGATCACAAAAACCTCGTTTTTAGATCTCGCTTGAGACAGCGCATGCTGTCTCTTCGAGACATTTAGTAAGTGGCTTTTAAAAGTGCCACCAGAGGCTTTTGCTGGCCTGCAGCTTGAGTTCACGAGCACGTGCACAGCTGCCATCTGTGTTTTTATTGCTGTAATCAGGCTCCTCTGCTCGCACTCCCCCCTCCTTTCTCCCCCTCACTCTTTGTCAATTTCATTTGTGTATTCTATCACTGTAAATGCTCCTCTGCTTGCACTCCCCCTCCCTCTTCGTCAGTTTCATTTGTGTCTTCTATTACTGTGAATGCTCCTTCTTCCACCAGGCACACACAACTTCAGTCGTCAGTGCATGCTTTCACCAGGTACACACACTACCAGTCATCGGTGCACGCTTCCACCAGGCACACACCACCAGCCGTCAGTGAACGCTTTCACCAGGCACACACACACCACCAGCCATCGGTGCATGCTTCCACCAGGCACACACACCACCAGCCGTCAGTGCACGCTTTCACCAGGCACACACACCACTTTCCGTCAGTGCACGCTTCCACCAGGCACACACACCACCAGCCATCAGTGCACGCTTCCACCGGGCACACACACCACCAGCCATCAGTGCATGTTTTCACTGGGCACACACACCACCAGCCGTCAGTGCACGCTTTCACCGGGCAAATACACCACCAGCCATCAGTGCACACTTTCGCCAGGCACACACACCACCAGCCGTCAGTGCAGCAGGCAGGCTCTTCTCAGAGTTTCTTGTAATTATGTGTTCGATGCCTGGGAGGGAGTGGGTCAAGTTTCCTTAAACCATGCTGAGTATGCAGGTGCAGTGCATGAACTCCTGTGTGAGTGAGTCATGCTGCCTGGGGCTCACTCACAACACACTTGCAAATCGCGCCTGCGCCAGGCTTATTCTCATTTGAAAAGTTTGGCACATGGGCAGCCTCCACACCCCCGGGAATAACTGCTTCCCACAACCAGAATGGAAACAACATTCAGAGCAATGAAAACAAGTTATTTGATGCAAAGAACTGTTAACAAAAACCATGTCCAGCTATTGTAGATCTGGCAACTTAAACAAAACAGCAACAAGGGGGGTGTGGCTTGGCGCGCAATGGTGAAGGTCGCACCCGGGTAGAGCTCCGAGCTAAGCTCCCCTTCCCCGGGCCGATTCTCCGATATTTCTCCTTAGAACCGCCTGAAATTATAGGCGGACCAGCAGAGTACTGTTCTCAACATCCTGGCCGATTTTCGAATTGGAGAACCGACACAGCGACACCGGACTCTCCTGAGACCTCCTGGCGGGGCTTGCCGCCACCCGGTCGGCGAGAGCGGCTACGAGAGACCGCGGCTCGGGCCTATCATCTGGGCCCCATCACACAGCCCGCGGCCCGGCCTCGGCGACTCCCACACGCATCGGGACGGTGACCAGAGGGCCGCCCGGACATTCTGGCCCCTGCTCCCCACCCCCCCCCCCCCGCTCCAGAGAGATCGAGAGAACCCGTTTTGGGGACTGCGGAGGCATGGCCGGCGTGCCACACCCACTGTGCTGACGGCCGCCCGGACCTGGGACGTGACTACAGAGCTGCCTGCTCGTGCGCCCGAGGGCGACGCAATCCCGGAGGACCTGTGGCCATTCGGTCGGCGGCAGCGACTGCGGGGGACCGCGGCCTACCGCCTGGGCCCCATCACGAGGCCTGCGACCTGCCCTCCGCGATTCCTACGTGCAAAGGAGCCGGGACCTGGGGGCCATCTGGGCACACTGGCGCTGCTTCCCCCCGCCCCGGCCCAGGGAGGTCGCGGGAGGCCCGACCCGAGGATCGCGAAGGCATGGCCGGCGTGACGCAGCCACAAAACTGACGGTGGCCCAGGCCTGGGACGTGGCTACCGGACTATCTGCTCGTGCGCCCGGGGGTGGCGCGGCCCGGGAGGTACAGCCGGCGACTTACAGGCGGGACCGGAATTCAAGGTGAGAGGGCCCCACACACCAGACGTTGCGGGAAAGCTGCGCCCCCCCCCCGCCGAGACACCATCTCCTGGCGAATGTGGCAGAGTTGAGGGAGGCAATCACACGCAGAGGGCCGCACTCGACGCCTTGACCTACGCTCTAGCAGCGCCGCGACCTCGCCGACATCCAACACCCATTGCGGGATGAATTCTCCAGGGGGAGGCAATATCTGGATCCAGGCGCTGAGGCATCCACCCCCCCTGGGCCCCCTCGGGGCTGACCGGCCTGCAGGGCATGGTGGCAGCTGACGACCGATGTCCCCTGTAAGGATCCGACCCCGTAGAGGCCGCGAGTAGCGCGATACCGAGGTTACAGGCCTGAGGTGGGGGACAGAGCCACGAACTCACGGGGAGACACTGCGACACGGGCGCAAACAATTGCATAATCCCACCTCCTCAACGACACTTGGAGGTATCAGGCGGCCACGAACCGGTGACCCTAGGCTCTCCAGTGACCACGCGGTGAAGACTGGCCCACCCCGCCTGCCCAGAGACAGACTGAGACCCTCGCGCCTGCGGGACAATTCACGGCTGGGAGGTCGGTTAGTTGCTGTGGACGCAAAACCCCTGAAACTGTTGTCAACAGCCTGCCACAGCACGCCACTACACAAACTGCCACTAGCACAGAGAACATACGAGGGGCCGACTAGTCTACCACGCGACGCCAGGCACAGGTGACAGCCCACTGCGGACCACAGACACTGACGGAACCGAGCAACAACATTCGCCTCATCCCCCGGCCCCATTGGAATACACTGTTGGCCTAGTCACCTTGCACATGTCCGGAGGGGTGAGAACTCGCACTGGAACTGGAGGGGCCCCGCCGAAGGGAAAATCCGACAAGTCACTGCACAAGATGGCTGCTGATCAAGTGACCACGCGGTTGGACAACGTGCTAGCCGCCATGGAACGCATGGAACAGTCGCTCCAACTGACCAGGACGTCTCTGGAATCCAAAATAGATAGTGTTGCCATAGACCTCACCCACCTACGAGCTGACCACAAGAAGCTGGCTGATCGGACCAAGACGCTGGAGGGAACAGTGGAGGAGCTTGGCCCCAAAGTCACACAAACTGATAAACAGGTTCAAGATCTCCTGAACAGGGTGGAGTTCCTAGAGGACCGCGTTGAGGATGCGGAAGGGAATGCGAGACGCAACAATATCAGACTCGTCGGGGTCCCGGAGAAATGGGAAGGCAACCGTCCGACTCAGCGAGTGGAGGACTGGCTGAGAGATCTGTTACCGGAAGACACGCTATCGCCCCATTTTGTGGTGGAACGGGCACATCGTGTATCCACGAGACCTCACACCACCGGCTCCAACCCGAGGCCACTACTCTTCAGGGTCCTGAACTATCGAGACAGAGACACTATACTGAGAGAAACTAGACGACTCGGGGAAATCCGCATCGACAATGCTACCGTGATGTTCTTCCCAGACTACACCATTCAGGTGCAACGTCAGAGGCACGATTTCTTGGAAGTGAAACGACGTCTACGCGAGGCAGGCCTCAAATGCTCCCTACTCTTCCCTGCAAAACTGAGAGTAGTGGCGCAGGACAAGACCTACTTCTTTAGTGCTCCTGTGGAAGTAAGCGACTGGCTGGACGGCGGACCGGACACGGCACCCAGGCAAGCACAGAACTCTGAGACAAACCCTCGGAGCCGTGGGCCACGACGCCGACGCCGAAACAGAGACCGCAGGACTGGCCGTCCGGAAGAAGCGACACGCCACTCCCCACCGACGGACCAAATGATCCGGGAGCAACGAGAAGCGCTCCGGAGAGTCTCCCAGCTCAGCGCTTCACCTACCTCAGACAACATTCAGGCCACTAGCCCGCGGTTGGTTCAGAGCGACGATGAGGCCATTTACGGGATACCAGACTCCCAACTATCTGTGGAGATACCGGACATTACGCCGCAAACGGCTGACATGCTCCACTGAAGTAACACCTGCAAAACTATTGGATGCTACCAGGGCGGCGGAGACGGGACCAGAGGCCAGACAATAGCTGAGACGCTGCGGCTGGGAGCCGTCGCCGAAGGTGTCCCTCGCCGCCCTGGAGCCTGAGAGAGAGGCCTTGACGCAGTGAGTACTCACCCAGATGTATAGACGCTGTGTAGGTGATAAAAGTGGTGGGACCATACTGCAGGGTTTCCCCCCCTTTCTCTCTGACCCATGTCATCCGCCCATATTGCCTGGAAACATTCCCACTCCGGAAACCTGGGGAGTGAAATTTGCCTCTCTCCCTTGTGCATGCCTGGTCAAACACACGGCCACACCACAAGAGATGACACTGCCTACTTGAGCACTGCTTTTGACTACATGGTGTGTGTGGCATATGGTCCGGGGAAGGGCCACTGACCACCTTCTCTTGGTTAGAATTGGAGATCTGCCAGAACTGTACCTAGCTCACGTTACCCCCTAGACTTGAATATTGTCCCTTTGCCCTCTTGGCGCGTTTGGACGGCGACATGTTACGTTGCCGACCTTTTGGTATCTATTACTGTTTAGCACTGTTAGCGCACCCTGTTTCATTTCCCACCCTCAACCTCAGAGAACTGCCTATACCCTTTATTGCTATGCTGATGTCTGTGACTGGGGTGGGTGGGGGGGGGGGGGCTGGGGGCCTTGTGGAGGCGCTCGCCTGGGGGGCGAATGGCGGGTGAGGTGGGTGTTTCTTACCGTGACGGTGACTATGGCTGAGATTAAGATATGCACGTGGAATGTGAGGGGCATGCACACACCGTCGAGACGCTACCAAATCTATTCTTATATACGACGCCATAAATTTCATGTAGTGCTGTTACAGGAAACACACCTCAACAAGGCTGAGGTACACGCACTGCGCCGACGGTGGCGCGGACAACTCTATGCCACGGAGTACTCCTCCTAAGCTCGTGGGGCACTCGTATGGATACGGTCGGGCACTCCTTGGGCGGTCATAGACACACAGATAGACTCGGAGGGCCGGTATGCGATGGCACGGGGTAGACTCGATGGACACCCTGTGGTAATTACCTCCTTATATTCCCCAAACACTGAACAGGGCGGCTTCCTTGAGTGCTTCTCCACGACACTGGCGCCCTGGCATGGGCTCCCGTGGATCCTTGGAGGCGACTACAATTGTGTCCTAGATGTGAACTTAGACAGGTCTACCGCACCCCCAGCGAATGCTCAGACACATGTTACCACGAAAGCCCTCCTCAACTGGGCCCAGCAATGGGACCTACATGACGCATGGAGGACACGCAACCCCACAACGCGCACGTATTCCTACTGGTCGGGTGCGCATGCACTTCACGTACGCCTAGACAGATACATGGTTTCCCCCGATCTCCTTCCATTGGTCCGAGACACACAATATATGGGCCGCACCCACTCAGATCATAATCCACACACGCTAGTCATCGTCTGGGACGACCCACATCCTCCCATTCCCACCTGGCGCCTCCAACCAGACCTCTTACTTGACGCGACCTTCCGCGACTCCCTACTTACGCAGACGGCTCAATACTTTGATCTCAACGCTGGCACAGCGTCCTCTCCCCAAACCGAATGGGATGCTTTCAATGTGGTGACCCGGGGACTCTGCATGGGAACGCAGGGGCACATGCGACGCCAACTTGAGCAGGACCTGACTCAACTAGAAACGGAATTACTGGACCGTGAACGCGCTGTGGGGGGGATGCGACCGCCAGACTGACAGAAGCCAAGGCGGAACACGACCGCCTACTTGACCGTTTGCGAAACGTCAACTTCGCAGCGCACTCCGCCCAGGTCCACCGACAGGGTGACAGGCCAGGCAAACTGTTGGCCTGGCTGATCGGGCGAGAGGATCGCTCGGCCCCCATATCGACCATACAGGCAGGAGACGGCGGATTACTCTACTCCCAACGCCAAATACACGAGGCATTCACGGGTCACTACTCGGGACTCTATCACCGATTACGTGTCCCACTAGCTGCCATTAATGAGTATCTCTCTTACATACAACTACCTGCCCTGACGGCGGCGCAGCAGGATGACCTCGGAGCACCACTGGACTCCGAGGAACTTCGCGACACCATCTTTAACCTTTCAAATGGCAAGTCTCCGGGACCGGATGGCTTGCCAGCCGAATTGTATAAGGCCGCCTCGGACATCCTAATCCCACACTTGGCAAAGATGTACTCCGCGGCTATAGATGATTTCGCCTTGCCCCAACGCTTAATGAGGCAACCCTCGTATCACTACTCAAACCTGGCAGGGATGGCACACAGATGGGATCCTACCGCCCTCTAGCACTCCTCAACACAGACTACAAAATCCTTGCCTCCGCACTTGCCCGCAGATTGGCCCCTATGGTTCCTGCACTGGTACATCACGACCAAAATGGGTTCGTACCGACACGACACACGTCCCACAACATCCGCCGCCTGTTCCGCTTGCAAGAATACGCAACGAGACAGTGGCCACGAGCCGGGTGCCTAGTACTAGACCTGGAGAAGGCATTCGACTCGGTGGAATGGCCCTACCTGCGAGCGGTCATGGACAGATTCGAGCTGGGGGACAACTATCAGACTATGGTTGGACTCTTATACCGCAGACCCACGGTCCGAGTCCGTACTGGAGCGTTACTCTCTGACCCTGTTTATGTGCGGAGAGGCACCAGGCAGGGTTGCCCCCTATCACCCCTGCTGTTCTCCTTAGCAGTGGAACCCCTAACTGCGAAACTCCGGTCACAAGGAATGGATTGGGGTATACCGATGGCGGACGGACTACATGTAGTGTCATTGTATGCTGATGACCTTCTCTTGTATGTCAATGACCTGAGCAATGTCCCGGCGTCCCTGACTGCCATTTTCGGCACCTTCGAGGAAGTGTCGGGATTGCGGGTAAACTGGGCCAAATCGGGGGCCTACTCCTTCAACCCGAACGTTCCCGAGTGCGAAATACGCATCGGGGGTGAGAGATTGCAGTGGTACCCCACCACGTTCAGATACCTTGGGATACACATCTATCGGGACCCTACAGATATTTTGGAAGGAAACTTAATGAGAGCGATCGCATCTACCCGAGCACAGGCTGGGTTCTGGAAGACACTTCCACTGAATGTTCCTAGCCGCATTGCTCTTGCAAAAATGATAGTCCTACCGAGGCTGCTGTACTACTTCGCGAATATACCAACTTATGTCCCTACCCGGGTGTTCCGGGACCTCGAGGTCCTGATACGTGACCTGATTTGGAATAAGGGTCGGCCACGAGTTGCATTGACGAAACTCTACATGCCCACTGAAGAGGGCGGACTAGCTGTTCCCAACATGGAGTTATACTATCTAGCGGCACAAATGCAGTGGGTGTCGGGCTGGCTAGGTGGAAAGAACCTGGGAGACACGGCCACAGACACCGCTATCTGGTCCCTGTTGCAAGTCCACGTGTTGTTTCATCCACTGACACGGACTCCCCGACCGCCACAACTGCTGCTCGCGGTGGCGCGCAGGTGCTTCCTCCGTTGCTTGCGCCTGACCCGGGCGACTGTACCATATGCACCGATACTACCACTACTGGGCACCCCGACAACGACAGGGACCCTAACGGCTGTAAAGTTGGATAGCTGGACCACCGCGGGAGTGGAAACACTAGGTGACCTATACTCTGATGGCGTCCTCCTACCCTTCGCAGATCTCGTGAGAGACGCATCCCTCCCGGCTGGGCAGTTCCTATTACACGCATCCCTCATTCACGCGCTGACTGCCGCTTGGGGAGATCTGTCTGGTGAGCCACCAACACATCACTTCCTACAATACCTTCATGTCATGAGCAACGGCACACACATAATTCATTGGATAGCACAAGCACTCCTCCTACACGCACATCCCACAACTGCGCAGCTGAGGGAGAAGTGGGCGACAGACAGGGGGAGGGACTGGACGGACAAGGAGTGGGCTATGATCCTGGCTGGCCCAGTGAACATCCCCCGCAACCCTCGCTTCAAGATCATACAACTTTACATCTTACATCGCGCATATCTCACCCCGGACAAGATAAATAAGTATTTTTCAGTCACGGACACAGCCTGCGGACGCTGCTCCCTACTGGGTGCAGACCTCCTCCACATGCTCTGGCTCTGTCCTGCCCTCCAACAGTATTGGGATGGGGTGACCATGATACTCCGGCATTGCACCAAGGAATGAGTGCCAAAAACATGGGAAGCCTGCGTACTGGGATTGTACAAACGCACGCGACTAAACAAAGTCCAGGCCAGGTACTGGGATCTCGGACTCATCACGGCCAAGAGACTGCTTACCAAGCGGTGGAAGGCTGCTGCACCCCCACACATCCGACACTGGAGCCTGTCGCTGACGAATTGGGCACGGGCAGAGAGCTCTGTCCTGAGACGAGAGGAGACGGCGGGACTCAGAAAATTTCCTATCGCACAACACTGGGATGACATCCTACATTCCTTTCTGCAGAAATGTGTGGAACAAGGGATCACGTAATGACCTGTCTGCTGCGCCCCCCTCCCCTCACAGTGCCGGTTCCTGCGAGCCCCACACAATGCACCGACCACCACCTACACGACCACCGTGCTCTGCCCACTATATGCCACGTGCTTGGCTGTTCCATGCTGGCGATTGTCTAGCCCCCTTCCAAACATGCACCACTGCGCGCAGCGCTGCAGCATAGGCCCGGACACCGAAAGATTACTTCGCAATGCTATGCCCAACGGGCCCTCGGGGCGGGATCTCCCCCCCCCCTGTGGACTTGACGTGCGGAGAACCTGCCCTCCCCCCCCCGGTCTCCCACCTGCCCACCCCGTAGGACACGACTGACACACTGATTCCGCACCCCCCTTCCCGACAGTATGGCAATCTCTACCCTTATCCACCCCTACCTGCCTCTTACATACCTTATGTTACTGTTTTATAGTTCATTAATAATTTGGTTTTATCTCCTTTTGGACCATGCCCATACAAATACAACTCTGCACTTCATACTCTACGAAGCCCTCGGGCGTGACAGCTGGGGCCTAGGCGTGTCACCTGAGTGCCGAGATGTATGGCAGTCACTCTTGTCAGGGTGGGCGAGCAAAGCGACCACACGCTCCCAACACGCTTGGGCACTGAGCAACCTCGTCACTCATTAATATAACACCATGCTCACTTGAAAGCTGACCCACACTGCTACCCTTCTTAACGATGCACAAAAGACATGGTGGGCTCGACCGAAACTGAAGCTGTCGATGAGTGCCAACCCAACGTGGCAACTCTGACCTTACAGACTCTATAGAGAAAACTCCATAGACCACACACTTTCGTGACGCCGTATGATTGTATGATTGCAAAGTGTCGTGACATGTTGACATGCGCTGCCGAACCCCAGGGTTGTCGGCCTTGAAGCTGTGTTCACTTATTCCACCTAATGCAATGTTCATTAATCGCAGCTGGCCCGGCTGGGTTGTAAGCTAAATGCTGTGTACAATATATGTTGGACAATAAAGGTCTTAAAAAAAAAAACAGCAACAAAAAAACAAGCAAGCATTGGCATAGCCAATAGGTCTCGATTTCTGGACCCTGAAAGTATTTAGTTATGCAGCATAATATCCTTGGTGCAACAACACCAACTGTTGCATGGCTAAACACTTATACGGTCCCAAATGCGAGACCTATTGGCTATGCCAATGCTTGTTGTTTGTGGTAGAGGGGGGGAAGAAGCTAACACTAATGATTGTTTATTAAGCTTTTCAGCTTCT
The DNA here is from genome assembly GCF_964261635.1 of Lissotriton helveticus. Taxonomy (NCBI): domain Eukaryota; kingdom Metazoa; phylum Chordata; class Amphibia; order Caudata; family Salamandridae; genus Lissotriton; species Lissotriton helveticus. The sequence continues at coordinate 854,206,815 of NC_136071.1, read as the reverse complement.
ATATCTTCTATATTGTTAAGGTGAGTCTCTTGTGATAGAGGTATGTGACATTTCAATCGAGTAAGGTGAGATAAAACAAGCTGATGTTTAATGGGGTTTTAAAGCCCCTTGACATTTCACATAACTATTCTAAGTTGCATCACAATAGAAGTTAATATACAATTGCTGAATTGAAAAATATATAAAGCATATCAAGATAATAAAAGCGAGGAAATGAAAAAGAAAGAGAAAAGTTTTAGAAGAGAAGTGGAGGACAAAACCTCCGAAAAAAATGACATATGCATAAATATTACAATCCAGGGACCGAAGTCAAAGCTGAGAAGAAAAGATGGCAGGGGAAGAACTCCAAAGGGTGGAGAAACAGCAGAGCACCTGAAAGAGGCAGGCAAAAGCAGCTTTGACACAATAATAGGCAAATATAGTATTTGAACGTAGAGGAACGAGATCCAGTGAGGGAAACAAAATAGATGTAAACTGTGCAGACAACGTACAGGCAACAGTGGTCACATAAGTAAATGAGGCATAAGCTTAAAGAAAAAACACAAACGAAAAACCAAACTTACCAGTGAAAACATGGGGAGAAATGATTAGGATGATGTGGAGGGGACGTAATGGGAGGAGGGGCATGAGGGTTCGACAAAAGGCGATTCATCTAAAAAAAAAAAAGAACAAAAAGAGTAAACAGATGATATATGATACTTGAATAACTGTAAACTGTTAAACTTAGAGAGAGAAAAATAACATTAGAACCAGACTAAACAGGTTCCTCAGGCGATTGAGGAAGCCCCTAAATCCATTGCTTCTGTTTTATGTTGATTAATGAAAGTTTGTATGTCTGCAGGTTCCTCGAAGGAATAGGATTTTCCCTTGAATGTGATTTTAAAAAGGCATAGGTGAAGTAAGCCGTATCTTCAAGTATTTATGTTGTGGGCGTGGATCCAGAAATTGTTTCCGACATGCAGCTGTACCGGAGAAAAGTCTTGTGTAAAAAACTTTGTGACCAGACCACTGAAGAGAGCCGGCCTTTGTGGCCTCAGATAATATATGCATCAGATCGGTGAACTGAAGAAAAAAGATGATAATTCCTCTGGGATGTGAGTGAGGACCTGTTGAAGTTTGTGGTCCAAGGAGATGCGCACGCTGAAATGAGAGAGGTGGGGTAATGGGCAAACGTAGAAAAAGCAGGTAACGCAGATTGTAGAATGGCAATCATGTTAGAGCCTTCTGAGCCCTCAGAAATCCCAAAAAGAAGAAGGTTATTTCTCCTATTCCTGTTTTCTAAATTTTCTGTAAGTCTTTTAAGTTGCGCTATGTCGGAAGAGATTTGAGAGTTGGCAGGAGTAGAGTCTTCAGGGTGCTAACTCTTTGTTCCAGAGTTGATATATGTTGCTTGTGCAAGGACCATTTCTCTTCAGTGCGTTGTAAGAAAGCATTGGTATCCATCATAAAAGGTTTTAAGGCTCGCAATTCCTCCATGAGGTCATTCAAGGTCTGACGTGTAAGTGATTTTGAGGGCGAGTCAAGGTCTTTTTTGGCCGTTTGACTGAGGTGGCGTTAGATTATGTTTTCGTAATAGCACCTGTAGCATGAGAGGAAGAAAAGCTGTCTTTCAGAAATTCTGAAGCATTTTCCATTGAGACAGCTGGCAGCAAGAGAGAAGTCTAGTTTTGGACTATGATGACTGACTACTACACTGAAGTTTATGAGTCTTCCCCATATAATAATACAGAAGGTGAATTGGTGAAAAAGAAGCAACACTTGCAAGTCTGTTAATTGACACTAGGCAGCAATGAAATAGTTCAAACCTGAGCAATATGAGTCAATTGTCACTTGAAAATGTATATTTCCAATAAAAACCTCACTCAAGAAATTCGAACACAAAAGAGGCTGAAGAATTCAACAGTTTCTTTGCTCAGAGATTGCCCTTTACATTTGAACATACGCGTGGTAAAAAAACAATTTACCTCAGGTGTGTTGCTCAAGATAATATAGCGGCCTCATGACGCAGAACGGTCTTTTCGGGGAAACAAAGTCACTGTAGCCTTGAAATGCAAAATGTGGGCCTTTTACGGACACCGCCGTCTTCTGACATTCGGAGCCATCAGCAGAGTCGAAAAGGATGACACAAACCTCACTTCTCAGGCATAAAGTGCCAAAGCCACAAGGAGCTCTACGGAGCAGTGCCCATCTTACGTGGTGTCCAGCCACCCCCCCTTAGAATGAAGTGTTTATCTGATGCTTGTTAGTGACCATCTAAATGGGCGTACATCATTTTGAACTAATACTACTAAAGTGAGTAACATCATTTTTGTCATCAGCAATTAAGTCTTCCCCTTCCTACCCCACTTTTATTTTATCATGAGAGATTGGGCCTGAATTATATGGAGGACCTCATCAAATAAGTTCCTTTACAATTAAGTATATCTATATGGACTAATCCTGCTACCTCACTTAATAGAGCCATAATTAATTACATTCCTAAAATTGAAGTCACAGTGATCCTTAATTCTGATTACCCCCACCAACACCGTAATAACGCATACAAACCAAGCATCTATGTACCTAAGTGTACCTTCCTCCCATGTATTTGTAGCAGGGGAAGCTCCTCCGCTATGGCAGAGGAGAGTCGCCTCACTGCTTTTAAGCAGTGCACTGCAAAGGAAACCTAAAATGATAATAACTTTGAGTTATTATCATTTTATGTTCCCTGTTGCTTTGCGGGTGGGTGGGCGGAACTGCTCTGCTCTCGGAGCAGGGCAGTGGACGAGTGGTTTGTCTACTCTTAAGTGCACAATGACTGTTTGGTGGGTCCTCTTGGGCCACCCAATTCAGTCACGCCCACTTTCCCTGTTCTCCATGCAGGCTGCATTACAGCCTGCGTGGAGAACAAGCCCAGGCCTCCATTCCCTGGTTGAGCGTCGAAGCAGGATACTCAAAACCAATCACAACACTGCATTGCAGCATTGTGATTGGCCAGGAAAGCCTGGGTGCTAACCAATCACAACACTGCACTGCAGCATTGTGATTGGTCAGGGGAGCCTTTTCTGTGCTTCCTGTGCCTCGGAGAGCAAGAGCAGAGATGCTGGACCAGCGTGGCAAGGTAAGTGGTTTACTTTTTACCATTCCCCCTCCCCCTCGTGACTCCCCTCATCACCCCGCACACCCGCACCCGCACCCACTCTGCCACCCGCGAAGCATGCCGGCCGCCATATTTGTAGCCATATTTGAAAGCACTCTGAAGTGATTCAATGCATCATATCTTGCAATGGAGAACATGTACATAGATAAATAATCTAATATGACCCTTCAAAGCTCGGCCAGAAACCCATTGGCAACTCAATCGAATTGCCATCTGCACTCTTGATCATACTGTTGTGAGTAGATGAACCAGGACATGTCCCAAAGGTATTATGGTTGATTCAAATTCAGAGAGCAAATTCAGAGCATGACCTTACTCTTTGGAGCTGTTCTGGCTGGATGCCTTAGAATTAAATTGAGTAGGGTTTGTTTCCTGTGTGGGTGAGACACGTTCAGCGCATATGTTTGGAAGTGAATCAGCACTTGGTAGAGTTTCAATGTGGCACTATAATAAGCACATTTGCCATGCAGATTTTCACATACACAATTCACAGACTTTCACAGGCTTTCGCAGGCATATGCATCTTGTCTTCATACATACAGTGCAGTCATACTTACAGTAAACTAGTCATAATTTTATAGGTGGGTCTTATGTGCCTAGAATGCCGAACGACCTTTACAACGCGGTCGTTACAACGAGATACATTTACATCGCGGTCATTACAACGCAAGTCGTTACAACGACTTGCGCTGGATGGCGCTCTACACTAAGGAATAGAATGATTTACTATTCCAACACCATCCCTACTGTTACACACACTGGAGTTCGAATAGTAAATCATACTATTCCTAAGTCCAGCACCTCTAGTGCAAGTCGTTGTAACGACTTGCGTTGTAATAACTGCGATGTAATGTACTGCAATGTAAATGATCGCATTGTAATTGCCTAGAATACGTCTTCACATGGTTAGATGCCATGTCTAGAGGCACATATTAATGCCATTACAGTGACATTTTCTAGGTATAAGGCAAACATTCTATCTTCTGTATGTGTATTTGTACCTGAAATACGTATACTCATGCGGTGATCTTTGACTGTATGTTTAGTGCCTTCAAGTTACGCTTACTGACATTATTTTGCATATGTGTGTCTACTGTTTCAGTTCTGCCAGGTTCATAGGTCAACTATGTTTATGCATAAGTGTGCCTTCTACTTAACTGCCATGTGTGTCTAGTCTGTGAAATCAGGCTGTAAGCACCCTTTGTTTTTTGAGTTTGTTATTCATGTTTGTAACTGTGGATTTCATCTAGTGGTGTAGTGGCTGAATTATGTGTTTGTTGTTTGGGTGGTTAGCCACCATGTTCGGAAGACTTAGCATCTTAACTTCATATGGTATCTTCTTGTTTTGTGTGGAAGTTTCAAAGGCGGCTGTTTTACAATTGGTTTATCCTCAATATCAGTTCTCCCACTTTAGTCAGTGTTTACCTTTCTTTTAGTGTTAAACTGGGTAATACAAATATAGATCTCAGTGATTTGCGCAGAAAGTGTGTGTTACTCTGAAATGGAGTGGCTACTACCTTTGTTTATGTATTGCTGGTATTTGTTTAGCACTGATCTAGCCAAATGGTGAGTGGGGTGTTTTAGAATGAATAAGTGAGGAGGCAACACAGAACAACTGAGAAAAGCAGGTAGCTGATCAGAAACAATGTGAGAACAACGTTGGCAATGCTGGTGAGGTTAGTGTAGGATGCAGGTCTTGAACAGAGACATTTAAGACTTTGCAGAAGACAAGATTACATGACCTTCTTACAACTTCTGGATTAGAATTCCAGAATCTACATTAGGAAGCGGAAGGATTTCTTCTTCGTGGCTGGGTCAGCATCCTCTGCGAACTGATGTATAGCAAAATGTATTGTATTGTCACCGATACAAGTTTACCCCCCAGTGTTTCAGAAGCAGCCAAGCGCAGGACGTATTGAATGGGCACATGCAGATGCACAATGATGCCACCCAATTGCTTGCAATATGTTACTGGTAGCTGCATGGTAATGGCATTGTATGGTGAGATGCCATATACAAATATGCCTGCCGTTGATTTCACACAGGGTTGTTTGTGAGAGAACTTTGCCCCTGGCAGCCACCACAGAAGGAGTCACATCTGCTGCAATCATGCTGACCTGTCAGAGAGGAGGTCGAGGGGGAGCTCAAAGTCTTTTTATGGAGTTTCAGCTCGAAGATTTTCTGATTTTCTATGACAAGAATTGAGTGTTTGGTTGTGTTTTCAACTGAATTAGGGGTTGTGGCTGTTGCCTTTGATTTGTTTCTGAAAGTTGCTTAACCTGGTGTTTGCTTGCATTGGCCGCTTTGAAGACGCATGGACATTTGGGTTTGTTAATTTTCAGTGCTTAAGGGAGGCAGGTGAGTAATTATGCATAGTATCTTATTGTAAGAAACGTTTGCCATTTTTGAGACATGGTTAACCGCTGTTATTGGCCAAGAAGAGAGTGCATGGCAAAACGCATGAAGGATTCGAGAGGGTCTATTTACGTTTTTTCTGGGTTTTGAATGTCACTTTAAGTTTATAGCAAGTACTTCATTATGAAATGGAATAGGTATATCATGGGATCACTTATGTATAACTTACTATCGGAATTATAGGGGATGGGCCATGGAGTGAATGATAATGATATTATATTGCCTTTGCTTCACACTGGAAAGCAGGGGTGTAGCTTGGTCACTAAAATTGGGGAGGGAAGGGAGTGAGTTTCAGATTGTCCAACAATCACACTGCCATGGAATGTTAAAGAACATTATAGACAGGCAGGGTGCGAGGGCCTTTAGGGGCAGTGGGAAGGGAGAAGTATACTGATGGATTGGGGTACTAGGTGAGAGAAAACACAATATTTGGTAAAATAACCACCACTTTTGAAGACTTTCAAAACAGATAGGGAGATTGTGAGTGTGTTTTTGTCTGTGTGTATGTAAAAGTTCCTTGTGAAATCCAACAGACTCCGCTTCATACCCGGCTGAAAGCATCTGTACCCAACTAATTACCAGAAAATACATTTATTAGGGGAGGTAACACCCAATCTCTACCCCCGAAGCTGCACCCCGCTGCAGGGGCGGCTCCTCCTCTAAGGTGGAGGAGTGTTGCCCCACTGCTCTACGAGCAGAGAAAAAAGTAAAAGTAAAATGATAATAACACAATGTTATTATCATTTTATTTTCCCTAGTGCAGTGGCTCAGTTGCTTTCTGCAGGCGGGTCTGGGCTCAATGACACCAGAGCACTGCGGGGGTGGGGAATGGTGGCACTCTCCAAGTGTGCATGACAGTTTGACCAGCCGTCTCAGGCCGGCCAAACAGTCATGCGCACTTGGCATGTTCTCCACGCAGGCTGCATTACAGCCTGGGTTGAGCACATGCCCAGGCTCCCAGTCCCTGCCTGAGTGCTAAACCACGGCACTCAGACCAATCACAACGTTGCATTGCAGCATTGTGATTGGCTTAAGGGAAACTGGGAGCCTGTGTGCTTCCTGCTGCTGGGACTCCAGACAGGAAGAAGACAAGAAAATGAAGAGGACGGAGGAGAGTCGGCGGCTGGCTGGCAATAGCTAGTTAAATGTTTTTTTTCCTTTTCATTTCCGCACCTTCTCCCTGCCGTACCCGCCCCACCACCCCCGTCCCATAGCAGCCGCTACTGCCCTGCTGGGACAGATAACTGGTCAAAGTAATCGGGGAAGCAGTTATCTTCAATGACTTATATCATGGGGGTGTTATATCATGGGGGTGTTTCCTGAATCCCAGTAAATGTTAAATATTGTCAGCTTCCTTATTACTATAAGCAGGGGAATTTAAGTATTAATGCATGGCTTATGTTGGCTTATGTTCTAGCTGCGATAGGATGCGTAGATTGGCAATATGACAGTTCACACTATCTTGTCTCAGTTCTTTCACCCTGGGCAGAGGCCAAATCCCTGACATACTGCTTATTAGTGGGAGGAAAGCAACAATAGAGGACTTTTCCTGCTAATGTGGCATGACACTCTGAGGCACATTCACAAGGACTTATCGCCGAGTTATCAGCACTTTATCGCAGCCTAAGTGGCGATAAATCTATCGCCCCATTTACAAGTCGGTGCTAACAGCCCATATCACCAGTTTACCTGCGATAGCAGCCGCAAAAAACATCGCCACAGATGAGTCCGGCAACTATCGCTAATGAGATGCAGAGTAGGCGTTCCCGTGCAAAAAGCAGCGACAACACCTCTCCGCAACATTCTCAACGACCAGCCAGTTTGGCGATAAGATCCCAAAACAGGCGAAAAGGCGTGTTAGCAGCAGGAATTCAACACTAGCACCAGAAAAGGGAGCCCAGCCCAGAGTCACACCTGAAGAACAACAAATGCAAGGAGATACTGATGATGCAACCCGGAGCCCCAAGAGGGCCACAACACCAACCGCCACCACACCCAGGCCCCCTCCCCCCTGGGCCCTACGCCGGGCACCCCCCGGACAAAGATATGTTACATCAACTTCACAAAATCATGCACAAAGCAATTTGCCTGATGTCGCACAATCACAACACTTAACATGCATGTGTGGTCAGAAAAAGGAGAATCACTCATTCAACTTTGAATTACCCAACAAAACTTTTTATTCAAATAAACTCAAAACAACTATTTTGATAAACACATTTGTATTGATTTGACAGAAAGCACCAGCCATTCATCACGACACCATCATAACACAGGAATATAGTCAACGTTCTGGTTAACCCATTTAACAGGGAACAATGGATGCCAAGCGATATACATTTGAACATTCCCGATGAGACTAAACCAGTCCCCCAAACCACTTCCCCCAGACCCTTCAGTATTTCTTAGGATACCCACGTGCCTCGTACATGTTTTTTTCCTGCGTGGCGCAGCAGTCGACCCCGGTTCGCCATCGCCCAACGTTTGGGGGTCAGGGGACTTATCAGGTGCCCCACTCCCTCAGCACCTGTGCAGGGGGTGTGGTCTCATCGATGCAGCTGGGCTGCCCTTCTCCTGGAGGTGGGGTGCGGAGGCTGTCCACAAGCTGTTGGAGGGCATCGGGGTCGAAGGTGTGGTTGTCTTCTTCGTCATCAGAGAAGAGAGGTTCGGCCTGCTCTGCAGGAGGTGTTGGTTTTCCCTCTGCAATGTCAAGGAGAGATGCAATTTAACATTGTGTTCACATGTATGTTGACCCATTGTACATGTTTACATACAGACTGCATGACAGTGTACATTGTGACTGTTTGGGAGGAGCTGCCTATTTGATGCGGGACCGTGTACATTTCGACAACATCATGGAGGTGTGTTTGTACTTGTACATTGTCAACTCACATTTCCCTGCTACGCCACATGTGATTGGCCAGTTTCTACACACGAGCGGCACCAGTTGTGTCCTCTGTTCTGTTGTGGACGTGTTGCGGTTTGTACCACATCTTTGTCAATGTTGATGTGCTCTGCATGTTATGAGTGTGTGCTGCATTTTAGGGGCGTCACCCCTGCAGCTCTGATTTTGCTGCCCCTTATCCCTTTCATGTGGTGTGCCTTTTACTTCTGTGCTTATACAGTGCTGAGATATTGCATACTTGGGTACATTGGTCTCTTGGTCGGAGTTGGGGGTCTGGGGCATGGTTTGTCCGCAGATGTGCTCTACTTAATTGTGCATGTGTGCCATTATGCCAATCTCCCCCCGCCCCCCAGTCCATGGTCGTTACTCACCCTGGTGTTGTTGTGTCCGGTCATGTTGAGCATTGTGGAGGAGTGTGGCTCAATGGTTAGAGCGGCAGACCATGATGCAGAGTTCTGGCCAGGGACCGGGGTTTGATTCCCGCCTCGGCGGGGTCTCGGGCTCAATTTCCTCTGACCTGTTAATTCTCGCCTCTGTGCCTATTCTAATCACGGGCTGCAACTCTGGGCAATAGCTTGTTTGGCCTCCACACCGGCCCCAACAGCGCTAAGGATGCCTGGCTTCACCCTGGGGGTGCCCAGGAGTGGACACTTCACAGGGAAAGCCAGGAGGGGTTCCACAGCGGTATGAGTATCAGCGCCAGGAAGCCGAATAGGCGACACCGCAAGGTGACCGTCTGGTGACAGTGCGCTCTATAAGTACCATGACATTTACATTTACATTGCCCGGTCCCCCAACTCCTGCCACCGTCTCCCCACTGATGACTGTGGACACCATTTCCTCCATCTCGTCCAGCTCCTCTTGTGGCGCTGGACTACCACCTCAAGTCTGCATTGCTGCCTTCCAGTTGTTGGCGAGTTTCTGCTTGGTTTGTGCCTCACATCATTCCTGGACCTCTTGACCTCTTCCATTGTCCTCTTCAGAACTCCGATTGCATTCACCTTGTCCACGATGGACTGCCATATTCCATTTTTGTTGCCAATGACACAGTGGAGGTGACGAACAGTAGTTGATGGTGTTCTACCCCCTCCGTTATCAGGATCCTGTTTTCCTGTGGAATGAACCGCTTCTTCCTACTCTTCTTGGGCTTGCCCTTCCCTGACCCTGAGGTCCCAGGCTGTTCCCCCGGGGGGGCTTGTGGAGTTCTGGTTGTACTCTGTACTTGCTCTGGCTACCTCCATTGTGCTTCGCTGCTGTTTGGCTTTTGTCAGTATGTTTTTTTCTACTTTTATAGTGCATTTTACCGCATGACGCGTGGGAATTGCAGGCCTGTCGCTGGTTATCGCTGATTTTTGTATTGCGGTTGGCCTCATCGCTACTATTTTTGCATTTGTGTTTTTACGGCATCACATTAATTTTACCGTGGTCATCTGACGCGCTATCGTGAGGCTATCGCATGGTACCGTCATGTTGAGAATAGCACGTTAAAACAGCGTTATTTTCACTTGATAGACTGCGATGTGAAAAGTTGCTTTAAGCTAATTCTGCAATAATTATCACACGTTCTTGAAAATATCCCCCTCTGTGTATTAGTTGTAAAGCAAGGTGTCAGCTGAACTCACGTGGAGTTGGGTCACATACGACAACACATTATGGTATGCCTGTGCAGGGAAACATCGTTAACAACGCGGTCACTACACCGCAATGCTGTTACATCGCGGTCGTTACAACGCGATGTAACCACAATACGCCATAACAACGCAAGTCTTTACATCGACTTGCACTAGATGGCGTGCTAACATTACAAATAGTGTAGTTTACTATCCCAACACCTTCCCTACTGTTAAGTGGACTGGAGTTGGAATAGTAAATTACACTTTTCTAATGTTAGAACGCCATCTAGCGCACGTCGATGTAAAGACTTGTGTTGTAATGGCATAGCGTGGTAACATCGCAGTCGTTGTAACGACCACGATGTAACGGCACGCGTTGTAATAACTAGCGTTGTTCCGTCATACATCCGCCTGTGCATATTACTGCAGGAAGACTCAGAACCCTGGTTAGGCTCATCAGCCTGGGCTGATGAGCCATAATAAGGGAGAAACGAGTCCTGAGTTGTTTGTATTCAATTGCCGGGAGGACCTTACTTGGCAGTTCTTGCTGAAATGTTTGCATGATGAGCGGGTTCAAGACTTATTTGCATATGGCTGGGTCCAAACTGAGGTGGCATGGCGGGTCAAGAATGATTAATTGGAATGCAGCCCCAAATAATTGTCAGTAGCTGAAATTAATTCCAGCATACCATCCATTACATTGTTGCAGTTGACACCCTATGTGCAACGGGTATGCCCAGTCATGGGTTCCATGCTCACTGTGCCACTGGAATCAAGCTGTACGTGGCTGACAAGCTCTAATAAGGGCTTGCTTGTATTCCAGTTCAAGAGGACTAGGCCTGGCAGTTTGGGCAGTCCTATTCCCATGAGGAGCAGGATCAAGACTGATTTCCATATGGCAGGCCACAAGTTTTTTATTTTTTTATTTTTACAAACCTTTATTGAAAAAAAGCAAGGCAGATACAGTACATCGTGCAACATCGCAGTGCAATAAACAAAACAGAAAGCAGGTTGAACGCTCCACTACACATAGGCGTTAACTGTCAGCACAGTAAATAATCATGATGAGAATATCACAACTCTCTCACTTCGAGGGCCCTCCCACGTGGGGAAACATAGATAGAGCATTGTCAGCCATGAAGGGCTAAGGAAAAAGGGGCGGGAGCGCCAGTTGCAGGGAGGAGAGGCAGTCACTGACCAGCACCGGCGGCCGCTGCGGACCCAAAGCCGGTGGGGAACGCGGGAGAGGCAGCGCCACTAGGGTGGGAACGGGAAAGAAGGTAGGTAATCAAAGGACCCCAGATGTCAACAGGTCGAGACCTATCAGGCATTAAATCCCAGAACTCTGACAGGAGAGTCTGGCACCGGGAGGCGTCCTCCAGCCAACTCTCAACCCTGGGATCAGGCCTACGACCCCAACACATGGCCACCCTACGCCTAGCAAGGACCAGCAGCATCGTGATCAGACGGCGGTCGGAGTCAGGGCAGAACTTGACAAAACCGAGAAGGCACAGAAGGAAGATCCGGGTGATTAACTATGGGCACGGAGTTAGCAGAGAGCAGGGGAACGCCAGACAGCCGACGCAGGCTAGCCGAGGCCCATCGAAGCGTCTCGACTGTGTCGACCTCGACCCGAAGGTGCACCATGGGCACAAACAGAGCTGTGGACAAAGGCCAGGGAGCAGCTACGTCTGTCTCAACGGTGACGTGAGGTTGATAAGGGGATGGGTGGATCCAAAAATGCAGGAAACTGGCCTGGGCGCACAGGCCATAAAGCCTGAAGTCAGGTGCGCCCATCACGCCGGCAGACATGGGTAGAGTAAGGATATCGTAAGCTACTCTTGGCTGTTTACCCGCCCAGACCAATGAAATAATTAGGGACCGTAGTTTGCGAAAAAAATGGAAGGTGAGGGGGATGGGGATATTTAAAAACAAGTAGAGGAATTTAGGAAGGACAACCATTTTGGCGATTGCGATGCGGCCCACCAGAGACAGCGGAAGCCGACTCCACGATGGAATCCTGGTTTCCAGCCAGTCCACTGCACAACCAAAGTTGGATCTCCACAGTTCATCTAGGGGCAGATGTATCAATGTATTTTTTAGTCGCAAATGCTGTGAATCGCAAAAAAAACAGCGTTTGCGACTAATAAATATGAAAACGGCATGTATTTAAAAAAATCGCAATATTAGCGATGACTTAATTTGCGAGAACTGGTATTCTGAGAATTTTTTTGCTATTCCTCATTTTGCGTGTTTCAAGTTTTGCGAAATTCGCAAACAAGAAATCGCAGCATGAGAAATCGCAACAAGATGTATGAAAAATTCGCAATTAGCGAATTCCATAAAATCGCAAATTAAGAAATCGCAGTTAACACCAACTACATGCAGGTGGTAACTAGAAAAAATTATAAAAAGGCACCCACAATGCACTGAGTTTTTTTCAAAATGGCTGGACTATACCTGATAGCCAGGAGGCTGCGTATTCAAGCTGTTGCACAGAGGAGACAGAGGCAGGAGAGATTTTCAGACTACGCATCACGCTGTTCCAGCAGACTGAAGAGGACATATATGACAAATACAGACTTCATCCAAACACCATTTTGGATCTCATTGATGAATTGAAACCTTTTTTGGAGCATCCACAGGCAGAACACAATCAATTCCAACCCATGTGCAGGTATTGTGCTCACTGCACCTTTTGGCTTCAGGGTCTTTTCAAAGCGTCATTGCAGAGGTTGGCAGGATGTCCCAAAGTGCCCTTTCACGCTTTTTCCATGCCTTCTTGGATGCAATGCTGAGCAGGCTTCAACATCACATCTACTTCTCAAACACCCAACAAGCCATACAAGAAACCAAGTTGGATTTCTATCAAATTGCACGTTTCCCACATGTGATTGGATGCATTGACGGAACCCATATTGCCATCACTCCACCAGCAGCCACAGAATATGTATTTCGAAATAGGAAAAGCTACCACTCCCTCAACATCCAGATTGTGTGCAATGCCAAATATATCATCAATGATATAGTGTCAAAGTACCCAGGCAGCACACATGACTCCTTCATTTTCAGACATACTGGAATTCATAGATGTCTGAGTGCTGGACAGTTTGGAGAGGGATACCTGCTAGGTAAATCACACCCATGCATACATCCATCCATCATTCATTTGACAATGGAACATACAGTTACTCTTTTGTTTCTTCCATGCAGGTAATAGTGCCTATGCAGTGCGTGACTTCATCCTAAGGCCATACTTGAAACCAGCCAATGCAAGTGAGAGAAGATACAACAGGGCACACCGGTCAATACGTGGGGTCATTGAACGCACATTTGGCATTTTAAAAAGCTGTTTCCGCTGCATAAACAAAAGTGGAGGAGCTTTGCAATACAGTCCTGAAACCTGTTGCAGAATTGTAACTAGCTGTGCAATGCTGCATAACATGGCTATGCGCAAAGGCACAGACATTGAAGTGAGTGAGTCAGACACATCTGATGATGATGACATACCTCCACCTAGAAGGGCTGCAGCTGGAGTAGGATGGCCTGAGATTACACGGAATTACTTTTAGGTAAAACAAGCAATCTCACAAAATTTCTCATTTTTGCAAGTGTTGTTTTTATTCACAACACACAAACCATAGTACATTTTTCAAACTGAAAATGTTAGTTCACAGTAAGGGTAAAGTAACACAAATGTGAAAGAAAGCCATGTTAGACAATGCATTAATGAAAAAAGTATTGCACTGTAAACTGTCACTGTAAACTGTCACTTCTTGCGCTGGTGGCTTGGCGCAGGGCGTTCTTCTGATTGTATGCTTTCATGATCAGGTGCAGTGCCAGCACGCCTTCCACTTCTGCACGCCTTCCACTTCTGCGCTGGGTCATTTGAGAAGTTGGTGTGGGGTTCCTACTACTCCTGCTGGAGGTGTCCTCGCTGTCAGCTGAAGCAATGAGAGCGCTTGCGCCAGAGTTTGCAGTTTGTAACATTTCAACTGCAAAGGTGACTTTATCCAAGCCTTTTGCCATGTTATGAATGCATTCACTCATTTCACGCTGCATGTTGATGCTGCGCCTAGTGAAGTTGCATGTCACGGTACATAGCCGGTTAATGGCTTTTGTATAACCTTGCATTCTCACATGTGCATGGTGTGCAGCCCTGTACATTCGAGGGTCAGACACAGTCTGTCTATTGATGCTGCCATGCTTTCTTGATTTTGTTTAATTTTAATAGCTGTCTATTTATTGAGCGAAGGGCCTTATGTTGCAGGCGCTGCACGTGAAGCATATCCTGCTCTAAATCGGCAAAAACTGTTGGTGTTTCCAGTTGACCACTGCTGCTCCTACATGTATCCAACCTGTATGTACGTGGCCTTCTTTGACTTTGGGGTTGCTCTTGAGAGTCACGAGGGCACACTGTGTCATGGCCACTGTCTACTGTACCCCCATCATTATCTTCTTCCAATGGTGGCAGAGGAGCTACCTGCCTGCGCTTTCTGCGCACAATAGGAGTGAAGACAGTTTCATCAGTGCATCCTCCTTCAGCATCAGATACAACATGGGGAGGTGAATCATCGCCCTCACTTTGATCCCTGGATTCCCTTGATTGTTCTGTGGATGTAGAGTGAGACATATGAGTTTGTGTTTGTATGTGCATTTTCTGACAAATAAAATTGTTTTATTTTGAACAACTAACTTTCACTATACTATATTTCTGCCTTCAAAGTAAATTACAAACTTTTCATGTGTATCTGTGATGGAAATTTGATATAATTATGAGGGCACTACAACTCCTATGATGCATTGCTTGCTATATGTTAAACTGTCTCCCAGGACTACTGCATTCCTCACACTGAGTACATGCACTACACAAACACACATGCATTAAACTCTTCTTCTGGACTTCTTTGCATGCATCTTACCTTGTGCAGTTGGTGTAGGGTCAGAGCTGTCTATACCAGCCACTCCACTCACACTCTCTGGCAGCAGAGTGGATTCAACAAGTTCCTCGTGTGGTGTCGGTTGATCTGCTGTTGAAGTTCCACCACCAGTTTTGTTTGCT
Source organism: Lissotriton helveticus (assembly GCF_964261635.1). Classification (NCBI taxonomy): domain Eukaryota; kingdom Metazoa; phylum Chordata; class Amphibia; order Caudata; family Salamandridae; genus Lissotriton; species Lissotriton helveticus. Next base: position 854,191,681 of record NC_136071.1, on the reverse strand, counting down.
TCGTTGATTCTTTCAGTAACCCTTTCTTTAGATCTTTGACACATGTCATACCATCTTTTTTTCAGTTCTTCTATGGTACGGTTTGTCACTCCAACCGCATTGACTTTTTGCTGAATCTCCAGCCAGATTTTTATTTTCCTTGTTTCAGGAACTTTTAATGCCTTTTTCCCAAAAAGCAACTCATGGCTGCACACCATTTCTTCAATCAGAATTTCTTGTTCCTTTTCTGAAAACTTGTGTTTTCTCTTCCTTTTGTCTCCTCCCATTCCCTCCTGTGTGTTCTGGGACTCCATTACACTCCAAACAGGTCTGCTCTGCCTCCAAACAGTCTTCCAACTGCCACTGGGTGTGGCTGAGGCTAGCAGGCGCAGGAAATCACTCCCTCATCCTGGGTGTGATGTCATCAGCCTGTACCTGCATTGCAGATTCCCGTTTTTTGCGATTTCTTAATTTGCGAATTTCGCAATTTAAGAAATCGCAAAATATTCTCAGAATTTTTAGCGATTTTTAGGGAATCGCAAAAAATTGCAAAATACTACATACATATCATTTTGCGATTCTGCAATTGCGATTCGCTAAAAATCGCAATTACAGAATCGCAAAACACAATATTGATACATCTGCCCCTCAGATCCCTACTGAGCCAAATGCCCAAATAGCGCGTCGGGCCGGAAGCCCACACGAAAGGGAAGTCAGAAAAGAATGGCACAGTTGCGTCAGTCAATGGGAAAAGAACCGACTTGCTCCAGTTCACCTGGATGCCCGACAGCCCACCAAACCGAATGATCTTGCGGACTAGAGGGCTAAGGTTCTCTTGGGGATGACGGACATAGAGCACAATGTTGTCCGCATACATTGAGACGAGCAGGGACTGGGACGAGAAACCAATACCCCTGTGGGTATTGTGCTGCCGCAGTCCGGCTGGCTAGGGGCTCCATCGCTATTGCAGAAAGCACGGGCGATAGCGGACACCCTTGACGCGTGCCTCGGGCGATGGTGATAGGGTCTGAGACTTGGCTGTTGATACGAAGGCATGCAGAGGGGTTGGTATAGAGGAGTCTGACATTGCGCAGAAAGTGGGCACTGAAGCCCATACGTGGCAAGATGTAAAATAAGAAGGGCCACTACAGCGCATAAAACGCCTTCATGGCATCCAGCAGGGCAGCAAGTCCGGTATGGTAGGATTAATTTGATGCAATACCGAGAAAATTGTGCGGAGGTTGTGCGAAGTCGCCCTTCCGGGGATGAAACCTGATTGATCGGGAAGGGCAATGGTGGGCATAAGTAATAGAAGGTGGGACGCGATCAGTTTGGCAAAAATCTTGTTGTCAATATTGATTAGTGAAAGAGGGCAGTAGGAGTCGCAGCGGTTGGGAGGCTTATCGGGTTTAAGAAGCAGGGTTATTAGCGCCTTGCGCAGGGAAGGAGGGAAGGAGCCAGTGTCAAATGAGTCATTGTACATTGCTGCCAAATGTGGTTCCAAAAGACCAGAAAATGTTTTGTAGAAAGAGGCAGGCAGGCCATCTAATCCAGGGGCCTTTTCACCGGGTAAACTATTGATGGCAGTCAGTATTTCTTCTCTGGAGAACGGCTCATCCAGGAATTTCCGGTGGTAGTCCTCCAACCAGACCAATGCAATGGAATCAAAATAATGATCGAAGTCTTTCCGTGGCAAGGGAGTGCCAGCGGAGTAGAGCTGTGAGTAAAAATCAAGAAAGCGGGACTTAATGTCCTCCAGGGAGGTAGTCCTGTCCGGGCCACCATAGCTCAAGGCCGTAATATAGGAAGCGGCACGTGGTGGGCGAAGAGGGTTGGCGAGAGTATGCTCCGGACGGTCCCCCTCGCCATAGCGGCGCGCCCGGCCCTCCCTGCCCAGAAAAGACAGTTCGCGCTCAGCCTCATCAGAGAATTCAGTGTGTTTCTGATGCAATTGCGCCAGCGTCTCGGGACTGGGGCTCACAGCCTGGGCGGCATCAAGGTCTTTGATGTCCCCCTCCAGCTTTGCCAGAGTGGCACGAATAGATCAAAGGATGCCTGCCTGCTTAGAAATACACTCGCCACGAATGACAGCTTTAAACCCCTCCCATAGGGTGGAGGCAGACTCCACCGAACCCGCGTTGAGATCGAAGTAATTGGTGATCGCGGTCTGGATGTCTGCACAGAAGACAGAGTCCCGGAGGGCGTTAGGGGGATGGCGCCATGGAAAAACCCTTTGCGGGGAATGAGGAGGGCAAAGACAGATCTGGACTGGCGCATGGTCCGAAAAAGTGAGAGCCATGTGCATCACGTCAGAGAGCCAGGAAAGCACGTCCTGGGAGGTTAGGCAAAAGTCTATACGTGACAAACAGCCCAGCGCGCCAGTGAAACAGGTGCCCTCCCTCACCTCAGGATGAGAGTGGCACCAGACATCATATAGAGCATTATCTGTTAGAATAGATGAAAGAGCTATGGCAGCGCGCGGATGGGTAACATTAAAGTCCCCGCCTCATAGGATTGCCGTGGATCCGCAAGAGGAGATGAGGTGCCAAACGTGGTTGAAAAAATCTGTGTCATCACAATTGGGGTCATAGACCGCGGCAACCGTGACAGGTTGTACCAGTAGTAAGCCATGAAGAATCGCAAATCTACCTTCCGGATCAAGGATCACCCTGTCAGTCCGCCAAGGGAGGCCCCGCCTTATCAGAATAGAGACACCCCCTGGCATATGAGGAGTAGGTGGCAGAGTGGGATTCCCCCCAGTACCAGGAGTGGAGTTTAGCGAGAGTGCCTGGCAGCAGGTGCGTCTCCTGCAGGAGGCATATATCCACTTTGTGGCGTTGTAAATGGGAATTAATCAGGGGGGCTTTGCGGTGATCATTCAAGCCCTGGATATTCCAGGACCAGCATACTACATCAGCCATAAGGAGGCAGTAGTAAACACAATGCCTCGCGGCGCAGGCGGCAAGCCCCGCAGAGGAGCGCAGCGTGCATGGGGAACCAGAGGAAAGGAGGGCAGCGGCCAGCGACCCAGGCGATGTGGGGGAAAACACCCTAGATCGTCCCACGGGGGAGATATGCAATCTAAACAATAAGGGAGAGGCCCACAAGCAACTAACTGGCAAGCAAGGCCTAGAGCGCAGATCACTACCATTACCAATGAGAGCCCAACACAGGACGGACCGTAAGAAAGGTGACACAATGGGAAAGGAAGGGGCCAGGTGGGCAACAGTTTGACCCACAAACCAAGCCCAGTGAGCAGAAGCAGGACAAGTCAAAGAGCACAATTGAACGTAGCCTGCAGAGTTAAGAGTGAATGACCATAGCAATGAGTATATCACAATGTCAATGGTGAAGCATGCAAAAACAATACTGATCAACAACATGGCGGCAAATTGAAGCCGCCTCCTCAATAGAGGATCAAAACATCCCGCACCCCACCCCCCGTCCCCAACCGGGAGTAGGGCTTGGAGACTGTCCCCGGCAACAACACTGAACAACAGTATGGCGGCAGCATGAAGCCGCCTCCTCAATAGAGGAGCAGAACACCCCACAACCCCCCACCACTCCCACTCCAACCCTGCAAGACAACCCCATACCAGAAAACCCCAACCACCCCGCACCCACTCCAACCCCCCAAACAGGCTGAGTTACCCACCCACCCCGGAAACCCACAACTAGGAGAGGAAGGAACAATGGAAGAAAAGGGAATCAACTTGTGAGGGCATGGCAGGGCTTGGCGTACGCCCCTGCAGAAAAGCAGGGTGGCCAAGCTATAGTTTTGTCAGACATCATTCAGCAAGAAGAGGAGAAGATGATGAACCAGTAATGTTTGCACTTCTCAGTCATTACCGCTGAGGCGGCCAGTCCCGTCAGGCTGAGATGTCGAGGGAGAGGAGCGGGCATCTTTGTCCAATTTCTTGGCAAAAGCCAGGGCCTCCCTGGGGTCAGGGAAAACAAGTGTTTTCGTGCCCTGGCGAACCCTCAGCTTCGCCGGGTAAGCCAGTGAGTATGATACCTTGTACTTCAGGAGGATGCATTTGGCAGGAAGAAATTCTCTCCGTGCAGATTGGACGGTAAGAGTATAGTCTGGGTAAAAAGGAGAGTGTGTTACCTTGGTGGGAGATGTTGCCCCTGTCACGTGCAGCACGAAGAATGGCGTCCCGGTTCCGGTAGTTCAAGATCTTGGCGAATATGGGCCGGGGGGCAGTCCAGGGCCGGGACGGGGACCCAGAGAGCGATGGGCACGCTCCACGATGAAGACCGAAGAAAAGACATCACCGAATAGTTCCTTAATCAGCTGTTCCACAAAGTCCTCCATCCTGGAAATGTTCGTGGACTCCGGAAGGCCCGTGATGCGGAGGTTGCTTCGTCGGGATCGAGCCTCCAGGTCCTCATTTTTATCCCGGATAATGGCTATGATCTTGTCCATCTGTAGTCATTTCTGTTGGTCCTGTGTGGCAGCGTCCTCAGCGTCCGAGACCCTGGTTTCAACGTGAAGAATCCGGTTGTCATGAGAGTTGACACGGGCCTTCACCGTGTCCAGACGGGCAGATAGTTGGTCCAGTTGGGCGGCTATGCCCATCACCGTGAATTTGACGTCCAGCATAATTGCCTCGAGGTCGTCCTCACGAGTGGAGGGGGCCTCCATGTTGACAGCGGAATCGTAACTCTCGGAGCCCGCAACGTCCTGATGTGAAGACCTCCGAAGATCAAAGGCTATCTTGGGCTGTTTTGGATCGTTTTTCCCCATGATGAGAGGCCCCAGGGAGCCGAGGAGCGGCCCGCAGGAGAAAGGGCACAGTCAAGAAGAGCCAGAGGCCTACAGACCCCAAACGTCCAACAGCAAAAGTGGAGCAAGAGGGAAGTGGAGTCCACTCAAGAATGCGTCCAGGTGGTGGCGAGGGGCTCACCTAGGATCAGAGAAGATAAGGCTGGAGGCCACCTGGGGATGAAAAGTAGCGTGGGTGAGCGGTGGCACAGGCAGGGCAAGCTCCTCCCGAGGCACCAGGTTAGTGAGGTTGTCAAGCGAAATGTCCAGCTGGCTGCAGGTCCGTTCAATACTGGCGACCAACCCGTGCCAGCCAATCCAAAGCAAGCAAGTCAGGTGAGGGCACCACCAAAGCCAAAGGACAGTGAGCCCCTATGAGGGAACGGGGCAGCAACACCCCACGCTCCCAGCCACCAAGCCGAGCAGCCACACCCTGAAGAAGAAAGTCCGGCCAGGAAGCCCCCCGTGAGGCAAAGTCAGGGCAGTGAGGCACGGCCAGGCACCAGACGTAGCGGCAGGCAGATGGGCAGGGTGCAAGAGGTCTCAAGGTGCCAATAATAGCGGGAACAACAGACAGCCGGGAGGAGAGAGCAGTCAGGGAGCCGGTGGGATCGCAGCAGGTTTAAGTCTTGGCAATACAGCACCAGGCGAGGTTCAGGGTCGGAGGCGAAAGCAGGTCAGGCGCAGTAAATGGCAGGAAGCTCCCACGCAGCTCGAGAAGGAATTTTGCGCAAAGAGGGTGGAGCACACCTAGCTGCGGCGCAGGCGAGCGCGGATGCGCGGGTGACCCGCCACTCACAACCCTGAGCCCTGGCACTTGCGGCGGCCGTGAAAAACGGCCGGAGGTAACAAAACCACTGACACCCTCCCCGCTGTGCACCAAGACAGGCGGAGTGGCCCACAAGCCCCCAACCCCACCCGCACAGCCACAGCGGCAGCCCCACTCACCCGGGGGAAGCAGACAGCACCTCAGCAGTGCCCAGCATCCGCAGGCAGTCCCACGCAGAGAAGGCCCGACCTCGCGATCAGAAGGCTGCAGGCCCAACGTCCCAGGGAAGATGCCACAGAAAAACAAGGGGTATATCCTGAGCTTCAAGCCAAGTGTTAAAGTCCATCAATTCAATTCAAACAGACGATAGTCCTCATTTCATCTTGATTTATTTCAATCTTCTTCAAACGAACAAACACTATCCGCCAACACGTGTTTCGTCCTGGTATGGTAACCAAAGGACTTCTTCAGGGCTAGAAAGTTACAATACACATGATCACAGAGGTGTAAATCCAAAAGTAATTGTTCATTTTGAGTTAAAGTCAAACTTACTAAAAATGCATATTACAAGTGAAACCATGATACCCATAAGAATTAATGCAAATAACCAAAGTGGCCTGAGTTTGGGGTCAAAATATTAACCGATCATATTGTGACCTCATTCCAAAGTTGATAATACAGTCAAACAATGAGTATTGCATCAGATGCCGCAGCACTGCTGCCAGACACGATCAGGGGGCGGCGACACGATGACTCAGTGCCTCACCTAAGTGAGGGTTAGGATCCCGCAGAAAAGTGCAGCAAAGGTAGGGATGTCTACAGGATCATGGCGGGTTTTGATGCTTGGCCGGCAGAGCCCACTCAATGTGCGGCCATCTTGCAGCCGGCCAAGCCACCCCCCCGGCAGGGCCCAAGTTGAGGTGGCATGGTGGGCAAATGGCTGAGATTAATTCAAGCATCTCACCCATCACCTTGTTGTTGTTGTAGTGGACACCATAGCAGTGATGTGTGCCCCATGCTTACCGTGCCACTGGAACCAAGCTATACTTGGCTGATGAGCCCTGATAAGGGCAAAACTAGTCCTGGTTTGCTTGCATTCAGTTTCAGAGAGGCAGTTCGGGCTGAACCATTCTAATGAGATAGGGTCAGTTCTGAATTGCCTATGTGTGGGGCCAAGCTGAGGTGGCATAGTGGGCGAAGAATGATGGTGTGGGATGCTGCGTGAGCGATTGCCAGTGGCTGAGATTAATTCAAGCACTCCATTGATCACCTTGTTGTTGTTGCAGTCGCCTCACTTACAAGATACATGGGGAGCATGTAATGCTGTTCCTTGCCATGCAATGTCCTCTCCTTCCTTCTCACACTCTCCTCATCCCCTACCTTCACTCCTTGGCCAGCACCAGTCTCCTCGCTTACACTTACCACCTGCTCACAGCAGGTGGTAATGTGAGCATTAATGACCATGGAAAAGGGAATACTGTGTGGAATTCTGATCAGTGAAACTGGGTCAGCACAGTTATTCACCATTGTATCAGCATTAACTCACAATTTCCTGGTACTGGCGAAGTGGCACCTGTGTTTACAGTGCCTGTGCACATGAGGTGGGGATGGATGATGAATTAATGGATCTCACCACCTATGCCTTCTGTTTAGTAAGCACATGTTGGGATCTTGAGGATCAGTGGGAGAAGTTGAACAAAGAAAAAGCCTTTATTGCAACACGGTGCCTGCACCGAGGAGGTAGATAAATTGGCTTGCAGAACAACAGGAGTGGGATATGCAGAGTGACAAGGGGGGCTGTTTCGATGGGCCTCTAAATGGGTCTGCCAAGGAAATACTGTGTAGCAGAATGTGATGACCTAGCACTGCTGGCAGGAGGTTGAGGATAATTAATTTGCCCTGCTTTACCTGAAGTCACCAAGCTCTTCAGGTCCACACCACTATTTGAAGGGGACTGGGACAACCAGTGGCGGGTGAATTTGGTAATCTACTGTCAAGCAAAGGTCAGACATAAAGTAGTGGCCTCACCTGAAAGACAGCAAATGTCTGGATCACTGAAAGAAAGTGGCAGGGAGTTGCATCTGATAAAAGATGTGAATACATGGGAATTTCCACCCCTTATAGCATCTCACTACTGTAGCCTAGAATTCGATGTTTGCTTGACAATACTGAAATGTTATGTATTAACTTGAAGTTCCCATCTCAGAGATGAGATGCAAAGTGCTCAGGGTACCTGATGTGTAATTTTTCAAAAACTGCTGTACTTGTAGTTTTTTGGGTCAATTGTTGATACTTTTGAAGGATGTTTTCTCTCGGTCTCAAGACTTGATTCCTGCACCTGCTCATTATTGTACTGAAACTTTCTGACATGTGACAGATCCTAGAGACATTTATAACAGGATATAAAGATGCGTGTTGGCTCACCCTCGGGAAGATTGACCACTTAGCTATTGTTGGGCGACCAGCTACTCAATTTTTTGTGTGATTTTCACTAAATACATTTTCAGACACAACAAAACCAGAATCTGCAGTTTTCTTCGACAGGTAGGGTGCACCCGAGAGTATAGTAAGTTTAGCCACCAAGGAGCATATCTACTAACATTTAATGCAACGCAGGGCAGCAAGCAAAGTTGCTGTGCTGCATTGCATGAAGGGGAGACAGTAGAAATGTACTATATTTACTTGGCACATTTCTGTAGTCTCCTAGCGTTGGCGCAAAGTGTGCTTCCTAGCGCCAATGCAGACACCTTTGCTCGATGGTGCATGGGTGTCTGCATTACAGGTAGGATTTTTTGTGCAGGAAGGGACACCTTCCTGTACAAAAACAATCCTTAGAAGCAATTTCCTCTTTCTACGTATTCAAAACGAAGCACACATAGAGGGAGGAAGTAACAAGGAGAAATAAAGATATATCTCCTCATTACACCTGTTCCAGGGAGGCACAGCTTTTCGGCACAATCCTTAATAAATCTGGAATTGCATCCAAATTCATGGGTAGATGTATGGGAATGCCCATGCTTCACCCTGGAATGCCTCCCTGATGCAAAGTAATACAAGGCAGTGCTATGTGCTGATGAGCCCTAAAAAGAGTGAAACCGGTGGCATAGTCGCTTTGTGTGGCTGAGTAAATGCCAAAAAGGATTTTGCGTCAGTGCTGTACAACCATAGTAAATCTAGGCCCATGATCTTGACTGGGATAAATCCTGGCAGATTCTTTGGTTGCTCCTGTGCTGGCCATGGAGCGGAAATCTACAAAAAGCAATAGGCAGTATTTGAGTGGGCCTTTTGCTGGTGCAGCTGAAAATTAGTGGTGGTCCCTGTAGGGTATCCTTACCATGCCAGTCCTGACTGAATAAGCTCTAGGTAGGCTTGTAGAGCACATTCTGTGGAGCTGCAGTGGTTGATCTTAGTTGAGTAGTTCAGCTATTTGAGGTCTGTGGTGGATGCCCAGGATTTAGAGGAATATGGGCTGGACTGTAGTTCAATCACTGAGAATATTCCAAATAAATCACCTACCTTGTTTTCTACATTTAGTCAGAAATAAACCTCAAAAAACCTTTGCTAACAAGATAGTTTGCAAGCAGGACATTTATAAGCATTTGGCAGAAACAAAGCATGGGTCAGATTAATAACAGTAAATAGATCAACAAACGAAGCAGACAATGTGAATTTCACAAAGAAATGTTTGCACTGCTACAGACCTAGCCCGACATTGCATCTATTTTTGGCGGCTGTTATAAACTGTTTCTGTTAGATCTCTGATTTATTTGGTGGAAGAAATTGATTTCTGGTAACAATAAGAATATAAGATATTCCACTCGGTGACAATTTATAACTAAAATTGCCCAGCAAGGCCATAAATATCTCAATTTGATAGAAGCAATTTTTGAACTTAAAAGATAATGTTTTCCTTTTCAGTCCCACCTGAAGTGTAGGCCCCAAGGGCAACTTTGGGAATAGACCGATAGCTTCATATGAACTTTGTATAATATCTGTTCCATTCTGAAGAGAAATTGACAAGAAGAGAGTCGCACAGACTCATTAACCTGACTCATACTGGTAAATAGATGTCCAGCACTGTGGAAATTGCATTTCGGAAGCGCTTGTAACCATATTACCTGAGGGTAACTGCATAACGTGCAGGATGCACAGTCAAAGATTTATGCACTCTGCCAAATTGCTAGAATAGTATATTAGCCTAGAAATATCCCCAATACCTAAAACCAACACCGTAGAAGAACAGAAATTCTTCCTCCTCTCTTTGATTGCTCTTTCAGCAAGTTTCTCCCTGGAAAATAGGGCTCAAGAGACTTGCATGAAATTACAAATCTGCCTGTAAATTATTTTTTGATGACATTTAATGTTAGCGGGAAAGAATGCCAGCGTATTAGTCAAGCGACTCTATGCACCATTTTCTTCCTCGTGTGCCTCTCTCACTTGATGTTTTTGGGGCAATAATAAAGAAATATATATATATATATATTGCCAATAGGTAGTTATACTTATGACCATGTTTCAATAGGTAAAGCATTTTTTGACTTCCCTATATTTTTGACGTTGTTTGACGAATCTTCACGAATTCTTCTCCAAAAAGTGTGCCAGTGATTTTTGTTGTGCATAGAGAGTTTTGGGGTGATGTGTGAAGCGGGGGCCATGTAAAAGGGGTGGGGGGGTTAAAAAATAAGTGTGTTTCCCATGTTAATTCCCTTAGGAATTTTTAACACGATTACAGCCCGATTCACTGGATTCAATGACACCAAATTTAGTAGAAAGTTATATTTTTTTCCTACAGATTCTGCTTTTTGTCATTTGGTGTAAATCCATTTAGTAGTTGTTGAGAAATTTAGGAGAGGAAAATTAGTGATATCTGTGACCACGACGACTTCGCGAATCATAACGAGCTTGTGCAGGGAAATGAAGTGCTCTAATTGACTGCCAACATGTCAACCAGAAGTGTTAGCAGCCATCTTGGGACTCGGTTTCAGCCGAGTCCCCCCAAAAAAATTTAAATAAGAAAATGGGGCAAGGTATTCCTACCCTGCCCCCTAAGCTTTGGTCTTGGGGTCCTCCTGGTGCCCAGCCATGACTTAAAAGCATTTTTTTTAAATGGTTATGAATTTGCAATATATTTGCTAATTTGCAGGAAGAATACGAAAAAAACAAGTGCTTTCTTTTAAATAACCCCACTGGTGGGTCAGATCCTTGGGTCAACCATAAAAATAGGAGGGGAGTGCATGTGGCCCCCCTCCTAGGGCTTATGAAAGCCCCAGGGCCACCATCTCCCCAGGGTATTGCTGTTGATGTATGAGGAGGTACGCCCCGGGGACCGCCACCCCCCACCGGGCTAATATTTATAAAGTAATGAGGGGTGTCCCACGCGAACACCCAGAGCCCCAGGGACTACTACCTCCCCGGGGCACTTAAAAATATGTGGGTGGGCCCACCCGTGCCCTGGGGACCACCACCTCCCCGGGGCAAAACATCAAATTAATGCGGGGACCCGCGAGGCACCCAGGGGAGCATCACCTCCTGGGGCAATTCATTCAAATTCAGGTGATGCTGCCTGACCACCCTCCTTGAGCCATAGATGGGTCTGGGTACTGCCACCCCTCAGGGACGGCTCCAACTATGTCCAAAGATGCCCATCCCCGAGAAATAGCTGTTTGCTGTTGCAAAGATATAACCAAGTCACAGCAAACACTCCGCTTTCAGCAAGCGAGAGCTGTGAAAATGCTCTCGCTTGATGGAAACTGAGCTTTCGTTTGCTTTCCTACCCGTTGTCAAGCGAACATGGAAACAGATAAATTGCTTTCACACATATATTGCTGCATGTTTAGCAGCTTCTTCTGTGGTTTTTTTTGTGTAGAGTTTTATATAGCGCGAACTAGACCCGAACCGAATCAGGTATCAGAGCGCTTTACATAGCACAAGTTAAGTTTTTTTTTTTTTTTTACCTGAGGACACACACTTTCATTTTTTTAGGCACAGGGAGATTAAGTGATTTGCCCAGAATCACAGGAGGTTTTTTGGCGTCGTTACCGATACTCGAACCTCGATCCCCAGGTCCGAGGTCGAGGCGAGCGCCTTCGCCGTTAGCTGCAGGCCCCACTGCAAATCTGTTGGACTGGGCCCTTCTGCAGGGTCATCCTCAGGCATTTAGTCTTCCTTCTACTTTTTGCTGAATTCTTTTTGGTTAACCTTAGAACTCTAGCACTGGTTAACAGTGCTAAAGTGCACAGCGTGCTTATGCTCTCTACTTAAAACATGGTAACATGGTTTATACCCAATTAGCATATTTAATTTATTCATACGCCTTTGATAAGAGTGATACTACGTGTACCCAGGGCCTGTAGATTAAATGCTATTAGGGAGCCAGCTACACTTATTATGCAACCCATTTAAGTAGCCTTTTAAACAGGTCTCAGGCTTGCCACTGCAGCCTGAGTGTGCAGTTTGAGCCTGCCATTTCGACCTAGCAAAATACACCTTTTGCCAGGCCTAAAGCTTCCTTTTTAATACATGTGTGAAAGCAATGCCAGCTCCTGCAGGAGGCGGGTATCCGTCGGGGATTGCGGGGGCCTTCATGCTCGACCCGTGGTTCCAGTGCATACTGGGAACCATGGCTGGGCCCCTTAGGATGGGGTAGCCGGAACTGACATCAGCCTGGGAAGGGGGTCCTTGCAAACCACGGCCCCTTTTGATAATAAAGGTCATTAACAGCAGAAAGTATCAGAATAAGTAATAGTTAAAATAAAGATCAGCAAAAAGCAGAAAGAGGCAAGATAAAGGTCAGAAATGAGCAGAAAGAGGCAGAATAAAGGTGAGTAATGAGCAGAAAGAGGCAAGATGAAGGTGACCAGCGAGCAGAAAGAGCAAAATAAAGGTGAGAAACGAGCAGAAAGAGGTATAATAAAGGTCAGAAATGAGTAGCAAGAGGCAAAATAACTTGAGAAACGAACAGGAAGAGGCAAAATAAACGGCAGCAACAAGCAGAAGAGGCAAAACAGAGGGTAGAAAAATTAGCAGGAAATGTAAAAGCAAAGGCAGAAAAATGAACAGGAAAGGCAAAACAGGAGGCAGAAAAACAAGCAGAAAAGACAAATGAGCAGACAGAGGCAAAATAAAGGTAAGCAACGAGCAGAAAGGATCAGAATGAAGGTAAGAAGGGAGCAGAAAGAGGCAGAATAAAGGTCAAAAACAAGCACAAAAAAGGCAAAATAGAGGTCAGAAATCAGCAGCAACAGGCACAATAAAGGTGAGAAACGAGCAGAAAGAGTCAAAATAAAGGCCAGCAACGAGCAGAAAGAGGCAAAACAGAAAGCAGAAAAACTAGCAGGAAAGGCAAAACATAGTACAGAAAAAAAAGCAGAAAAAGCAAAACAGAGCAGAAGAGGGCAAAACAGAGAGCTCTCAGATATTCACACACGCACTCACAGACCCACTCAGACACTCTCACACCGACTTACGGACCCACTCAGAGACTCGCACATCCACTCACAGACTTACTGAGACACTCATGCCCTCCCTCATAGACTCACTGTTAAAGGTTAGTGGTTACCTTTAGGAAATACAGTTTAAACTTAAAGAATCAAAAGTTACAGGGATGTTGTAGTTAAGAAACAACATTAAAAAAACCTTAGTAATTCACTGAAAACAAAGTATAGGTTACAGGGACTTAAACTCTCACTCATTAACTCTCACTTATTCCCAGTCACTCACTGCACTTCACTCTAACTCCCACTCACTCATTTTATCCATATTCACTTATTCTCACTCTGACTCATTAATTCACACTCATGTTTACTCACAGTCACTCTTGCTCTCACTCACTCATACTTACACTCACTTACACGGATCTACTTTCACTTAGTCTTGCTTTGATTCATTTATTCTCACTCAAACTCATTCTCATGTACTCACTCCCAGTCACTCTTTTTATGAATCACTCATTCTTACTCACTCTGACTCACTAATTTCTAACAGAGCCATTATCATTTACCCAGAGTCATTCTAACTTTAACCCATACACCTTGTTACTCAATGTCACACACACACACACATGCTCACCCATATATACACATGCACTTGTACATACACTGGCTTCGACACAAACACACCCTCACCCACAACCATGCAGTTTGGTCTGGACCATTCCTATTGGAGCAGGGTCAAGCCTGATTTGAGTATGGCTGGGTCTAATCAGAGGTGGCGTTATTGCTCAACAGCTCACTAGCCCACTTATGTTCTAATTCAAAGCTGTTCCTCTCTGCCCATGACAAACATGCAAGAGGATTTCTTCCTCTTGTTTGTAAAAGATAAGGGAACCCCACTCCACACCCCAAAATCAATACACATAGAACATTTGGTATTTTATAACCAGTATGTATTATGTGCAAATCATACAAGAATTGGCATCATAATAATTAATAGCTCAACAATTACAAATATTGTTAGGCTGAACAAAAGAAGATACACACCAAACATTGCTCATCCCATTTCTCTAGCCATCTAATCCTAAACTATGTATCTCTCTTGTGGTATCACATTATTATCAATTAGTATATTGCCAAACCATCTAATAACTCTTCTGTACCTGATTTTCAGGCCAAGCATAATTGTGCTACAAACCATATTCTTGACACTATTTACTGCGCAAACACGATCTATGTTAACATAACCTTAATATATTGAATACATGCTCACATTATCAAACATGAAATAGTTGTGCCTGCACATGACAATCATCTCCTTTTCCTTGGATTTGTGAACTCGATGATGGTGGTTGCTCTGTTCAGCATATACTTTGTGCTTCTTGAAACAGTTCGCCAGCGGCACAATTTCACAATTTTGGAAACTCTTTCTAGGTCAATATCAGACGGTAAGCAGAAGACAAATAAATTAATAAAATTGCCAGATGCTGAATTTTTAATCAGGGCAACCAGACCCAGTGTGTCCTGGATGTTAGGAGATGCGTCTCTCCAGATTGCGCTTTTGTGGCGGCCATGTCTATCTCTCTAGAAGGTTCAGTATTTTCAGTCATAGAGGAGGCTATCACAATACTCTCTGCACCTCCATTGGGATAGGTGCCTTTCTCGAAAGCTCTGCGCTATTTTTCCAACTGGTTATGGGCACAGTGGAGAAGGAGAGAACAAAGGATCCAGTCCTTGACTAGCTAGAGTGCTCTCTTCTCTTTCTGTGCTGTGATTAACGCAGATTTATAAAGCTCACAGATGCTCCTGGGAGTGTCCCGGTGCTAGTCTAGCAGCAAGTAGAAGATTACAGAGTGAATAGCCAAGTTTTTAGCCCTTTCCTAAAAGCAAGTTATGACCTTTCCTGCCTCGAGTGCAGTGGGAGAGAATTACATGCAGACTGACCTAAAAAGATAAAGAGCATCCCCCAATCCTTGTCATCCTCACTCTCGGCACTCTAGCAAAAGCCAGATGCGAGGACCAGATGCTCATGGCAAGATTGTAGAAATGAACACGGGAGGGCAGGTAACGTGGACCAATATTGTGCGAGGCATGAAAAATCAACACTAGTGTTTTAAACAAAATTCTCTTCCTTACTATAATAGGTGCATCATCAATTTCACAGCCATTTACATTTTCCTACAGTGCATTAGAAATTCCGATATTAAGGCCAAAGAGTTGGGAAACTTGTGTCCACTTTCAGACCCCCCCCCCAACCGTTGGCCTTGCCAGGTCGCTCCACCTTCCGGTCTCTCAACTGACAACAATACCCATGCACTTTATTCTTCAGTTGAGCTCTGCAATCAGTCCAGAACAGCTGGGTGATTGACAGAGAAGAAATACAGAAAAGCACTGAAGCACTGAAAGAACCTACGTATCAGGTAGGGGGACACTATTGCTTGGGGAGATGTCAGCTCTCGGTGCCTGGTTCTTAGTTCATTGCATCTCCGGCTGTGATTGCCCCCAAGCACATTTTATAGATATTAATTGCTGTGATTAGCTTCACTTCTTCTGCGCCACGGATCTTCACTCACCATACACTCTCCTGGAGATGTGGCATCCTTGGTCAGCAACCTCACCAGCACTCCACGTTCTTCATCTGCCATCACTTATAGACCTGTAACTCCCATCTTGTGGGTGTGCCTCTTCTTGAGCCCCTTTCTCCATCCTCTCTGCTCAGCTCTACTCTCAGTTTGTATCCTGTTGCTAATCCTTAGTGCTTCTCAAACAAACCTTGTTATCAGTGTTACAGCCAGATTCCTATCTGGATTTTTACCTTACCAATCCTTAGAATCCACGGTCGTCTAGATTTTTATTGTCTGCTAAGAAGTGTAAAGGGGAGATTACCAATTCATAATCTCATGACAAATTTATAAATGCTCAGATCAATCCAATGTCAAAGGATCACTTTTATTACAAAGCCAGAAATAACTGAACATACAAACACCTCAGCAAGAGGTTTAAGAAATAGACCGGCACTAATACAAACATAATCCTACGCAAGAGTCTCAAACGACTCAAGATGAAGAGTAATGTGACTTTCAAGAGCATCAGACATACGATGACAGTTCCTGCTTGGAGCCTTGACTGCATTTACTCAAAGGAAAGAAAAGGTTAGTCTGTCCCTACTCTAACTCTAAGGCGACATCCCTACTTAGCATCCCTTCCAGGCAAGAGAAATGGTGTCAGCAGTTTAGACTTCCTAAGAAGCACACTCACTTTCCTCAGGTAAGTAGCCTAAACTACTGAGCTCGTTCTAAGATGCTTCTTCTTGCTTCCCCCTCCTCGTACCCTGCTGTTCTGCTCTCATCTCTGTTCTGCTTACTCCAAGACTGTCCTCCACCCTCGGGGTGCTGTCCCTAATACAAAATCTCAAGAACAGTAGACACGCCTTAAACACACCCCTTTAGGCAGGTGCTTGCTCCTGGATTTTTCCACCAGGCTCCAACTCTGTCCAAAAACCGTTGCTGTGTCCTTGGGTCCCGGGCACCTTCTCCGCCAAATGTAACATCTTTGCATTCCGATTCACTCCCTCCATACTCGTTTCTACCATCCTAACTTCTAAACAAAGGTTTATTCTACCTAACGAAGCAAACGTCCTTGCACCTGCAACAGAAACATGTGAGAAAGCAACCTTGCACGCACACAATAGTGCAATTCTAAATTCAACTGTGAACGGAGCCTTCCCAAGGAAAATACATTTCAAATCTACTGCTAAGAAAATATGGTTAGGCCTTCAATAGCATTTTAATGCCTCAGGCCATTTCACGTTTAAATGTACTTCTAAAATAACATCCTAAGTATTACATTCTAAATCATTGTAAAGGCATTATTTCATTTAATTTCTAAAGCATCACTTTTACTTGTGTTGGAACATTACGCCATTTCATTAATAGGCAACCTACACGTGCAACTTTAATATAGCACGTTAATCCTGAGATAATATTTTACACATGAGCAATAATTTCAGCATTACTTAAGGCATATTCTCGATTAAAGCACCACATTAGTTTTTAAATGATATGAACACACTTCTACATTTTGCAGTAGACTTGATTAGTTCTACATTTCTAATAGTCACACGTTAATACAGTCGTCTAAATATGCAGGTGCTGACTACCCGTGAGTATGATGCACCCCTACAAATTTCAGAATAACATGGCACTCTATCATCAGTCTGTATGCAGAAACGCCCTATTGTTGTTGATGACCTTATTTAAAATGTTCCCTGCTTATGGCAACACTATATGCAGGCCTACCAAATTGCAATGTCGCATGCAACAAAAAGTTTAAAACACTGCAAACTGCCTCATGTCCTGCCCATAGAAAAGATCATCTTTATCTTAGACGAGAACTCGGAATCCAGTCCAGTCCTTGCCAGAATGCAATTTAAAGTTCTCTACCTGGCATACAGGTGTCTCAAGAGCTCTCCCCCAAGTATCACCACGAAAGGATGGAGTTACACTACCTAACTCACACCTTGAAGTCAGCACAAGCCATTCTACTGACTATTTCTACAAACACATGCAAAGAGCAGATAGACACTCAATGGGCAATACAGAAAGGCATTTACTGGTATGGGTGTCAATGCTCCTGTAGAACTACTTCACATACTCACAAATACAATTGACACTGGTAGGAACATAGATCATTGTCTGTGCAAGTCCTATCTAACAGTGGCTAGGGGAAGTGTTTGGCAATTGGGGACTACCTACCACAATGTGGAATAAGGTAAGGGAAAGTTAAGGAGGGACACACCCACCAAAGGGCAAGTCTGTCCTAAATCACCAGTGTCAAACCCTCAACTTCTCCAGCAAAACTACAGACAAAACATGTTTAAATCAACTCCAGCTAAACCTTAGATTAAGTCACACTCCGCATGTGGCCACTCACTTTTACTGAAAGAGAACAATATACAAATCAAAATCAATAAAAGGATTAAGGTAGTAGTCAGAAAAACCAATATAAATGTAGATGGAAAAAAAAAAAAAAAGTAAAACATCGGATTCATTGAAAAATGGCCCGATAACTTTCGACACCCAAACAAATATCCTTCTAAAAATGTAAACATAACAATGCACATACCTAAAAAGATTACAAATATGTAAATTGTTTCTGACTGATAAAAAAATGCATGATTTATTTTACCTCTAACACCTTTCAAATACACATCATAACACTTTGCATGTCCTAAACAAAGACACACATGCACTCACAAGTTCAAGCATACATACATACAATCACATACAATGCAACATATACACAACTGTAGCTGATGTCTGTCAATACAGTGTCTCTCAGCAAAATGTGAAGAGGGCAGAGCCCAGGGTGTGGGCTCTGTTTATGTGTTCCCAATATTACTATTTCTATGGTGTCCATTGTTTACCTCGGGAATGCCTCCTTCCCTATTCCATTTAGTTTGTAGTTTTACATAACCGAGACAGAAATCTATACTTGTACTATGTAGAACTACATTTGGAAGAAATAGACTCTTACAGTTACTATTAGTAATTTAACAGTCGTATTGTGAGGGTCCTGTTTCACCAAACCCTCTTATAAGGGAGAGGAGACATGTACAGCTATTACAAGGTGTAAATCCCCATATGTATTTGCTGAATAGCATATATGTTTTATGTAGAATATTTCTAGAGCGCAACTGTTACTCCAAGGAGTGTCATTGCACTAATACAGAGAAAGGGTCGACCAAGGGAATATGAAGGAATGGACTTATGGACCAGAAAAGAGCCTGGTCTTGAGCTTTTTTCGAAACATGGGGGTACCTTGATACATCTGATTGTCAGCGGAAGTTTATTCCACAGAGATGGGCCCAGTAGAGAGAAAGTTCTGCCCCCGGACCTTGCCTTCTTAATCCGTGGAACTTTGGCAAGACAGAGGTTTGCAGAGTGCAGGTCTCTCCAGGGGGTATGGAACTTAATTCTAGATAGTAGATAGCTCTGGCTAGTTCCGTGTAAAGCTTTCTGGGTAAAAAGCTAAATCTTAAAATGTACCTTTTCATCACCGGGAGCCAGTGAAGACTATGAAGAGGTCATGTTGCGTGGGAATTACGGGGTAACCCGAATATTGTTCGAGCAGTTGCGTTCTGGACCAGCAGCTGCCTATCTATCAGGTAGTCGGATAGGCCCATGTAGAGTCCATTCCCATACTCCAACCATGATTTGATCAGGGTTTGGATCACTTGTTGTCTAGCCATAAAGGACAAAAGATACAGAAACGTCACAACATGCGCAGCAATGCAAAGCAAGTACTCACCACTGAATTGACCTGGGTGCGAAACAGCAGTTGTCCATCAAATGTAATGCCCAAGTTTTTCACTGATGAATTTTGGGTAAGCGGGAAGGGGGAGGGATCAATTGGCTAGAAAGACTGAAAAGATACCTCTCTTTCCTGACCGAAGAAGAGGAGCTTGGCCTTCCCAGCATTGCATTTGAGTTGATTTAAGGCAAATATTTACATCTGGGCATGGGTGTAAATTTACATGTGCAGAGATCTCTGTCCATAGACTTACCACCGTGAATTGGGCCTTCCCTCTCTAGCATCATATCCACTATCCAGAGTTCCAGGCTGATTTGGATTAGATTTGACTTGGTAAGTCCATACCCCTAATGTTCTTCTGGATATTTGAAAGGAGGCGAAATATGCAGGTTATTAATGACCCAAAAATGATGAATTATCACAAGAATTGGGTGCGGTAACACTAATACCCATTGTAATTCTGCATTCCTCAGTGTATAACTTGAAGGATCTTGGTATTCCTGCCCCTGAATTACCTGTCACTGCATTACCAGTAATCCGCGTGCAGGAACAATGATGTGGTATTTCTGTGTACCTTTCACTGAGGGCCCCACAAATTACAGCACATGAATCAAAGACATAAATATACAGTCAAATAAGTATAAGCAAAATTTACATGATTCCATAACCAGCCCCTACACAATCTGTAGGATGAGGTAAGGTGTCTGAAACACAAACCAAAGGTCTTCATATACTGCATGCTATATTTAACAAAAGTTGAACACAAGGCCATCTCGTGCTAATGAAATGGCAGGCAGGTGATTAATAAAATTGCTGGTAATGCTGCCGCAATGGTACTTAATGGTAATGAATTCTAATTGCACATAAAACTGGATGTGAACCAATTGCTACATATAAAAAGATTGATGGTATCATTCAACTATAAATTCATAATATATGGGCTAGTAAAGAAGCAACTGATTGTTTATTGCAAAATCACCACATGGGCCAGTGATCTATGCTTTGTTAAGAATCAACAAATCTCTGAGCTCTCCATTAGACAGGCTGAGCTTGTCAGCAGTATATCTTGTGGTAGAAACAACACTACACCTGCCAAAATGATATCTACACACCACACAGCGTCAAACAGACGCACAACGCAATGCAGATAGAAGGCAAAAAGACAGTGTGGGTGCAAACGTCTGATTTGAAGTACATGTTTTTAAGACGGGCAGTGTATTTCCCTACATCCAGCTTATTATTAGGCTAAAAAAAAAACTTCCTTCATCCATGTTGGGGATGAGAGACTGCCTGTGGCTGTATGTCAATGATCAGCCCATCCTTTCTTGAAACTCAACATGAGCATGGCCAGCAGCTTGGGGCAGAAAAAAAAGGAGAATGGCAAACTGGGACTTTGTCCTTTGGCTGGTCTCCAAGAAGACCTCATCAACTCTTGCCTCAAATATTAAATCTTCAAGGTCATAAGTGATCAGGAGGTTTCCCTGAAATGCATTTGAATTGTGTTACATTTTATTGTGTTCACTGCCTGCGCTTTTTAAGGAAAAAGTTCTCTTTCTGCCAAAAGTGGACCATGCCTCTCAGGTAGCTTTCAGCGTTTACTCCAAATAGGACCTTTGTAACACTGTCTGTTAGTATCCATTCGGTGTGCTCAGAACTTTGGTATCTGAGAGGTCAACATCTGCAGAATATTGGGCCTGCACCTGGGCTGTACTTTACAGCATACCGCTGTTTGCTTTAGCAGTCCATGTATTTACACATTATACATTACACTTATTAACAGTTTGACGCAAGCACATATAATGATGTGCCTAAAATCACAACATTTGTGCAAACGCGCTATAGTTGGGTTTAGTATCCAGGTTACTGAAATCAATAGAGAACATATTGTGTTTCTCCTCCGACTTCAAGGGAGACCTTGACATTATTTCCATGGCAAAACTGCTTAGTTATTTTTGCTACAAGTGCCTCATAATTAAAGTAAAATTGAGTCTTGAATCAGTACAGGGATGAAAATATGTCCCTTATGAAAGAGGATTTTGTATAAACCTTAGTTTCCACCCCTTAGATAACAAGGAAGTTCAAGTTGTCTTGGGATGGGTCATGCTATAGTCATGTAGGTTCATAAATATTCTGGTGCTGCTACTTCATGTTGCAGTGTACACACAATCTGGAGCATGGGCTGGTTTGGACTTACTTCAGCTGAGTAGAGCACAAGTGAATGGTTGAACGGAGGGTTGAACGAAAGGGAGGACACACTATGACTGAATATCATATGTACAGATCTTGAGAGCCTCACAGATTATAACCACAATGGCTCATTCTCAGAGGTAAGTCCTCCAGAGAAACAGACCTCTATCAGGACTGGTGACATACCTCCTACCCATGCGCAGATGGCCTCTCGCTATGGAACCATGAAATATCATATTCAAAACAAATAGCCATAGAGCAGAGAAACCCCACCTGCAGCCGGCCCAGTTTCCATCAACAGGTTCAGACTGGGATAGAAAACAGGCCCATCCACCACCAAAATAAAAGTGGCCCCAAAAAGTGAATCAGATAGCTGAAACGTGGCCACATTTACAAATCATGGTCAGTTTTGAATGCGTGCAGATATATTGTATGCATGTTTAGAATGTATAGGCTACTGCATGAATGAGGGCTTGCTGTAGAAAATGCTTGTAGTGACATCATGGAAATTAACAGTAAAAACTGGCCCATCTGACCCTTGAACAGGCCCACAAATGCACAAAAGACCCAACCACTAACATGTCAGACCAGCCCATCTGGTGCCGCCAGATTGCTGTATCGACGAGTAAGACCTTGTTCATGCGTTATTTTAGCTGATGGAAAGTTTGACATTTCATGAACACTGAATGCAACACCATGCCATTAAAAATAAGAGAAGCACAACAAGCCTGGGTGGTTGTGTGCAGTTCTTTGCCATTTCATCAACTTTCTTCCCCTTGATCAGTAGCCAGCAATGCCACCCACCTTGTCTTGTCTTGTATGTGCACCTGGAGAACAAGGGCGTACAAGCAAAGCTCTAAAAGTCAAAGCAACTAACAAGTAGAACCGGAGGGATTTTTTTAGTTAAAGTTTAGAGGTTGATTCCTTTTTTTACAGTTTGAATATTTTGCAAACAGGGAACAGAGAAGAGAATTAGACGTTGACTTTATCAGCGCATTGAATTTAAGCAATCCTCTGAGTGTTGGAGGCATGATGCGTTGCTGTTTGCAGATCATGAAATGTGGATGACACGGTTCATTGAATCTATGCCATTGATCCTTGCTAGACAAACTGATAAACAAGGGTCCGGGCTGCCGTCCAACATAAAAACGTCAATGGATGCCTAGGATCAAACAATATCTACACTACTTGCACCCGAGTACCTTACCATGCCAGGAAACCTGCTCACCTTTCTGTGTGCCAACTAATTTTGACTAGTGGGTTTTTAATAGCTTCATGCTTAGTTTGGACTTGAAAATTAATTGCTCCAAAACACTGTCTATGTATTGTGGGACAAGAACTACTAGGCATTTGAAGCCAATATTTATAAATTCCAATCCTTTAGAGAAGACTGCTACTTTCCCATATCTGGGCATTCTGTTTCATGAAAATGGCTCATGGACGTCAGCAATCAATGCCAGAATACTGTTATTTTCTAAAACTATCATGGCTCTACAGTGTTTTATGAAAAAACTAGGAAAAAAACCCATAAAGGAAATTTTAACTATTTATAATGCTACTTGTATTTCCGTAGCTATTTATGGTTCAGGATTGTGGGGATATATGAATGTTAGTTCAATTCAAATCATGGAAAATAAGTTTTTACGCCACATGTTGTCCGTACCTGAGAGCATTGCGACCCATAAATGTCACGCTGAACTGGGTGTGGTGTGTGTGACTGATACAATAATGATTCAGCCTATTCTACTCTGGCACAGGGTTTGGACAAATGAAGAATGCGTGGTTAACCGGGCTATTTTAAAGGACATTCTTGTACTGGACAATTTAAACAACTTTAAATGGATATGCTATGTCAGAAACTTTCTTGAAGAATTAAGTTGTGCCCAATACTTTGAGGACCCATCTTCAATGGCACATATATCAAGAAGAGACCTAAAAAACCTGTGTATTGCTCACCTCAGGGCCAAAAGACAAACGGAGGAGGTGAAAAAAAAGACTGTTTCTGCTCATCAACTAATTATAAATGGAGAGAAATTACAGCCATATTTATCATTATACATGTCCAATCATGAACGTTTCCTTTTGACCCGGTTCAGATCTAATATCCTATTCAGGCTATTATCTTTCCCTGTGATGAATTGTTGGGCGAAAGAATTATGCCTTTGCCCATGTGATGATGTTTCCCAACAATCCGATAGCCATATTTTATTTTTTTGTAAATTTTATCTATTGCATCGAAGAAAACTCATCATCCCCATTCTCAAAGAATTAAATGTTTATAGATGCCGCTTAGCGTTTTTAGAGTGTCAGAAAATGGAAACTGTTTTTATGGTAGCATCTCTTGCTGAATTTTTTAAACTTGTTTTTAAGTGCCGTAAATCAATCCAAATCAATTAACTCTTTTTATTCTGTATATATGTATTTATTTGGGTGTCTCTTTATGTGTTTCTTTTATCACCTGACCCATGTAAATTGTACCTTTTCATGCTACTTTTATGGTTATCCTCTGTTTTTAACCAAATAAAGTACTTTGAACTGAACTGAACTGACTAGTGGGTTACAAATGCCAAATAAATGAAGGTAATACAAATAACTCACATTCGAGAGGTGTAAGTATTATTGTAAGTGGAGACAGGGATCCTGCATAACTTTAATAGAGTTACAAGACACTAAAAAGTCAGTTTTTTATATTTAAGTGCTCAAGCACACTCGTTTCTTTGAAAATCCAGGTTTCTCAATTCCCGGGTTGTTTGAAGGTACATTTTTTATTTGACTTTTCTTTATTGTCCTTGCTAATGCCTGCAGCGTTGTATAGATTGTGGCACTGGTTCCTCCAGTTTCTCCCCAAACAAATCCTCTTTAATTGTGTTCTTAAGTTGGTGTTCTTTCACAGGGGCATTGACCATCAATGTAATGTTACTGTCATTCATTAGGAGTATTCCCATACTGATTTTAAGCGGTTCTTACCCATTCAGTTGTGGATGTCCTTTTACAACTGATGCATTTGCAAATGGAGCAGCAGCGGAAAAAAATGGAGGGCCAAGATACTCATTTGTTCTGGGGCACTTGCTAGAAACACTGGTCCATTTGGGAGAAAGAGCAGAGAGTTAAGGAGCATGAACGTTGATCTGAAGAAACAGAGATGTTTGGTGTTTGGAGGTGTCTGATATTTGGGTGACAGGCTTTGTTACCTAAGGGCTGAGGGGTGGGTTGGTGACCCCTGATGACAGTGATGGCGTAGGGATACTGCCTTGATTTGGCATCCTGTGTCCATCTTAATCTATAGACAATTGAGTTTTTCCACAATTCTGATGCGAAGTCAAGATTAAAGCATAGCATGATTTTTAAAAAGTCACTAACTTATTAGACAATGTCTAGAATCTGCTTGAAGCTTGAAGCATCCCCCCTTTAAAGGGTGTGAAAAAACTATCCACACAATAAATAACTTTTCCTTGTGCTATATTGTGTGCTGTAGACACAACTCTCCTTCTTTTGACCCTCTTCCTGTGTGACTCATTGTGGGAAACTTCAGGAACCTTGTAATAAGACAGGTATGCGAGCAAATTTCCGTTTTGCAAAATATGCTTATTAGCATGTGGGCAATTACTACATCAGTCCAAGTTTCAGATCTTGGAGGACATGCTAGATGCTAGTTGCAGTTTTACCCCCATATTGAGGTGTGCAGACATAAAATGTCGCTAATGCCGTCAAAAGGTATGCCAGATTTTACCAGATGAAAATTGTTGTGGCACACATCCCATTGTGTGCGCAATTTGCTCCAAAGTTGAAATCCCAACTTGGTGTTTGCACCCAAATTGAGATTTGTGCCTGACTCATGAGGTGGGCCTTAGTTTTATATACATCAGGGCATGACATTCATTCTCTTACCTCTTTTATGACATGTTGCTTCCACCCATCACAACATAAAGCATGGAGCAATTGGTGAGTCCACTACTTCAACTGACTGTCTTGCAATGTGAGTGAGAGCGTTTTTGGTTGATCACGTAGCAGAGCCACCTTAAAAGGAGTGCACTGCAGTGTGAGAGCAGGTACCTGCACTGCTGAATTACTTATTTATTTTTATATTTTTATGTGTTTGACACTTTTTTTAAAATGCATGGGTATGCAGAAAAATAATGGGAAAACACTCTGCACGCTTGCCAAGACCAGACCTATAGGCTTTGCTGATGCTATTTTTACAGGTGCCCTTTGGGCTAGAAAATAATGTAATGTGACTCTATCCAATGTCGTCCAGTAATTACCACACTATTTGAACAAAAGTGCTCATGTGCATATTTTTGTTTTCCTCCAACTGATGTTAGCCCGTTGAGCTTCCTTCCCTTACCTTCAATCAATCAATCAATCATAGGCATTTATACCGCGCACTACTCACCCGGAGGGTCTCAAGGCGCTAGGGGGGGGGGGGTCCGCTACTGCTCGAACAGCCAGGTCTTGAGCTTCTTCCTGAAGGAGAGGTGGTCTTGGGTCAAGCGTAGGTCGGTCGGGAGGGAGTTCCAGGTCTTGGTGGCCAGGTGGGAGAAGGACCTTCCTCCTGTTGTCGCTCTTCGGATGCGGGGGACGGCGGCGAGGGCGTGACTGGTCGAGCGGAGATGGCGTTTGGGAGCGTAGAAGTTGAGGCGGCTGTTGAGGTAAGTCGGGCCTTGGTTGTGTAGGGCTTTGTGTGCGTGGGTGAGGAGCCGGAAGGTGATTCTTTTGTTGATCGGGAGCCAGTGCAGGTCTCTCAGGTGTCTGGAGATGTGGCTTCGTCTGGGGACGTCGAGGATGAGTCTCGCCGAGGCGTTCTGGATACGCTGGAGTCTCTTCTGGAGCTTGGCGGTATGAAACAACACTCAATTAAGATGGAGATAGCTCTGAGGCAGGGACCAGCCTGATATCGTGAAAGAGAATGTTACAGTGCATCAATGCCAGTAGGTCTAGCTTGTTAGAGCAATTGGCTATGGCAATGTTTTGAAGCCATTGTGTACAACAGCAAGGCGAAAACCATTTAAAAAGTGCTTTGATGCAGTCAGCGGTAAAGCACTTTTTTTTAAAAGTGCATCAACACTGGTTACATCATACAGGTTTTTGAGTTTTTTGCCATGTACTCCTGAGGCAACGCAGAGGTCGGGAGGGAGGAAGACGGGGAGAGAGAGAGAGAGAGAGAGAGAGCGAGAGAGAGAGAGAGAGAGAGAGAGAGAGAGAGAGAGAGAGAGAGAGAGAGAAAGAAAGAGAGAGAGAGAAAGAGAGAAGGATATGGGCCGGGGAGAGGACAACCGAGAGGGGATGGTGAATACACAGACAACATAGGGCTCGCAGTGGAGTTGGGGCAAGCAGACAGCCATCAGATGGTGAGTGGGAGTTGCTTGGAGAAAGTACATGGACAATCAAGGATGGTTGGGAGCAGGCTAGGCAAGCACACGAACAACAGAGAGTGTTCCGGAGGGGTATGAGGGCAAGCACACGGACAATGGAAGGTGTCCAGGAGCGGCTTGGGTCAAGCACACAGAGTGGGCAGGAGAGGGTAGGGGCAATTATACAGACAAGGAATAGTGGGCATGAGCTGCTGGGGCAAGCACATGGACAACGGAGGATGGTCAGGACGGGCTGGGGGAGGCACACTGGCAACAGTGGGCGGGCGGGAGGGGCTGGGGTAAGAAGACAGACTACAGAGGGTGGTCAGGAAGGGAGGGGGCAAGCACATGGACAGCAGAGGTAGTCAGTTAGGACTGGAAGCAAGCACACGGACAACAGAGGGTGGGCGATGGACGAGAGGGGCTGGAAGAAGTACACAAAAAATGCAGGGTTGGGCAGGGGGGCTGAGGTTAAGCCACAGACATTGGTGTGTGGGAGAAACTGTTAGAGGACCTTGAGAGTGGAGAGTTACACAAGGGCACCTAAAAAGCATGCAGTGGAAGGACACAGTATAGCATCCATGTTCCTGGGGAAGAACAAACACATAAAGAGTAAGGAAGCCTATGGAAGGTGCTGAATAAGAAGCAAGCAAATTAAAGTGACAATGAAGCCAAACGTTGGAAAACCTTGGGGGGACTCTAAGCTCCCTGTAAAGTAACAAAGGATCTCTCAATAACCAGCACATGCGCTAAAGGCGTGAGCTTAAATGTCGGCCAGACCCCAAGGGGATTATCAGTCCTGGGCTTGGGGTTCCAGAAGATCAATCACAAACGTTAAGTTACAAAGTGCCATCAAAAATCCATGTCTACTGACATGCACATCACATCTTAGCAGCACAACCAGTGGCATAGCATGCATCCCTCATCTAAACAGATTTGCACGGGCCACAGCTAAAAGCCATCACTGATGGGTACAAGCAAAGGTAGTGAGAAAACGCAACCAAATGCAGAGCCTCCTGAAGTTTGATTTAAAGAATACACATTACACTATTAGCGATATAAACTCTCAGGATCTGACTGAACAATGATATAGGATTACAAGCACACAGGCAAGAACTGGGACCTGAGGATCCCGCGACCTAAATCCTCAAAAAGGAGCACCCATCATTTTGGACCAATACATCATTAAGCTTTAAATTCCTAACAGTAGCATAGAATTTGGAGAAATAGTGAATGTTCTACTATATCTACAAAAACATATCAAAGCTTCTTAAGTAAGCTATAGTATTTGGTATTTTGTTGGTGTGATGCCTACGTTAGACCTCCGACAAAAATCTGTAGTAATTTTTTCATGCCGTGGAATTGTACGTCAATCCCTGATTATCAGTTTACTTTCTGTCTACTGTGGAAATGTCTCTAACATGAGGTTTTCCATAGGCACAAGCTGGCTGAAATATTTAATCAAAATAGTATTTTGTCTGTTTTTTGTTTTTAGAGTAATTTGACAAGCTCTAATTTTTTACTTCACTCCACTTCCTTGCTTGTAGCAACACTACAAGGATAAACACCTGATCTATGCCCAAGTTCCATAACCTGGCCAATTTAGCAAGCATTTAATGTTTGGAAGGTCCTTTGGCAACAAGAGGCCACTGATACAGGCAATACTAGCCCGCCTAACTAACCACTCATTACTAACCATAAATGTCTGCAAAGACATCAGCGGTCTGCTCCACATTGCTGGTCGCCAGAGGATTCTAAAGGGTCTGCCATGCAGGTCCCAAATAATCACAGACCGTGTATACCAACATCCCTGGTGTTGAAGACCAACATATCCTCTATTAATAACACTGTGTATCATGGCAAATCTCCATAGTTGATTTCTCATAACAGCAATCAAATAAGGAGGAACTGAAATACAGTCTCTCCTGGCAGATCTCTGATTCCCATTCACTGCTTCTCCACACCTGTTTCCTCCCCCAGATACATAAGATCACAAAGGGTCAGACTAATGCCACAACCAGCATAGGAAATGCAACTGAGAACATAAATAACAATCATTTGCAATGCAATAGGTCTCGCATTTGCTAGACTTTAAGCTATTGACATTGTAAATGACAATGCCTTTTATTTATCTGTTTTCTGAGCCAACACTTAAATAAAAGGCATTGTCATTTAAAATGCCAATAGCTCAAACTCTGACAAATGCGAGACCTATTGCTTTGCAAATGCTTGTTTATTCTGAGGTCAGGCGGGGAGAGAAGGTTCACTGATATTTCCTGTGCCAGCATTGTGCCTACGTGTAGGCAATGTCAAATGTGGACTGAGTTTTCTTACGTGTTTGGTTATTGGTGATTCTGTGGTGAGGTTTGTATTTATTATGCTTGTTCTATGGTAGGCACGGGGAGATTAAGTGATTTACCCAGAATCACAGAATGCTTGAGCCGTCGCCGAGAGTTGAACCCAGTTCCCCAGCATCAAAGTCAGCAGCTCTGGCGGTAGTGCCACATCCTCTCTTAACTTTCCGGGAAGGCTGCCTCTGACGGAGTGCTGCTGGTTACTCTGCTAGGTTGTATTAGTAGACAGCTGGCAGTCAGGCTGTCTTGTCTCAACGCTAACGCTGGGAGTACGAAGGCACGTTAGCCTTGTGAAACCCGGGACAGAGGGAGAGGAAGTTTCTAACTTTACTCCAAGGCTATGCATGTCAGCCCTAGGCATGCGGTTACTATGCATACTTGTGCATCCTCTTTGCAAAGCTACCTGCCTCGCTTCTCCTCCAAAGTAATTTCTGAGCAGCAGCACAGGCACGCGCGCGGGGTTTCAGAGGATAATCAGAGCCTAGCGTTGCCTGAGCATGATCCGCCCGACTCACTGTGACTTTAGGAAGAGCCCCGAGGTCCCCGCCGCTCTGCGTGCGCCCAATCACATACCTACCCATTCAACCACCTGTTTTTTAACATAGCTCTTAATACTGGGAGTCGAGGCGCTCGTGATGACATAAGGTGCTGGTGGGAACTGACTACTAACTACCACCCAACGCGTTTCTGTTTGAAAGCCTTAATTCAAATACAGGTTTTTTTCCACTTGAAGAGTCAGAAAACATAGCACAAGGCGGCAATTTCGGCTCCGTGTCCGTGTGTGTGTGCACAGCCCTTCCCCCGTATCCCCTCACTCTCCTTACAATCCTGGACTGCAATGAGCATAAAGAAGATGACATCTTTCGCGCATATTTGAGTGATCTCTGTAAAATAAACAACACTGGGAGCAATGACTCTTCCACCGACTGAGGGAACGGCTTAGTCGTGAAAGGCTTCCACGAGGGACGACGGCCCGCGTGTGAAAACAATGGCTCACAACAAACACTGTTGCGCTTCCAAGAAGATGCGCTGTGTGTGTTCCACGTCTAATCTGCAACACAACATGGCAAGGCAGTACCAGAATGCCAATAATATTCTAAAATTGATCATAAAGAATAACACACCCCAAAAAAATACCTCTGCAAACCCGCAGTCTGTGGGGTCGGCGCGCCGCTGCTCACTCAATAGGAGTTAACTTTAAAAACGAGTGCGCAAAAGTGAAAGCGCGGTGGTTGCGCGTGAAAGTGAACGCCGCAAGCCGTACGTGGGAACATCTCCTGTCCATTGGTACGTGTGCACATCGACTGTCCGGGCGCAAGCTGAAAGAGATGCCGTGAGCATGCACATCGGCTGTCCGGGCAAGTGCACATTTCCTGTCCCCCTTTGGACAAAAAAACGACAAAAATAGATCTCGCCAAAGCCCGTACCGCATGCGCTGCATTGCTAGGCGAGACCTAAAAACTACCATCAAAATAAAGGACCTTCGGAGCTAATCAGTACAGCCAGCACACAACAAACAACAAAAATATGTCTGTCTCTTGGGAACATTTCCCAGGATGTTGGTTGCAGCTGCGTAGATAAGTGCTTCAGCGCCCACCTTTGGATAGTAAGTGCTATACAAATAGTATAATGCAATACATTCTCTCATGCATATAATGTTTTCTGTTTCTTCTTTCTTACACTATACAACTAACGTCCTGCATGAAAAAATGCCTTGGACTCATTACCGTTCATTCTCTGCATGCCTCCTCTCTATGAGTGTAATCTACTCTAAGTTCCATCACTAGCTGCCATATTCTCTATTATTGTTTGTCTGCATTGCCCACACCACATATCATAAATCACAACGTTTCCTTCTTTGAAACTATTTCCCTGTAACCTAACAGTACACAATGTCCACTAGCCTATCTATTAACCCTACCAACCATCTTCATGAACTCACAACCCTCCTCACCAATGATCACACCTAACTCCTTTTAAGTTAATCTACCACAAAACCTCGAGTAAATGCATGGAATGTTTCCTTGTGAGCACAAAACTAATCCTATTAACAACATTAACCAATAACCATTGCATTAACCGCTAACCTTGAGTTTCGGAGTAGTGTGCTGCTCACTGCAAAGTGCTTCAATCCCTCATCAGGGGTTGCAAGCGCTATATAAATGCCATTACAATACAATACATTACAATATGCTTACACAGACACAACTGGTGCACATGCCTAACACAAATCTAGAAGAGAAACAACATGGTTGCTGCTTCCTTCCATTTCATACTATTCGTTGTATTGCGTTAACCACTGTGCCAATGACTGGAGCTCACATGATGTACCTCTTGCTGGAGTAGAAAGGTCACACAATCTACGCTTCCTTTTGTTAATCAGCTCTGCCAGCTACGTCTGTGTGAAACCAAACCTATCTTCGAGCCTGTGCACTTACAGACCACACCAATGGAACTCCCCGTCCGACTTCATGTCTAAAAGAAGCATTGACAATGACAAGGAGGATTGTTTTCACTATTGTTCAACGAAAACAATCAGCTCACATGGAAAAGGCATCAGTGCAAGCTTCCCTACTACACAGAACCAGATGGGTCAGAGGCAGGCAAAGTCCGAGCATGTCATACTCCACACACACACAGAACATGTACAGCATGTACTGCATTATGGCACACACTTCCTCTTACAGAACAGATAGGAAGGAGTAAGAAATATGGCCGTGGGGAACCAGAACATACACTAAGCACCCTGCTTACTTTTGACAACCCTATATTGACAGTTATTTTTACTATTTAGAGTATATACCTAAGGCAGACATATGTGCAAAAGCTAGAACGCTCTTTACCTACATGGCTAGTTAAATGCCAGAGAGAGAGGGGCGGGGTATGCATGTTAATGCGCGATGGGATGGAGGGGCCACTCTAAAGCCGCATGTAGTAGCCAAGTGGATGGGGCCCACATGTCTAATGGGTGCATATGGTCACGGTATTTTCTCTGTTGAGATTCATGGATCACACCAGGATGCCAGTGTACTAGCTGTTACCCCTAGGTTACCCCTTAGTGCGTCTTGCGCTGCCCTTACTACCTGTGGCCCTGGGGGTCAACAGGGGAATCCCAAAGCCACAAAGGATTCAAGATATCAGGAACCCTGGTTACTTTCTGCAGTTTCCACTTACACAAACGTAGTAGGCTATTGAGGGCATAAAGGTGGGACGTAGGAGGGGGTCAAAGGGTGTGTGATGCCACTTCAGTTACCACAGGTAATTCAGTCAGATCAACATCTATCACTAGTTGCATGACTTGTTCATATGCAAACACAACCTCTCGCATTCGCTTGCTGTGCATAGCCAGTGCAATGTTTGCAAAGATTAAGAGAGCTGCAATATGTCAACACCACATCTCGCAAAGGATTTACGTTTACACGAATCTACCAACAGAAAATACATTTTGGTGTGAATATCATACATGCCAACATTTTAGAGGACAGTGGGAGATTTTAAAAAACATAACCCGGAGAAAACACACCCAAACGTAAGCCATTTTTTACTTCAAAAATCAGGAGTCTCCCGCCCGAATCGGGTCTATTGGCATGCATGGAATATTGTCGGTCAGTGCACGTTGCATGGACAGGACGCATGCGCGGTAGAAAGGACGTGTTCTAATACAAGTTTTTCCACACACGTCTCATTGACGGTATCACTTACAGTGGCACGTTGTCTCCTCGCCTATTGTTAGTGTTGCTCAGCCAGCGAGCTACCTGCCCTAAAGGAAGGCACACAAGATCACACGCTAGCCTCCTGTTTACAAGTTACAGGACTAGAAGCCCGGATACTTCTGACCACGCCCTCGAGCTTTGTGAAATGAGCGACAAGGAACTACAAGATGCAAATAGGCTACATTTTAGAAGACAGATTTATATCTGATGAATTTATAAACTATAATCAAAGCCGTGTAGGGAGTGTCGTATTACTGACCCCACTCCCAGGCACGCAGTGCCAAGTGAATACAAACCAGCATCAGTTCCCGACAGTGGCTTAATGGATCTAGGCTGTATAATATGTCTGTCCTTTCTGCAAGCGAGAGGTCACAAAGGTCAAGTATTGGATATTAAATCACATGTCTTGAGGTGCTTTCCTCAGCTCTGACCCTGTCTCTTACCGTGAACATGGAGGGTCAGTTCACTTGTTTCCCAGAATATTACTTTACTCAACTCTGTGTGGCACGTAATTATTCTGCCCATGCTCTTAGTTCCAGTTGGGGAGCTGTACCACCCAAGATGGCAGCAGACTTTTCCAGATGCGCAATTGGATTTGCTTGAGACTCTACTGTGCATAGCGGTACATTGTATTGTATTGTGATTGCATTTACATAGTGCTTACTACCCTTCACAAAGTGTTGAAGCGCTTTTTCGGCAAGTAGCACACTACTCCGGAACCGATAAAGGATTAGTGGTGAATCAGAATAGTGAAATATGAAAATAATTTGAGCAGTGGATATATTAGCCTGTTATTTGAACTGAGAAGGAAAGTGGAGGTATAGAAGAGAGAAAAGGTTTGCATTTATATAGTGCTTGTACCTCAGATGTGGTGTTCAAGCGCATTTTCGGCAAGTATCACGCTACTCTGGAACCCATAAAGTGTTAGTGGGAATTAGTATAGTAAAATATGCAATTCATTTGAGTGGTGGACACTTCAGTCTTTTACTTGGATTGAAAAGGCATAGTGGAGGGATAACAGAGGGAAGGATCTAGAATGTTTATTTTTTTGGGTGGGAGTTTATAGCTATAGCAGGGGGTCTGGGCTGAGTAAAGGGGAGGTGGAGTGGAGTTACTATGGGGAAATATTACATTAATTTGATTGATGGACATGTTAGTATGTTATTTGAATTAAAAAGGAATAGTGGAGGGATAGAAGAAGGAAGAAGGGATAGAAGAGGGAAGGGCCTAGAATATTTTTTTACTAATTTTGTATTACTTTCATAGTTCATAGCAGTAGGAGGGGGTTTAGGATGAGTAAAGTGGAGGAGGATGGTGAAGAGTCAGACGGAAGAGTTTAGAAAGGCTTGTTTGAGAGATCTGAATAGTAAAAGAGGTATGAGATTATGAAAGGAGGGGTAGAGGAGGAAACAGTCTAGAAAGAGTTGTTTTGGGGGGTCAAAGTAGTGGTATAGGGTTTGGGACGAATGAGGAAGTAGAGGTAGAGGATATATTGATAACGGGATAGGGTATAAAATAGGGTAGTGCATTGGAAAGAGTAGTAGAATGAAGTTTGAGATGAGTCAGAGCGTTGAAGTAGAGGATATATTGGGAGTGGTATTGGGTGAGAAACAGGGTAGTGCATTAGATATGCTGAATAAAAATAAAAATAAGGCGCAACATCAGAGATCATTTACTAGGAGCACATGAACCCAAGCACACAGACAACACCATTCACTCTTTTCTGGTTCTTCTGCCATTTTTGGGACAAAACAAATTAGGCAACTGCATTTCTTGTAGCTCAACTCATAACACAAAAGTATTTGAATATGGAAATGTCCGGCAAAACCTTTTGTTCTTCTCCAGTTGTAACTCATGTAATGTAATTTATTGCATATGTTGTCCATGTGATCTAGCCTATATAGGCCAAAAGACACAGAAGATAAAGACCAGGCTATCGCTACACAGAAGCAGGATCCGTTACAAAGTCACCAGGGCACCACCTGTTGAGGACTTTCTGAGTAATGGACATATGGAAAATGACTTCTCATGGCAAGTGATAGACATTTTGAAACCCCAACCAAGAGGTGGTAACAACCAAATGTTACTCAACAGACTGGAATGCAAATGGATTTTCAAGTGCTAATCTATTTCAAATCGGTTGAATATGCATGAAGAATGGAACACAATCCTATAGGACAATAACTATAGCTGTTGGTGCTCTTTAACTGGGCCATAAGAATAATGTTTGATAATATGAATTTTTTTATCTTTCCCCCCTTTCTTGTAAATATATAAATGTGTTTTGTGATGTGCCTATATATAAACACTTATGTAATTCCTCACTCTCTCCCGATAACCTAGGGTTATATGTACGACATGATTTCATCCTCATGATACATGGTGAGTCACAATATGTACATTTGCTTGTTATATCTATTTCTGCACCTCATGTTTAGTTGTCTCAGATCTATTCTTTTATTTCTCCTCCTTTTTCATACATCTCAATTGATAAAACTATTTGTTTTTCTAAATATTCTGAGAAATTCCAGGTATAAAACATTTAAGAAACCTTCAAAACCGTGGCAACATGCCCCATGTAACACCATCAATAGGGCAACTCCTCCATGAATAAGTTACTTACTATCATAAATAATAATGCCACTTTCCTCGTGCAGCAGCAAGGAATCGCGGGCTTGAACTCCCACTGAGGCCCCATAATATTCCATAACATCTAATTTATTGACTTCTTTACAATGTTGTACTCCAGCTGCGGCCCCCCGAACATTGCCTCTTCTATAATTAATTCAATTGCCTTCCTTAATAATGATGCTTCTTTCTCACAGCTGCTTTGGACTGCAGACTCACGCTCCTGTCCATCTACTTAGATTCATGCAAACGCATGCGCATTGGGATCTGTGCCAGAAATAGACTCCTTGGAGTGGCACACCATAAAGATTACATTGCCTCTTCCTTGCAAGTGCATTGTATTGAGGGATAGCACCCGTAATATGTCGCACACACATACACACACACACACACACACACACACAAACACATATATATATATATTCACTGAAAAAACCATAGGTTATAGACCATATATAGTTAGGAATTAGCATTTAGAAAACCTTATTTTACTCACACAAAACCATTGAAATTCCATATATAGTTAGTTGCACTAACTATATATCGCGCACCCGCAATCCACTGCTGATGATGTCACATATTACATCATTCATGACATGGTCAGTGACATCACTGATGACATCACTGATGACATCTCAAATGACATCACTGATGACATCATCTAGTGTCTGTGTGTTTTTGTAAAGTTTAAATACATTTTACATATTGAAGAATGACTGGATGTATGGAAGACTGAGTGTGTGTGTGGCTGGCTGGGAGGTGTGTGACTCTGTGCATATCAATGTGTACTTGTATCAGTGATTGTATAAGAGAGTAAGTATGTGTTAGTATATGTGTGAAAAGTATGGTGTTCTGTGTTTAACTATAGATGAGGAAATCGAAGTGTGATTGATTCTTCACAGGACTGACTAGGTGTATGAGTGCATATGATAGTGTTCTAATAATAAGTGACTGTATGTATGAGTAATTGTATGGGTGAATGAGTGAATGTGTGTGTAGACGTACGAATCAGTGAGTGTGTATGTAGTAACTGGTATTGGTGTGTCATGATGTCATCAGTGATGTCATTTGAGATGTCATCAGTGATGTCATTTCAGATGTCATTAGTGATGTCATCAGTGATGTCACTGAAGTATGGTGTTCTGTGTTTAACTGTATAGATGAAGAAATGGAAGTGTGATTGATTCTTTACAGAACTGGCTTGGAGTGTGAGTAACTCCATGGATGAGTGGCAGTGTGTGACTGTCTGCATAGGTGTATGAGTGCATATGATAGTGTTGTAATAATAAGTGACTGTATGTATGAGTGATTGTATGGGTGAATGAGTGAATGTGTGTGTAGACGTAGGAATCAGTGAGTGCTTATGTAGTAACTGGTATTGGTGTGTCATGATGTCATCAGTGATGTCATTTGAGATGTCATCAGTGATGTCATCAGTGATGTCATTTGAGATGTCATCAGTGATGTCATCAGTGATGTCACTGACCATGTCATGAATGATGTAATATGTGACATCATCAGCAGTGGATTGCGGGTGCGCGATATATAGTTAGTGCAACTAACTATATATGGAATTTCAATGGTTTTGTGTGAGTAAAATAAGGTTTTCTAAATGCTAATTCCTAACTATATATGGTCTATAACCTATGGTTTTTTCAGTGAATTTTCAAGGTTTTGTAAATGCTAATTCCTAACTATATATGGTCTATAACCTATGGTTTTTTCTGTGAATTTCATTGGTTTTTTAACAGCTAATATCTGTAGCTGTAAAATGTATTCTTCTTTAAATCCAAAAATATATTTTATATGTTTATGAATAATTTTTTTTTTAAATATTTTTTTTTCTTCGTTCCCGCTTCGCGAATCGGGAAGCTTCCCGTTAGCTGACCTTGATGCCGCGAAATAGACCGCGAGCCGGTAAACGTTTCTTTACCGCAAGTGCCGCGTTAGAAAACAACATCGTGACGCCTCCCGTCCGCATGACGTTTCACGTTGTCGCGTGATACGTCATATGACGTACAACGTTAGCGAACTGGTACGCGAAGCGAGTCGCAAAGCGCAGGTTTCTGGAAGCAAACCGGGAGGCCCTGCAAAGCGCTTAACGTAAACACAGCAAGTCATGTGACTTGGTAATAACACTTTTCATTGGTTCATTTCACTTTTGGTTTCCTAATGATGTAAGACTAGGTCATATAATCTAAAATGAACACTTTTGATTGGTTGAGAACTCTTGTTTTTCCCAAATGATGAAAATCCCTCCTTCTTTCCTCACTCTGACTTTCATCATTGTGAGAGAAAGACCCTTTGTGATCACTGAGCAATGGCTTCTTTAGTAGCTTCAGCTGGTGCTTCCCCACCACCTCCACCACATCCAAGGAAGAGTGGACCACCTGCTCAAGTTATAATTCAACAAGGAGAGGAAGAAGAGGAACAGGAGGACGAGCACGAAGAGAGGCAGTTTTTGCCTGAGCAGCCCAGGACGTCTCACCGGAAAGAAAACTTCATTTGGCAATTTTTTAAAATTCCCAAAGGTCAGAAAAAAGTAAATGCAAGATACGTAACTTGCCTTATATGTCAAGATAGACTGTCCAGAGGGACCGACAAAAAATACAGTTTCGGAAACTACACAATGCATCGCCATATGACTAGGTGGCATCCTAACAACTACAGTGCTGCACAGTTTCGGAACGACCTAGATAATCTCCCTATTATGGCCAGAAGATCTGTTGTACCGGAAGTAACGGGACCAGAGGGCAGGGAGATGGTGCCAAATATACAAATGAGATTTGGTGATGTAAAACACATCTGCGTATTTTGCGATGGATTCATTTCCTACGGAGAAAAAAGCATCACTCTGATCAACAGAGCTATTGACTATCATATGCAAGTTTGTACGAAACGCCCAAAATAATAAATACTTCTTTTTTTTGTTTTGTTGCTCCTGTTGAGCCCTTTACAATGAATCGTTTTCATTGCCCCCTCCAAGAAAAACCCCAAAAAATATAAAACTGTTCAGAAAAATTCAAAAAAAGTAAAAAAATGTTCTGAAAAATAAAAATAAAAGTTCTTTTCAGAACTACCTCCCCGTTATTAAAAAATTGGTACAATATTTGGAACTGTGCCAACCTCTATTTCTCTTAGTTCGCTTCCCAGTTCGCTCCCCGGTACGCGAACCGGAAGCGAACCAAAAACAGTAAGTATAAGGGAAGGAAACAGACACTTATGTTAAAAGAAAGACAGCTATAGGGGAGTAAACTAGAGATACTATTACCCGTAATCCACTGCTGATGATGTCACATATTACATCATTCATGACATGCTCAGTGACATCATCAGCAGAGGATTGCGGGTTTTTTGGCAACGTGCCTTATCCACGGTTTAATAACGCTGCCTTTTGCTTTATATAAGTTTTCAAATTGTATGAAATATATACCAATAGGTCGTTATGAACCTTTAGGTAGTGCTTTTCTTCATGAGGTCTGGTCGCTTCCATACACATACAGATGTTTCAAAGATGATCAAGAAGTTTATCTGAATGGAGAGGAATGCACTGAGACGCCAGATCATTCACTAATGTGTAGGCACATACAGTTACACGGTTCATGCAACAAACACCGACCAAATATGGCTTGCGTGTTGCAAGGCACGCCAGTTCCTGCTATCATCCCCACGTTCAAGTTGTTGGAAAATGGTAGTTATTTGATGCTCAATAATGAAGATTGTTCTGAGTTAATTAAAAGTATTCCTTTTATCGTAACAGTAAGTGAACGGGTTATTTGCTGCAGAAATGTTCTATTTCCTCCCACACATGAACATAGGGAGTTTTCAATCTGGCCACAAATACCAACCTTGGGACAGATTTCAACGGCATGGCAAGAATAAGAGCTCTTTTGTCTCAGAGAGAGGTGGCCTTGAGTTCGGCCCGTGAAACTTTCGTGCTTCACATAGCGAACACCCGTACAGAGGTGCACACACTTTTCAATTCAGATTTGCCTTTCAAATTCAGCAAGATGGTTCCGACTATCTTTAACGCATCCTCCGCAAAGTCCCTGGCGCACTTTTTTAAAGTTGTTACCAGTGGTCTCGTGACTTCATTTGAGAAAATCTTTGGACTCATCCCTGCTTCCTTTCATTCTATTTTCTCCACTCTGGTTCGTGGATTGGCATTTTTACTTGCATTACCAGCGGACGCTCTTGTGCTTTTTTACATTTTTAAATATGGATGTCCCTCCTATGCAACCTCCCACCCTGCAGCTGCTGACACTGTTCCGCAATCGCATGCTAGAATATTATGGCACAATGCCGTTGGCTATATTAAGCACGGCATATGGATTATCTTTTCGATTCTCCTACTTCACCTGTGTCCAGCCTGTATTTCACTGCCTGACCTGTGATTTCGATTGGGCCATTGATTTGTGTCTCTGCGGACCGGTTTCTCCTGACGTCGACTTTAATCAGCTGATGACTCCTATCATTACTCACGAGTTGGTTTGTCCTGGCGAAAGGATTATGGCTGTGGCATTGATGCATGGACTACTTGGTCCCTGGAATTTACTGGCGGCAGCACAGTCTTTCTTGGAACAGAGCTTTCTTGAAAACCCACCGAGCTGTCCTCTGATGGTGATAGAGGATCCGGTGCTGGGAGAGCACGTATGTTCTTTTCCGCTTTTAAATTGGATGGCTGAACTGTTTTCGGATGAAGACGGTGACTTCCTATTGGAGGCTGTTGCAGCTTATTTTGCATACACAGTTATGTCATAGACCTTTTTCATGTTTGATATGCTGAGTACTAGCATTTCATTGACAATTCATTGACTTATTTGTCAAGTTTTTATTATTTACCTTGCCTATTGGCTTAAGACTCGATAAAGTACTTGGCTGTTTTATTTTTCTTTAGCATTAAATTTTCCTAGTTTTTAATGCTTTACCTTGCGGACCGTCCACATATAAACTTGCAATCTGCTCTCATGAGATGGCACTTCTATTATCTTATTCAGTTCGTTTCCGGATCATGGGGAGGTGTCATCTAGGTCCTGGATATCTTTACACCATGTTAAGTTAGCATGGGCTCATTACCGGTTTAAACGCCATTTTTCCTTTTTTGCAACTTCTGCACACGACACTTAGTTGTTGCTTTAGCTTTCCACCTAGTAGTTCATCGTGGTTTACATGAGAATAATATGTTATTGCTCTACTATCTGCTTTGCTTGTTAAACTATATCTGTACAGCGAGTGCTAAAGTTTCAAGAACAACACGATACAGAATTGTTATGAGGTCTGATCTCCACGACTTCATACTCATAACATAAGTGCAACTTCTGCCAATTCTGGGCATGAGGCGGGTTTTATATTGCTTTGCCGAACACACATACACAACAGTTGATGCGGCTCACATGAAGAGAGAGCTGGTGTATGCTGATGTGATTCCTTCAAATCTAAGACACTAAAGTATGGGCACGCCCTAAACCAACACAAAGAGACCTTCTTAGCAAATAATATAATATGTGTATTAGGGAGGGTGAGATATAAGCAGCCGCGGGCCGTGGAGGGAGTTACGGTGAGGCAGGGAGGCGGGGAGGGGGAGAAGCAGGGTGGAGCCCTCTCTACCTTGCCCCTCCCCCTCCCCGCCTCCCTGCCCCACCGTAACTCCCTCCACGGCCCGCGGCTGCTTATAAGTGTTGCTAACTCTTATTCATTTACAGCATGTTAACATACTATCACCATTCGCTTTTTATGTACTAGTAACTATGCTGGTAATTTTGCTACTGATAATATGTGTACTTGTATTATCTAAGATACTACGCCTGTGAAGACGGCATTAGTAAATAAACATTTCAAATACACATGTGTTCTTCTTAACTCCATGTTCTGGTTTCTAAGAAATATATAACGACCGACTGTTCATGAGTTCCACGTATCCTGAGGTACTATAAGTTCATATTCTGGCTTCTCTAAACATTGAGAGTTTGTTATATCCAATGTGACACTGTACCTAGCTTGCTAAGGAGTTTTTGATTACTAACGTGAGTTTTGGGACACCCTAATTCGCCGAGGTTCCAACCCTCTGTCCACAGTTCTGTGTGAGAACAGAAACCCTGCGACAGGGGCACCCCCGACCCTTGCTGGAGCTTCATCACACTTGCGATACAACTCCAGCAATGCGCCACCTTTACGGCACAGATACATCACGCATCTGTGCTGTTTTTGCCCCATGATGCGCCGCATTGTAAATGCAGCACACCATAGGTGACGGAACAGCGGCACAGAATGACTAACACATCCCTGGTGATGCGCCAGTCATCATAAATGTATCCCTATGCTTCTTATCTTGTTAGAGCTGAACCGCCATATGTATCATCAAAGTTTTTTGCATTTCCTAAATAGCGAACTTTAAGGAATAAATAGCGATTCTTTACCATTCCTAGTTTGCGATGAGCTATTTGCTAATTACAAATTACCCATTCATTTCCTTCATTTCCATAGGGCGGTTGGACTCACTTTTAGCTCGAACGGCTGAATGGATTTCCACGAAACTTGGCAAAATTGTAGGGACTGGTAGCCCGATGTGCCTTTGCTATGTCTCAAGATATATGCTCCAGTGGTTTTTACGAAAATTAACTTTGAAAAATATATATTGGGCTACATTGGCCTATATATATGTTGGAGCCCAAATGTAGCCCAATGTAGCCCAAAGATGGCCGCCAGACACACAAAAAAACAAATGTAGCCCAAATATCAGCCAGATGTAGCCCAACTATAGCCCAGTGACAGAATGACCAATCAGCTTCGCAAACCTCCGTTACGCGAAGCGGAGCGCTGTTACAGATATATATCTTTTTTTGAACGTTAATTTCTTAAAATCCACTGGAGCACATATATTGAGACCTAGCAAAGGCACATCGGGCTACCAGTCCCTAATATTTTGCCAAGTTTCGTGCAAATCCATTCAGCCGTTCGATTATTATTATTATTATTTTTTTTTGCCCCGCGGGGCCCTTTTAAAACCTCCACATCACACCTAGGGGGTCAGCGAGGATCTACTATGCCCCCTTATAGTTATTTCCCCCTTTGTTTTGACCTCCTCTTGTCTCTCGATCCTACCGAGAGACAAGATGGCGGCCGCTACGGACTGTTTGGAATGTTGACAGACGCCGGAGAACCAATCAGCTTCGCTTCACAAAGCTCCGTTGCGCGACAAGTACGCGTCCTGGGCCGCTGCCCAGTCCGCTGTTACAGATATATATCTTTTTTTAAACGTTAATTTCTCAAAATCCACTGGAGCACATATATTGAGACCTACAAAAGGCACATCAGGCTACCAGTCCCTACAATTTTGCCAAGTTTCGTGCAAATCCATTCAGCCGTTCGGGCTAAAAGTGAGGCCAACCGCCCTATGGAAATTAACATGGGAAAAACGCGTTTTGGGACCCCCCTTTTTTCTCGGCCCCCCCTTGACGAACCCCCCCAAAATTTTCAGGGGCTGCTCAGAAACAAAATGTGCCATTTTCCTGAAAATTTCAGCCAATTCCGTCCACAAACGCCAAAGTTATTAGACATAGAATTTTCAAAAATCCCATAGAGAAAAAATCCTAACTATATATACCTACTGGCGACCGCCAGTAGGTAATATATATATATATATATATATATATATATCCAACATAACCTCCAATGTAGAGCCCAAAGAAGGACGCCGCAGCCCGGATTTTGATAAAAACAGGCGTTTTATTCAATGCAAACTTCACAGAGCGGCAACAGATTCTGTCCTGACGCGTTTCAACTCAGGCGAGTCTTGTTCACAGGTGAGCCAAATGAAAAATGACTTTGGATTCAGTCTGCATTTAAAGGGCCACGGTGTCACTCCGTAGTTCCTTCATACTGCTATATCCATAATGCACTGGGAATGTCTCTTTAAATCTGATAATCCTGTGTTTTTCAAAGCCTGCAATTTCGTTTTCCACTCTAATACTCAGTTCTGGGGAAAAGGCAGGCTTGTTATTTTCCATCTAATCGAGATTTCCCAGCACAAATAAGCTCCAAATCTCTTGTTGCCTAATTCTTTGCAGTGTTTGAATTTCAAGCTTCCGGGGACCGGTTTCTGGCATTACAGCCGTCTTCGGCCCGGCTTGCTTGAATCCTGATGGTGCAGTGAGCAAGGGACTCACGTCTGAGCATACCCTTCCACACTTGTGGTGGCCAAAATAATTTCAAAAGGGGGTGGTGATGGACAGAGTATCTGAGTTAATCAGAACACTCCTACCCAGTCAACAGATCAGGGCTTGATCCAGCACCGTTTTTTAGCTCACTGCACCATCCCAGTTCAGAACCTGGCTATATGC
The DNA here is from genome assembly GCF_964261635.1 of Lissotriton helveticus. NCBI lineage: Eukaryota > Metazoa > Chordata > Amphibia > Caudata > Salamandridae > Lissotriton > Lissotriton helveticus. Next base: position 854,147,851 of record NC_136071.1, on the reverse strand, counting down.
AAATTAGTCTGTCCCTGGCCCAGTGCATCATGGGAACAGGGCAGACCAAACTACCAAGCCAATTCTTCACTGGAAAGGAAACAAGCTTCCGTGGACCGGTTTCTGGCATTACAGCCGTCTTTGGCCCGGCTTGCTTGAATCCTGATGGTGCAGTGAGCAAGGGACTCACGTCTGAGCATACCCTTCCACACTTGTGGTGGCCAAAATAATTTCAAAAGGGGGTGGTGATGGACAGAGTATCTGAGTTAATCAGAACACTCCTACCCAGTCAACAGATCAGGGCTTGATCCATCACCGTTTTTTAGCTCACTGCACCATCCCAGTTCAGAACCTGGCTATATGCAAATTAGTCTGTCCCTGGCCCAGTGCATCATGGGAACAGGGCAGACCAAACTACCAAGTCAATTCTTCACTGGAAAGGAAACAAGCTTCCGGGGACCGGTTTCTGGCATTACAGCCGTCTTCGGCCCGGCTTGCTTGAATCCTGATGGTGCAGTGAGCAAGGGACTCACGTCTGAGCATACCCTTCCACACTTGTGGTGGCCAACTGTGTTTTTTGCAATTTTCACCCCGAGTGGGCTGGGTATGCTCAGACGTGAGTCCCAGGCTCTCCACACCACTGGAGTCAAGCTATCCAGGCTGATGAAGGCTGATAGCCAGCAGCCGGTCCTTGGATGCTTGATTCCGGTCTGGGAAAGACATGGCTTGGTAGTTCGGACTGGACTGTTCCCATGAGGCACAGGGTCAGAGCTGATTTGCATATAGCCAGTGTCTAACCCAGGGTGGTGTGGAGTGCAAAAAAACAATGGATTTAGGCCCAGATCCTTGTACTGGGGTGAATGTATGACATTGTTCTACATTCTGTCCATCAACAGTGTTTTTTTCCAATACCCGCACGTCGTGGCCGCCCTGTTGAGGTCTGGGTTCAACAGTTCAACAGTGGAGAAACTACGTTGGATATATATATATATATATATATATATATATATATATATATATATATATATTTTTTTTTTTTTCTTCTTATTTTTGTTTTTGCTGTAAGAAACAGTTTTAGTGGAAATCCCAAAGAAAACAGCTGCAAAACTAGAGGACAGCACAATGATTTATTGTGCACACAAACAACGACCCGTTTCGGCGAATCCTTTATCAAGTAAAAAACCTGAGTACCATCCCCTATAGAAATACAAAGCTGAGTTCATGGAAAGTGAGGAAATACTCCAATTACAATCAGCGTGTGCTTTAACAATGCACAGATTAATTAGTAAATAAAGTTTTGAGCATTCAATGTCAATTGACACAACTTTACGCATGGTAACAATACTTACGACATTGCTGTTAAAACATGCTTTGCATTGATAAATCATTCCATAATAATTCATGATCATGAACAGATACTAGATAATCTGAATGTTTCATAATACTACTGTTCATTCAAGACCAAAAAAATGGTGCTAAGTAGATACTGGTCCGACACGGTTTCCCCAAAGGATGTACCCGATTTATAATGCGGGAACAAGACTTAGTGAGCAATAGTATTTCGGAGTGAATACTCCCAATATGTATATAAATTATTTTTGGGGACCCAGAGGGCTTGCACTCACAACATGGAGCGCACACATTTTCTCTCCAAACCCTCAACTCAATTGAACTCTTCAATGCCTTGCCATGATAGCGCAGCCGCATTGATCCATAGGCTCTGGCACTAGCTAATTACTTTAGATCTGTGAATGTGCATGCATGCACATGGGGACCTATATCCGGAAGACTTCGCCGTTCAAGGCATTCTCTTCATTGCAGCGAATGCCATGCCAGAAGATTCTGGACTACACCACTTATTGGTGCTGCCCAGTAGGCACTCTTCCACTGGTTTACGAGTAAGGCAATAACAGCTGATTCTATAGCTGGACTGCCAAGACTTTGCTCTCAAGCTTCCCCCCACGTGCCAAGACTGAGTATTCCTTGTCTCATTCCCTTAGGTTTCATTTATGAGCCCCGAAGACTACCCTTCCGTATTGCCCACGCATAGAATCAAATAAGGACTTGTGCAGGTAGCATCTCTCTGGCCTCAAGTAAGTAGTAGATCCCTTTATAACACACTGATATGGCAGATCAGATCCAGCAATTGTTTCAGTGCAATAAATTAATTTCTAATTTTGCTGGTAATGTACTGTTTCAGCTGCCTGCTTAATTCTGGTTCTAATTGTATTATATGTTCTTCGAGTCATCACCAAGGGCTTTAAACAAACCTTGCAGGTTGGATTTTCATCTGCAGGTTATTGAAATAATTTTTTCACGACAGGGCACCAGTGGCCCTTCCACAGTAAATGCTTCCCTAGCTCTCTCACTCCCTTGCCTTCTTTCCTTTCTGTCCCTTATTCCCTCCTTTTCACCCCCTCTCTTCCCCCTTGCTTTCTTCCCCTTCCCCTTCCCCCTCGCCCTTCCTCCCTCTACTGCGTCCACTCAGGGGCTCAATTAGATAGGTTAAAGGGAGGCCTTATTCTCCTTTTCTCACTGAAACTCAAGGGGGCCTTAAAAATAATTAATAGTAGCTCACCAAATCTTTTAATTGTGGAAAGGGAGGTTTGCCCTAGTAGGAAAACATTCTTTATTAATTTCTACAACTCCTGGAATAGGGTTAATGATAATGATCATATTACTACCCTGGAATCCTTTTTATTTCTAGTCGGTCAAGATAAAAACTCTAATGTTGAGTGCGTCCTATTGGGCGATTTTAACATCCACCCCTGTCGCAATTTATGTAGCATAGGAGATCCCATGGGCCCCCCTAGTCCTGGAGTCACTCATTTCCAACATACTAAGGCCGGAGAGGCACTGGAAGAATTGTTGGCTAACTTCAACCTATCTGAACCATTGACCACGGGTGGTGAGACGAGACTTGACACCTACAAGGGTTCAGACTCCGGTTCCATCATACACTACATATTTGTGACTTCTGGGATTTTACATATGGTTGTTTCCTATGCTACAGTTGTTTCAATATTTAGCCACCACAACCCCGTTGTTCTCGAAGTAAAATGGGGGGATTCTATGGGTTCCATGCCACGCCCCGTTAAGACTAGGTCAGTATTACGTCCCGTGGATCAGGGGAGAAGGATAAAGTGGGCTAATGTGGTCCCTGAAACCTTTTATGTTGACTTCCTCCCAAAAATAGAGGGTTTTATGGCTGTCTGTGAGGACCCGAGTGCAACAAACTATGAAATTATGGGGGCATTTGAATCCATATGCACACACATCTCCACAGACCTGACGGTTAATTCAAGGCAGGTAGTAACCAATCACCATCGATGGTTTGACACTAAGTGTTCTAAAGCACATAGAGCACTTATGTCTGCTCTAAAACAAACCCCGAGGGATAAGGCGATAATTACACTGCTCAGAAGAGAGTATAAGCAAGCCACTAAACAACGCAAGGACTATATAAAGGCTGGGACTTGGGAGAATTTACTCTCAGTAGACGTCCTCCGTAACAGCAGCAAGTTTTGGACAATTATTAACGAGCCTTTCTTCTCGGACTCGGACAACTGTGCTATGGACTGTGTCATTCCTGACGATAAATGGCTGTGCCACTTCAGAGCAGTCTATGGTGATACGGACTCAGAAGCCCCAGGCTATATATGTACAGTCCCTGAGGCTGGACCAGTAACCTTCAGCGAAGCAGAGGTGGAGTTAGCTATCTCAGAGTCAACAAAAAATAAAGCCTCTGGGCCGGACGGGGTACCAGTCGACTTCTATAAACATTCCCCGAAGCTGTGGGCCAGTATATTGTCAAAATGTTTTAATGCAGCCAATGGAAATCTCTTGCCTGCATCCTGGGCTACCTCAATAATAGTGCCGATCTTTAAAAAAGGCCGGCGCGACGACCCAGGGTGTTATAGACCCATTTCCCTCCTAGATTCTGCTATCAAAATTCTAGGCAGAGTTCTCCTGGTTAAGCTAAGGGATAGTATGGAGGGATGCGGTGGGCTTTCAAACATCCAGTATGGGTTCAGGGAGAACAGAAGTACCTTGGAGCAGTGCTCCAATCTGCACATGTTGATCGCCAAGTATACAGTAGCCAAGGAGGGGTCGTTGTTTTTGGCCTTTATGGACCTCTCCTCGGCCTTCGACTTGGTGAATAGGGCCAAGCTCTGGGCTATCCTCCTGGAGCTTGGCATAGATGGGGCATTAGTTAGATTCATGGCATCTCTCCACCAAGAGCTGTTCTCCCAAATTCGGGTCACAAACGAGGGAAGGTGCACCACCGGCTTTAAATCTATGCGTGGGGTGCGCCAGGGCTGTATCCTGGCCCCCCTTCTTTTCACCATCTATATTAATGGTCTGGGTCAACATCTGGAGGAGGTGGATGGGGACGTCCCGCGTATAGGAGATACAAAGATCCCTGCTCTCATATACGCGGATGACGCAGTCCTTATAGCCCGGACTGGTAATGGCCTGCAGCTCTTACTTGATGCATTCGGGGTTTTTATGGACAGGCTGGACCTAAAGGTAAATGCTAATAAATCCCATACCATGGTGGTCGGTCTTCATAGGAACAGGGGTAAATCCAAACTTTTTAAATGTAAGGGCAAGGTGGTCACTAGGGTTGCAGCGTTCCCATACCTGGGGGTGCTCTTTGACGAGAGGGGCCCTTGGGGCCCCCAGGTAAGGGCAAAGTGCCTATCCATGGCCAGATCAACCATGGCCCTCATGGGTTTTACAAAAAGGTTAGGCGCGAGGCCTCTGGAGGCCTTGCTTAAGGTTTACAACGCTAAATGCACCACGATCACGATGTATGGGTCGGCCCTATGGGGATATGTACATGTAGAGACAATCCAGAGGGTCAAAAATAGGTTTCTGCGTTCCTTGTTATCCGTGCCCCAGTCGACTGCGACCTTTTCGAGTCATGCGGAGCTGGGCCTGAATTATGTCACCGACAGGCTCAACTTGGCACCATTAATATTCTGGCTTAAGATCTGGCTTAACAAGGAACTAACCCTTAATCACGCGATCCTAGCGGACGTAATGTCTTTAGATCATTCCCACAAAGTGCCCTGGTTAGAGTACCTGAGAAAAGCCTTTGAACATCTGGGTCGCCCAGACCTTTTTCTGTCACCATCCTGTATCAGGAAGGCGGATGTGAATTTGGTCAAAAAACTTTTTATGGAAAGGGCCAGCCTAGCCAGGGAGGAAAGGGAAATGCTGAAACCCACTGTGCGTTCTCACTATTTGCTTTTAGGCACCTTTTCTCTTCAGCAATACCTCATTACTGTCACAAAGCCATTACATAGGTTTTTACTGATAAAGTTCAGATTTAATTTGATTCATTTTTATTTGGGCAATTACCCCACTTGGGTCAAACCATATTTAGCCACCCCTTGCACTTGTGACCAATTCTCAACCCAAGACACAATGCACTTTGTAATGTTCTGCGGGCTATTCTCGGACATCAGAAAAAGATATCTGCGGCCTATTTTGAGGGAGGCTGGCTTTGCGCAAGTGAGGCCGGCACTAGTTTTCCTTCAGTCCCTGAGTAGTACCCGCATTACATTTTGCGTGGCTAATTTTTTAGTGGCGGCTTCTAGGATTAAATTACATAATGCCCCACGATCTGTGATAATGAACTTTTAATCATAACATCTACGTGTTTTTATATTTTGACCCACTGTTTTGTATGAAATGATTATGAAAATGTATCGAATTATCTTAAATGTGTATATATAATGTTTTTATGTCTTTTATGATTTTATAAATCGAATAAAGAGTATTTGACTGACTGACTGATAGGTTAATCACCTTTCTTTTGTTTTAGGCCCACTGATGGTCCAAGTGAAGGTGTCCTCTCTACTGGAATGATCCTGGTTGTAGGAGAATTACCCTACTTACTCACCAGGCAAGTTTTTCATTACCTTTTATAAACTGCCTGTTTAGGCCCACAATAATTTAATTCTGATCCCCAATGTTTTTTTCATTTCTTTAGACACTAGGTGCTCATGCACATTGTCCTGATGATGACCTCACATCTATAGAGGTCGAAACACCTTCGACTATAAACATACCGACTCCTTTATTACTATATATAAACAACTTAAGGAGTCATACGTTTTGTTTTTGTTAGTTGACGCATGTGTTCTATCTCACACATGTCCCTGCATGCTCTTTTCACTTAAATGTGAGTAGAGGATCTGGTTTTACATTATCTGATTGATATGCTTCAAATCTTCTGCAATATAAAATGTGCAATTACTAAATTAACTGCAGTCTAAATACCGTTTTTGCGCCTACTTATACATTTACCTTGGTGGAGTAACTAATTGTTTGGTAAAAAAGTTTTTTAGACCAGACTTTCCTTTGTTTACATGATAAACAGCCTGATTCATAAAGCCGAAATCGGCTCGCAAAGGGCCAGAATCTGAGAATCTGGCCCTTTGCGAGCGCTATTTTTGCATTTGGGATTCATCATCCCAAATGCAAAAATCGGTAATAGCGATTTCGCTATTTTGCGAGGAATTACATTTAAGGAATCTCTATTTGAGATTCCTTAAATGCAATTCATCATCCATTTAAAAATTGCGAATTCTCAATTTCGGCCCGCTATTTACCGCGAGGTCAAGCCTCGTGGTAAATAGCGAAAACTTAAAAAAATGCTTTTAAAAGCATTTTTCTAAGTTGCATGTTGCACACACACATGTCCTTTGGACATGTGTGTGCGCAACACCTGTTTCAATTTGCATTTAAGGGGTGCTACAGGGTGTCCTTTGGACACCCCTGGCACCCTTTAAATCGCTATCTTATTTGCGATTAGCTAATTGCTAATCGCAAATAAGGAATAATCCCCATTCATTTCTATGGGCCTTTTGGCCCATAGGAATGAATGGGGAGTTATTCCTTATTTGCGATTAGCAATTTGCTAATCGCAAATAAGGAATGTGTGGGAATCGCATTTCTTTATGCAATTCCTACATGAATCCCGTTTTGCAAGTCCTTAATAGCGATTCGTTATGAATCGCTATTAGGGGCTCGCAAAACGGGAGATTGATGAATCAGGCTGATACTCTCTATAGTGGACCACTGTTTCTTACAATATGATTTCTGTAAACAGGCCTTTAAATCTTGTTGTTATAATGTCACATTTGCTGTGCATTCAAAGACAGAGGTCAAATGTCACGCTCTGTCATCCTGGAAGGTTGATGCTTACTTTCTTTTTCGGACTTCAAAGTGAGAGGATTTATGTGACAATCATGCTGGCTAATGGGGGTGCTCTCGAGGAAGGATGCATGATGTTATTTTTTCTAGCACACTACATGTGAATGTCTATAAATGAACTTTGCAGATATTTCAAAATATATCAGAATTAAAAAGCACTAATGAAGCACATTTTTGGGTAATTCTGAAGTGTGGTGGAAATCAATACACAAAGTGATGACATTTCCACACATTATTGTTCGTCTGCTGTATACCTTTAGCCGTAAAACTGCATGTTTGTGCTAAGGTAATGGTCATTTCAAGTGAAAGTGATTTGTCTGTAATAGCGGAATTTTACCACACCTTGTATACTTCACTTTACCGCACTCCATTCTACTCTGCACTACTCCACACTACACCACTCCATGCTACTCCACACTGCGTCACTGCACTCTGCCCTGCACCACTCTACTCTACGCCACTTCACTCTATGCATCTCTACTCTACACCACTCTACTCAATCAATCAATCAATAGATTCTTTATTCGGTTCAAACATTTTAAACCATAAAAGCACATGATGAAGACAGAATAAAATATATGATAAAAACATATATAAAAACAGCACAATTCATATCAAACAGATTTTAAGATACAAATATAGACTCATAAACAAACTAAAATTCTAATGCAGACATTGATTTGCATGCCGGCACTGCAACTTTCAGAAATAAGATGACACAATTAGTAAAGGCCTCATCATCCAGTCGAAGTAGTTCATCATTAGATTCCCTAAAATTACTAAAGTGTCGCTTCTTAATCAAGGGAAGAAGGATAGATTTTAGTATATAAGAGATGAAAACTACAAAAAAATCAAAAGTGCAGCATCGATTGACCGGATTTCCCGTTACAGGGGCAGGGACGGATGTCTAAGTTAGCTTGTAAACCTAATGGGAAGTTCAATAGATATTTTATAGTGCCTTCTCTTAAACGAAAGAGTAAACTGCTCCCAGTCACTCATATTGCCAGTGAATTATCTTTGGGGTGAGCCAATTCGTCCCTGATTCCTAGTGACATAGCCTGAGACTCTTGGTTTTATTATCTCCCTCTTTATTCTCTCTTCCTGCGCATACTGGTACCCACATGCCAGCAGCTGTTTCTCAGTAATGGAACAAGGACCCTCCGGGTTTTCAAATAGTTGGTTACGAGCAATCATGCGCAGAGAAGATTCAATGTACTTTATCCAAGGAATTGTCTACCATTGTCACATTCAAGGCAATCTTTTATGATGTCTTTTGTAAGTTCTCCCTCTGTGTTTCGCCAAATGGCATACAAATAAATCAGGGTGCGGGCACTAATATAATCCTCAAAAAAGGGGAGGCCTAGCTCATTATGACAAATAAAACTAGAGCTAGAGATCGGTGCTCTCAGCATCTTTCTACAGAATCTATTTTCCTCAGTGTACTAAGAGACTACTCTCAATCCACTCTACTCTGCAACACTGCACTCGATTCCACTGCAATCTATGCCAAAGCACTCTATTCTGAACTACTCCACTCTACGCCAGTGCACTCTATACCAATCTACTTCATTCCACTCTAATCTCCTGTGCCCTCTACTCTACGCCACTCTACTCCACCGTGCATAACTCCACTCTCCTCTGAAACAATCTACTCTACGCCACTGCACTCGCCACCATTGCACTCAGCACCACTCCACAGTGCCACCCCACTCTACTTTGCGCCACACCACTCTACTCTGTACCACTGCACTCTACTCTGCATCACTGCACTCTGTGCCAATGGACTCTACACTACTTTACTCAAACCCAATGTGCTGCACGCTACTGCACTCTATGCCAAACTACTCTGCACCACTGCACTCTAAACAGCTATACTCTACTCTGAAACACTTTATGCCACCGCACTCCACGCCATTGTACTCTATGTCACTGCAATCTATGCCACTCTATTCTACTATGCGCCACTGCACTCCACAACAGTCTACTCTGTGACACTGCACTCTCTGCAACTGAACTTAATGCCACTCTACTCTGTAGCACTTTACTATGCACTACTCTACTCTACGCCACTCTACTGCACTCTACTCCAATGCCCCTCACCCCAATTCCCTCCATGCCACTATACTTTACACCGCTACACTCTACGCCACTCTAACCTACTGTGCACCACTGCACTCTAGACCACTTCACTCTATGCCTCCCTACTCTATTCTACACTACTCTACTCTATGCCAGTGCATTCTACCCCACTCTCCTATGCAACACTGCAACCTTTGCCACAGCACCACTGTACTCTGCGTCACTCTACTCTATGCCATTGCACTCTAGGACAGTGTACAACCTCGCACAGTGGATCACCAACTGCGCCGACGACCTCGCACCTCTGAAGAACCCCCCAGGCATGACCAGCTACAGGAAAACTCCATGGTTCACAGACGCCCTCAAAGAATCAAAGAAGTACTGCCGAACCCTCGAAAAAACCTGGCGCCACGAACAAACTACAGAAAACATGACAGCCCTCAAGACCGCCACCCGCAAACACCACCAGCTGATCCGCACCACCAAAAGGACATCATTCAAAGAGCGTCTAGACAACAACACCCACAACAGCAAGGAACTCTTCAACATCGTCAAAGAACTCTCCAACCCCAGCGCCAGCAACAACGACATCACACCATTGCAAGACCTCTGCAACACCCTCGCCACGTTCCTCCACTGAAAGATCGCATATATACACGACAGCTTCGGACCCCAGACTCCGCCTCCAGTCACCGAACCAACGACCCCCACCACCACCCTCAGCGCCTGGACCCCCATCAGCACTGAAGAAACCACCAATGTCATGAACTCCATCCACTCCGGCTCCCCCTCGGACCCATGCCCCCATCATATCTTCAACAAAGCCGATACCATCATCGCACCCCATTTCCGGAACGTCATAAATATCTTGTTCGCGTCAGCCACCTTCCCCGAGAGCTGGAAGCATGCAGAAATCATCGCCCTTCTGAAGAAACCCACAGCAGACCCCAAGGACCTCAAGAACTTCTGCCCCATCTCCCTTCTTCCCTTTCCGGCCAAGGTCATCGAGAAGACCGTCAATAAACAGCTGACTGCTTTTCTCGAGACAAACAACTCGCTCGACCCTTCCCAGTCCGGTTTTTGAGCCAACCACAGCACTGAGACCGCCCTCATCGCAGCCACCGATGACATCAGGACCCTGATGGACAACGGAGAAACAGCCGCCCTCATCCTCCTGGACATCTCGGCAGCCTTCGACACCGTATGCCATCACACCCTAATAACACGCCTCTTCAACACAGGGATCCAAGGAAAGGCCCTGGACTGGATTACTTCGTTCCTCTCCGACAGAACCCAGAGAGTCTGCCTCCCTCCCTTCCGCTCAGAAGCCACCAAAATCATCTGCGGCGTACCCCAAGGTTCCTCGCTCAGCCCAACGCTCTTCAATATCTACATGAGCCCTCTCGCCGCCATCGCACGCAAACACAACATCAACATCATCTCCTACGCCGACGACACCCAGCTGATACTCTCCCTCACCAGAGACCCAGCCACCGCCAAAACCAACCTACAGGAAGGATTGAAAGACGTCGCAGAATGGATGAAGCTCAGCCGCCTGAAGCTGAACTCAGACAAGACGGAGGTCCTCATCCTCGGACAATCCCCCTCCGGCTGGGACGACTCCTTGTGGCCCTCAGCACTGGGCTCCGCACCAACACCCTCGGACCACGCATGCAACCTGGGATTCATCCTGGACTCCACCCTCACGATGACCAAGCAAGTCAACGCCGTCTCGTCATCATGCTTCAACACCCTGCGCATGCTCCGAAAAATATTCCGGTGGATCCCCACCGAAACCAGAAAGACGGTCACCCAGGCCCTCGTCACTAGCCGACTGAACTACGTTAACGCCCTATATGCAGGAACCACCGCCAAACTCCAGGAACGACTACAACGCATACAGAATCCCTCCGCACGACTCATCCTCGACATCCCTCGCCAGAGCCACATATCCGCCCACCTGAGAGACCTGCACTGGCTCCCCGTCAACAAGAGGATCACATTCAGGCTCCTCACCCACGCACACAAAGCTCTCCATGACATGGGCCCCGAATACCTCAACAACCGCCTCATGTTCTACACTCCCACCCGCCGGCTCCGCTCCGCCAGCCTCACCCTCACCATCATCCCACGGATCCGCAAAGCCACAGCCGGAGGAAGATCGTTCTCCTACCTGGCCGCCAAGACATGGAACTCCCTCCCCGCACACCTACGACTGATCCAGGACCATCTCACCTTCAGGAGGCACCTCAAGACCTGGCTATTCGAGCAGTAGGAGCACCCCCCCCTCCCTTCAGCGCCTTGAGACCTTCACGGGTGAGTAGCGCGCTCTATGAATGTTTTGATTGATTGATTGATTGTACTCTAATGACTATCTACTCTGCAAGACTGCATTCTCCACCACTGAACTCAATGCTTCTCTACTCCATGCCACTATACTCTATGCCACTGCACTCTATGTATCTGCACTCTATGCCACTGCAGTGTACTCTGTACCAATCAACTCTCTGCCACTCTACTGCACTCTACGCCACTACACTTGACATCACTCCACTCTACACTACTCTAATCTATTCTGCAATACTGCACTCTAAATCACTCTACTCTAAACCACTGCACTCTACACCACTCTACACCTATGCACTCTACCCTGCACCACTCCACTCTACTCTATACCACTCCACTGCACTACATTCGGAAACAAACCTACTCTATAACACTCCATTCTATGCCTCTGCACTGTACACAACTCTACTCCACTGTAGGCTATTCCAGTCCATGCTATTGCACTCTATGCCACTGCAATCTACTTTGCACCATTCTACTTTCCGTCACTGCACTCTACTCTAATGGACTCTACACCACTTTGTACAAATCAAATGCACTCTATGCCAATCTACTCTGAACCACTATGCTTTACTCTGCTTCACTATAGTCCACTCTACTCCTCTCTATGACACTCCACTCTTTGACACTACACTCAATGAAACTACCCTCAACTCTATGATGCTTTACTCCATTGCCCTCGACTCCACTCTGTGCCACTCCACTCTACAGTGCTATAGTCCACTCTGCGTTCCTCTATCCAAATCCCTCTATGCCACTTCATGCCACTATACTACACTATATTCTATTACACACTACTGTACTCTATGCCACTCCACCCTATGCCACTTACTCTGTTCACTGTACTTTACTCTACGCCACTCCACTCTTCAACTCTCTACTCCACTCCGACATTCCACTCTCCTACAATATTCCACCCTATGCCACTCCACTCTACAACAATCTACTCCACTCTACTCTACAACACTCTACTCAATGCAACACCCTCTACGCCACTCCACTTTGATCTACACCACTCTACAACACTAGATGCCAGTGCACTCTACTCCACTCTGACACTACTCCACCATATACCACTCATTTCTACGAGACTCTACGCCCTCCTCTCTATGACACTATTCTCTCCACAACACTCTACACTACTCCATTCTATGCCACTCCATGGCACTCCACTTCACTTCACTTCACTCCACTCTACGTCACTCTCCTTTACCCCACTAACTTTAGCCATGCTGCACAGCAGCCAAAGTGGTGTATAACAAGGTTAAAATATATTAGCAAAGGCCAGGATCTCCTACATAGGCGAGACCTATTGGCTTTGCCAAGCTTGCTTAGATTATGTTGTATCTGTACATCTTACATGGAGCTTGTGCACACATCGCCTGTGGGGTCCAGTAGGCTGTTGGTGTATGTTTGTGGCCGAGTAGGTGGAGCTATCTCTGAGACACTCAGTCAGATTGCCTCTTCCACCCTGCGCGGAAGGTGCTGAGAAAACCTGTGATCGTGGACAAAGACGAGAGACAGCGGCAGACTCGAGGTAATGAAGTCTCTGCCCACGTTTCAGGCAGCATGAAACAGACACGACTCACTGCATTCTGTGAGTTGGGTATAGGTGCCTGGGTGAGTTAAAGGTTATGGTTGAGTACTCATTATGGGGCACGAGAGAGAGCTGAGTGGCTGAGGCTGAAGGCAGAGAGAGCTCTCCACAGTGCCTGTCGGTGGGTCAAATAAAGATGTTCAGGCCATCCAGCCCTTAGTTTCTCTGCGGAGGGATGTACAGATACGTGCTAAATTCAAATTTTTATTTCATATGAAAGTGTGTGAATGAGTAATGCACAGAGATGCTGAATTATTGATAGCCTGAAAGGAAATGGTGGGGTTACAGGTGAAGAGAGAGAGGAGATGGGTGTGTGGGTGACTGGGGCAATACAAGTAGTGCTTGCAGGATGCAGTGAAAAACGAGTGAAGTGAAAAGAGATGATGTGTAAAATAGGCAGATTGAGACTTACAGAAAGAGGTGGACTAAAAGGGGAATACGTTTCTAACAGTGAGAGACTGCAGATGAAAGCAGTGTGAAGGGAGAACCAGGAGAGGTCACATCAGATCCTAGTGATGTTTAATTCACAATCACATCTTTTCAGCCTTGATGCATTTTCAAATCGAATTGTTCCCAACAAAATGGTTATTATTCATTTACCTGGTACTGTCAACAAGCATTGGCAATGCCAAAACTTGTAGCTTGTTTTAAGTGTGTATTAATTTTTTGTGACATGTCTAGATATAATAATAGAAAGCACGCAGAGAAGCCCTCAACTACTAGTTACTGTTCTGATTTACTTGACAGAAAGTTTCACTCAAAGTGTCACTCACTTGACAGTAGAATGTCGCTCATGCGCACACTGAAAACACCAAAATATCACACATAAGCAGACTGAAAACGTGGCAGCTATGAACACCTCGGACTACGAAGAGGAGTGTGGACACGGGCAGCCGGCACAGGTAACAGCGGTGGGACGAGGGCAGGTGGCGCGAGGTAGGGGGGAAGTTGACAAACGATCGGATACGAAAAGTAAGGTAAAAAATAACAAGCATTGGCATTGCCAATAGGTCTCGCTTGTGGGACCTTATAAGTATTTCGTTTTGCAGCACAATATCCGATTATGCAACTCGGATATTGTGCTGCAAAACTAAATACTTATAAGGTCCCACAAGCGAGACCTATTGGCTATGCCAATGCTTGTTATATAGTGCGGACAACAGTAGTGATACATGAAGCAAAAATTACAAGTGAGCATGTTACAAAAGCAAACGTTACGTTACATGAGACAATAGTGACAGTTGTGCAAGTATCAAGAGCAACAAAATACAAGAGGTAGCAAACGATATGTTCTTAGAGGAAACAAGCTTCTCGGCATTGCTGGTTGGGGGAGTGGGGGGGTGGGCGGGGGAGCAGCAGGCAGATGCGAGTGGAGCGCGTGCTGGAGAGGGAGGGGGTGGGAGGACTAGGCAGCGGGAGAGAGGGAGAAAGGAGCGCGAGGGAGGCGTTTTTAGATACATGAAGCCAAAATTACAAGTGAACATGTTACAAAAGCAAACGTTACGTTACATGAGACAATAGTGACAGTTGTGCAAGTATCAAGAGCAACAAAATACAAGAGGTAGCAAACGATATGTTCTTAAAGGAAACAAGCTTCTCGGCATTGCTGGTTGGGGGAGTGGGGGGGGTGGGCGGGGGAGCAGCAGCCAGATGCGAGTGGAGCGCGCGCTGGAGAGGGAGGGGGTGGGAGGACTAGGCAGCGGGAGAGAGGGAGAAAGGAGCACGAGGGAAGCGTTTTTAGATACATGAAGCCAAAATTACAAGTGAGCATGTTACAAAAGCAAACGTTACGTTACATGAGACAATAGTGACAGTTGTGCAAGTATCAAGAGCAACAAAATACAAGAGGTAGCAAACGATATGTTCTTAGAGGAAACAAGCTTCTCGGCATTGCTGGTTGGGGGAGTGGGGGGGGGTGGGCGGGGGAGCAGCAGGCAGATACGAGTGGAGCGCGCGCTGGAGAGGGAGGGGGTGGGAGGACTAGGCAGCAGGAGAGAGGGAGAAAGGAGCGCGAGGGAGGCGTTTTTAGATACATGAAGCCAAAATTACAAGTGAGCATGTTACAAAAGCAAACGTTACGTTACATGAGACAATAGTGACAGTTGTGCAAGTATCAAGAGCAACAAAATACAAGAGGTAGCAAACGATATGCAATAGCATATCTGAGGTAACACGGCCTGGGGGAAGCTGGCTGGGGAGGGGGAGGAGAAATGAAAGGAAGGCTGTGTTTGCGGGGAGAGAGAGGGGAGGTGCTGGTGTGGGAGGGGGAGGTGCTGGTGTGGGAGGAGTGCTGCTACGGCAAGGCTGTGTTTGCGGGGAGAGAGAGGGGAGGTGCTGGTGTGGGAGGGGGGAGTTGCTGGTGTGGGAGGAGTGCTGCTAGGGGAGGAGAAGCCCTGGCCGTGAATGCTCGTGCATGTTCACGTGAACTGCAAGAAAACGCCGGGCTGAAACCCCTTAGTTTGAAGAGGATTTTGCCGACATGAATTCGATCCTATCCATTCCTGCGGAATGGGACAGGCTCGACCTAAAAACACTTGCCTTGCACTCATTGCGTCAGCGATGAGGCAAGAGCAAGGTAAGTGATTTTATTGATTTTTCCTGGCGACTACCCTCCTGCCACGCCTCACCGCTTTTGCCTGTGCTGGCCGCTCCTGACTGCAGAGAACATTGTTGGCCCCAACCCAGGGTGCAACTACTTCCTTCACAGAACTTTGTCTGAAACCCTCAGTTTAAATTGTTGAGTTTGTTAATAGCACTCTAAATTATAGATTGTACAGTATAAGAAAACTGTATAACTTTTACAAACAAAACCTTTGCTGGCATATGTACTCGCTTAATGCCAGTGGGATTGATTCTGTTTACTAATTAAACTGACAACATTTTTTTAAAGATCTTCTCCATATGGAAATAAGACATGTTTTCTGTCTTGTGTTTCTTTTCAGTAGGGAGGCAAATCCCACCAGATCTCCCTACTTGAGCAAAGGAGATGAACAGGGCTGGACTGGGACCATAAATAGCCCCAGGCACCAAAATAAACGTTACCCTCCTTGCTAAATCAGATAGCTAAACAAGCATTGGCAAAGCCAATAGGTCTCGCTTTTGCAAGAGCTATTGGCTTTACCAATATGCTTTAGCCATGTTGTAAACCAGCGTGGAGGCTGTTCAGTACGGCTACAAGTTAGTGGGATAAAGAAGAGTGGCTTGCAGTGTCGTAAAGTGAAATAGAGTGGAGTGGGGGTGGCGCAGAGTGGTGTAGGGTAGAGTTGAGTGGAGTAGAGTGTGTAGAGTGGCATGGAATGGTGTACAGTGTTATGGAGTGTCATGGAGGGATTAGAGTGTTGTAGAGTGGAAGGGCGTGGAGTGGAGTAGAGTTGAATAGAGCTTCAGAGTGAAGTAGAGTGTTGTAGAGTAGAGTGGAGTAGATTGTTGTAGAGTGGAGTGACATAGAGTGGAGACATGTAGGAGAGTGGAATGGCATAGAGTTGAGTAGCCTACACTGTAAAAATAGAGTGGCATAGAGTGGAGTGGAGTGACGTAGAGTGGAATGGAGTAGTGTGCCGTAGAATAGAAGGGCATAGCGGGAGTTGCATACACCTTCAGAGAGTGGATTAGTGTCGCAGAGTGGCGTAGAGTGGAGCAGAGTGTTGTAGAGTGGAGTGGCCTAGAGTAGAATAGAGTGTAGTAGAGTTTAAGGGAGTTCAGCATGATAGAGAGGAGTATGATAAAGTGGAGTGTCATAGAGTAAAGTATCGTAGAGAGGGGTAGAGTGGCCTTGATCGAAGTGGCATAAAGTACAGTATTGCAGAGTAGATTGGCTTAGAGTGCAGAGGTGTAGAGTGCATAGGTTTTGAGAAAAGTGGTGTAGAGTGCATTGGTATAGAGAGAAGTTATATAGAGTGCTGTAGCATCGAGTAGAATGGTGCAGGGTAGATTGCAATGGTTTAGAGGGCAGTAGCATAGAGGAGATTGCTTCAGACAAGAGTGAAGTGACATAGGGTAGAGTGCAGAGGTATAGAGTAGAGTGGCTTAAAGTGCAGTGGTGTGCAGTGCAGTGGTGTAGAATAGATTAGAATGTAGTGGATTGATACAGAGTGTAGTGGTGTAGAGTGCAGTGGCACAGAGTGTATTGGTGTAAAGTAGAATAGTGCAGAGTACAGCAGTGCAGAGTAGAGTTGTGCAGAGAGGAGTGGCATAGATTACAGTGGTGCAGAGAAGAAAAGAGTGGCGTAGATTGCAGTGATGTAGAACACAGTGGTGGGAGTGGCGTAGAGTGCAGTGCCATAGGGCGCAGTGGCGCAGAGTAGAGTGGTGTCTAATTCAGTGGCGGAAAGAGCAGTCTTGCAGAGTAGAGTAGCGCAGTGTGCAGTTGGGTAGAGTGCAGCAGAGCGGTGCAGAGTAGAGTGGCGCAGAGAGCAGTGGTAGAGAGTACAGTGGTGCAGAGTAGAATAGAGTGGTGCAGGGTAGAATAGAGTGGCAGAGAGTGCTGTAATGTGCCCTATTAATTTCAAAGCTTCCACATGTTAAAGAAATACACTTTTTTTTAAACTTTTAAGTGATTTTATTATGTTGTACGTGATGTTTGTTGTAGGATTTACATAACAAATATGTTCAGGGCTTGGCTCATGCACTGGCTCTAAGACCCAATCCAGACCCTTGGCTGGGCTCTGATTTGGCTCTGCCTGTTAATTTGTTTCCTCACCCACTGCTCTCTGATCCAGAATCCATTGGGCACAGAGGGGACACCCGACCCTACTCTCAAGCCACTCACCAGGAACAGATGGATATAATAACCGTAGTGCTACTTGATCCGTCATGTGAGGCAGGGATTTGAGCTTAATATTTGTTTATTTTGTGTGAAGACTCCTCTGCCAATGACCAAGTGCCACAGAGCACAATTTAATTTTGCAGCGCAGAGCTGGGGCAATGTTTCCAACTGAATTTTAAGACTTTGCAGGGGTCACCACAGCAATGAGCGAGTCCCTAAGGCTGCTGTATATTAAACTGCAAATAGCATGGCAATTGCCCATGCAGGCTGTTTTTATTCAGCCAGGAAGCACCCCTCATGATCCCCCACTGTCTTAGGAAGCTATGTAAATGCCTCACAAATGCAGTTTGGTGTGGTGATGCGGCCATCAACACTAAAATGTGTTAGTCTAACCCCTGATGTGTGGTACTTAGCAGGACTGTTGATGGTGTAACTTTGCTCAAATCATTCGAAGCCAGTCCGTGGCCACTACATTGACAGAGGGGTTTTGCCTCTGCTGTTCATTAGGTCTTTCCAAAATGTGGGCATGGTTCACAAAGGTAAACCTACATTTAATTTGCAACTTTACTATTATCTGTTATTCACAGAGGTAGTTTACTAATAGTATCTTTATGATTGCAGGGTCTCCACATATAAACAGATTGGGGTGCCAATCTTTTTATGTGTGGAGCCTCTGCAGTCGTAAAGATGCTACTAGTAAAATACCTTTGCAAATAGCAAACATTCATGAACTTACACAAAGATGCAAATTTACCTTTATGAATCAGGCTCCGGATTAGTGACTGGTTAGCAAGGACTCTTTTCGGTGAATATCCTGGACACTACTGCCCCTTACACCTTCATTCCCTCCTGATCAGACAGTTTCAAGATTGATTTAATTTCCTAGGAGCTCATCTCCCAGCAATTTTTCCTGTGGTCAACTATTTTCTCTTGTCCTGATGATGACCTGTTGAATCATGGAAGGGCGAAGAAAAGATTTCTTGCATTACATTGTGCAATGGAATAATCACAAAATGTTATCTTGTAAAATCATTATGGGGCATATTACCAAGGCAGGCGATATGAAATTATCGCCGCTTTGGCGGCCATTTTCGGCCACAAATCGGCGATAATTTAAGCGCCCTATTAGCAAGCTGTTGCTAACATCAGTTAGTGACAGCTTTTAGGTGATAGCGAGCGGTTTGGGGCCCGCTTTGCATGTCAGCGATTTTTATCGCTAATGACATGCAAAGCGGGCGTATCCAACCTGTTAGCGACTGAAAGCAGTCGCTAACATCGCTATTGCCTATTATCAATGCTGGGGTAGCGACAAAAAAATTTGCGCTAAGCGCGAATATCGCTGAAAACTAACGGCTGCTCAGACCAGTTCTTAGCCTGTATAGCCAATGGGAGGTGGATTTTCTGGCTAAGTCCCTATTAGTGATAATGCCTGAATATCGCTGGATTTCCAGCGATATTCACGCATTTGGCTGCTATCGCAGGATATTTTATCGCTTTGGAGATAAACGTTGCTAATAAGCTCGTTATCTCTGCGTTAAAATCCGGCGATGTGCGGCGATAAAAAAAATGTCGCTAAGCTTATTTAGCGATAAATATCGCTAGTTGTTGATAATATGCCCCTAAATTCCTTTTGGAGTTTTTTTTCCTTTTTCTCTGTTCCCTACACTGTACACATTGAGCACCTATCATTTTTTTTTTTAATGATACTGCTAATGGATGAAAAAAAAGTATGTATTTCCATTGACCTGTGACTTTTACATAGTCTATTGCCTCGCTGCATGTAACAACATATTTTAATTATGTTTTTACATGAATGAAACCTATTTGAATACTGTTGTATTGTTATTTTTAATATTCTTGTCCTCTTGGGTCTACCAGTCACTCCTGTTCCTTGTATTGCTGGTTCATTCAATGACATTGCTTGTTCTGCCCATGTCCTAGCAAATTTAGGTTTAGCTTTTCTCACCCCCTCTTGGCTCCCATATGTAGACCATGTCCTTGCATTTGGTTTACTTAGTTGATTCGTACAGCCATTTTACCACCCAGGACCTTCTGGAGTTTTTCTAATTCTTTGTTTTTTTATTGTTTTGTCAGTATCAAGGCTGGATCTATTTATTTATTGAGTTTTGTATAGCGCGAACTTGACCTGCAGGTATCAAAGCGCTTCACTGCATTTGCACAACAGCAATTATATGACCTATTTTGGAGTAACTATACATTTTGTAGTAGCATCCTTCCCTTTGTGGCAGAGATACTATCCCAATATACACATTTCCAGTGAGCGGTCTATGTTCCAATCATCTAGCGCTCAGTTCCCACCACTTCCTCTTAGTATTTTATAAGACATGGCAAACCCATATTCTGTGCTTAGGTTCAGCATCCTGCTACCTGCATCTGGGACAGGCAGCCTGAAAACCTGGGAATAATGTATACGTCAGTGGGTCATACAGGCTCTGAGCTGATGATTTGAATGAATAATTTGTGAACCTAATGATCCTAGATATTCTCATGGCTACAGCATGGTTACGGTTCCAATGTTCACTACTAATTGGAGTATTAACTTACTAATGCCTGTTTTGTTCTTACCTCACCTAGCGTGACTTTGGACTGTTCTTTCAGTGCTCTGTATATCAGTCAAGGGGGTAACACAGTCCTCTGCAGCTCCTGTGGTGCGGATGTACGTCATGACAACGCGGGCTTTTACACCGCGCTGCCATTACGACGCATCCATTACAACGCAAGTCGTTACAACGACTTGCACAGTAGGCGCTGGATTTTGGAATAGTATGATTTACTATTCCAACTCCAGCCTACGCAACAGTAGGGAAGGTGTTGGAATAGTAAATCTAATATTCCTTAGTATCTAGCTCCATCCAGCGCAAGTCGTTGTAAAGACTTGCGTTGTGATGGCAGCGTCGTAATGGCAGCGCGGTGTAAAACCCGCTTTGTCATGGCTGTCTCCCCTGTGGTGCAGTGTCCTGCTGGTCAGAGGTTTATCATTTTCAAAAGTATGAGGCAAATTCAATGATGATGCTTAATGGGTGTGCTATTAACTTTCCGTCATTCCTGACGGCCGTAGTGATCAATGAGCTGGCTGTTTGATGGAGTTGGAGTGCTACAAGCCTACCAATCTTCTCGCAATACTTACATTTCTTCCATTTACTTCTGAGTGAAAAAGGCATTCAAGTAATTTTTTACTTTTGTTAGGTCATACAGCATTGATAATGTTACATGTGGATTCTGTCAGCGCCTCCTCTACGATTTTCTCCAGTTGGACAAATATATTGTAGTGGGAGGCATGTAGTAGGCCAATGTGAGAGTGTAGGAGGCTTACAAGGCTTTCATATCCAGAGACTGCCTTCTTGGAAACTGGTACCTTCAGATGTGGGTTTGCCTCCTTCTCCTTCAGGGTTACTCCAAGCTTGTCCAGGGTTAACCCACACGGGTGCATCTGTCAATGACTTGAATTACTACAGGAGATCCTTGTTATCACACTTCCACCTCTCTTTAACCCACATTCTTTCTATTTTGATCATACAACTCCAATTCCACAGTACCAAGGGGCGGGGTTAATTGGCCCCACATATGTTGCCTGCCTCATTTCTCTCTAAAGACATAGGGGCTTATTTACAAACCCCTACGTCACTTTTCCCGTGGTAAACAAGACGCAAAAGTAGCGCAAGAGGCTTGTAAATAAGCCCCATAGAATCTCGCTTTCTGCATCCCTGTAATGACCTGGGTGCAATCAGAACTTGAGCATCTCTTCAGCGCCTCTTGTGCAGATCACTTCCTACAGGCTGCCTTGGCCCCTCACCAACCTATTGGTGCAGACCCAGCTGTGCACAGTCTTCTCACAGGAGCTGCTAGTGCCTTCTTACCTTGCAGCTCTCTTGGCCTCTTTCAACACTTCAGGTCAGGGCAGCATCACAACATATCCTGTCCTGCCAATGAGCTGGGGGCTCTATATTCTGACTGTTGAAGCTACAAGTAGGTGTTCATCTCTCCAATGCACATTTCCTGCCCCACTGCACCACGTGCAATCTATTTGCCTTTCTGATTTGTTGCTTGGAGTGCCCTGCCAGGCCTAGGGGTTTAAAAAAAAAGTGGGATATTTAAAGGGTGGAATTCTTAAGTATTCTGTGCTGTTACCTGAAGCAGAAAAGAACTCATCTGTTCAGCTTACATCATTGAATGACCATATTCCTTACTCGAGGCCGGTTCGCTGCCCAGGTTCTTTCATAAGAAACTCTTCCCAAGGACATGAAGCTGAACAAGTATTGAAAATCACTGCTTGAGTTGACTTGAGGGTCAGGATAAATACTGGAGTGGATAATAATAACAATACTGTAGTTGCTTTACAGGATTGCGGTTAAGGAGGTGTGCGTACCGTAGACACCTCTTGCTAGGAAGCCCTTTAAACCAAGTGCATGAGTGATTACTAGGCTATTCCCATTGGAACCAAGGGCAACAAGCAAAGGTTGATACAATCCTATCAACATTATAATCTTATCTATACCTCCTTCTTTCATTCCATCTCTCAATCCTGAGAATGAGCAATGTAGGACATCTGGGTCTGTTCCGGCGCTCCACATCGCCAACTCACAGACAAGCCATATCTCGCCATACTGACTAGCGTATTATACGCCCATTGAGTTTATTTCAGTTGTATTCATCTTAACTTACCATTAGTGGAAATATATTTTGGCTGTTGGCCACAATATGCCCACTGGTCATCTGTGATCTCGCACACCACTTCCTGTGTCCATTTTGCCCTGAACTGAAGTTGTCAAGTCTTCATATTACTCATTATGCCATTATATATTAGTGTGATTGTTCTGAGGGAGCATGGGTTTGCAAGGAGAAGGTTGAGATGATTACATTCGGGTGGTTGCCCTTCCATTTTTATTAGGAAACAGATCTCCCAGTGTGCACAAATGCACAAGACTGCACAAGTGTCTATTTTGTAGCTGTCGGAACACTTCTGCGTCCTTGGTAACTTCAGAACAAGGATTGTCAAACAAACAGGCGTATATGACTCAGAATAAAATGTTATAAAAGCATTCAATATTTATTTTGGGTGATGCAATAACTTGTCCTCATTAGATTCTAGTTGGACAATATCCGATGCACTCTATGCAGGATGGAACAGCCCGCAAGAGTATTTCCCGGGCACGTTCTTTCCCCATTTTGTCTGGAAGCTGTGTTTTCCATAGGAACTCTTTTGAAGCTTAAGAAATATCATGGTATCTCTTCTAGTTACTCAGGTAACATAAAGTCAGATTTACTATCGTACCACTCCAGCTGTCATCTAAAAATGGCTCTGCTTGGCCACAATTCTCCACCCTCTGTCGGCATAAACCGTTAACCTAATATCTTCGAACCCCAGCACGGAAAGGCCTTTCGGAAGAGTGGCTCATGTTGGGTGCCTAGGTTGCATTCATGGACCAGCAGCAGGGTTTGTACAATTTTCTAACAGAGGAAGAGTCTTAATACTGTCATGATGCCTATCACCTGAAGCATCAACGGGGAGATATTTCAATAGAGACATTACGCCATGACAGTGGTGGTCACTCCACATGGACCACTGGCTTCAGCCCCACCAATATCTATATGTACATTTGGTTCTCTGGCGTCTCAGGGTTGAATGCGACAGGAAGGAATAAGTGGTACCCAACTTAGCCCGTATAGAATTAGTGTACAAGTGATTTCAGATTGTTGTCCAGGACTCTCTTAGGCGATAGGCCACTTTATTTCCCGCTGCTTCATAGTGTAAGGCCACTGTGTATATTCAGCACCATTAGCACTCTTTCTGCCCAAGATGCCACCATATTTCACCACAAGGATCCTGAAAAGGAGGAGGAGTGAAGAGCTAAAATTTACTAGTTGATGAAGCAGTAACTGACCAGTAAGTGGGGCTCCCTAGCTTCACCTGCCTTTCTCACCACAGCCACTGGCGCACAACACTGGTGGTGGTGCATGTGTGAAAACCCTCTGAAGTCACACTGAGTAGCAACTGATGAGAAGCAACCCCAGCACTCCCATGTTTGGCAGAGCACAGCTGTGCAGAATTAAGGGGGCAAGAAGGTCGCCCCGAGGGTATCTCGGTGCCCAGTGCCATGTCCAGGTTCTTGTCAGAGAGGACTGTGGGACTAGCACTGTGGTGGGCACAGGATTTCAATGATATGCCATTGATGGGCAATATTGTTTGCACTGATAAACAATATCACGAGTAAATGATAACTAATGGAAGTCCTGGAAAATATACTGTGGTTCTGCCAGGCAATAGTGATTGGAAAATTCCCAGACTCGTGAGTTTTTAGGAGTATTTCTGAAATGTTGTGCTTTATTTGGGGTGGTGGGGTTGGGGGTGAGGGGCATTTCATGATGCAAGTAAAAACATTTCATGATGCAGAGGGAAACATTCAAAGTTGACTGCTGAGGACCTATGATTGTGGTTTAAAAGATGAACTGAGTTATGTGGAATGCTATTATTGTTTGAATCTCCCGAGCTTTGGCAAAGACACTTCATGACCTTTTCGGTTCATTTATTAGGCCAGGTGTGTTTTAAATGTTACGGCAACTCTCGGCGTTCAACTCTTATTTTATCTGCAATACTTTAAGTTCCTATAAGTGTGATGTGTGGTGTGGCACCCTGTAGTGGTTCCAATAACAAAAGCAGATACAAACTCAGGGGCATGGTCTCAGACGTTTTAAGTGTGTGCAGCTGAAATGATCAAAGCAAACATTATTTTATTTAGGAAACACATTTTTATTTATATTTCCCCATTTGGGCATTGAAGTCACACGGTGATTGACAAACTAGCATAACTCCGCTCCAAGTAGATCAATGCAGAAAACTCCGTACAATCCTTTTGTTACTCGGAGGAAGGGCACAGTCATTGTCGCAGATGGTCCCCCTATACTCATTCCAACATGTCCATAGTTCTCTCCATTTTCGAGGGCACCCTCTTGCTACATACACAGTCTTTTCTTGCAGCATACACCAGTCCATGTCGGACTGCCAGTCAATTCGTTTTGGCGGCTTGGGGGCACCCCATAGTCTAGCGATGTTCCTTTTTGCCACCATCTGCCCAAGCGTCACCCATATTCTGCCTTTTGAAGAAAGATCAGTGGGCTCCCAGATATTCAGAAGGCATCTCTTAGCCTCTGGGCGAATTTCTACCTCCCACACCTCCTGCATACATTGCACCACCCGCCTCCAGTACCGTTGCACCTTCGGACACTCCCATATTATATGGAAAAAGGTGCCCGTACCCCCACATCCCCTCCTGCAGAGTCCATCCCCTCCTCTCCCCATCATTTGTAATCTAGTACATGAGATGTATACCCTGTGTAGTATTTTCAGTTGGACTAGTCGCAAGCGGGCCGAGATCGCTACCTCCCTGGGGGATGCAAGAGCATACGACCATTCTTCCTCGTCAATCTCCAACCCGTCAGCTACCCATTTCTCTTTTAGGGGAATGAGCGAGTCATGGGGGTTATTAATCAGTTTTTTGTATGTGAGGGAGATGGCATGTTCTGTCATGTGGCCGTCTAGTAATCTGTCTTCAAGTGGGGAAATCTGAGGCAGCGGAGTGTCTGGTGGAATATTCGCCTGCAGGTAATGCCGCACTTGCATGTATCTAAAGTATTCTGTCCGTGCGAGTTCATATGTCTCTTGTAAGTGGGCGAATGTATGGATCCCCTTGTGGCCCCAGATGTCTTTAATTTGTGAAATTCCGATTAGGTCCCAGTTACGGAACCCCTTAGTGTGCCCCAGGTTGCCCAGTTTTTCGGAAGCCCATAGAGGTGTGGCCATTGTAAGGACGCCCGACCACCCAAGTTTCTTCTGTGCGAGGTGCCAAATCTGTACTGAGTGTCGTGTTGGTCCAGTGAGTCGGTGTGTGCCCGGTTTGGAGTAAAGTGCAATCTCTTAATTCCCTCCCGGAAGTAACCATCTGTCCATCGCGTATCCAGGATCGTTGGCGTCTCTATACATTCCCTGGTTGATCGCTGATAGGTGCGCTGCCCAGTAATATTTACGGATATCAGGGAGGGCTATCCCACCGTCAAACCATCCCATTGTAAGTTTTTGCAATGCGATTCTAGGCGCTCCGGCCCAGAGGAGTTCTCGCTGTGCCGTCTCGATGGCCACAAAGTACTTGTTAGGGACCAGGTCAGGATAATTCTGCAGGGCATAGAGAAATCGTGGCAGTGCCATCATTTTAAAGAGGGCTGCTCGGCCCAACAGTGACAATGGGAGTTTCTGCCAGGACTTAGCATCACGTTGGAGCCGTCTCAGAGGAGGTAACAGGTTTTTCTCATTCCGCAGAGTCTCGTTTGTGGTGACGAAGACTCCTAGGTATACAAATCCGTCCTCGGCCACTGATATGGGACACGTGTCGGGAAGCTTTGGAGGGTCTCCATGGAGGACATATAGGTGAGATTTGCTCCAGTTGATGCGGAAGCCGGAGTTACGCCCGAAGCTTGCGAAGATATCAAGTGCCGCCATTACAGATCTTCGCGGTTTAGAGAGGTAAAGAAGGATATCGTCGGCGTAAAGGGAGATTTTGTCTTCCCATCCTTCCGCCCAGGCTATCCCCCTTTTCTGAATCATCCCTCTAAGGTAAACATCCTGTCTTATCCAGGCCGCGAGTGGCTCAAGGGAGAGCGCGAATAGGAGGGGAGACAGAGGAGAGCCCTGTCTAGTTCCTCTCCCCAGGGTAAAAACCTCCGAGACTTTGTTGTTTACAAGTATCTGCGCCAACGGTTCCGTATAGAGAAGACGGACCCAAGCTTTAAAATTAGGTCCGAAGCCCAGTTTGTGGAGGACTGCAATCATGTAGGGCCACTCTAAGGTGTCAAAAGCCATGGTGGCGTCAAGCGAGACCACCACTGCGTCTTCCGTCAACCTATGTCGCTGCCCCAATACCCCATTAAGCCGTCTTATTTTAAGTGCGGTATTGCGGTGGGGCATGAACCCGGATTGGTCCGGATGAACCAGGGTAGGAAGGACCGATTGAAGTCGGTTCTGAAGTGTTTTTGCTAGAATTTTCGGCTCTGCATTGAGCAGGGAGATTGGTCTATACGAGGTACAAAGTACCTTAGGTTTCCCTTCTTTAGGTATAACTACCACGGTAGCTATGCGATGGTCTCGCGGCAGCAGTCCCGTCTCTTTGCATTTCCAGAACATGTGCTTAAGGTGTTTACTGAGGATATCGGGTTTCAGCTTGTAGAGCTCTATAGGGAGGCCATTGGGTCCTAAGGCTTTGCCCGAACGGAGTTCTACTATGGCACGTTGAAGTTCGGCTTCAGTAAGTGGGCTCTCAAGGGCCTCCCGATCCTCATCTGCTAGGCACGGCATTCGGATGCCCTTAAGGAGGTCTATCGAATCCTCCTCCGGACGGTCTGACTCACGGCTATAGACCTGTTTAAAATGTCTGGCGAATTCTGCCACTATCTCCCGGGGTTCAGTGACTACAGTGCCCGATGTCGTGTGAATTTACGGCACTACCTTCCCGGCCTGCTGCTTTTTATCAAGCCACGCTATGAGTTTTCCGGCTTTATCGCCTTGGTCATATAGCCTACCCAGCCTGTGTCTTGTTACCGATTGGGCCTCCTGGGCTACCAAATCTTTATATTCCGCTGTTTTTAGCTGCAATCTGTGTCACACCTCTGTGGTCCTGCTATCACGTGCTTCCTTTTCCAATTTGTCTAGGTCCGCCTCAACTGAGGCGACCTGCTTTTTCTTCTCGTTCCGCACACCAGCGATGGCCGACAGTGCCTCTCCTCTGATCACGGTCTTAAAGGCCTCCCACAGGGTGGCAGGGGAGTCAACCGATCCCTCATTATGTTCAAAATACTGGGTAATGGACTCGGTTAGCTTCTTCCTAATGTCTCCGTTTTTTAAATGCCAGGCATTTATTGGTGCGATGCAGCCCTCACGGCGGGTCCCGAATGTCATGTGTGTAAAGACCGGTGAGTGATCCGATATGCCCCGAGTGAGGTGCGTGGTTTCTTGTACTGTCGTGTCGGGTCGTAGTAGAGTAAGGATGTAATCAAGGCGGGAGAAGGAATGGTGTGGCCCAGAAAAGAAAGTGAAGTGGCTATCTGTGGGGTGAAGCAGGCGCCATACGTCTGTAAGCCCGAAGGCGTCAAGGAAGCCAGCCAGCCATTTCTGCCCTTGAGGTATGTCTCTGGGAGGTCGCCTGTCCAGGGTTCCCGACACCACTGCGTTAAAGTCACCCCCCATAACTAGTTGACCATCTGGGAGGGAGAGAAGCAGTTTGCCCAGGTCTGCGTAAGCTTGAGTTTGAAGGCCAGGCGGGACATATACTAAAAGTAGGTTCAGCGTGTAACCCTCCCATCTCCCGGACACTGCTGCAAACCAACCCTGCGTGTCTGACTCAGTATGTTCTATGTGGAGGGGTAAGGAGCGGCGCAGCAGGATCCCCACACCTCTCGAGCCGGAAGTGAAGCCTGAGTGGGCTGCAAGAGTGTAACCCCACCGGTTGAGGGCCTGACATGTGTTCCCCATAAGGTGCGTTTCTTGTAGCATGACTGCCTCCGGCTGGTATCGTTTGATGAATTGCAAGACTATGGTGCGTTTGAGTCTGTCACCCAGCCCATTGACATTCCAGCTCAGCACTTTAAGGCTTTTCTCCCATCTCCTAGCCATAACCATTGCTGTGTGAGATTGCTTGTCCCCGTACACTGGCACCTCCACAGACTCTACGTATGCGTGCTATGCTTGACCGTACAACTTTCCCTACTCCCCGTCCCCCCAACCCCCCAGTCGACAATCACATTTAGTACAAACGCTCATTTTTGATGCAAGCAAGTGGCCCCCCCCTTCCCATCCCTTAACTACCCATATCATCTCCACCCCTCCCGTACAACAGAACCCCCCACCCTGCTCCCTGCTCCGTGGGTTTCAAACTACCCACCACCCCAATTAGCAGAGCGCCTGTCGCCCAACCTTACCCAGAGAGTGAGGCCCCTCCGAGGAAACTATGTGTGGGAAACATGGGCCGTCCCCGTCCCCGGCCGCCACACCCACCGTGTCCCGGTAAATTGAAACCCTCAGGTCACAGAGCAGTCAATGGCTGTTAGGAAATCTCGGAGCCCCCGGGCAAACACGTGTGCTACCCAGTCTCAGTGTCCCAATGATTCAATAATGCTTTTGTGTATACGGTATTGTTCGATGGAGTCTTATGCGAATGTGCACATCTTCATCTCGCTGTGTTGTCTCGGGCTAAGTCCCAACGGGGACTATTCGACCTGGACCGCCAGGAACGTTGGCTTTGCTCATCCCCCTCCGACCGCTCCACAGCGGACCCCGGAGAGGGAGCCCTGGACTCCCGCCAATTGCCGCCATCTTGCCTCGCCTGCGCCTCCAGCTCCGCTGTGTCCAACCATTCCTGCACTGCCATTGGCGACGTGAAGAAGTGGGATTTGCCACCTGCGATAATTTTTAGCTTTGCTGGGAAAAACATCATATACTTTAGTCCACGTTCTCGGAGCGTCGCTTTCACCCCCTGGAAGGAGCGCCGTTCCTGCTGAACTTGAAGCGTGAAGTCCGGGAAGAATCGGGCTGTGGCCCCTTCGTATTGAAGGTCTCCTTGTTGTCTAGCGGCCTGGAGGATTGCATCCCGATCCCGATAGTTAAGTATTTTTGCAATAATTGTTCTCGGTGGAGCCCCTGGTTTGGGTTTTGGGATCGGGGCTCGGTGAGCCCGTTCGATGGTGAAGATCTTCGATAGTCTCTTAGGCTTCAGGTGGCTGAGGACCAGGTCTTCAAGGAAAAGCTCCATACAATCCCCCTCCAGTCCTTCCGGTACACCTACCACGCGTACGTTGCTCCTCCGGGCCCTCCCTTCCTGGTCCTCGAGCCTCAAAGCCATCTGCCGGTGTTGGTGGACGAGCTCGTTAACTCTGCTCTCCCGCCGTTTTTCGGAGGCCTGTAGCGTCTTAATGTCCGCCTCGTTGGTCTTGGATCTGTCTGTGGTTTTTCCCAGGTCTGCGCGCAACAGGTTCACCTCGATCGAGATTTTGTCCATCTTTGTCTCGAGGTTGGTGCCGAGGGTCTGGATTGCAGTCATTATGGAGGTCAGGGAGGGTTCCGCCTGGGCCTTGCTCTCTTTCGTCGTCCCATCGGATTGTGGTTGCGTTGTGGGCACCGCGTATTTATCCAGTTTATTAGTCTGTGTCACCGTTCCCCCTTTGGGCCGCATGACTGACCAGGGCGTCCACGAGCCCGATGGTGGTGCCGTCTGTCCGTAGCGGTTGCAAAAAACACAGTTGATGGACAGAATGTAGAACAATGTCATACATTCACCCCAGTACAAGGATCTGGGCCTAAATCCATCGTTTTTTTGCACTCCACACCACCCTGGGTTAGACACTGGCTATATGCAAATCAGCTCTGACCCTGTGCCTCATGGGAACAGTCCAGTCCGAACTACCAAGCCATGTCTTTCCCAGTCCGGAATCAAGCATCCAAGGACCGGTTTCTGGCTATCAGCCTTCATCAGCCTGGATAGCTTGACTCCAGTGGTGTGGAGAGCTTGGGACTCACGTCTGAGCATACCCAGCCCACTCGCGGTGAAAATTGCAAAAAATACAGTTGATGGACAGAATGTAGAACAATGTCATACATTCACCCCATTACAAGGATCTGGGCCTAAATCCATCGTTTTTTTGCACTCCACACCACCCTGGGTTAGACACTGGCTATATGCAAATCAGCTCTGACCCTGTGCCTCATGGGAACAGTTCAGTCCGAACTACCAAGCCATGTCTTTCCCAGACCGGAATCAAGCATCCAAGGACCGGTTTCTGGCTATCAGCCTTCATCAGCCTAGATAGCTTGACTCCAGTGGTGTAGCGGTAGCAGTCCGTGGATCCGCGCCGTTCAGGGAGTGTCCTTCGCAGGGTATCTCCAGTGGTCAGGGCCTGCCCACGGATGGCCTGCGGCGCCTAGCAATCACCAGTCGTAGCCAACGGCGCAGCGGCCCTCCGCCCGCTACCCGCTTTCGCTCCTTTTTCTGGAGGGTCCTCTGCGGCCCCTTACCTTCGCCGAGGTGTAGCGCCGTGTACCAGGGTTGAGCGTCTGAGCGCTGGCTGTGAGGCAGGTATGGCTGACCCCACCCCGGGCCCGCCTCGGCCCTGCCCGTCCTGTCTGCGCGCCCGGGCGAGTGTCTTTTGGGGCAGTCTTCACTCACTCTGTAGTCCTCAGGGGCTGCGCTGTATCGTAGCTCCCTGGTCGAGGCAACGGCTCCACCACCGCTGTACGTGCCCCGGGCCTGCGACGCTCCAGGCTTCTCGCGGCCCCGGCACCACGCGCAAAGCGTAGCCACGCCCTCCGCTGATTCGGCGCCACACAGGCCTCGCCTGCGCCGTAGGCCGCGAGCCCGGACCTCGAGTTGGGTGGCAGGCGGTATCCGGGCTCCAGGTCTCAACCCCCGGCCAGCCGCCGAGAACTCCGATCACGGCAATGTGCGTCCCGTTGGTCCCGGGGCTCCGCTCCAAACACACAGCTGTAGCACTGCGCCTGAGGGAGCTGGGGCGCCGATGACAGAGCGCTCCAGCTAGGATATTTGGCCGGATTCTGAGGGGACAACAGAGGTCCCGGTGGAGCTCGGGCTTTAGGCGGCCATTTTCGACGGCACCTGGCCACGCCCCCCCGGCACAGTCATTGTTGAAGGTGCACACCTATATTTTCGAATGACCAACAATCTAAGCTTCAAAACACCTGCTCAGAAAACCATTACCAGCTCTTCCAACGAAAATGGACTTGTATCAACTTTTAAGGGAAGCGTCTCACGTTGATCAGCAATCCTATAGCAGTAATAGACTTGAAGGATAGTAATAAAGTAAATGCTAGGGAGCAGATTTAAAAGTCCCTTGCGCCATTTTTGCGTCATTTGTAACATGGGAAAAATTACGCAAAAGTGGTGCAAGGGGCTTGTAAATCTGCCCCTGCGTGTTTTTATTTCTCAACTAAGTTGTACTCATGTTATCATCCCTCAATGGGGTTCGAACCTGTGATCTTCAACTTGTCAACACACTGCCAGCATAGACGAATAAATGTCTAAATCTACCTACAAAGTGGTTCAGCCACTAAGATGACTGGGTCCCTCCAAACGCACATTGCAGAGATCTCTGTGCATCTGGCAGGTTTATATTTCCAATGCTGGTAAGATAGCTCATCTGGTTGGTGTGGGTGCTGCATGGCACTGTGTGTAATCTACGGGGCACCGGTGTGAATCCCAGCATAAGAGCTTGGTAGGCTGATGCATTGTTTGCATTGGTACAGGTGTAGCCTGCATGTCACAAGTTCCAAACCTTTTAAGATAGCTCTTTGGGTTGTGCACCTACCACCAATACCTACATGTGATGCAGAGTATAAGTTCAACTGCTTCAGGCCTACTTCAGTCGGTCTTCTGATAGTGATGACCTGACGACCACAGAGTAGGGTTGGAATGAACTCTATTAAGCACCAATTAATATTTGCCGATTGTATCCTGTGCTATAAACATGGTCATTATTTTTTTAATCATTTACTTAGATCTAGAACACATTGCCTATATTAAGCATTCATGAGACATGCTAATTTCCCTGCCTACCCTTAAAACAGGATGCAACATGTTTCAGCAACTTCAGTTTAAGCAGTATCTGCTATCGCTCAGTATTCTGCTGTATACATTTTGTCTCCTCTATTACAAAATTATTTACCCTTTCAGACACCTCGACAAAACACATCAATTTCATATCTCTGTCTCTTAGTGGACTTCTGAGAGACAGTAACTGCCTACAGTCTCTCTGACCTCTGACATTTACACCCAGCCAGGACACGTCACTACCAAAAATGCCCTTATAAAGTGGTTTAACTGATTATATCAATCTCAAATATTACAGAGATGTATGGGCCCTTTCTGGTTTAAATTGCCTTTGACTGAAAATCCTGGGCAGGTGGCAACATTACACCAAGTGAGAAGAGAACATTTGCCATGTTAAAGGTCCCTGGCAGGGCCCCTATCCGTGATAACATATTCAAGCCTTCCAGGGCCTGTCCTCTGGGGGGGCCTGATTCATTAAGGTCCTGTTGAAACCACACGCCAGTCATGCCTGAGTTATCACGAAGACTAAGAAGAAAACCTGAGTCCCCTTTGGAGAGTGTGTCAGCAAGCAGCGGAACCCTAGACAAATCAGCGGCTGGCTCCAGCTATCCATAGGGCCAGTGAAGGCCGCTCCACTAACCTCCTTACGGCCTTACTAGGAGGGCCTTAATCTGTTCCCCTCTATCACCCCCTTCTTCTTGGATTTCTAGAGTTACTGAGGATATCAATAACTCTGGTGACGGGGGATGCTAGGGGGTTACAATGTGTGTCTTTAGGGTACCCTTAGAATTGAAAAATTACTGGTGGAATGTGTAATTCTGAACTGATCCCCCATGGGTCTTATGGGGCCTGAACTCGGGTTAACACCATCGTTCAGAATTACAGGGTCACTAGTACTGAACCCCTAAGAGGGTAGCTCCTAGAGGCTAGATTGAATACCACCTCTAACAGCACTGGCTCAAGTCAGGATGGAAGATGCCTGTCAACCAATCATAAGGCACCGTGAGAAAATCCGAACTTCTCTCAGTGCCAAATGGAAAGAAGTCGAGCCAAAGTGTGCCTGGAACCATGCAGGCAGCGATTTCTGGTTGGTGTTCACTCCCCTCTTCTGTTGTGTTCATTCCCTTTCACTACCTGTCAGCTGAACCTAAAAAGTATATATTACAGTAAATAGGGATGAACCGTGTACTTAGGCGCTCATTAAGGAGGCATTCACTGTCCTCTTACCCACCGCATGTTTACATTTCCTAAAGCAGCATTTAGTTTCAAAAGTCTCTAAGAAAGCCACACAAACGACAAGTCATTAATAATCCAGCGACTCCTGTAACATGACAATAGCCACTCCCAGGTGAGTAGAACAGTGAAACATAAATTACTCGCACGCGCAGGGTGTCAAACTGAATTTAACTCATTATCCTGACTCAACCGGATCATCTCCCTGAAAGGCAAGAAAAGTTCACATGAAACTTTATCACAGCTCTGGCACTCACATTAATATCAATGATAAATCCGTACAACGGCTCTGCTTTTCAGGAGCTCTTTTAAGTGCTAGTGTAATAGAGATTAATTGCTGTGAGTTACAGACGACTGTCTAAAAAGTGTGCCTTCAAGCTGTTCAGTGCATGAATGGAGCACTTGCCTGACAACCCAGGCAAATTACCCTGAGTGGGGATTACTGTGTGTAGACTCGAGAACTGATGCGAATGTGGAGATATTACAGGCAAGGAAGGGGGCGCTGCAAACATGCAGACAGCAAAGCCTGATTTTTCGTTAAGAGAACTCCCTCTCTCCTGCAGCTAGCTCATAATCAT
The DNA here is from genome assembly GCF_964261635.1 of Lissotriton helveticus. Classification (NCBI taxonomy): domain Eukaryota; kingdom Metazoa; phylum Chordata; class Amphibia; order Caudata; family Salamandridae; genus Lissotriton; species Lissotriton helveticus. The sequence continues at coordinate 854,113,426 of NC_136071.1, read as the reverse complement.
GTTAGAAGACAAATGACTCAAAATAATCACCGACTAAGAGCTGTTTATTAATAAAAAATGTCACATTCCTATAGTGCTTCACACACTACAGTTCTGTCGTTTTTATTAAGGCGTTACTGTACCCCAGTTTAGGAGTAACATTTTGTGTACAGTTTTTAAATGATGAATAATTTATTAAAGTATAATTGTTAATACAAAATAATGTGTTGTTTGGCATTGTGCATCTTTTAGTTTAAAGTATCTATTGATTGTAGTACTCGATTTACTGACCTCGGAAGTTTGAGTCTGGCCTACCAGGTTTCGAATTCATGACCTGCAGATTATCATACATCTGAGTTTTTTACTCTCCCCGAGCTCTCATACCAATTTAATCTCGACACGTTTTGGGCCCTGTCATTTCGCTTTAGAATCATATAGGCAGATGCCAGATAAAGCCAGCAAGGCTTTTATTTATCACAACTGTGCTAAGGGCACACTACTATTGTTGAATCTGGCCGTACTCTGGTTTTCAAGATGAAACATCTGGTTTGCATTTCCATGTTACACTTTACAGACGTGGACCACAAAGTATGTACTAAAAATAATCCTATGGGTAACTTTATGATTCGATGCAATCCCTTCTAAGAAAATATATTATCAATCTCAGTTTAAGTTTCGTTTAATTGGTGTATTATAGGGTCCTGGCTCATTGCATTTCTCACTGTGTACTTCTTCGGGAGCATTTGATTAAAAATAAAACTATCTTGGAAACAATGATCAATTGTACTTTTAAATTCGACGAACAAAACATGTAAACACAATCACATATAAGAAACCATCAGTCTAGTTTTCCCAATATAATTTCTTGTATTTGATCATATCCTAAACTTGTTTTAAAGTGTCAGATGGTGCTAGGCAGCCTGAAAGAATGCCAACATTGGGGAAGAGTTCAGGAGTGCCATATCTTAATATAAACAGTCCTGCGCTGCTTTCTGCCCCCTAGGGCATCGCAGTGCAGCAACTTCGCTTGGCGCTGTACTATAAATTCGTAAATCTCCCCCAGAGTGCTCTACTTTTCCTATCCAGGGCAGTGCATAAAAAGGAACAGGAGTGCTGATTTATTTGTGGATTTTAGTATATTAGCCTGGTTTTCACATCATTTTAAGGCTGTGTTAATATTTATGTGTATAGCTTGCCCCCTAGTAAATGAAAGTCCAGATAAAGTTTCATATTCCCTAAGACTTACATTCTGCAATCTCAGTCATGACCAGAAAGTTATTCCATCCTCCCCACCCACCTTTTCAAGTGCCTACCATGCATCACAGGCATATATGTTTTTATGAAGGCACAGAGGTGTATTGGGCTAATATGAAATGTAAATAGTTAGACTAGCCCTGATCACCAATGGCTGACCCAGTGGAAACAGTTGCCTTTTTCTTCCCTTATTACTCTACAGTGACCACCTCAATGGCGGTTCCTTCGATAAGGCGGAGGAGAGTTACCCCACTGCTTTTCACATTGAAACAAAAGGAAAAATAAAATTATAACACCTCGACGTTATCATTTTATTTGTTCCTGCTGCGGCGTTGGGGCGGGCGCATCTGCTCATCTCTCAAAGCAGGGGGAGGAGTGGTGTGCACTATGTAAGTGTGCATGAATGTTTGGCCCTCCCGGGCAGGCCAAACATTCGTGCACACTTTGCATGATCTCCACCCAGGCTGCTTTACAACCTGGAAGGAGAACATTCCCAGGCCCCCATTTCCTGGCTGAGCGCAGAACCACGGTGCTCAGACCAATCTCAACGCTGCATTGAAACATTGCAATTGGATATGGGGAGCCTGGGAGCCCAGGTGCTTCCTGCTTCCTGTTTTCAGAGCAGAAGCCAGGAAGACAACGGAGGATGAAGGAGAGGCGGCAGCCGGTCTTCCGGTAGGCAGGTAAGTGATTTGATTTTTTATCCCCCTCTCCGCCTCACTGCTGCTTCCCGGGAGCACCCGCCACTGGACCATCCTGACAATAGGTCTGATATGGTTCTTACCCCAAGCCTCAGGAAGTGGGAGCCTTTTCTTCTCTCTTTTCCTTTCCCAGGTGATTCTTTTCCTCCGGCGCCCATGCGTACAGCATCTCCAAGGTCCCTTTGCTTAATAATGCCTATGTTAATCTTTTACTGTGCTTCTCCTGCATCCCAGTTGCCAGCCTCCTTTCACTCCCTTTTATATTTATATTTTTAGAACAGACTGATAGAGTACCATGTTATTCTGAAAATTGTAGGGGTGCATTATAATCACCAGTAGTCAGCACCCGCATATTTAGAGGACCATGTTAATGTGTGGTTATTAGAAATGTAGTACTAGGCCGAGAATGTTGCAACATATAGTAGCATGCTCATATTATTTGGAGACTAATGTAGTGCTTTAACCGAGAATATGCCTTATGTAAAATAGAAATTATTGTTTTGTGTCTAACTGTTGCATTAGGAATAAACTTGCCGTATTAGAAGCTGCTTGTATAAGTTGCTTATTAATGAAAACATGTGTAGCCAGATGCATCAAGCTAAATACCGGTCGCAAAGGGGCAGATTCTCAGAATCTGCCCCTTTGCGACCGGTATTTTTGCTTGTGGGATGCATCATCCCAAATGCAAAAATCACAAATTGAGAATTCGCTAAATTGCGATTGTTTGCATTTAAGGAATCTCAAATTGAGATTCCTTAAATGCAATGCATGAAAGTTCCAAAAATAGCGAATTCGCTAATAGGGCACGCAAATTACCACGAAGTACAACTTCATGGTAATTTGCGAAAACTTTGAAAAATGCACTAAAGTGCTTTTTTCAAAGTTTCATGTTGTGCCTTTGGCCCTAAGGGCATGTGTGTGCGCAACATATGTGCACAGATCAATTTCAGGGGTGCAACAGGGTGTCCTTTGGACACCCCTGCACCCTTGAAATCGCAATCTCAATTTGAAAATCGCTAATTGTGATTCGCAAATTGAGATTGTCTTCCCATTCATTCCTATGGGCCTCTAGGCCCATAGGAATGAATGGGGAGGTATTCCTTAATTGCGACTCGCAATTTGCGAGTCGCAATTAAGGAATTCTAAGAAATCGCTATTTTTTAAGCGATTTCTTCATGCATAGCATTTTGCTATTCCTTATTAGCGAATCCTTATTTTTCGCTAATAAGGAATCGCAAAATGGATGCTTGATGCATCTGGCTGGTGATGCTCTAACATGAGAAGGAAAATGCCTTAGAGAAATAATGAAATGTAATGCTATGGAATGATTAATGTAATGCTTATGTTGTAGTATTAGAAATGCATTTAAACGTGTGAAGGCCTGAGACATGAAAAAGCCAGCGGAGGCCTAACTATATTTTCTTAGCTCAGCTAAAACGTTATGGGCTAAATTGTATTTTTCCTTGGGAAAAGGCTCCTGTTCGCTGTTGAATTTCAGATTGTAACTTGGAGTGTATGCAAGGTTGTTTCTCATGCATTTCTGTTGCAGGTGCAAGGACACAAACCTTGTTAGGTAGAATAATCCATTGTTTAGGAGTTAGGTTGATAGGAGTGGATCGGAATGCAGAGATGCTACATTTGGCGGAGAAGGTGCCTGGGACCCAAGGACACAGCAACGGTTTTTGGATGAAGATGGAGTCCTGCTGCAAAAATCCAGGAAGAAGCACCTGCCCAAAGGGGTGTGTTCAGGGCATGTTTACTGTCTTTGGGATTTTGTATCAGAGACAGCACCCCGAGGTTGAAGAGCAGACTTTAGAGGAGATCTCGAGGCAGAATGTAGACTTGGAGCAGATTTGGGGAAAAACCAGGCAGGAGAGGGGTGTAGGAAGGAGCATCTTAGAACGAGCTCTGTAGCTTAGGCTTCTTACCTATGGAAAGTGAGTGTACTTCTTAGGACGTCTTCACTGCTGACACCTTTTTCTCTTGCTTGGGAGGGATGCAAGTAGGGATGTCACTTTAGGGTTAGTGTAGGGACAGACTAACCTTTTATTTCCTTTTTGTACAATGTAGTCGAGACTTCAAGCAGGAACTGTAATTGTATGAAATGAAATGAAATGAAAAAGGGTTTTATAATTGTATGTCTAATGCTTCTTGAGCTTACGCTGATTTTTATCTTGAGTCGTCTGAGACTCTTGCGGAGGATCATGTTTGTATTAGTGCTGGTTTATTTTCTGAACCTCTTGCTGAGGTGCTTGTATATCCAGTTGTTCTTGGCTTTGAAATACATCTTTTGAATTTTACTTCGTAGTCAGTGGTCCTTTGAATTGGGATGGATGTGGTCGTTGAAAAATTGTCATAAGTATGAAATTAGTGATCTTCCCTTTACACTTCTTAGTAGACAAAAAGATTCAGTCGATCGTGGATTCTAAGGATTGGTAAATTAAAATCTAGTTAAGAATCTGGCCTTACCAATACCATTGGGATTTCTAAGTGTCCACAGATCAGCAAAGCAAGATGTCTTGCAAAGCCTTGGCACGACTTCATTTGGTATGGCCATATGCAGAGTAAAGTGATGTGACGTTACAGAGATTGTGGTGCACTGAAAGAAATAGTAGGTCCTAGAGGGAAGAGGTGTATAAGGAACAAGAATCAGAATATATGTACTTCTGTGTTGAGAACAGCAGTGTACAGGCTACTGGAAAGCCACAGTATAGACATTTTGAGTGACTATACATACACTAATCCTTTTTTCCCTCAGAGAACTCAGCATCCTCTCCACCTGGGATCATACTGGATTATCTACAAAAGATAAGGTCAGTATCATAATGAATGGAGTAGGAAGTGTGGGAACATTTTCAGGATCCCTGGGCAGACAGGGTTTATGGGCTTGGATTGTGGCAATCAGAGCCTTTTACCACTGATTTCCTGGGGCTGATCTTTATTAATGCGCCCAAAATTGAGCACCAAGAACCCCCATTTAGCATTTGAACCTCAGGGTAGCAAAGTCAAGCTTTACTCAGGGAAATGATTTGGGATAAGACACTCAAAACCCAGCAACAGCAAACATATAACTATGATTCATAAATCATTTTCTTGCAGGTGCTTTTATGTAAGAAAAGAGATATTTCACCTCTACCGCAAAAGACAATTTTGTACACAAAAAGTATTTGGACATATATCAATACACCGTGAGGGAGAGACACTCCTTTAGCTGGTCTAGACTGTGGCTGCTCTGATGGAGCGAGATAGAAAACAAAATTTTGTTTAAACTCGCAAAGTCACATTTCCATAACATGAATAATAATATTAATGATTTGTGATGTATTGTGCTAATTCAATTTAGATTAAACTTTACACATGGGGGGACTAACATGTGTGCTCATAAACGTGCATAAGTGTTGCATCTTTTGTTCGTGTAAAATAATAAAATAATTTGTTGTTTTCGTTTTTGTCATTATTAACTGCAGCAAACCTAAAAGAGGCATGTGCTTATTTTGCTTTCCTTGTCTATGTGATGTCATTTCTACTATTATAGGTGCACATAAGTTTCATGGATTCATGAAGATTGGTAGATATAAACGCTGCTTTATTTGTTTGCATTTTGCTAGGTAACATTAGACTAATCGAGAGGGTTAATTAATTAGTAAACCTAGGGTGGATACAGAATCAACTTTATTTCTTACATTAATACTTTTCTTGTGTTTGTTTATTACTAGAAAGCATAAGTTGCCTGCTTTTGGGCCTAGTTTGCTCGAGTTTGCTAAAGCTGAATTTTACTTCTGCAAAAGTCACGAGATGTCCATTCTGAAAAAGTGTTCGTCAAAACTGCATTCACTAAGCAAATCTGACGTGCTGTCACCATTTTGTCGGACGTGGCCAAGGTCGGAAATCGGTGATAAAGGACAATTTTGTCAGCTCTAACTTGGCACCCGCGGAAGTGAAATGAACACTGTGAGAACATTATTTACAATTGTTGCAAACCAAGGAAGCTCCTGGTTGCATTCGGAAAAGACAATGGTCTTTAAGAAATGTGACCTAATGGAAGTTTTGAAATGTGGGTGACATGTCACTTGTCACTCTCAACCAATGGGACTTCGTGGATTTATGAAAACTTTCCTTCGTTTAGATCAGTTAGCATAGAAAGGTATAAAAAGTCATGCCCTTAGGGATGGGCTGGCTGCTGCTTTCTGACTTTCCGATGAGGGTGAAGTGCTGCTGGACTTTGCGTGGAGCACGTAAGAATCCTCAAAGAACTTTACTTTATTTTCCATTTATTTAGCTTAGCTAGGGATTTAGGCTTTAAAAATGCTAAACTGTTAAATTCTTACTTAAACTTTGAATTTCTTACTTAAACTGTATTTTTCTCATGAAGCTTTTTAAACATGCTTACTTTAATGCTAATAAAATTACATTTATAAAATTACATTTTGAAATACCATAATTTAGTAAATAAAAATCTTACTTTTGACAAACAAGCTGGTCTTGATTATTCAGAAGTGCAGGTTACCTTTAGCTAGATCACATTACAAATGGTGGTCGTTTAAAAATCTAGGATTTGTTATAATGACAATATTCTTTCCGCAGATGTATATAATTGTATATATTTTGTAAATAAGGTGTACATAGGTTTAATTTGACCACCTGATTCAGTAGGCCCAAATATGTCATGTTTATAAATGGGTCCATAAGTTAGTGTAGAATTTTGTTTATAGGTTATGAAGTTGGGTAGCGTTGTTTATGATATATTTTCTATAGGCCGCTGGATCAATTCTCTGGTAGCAGAAATTGATGGTTGCTAAGGGTAACCAAGGTAATATGTTGGTTGCTAAGGGTTACTAAAGTGTTATGGTATGGAAATAGGATCGATGTTTTAACACATGTTGAGTTTGTTTTTCGTGCTATTTGTAAGCTATACCGGTATAGATTGTGTGGCGAGAAATTAGTCACGCAAGTCATCTGTTCTGTTTGCAGTGATATCGCCGAGTATCACAAGTGGTATCGCCGTGTACCATAGTGTTGTCGCCGTGCAGCACAGTGTTAGGGCTAGGTGTGAATCTTGTAAAGTGAGGGTTTTCTAAGAAATTAGAGCAGCATGAGAATAGGGACAAAGCGCCTTCCATAAAACTCACTGTGATAAAAGTATTAGTTATATCCGAGCTTGAATGAAGGGCAGAGTAGCGTCGGTGCATGATTACCTATAAACAGGTTAGAGTCCTGTAGGGGTACATGTTTTATATCTATAAACAGGTGAGAGCCCTGTACGGATAACGTCGTTATTTTGCTAACGGTGCATGATTTCTATAAACAGGTGAGAGTCCTGTACGGATTTCATGTGTGTTTGAATTTAGGGAATTTTTCCGTGTGAAAGTGCGAGTTTGATTTGTAATTTATGTTCAAGTGGAACTCTTAGAACTGTCACTTCGCGGTGCGTTCAGAGGAAAACAAGTTCATAATTTTACGTGTTAGAAGGGTGGGGTAAGAGTTACTCTACTGACAATTGAAAATTATCCTTAGTGTGAATAGCGCCGACTATTCCGAAGTGTGGATACTTGAATGTATGTAAACTATCCTAAATAGTGAAACAAACAGATGAGTCCTTATTGTCATTGTTTAAGAATTAATTTACACTGAAAAGTGTTCTTAAAATGGCGTTGTGAAAAGATTTTGTGAAGGAGGGGTAAACGCTAGGAGTGAGAAGCGAGAAACCGCAGCTGCTGTGTACGTCACAGAGCCGCGCTGGGATTGGGTAACCTACGTCACAAGCTATACTCTGATTGGCTCTTGAGTCTCTGACGACCTGTAAGCTGATTGGTCCATCAGAAAAACTCCAATTTTATTCGTTGAGCAGGAAAGTGACGTAGCTCAACTGTCATTGGTTTGTTGGTGTGTTTCGCGCACGGATTGGTTGCTTTGCGGAACAACCCGGAAATATTTTACGAACGATTTTGTGAATTAGATTTAACTCTTAATAATGAGTTATCATTTTAAACATGTTGAGAAAAAGCCAACATTATTTCAGAAATTTAAAAATTTATTTTCACCTGACAAGAAAATCGAAACGCGAGGTGGTAAATTACTTCATAAGTATAAAACACCTGCAGCGTACATGGAAGGTGAATATGGATATCATACTGTTTTATGGTTTGAGAGCTGGAAACGCTATACTAAAAACGACGGTGTTTTAACTTGGCCTGATGATGGTTCATTTAATGTAAAAGTCTTGAGAAATTTACGAGAGAAAATGAATGCTCTTATTCCAAAACCGAGACCAACTCAATTTGAAGCTTTAGTTGAGTGGGAAGATGAGATGTATCAGTTACAAAGAGAAGCTAGTGGAATTAAAAGACCTTCTAAACCTCCAGCTTGGAGAAGAGATACTCATGAAGACAGGTTGAGAATGTGGAGGCAGGGAAACATGAGTGAAGGATTGTATTTAATACAGGAAATGGTTATGGGTACTCCTACTGGGAAATCTATAGAAAGTGAATCTGAAGATGCAGTTATGGAAGAAATATACACCACAGCTAGAAAGAATCAGCCTTTGAGACCTCCTAGATCATGGTCTACTCCGGTGGTTTCTACTGAAACTTCACCGAGTGCACCTCCAATTAATGAAACCCCAAAACTTTATCCAAATAATTGTGAAATTATTGAAACTCCAAGAAGACCAGAATTTGATAATGCTCGAAATGAAGGTAGACATTTTGCAATGACTCCAAGAGCAAGGGAAGCTCCAAAAGACTATGCAAGGGAAACAAGAAATATTGAGACAGCTGATTCTGCTGAATATTTAAAATCTAAGGAAGAATTAATTAGACGAATGACAAAAAGCATGGAAGCTGTGACAGTTCCAGTAACGATTGGTCCTGTTCAGCCTGTATTTGACCAAAGAGAATCAAACAAAACAGGGTTAACTATTCCTTTAAATGCAGAAATTCAAAGGGTTGCTGAAAAATTTTACTCAGACATATCTGAAATAAACTCTTCGAGATCGAGAATGCCAGATTTAACCTTTAATGAGGATTTATCTCCAAAAACACCAATGGGTGCTATTTCAGATGTAGGGAGTCCTGAAGTCAGGGTGACCACTCCGAAACTTGATGTGGCTAAATTAAAAGCAAATATTGAAGAATTAATAATTGGAACAATTGGTCCAGATAGTTTGAATTATTATCGAGATGATGAACTACTGTTCATTTGTAAAAGTATTCAGTGGAAAACTAAAAATAAATATGATCAGTTAGAAGAATTAGCAGCGGAACTTGAAATTGATGTGAGTAAACAAAAGAATTTTGCAAAACGTTACAGACTAGACTTTTCAGAAAGTGACATTGAGAGTTTGAACTCAATGGGAAGAATACTGCATATAAAAGATTTGATTGTTTACATCAAAAAGCTGGGAGAACTCAATAAGTGGAGAGTAAAATGGACGAAAAAGAAGGAAGATGAAAAATTGGAAAAATTGTCAAAACAATTTCCAATGAGAGAGATTGCAGGTGGAGGATATGTTCATGTCCCTTGGTCAAGACAGGACATACTGCTATTCACAAATGACTTTCCAAAATTGAGGGAGAAACCGGTAGAGTGGTATAGACAAGTGGATAGGTTTATCAAAGTGTCAAAAGTTCTGTGGATTGATTTAGATGGATTTTTCGACATTGTCGTACCATCAGATCTTTGGACAGAATGTAAAATATCAATAAGTTGGCCAAAAACAGAACCTGAGCGTATTAAAGAAACAGGTGCTCCAAATCCTCTTGTAATGGATTTTTACGAAAAAGTGATCGTCTGGATGAAAAACAAAATTCCACCCAAAGAAGTTGATTGGGTTAAAATAGAAAGGACAAATCAGGAAACAAAAGAATCAGTTCATTCTTTTTATGAGAGGTTACTGTTAATTTTTAAACAATACAGTGGCTATGAAAAATTGGATGAAAAGGACATGAGTCATTTTATCTATAGATTCGTTTATGGACTAAAACCTGAAATTGCAGACATGATCAGGAATAGCATTGTAGGATGGCAATCACTTTCTGTGGATGATATTCTGAGAAAAGCTAAATATTGCAGTGATGAGTTAGAGGTGAGACAAAAGAAGCTCAAGGAGAAAGCCATGTGGGCTCAGGTAAAAGTGGCTGAGCAACAAATTGCCAGCATGGGTAATAAGAACACAAATTTTGTTCAAACTGGAAATACGAACCAGATACAAGGAAAACTTAAAGGTAATATTTTTCCAAGAAAATTTAGCCCAAAGATTGAGGAGTTGAAACAAAGATTACCTTGTTTTAATTGTGGCGAATACGGACATTGGAGAGACGAGTGTCCTAAACCTCCTAAAAACTTAAAGAATCCCTTATTAAATCCACACATGCAGAATGGTGTTGACCTGCAGCAACAGCTACAGATGCAACAGGGGTTAAACGAATTAAACATTCAGCGACAGCAACAGCAACAGGTGAATAACCGTCAGGATCAATTGCCACAACCACCATTTCCGAATTGTGGGGGAGTTCAAAAATATAATCCAAGTGTGGGATTTCAGGGAAATGAACAGGTAATAAAACCGCAAAAACAGCAAAAGCAACAAAGGGTGCAAATGCAAAATGCTTCACAACAATTTTTGTTAACAGAAAGCCAAGACAGTGACTCTGATGATTATTGCTGACGGTGCCCGAGAGAGGAGGAAGAGTGTGTTGTTGGAGCCACTCTTGAGGTTGACCAGTCCGGTCCATTTGTAAACGGGAAAGTTAACGATGTAGACATCACTTTTCTAGTGGACACTGGTGCTACCCGTTCTACTGTTAGATCAGTGGAAATTGAAAACCTACCTCTCTCTGGGGATACCATCCAAGTTGTTGGAGTAAGCAATCAACAAATTAAAACTGATTTAACTGATCCAGTTCCAGTTGAAATTGGAAATTATAGAGACAAACACAGATTTGTGATTTGTAATAGTAGTCCAGTAAATTTACTAGGAAGAGACATTCTGTGTAAAATGAATTGCAGAATATATTGTTCTCCTGATGGAGTTGAGTTACAAACAATGGAGGAAGATGGCTTATATAGAATGACAATGATGATGATGGAAGCAGAAGAAACAAAATTGTTTCCTGCATTTGAAAAAAAAGATTTGCCTGAAGAGCTTAAGGAAACAGTGAAATCTGATATATGGGATTTTACTGGGAATGAGATGGGTCTGATGAAAAATGTAGATCCAGTAAAAATTACATTGAAACAGGGAATAGAATTTCCTAACATTCCACAGTATAAAATGAAAACAGAAACAATTTAAGGTATTATGCCTATAATTGAAAAATTAATCAAACAAGGCGTATTAAAAGAAATGGAGAGTAGTCCTTGTAATTCACCAATTATGGGAGTCAAAAAGTCAAATGGAACATTTAGGATTGTACAAGATTTGAGAAAGGTTAATCAAATCGTTGTTCCATGTTGTCCTGTGGTTCCAAATCCAGCAGTAATTCTGTACCAGATTCCACATGATGCTGAATGGTACACTGTCATCGATCTTTGTAATGCATTCTTTACTGTTCCTTTACATCCAGACAGTTATGAAATCTTTGCTTTCAGATTCCAAGGTAAGACCCTCGGATGGTCTAGAATCCCTCAGGGCTATACAGAAAGTCCTTCAATCTTTAATGAGTTGTTAAAAAGGTCTTTGGAAAACCTAGACTTACCTGGTAGGTCTACGTTGGTGCAGTATATTGACGATTTGTTGATAGCTGCAAAGACAAGAGAAAATTGTGTAACAGACACAATAATACTGTTAAATCGCCTTGCAGAAGAGGGACATAAAGTGTCTCCAGGAAAATTACAGTTTTGCAAGCAAGAAGTAAAATATCTTGGTCACAGAATTGCAAAGGGAAAAAGGCAAGTGACAATTGAGAGAATTAAAATGATTCAAGCAATGCAACCTCCAAGAACACAGAGACAGGTCAGAATGTTCTTGGGAATGGTTGGTTACTGTCGACAATGGATAAGTGGATTTTCAGTAATTGCAAAACCACTACAGAGACTGACAAAGTCTGATGTAAAAGATCCAATTATTCTCAATGAAGTTGAGATGGAATCTTTTGAGAATTTGAAAAAGAGCTTATGTCAAGCTCCTGCTTTAGGTATGCCGAATTATGAGAAAGATTTTGAACTGTATTGCAGCGAGAGAGAAGGATGTGCATTGTCTGTGTTGATTCAGAGACATGGAAATTTAAAGAAACCTATTGCATACTTCTCTGCAGTTCTTGATCCCATTGCAAAAGCATTACCAGGTTGCTTGAAAGCAGTCGCAGCTACAAGTGTTAGTATTGAACAGAGTGAAGGAATCATTATGGGATTTCCTGTGAAAGTTTTTGTGCCTCATTCAGTTGAAATATTGCTGACAAGAGGTAAAACTCAGCATTTGACAAGCAGCAGATTGACAAAGTATGAGAAAATCATACTAGGAGCAGATAATGTTTCGATTTCAAGATGTTTGAATCTGAATCCTTCTACATTACTGCCTGATTCTGAGATCATTGATGACATTGAAACAGAACATGAATGTTTAGATGTTATGGAATTCTGCACGAAACCAAGACATGATATCAAAGATAGACCTTTATCTGAATCAGATTTTGTATACTTTGTAGATGGCTCATGTTTGAGATCAGAAGGAGGTGTTTTGAAAGCCTCATATTCAGTCTGCACAGTTGCAGATGTTGAAGAAGCATCATGTCTTGAAGGAGTTCGATCAGCACAAGTGGCTGAATTGATTGCTTTAATTCGTGCATGTGAAATATCTAAAGATATAAGAGTTACCATCATTACCGATAGTCAGTACGGATATGGAGTTGTACATGATTATGGACAACTCTGGTCTCAGAGAGGCTATATGACATCAGCAGGGTCACCGATTAAAAATGCAGTTTTTATTAGGAGATTAATTGAAGCAATACAATTGCCGAAAGAAATTGCAATTGTCAAGTGTGCAGCGCACACTAAAGGAGTTGATTATATCTCAAAAGGCAATGCATTTGCAGATGAAACGGCAAAATTTTGTGCAAGAAAAGGTTATGCATACAATCGGGAAAGGAGTAAAGAAACTGATTCAAATTCATTAATGCTAACAACAGTTGTAGAAACATGGAATGAGATTAGAGACTTACAAAATGAAGCAGATGATGAGGAAAAAGATCTGTGGTTAAGATCAGATTGTAGACCACGTGATGAAGATGGAGTGTGGGTTTATAAAGATGGCAGAGTAGTCTTACCAAATTGCTTGATTGCTGATATGGCCAGATTATATCATGGTCCGGCTCATCTTGGAAGAGATTCTATGATCAGACTTTTCCGAGAGACTTGGTTCAATACTAAATTCAGAACAATTGCAGAATCTTTTTGTCAAAGGTGTTTATCATGCCAACAAATGAATCCAAACAGAAAATCATTGGTAGGGACAGGAATAATTGGTCGAGAGGGTGGTCCTTTTACCAGGTTACAGATGGATTTCATTGAAATGCCCTTACACAATTGCTTAAAATATGTTCTTGTGATTGTTTGTTTATTTTCAAGATGGGTAGAAGCATTTCCTACACGACATTGTGATTCAATTACAGTAGCAAAACTACTGCTCAGAGAAATTATCCCAAGGTACGGTTTTCCAGTCACTATTGAGAGTGATGGAGGAAGCCATTTCGATAACAAACTGATGAAGTTAATTTGTGAAGCTTTGAGCATTGAGCAGAAAATACATTGTGCATACAGACCAGAGGCATCTGGGGTAGTCGAACAGATTAATGGAACAATTAAAAACAGAATTGGAAAAATGTGTCTTGAAACAGGTGTAAAGTGGACAGATGCTCTTCCACTTGTTTTAATGTCATTAAGAAGTACACCAGATAAAAAGACAGGTTTGAGTCCTCATGAAATTTTAATGGGAAGAGTTATGAGGCAAGCCTTTGTACCTGTAGGTAAACTGTTGAGCATAAATGACAGTGCTATTTTGGATTACTGTAAAAGGTTATCTGATATAGTGACTTCTGTATCTAATCAGGTGGGAACTGAAGCACAATCAAATGAAAAAGTTTTGACACATGACCTGAGGCCTGGTGATTGGGTCAGAACGAAAGTACATCGGAGAAGAAATTGTCTGGCTCCTAGATGGCAGAAGCCTAGGCAAATAATTTTGATCACTACTAATGCTGTAAAATGCAAAGGACTGAAACGTTGGATTCATCCTAGTCATACTATTCCAGTACCAACTCCTGAGAGTTCTGATGTTGAAAGTGATACTACAGATGATTCTGATTCTGAAGCAGAAGGTGAAATAAATCCAGATTCTGAAGATCGACAAGAAGGTCGACATCTGGAACCTGTACCTGTGAATGACAATTTAACAAGAAAAGACTTGGAAATTATTGAAATAGATTCTGAAGGTGAAGAGAATCTGTTAAAAGGAAAGATAACTGAGGATTCAGTTGTTTCTATTAAAGACAGAGAAGAGAAACAAAAAGAAGTTTCAGACCAGGAGAGTATCGAAAAGCAGAAAACAAGCTCTGGAGTAAGGAACAGAAATCCAAAGTCTGGGAAGTTGGAGGTAATTGAAGAAGAAGAAGAAGACGAATTACCAAGTACCAGTATTGGAAATCAGAGAAGTGTTCCTGAAGGAGTAAAACTGCCGAATAGAGAAGTTCTTGAGTCAATTGAAATTTCAGACTACGAAACCGAAGAAAGTGACGTGGATGGTGAAAGTGAAAACAGAAAGAAAAGGGCTTGGAAGTCAGAATCAAATGCTTCTGAACCAAAGAAGAAATACGTGAGAAAAGCAGACTACTGGCCTGGTGGAAGATTGAGAGTCAGGTTGATCAAGAAACCTAAAGAGCAAGTTGAAGAAATTAGTAGTCAAAAGAGTCCTGGAAAGGAAGTGGGAGTTGGAAGAAAAATTGAAGTGGTGTCAAGAAAAGGAAAAAGAATAGTGAGACCAAACCAGAAATACAAGTCTCCTGAGTGGACTTATTTAGTAATTCCACCTGTTATTGACATTTATGGTAGTAGTGAAGAAGAAAACGAAATAGAGGAAATTAGTGACAATGATTGAAGTACAGAAAATTTAATTTGGCAAAAGGCTGAAGAAATTTTGTTAGCTGACATAAGGTCGAAGAAAAACTGTTTAGTTGAAGAAATCTTATGTATGACATAAGGTCGAAGAAAACTTGTATAGGGTTTTAAAAATAAAATTATTTTAAAAGGGGGGTATAAATAGTTTATTTCTTAGAAATTTTAAAATAAATTTTGTTTTTAATTTTGAGGCAAAACTAACCAAAAATGCCTTATGTTAAGGAGAGCACTTCAAAGTGTTCTGTTTTTAAGAGATGCTGTAAGATGACTCTGGTGTGTCTGCTCATTTTAATTCTGCTCTGGTTAGTTTTAGCTGTGATTATCCCATTAGAGATGAATAGAGAATTACACAAAGTTAACATGACAAGCAAAGCTTTGGTTAGTCAAACTAAACATAGTGCATCTGCAAAAGTTATTGATCATCAACCTAACATTCATCAAGATAAATCTATTAGTGATTTTTCAAGTAATACATTCACAAAACTTTTGAGTGAATATGTCAAGGTAATGGATGCAAAAGACTGCTATGTCTGCGTCAAGTTACCTGCTTCTGTTTCTGAGGGAGTGACATATAATATGCTTCCTCTTACATATGGTGTAACATGTAGTGTGTTAACTAGCTTATTTTATCAAACTGGACGCTTAGAATATTATTATTCAGATTTTGACGAGATTTTTGCGAATATAAAGATTGAGGGTGCTTTAAATAAGCACAAGAAAGCCAAACAAATGAGAGAATTTTTCCTTGTTACTAATGAACTCACTTACGAGTATGCTTACAAGAATAATCTAACCTGCAAATTGAGTGCTGAGGGAAAGAAATTTTTGAATATGGTTGAGGAGAGAAGAGCAATTTACAAAAGAAATGAATTAGTCAAGCAGACTAAGTCAAAATTTTGGCAGAAAGAGGATGAGAAGTTAAATGGCAAAAGGCTTGAAAACGTTGCAATTCACATAGACAAACCAGTTAGTGGAAAGCTTTGCATTAGAAGAGATAATACACTTTTTGATAATTATTTTGTAAGTGCAAGTAACTGTGAAGATACTTATCAGATATTGGGAGGTTGGGGATTCAAAGGTGGAAAAGATCCAATCTTCCCTGGGATTTATTTTGTTTGTGGTGACAAAGCCTACTACAACCTTCCAGACCATTGGTATGGAACTTGTTATGTGGGAATTGTTTTTCCTAAAGTGTTTCATGTTGACAGAGATTCAGAAGGATTGTTTAAAATTCATAATTATGTAAATAGAGTCAAAAGAGAAACTTTTACAGAAGTTCTGGGAGATATTTTTCAAGCAGTGATACCTTTTGTTGGTATAACCCTAAATGCAGGGAGAATTAGAAAATTGTCCACAATTGTTGACAGATTGTCAACAGACACAGCTGATGGATTTCAATTAGTGAATGTTGAGGTAATTGCAATCAGATCTATGGTGATTCAAGATCGCCTTGCTTTAGACATACTCCTAGCAAAAGAGGGAGGAGTCTGTGGCATTTTACATGTACAACATTGTTGCACATATATACCTGATGAAAGTAAGAATATAGAGATGTACATTAAAAACATTACACTAATGCATTCAGAAATAATTCCTTTAGAAGAAGATGATTTTACAGGGAAACTTTCAAAAAGATTCCAAGCAATTAAAAATTGGTTTCATGATATTGGTAGTTCAATTCTTGGCAAGATTTTGGCACCTTTGATTATAATAGTATTCATTTTTATTTTGACAAAAATAGGTTGTTTGTTGCATAAGAGAAAGAAGCAGTTGAAAGAAAAGAAAAGGATCTATAAACTTAGAAAGGAAGAAGAAAGGGAGATTGAATTACAGGAGTTACACAGAGAGCGTTATGCTAATTCCAAAGATTATGCAGAAACAGATTTTTAGGATTACTGATACAAATGAATTTGAATCATTTTCTCGGAAATTTAAATTACCAAATTTTGGGTGTCGGTGTGGTGATTTGTTAATCACCAGATGAGGGAGTTGATGGAGCGAGATAGAAAACAAAATTTTGTTTAAACTCGCAAAGTCACATTTCCATAACATGAATAATAATATTAATGATTTGTGATGTATTGTGCTAATTCAATTTAGATTAAACTTTACACATGGGGGGACTAACATGTGTGCTCATAAACGTGCATAAGTGTTGCATCTTTTGTTCGTGTAAAATAATAAAATAATTTGTTGTTTTCGTTTTTGTCATTATTAACTGCAGCAAACCTAAAAGAGGCATGTGCTTATTTTGCTTTCCTTGTCTATGTGATGTCATTTCTACTATTATAGGTGCACATAAGTTTCATGGATTCATGAAGATTGGTAGATATAAACGCTGCTTTATTTGTTTGCATTTTGCTAGGTAACATTAGACTAATCGGGAGGGTTAATTAATTAGTAAACCTAGGGTGGATACAGAATCAACTTTATTTCTTACATTAATACTTTTCTTGTGTTTGTTTATTACTAGAAAGCATAAGTTGCCTGCTTTTGGGCCTAGTTTGCTCGAGTTTGCTAAAGCTGAATTTTACTTCTGCAAAAGTCACGAGATGTCCATTCTGAAAAAGTGTTCGTCAAAACTGCATTCACTAAGCAAATCTGACGTGCTGTCACCATTTTGTCGGACGTGGCCAAGGTCGGAAATCGGTGATAAAGGACAATTTTGTCAGCTCTAACTTGGCACCCGCGGAAGTGAAATGAACACTGTGAGAACATTATTTACAATTGTTGCAAACCAAGGAAGCTCCTGGTTGCATTCGGAAAAGACAATGGTCTTTAAGAAATGTGACCTAATGGAAGTTTTGAAATGTGGGTGACATGTCACTTGTCACTCTCAACCAATGGGACTTCGTGGATTTATGAAAACTTTCCTTCGTTTAGATCAGTTAGCATAGAAAGGTATAAAAAGTCATGCCCTTAGGGATGGGCTGGCTGCTGCTTTCTGACTTTCCGATGAGGGTGAAGTGCTGCTGGACTTTGCGTGGAGCACGTAAGAATCCTCAAAGAACTTTACTTTATTTTCCATTTATTTAGCTTAGCTAGGGATTTAGGCTTTAAAAATGCTAAACTGTTAAATTCTTACTTAAACTTTGAATTTCTTACTTAAACTGTATTTTTCTCATGAAGCTTTTTAAACATGCTTACTTTAATGCTAATAAAATTACATTTATAAAATTACATTTTGAAATACCATAATTTAGTAAATAAAAATCTTACTTTTGACAAACAAGCTGGTCTTGATTATTCAGAAGTGCAGGTTACCATTAGCTAGATCACATTACAAATGGTGGTCGTTTAAAAATCTAGGATTTGTTATAATGACAATATTCTTTCCGCAGATGTATATAATTGTATATATTTTGTAAATAAGGTGTACATAGGTTTAATTTGACCACCTGATTCAGTAGGCCCAAATATGTCATGTTTATAAATGGGTCCATAAGTTAGTGTAGAATTTTGTTTATAGGTTATGAAGTTGGGTAGCGTTGTTTATGATATATTTTCTATAGGCCGCTGGATCAGCTCCTTGTTAAAGAGCTCATGTGAGTGCAAATCCCAACATGTGCCCTTTCACGGAATTGGAATGATAGTCTCTGTTTAGGTTCCTCGTACATCTTTTCCTAAAGGACAGTAGTTACCTGGAAAGCAACATATACTACAACATTTCATCCCTCCAGTGTCTCATCTTTGCATTATTTCTTCCTTAAGATCATTTTAGTCTTAAGTCTGGGCAGGCTGGTCCTGCTGCTGTTGGCGAGTGGATGGGATGGTACACCCTTTAGATAGTGTACCTTCTGCATGGCCCACTGAACATGATTGCTGTATTGACTCTGCCCTGGCCTGCCTGCCCAACCCTTTTGCCACCTCTGGCATGCACGTGTATGCTTCTGTTGGGAAGGGGCATAGAGGCAATGTCTTTGGAGCAGTAGGGAGGCTGCTTCTGTTGATCCAGTTGTGGTCAAGTGAGACTCCACTGGGGAATCTTCCGCAGACCCAACTCAAAAGGCCACCATCCAAACGAAGAGAAGAGCCTATTCTAGATTGCTGCGCAAGAACCAACGAAGGCAGAAGTCACAACCGCTAACCATGACTAATCTCTGTTGAGCGCGTCTCAAGGTGTTTTACTTCCTTTATGGGTGACCACTGATTGAGGTTGAAACATTCCCAGTAACAAGATATCACTGGCACTATATCTTTCTTGCAGGGAGGCTGCAGATGGCTGTGGTCCTCATGAGCCCCTACTTGGTCCAGGTGCTCTGCTTCATTGGCTATGCAGCAGGGTCATCATGGATTCAAATTCTCACTGAGACTGCCACACTTAAATACCTCTCCTACTGCATGCACAGATATAACATCCATATCCGTAATGTTATGTTATGTTTATTTGTACAGCGCACTAATAACCTGAGAGGGTCGAGCATGATTCATGCAGCAGTGTTCTGAATAGTCTGGAGTCTGTGTAGGTGTTATTTGGAGATTACGGCGTATAGAATGTTGTCGTAGTCCAGCTTCCAGATTGTCTGCTGTTCTGGGGCAACCAGTTGAAGATCTTTTGTAGCATGCATAGGATACAGAAGCAAGAGATGCACACTGCATTGACTCGAGCCATCTTTATTAGTTTGTCATCTAGTATAATCCCTGGATTTTTTGCATTGTCTGTTGGTGTTGGTCTTATCTCGGCCGGCCACCAGGTGGAATCCCATGGGAGGTCTTGTTGCCGAAGACCAGTACTTATGTCTTGTCGGAGCTGAGCTTCAGGAATTTGATTCTGGTTCTCACCCAGTCTGCTACTATGGTCATGCAGTTGGTGAAGTTGGTTCAGGTGATGTGTGTGTTGTCCATCAGGGAGAGGATGCTTTGGGTGTCTTCGATGTAGGAGATGATGGTAATATTTTGTGATTAGATGATGTTGGCAAGCAGTGAATGAAATGAAGGACTCTAGTGCAGGGGAGTGGCAGACCATTTTTAACTGGAGAGGCCAATAGACACACATATCAAGCTTTGGCAAAGCCAAAAGGTATTGCTTTAATGAGCTAACACATGCAACCACAGACAAGTGGAAATCTTTATTATATTGCATTCACAAATGAATTTCACACATTATTGTCAGACCTGCTGACTTTCCATTGATGGGAAAAAAGGAACAAAAAATGATTCTTTTCTGTATGATATGTAAAAGGAGAAATAATGAAATGTGACAAAACAGTGAGAATGTAAATGTAAATGTAAATGTATAGGCATTTATATAGCGCACTACTTACCCGTAGGGTCCCAAGGCGCTTCGACCGCTGCGAAACCCTTCCTGGCTTCCCTGAGAGATGGTGCCTTAATGGGTATCTCCAGGGTGAGACCAGGCATCCCCAGCAGTCTGGTGGGGCCGTTAGTGAAGATGAGGCAAGCTAATGCCCAGAGTTGCCGAGTGTGATCGCTGATCAGAGTGGGCACCGAGGCGAGAGAATTATCGAGTCCGCTGACCCTGGTCCAGAAACCTGCTGCGCCAGGAATCGAACCCTGGTCCCGGGCCGTCCTCTGCTCTCGGGTCTGCCGCCTCTAACCAGTGAGCCACACTACTTCACTAGACAACTGAGTGTATTTTCAGATTTAGAATAGTCTGTCGTGCATTCCAATAGAAGTATTCCATAGAAGGCATAGACTAAAGACATACTACTATGAGGTGAGAAGGAATTACTTCCCTGGGCGAAGCCAAATCCCACTCTCTTGACTTTCAAAGAATTGTTAACAGTAGGCCAAGCAGACAGTTGTGCTGTTAAGGCAGGCCTACTGGTTACTAGAAGATAAGTTAGTCCATTGGAAAACAAAAACAACAATCTGGGATACATTAGGCACTTTGGACCATCCTGTTACATCCCAAAGTAGTGCCCACACTGCACTTATTCTTGCAATTGTAACAGTTGTCTTGGGGATCCCTACAGGGGGATCACACTATGGAGATCTCTTGATGACACATAGATGAAAGATGCAATTAACCTGTGGGATAGACAGCATTGAGCTTGGATGGTGGTATGTAGGTGATTCGAACATATGCTGAATACTCTGTATACTGAATGGCAAACACATTGCTTACACTGTCTTGGATGCTCCCATTCACATGGTGTAGGTCAGCAACAGTTCAGAATTAATGAAAAGGCTTATTTTAGTAAATCTATTCTATGGATAGTCAATTCCTTAGTTGGGTTTATCAAACACTTGCCATTTTGAAGCAATGTCATGTTATGTTCTTTTCATTTATATGGGGTTCAAACATCCCTGGGTACACAAGAAAAGAGTCTGCTTCATTCATGAGCTTTTGTAATAAGGATGTTGTGTTCCCTCATACATACCCTAGCTCTATCTTCCTTACCAGACTGTTTTTCCCAGGGAGCTATACATCAATAACTTAAATCTAAGAATCCACAGCACTATCATTATGTATTATCACTTACACAGAATTCTAATACCTGGAAAGTATTTTACTAGCTCAGTTCACAGTTTCTGCTGAGGGCAGCATCTTTCAATATAAAAATAATTGTCATGTTGTTTGCACCAGATGTCTTAGTGTGCTCTTGGTTTCAGGTGCAGTTCCCCTGGGCTGCTGAGAATAAAGATATTGTTTGAAATGGTGGAAGGATGCATACAAGTAAAGTGGCTGTTACCAGAATATGAGGTAGCACAGTAAAATGAACGTGGAGACTTCCTTCTCTCCCGCATTAAAAGCTAAGGTGTTTAGAAGCAAATTAAAAGCTCCTACAGCAGTGTTCCCTCTGTTTGTGTGACTTACTACTCCTACCCCTGTTGCAGTCAGGAAATGAGCACATCTGCCTCTCATCTAATGAATCCACCTAACCTATTCATTATTCTCTTCTCCCAGGCCAAAAGTGTGCTTTTGCCAACCACTTTATTCACACCTTTGCAGCCAACTGGATCCCTCAAACCACTGCTCTCTCACAAGCATATGGCTACTTTATTTGACTTTAAACAGCACCAGAGGACTTTTTGATGCATTAAAGTGCACCTGTTAGAAGAGAGCTAGGGTCATACCACCCTCAGGTCTGGTCCATTGCAGAGAAACACCACAGGGCAGCAACATCAATCCAGATCCTATGCCCAGTGGTGCCTCTTCCACTCAGGCGTCCCCACAGCCAGGAGCCTCAAAATGTGAAAAATAAAACCATAATAAAACATTTTTATGATTGCTTTTTTTTCTCTGAGGGACAGTCTTGGGTGCAGAGCCATCGCCGACTGTGTCATAGAAGGGGAGTGGTGGGCACTGCTATCAGTGCCCATGTCAGTTTGGCTGGCCGTCTTAGGACGGCCAAGCCGACATGCGCACTGAGATGTCTCCAACCCAAGCTGCATTGCTGGATT
The DNA here is from genome assembly GCF_964261635.1 of Lissotriton helveticus. Lineage (NCBI taxonomy): Eukaryota > Metazoa > Chordata > Amphibia > Caudata > Salamandridae > Lissotriton > Lissotriton helveticus. The sequence continues at coordinate 854,091,014 of NC_136071.1, read as the reverse complement.
GGAGACAGCAGGCACAGGCTCTCAGTCAAACTGTGAGCACAAATCAAGAATGCTCAGGCCAATCCTAACGCTGCTTGTATGCTGCAAGCAGCATGAGAGCTCTCCTACAGATTGTGTAGTGTTTCTTTTAGTATACCGCCCACCACACCCCCTGCTAGGTTCATGGCGCCTTTTCAGGAACTAGTTCATGACCTCCGTACACGTTATCAAGGCCTAGTAGTGCTCAGAGATTTTAATCTTCATTGGGATTCTATCCCAAAGGAGGGCCAGGCAAAGCAGTTAGAAGAGGTCTTAACTTCTATAGGTCTTCGCTAAATGGTGGGCGGGCCCACGCATGAGAAAGGTCACATATTAGACCTGGTTTGATCCTCCTGCCCGTTGACTGGCCCAATAGTTATCTCCCCATGCTCCTGGTCGGACCACTACTTAATTGCTGGCCAAAACCCTCTTTCAACTAAAAAAACTTCTGCTCTACCTAAGTGGAAATCACTGCGCAGCTGGAAAGGTCAACGCAAATGACCTGACAGCTATTTTATTGCACGCTGACAACCCTCCATCTGAGACGGATAGCTTGGAGTCTGAGTGCTCCACCCTACTGTCTAAACTCGGAGAAGCCATTGAGGTTGTGGCACCAGTGCGGAAGATTAGATTAGTTGACAAGGGTAAGGGGTCACCCTGGCTCAACCAGGCACTCAGGGAATCAAAACAAGCACTTCGTCAGTGTGAGAGGGCATGGCATAAATCTCAGGATCCCCGTGCCCACTCAGCATATATACTGAGGTTTGCCGCCTACAAAAAAGCCATTTTAACGCGGAAAGCCGAATTTTATGAGGCTGCTATAATACAAGCGACCAACTCTCAGAAGGAGGTCTTTAGGATCATAAACGAGTTAAGGAAGGCTAAGTTGCAAGAAGCCACCTTCAGTAAAAAGGATTGTTTTGATTTTCAATCCTTTTTTCTGGGTAAGATTAGCGATCTGATGATATAAATTCAGCACATCCCAACCTTGCATTGTTCAATTGAGCCTCCTTACCACCCCCCCCCAGGCCAACAAATCTTCTGACCACTCTTCCCTTACTCACTAAGGAGTTTCTCTCTATCTTGGTGGTACGGGTGAATTCCGGCTCTCCAGCAGATCCCTGCCCCCCAAAATCTTTAAAATGGCCTGGCCGGGCATTGAGGATAAAGTGCTCTCTCTCCTAAATCGCTCTTTGGAATTAGAGTCAGTTCCCTCCGAATTTAAGGAAGCTCGGGTGATCCCACTCTTAAAGAAACTGGGCGCCGATCCCAAAAAATTTAAGAATTTTAGGCCAATTTCACAGCTACCTTTTCTGGCAAAAATCATTGAGCAACATGTATTACAATCTTTTACTCACCACCTGGAGTCCAATAAGCTTCTTGAGCCCAATCAGGCAGGGTTCAGAGCCCATCACAGCACGGAATTGGTCATGCTTTCCGTGCTGGATGATCTGAGAATTAGGGCAGACGAAAAAGTGCCATGTGCTCTGGTTCAACTAGGCCTATCCACGGTGTTTGATACTGTTGATCATCGCCAACTTCTAACGTGGATTAGTTATCTAGGGATCCAGGGCACGGCTCTGGCCTGGTTGAACTCATTCCTGAGAGATCGGTCACAGCGAGTCCAATTAGGAGAGCTGGTGTCCCACCCAGACTCGCTGGGGTGCGGAGTACCCCAAGGTTCAGCTCTGTTTCCCCTGCTTTTCAACGCCTATCTGCAGCCTTTAATTGCGGCACTGAATCAGCTGGACTGCAGAGTTTACAACTATGCCGATGACACCCACATTTTGATTCAGATCGATCACTCACCTACGGCCTACCTGAGAATGCAAGACATTCTCAAATTCACAATCAATTGGATGTCGGCAAACTCGCTAAAAATCAACCCGGAGAAAACTGAGGTCCTAGCGGTTACCACTACCTCAAACCCTTGGAATGATCTGTTCTGGCCTGCAGAACTGCGGCCTTTCCCTGAATCAGCAGTGGTTGTCAAAAGCCTCGGCATCAAGATTGATGCCTTACTGTCCCTGACACAGCAAGTATCGGCGGTGGTCGGTACCACTGTGGCTCTAATGCATCAGCTTCGGAAACTGTCCTCTCTTTTGTCCTTCAGTACACTTAGACTGGCAGTTTCTGCTCTGATTCTATCTCGTCTCGATTATGGGAATGATCTATATCTTGGGCTGCCAACAAATCTGCTGTCTAGGCTTCAGGTGGTAATGAATGACGCAGCAAGACAAATTTTTAGGGAACCCAGACATACTCATGTCACCCCCTTACTGCAGCACCTACATTGGCTCCCGATTTTGCAAAGAACCAAATTTAAAAGTCTCTGTATCATGCACAAGTCCATTCACGGTGCAGCCCCTATTTTCATCAAGGACCGATTGATTAACTATTGACCGAGTAGGATGCTCCAGTCTGCAGATGCTTGCCAACTTGCCTGCCTGCGTACAATCTATCGTCCTTGGGTGGGCGAGCCTTCTCAACCGTTGCTCCTCAGACATGGAACAGTCTCCCCATTGAACTGCGTAAGGAAAAGAATCTCCTCCGTTTTAGGAAGAGTTTGAAAACTGTATTGTTCCTAGAGGCATGGGGACCAATCTGAACAGCTCACTTTGTTCTCACCTAGGTTGGACATCCGTTGACAGCGCTTAGAGAGCTCTGCGTGATAATGCGCTATATAAATTCATTGTAACATAACATAACAGAGGAGCATCTGGACTGGCTGCAGGGCAGTCTGTGCATGTAGTGCAATGGAGCCAGAGAGGAGCCAAAGAATGGCAATGGGGCAGGTGAGGTATTTGTTTTTTGTTGTGTCTTATGTCATTGTTGCCTCCCTTGTGCCCCACTGCTTTTGTTTGACCCCTGCCTCTACTGCCTACTCCACAAATTGGGTAGCATGTTTACAGAGAGAGAGAGATAGCAAGAGGACGGAAGTGTATGTTTGCAACACTTATGAATGCCAAGCATTAAGCCCTCACCTCTTGACGTTGTCCCAATACTTTCTAAGAGCTAAAAACGTCCTAGAGTATTATAATGATTGCTAGTCATTTGTGTGAAGCTTTCTCAAGCTTCTGAGTGAAATGGAGCAACCTGCTCAAGACACCACATAGTCCTCTGAACTGTATCACAAGCATCCACATAAATCCAACATTCCCACATAGCTCCACCTCCTATATTTCACATATACAAACACCAAAACCCATTGGCCATGCGCGGTGGGGGTTGGACATGCAGGAATTTGTCTGCTGGTCCTGCTAGCCGGCCAAGTACTGTGGCTGATTCCAGTTGGCCATGCTGCCTAAGGCTTGCAATGCAGGGGTTGGACGTGTAAGAAGTTGGACACAGATCTTCCAACCACTATTGTGCTTGGCTAAAGGTGGGGTTGGATGCACAGATGGGTGGACAAATAGGAGTTTGGGAGCAAAGCCTGGTCAAATGCATTGCGCTGCAGCCAACCCCAACTGCATCCATCAACGTTTGTGCTCAGCAGGTTTGTTGTTGCAGTGGGGTTTGTTTTATAGAAGGTGGATGTAGTCTATCACAAAAACAAAAACAATTGCATATAGTAGGCCATTCCATTGACCTTATTTTCTCTAACTTACGGCCTTTAACAGTTAGGTCACCACAACTATTGGTGTGGTTGGATCATTTGCTTATTCCATTCTCTCTCAATAGTATTACAGTATCTACAAATTCTAAGGTGAGACAAATTGATTTGACCCTGGAGGGAGATTAATGAACATGATTTTACTCAGTTTTCGGCATCTACCATTCCTTCTTTAAAGGGAAATATGGAGGACAATGTAGATCAAATGAATGTGTGACGACTTCTGTCATTGACCATCAGGCTCATCTTAAAAACACATCCTAATCGACTCCTCCAATCCAGATTCCCCAGCAACCACAGAGCCGAGGCAGCCTGTATTGCGGCTATCGATTACATCTGAGCCCTACTCGACCGAGGAGAGACTGTGGCTATGATCCTCATTGCCAAAACCGACAACCTCAACTTCATATCCTATACCAAGGAAACACAAATCATCTGCTCTCTCTCTGAAGATGCCACCAGAACCAAGACCAACTTCCTCAACTGCATGACAAATGTCGCCAACTGGATGAAGGACAACTGCCTGGAGGTCAACTTGGGCAAGACAGAGGTACTGATTTTCAGAAACAAAACCTCCCCATGAGACACATTTTGTTGGCAATCACAACTCGGACCTACTCCTACTTCCACTATCCATACTAGGACCCTAGCCATCATTCTGGCCAACAAGCTAACCATGACAACACAGGTCCAATCCATCTCCTCCTCCTGCTTCTTCATCCTCCACATGTTTCATAAGATATTCAAATGGCTACCCCAAAGCTCAAGATGCAGCATCACCCAGGCCCTCGTCTCCAGCAGACAGTACTACGCAGGGATCGCAGTACATTTCCTCCGATGACTACAGACCATACAGAACAAGGCAGCCATTTTAGTCCTGGAACTCTCTAGACGAAATCAGAACATCCCCTTCCTCCCCCCCACCTCAGGGAACTCTACTGGCTCCCTATATAGAAAAGATGCCAGTTCAAGCTCCTGACCCATGTGTGCAAGGCTCTACACAATGGAGGACCCGCTTACGTGAACCGCTGCCTGAAGTCATCAGCCCACCAGACACATCCGTTCCACATCCCTTTCTCTAAACCTCACTCCCCAGCATCCAACATAGCAGATGCAGAGGCTGCTCCTTCTCCTACCTAGCAGCAAAGACATTAAAGAAGCTACCTCTTTATCTAAGGACCTTCCCATCTCTTTCAGAGTTCCAAATGTCCCTAAAGATCTGGTTATTTGGCTAATCAACTGGACTCTGCCAGGGCTTGGATACCCTCACCGGTGACAGGAAACACTCTGTAAATCAATTGATTGATTGATAGATTGATTGAATCCCTGGCTATCTCCCACAGAGAATTTTAGAAGAAAGGGCCCAAGTACCTTAGGGTTAAATCAATCAAGTAATCATCCAAGCCTCCATTTTATATAGGCTGGACTATGCCAGTTCACTTTACCTGGGGGCTAATAAGGCTGAAATCCTACGTTTGCAAAGGGCTCAAAATGCGGCTGCCAGAACACTACTTGGCCTTCCAAGAACTTGCCATATGACCAACGCCATCGGCAAACTACACTGGCTGCCGGTGGCGAAACGCATTGAGTTCAAGGCCCTCTGCATTGCCCATAAAATCATGATTCTTTCTTCCCCAGATATCCTGGCGAACCTGCTTTCACCCTACATACCTACTCGCCAGCTACGTTCCAGGGACCAGCATCTGGCGGTTGTCCCTCGGGAGAGGAGGGAGCGTGCAGGAGGACACTCTTTCCGCAGCTTAGCTGCAAAACTCTGGAACTTCCTACTGTTGCACATCCACAGCATTACCGACTACATGGTATTTTGCAAAGCCATTAAAAATCATCTTTTTCCTATACTCTAGGCTCTGTTCCTCTCAGTATCTCCCCCACTACTGCTATAGTTAGCGCTCGGACGCTCCTTTGCTGGGGCAGCTGTGCGCTCTATAAAAGCTTTACATAACATAACAACATTGATGTCCATCTAGGGTGCCGAGATAATCCAATGTGCATCTGCTAAAGATCCCCAGGCTCAAACTAGCTAAAGGAGAGGGACGCTTGTTCACTTACATGTTGGCTGACGCTTGGAATAGTATTCCACCTATATCACGTCATACCGCAAGTGAGTCCCAAGCAGCTGAATACTAGGCTTTTCAATGTGGCCTAATCACAAATAAGTTGTTTTGCGTGTGCCTTACACAAGCACCAGACGCCCTTTTAGGGCAGTTGTTGCACTCTACAAATTATGTAATTCATTCATGCATTGCTCTGCAAGAACGTGTGAGTTGCATGAAGGCACCAAATTGTCGTGGACCTTGATCAAGAATTGTCGTCGGAGACGAACCACAATTTTTAAGTAACAATGATGGAAAGGGGTCGAATTGGTTCATTTATGTTGTCTTCATGAAAGAGTTAAACGCGGCAGAGGAAAGAATACTGAGAAAAAGTTTTGCAACAGAGAAGCCTTTTGTTTTACTTTCAAACCGTCATGGTTCAGGTGTGCTGTCCTGGGGTTATTCGTCAGTTGTACAGTGAGGCACGTGAGTGACAGGCGCGAACAGGTACAGTATGCGCTCCCAGCTGCTAATTATAGCTAACAAGCTCCGTCAGGTACGCTCCGCAGCCCAGCTGTGCGCACCGCTGCAGGCGGGTCGTTCGTGGCCCTGGGACGCCCACCGGCGAAGTCCTGGGACCGAAAACATAAAATTAAGCTGAAATGTTAATTGTAACACGCAGCAGCAGTGAAACCGAACAACGTGCCTTTTGTGTTGTAATTTGCTGATTACAATCTAGAATACGATTTTGCAGATGCAACATGGAAAACAGAAGACTTTAAAGAATGTGGCCGTGCAGAGAATTATGTGACCAACCTCGTTTTATTTGGCTCTATTTAGTGTGTGATTTCTTCTGTGGGGTTGTAAGAAGTCTGGAGACATGTAAATAAGATGCTGATGTTCAGTCCAACCTTTGATTTAATACAGAAGACATTAGTTTCCCACAGGACAGATGTGCCTAAGGAAACATTAAAAAAATGCAGGTGAGACCCCATTGAGACGTTTAATGTAAGGGCTGAGGTCATAAGCAGGAGACACTTTTACACGTTTTATGTTTGTGCTCTTTTTCAAGCTCAATCAGATAATTTTATCTTCTTCCAATTTTCAGGCAGTTGAATATAAGGGTCTGCAAAACATCTGTAATTGAATGTCTGAAAAGTGACTTGTGTCAAGGCAAGATTCATTAAGTTTATGACAACCACCTTGTCAATGCTCAAAAATGTTACATCTTGAGCAGTGGCGGTTGGTGACCCACAAAAATAGTGGATCGACATAAATAAAATGAAACAAAATACGGATAAACATTTAAAATTTTAAATGGAAAAAGTAAGATTCAGCACGTCCTCGATGTTCTCCGGTCGGCTCCCGACTCCTCCAGTGCAGGTCTTGCAGGACCTTATCCAATCCAGACACTATGCTCATGCTGCATGAGAGAAATGTGTTGATTGGTTGGAGGAGGCTGCTTCAGCGCTCCAAAGAGCACTGAAGGGTCTGTCCCTGCTGTCCAACCCAGCTGTCTGTGACAGGTTGGAGAGGTTGTTTATGCATGTCTGTTTGGCCGTAATAATTTAGCCAGCCAAACCAACATGCGCATTTACACTTACAGGGCCACTCGTCGTTGCTGCCAATCAGCAGCAATGACGCACTGGCCCCGCCCTGCCCGCTCTGTTCGGCAGAAAACAGGAAAACTGAAATGATAATAAAACCCTTTTATTGCCATTTAATTTGCCAGGTATCTGCAGCTGTGTGCGGAGGGGGGCGGCGCTCCTTCACTCCCATGGAGGAACCGCCACAGAGAGAGCAAAGCATAGCACTATGCTCAGGACGGTCCACTCCAGATGAATCAGTTGATCTTATTGTTAGTTGGAACCTGTTGCCTCTTTAGTCTCTGTTTAGCACTTGTATTGCACATTTGTTTAAACTTTCCTGTGATCTTTTGTGGCTGCTATTGTAAAAGGGACTTTTGACTGCTTTAGTGTTAATCATGTGATATTGTGTATTTTGTCCTATTAGTGGTACCTTTTACAAACTGTATGATAAATGACCTCTAGTTGTTGCTATTATGAATGGGGCTCTTTTGCTGCTAGTTTTTACTTTAGTAATCATGCGATAGTGTGTCCTTTTTATTTGTCATCAGATTCTTTTGTAATCAGTTTGATGTTGTTTTTTTATTCTGGTTGCTCTATTTATTGCAATGTTTGCCATGATTTTAATTAATCATGCACATTGGAATAAACCTAAACCTAAAAGAAAACAAAATCTATTAATATTGTAGAAGATGCAATTAACTATTCATGTCCATAGAGAGCAGAGACAAAAGAAAGAGGGAGATTAGGCAGTGAATGAGGCTGGAAGGGTGAGTATGACTGAAGGTCAGAGGGGAAGAGGAAGAGATGAGTGAGAAGAGGACACAGAAATGCAAACTGGACAGGAACAGGAAAGAGAGTGACAGAGTAATAGTGTTATGTTACAGAATATTAAGGGAGTAGAAGAGTGTGGGAGGGAAACGTTAGAAAAGAAAAAGAGGGTGAGAGAAGGACATTTTGGACTCAAAAGGGGTTTGGGAAGCATTGGGGAGCTGATGAAGGGCGAAATATGCAGAAAAAATAGGAGCAATGAGGATGGGATGAGAACAAAACAGAATGAAAGGACAGAAGGAAGAAATAAAAGGCAAGTGATAAAGGAGATACCAAGAAATGGAGAGAAAGGCTACCACAAAATAGTAAAATGGAGAGAACGATGGATAGAGATGAATGCAAGAAATGGAGGTCGTTACCCATAGAGCCAAAAATCACATTAAAATATTGTCGGCTGTTTTACCAGCTTCTTATAGTACACGCCAAAATATATATGGTGCACTGACCAGACTTTCTGAGCCCCCATAAATGAAAGGACTTTAGCGTGATCAGTAAATTGTCTTTTCCTAAAGATCTCAATTCACATGTTCCTTCTATTTTTATCACTATACAAAGATCTGTCTGTCTTCTACCCACAATTGCATGAGATGTTAATTCTGAGCATTGCTTCATATGGTTATTAGCATACAGGTGTTTGCATTATGAACACATATAGGAAAATAGCCCTCTAGTTCACTTACATATTTAGGGGTGTTTGCCATTCTCCCAAGGCGGGGAGAGAGGTGATGCCTAAACGTGGAGGTGCAGAATGAGATTAGTGGTTTTGCTAAAAGGCCCTATATTTCTTCTGAGGTGTTCATTCCTTCGGTGGGCCAGCTCATAATTTCAGCCCGAGTTACTTCCTCCTAATTGCTAAGTGGCTTTTTGTAAAACTGACAGCATATATGCAAGAAACAACCATTATCTAACACCAATGCTTCCACCCATTGCTCTAGAGTTACTATGTCCATTAAAGTATATTTATCGTTTCCTGCAGCTGAAAGGGAAAATAATATAAATGTCTCGGATTTAAAAGTGCCATCATGATTAAATAACTTGCAAGATTGAATCAAAAGCTTGCCCAGCTGTAATTGTGCGTGAGAAACGCCTAATATTTCTGTCAACACTAGGTTGTTACATAAGGGGGTATTTCAAATAACCTCAGGAATATGGCCGGTTCTTTTAATACCATTCCACTTCAGATAATATGCTGTAGCATCTTTAGAATGACTTGTTAAAAGTACTTTTGAGATTAAAATTCCAAGGGATAACTCACAGTGTAGTGTATTCTGTGTAAATCAGTTCACTCACAACTAAGAAGCGTGTTTCTAAGCATCTATTAGGGAAAATCAAAATTGTAATTTTATGTGTGTTCATAGCTCAGATATTGAACTTAAAATTAGGATGATGTGGAACATAATATATGCATTGCTTTTAGTAGCTCATGTGAATACATCCCATTATTTATATTGTTCCAACTATGCAATGAGTTCAAGATTAGAGATTGATAAAGAGGAATTTCAGGACATGTATACATAAGTTGAAAAATATAATGAACTTTTGGCTCTATTGCTAATTTTTAAAGTGATTAAATGTTTGTATTATTGAAGTGTTGGATAAAGGTCAATATCCATTTTAAAGTTATATGTTACAATAGCCAGCTAAAAAAAACTCTGGCCAATTCCATAACGGTGTTTATAACTAGAAATGTGGATGCCATTTCTTTCATTGTAGGAGAGATATATCTATTTTGATTGTTATTTTGGTCAAGTCAATTGCACAGAGTTTAACCTGAGACCTAGAGAACTTAATTCACCTTTTCTAATTAATAATGAATGATGGCCAGTTTCTCAATGTAATTATTTGAATAAGCATACACATATTGCACCTAATCTCATTTGACATATGATGAGCCAGCCCTGCTTTCATTTCTCATGAATGAACGACCCACAGTCTACCAAAAGTATCCCTTCAGCAGAAGTCTCTGGGCGAAACCTCCCCAGTGTTGCCAGGTGGACCAGTAACTCCTATTACTGGTCTCATCAGGATTTTGGGGCCTTGTTTATGAGGATTCTCAGAGCCTTTCAGCAACTGCATGACTTGCACTGAACTGAATACATCCACACACCACCGCTACCACCAATCAAACAGCATAAAAAGCAGTTTGTCTTTCCTATGGCCGAAGGTGGGCCTCTCTGTTTGCTTCTTGCAAGGCTCACTAATTCGAACATCAAGTGTGCAACGTTAGCAAGCTTATGACCTATTTGCTATTTTGGCCATGCAGCCGCCCTTTTACCCGCACCTCCACAAGTGCATTTGCATGTGGCCTGTACAGCATCAGTGTGCATCTGACAGCTGATGATCTATGGCCTGTGGGAACACGCGAAGAAGTGTTTCGGAGAAAAAAAATCACAGTTTCAACTTTTACTTGAAAACGGAACATTTCCCATAGTTGTGTAAGGCGTGCTTGCAAGGTGTGCAGTCACAGCTGTTTGCTAGAATGTGTAAGGCAATGCCCGGGCCGGGTTCCAAGCGATGACTAAAGAGTTTCAGGTATTCAGCTGCAGCCTTGTATTCCCACAGGGCACGACCGCGCTCGGAATGCGAAGCCACCAGGTTTGTAAAGAGAAGGCAAACGGTGCTCTTTTTAAAGGCACACCTGAGTTTAGTTTGCCAGCAAATAGTCGGCAGTGCGGACAGATTGACAGCTTCTGTGTGTGCTGCCCAAAGGTAAACTCGTCTCTTAATATAGAAATTAGACAGGCTGACAGCTAGATGTGAGATAAGTAGAGGGCGCTTATCCAAAGATAAAGATATTTCAACATACTGCCGCTCTTAACCCCCGGTGCATTATTCGGTGAAGGAAAAACGCCTCAACAAACGCTGGCCGGCCCGTCCCTTCCAAACGAGAGCGCTCCGAGCTGACACTTCATCAGACGGCAGCCGAGAGATCTGTCTTTGTACTGGGGGCATGTGTCAAGGAGGATCTCCCGTCGGAGCTTAAAGTCTTAGACATAAAGTGACAGGCCTTGTAAAAGGCATGATTTTGTACAATAACCGCAAAACAATTAGGTTAATTGCGCGGCGTTATATCAACGCCGAGTGTGGGTTTTTTTTGCTGGATTTAAATCGCCTGTTGTACGGACTGTTTTTCCCTGTTTTTGGAGGATCTGATCCATGTTTTTTATTTTTGTGTTTTAAAATCTGATATTATTGCTATTTTGGTGGTAAAAGGGGCGTATAAGGAATCCAAAAAAGTAATATACCTGTAATATTGTCCTTTATAACTTCACTCATCTGCTAGTTTTTTTTAGCCGTGTTAAGTCCATCCTCCTCAGAGTTACCAATATCAGTGTTACAGGTAACTCTGGAGGGGGGTGGGGCTAACAGAGATTAAAGGTGTAAGGAAACCTGTGGTTCCCCTGAGAAATGAACAATGAGTAGGGCAATGAGCAATTCCAGTCCATTTCCACTGTGATTTGCCATTTTGACGCATAATTTCAGCCAGACATTACACCGATGGAAATGTCAGGGTGAAATCAAATAGGTCTGCGGTGTTCCAACAGATGTCACAATTCACGGGGGGGGGGGCTGGTACCTGCTGTTGCCGGCTCCATCAACATTAAAAGGGACCTCGCAATGGGACTCAATAAGGAGCACAGACCCGCTCACTCACATCAAGTTGAAAGTACAGCACATCGTCAGTCAAACAGCGATTTTATCACTGAAAGGCGAGGCTAAGAATATCGCGATACAAGGATATCATGGACAATATATCGAAGACCAAAATATTGAGAGGCAAGTGCATATAGAGGAAGTATAGACTTGTTTGCTTCATAGAACACAAATTCACTCATTTGTTAATTGTGAAGATGCTCAAAAGGGATGCTTTTTTTCTACCTTTCCCCCCCAAAAATGCAAGGCTCAGATGCGTGAAAGCTGAGAAAAAAGATCAGACTGCAGAATTTGTGGCAATTCGGAACAACGTTTGGAGTCTCACTCATCAAACACCAAGAACATTCATCCACACCTCTTTGCAGATGACATACTGACGTAACATAGGGACATATCCGTTCCATAACTGATTCTACATCCTGACAACTCCAATCAGACCTCAGTCTGTGAAGGAATCCTCAGAATCATTGAAAAAGCCATCCTACATTGATCTGCACCATGCAAGCATCTCTATCAACTTCCTGTATTAAGACAGGTAACTGCAAAGGGGTTTCTTTGAGTTCAGAAGGAATGGAAGGAAGAGGTTGGTCCATGAGGGAAATGGCCTCCATAATAGGAGACATAAGGACATTGAACATGGAGAAACATTGACCTTACAAGAGAAGTGGTACATTTTACTGCTGATCAGTGTTGCTTGGTCTGAGCTGGCAGGCAAACCATTTTCTCATCTGTCAGTTCATTTCAGCCCAGTTTCTCATTGGACAGCCTGGAAAAATGGCTCAGTCTGGTCGAAGGGGTAAGCATATTTGATGATCCTCTGGGATATGGCCTCTACATTTTGCCTTCAAGTGGATGAATAGGTTCCTGGAAAAATCCCAAACTCATGCAGAATTTAGAGACAACTATTGCTGCCCTCCACCAACATTACAAAGCAAGTGCAGCAAAAATCGGATTTCACTTTGTGCATTATTTGCCCTATTTCCATTTGTTTCAGAATGCTTGATATTTAAAACCATCAGAAACAGGGGGCAGGTGTGGATTTATACAGGATACTTCCCCATAATAATCAGCCATCAACCATCGTCTGCCTGCTGGTGGTGGTAGATGGTGGCTCCTTTATTTGGTAGCTGTCCATCAATGGTCAACCTCTACTTGTCACCACTGATGTTTGTGTAATGGGCAGTAGCTTTCATCTGAAGGCCACCAAAAGTAGGAAGTCATATTCTTTGCTGTCCCGGGTACTTTCTTTTGTTTCTGTTTGCATGTGTAAAGCATGGTAAAAGCAGAAGTTGGTGGCAGGAGAAGGCAAAATGTATTTAGTACGCATTTCCAGGAAAGTTGTGGGTGGCTTAAGAGAAGTGGGGTAGAGAATAAGGCAATATGAGATACTTAGTAAGCGTTCTACACGTGAACAATGAAGGATATGAGATATAAAACTGGAGGTACTTAGTTTTGTGTCTGTGTTTGAGTGGCTGCGGTGGCATTAACGAAGTGAATAGAGAGGCAGATTGAGACATCAGGCCTCACATGTACTCAAGTTTTGTTAAGCAGGCACGTGCACTTGCGTCACAATATAGAAGATAGTGTCTATTTATTTACCATTGGAGAGGCCCACTTGTGGAAAGATAAATTGCATTCCATGGCATGGCCACAAACTCAAACTTTAGTAAGTGTGGGCCCAAGTATTCTGTAAGTGCTTTGAGGGGTTGCACATGATGGAGGAGGGTTGACAAGAAGATACTCCACGCATTTAATATGTGTTTGGAGTGTAGGATCTAAGGGGCGATTTAAAAAGGGACTCTGCACTAGTGGCAGAGACCTGGCAGTCATTACAGGGGCTCCGCACTCGTCGCGGTACCTTCGCAATGAGTAACTGCAGTGCGGAGTTCCCACCACGAGCATGGGCCCTCCACCACAACCTAAGGGTCTAGGCTACAAGTGCAGAGGCCCTTTGTGAATTGGCCCTGGGAGTTTAGAAGAGGGCAGCACAGGACAGGAAATATTTAATAGGTCTTTGGAAGAGTAAATAATGAAAGGGTTGGGGCCAGTGAGAGGAGCCACCGGGTATTTAATGGGGCCAATTCACGGAACTAATCTGAGATAAAATCCTTAACTTACTACTTTTAGTATTCACAGAAGGCATTTAGTAGTAGTAAAGTTGGGATTCCTAACTTTACTTTTACTAAACTGAGACAAAATTCTAAATTTCGGTATTCACAAAATGCATTTAGTAGTAGTAAAGTTAGGAATCCTAACTTAGTTAGGAATCCTAACTTAACTTTACTACTACTAAATGCCTTCTGTGAATACCAAAAGTAGTACGTTTAGGATTTTATCTCAGATTAGTTCTGTGAATCGACCCTATGTCTTTGTTAGAGCATACAATAAAAGGAGTTAAACAGTGGGAGGGAACATCAGGTATTTAATATGTCCTTGTTAGCGTATACAATACAAGGAGTTAAACAGTAGCAGGGAGCATCAGCTATTTAATATGTATTTGTTAAAATAAATAAAAAGACAGATCGGCAAGGTAGCAAGAGACATACTTTCTTTACATTTGAATAGAGGAACTCAAACATAACATCAGAGCAATATTTAATATGTGTTGGGGTTGCAGGAATGGATCCAATATACGTCAGATTTTTTTTCTCATTTCAACGATAGAGATGCAGGAAGAAAGGTGAGGGGTGGTCCTGGAATTCTGGGAGATAGCAGTGGGTTTTTGTTTGTGTTAGGGGCTTGGAAAGAGACATGAAGGATGTGGGTGTAGTGCCCGTGGGATGACTTATAGTTTTAGGATGTATGACGATAGAACGCAAACAAAAACAACTAATGCCATGACATCGCATTTTTTACATCGCATGCACCGCTTCACCGCATGCATTTACCATGCAAACCATGACATCGCATTCCCCTTCACATGTGTACAAAATACCTTTTCAACGCACACAAATTCCACACAATCAATGACATCGCAAAACTCCCCCTAACGGCCCCCCAAACACTAATACCTACCAAACACAGTACGACCCCCTGACACTACCCTCAACCCTAAGCCTTAAGCTCTAAACATTAAAGCCTATAAAACGACCCTACACTCGACCTCAACCCTAAGCCCTAACCCATAAAGTCAAAAACAGTATCCTACACTACTATTAACCCTAAGCCCTAAGCCCTAACCCCTAAGCAAAAAACAGTACCCTACAGTACTCTTAACGCTAAGCCCTAAGCCCTAACCCATAAAGGCAAAAACAGTACCCTACACCACTCTTAACCCTAAGTCCTAAGCTCTAAAGCCTACAACACTACCATATATTACTTCCTTAACCGTGAATCCTAAACCCTAATCACTAAAGCCTAAAATACTACCCTCCACTACACTCCCCATCAACTACCCTAAACTCTAAAACACTAGGAGTCCAGTGTCGTCCTTACCTGTCTCTCGTCGTGGTTCCAGCGTTGACTCCCGGTCCCGGCGCATGACCTTCCCGGAGCCCGTCCCGCCGCATGACCCATCGGTCTAAAAGCATGCGTTGTAATGTTGCATGCAATGTGATGGCGTGCGTAATGAACGCACGCGTCATAACGTCCCGTACGTTGT